>NC_141674.1:110598520-111821020 GCF_028749965.1 Puma concolor
ATTGAATACTGATTGTCAGGAGCTGGGGAGTGGAAGAAATGTTGGTCAAAGGTTACAAACTTTCAATTTTAAGATTAATAAGTCTTGAGGATCTAATGCACAACATATAACTTTGTGAGATGATAGATGTGTTTATTTTTTTAGTATTATGAAAAAGGATATGCTTTCCTCTTAAGGTCAGGAACAAAGTAAGAATGTTGTCTATCACCACTTCTTATCCAGTATCATTCCAGAATTCTTACCCAGTTATCATAAAGCAAGTAAAAGATAAATTGTATATAGATTAAAAAGGAAACAGATAAAACTATCTTTGTTTATAAATAGCATGATCTACATAGGAAACAATTAAAAATCTACCAAGAAAGAAAAAAAAACCCTTCTAATACCAATAACTGAGTTTTACAAGGTCAAAAGATGTAAAGATTAAAAGTCAGTTGTTTTCCTATGTATCATCAGTGAACAATTGAAATTGAAATTTGAAAAATACCAACTATATTAGCACTTTAAAAATAAAATACTTAACTATAAATCTAACAAAACATGTATAGGATCTTTATGCAGAAAACTATAAAACCTTGAGGAAATAAATCAAAGATCTAAATAAATGAAAGATTTTCCATGTTCTTGGATTGGAAAACACAGTATTCTTAAGTTGTCAATGCTTCCCAAATTGGCATAAAGATTTAGTCCAATATTAATCAAATTATTCACAAACTACTTTGTAGATATTGACAGACTGATTCTAAAATTTATATAAAAGAGAAAAAGATCTAGAATACAAATCTGAAGGGGAAAAACAAAATTGAAGAATGCACTCCATATAATTTCAATATTTACTGCAAAGGTACAGTAATCAAGACAGTGTGGTATTGGTGAAGAATGATATTGGTATGTATATCAATGAATTAGAATAGAGAACTCATAAATAGACCCACAACAATACAGTCAACGGATGTTTCAGAAAAGCATGAAGGCAATCCAATGGGAAAGTGACAATCTTTTCAACAAATATTACTGGAATCATCTTCAACCTGTTGGTGAGTAACGGATTGCCATTCCTTACCTTAGATGGACAAACTCATCTGACACCAGACAGATGAGAGTGACAGTTTACTACTCATATATGAACACAGACTGGAAGAAAAGGACATTGAACTATGCAGTATGGCAAAGGAGTTACACTTTTTGGAGAAAGCAGGGGCTGTGAGGGGCAGGCTTTATATTCACAAAAAGATGGAAAGACCCCTGGTCACCTCTGGAGGACTTGATTGGTTTGTTTAATTTCTTAGGCTGACAGTGAACTGAAGCCCACTACTCAGGAATAATAAGAGACTATGCCTTGTTTCCATGATAAGGAAAGTGTTTTTTTCCCTTTTATTTTGTTTTTTGGTTTTTGTTTTTTTTGGCTGGGAGACCATATCGATGTGAGCAGACTGGGGAAGAAGACTTGCAGTTTGGTTATCCAAGACCCTCCCAATTTAAAAGATACAAAGACAGTGCATAATATTGAATCTTAAAGTCAAATTTTCTACCACAGTATACAAAATAAATTTCCGTACATACAAATCTTACACCTTTTGTAAAAGTTCACTCAAAATGTATTATAAAATTAATTGCAAAATGCAAATATATAAAACTTATAGGAAAAAATAGAAGAAAATTTAAGTAACTTTATTTTAATGATAACTTTTTAGACATGACACCATAAACATAATCCAAAAAAAGAACAAGTTGGTAAATTAGAATTTATTACAATAAAAACTTTTCCTCTGTGAAACACACAGATAAGATAATAAGCATACAAATTATAAATGGGGAGAAAGTATTTGAAAAATTCATATGTCATAAATATCTTGTACCCAATGTATACAAAAATCTTTTAAAAGTCAGGCACTTGGCTGGATGAGCATTGGGTGTTATATGTAAGTGATGAAACATGGGAATCTACCCCTGAAACCAAGAGCACACTGTATACACTGTATGTTAGCTAACTTGACAATAAATTATATTAAAAATAAAATAAAATAAAATTTTAAAAAATTAAAGAAAATAAAATAAAGGTCAACAATAACAAAACAAGTAATGTAATTAATACCTTTGCCAAAGATCCAAACGGTTATCATCAAAACAACTATGTAGATTGAGAACAAGCATGTAAGTAAATCATTAACACCATTTGTTATCAGGAAATGCAAATTCAAACAATAATGAATTACCACTACATACCTAATGGAATATCTAAAATTAAACACACACCATACACATACGCGTGCACACACACGAAACCTGATGTTACCCCTTGTTGGCTATGCTAAGGAAGAACACTGGCTCTCGCTTACCAGTGGTTGGAATGCAAAATGGTACAGTCACAATGGAAGACAGCTGACAGATTGTTCCAACACTAAACATAGTTTTACCATATACATTTTCTATAATTGCTATAAAAATCAGCACAAATTTATTAACTTAAAACAACACAAATTTAGTTTTTATAATTCTTAAAACCATAAACACAAAATCAATTTTGCTGAGCTAAAGTCAAGGTGTTGTCCAGTCCCCCTCCAAAAGTTTTAGGGGAAAATTCATTTCCTTGCTTTTTCCAGCTTCTAGAGCTGCATTCCTTGCATTACTTGGCTTTTGACCCTTTCTTCCACCTTCAAGGGCCAGCACTGTAGTATCTTCAAATCACTGCTTTTGTCAAACCATCTTCTACACTGTAATCAATTCTCTCTCTTCCTCTTATATAAAACATTTGTGATTGCATTTAGACTTTACCAAGATAATCCAGGATAATCTCCTCATCAAGATTCTTAATTATCACATCCGAAAAGTCCATTTTTCCATAAAGGTAACATTTACAAGTTCTAAAGATTAGACTGTGGATATCTTTGGGGGTCTTTACTCAGCTTACTATAACATATAATCTGGTAATTGTACATCTACACATTTACCCCTTTGAAAGCTATGTTCACACAACAACTTGCAAGTTAATGTTTGTAGCAGCTTATTCATAATCACCAAAAACTGGAAGCAACCAGTATTCAGTAAAGGAGTAGATAGACAAATTGTGGTATATCCATACAATGCAATACTATGCAGCAATAAAAAGAACTATCCAGTAATACAAAGACATGATAAGTCTAAATGCATATTGCTAAGTGAAAGAAATCTGTTTGCAAAGACTGCATAGTGTATGACTCAAGTTAATGACATTACAAAAAATGGAAAACTACAGAGATGAGAAACTGATCAATGGTTGCCCCAAGTTCAGGGAGAGAAATGTTCAATAGGAGATAAGTAGGAAATTTTTATTACAGTGGGAAAACTATTTTATATGACTCTGTAATGATGGATGTATGACACTAAGCATTTGTCAAAACTCATAAAATTCTATAGCCAGAAGCATGACTACTTATGTATGCAAAGTTTAAAAATGTGGAAGTCAGCAGACCTCAGGAATTCAGAATATGATGAAATAACCTAATTCCCATTACTGAAAGGAATGTGAGGAAACCTATTGACTGAAGTAGCTTTGGAAGTGTGAAGTCTGTAAACTAAAGGCAAAAGGTTCTGCACATAAGAACTGTAATAATTGATAAAGTAGTTTCACATAGGGTGTGGATTAAACACTTTTATAACAACTATACATGTGTACTAGAATTGGAAAATTAAATAAATACATGGCAGACATTGGGAGCCATTTTCTCGCTATTAGAGTAGAAGGTTCCAGATAAGTAGGGAAAGGTAATGAATTGAAGTTGGAGACAGTATAAACTCATGGTTATTTTACGTAGGTTGTAAAAATAGATATATTTATTGATATATGTATACATGTATACATTCACACATATTTCTCTGTCAGCTGAGAGGCCCTAAAAACCATGATACCTCAGAGACAATGAACACATCTAGTGCCTAAATCTTGGTTTCTAATACCATTCTCTAATAAAAGGAACTATCAATCCTTGGAAAAAATGGCTGATTCTAGAACTGGATTAGAAAATACACAAGATGAGTGTGGAAAATTTAAAAATTAATGAAGTTCTCAAACAACAAACCACAATGATAGGGATATATCCAAATGACATAGTAGCAAACATAAGTGATTCCCAATGCTCAAACCTGGAAACAAATCAGAAAAAAAAAAAGGAAAAAAGCCAAGTAAGCTAGTTTTGGATTATAAGCCTAAGTATGACATAAATATCCATGAGTCTATAATTACATAAATAAATGATTAATTTAATTAAAATTAATTTATTCTTTTTAATATTTTTTAATATTTATTTTTGAGAGAGAGAGAGACAGAGTACAAGTGGAGGAGGAACAGAGAGAGAGAGGGAGACACAGAACCCAAAGTAGGCTCCAGGCTCTGAGCTGTTAGCACAGAGCTGGATGCAGGGCTCGAATTCACAGACTGTGACATCATGACCTGAGCCAAAGTTGGACGCTCAACCAACTGAGCCACCCAGGCTCCCCTAAAATTAATTTATTAAAAAGGGAAACATGAAAAAATCTCTCAAGCAGAATACTAAATTATTTATGTAGATGCTATGCTTTCAAGTAGTGGAGTATAGTTCCCCACAGTACAAAGTGTGCATATTGACTTCTTTCCAAAGAGTATGGTATTAAAAAGAAGGAAGAGTAACTTTGCAAACCTCCTTCAGCATGGTGATCAAGGTGACAAAGTCATATTGATAGTGTGCACACTTAATATGATGTGATAAAGATGACACTTCACATTTGTGAACTCATAACCCATAACTCCATCTCAATCATGAGAAAATTACCTGGCAAATTCCAATTGGCCAGTACTCCTAAAAACTCAATTTCCTCAAAAACAAGGAAACTCTGAAAATCTATATCCAAAAGGAGCCTGAAGTGCCTTGATGACTATGTGTAATGTGTTATCCTGTTTGGGATCCTGAAAGATTACAGGCAGAACCTAGGAATTCTGAATAAAGTATGGACTTTGGTAATAATGATGTATCAGTAGTTCATTAATAGTGAAAACTTGCCATAGTAATGTAAATATTAGTAATGAGGGAAATTAGGGTGCCCAGGTAGCTCAGTCAGTTGAGGAACTGACTCTTGATTTCAGCTAAGGTCATGATCTCATGGTCCATGAGTCAGATCCTGTGTCAAGCTCTGCACTGTGTAGAGCCTGCTTGGAACTCTCTCTCTCTCTCTCCCTCCCTTCCCCCCACCTTTCTCAGAATAAATACAAATTTTAAAAATAAAAAAATAATAAGGGAAACTGAGTCTATATTATAAGGGAAATCTATGTATTATCTTGCAACTTTTCTATAAACTAAAATCCATTATAAAATAGCTTATTTAATAAATTTAAAAAGTAGCCCTATCTTTAACTTCCTGAGCCACCAAAGTAACCCTGGACTATTCCTGTTAGGTCTGGGATAATGGTCTTTCCTGCAAATGCCATGTTGGAATCCATATTTCTACAATTTCCCAGTTGGATCTCCCAGCTGCTTTGAGCTTTAACTCTGCAATGAATAACCACATTCAGCAATCCTCTCTCTGTGGAAGATCAAACCAACACCAGAATCTAATTAAAAGTCTCCATACAAGGGACTCAGTAGGAATTGAGGCAAGGAGTATTTTATCATTCTGTGTCCTGGGTGACCCTCTAGGAATAATATATCATCCTTGGGAATAAAATCTCACTTTTCCTATTGACTTTTAAAACATAGACTGCTATACATCAAGTATGTATCAAGAGATTTTATTAAAGCTTGTGATTTTGTTTCCCAGTAAATACAATAAAACCATTAAGCATAATTTTTTCTGAATAAAATGAAGTAAAAACACTTACCTCTTCTTTTAATCTTGATTTTATATCTATAAGGATAAATAAAAGTAAAGTATGTTTGCCTAATTACCCATGTACAATTTTACAATTAAACTGTGCTAAAAACTCAAGTTTAGAAGTAAAGAATACAGAACTGTTACAATAAAGAAAGGAATTTAACTGAATGGGATCATGATTTGGTTTAGGTAGTTTCAGAAACTACTGGTTCTACTCCACTAGTTTTATAACATAGTAATGCTATATTTGTGTAGACTATTTCCCCAAATTGCAAAATAGCAATAATTGACTTGACTTCTGGGTATTAGCATAATAGACAATAAATATGTTGAAAATTTCCTATGACAAATACCTAGAAAAGTTAGGGAGTTATTTAATAAACATTACATTAAATGCAGAAGTTAGCTTGCACAAAATAATGTGAGCGATGAAAAAATCCTCAGAATCTAAGAGAAGAGAAAGTAAATAAAGACCAATAAACAGCAATATGGAGAAGGATAGGCTGAGGAGGTCTCCAGTATTTGCAACTCAAGAACTGAAATTTAATATTATCTTTGAGATAATAGACTATATCTTAGAGGAATGCTAGATAGGAAATTGGAACTAAAGCCATTATTTAAATATATCTATATTTTTAGTCAATTATTTAATTTGAAATAATTTAACCCACCAACATAAGATGACAGGGAAAAAAACCTGTTCATTTCACCTGGGTTCAGGGTAGAAGACAAAATAATTCTCCCCTAAGAATACATAATATAACCTATTTCACACTTGTAACTGAAATTTGAGTTTATTCTATCATCATAGTCTGTGATAGTCAACTTTATGTGTCAACTTGACTGGACTACAGGTTTTCAGATATTTGGTGAAACATTATTCTGAGTGTTTAATTGAGTATGCTTTTGGATGACATTAACATTTAAATAAGTAGACTGAGTAAAACAATTACCTTCCATAACGTAGATGTGCCTCATTCAATCATTTGAAAGCCTAAATAAAACAAAAAGCAGACCTTCTCTCAAGTGAAAGGTAATTCTCCTGCCTGAATACCTTCAAACTGGGACATCAGCTCTTCCTGGTTCTACAACAGCCTTGGACTCAAACTGGGATATCAGTTCTTCCTGGTTCTATAGGATTTCTGGCTTCACACTCAACCTGAGACATTGGCCCTGTAGATTTTGAACTTGGTGGCGTCCATAATTGCATTGTCCAATTCCTTATAATAAGTCTCATTATATATGATGAAGATAATAAATAGATAAATATATACACAAAGATAGTAGATGGCAGAAATATAGGTAATATATAGAAAAATAGATATCCTATTGGTTCTGTTTTCTGAAGAACCTGGAATAATACATGGTCCTACAACATTAACATAAAAATTGGTCTTAGTCCAGTGATGCTCCTAGAGTCCTTTATAGAGCCAATTCCAAAGCTTATTGTTAAGAAATTTCTCAGTGCAGGATATGAAGAATTCCCACAGATGAAGCACCATTTTAAAATGAGTTCACAATCCATGAGGTGTCTGGCTCAGTTGGAAGACCATAGACTCTTGATCTCAGGTTGTGAGTTTGATCTCTACATTGTGTGTAGAAATTACTTAAATAAACAAATTTTTAAAAAAATAACATAATCCAAAGTAATAAAATGCATAAGATAAATAATCATTCATGATCATCAGTGAGAATCAAAATAGTCATCCAATTTTCAGATAATAAAAGAGTATACAATTAATATATTTAAATGATTAAATGTATAAAAGAAATCAAAATGGTAAGAAAAAAACACTAGGAAAAAAATTAATTTCCAAAATTACAAAAAACAGAAATTAAAATAATTGCAGAGATATAGAGAGAAATTATAATATTTGAAAGATAAACTTACAAGATCTAATTTATGCCGCGTGTGAATTTTGGGAAATATTTAATAGAAGAGTAACAATATTTGAAAACAGCCTAGATTTCTCAAATATGATTAAAAGCATCCTTTCTCACATTCAGGAAAAACAATGAATTACAGCAACTAAATAAAAAGAAGATAATATGTAAATACATTGTAGTAAAAATTGAAAACTGTCAAAGACTGCCTAATTTTAAGAGCTGTCATTTGTTAAATTATATCACCTTCCATGGAATTATAATTAGACATACAACAGACTTACAAGCATTTAACAAAAAAAAATCTGAACGAGCATAAATACCTAGTTAAGATAACCGCATAGCAAATATAAATCCAGTATTAGCATATCTTTGATAGCTTTGTAATTCCTATTTTTTCTATATTATATAAAAGACAATGTAAATTCACTGTAAATCTATATTAATGGGCACAACAATGTTCAAAGATGTATTTTGTGATAATACCAACCAAAATAAGGAGCCACAGGGATGTATAGAGTTGACTTTTTGTATACTGTTAAAATTAAATTGGTATTTATTTAAATTAGCTGTTATAAATTTAAGATCTTAATTTAAACCTCAAAGTAACTCTCAAGTAAACAACAACAACAGTATTCAGGGAAAAAATTAAAAGTGAAATATAGTGCTGCAATACAAAAAAAAAATCATCAATTAAGTAACAAAGAAAGTAATAATTGGGAACTAAGGAATAAAAAAGATACAAAGCATGTAGAAAACAAACATATGAAACAAACAAAAATATCAGAAATAATCTGTTCTTATCAATAATTATTTATATGTAAATGAATTAACACCTCTAACTGAAAGGCAGAGATTGACATGATGAATAAAACAACAGAATCCATTTATATTCTGTCTACAATAACTTCACTTTAAATCCGAAAGATACAAATATTGTAAGAGTAAAATAAATTTTAAAAAGTATTTCTTGCAAATAGTAACAAACGAAAGTAGGAGGGGCTATACTAATATTAGACAAAATAGACTTTGAGTTAAACATTGTTGTAAGAGTTAAAGGACTTTATATATTGAGAAATAGTTCCATCAGGGAAGAAAATATAGCTTACAAACATATAGACACCTAACAACAGTCTAAAACACCCATTAACAGAAATGGATAGAGAAATAATCAGTTCTACCATAATAGTTGGATACTTCAATATCCCACTTACAGTAATGGTTAGACTACCTAGAGAGAAGAACAACAAGTAAATAGAGGACTTGAAAAATACTATCAACCAATGAAACCTAATAGACATAGGTAAAACAATTCACCCAACACCAACAAAATACACATTATTATTAGGCGTGCATAAAATGTTCCCCAGGATAGAACATACATTAGCCCTGAAAACAAGATTCAAAAAATTTTGAAGGACTAAAATCATACAAAATATCTTTCTAACCACAATAGAAATAAACTAGAAATCAATAACAGAAAGGAAACTGGAAAATTCGCAAATATGTGAAAATCAAACAACATACTCTTAAGAAATAAAAGAAGAAATTATAAGGGAAATTAGAAAATACTTTGTGATGAATGAAATCAAAACATACCAAAACTAATGGGAAATAGTGAAAGAAGTGCTCAAGGGAAATGTTTTGTTGTAAGTGCCAAAACGTAAAGAAAATCTTAAATCAGAAACCTAACTTTACACCTTAAAAAAGTTAAAAAAAAGTGGTGTCAAAACTTGCAGAAGGCAGCAAATAATAAAAACTAAAGGTAAACAAAATAGAGTATATTAAAAAAATGGAGAAAATAAAATCAAAAGTCAGTTCTTTCAAAATATTAACAAAATAGAAAAAGAGGAAAAATTTAAGTTGCCTAACAAAATGAAAGTGGGCTCACTACCACAGACCTTAAAGAAATAAAAAGTATTTTAAGAGAATATCGTAAACAATTGTATCCAAAAAATTAGATAACTTAGGTGAAATGGACAAATTTCTAGAAATATACAACTATCAAAACTGACTAAAGGAAAGAGAATATTTGAATAGATATATAAAAAGTAAAGATTTTAAACTAGTAATCAAAAATCTCACAAAATATAAAAAGTTAGGACCAGATGACTGCACTGATGATCCTACCAAATATTTAAATATGACTTAATATTCTTCTAAACTTCACAAACTCTTCTAAAAGAAAGAAGAGGAGGTAACATTTCTTAACTCATCCTATGGGGTCAGAATTACCCGAATATCAAAGACATCACAAGAAAAGAAAACTACATACTAATATCTCTGTGAATATAAATGCAAAATTTTCAACAAAATACTAGCAAAATGAATATAGTAGTACATTTAAGACAATGACACATCATGACAAAGTGGGCTTTCCTAGGAACATAAGACTGTGTCAACACATGAAAATCAACCAATGTAATATACAACATTAATAGAATAAAGGAAAAACTACGTGATCATCTCAACTGATACAGAAAAAGCATTTGAGAAATCCACATCTTTTCACAATAAAAACACTCAAGAAACTTGTGACAGAAGGAAATTTCCTCAACATTAATAAGGAATATATGAAAAATTCACAACTAACATAATAATGGTGAAATACTGAAAGCTTTCCCTGAAGATTGAGATCATGATGAGGGTGCCTCTTTTTGATATTTCTTTTTATGGCTTTGAATTACTCTTTTCTCAAGTGTTTATTAAAATTACATTAACATAAATATATTGTAACATTAGTTCAGATGTAGAATTTAGGTATTCATCACCTCCAGTGCTCTTAAAAACAAGTGCTCTTCTTAATACGCATCACCCATTTAGCCCACACCCCCACCCACCTATTCTCCAGCAGTTTGTTCTCTCTAAGAAAGTCTGTTTCTTGGTTTCTTGGTGTGCCTCTCTCTCTCTCTCTCTCCCTATGCTCATTTGTTTTGTTTCATAAATCTCACATATGAATGAAATCATATGGTATTTGACTGGCTTATTTCACTTACCATAATACTCTCCATCTCCATCCAAACATTGTTGCAAATGGCAAGATTTCATTATTTTTGATGCCTGAGTAACATTCCATATATACTTTTTTATCCAATCATCAGTTCATGGACATTCGGGCTCTTTTCATTATTTGGCTATTGTTGCTAATACTGCTATAAACATAGGGGTGCATTTGTCCCTTTGAGTCAGTATCCTTGGGATAAATATCTAGCAGTGCAGTTGTTGCATCATAGGGTAGTTCTATTTTTAAGTTTTTAAGGAATCTCCATACTGTTTTCCAGAGTGGCTGCACCAGTTTGCATTCCCAAGAGGGTTCCCCTTTATCTGCAAGAATGAAACTGGACCATTTTCTTACACCATACAAGAAAAGAAATTCAAAATGGATGAAAGACCTAAATGTGAGACAGGAAACCATCAGAATCATAGGGGAGAACACTGGCAGTAACTTCTTTGACATCAGCTGTAGCAACTTCTTACTAGCAGTGTCTCCTGAGGCAAGGGAAACAAAAGCAAAAATAAACTTTTGGGACTTCATCGAGATGAAAAGATTCTGCACAGCGAAGGAAACAATCAACAGAACTAAAAGGCAACCTTTGGAATGGTAGAAGATATTTGCAAATGACATATCTGTTAAAGGGTTAGTATCATTTTGATATTTCTAACATGCACTAGAAATTCTAGCCACAGAAGTCAGGTAAGAAGAAGAAATAATTGGCATCCAAATTGAAAGAAAGAAGTAAAATGACTCTATTTCCATATAACATGATCTTATAGGTAAAAACTTCTAAATAATACACCAGAAAAAAAAAAACCCTTTGAGAGCTAATAAATTAATGTAGCATGATGTCAACATAGAATCTGAACATGCAAAAATCATTGTGTTTCCATATACCAGCAATAAACAATCTGAAAGAAAATTAAGAGAACAATTAATTTATATGGCATTTAAAATAATAACATACTTAAGAATAAATTTTACTGAAGAGACCCAGACTATAAACCACAAAACATTATTGAAAGAAAATAAAGAAGACCTAAGTAAACAGAAATACCCTATGTTCATAAATTGAATTAATTAATGTTAAGATGGCAAACTCCCAAAGCACCCACTGATTCAAGGCAATTCTTATCAAAATCCTTATGGCCTTCTCTGAAGAATTAAAAAGTATAATACTAAAAATTCATATGGAATTATCAGTGACTCCCAGGCAAAATAATATTGAAAAAATAGAACCAAGCTGATGATTTCACTTCCAAATTTCAAATTTTATTACAGAGTTGTATTAATCAATACAGTGTGATATTGGCCCAAGTATAGACATATAGGCCAATGAAATAGAATCATTTAAGAATCCAGAAAAAAATACCATACATCTATGACCAATATAGGTAATTTATCACATACATTTAAAAACCAATAGAGAAGAACAAAAAACAAAAAAGGAAAAGTTGAGATAACAGAAATGCAGGAAAATTAAAGAGACAGCTGAATATGAAAGATACAATACAAAAAGAGAGAGATCTTTAGTGGACAAATGGAAAAGTGGCTTTAAATACCCCAACAATATGGTTCTTCGGCTAGTAAATGACCCAGGATGAGTCAACTCATTCAATTATTCATACAAAATAATGCCACATGCTCATAAAGACAGAATTTTTTAAAAAAGGAATTTAGAGAGTTAGAAGCAAATTAAAATCAGAAATAAAATAAAAACAGTTAAGAAAGAACATGATAAAATGTTTCAAACAAGAGCAAACAAAGAAATCTTACAGAATAAATGACTGACAACAGGAAAATGTTGGAAACTCACAGAATTCAGAAAATAAAAGAAAAAGAGGGTACCTGTGTGGTTCAGTTAAGCATTTGACTGTTGATTTTGACTCAGGTCATGATCTCACAGTTCATGGGATCTAGCCCCGTGTTCGGCTCTGTGCTGACAGCACGGAGCCTGCTTGGGATCCTCTCTCTCCCTCTCTCCCTGCCCATCTCCTGGTTCTGTCCTCTCTCAGATTCAATAAACATTTTTTTTTAAAGGAAACCCCTGGGGCACCTGAGTGGCTCAGTCTTTTGGGCGTCCAACTTCAGCTCAGGTCATGATCTCACAGTTCATATGTTTGAGCCCCAAGTCGGCTCTGTGCTGACAGTATGAAGCCTGGAGCCCTCTTTGAGTTCTGTGTCTCCCTCTTTCTCTGCCCCTCCCCCAGCTTGCTCTCTGTCTCTCTCTCTCAAAAATAAACATTAAAATAAAAAAAAAAGGAAACCCCTAAAGCAATTACTTCTTTTGTCCTTAGAGCAATTACTTCTCATTTCCTCTCTTTCCCATCCCCTGGCAATAGCTAATTTATTTTCTGTCTGTATGGATTTATCTTTCTGAATGTTTCATACAAATGAAATCATATGTGATCATTTGTGTCTGGATTTTTTAAATTCATATACTCTTCTTGGGGCTCATCCACTATTGCATGTATCAGTACTTCATTTTTTCTTTGAAATAGTGTTGCTATAAACATTTCTGCATGGCATTTGTTTGAATATATGTTTACAGTTTGGGGTTAAATTCTAGGAGTGGAATTGTTAGGTCAAATAGTAATTCTACATTACTTTCTTGAGCATCTGTCAAACTGTTTTCATGGCAGGTGCACCATTATATATTTCCCCCAGAAATGTACAAAACTTACAATTACTCCACATCTTCACCAACGTTTTCTATTTTAAAATTATTGTTATAGTTACCCTAGCAGATGTGAACTATTATCCCATTGTGGTTTTAATTTACCTTTTCCTAAAGACTGATGATATTAACTATACTATCAAGTGTTTTTTTGTTTTGTTTTGTTTTGTTTTACCATTTGTATATCTTCTTTAGAGAAACATTTATTTATTTGCCAGATTTTAATTGGGTTGTTTATATTTTCATTGTTGAGGTTTAAGGGTCCATCTATTCTGGATCCTGGACCATTATCTGACATGTTATTTGCAAATATTTCCTCCATGCTATATATTAACTTTTCATGTTTTTGAAATTGTCCTTTGATAAATAAACATTTTTAATTTTAAATCAATCTAATGTGTTTATTTTTGCTTCTGTCCCTTGTATTTTTGATGCCACATTTAAGAATCAATTGTCAAGTCCAAGGTCAACAACAGTTGTTCCTAGGTTTTCTCCCAGGAGTTTTATAATTATATCTTTTACATTTAGGTGTTTGTTGTATTTTTAGTTAATTTTTGTATATGTTGTGATATAAGGGGCTAAACTCATTGTATTGAATGTGGATAACCATTTATCCTAGCACATGTTACTCAAGAGACTATTCTTTCCCCTATTGAATGGTCTTGACATTCTTGTTAAAGGTCAACTGACCATAAATATAATGATTAATTTCTGGAATCTCAGTTTATTCCACTGGTATGTATGTCTATTCTTATGTCAGTACCAAACTATTTAGGTCACTGTAAGATTGTAGTATGTGTTGAAACCAGAAAGTGTAGGTCCTCTAAATTTGTTCTCTTATTTTCAAGATTGTTCTGACTACTCGGGATCCCTAGAAACCTTATGCAAAGTTTTCATAAATATCAACAATCAAATTTTAAAGTGTATATGGAAAGGCAAAAGACCTAGAGTAACTAACACAATACCAAATAAGAAGAACAATGTTTGTGGACTCAACTATCTCAGGCTGGATTTGGTGTTGAGTATTTACATGCAACAACAAAGAATGATCCTTGAAAAACAAAAGATGGATAATGCAACTTTATTAAAATTAAAAGTTATGCATTATGGAAACAATACTAAAAACATAAAACAAGTCACAGAATGAGGGAAAATATGTGAAAAATTCAAATTTAATAAAGGATAAGAAATCCAAAATATACAAAGAAAATCTTAAAACTCAAAAATAACAAAAGAAACCACTCAAAAAATAGGCAACAACCTGTGGGAAGAAGCACTGCACAGACACCACCTAACCTGCTAGCAGTGTGCCCCACCCAAAAGTTCTCCTGAGGACTTGTCCACTCCAAGCATGCTGGCCTTGTTCCTGGGATCAGCACAAATTTTGTCAATGCTGTGTGTGCCCCACCCAGCTACCATGCTCACAGGCACTGTGCCCTGACTGCTGAATGCCATACTTCCTGGCAGCCACCACATTTGGGGAATTCAGCCTAGGACTAGCAGCTCAACACTGATTTTGCTAATACCACTACCCTGTCCCCAAGCCTTCCTGTGGTCATGCCCCCTCTGAACTGGTCTGTCTGGGTCTCACTAACACCACAGAGAGCAACCATGGTCCACAGCAAGCCGAAAGTCAGCTCAGACATCTGGACTGCAAAAAGCAACTCAGACATAATAGCAGGACACAAGCTACACACATAGGAGACTCCTCTGAAGTGTCAGGTTCTGATGAACAAAGTATATTCCACTTCAGGGAACTACAGGACCTTTTTTCATAAAACCACTACTTTCAACAGCAGAAGATGTAGCTGACTTTCCTAACACAGAGAAACAGACACAGTTAGGTGGATAAAATTAGGAGACAGAGGAATATATCCCAAAATGAAAAAACAGGACAAAATTACAGTAGGAAATCTAAGAGAAACGTAAGTAATATGCCTGATGAAGAATTTAGAGTAATGATCATAAAGTTATTTGCTGGACTTCAGAAAAGGATGAAGGACATCAGTGAGACCCTAGACAGAAGGATAAAAAATAACATATCAGAGATGAAGAAAGCAATCAATGAAATTAAAAATACAATAGATGGTGTAAATATAGGCTACAGGAAGCAAAAGAATGTGCCATTGAGCTGGGGGATAAAGTCAATGGAAAGCAATTAAGCTAAACAGGTGAGAGACAAAAATTACTGCATAATGAGAATATGCTTAGAGGACTCAGAGACTCCATCAAGCATAATAGCATTCACATTATAGGGTCCCAGAAGAAGAGAGAGAAAGTTGGGGCAAAAAAACACATTTGAAAAAAATAATAGTTGTAAACTTCCTCAGTCTGGGGAGTGAAACAGATCCAGATTCAAGAGGCACAGAGATCACCAAACAAATTCAACCCAAGGTGGTCCACACCAACAACACACATAGTAATTAGAATGACAAAAAATAAAACTGATAAAGAAATAATTTTAAAGGTTTTGAGAGAAAAGAAGATGGTAACACACAAAAGAAACTCCATAAGGCTATCAGCTGATTTTTCAACAGAAATTTTGTAGACCAGAAGAGAGTGGCATGATACATTCAAAGTGTTAAATGGGAAAAATTTGCATCCAAGAAAACTTTATTCAGTCAGGCCATCATTCAGAATAGAAGGAAAGGTAGTTTCCCTAACAAACAGAATTTAAAAGAATTCATGACTACTAAATCAGCACTACAAGAAAAGTTAAGAGGGACTCTGTGAGTGGAAAACAAAATCATAAGTAAGAGTAAGGAAAATAGGAAGTACAAAAGCAAAATAATAAATAAATAAAAATAAGTATACTTGAAAAATCAGTCAACAGAAGCACAAAATAAAAGGATGTAAAATGATACCAATATATGAAATGTGGAGAGGAAAGGAGTAACGAATGAGTTCATCATTAATCGAACATCAGCTTAATATAGACTGCTCTATGAAGATGTTATATATTAACCACAGGATAACCACAAATCAACAAACAGTAATAGATATGCAAAGAATAAAGATACGGAATCCAAGTATATCGCTAAAGAAAACCAGCAAACCGTGAAAGAGAAATAGACAAAGCATCAGAGAAAAACTACAAAAACAACTACAAAACAAGTAACAAAATGGCAATAAATACATATTAATAAATAATTAGTTTGAATGTAAATGGATTAAATGCTCCAATAAAAAGACATAGACTAAGACAGTGAATAAAAATCAGGACCCATTTGTGTCCTACCTACAAAAGACTCATTTCATACCTAAAGTCTCCTACAGATTGAAAGTGAACAGCTGGAGAAACGTTTATCATGCAAATGGATTTCAAAAGAAAGAGAAGCAATATTTATATTAGAAAGAAAAAGACTTGAAAACAAAGATTATAACAAGAGACAAAGAGGACACTATATAATAATAAAGGGGACAATCGAACAAAAAGATATAACAATTGTAAATATTTATGACCAAGCATGGAACACCCAAATACATAAAATAATTAATAACAAACATAAAGAAACTTATTGATAGTAATACAATAATAGTAGGGGACTTTAACAACCCCGTTACATCAATGGACATATTCTTCAAACAGAAAATCAACAAAGAAATAGTGGCTTTGAATGACACACTGGACTAGATAGATCTAACATGTATATTCAGAATATTCCATCCTGAAACAGCAGAATACACATTCTTTTCAAGTGCACAAGGAACTTTCTCCAGGGTAGATCACATGTTTGGCCAGAAAACAAATCTTACCAAATTCAAAAAGATCTAAGTCATACCATGCATCTTTTCCTACCACAACACTATAAAACTAGAAATCAATCCCCCCCCAAAAGAATCTGGAAAGGTCACAAATACATGGAGGTTAAACAACATGCAGTAGCAATTAATCGATCAACCAGGAAATCAAAAAAGAAATTTAAAAAATACATGGAAGCAAATGATAATGAGAACATAATGGGCCAAAACATTTGGGATGCAGCAAAAGACATCCTAAGAGGGAAGGTATTGGTAATAAAAGCTTACCTCAAGAGGCAAGAAAAATCTCAAATACACAACCTAACCTGCTACCTAAAGTAACTAGAAAAAGAACAACAAACAAAACCCCAAACAAGCAGAAAGAAAGAAAAAAATAAGATTAAAGCAGAAATAAATGATATAGAACTAAAAGAACAATGGAAGAGATCAATGAAACCAGGAGCTGGTTCTTTGAAAATGTCAACAAAATTGGTAAACCTTTAGCCAGACTAAAGAGAGAGAGGGAGGGAGAGCTCAAATAAAACCACCAGTGAAAGAGGAGAAATAACAAGCAACACCAAAGAAATACAGTTATGCAAATATGAAAAGAGAATATTACATAAAACGATATGCCAACAAATTGGACAACCTGGAAGAAATGGATAAATTCCTGGAAACATATAGGCTACCAAAGCTGACACAGGAATAAATAGAAAACTTGAACACACTGGTAACCAGAAAGGATTGAATCAATAATCAAAAAACTCCCAACAAACAACAGTCCAGGACCACATGGCTTCACAGGCAATTCTACCAAACATTTAAATAAGTGTTAATACCTATTCTCTCAAACTGTTCCAAAAAATAGAAAAGGAAGGGAAACTTCTAAATTCATTCTATGATGCCAGTCTAACCCTGACCCAAAATTAGATAAAAACACCATTGAAAAAGAGAACTACATGGGGCGCCTGGGTGGCGCAGTCGGTTGGGCGTCTGACTTCAGCCAGGTCACGATCTCGCGGTCCGGGAGTTCGAGCCCCGCGTCAGGCTCTGGGCTGATGGCTCAGAGCCTGGAGCCTGTTTCCAATTCTGTGTCTCCCTCTCTCTGCCCCTGCCCCGTTCATGCTCTGTCTCTCTCTGTCCCAAAAATAAATAAACGTTGAAAAAAAAAAAAAGAGAACTACAAGCTAATATCCCTGATGAACATAGATGCAAAAATCCTCAAAAAACTAGCAAAATAAAATTTACAAAAATTAAAAAGTAATAAAGTGAACAAGCCAATAAAAATAATCCCTATATCTCTAAATAATTAAATAATAAATAAATAAATAAATTAATTAATTAATTAATTAAATTAAGCAACAGACCTGAAGAGGCATCTCACCAAAGCACATACAGAGAAGGTAGAAAATAAGCAGATAAAAGGTGCTCAACATTATTTGGTATTCAGGAATATAATATTAAAACTTGAGTGACCATTACATTCTTTTAGAAGGGTTAAAATCCCAAAGCTGACAATGCCAAATGTTAACAGCAGTGTGGAGCAATGACCCTCTTTATTGGTGGTGAGATTAAAAAAAACAGTTCTATAGCTACTTTGGAAGACAGTTTGATAGTTTCTTACAGAGCTATACACAGTTTTACCACATAATCCAGAAATCATGTGCCTAGATATTTACCCAATTGATTTGAAAAATTACGTCCACATAAAAACCTGCACATGCATGTCTATAGCAGCTTTATTCATAAATGCCAAAAACTGAAAGCAACAAAGATAATCTTCAGTAAACGAATGGACATGCAAACTGTGGTGCATTCATCAAATAGATGAAAAGAATCAGCAACCAAAAGAGATGAGGTATCAAACCACAGAAAGACATAGATGAATCTTAAATACATATCATTAACTGAAAGATGTCAGTCTGAAAAGGCTGCATATGGTGTGATTTTATTATATTCCAGAAAAGGCAAAACTACAGAGACAATAAAAAAAAAAATCAGTGATTTCCAGGGGTTTGGATTGGGGTGGCAGTGGAATGGATAAAGCTTATGAGATTTTTAAAGGCAGTATAATTATTCTGCATGATACTCTAATGGTAGATATGGATGAATTGTGTCCCCATAAAATTCATATATTAAAGTTCTAACCCTCAATACTTCAGAAGATGACTTTATTTGGAGACAGGATTGTAAAGAGGTAATTAAGTTAAAATGAGGTCATTAGGGTAGGCCCTAATCCAATATGACTGGTATCATATAAGAAATAAGGACACAGAGAAACACAGAAAGAAGAAGGTGGCTAGCTACAAGCCAAGGAAAGAGACCTCAGAAGAAACCAAATTGTTTGACACTTTGATCTTGGACTTCTAACCTCCAGAACTCTGAGAAAATAAGTTTCTGTTGTTTAAACTTCCCACCATGTGGTACTTTGCAGCCCTAGGAAAATAATACAGTGGATTCATAACATTATTTATTTTCCAAAACCCATAGAATTTCACCACACAAAAAGTAAACCTTAATATATGCAAATTATTTTTAAATTAGGAGGTTGAAGCATCCCGGTATGAAAAGAAGAATGTAAAAAAAAAAAAAAAATCTAACTCTATTGCAAACACACAGAACAACCTTACTGAAGAGAGTGGAGAAAAAGTTGCTGACGGAAGTAATTTTGAAAAAGTGTGGCATCTATAATGGCAAAACCATTTGCATTTATGCACTGAGTTCTTAATGATAAAATTGTTTCTCACAGGGGTAACCAAGACAGATTTCAAGTGTCCCTTAGCTTTACCAAACCTTAGTCTTCTTTCTGCCCATAGGCTCCTGCCCTCCCATTCCTTAGAGCATTTATTTTAGGAAACTTATAAGTCCCCTCGCTGTCCATTTTGAAATGTATGTAAATATTGTCCCAGTGTCTTGTTAGTTCTACAGCTCAGGAAATCTCTTTCTCTGGAACCTGGGGAAATGTAGTCATCAAAAAAACATAGTGCTTAAAGCCACAGTAACAAAGACTGTGGTACTGGGGAAATGGCAGACATGCATCAACAGAATAGAAGGAAGTCAAGAGATAGAGTCACAAAAGATGGCCACTGAACTTTGAACAAAGATTCAAAACCAATTCAGTGGAGAAAAGGAAGTATTTTCCAAAATGATGTTGGGATAGTTGTGTATCCTTTAAAATAAAATAAACCTTACCCTATACTTCTAACTTTATACAAAAGTGACTTAAAATGGATCATAGACCTAAAGTTAACAGGTAAAAAAACTATAAAGCTCTGAGGAAAAATATTGAAGAAAATCTTTGTGTCCTTGGATTAGTGAAGATTTTAAGATACATCGTCGAAAGCATAATAATCAAAAGAAAAGATAATAATTGGACTTCATTAAATAAAAAAAAAAACCTTTCACCTTCTGCAAGACATTGTGGAAAGGATGGAAAAACACATTAGAGACTAAGAGCACATATTTGCAAATCACAAATGTGACAAAGGACTTGTATTCAGAATTTATATAAAGTACTCTCAAAAGTCAGCAATAAGTTCTTTTTCAATAGTTCTTTTTCAGAACCATTATATAATTGATAAAAGATTTGAAAAAACACATGACTGAAGAAGACAGATGGCTAATAAGCTTATAAATAGAGGCTAAACATCATCAGTCATTTGGAAAATTAAAAGCAAAACCACAGTGACATACCACTATACACCTATGAGAAAAGTTCAAATTTAAAAAAGAAAATAAGGAAAAAAAAGCAATGCCAAGTGCTGGTAAGGATACGAAGCATTTAGAAATCTCATATGTTGCTGGAGGGAATGCAAAACAGTAAAGCTGCTATGGAAAATAGGCTGGTTTTTTTGTTTGTTTTGTTTTTTATATTTCAAACGTATACTTCTCATATCTCTTAGGTATTTATCCAAAAAGAAAACTTATGTTCACTCAACAACCTGCATGTGGATGTTTATAGCAGCATTAGTCATAATTGCCAAGAACTAGAACAATTCAAATCCTTCACTGCTTGAATGGATAAACATACTGTGGTATATCTATACAATGCAATGCTACTCAACATTCAAAAAATGAATGATTGATACACCTATCGATGGATAAATCTAAAATGCATTATTGTAAGTGAAAGAAGTTACATATAATATGATTCCATTTGTATGGCATTCTGGAAACATCAATGCTGTAAGGAGAGAGGACAGATCAGTAGTTGCCAGAGATTAGAAGTAAAAGGAGGGTTTCTTTGCAAAGGGGAAGCAAGAAGGAAAATTTGGGAATGAGGGAACTTTTCAGTATCCTGATTGTAGTGTATCAAGACTCTATACATTTCTCAAAATTCATAAAAGTGTATGTTAAAAAAACAATAAATTTTACTGTATACATATTTTAAGTTTCTAAATAGTAAAAAATAAGTAACAGTCTACTCTGGTAGCAGCATCCTGGGCTTCATTTTCTTCGTTCTACTTTTCTGTAGTTTAAAAACTTTTAACCAGTGTACATATAAGTTTGCAAAAAGTATGTTCATTAAAGATGTGGCTGTAAAATTAAACAAAATGATGTATCAAAATTGTGAAGGAAGCAGTTAAATCATTCTTTTTTTGAAATTATGATAGGCCATGTAAAAAATAAAAAAGGAGCTAGGTATAAAATCATAACTAAGGAGGAAGAATAACATGCTGACTAGATATAAGATTAACATTCAGAAATAAATAGTACTTCTGCACATCAATAATTACCAATTACAATACGTAATAAAAAACTTTCACATTTATAGAATTATGTGAAAAACAGTTGTACAAAAACTTAAAATTCATGACTGAAAGCTATTTTTAAAAAACCTGAATATATGGAGATATAATATGTCCATAAATTTGAAGATTCAATATCATAAAAATGTCAATTATTACCCAATTTATAAATTCAAAAACATTGGGGCACCTGGGTGGCTCAGTCAGTAAAGCATCTGACTCTTGATTTCAAAAAAACAGCAAAATGCTAACAGTTGACAAAGTATATTTTTATGTACACTTTGTATATTTTATAACTTCCAAAGAAGCCAGAACACAGATGAGCTTGGTTCATGGGAGAGACACATAATAGTTTGAGTACAATGAATACCATGGGATTGTGTTTTGTTCTATTTTGTGTTGTTGTCCGAAAAGCCTGAACCTTGGGCCCACTTGTATATCAGTCACTTCCCATACATTCCATTTGCTTTAATTCTTACAACAGTCATGAGTGATGGGAATTATCCACCCATTTCACAGATGAGGAAACTGAAGCTCAGAAAAGTTAAGCAAAACAACCTGTGACACAGCTTAAAACACATAAACTTAAAAAAAAAAAGCTACACTTTCTCCATAGCCCCTCTGCCTTAGGGATCTGCCATCTATTACAGTACATATCCATTTTCTAGGGCTGCCATGAAAACTACCAAAAGGCTGAGAGGTTTAAATAGAAATTTGTTTTCTTATAGTTCTAAGGGCGGGAAGTCCAAAATCAAGCTGTCAACAGGATTAATTCCTTCTTAGGTCTCTCTCTTTGGCTTGTAGATGGTCTTCTTCTCCCTGTGTCTTTACATGATCTTCCTTCTGTGTGTGTCTACACCCTAAATCTCCTCTTCTTAATAAAGACTCCAGTCATTGGATTACATCCCACCTAATGAGCTCATTTTAACTTAATCATCTCTTTATCATCTCATCATCTCTTTAAAGGCCCTACCTCCAAATACAGTTACATTTTGAGGTACTGGGGACTAGTACTTACATAATTTGGGAGAAAAGACACAATTTAGCCCATAACATATCATAACTCCCCATATGCCCTGACATCCCCTGCTGGGCTAGACACCCCTTGGCTTTCCACCAAAGGCCCTCTGTCTTCCTGGAAGGGAGCTCTCGAATGTGCTGCAGACATTTGTGTCTTGCCTGAACCCAGTCTTCAAATACCCCTTAGTACAAGACCAGCCTCTTGCCAGCAAATGGTGCTCAGGCATCACTCAGCATGGGGTAATTGTTGGGAAATGCAAGGTTTCCTCTGACAGGTGTCAATGCTCTCCTCTCCCCACCCAGGCTACAGGCACTGTATGCTGTCACTGAAGCATAAAAGCAAGTTTGATCTTTGAAGTCACATTCCTAAAATCAAACACCATGCTCTCATTGTGGAAAACCCAACAAAAGTACAAGATTTTAAGACATTTAGCTTTCTATCACTCTAAGCTCAAACAAGAGAGTGAGAGGCTATGTACTGCTTCTTGCTTTCCAAGAGTTTCTGCACCTTACACCTTGCCGGGGCTCCTGGCTTTCTGACTGACATCTAGCTAAACTCAACTCAAATACCATCTTTCCTGGGCTCTTTTCTCGAGGCCAGGAATTCCTCCCAGCAAAGCTTCTTATAATTATTTATGGGCATCTCTCTCTATCTCAGAAATCTACCAGCTTCATGAGGGCACAAAACAACCCAGATTCATCCTAGTCTTACAGTGCTCTACTGGAGACAGTCAAAAAACTTTGTGGGAATGAATGAACAAGTGACTTTATGAATAAAAAGAAAAGAAAAGAAAATGAAGCTAAATTAAACTTCTCTTTCCTAAGAGTATTTTGTACCTACCTACCTTTATAACTTTATTTCCCCTGTTCCTTCAACCCAGAATTCACCATTTAATAAATGGCAATTCTAAAACTTATTATATGACACCCATGACAATTCTAAAATTTATTCAAATGTTTTTTCCAGAACCCAAAACTGCATCTGGCACACATAGGTCTCAATACATCTCTAATGAATCGCCTTGTTGTAGGATAAAATACTTCCTTCAATTATGTCAGACTCATCTTCTCTCCCTCCTCTTAATTGCAGTAGGGTATTAGTAAATTCATTCATTATCCACTTATCCAACACAGGGCATGTATCTAACTGTGGGGCACAGAGCAGATATGTTGTTTTTCCTCAAGCCATTTCCAAGGATGTGGAGACAGTGTTGTGTAAATAAACAAAAAATGCACCCAGCAACATACCACAGGCATCTGGGTTGCTGTCTCTGTAGTGTATGGTGAGGGCACCAGGAGATGAGCAGTAAGATCTCCCAGGGGTTTACAGGATGGTGTGCAACATGTCCAGACCAATGTGAGCCATAAACTAAACCTTAAGGAGAGCCTGAGAAAAGCAGGGGCCGACTGCAGAAGCAGGAGATATGTGTGCTGGGCAAGCTTGGGAGAGCCCCAGGATTTAGGGATGGTTGTAGCACAGAGAGAGTTATGGAAGGAAATGGTAACAGAGCTAGAATGCAAGATGTGGTCAAGTCATATCTGGCCTTGTGCATCCTGCAGAGAAGCCTGGGGCCCCTCTTGCCAGCTCTCATTCTTATTCATTTGCTTTGGACTAATGCACAGCACCTACAGAAGAGGATGATGGGAGTACTGTAGAGTCCCACAGGGAGTGGTTCAGAGAAAGGGGACTGTGAAAGAACATGCAGGGCTCTGGGAAGATGTGTGTCAGCACAGGGAGAAGCTAGACTGGCAGAGGTGGTCAGAAGCCACAGCAGGACTCATAGAGGGAAGGACAGGTGTGAGCCAGGTCAGGGTGCAGGGGAAGGAGGTGTGGGAGCTGGCACCCTGAAGACTGTCTGGAGAAGGGGCCATTTAACAAAGCTTTTAGTGTTTCTCTTTCCTTGTAAGTGTTTGTTAAACTCATGATACTTATTTGCCACTTCTTTGTAGTGTAGATATCTGTAAACTCCTCCCTATGAATCATAAGTACCTTATGGGCAGGTACTGGGCTTTATTCACCTTTACATGCTACAATTATCAGCACTCTCAGGAGCCCAGGAAAAACATGTTGAATGCATGTGTATGTAATAAGTCAGTGAATAAATGGCATCAAGTTAGCTACCAGAATTTTTCTTTCAATCTCTTCCTAATTTTCTCCTAGTCCAAGCTTCAAGAAGCCCTAGAATTCTATGCAGACAACTAAATCAGTGGGTATTTGATCCTTAAGGGGCCAGAGAGGATTCCCACAATGTAGAAGAAATATTTGAAAATGAAGTCAAAGTAAATCATATTAGACTTTTATTAGTTACAAGCTCATAGAGGGCAGAGGCCACTGTCTCTTTTCGACTTAGCACATTCACTTTTACACAGGAGGAAGTCAGTACTTGTCCAATAGATGACTGAAAAAAAAAAAGCAGATGAATCAGTGATAATGATGAAGACAGGGAGGAATAAGAAAATGTGATGAATAAGGAGATTTCATTAATGTTCAAAGCCAGAAAGACAAGTGGTAACATAGACACAAGAAACAATGGCTTTCAAAGGTGTTGATTAAACCCAGATCTCTTTCTGTTGTGTTATTTATTTCATCTTAATATATTTAAAGTCCAGGTTCTCAAACACTAGTTATTATCTGCTGTGTTACAATTAGTCCCCAGCTAAGGGCTTCCCACAGCACTGCAGTGAGAAAAGTTGTGAGGCTGAACACCTCCTGATTCAGGGAGTAGAATGCTTCAGTGTTATTAAAAAATGTGCTGTCCTTCATGAGTGCAAGTGGGAATACTGTCACATGACCTTGCCAAAACTGCATTAAGCTTTTCAGGGTGCCAGGGTCAGGGAAATAATTCAGTATCTCAAATTTTGGCCCAATCACTCAATCTGAAAACAACGTATTTGCTGATGTCTTAAGGAAGCAATGAGAAAAAATAGGAGACTAAATGTGAATTGCGACTTTTTACTCACAAGCTGGGTAACATGCACATGTATAAAGTCTCTGGGTCTTATTTTATTTTTCTGAAATGTAGGGATCCTCCCTCACTCAGCCTATGAAAATAGTGGCACCTTAGCTATGGCACCTAGCAAAGTGCCTATGCACTGAATGTACTCGACAAATGGCATATTTTCAACTCTTATTTTCATTGATTTGCTTTGGATTCATGCAAGCACCTATAAAAAAAATGGGTACTGAGAGGTAGCAACTTTCAGAATAGCCCCACATTGTTATCCTGTTTGGTAGAATTCAAGATTCCCACACAACAATCTCCTTGTTTTTCAAGCACTGATGTAGGTGCTGCTATAGATGTGACTAAGGTTCCAAATCAATTGATTTTAGGAGAAGGAAATTACCCTTGGTGGGCCTGACTTAATCAGATGAATCCTTAAAAGATACTGGGCTCTTCCTTGAAAAGGGGGTTCAAAGCATGAGTAGGATTCAGCATAAGGGACATTTTAATTTGCTGACTTTCATGATGTGAAGGATCTCTAGGGGCTAAGAAAAGTCCCCAGCCGACTGCCAGTAAGAAAACAGGAACCTCAGTCCTATAGCCACAAGATAAAATTTTTCACAACCACATGAGTTTAGAGGATGATTCTGAGTTCCAGAGGAGACCACAGCCTTGCCAACATCTTAATTTTAACCTCACAAGAATATGAGCACAGAACTCAGCCGTGCTGGCCCAGACTTCTGGCCTATAGAACTGTCAGATTTATTCTTCTATACCACTAAGTTTATAGTCACTTGTGCGTGAGTAGAAAACTAATGTACCCTAGTGCTTCTTTCACCAATTTTTACCTAGCAAATAAGTAAATTTCCTACCTTACAACTACCATAAAAATAATGTTCCTGGAAGGAGACATCTTAACATAACCATCTGCCTTTAACACCTATAAAGCATAGCAGTTGTGAGACTCAAGATAATCTTACCAAATGAGCTATGGCCTTTCCTTTTCGTGATGGTCAGTGTATCACTTTACTTTGTTTTTATAATGTTGCTTATGGTTGGTTTTCTGACAATGAAAGTGATATATGTTTATATAAAAGTTTGAAGCCACAGAAAAGCAGAAATAAGAAAACATAAATCATTAATCCCACTCTCAGAAGCAATTTCTGTTAATATGTTGACAGCAATCTTTTTATATATCTATTTTTTTTTATTTTTATTTTTTTTTATAAAAATTTTTTTTTTTCAACGTTTATTTATTTTTGGGACAGAGAGAGACAGAGCATGAACGGGGGAGGGGCAGAGAGAGAGGGAGACACAGAATCGGAAACAGGCTCCAGGCTCTGAGCCATCAGCCCAGAGCCCGACGCGGGGCTCGAACTCACGGACCGCGAGATCGTGACCTGGCTGAAGTCGGACGCTTAACCGACTGCGCCACCCAGGCGCCCCTATATATCTATTTTTTAAGTTAAAAACATAATACATACTCTTGCAATTCTATATCCTGATACTCTATCTTGCATTATTTCATGAAAATTCCCAGTATCAATACATTCTCTGAAACATATTTTTCATCAGTTTATAATTTTAAAGCTTACTGAAGTATCTTATTTATTTTATATTCCTATGTTTGAGTATTAGTTTGCTTCAAATTTTAGAAATTGAACTAAACATTCTTCTTGCCTGTTAATCATACTTGGTATATTCCTTACCACTGATACCAAGAAGTGAAATCACTAGCATGTTTGTATGCTCTCTCCCTCTGAAATAACGTGGAGTCAGATAAGGGCTCCACACTATTATGAATTACATAATGATTATGAATTGCATAATTAAGTCATTTCATGCCCTTTTCCCCTGAACCCCTGCACTTGTCCAATTTGCCAGGGAAAATATGATTTGAAGAACACTGCTAGTCTCTGGACTTCATTGATCTGAAGACTAGAAACCTTTGAGGGAACACTGCACTGTGTGTTCCCAACCAGGTAAGTGATACAGGAAGGCCCTCCAGCTACAAGCACCTGGGCAGCACCACAATAGTCAGCTCCAGGGCCGCCAGAATGTTTTCATTGCTCATTAACTGTTAGCATTGTTAGTTCTAATGAGCTATGATTTTCATTGCTGCTGAAGCAGGCTGGCAGCTCTCTCCTCCCCAACAGGCTGCCTTCCCAAGCAGCCAATGTTCAACATAAGTGTCCCCGCAGGAGCCAATACGCTTCAAACACCCTCCTGCCTCTCCAAACTGCTCTTCCTCCACAGCCTCAGGGATAGCCAAGGACCTCACACTTCACTCTGATTCCACTGCCTCCCTCAAGCACAACCTCTCTTTCAGTGTGTGTCTCTTTCTCCTCTCCCCCTTTTCATTCCCCAATTAGTGCAATAATTAAAGCATAAAGTTACTTGTCTCTGTACTATTTCGGTAGGGGTGCAAATCTCCTGAAATAAGTAGATGTTCAGATGTTTTCACAGAAGCACCTGCTCCTCGGTCACAAGGTAACACAAGTGGGAGTGGGGCAGGAGTTATTTCATATGGTAAAATCCTCTACAAAAAACCTCCATATCTGCAGCTGAAGCTCCAAACATGAGGCTGTAAGCATACAGTCTTATTTATGTTGTAAGACTCTTCCTAGATATTTTCTCCCAGAAATTCTTCTTTGACTTTGTTCTGGGCTCCAACAGCATCCTCATATGCCTCTCATACTGGAGTTTCTTAGCTTTTCTCATGAATGCATCATACCTTACTTTTGTATTCCCAGCATAGTGCCTGTCACATATTACATGCTCAGTAAACATTTTTTGACATAAACTAAAAAGGTATAGAATTATCAACTAATAACCTGGAGGTTCCTGTAAGAAAATAGACATGATTTCTTATTCTGCCTTAATGCCTTAATTCTTTTTTTTAAGTTTTTATTTAAATTCCAGTTAGTTAACATAGTGTAATATTAGTTTCAGGTGTACAATATAGTGATTCAACACTTCCATCCATCACCCAGTACTCATCACAAGTGCATCCTTAATCCCCATCACCTATTTCACCCACACCCCACCCACCTCCCTTCTGGTAACCATTAGTTTGTTCTCTATAGTTAAGACTCATTTTATCGGTTTCTCTGTCTCTCTTTTTTCTCCTTGCTCACTTGTTTTTTAAATTCCACATATGAGTCAAATCATGTGGTATTTGTCTTTCTCTGACTTATTTTGCTTAGCATGATACTTTCCAGCTCCGTCCATGCCATTACAAATGGGAAGATTTCATTTTTTCGATGGCTGAATAATATTCCATTATATATATACCACATCTTTATCCATTCATCTACCCAGGGACACTTGTACTGCTTCCATAATTTGACTATTATTCTCCCTTAATTCTGATCTCTAGTTGCTAAAAGTGTCATTTGTCGCAGTAGAACAGTAAAAATTCCACTTTATCTTATAATTTTTTAAATTAAAAAAGCAGAAATTTGTCTCATAGTTCTGGAGACTAGAAGTCTGAGGCAGAGATGTCAGCAGGGCTGGTCCTTCAGAGGCTGTGAGGGAGACTCTTTCTCAAGCCTCTCTTGCAGGCCCAAAGATAGCTTTCTCCTTATATCTCTTCACATGGTCTTCCCTCTATGTGAGCCCTCCTCTGCATCCAAATCCCCTCTCTTAATAAGACAGCAGCCATATTTTATTAGAGCCCTTTCTATTGACCTTGGGTTCAATTACAGGAAGCTGAGCCATACCACAATTCTTCTAATGACACAACTTTATTACATGACTTTGCTAATTGTATCTGCAGTGACCCTATTAGTAAACAAGGGCACATGCTGAGATACTGGGGTTAGAACTGGAGTATATGGATCTGGTGAAGGGAAGTACAATTCTACCCATAAACATATCCCAAATCAAGACAAAGAAAAATTCCTCTTCAGGGCCCCAACTCTAATTGAACTCAACACCTGTCAAGTGCTTACTAGGTAGAGGACTAAAGGCAGTAGAATGAAAGAAACACAGGTTTTTCTGCCTTTGAGGATTTAGGAGTGGGATGAATGTATATGGGAGAGGGGCGCCAGTATAATAGGGCCTAGCATGGTTCCCATCAAACAGGAGGCATCTTATAAATGTCAAAGGAATATGGTCTTGCTATGGGAGTCAGGAACCCCAGAGTTTAGACAACTGGCTTTGTCACTGATTTGCTGTGTAGCATTAGAAGCCATTTCAGCCTTTGAGACTTTGTTTTCTAATTTAAATCAAATAAAGAATGGCATAATTACAGCAGGATTCAATGGCAACTGCAATAAAGCCATGCCCTGAGGAAAAAGCATCCTTGCCTGTGACATTAATCAGTTTGTAGGTCATGTTTGCTAAACAGATTCTAATTTCTTTCCATCAAATCAAGTGAGAGTTATCATTTTTCATCATCATTTTTTTAACGAAGCAGCATTAAGATATGTTCTCAGTTACATATCTTTCTCTTTTTCAATCCACAGAATAATATGTTAGTGTTCAAGGACCACAAATCCATGGAGCTCATCTAGTACATGGGGCAACGGAGGCACTGGCCTCATGAGACACATACTGATTCCGTGTTATAGTGGTATAAGGAAACTGCCCTGGAGCAGAGGTGAGCACTCTTTTCCTAGCTTAAAATGAGGCAAAACAAGCCCAACTAATGGATATGACTTACCAGCACTTTTATAAGTCTTATCTCCATGTATCTTTCCCACATACCTTAAGTCTGTTCCAGCATCAGGCAAAAGTGCTTCCCGAAATGGACTTTATGCACTGGGGAAAGGGAGGTAGATAATCCCTCCAAAATGTCATATAAGAAAAACTTTCTAGTCTGGCTAGGATATATAAAAGAATAACATTGGGATACCTGAGTAGCTCAGTCAGTTGAGTGTCTGACTTTGGCTCAGGTCATGATCTCACAGTTTGTAACTTTGAGCCCCACATCAGGCTTGCTGCTGTCAGTGCAGAGCCCACTGCAGATCCTCTGTCCCCTTCTCTTTCTGACTGTCTCCTGCTTGTGCTCACTCTCTCTCTCTCTCTCTCAAAAATAAACATTAAGAAAAAGAAGAACATCAAACTTCCCATTTTAACAACTAAAAAATAACAGAGGATAAAGTAAAATAAGTATCTTTTTTAAATATACCAGAGAAATGTGGATGTAAAGAAGCCTAGGAGAACTACATTCCCAGGAGGGATATGCTCTTCTGCAATGAGCAGACACCAGCAGCCTCTTACCTCTGTGGGGCAACTGCTCAATCAAGATGTGGACAGGCAGATTTGGCTTGGTTAAAAGTGAAAAGATTGGTGAAGTCCCAACAGTTCATGTTTGCTTTTGTTTCCCTTCCTTTTAGCTACATATCTAGTAAGAAGTTGCTATGGCTGAGGTTAACGGAAAAGCTTCTGCACAATGAAGGAAACAATAAATAAAACTAAAAGGCAGCCTACCTAATGAATGAAGATATTTGCAAATGACATATCCAATAAAGATTTAGTATCCAAATTGTATGAAGAGCTTATCAAACTCAACACCCAAAAAAACAACCCAGTTAAGAAATGGGCAGAAGACATGAATAGACACTTTTCCAAAGACATCTAGATGTCTAACAGACAAATCACAAGATGCTCATCACTCATCATCAGGGAAATACAAACGAAAACCATGATAAGATATCACCTCACACCTGTCAGAATGGCTAAAATTAACAACATGAGAAACAACGGGTATTGGTGAGGATGCAAAGAAAGGGAAACCCACTTGTAGTGTTGGTAGGAATGCAGACTGGTGTAGCCACTCTGGAGAACAGTATGGAGGTGACTCAAAAAACTAAAAATAGAACTATCCTATGATCTAGCAATTGCACTACTAGATATTTACACAAAGGATACAAAAATACAGATTGGAAAAGGTACATGGACTCCAATGTTTATAACAGCATCATCAACAATAGTCAAACTACAGAGAGAGCACAAATGTCCATCAACAGATGTATGGATAAAGAAGATGTAATATATATACATATATACAATGAAATATTGATCAGCTATGAAAAAGAATGAAATCTTGTTATTTGCAATGATGTGGATGGAGCTAGAATGTATTTTGTTAAGCGAAATAAGTCAATCAGAGAAAGACAAATACCATATGATTTCATTCATATGTGGAACTTAAGAAACAAAACAGATTAAAACATGGGAAGGCGGAGGGAAAAGAAGAGAGGGAAACAAACCACAAGAGACTCTTAAGGATAGCGAACAAACAAGGTTGATGGGAAAGGTGGGTGGAGGGATGGGCTAGATGGGTGATGTGTATTTAAAACAGCACTTTTGATGACCACTGGGTGTTGTATGTAAGTGATGAATCACTGAATTCTACTCTTGAAACCAATATTGCACTATATGTTAACTAACTAGAATTTAAATGTTAAAAAATGAACGGATTGGAATCTGCAGTAGACTGAGATGCAGAATAAATTTTCCACTCTAAAGGGAAATTTCTCACATTCACTCCCAAAGGACATTTGCTGACAGTGAGAAATGACAGAATGAAGTCTGGGAATTGGGCAAGTAAAGGAAGGCAAAGTTTTAGAATTCTAGAGGAAACTAGAAAATATAATGTTTATTCTTCTTTCTAGAGGTGTTTTTAAACAACTTTATTGATGTATCTTTGAAATATAAAATTTATGTATATTTAAAGTTTAAAACTTGATGTTTTGATGTATGTATACACTGTGAAAAGATCACTACAATCAAGCTAAATAATGTGTTCATTACCTTTATATAGTTTTATCATTTTGTGTGTGTTAAGATTTAATTGAAGATCAATATTCTTAGTAAATTTCAAGTATGCAATACACTATTGCTAATTGTCACCATGTTTTACATTAGATCTCCATAACTCATTGATCTTTATATTCTTTATTCATTCTTCCATTGGTAGACATTTAGATTATTTGCATATTTTTGCTATTGTGAATGATGCTGCAATAAACACAGAAGTGCAGCTATCATTTCAGTTCCAGATTTCATTTCTTTTGCATATATACCTAGAAGTGAGATTGCTGAATCATATGGCAGTTCTATTTTTAACTGTTTGAAATACCTCCATACTGTTTTCCATAATGATTGGACCAATTTGCATACCCACCTGGAGAATGCAAGGGTTCTTTTTGCTCTACATTCTGCAATGACACTTGTTATGTATGGTCTTTTTGAGAACGACCATTCTAACAGGTGTGAGGTGATGTCTTATTGTGATTTTGATTTGTGTTTCCCTGGTGATTACTGATATTGAGTACCTTTTCATGTAGTACCTTCATGAGTACCTTTCATGGTACCTACTTTTGTATGTCTTCTTTTAAGAAATGTCTATTCAGGGGCTCAGGTCATGATCTCTCGGTTCATGGGATCAAGCCCTGCATCAGGCTTCACATGGACAGCACAGAGCCTCCTTGGGATTCTCTCTCTCTCTCTCTCTCTCTCTCTCTCTCTCTCTCCTCCTCTCCCCTACTGGTGTTCTCTCTTTGTCTCAAAATAAATAAATAAAAATAAAAGAAATGTCTATTCAGTTCAATTGCCCATTTTTTGATTGGGTTATTTGGATTTTTTCCTATTGAGTTATATAAGTTTCTTTTTTTATTTTTTTAATTTTTTTAATGTTTATTTACTTTTGAAAGAAAAAGACAGAGAATGAGTGGGAGAGGGGCAGAGAGAGAGGGAGACACAGAACTGGAAGCAGGCTCCAGGCTCCAAGCTTTCAGCACAGAGCCCAACGCAGGGCTTAAACTCTCAAGTGGTGAGATCATGGCCAGAGCCAAAGTCAGGTGCTTAACTGACTGAGCCACCCAGGTGCCCTGAGTTATATGAGTTTCTTATATATTTTTGATATTAACTGTTTATCAGATATATGGCTTGCAAATACTTAACCTATTTCATAGGTTGACTGTTCACTCTCATGACTATTTCATTTGTTGTGAAGAAGACATTTTATTGTTTTGTTTACCTCTTAAGATATATTTGCACTTAATTTTATTATTTTTAAAATTTTAATTCCAGGGTAGTTAACATACAGTGTTATATTAGTCTCAGGTATACATTAGTGGTTCAACAATTCCATATATTACTCAATGCTCATCAAGATAAGTGTACTATTAATACTTTTTACCTATTTCATTCATCACACCAATACCTCCATCGTTTGTTGTTATTTTTAAGAGTCCATTTTTTGATTTGTCTCTTTTTTCTTTGTTCATTTGTATTATTTCTTAAATTCTACATATGAATAAAATTATATGGTATTTGTCTCTCTGACTGCCTTATTTCTCTTAGCATTGTACACTAGATCCATCCATGTTGTTGCAAATGGCAAGATTTCATTCTTTTTCATGACTGAATAATATCCATTACATACACACACGCGCGCACACACACACACACACACACACACACACACACACACACACTACATCTTTATCTGTTCATCTATCAATAAACACTTGGGTTACTTCCATAATTTGTTATAAATAATACTGCAATAAACACAGGGGTGCATATATCCTTTCAAACTGGTGTTCTCATATTCTTTGGGTAAATGCCCAGTAGTGTGATTACCAGATTATACGGTAGTTTTTTTTTTTTTTAATTTTTTGAGGAACCTCCATACTGTCTTCCAGAGTGGCTGAACCAATTTGCATTCCTACCAACAGTACAAGGGGGTTACTTTTGCTCTGCATTCTTGCCAATGCTTGTTTCTTGGGTTTTTTATTTTATCCATTTCTGACAGGTGTGAGGTGAAATCTCATGGTAGTTTCAATTTGCATTTCCTTGATGATTGATGATAAGTGATGTTGAGCATCTTTTCTTGTGTCTGTTGGCCAACTGTATATCTTCTTAGAAGAAACATCTGTTTATGTCTTATGCCCTATTTTAATTAGATTATTTGTTTTTGTTTTTGTTGTTTTTTTTTTGGTTTTGGTTTTGGTTTTGGTTTTGGTTTTGGTTTTGGTGTTGAGTTGTAGAAGTGCCTTATATATTTTGGTCACTAACTCTTCATCAGATATATCATTTGCAAATATCTACTCCTATTCTGAAAAGTTGCTTTTAATTTTATTGATTGTTTCCTTCACTGTGCAGAAACTTTTCATTTTGATGCAATCGCAAATTTTGCATTTATTTCCCTTGCCATGGCAGATATATCTAGAGAGAAGCTGCTATGGTCAATGTCAAAGAAATTACTGCCTCTATTATTCTCTAGGATTTTAATGGTTTCTTGTCTTACATTTAGATATTTCATCCATTTTGAATTTATTTTTGTGTATGGTATAAGGAAGTAGTCCAGTTTCATTCTTTTGCATGTAGCTATTCAGTTTTCCCAACACCATTTGTTAAAGAGACTGTCTTTTTCACATTGCATATTCTTTGTTTCCTTTGGAAAAGATTAATTGACCATGCAATTGTGGGTTTATTTCTGGGATTTCTATTCTTTTCTATTGATCTACGTGTCTATATCGATGCCAGTAAGCATACTGTTTTGATTACTACAGCTTTGTAATATAACTCAAAGTCTGGAATTGTGATGTGGTTCCATGAAAATTTTAGGATGGTTTGTTCTAGTTCTGTGTCACAGACTTTTGAGTCTGGAGTTCTTTTTTGTCCAGCAAGACAGCAAATGCAAAATTGAATACCAGAGAGTGGCTAATGTCCAGGAAGAGACAAATTCCCGAACATGGGTTTTGTCTCTGTATTTATTGAGCTTTCAAGGTTTTACATATGTGGTGAATGCGCAAAAGAAAACAGTAAGATAGTGACCATTAATTTGTGTGTCATAATCAAAGAGTTGGGGGGGCGGCGAATGGCATTAGAAGTTGAGATTAAAGCACAATGGTATATTAGTGCCAGATGCCAGATGGACAGTGTTTCTCTGTGGGAGATACAGCAAAGTAACTGTTCTCTCCAAAGTGTAAGATTGCCAGAGCATGCTGCCTCAAGGCTAACAAGGCTTTCCCCATAACAAGGCTTTCGCCCCATATCAGCTTTCCACCTCCAACTGTTCTTGGATGCTTTCTTCCTGTGGAGGTGGTTTTCCACCCAAAGCCTTGTTTTACTTGGGCCCTTCTGCCCAGTGGCTGTGGCGTTGGCTGCGCTTTCTGCCTCTATGCTTTGTCTTATTTAATGACTGGCCTTGAGCGCTTTTGCCCTGTGGCATCTTTCCGCCCTAAGCCGTGTTAACCCATTGGTGTTAGCATACAGAATTCTTAAACTTATTTCCCACAGTTCTGATAAAAAATGCTATTGGTATTTTGATAAGGGTTGCATTAAATTGCTTTAAATGCATTTAATTGGTTAGCTTAATTAAATGTATTAAATGCATTGCTTCGAGTAGTGTAGATATTTTAACAATATTTGTTCTTCCAATCCATAAGCATGGAGTGTCTTTCCATTTCTTTGTGTCATCTATAATTTCTTTCATCAATGTTTTATGGTTTACAGAGTACAGATATTTCATTTCTTTGTTTATGTTTATTCCTAGGTATATTATGGTTTGGGGTGAAATTGTAGATGGGATGGATTCCTTGATTTCTCTTTCTGCTGCTTCATTATTGGTGTATAGAAATGCAAGGGATTTCTATACATTAACTTTGTGTCCCATGACCTTACTGAACTCATTTATGAGATCTAGTTGGTTTTTGGTAGAGTCTTTTGGGTTTTCTACATAGAGTGCTATGTCATCTACAAATAGTGAGAGTTTTATTTCTTCCTTACCTATTTGGATGTCTTGCATTCCATTATCTTGTCTGACTGCTGTAGCTCAGACTACCAGTACTATGTTGAATAAAAGTGGTGAGAGTAGACATTCCCATCTTGTTCTTAGCTTAGAGTAAAGCTCTCAGTTTTTAACTATGGAGTATTATGTTAGCTGTGGGTTTTTTTTTTAATTTTTTTAACGTTTATTTATTTTTGAGACAGAGAGAGACAGAGCATGAACGGGGGAGGGTCAGAGAGAGGGAGACACAGAATCTGAAACAGGCTCCAGGCTCTGAGCTGTCAGCACAGAGCCCCACGCGGGGCTCGAACTCACGGACCGCGAGATCCTGACCTGAGCCGAAGTCGGCCGCCCAACCGACTGAGCCACCCAGGTGCCCCATCTGTGGGTTTTTTATATAGGTTTATATTGTGTTGAAGTATATTTCCTCTAAAGCCACTTTGTTGAGGTTTTTATGATGAATGGATGTTGTACTTTGTCAAATGTTTTTTCTGTTTCCATTGAAATGATTACAGGATACTTATCTTTATTTTTTTAATATATGAAATTTATTGTCAAATTGGTTTCCATACAACACCCAGTGCTCATCCCAAAAGATGCCCTCTTCAATACCCATCACCTACCTTCCCCTCCCTCCCACCCCCCATCATGATACTTATCTTTATTGATGTGATGTATCATGTTGATTGATTTGAAAATATTGAACCACTTTTGCATCCTGGGGATAAATCCCACTTGATTATGGTGAATAATTTTTTAATGTATTGTTGATTCAGCTTGTTAGTATTTTGTCGAGAATTTTTGCATTTATGTTCACCAAAAATATTGGCCTGCAGTTCTCTTTTTTGTGGTGTCTTTATCTGCTTTTGGTATCAGAGTAATTCTAGCCTCATAGAATAAATTTGGAAATTTCCTTCCTTTTCTATTTTTTGGAATGGTTTGAGAAGAATTGATATTAACTCTTCTTTAAATGTTTTGTAGAATTCATCTGTGAAACCATCTGGTCCTTGGGAATTTTTTGATTACTGATTCAATTTTATTGCTGGTAATTGATCTGTTCAAATTTTCTATTTCTTCCCACTTCAGTTTTGGTAGGCTATATGTTTCTATGAATTTATCCACTTCTAGGTTGTCCAATTTGTTGGAATATATTTTTTCATAATATTCTGTTACAATTGTTCGTATTTTATGTGATATTGGTTATTTCTCCTCTTTCATTTCTGTTTTGGTTTGAGTCCTCTCTCTCTCTGTCTCTCTTACTCTCTCTCTCTTTGTTGTTGTTGTTGTTGTTGTTGTTGTTGTTGTTGTTGAGTCTTGCTAGAGGTTTATCAATTTTCTTGATTTTTTTTAAAAAGAACCAGCTCCTGGCTTCATCGATCTGTTCTATTATTGTTTTTCTGCCTTTAGTTTCTATATTATTTATTTCTGCTCTAATACTATTTCCTTATTTCTTCTGGTTTTGGATTTTGTGCCTTGTTGTTTTTCTAGGTCCTTTAAGTATAAGATTTTTAAAAATTTTTTTAATGTTTATTCATTGTTGGGAAGCAGAGAGAAACAAACAGAGTGTGAGCAGGGGAGGGGCAAAGAGAGGCAGACACAGAATTTGAAGCAGACTCCAGGCTCTGAGTAGTCAGCACAGAGCCTGATGCAAGGCTCGAACTCATGAACAGTGAGATCATGACCTGAGCCAATGTTGGATGCTTAACCGACTGAACCACCCAGGTACCCCTAGAAATAAGATTTATTGCATTGCTGTAAACTTCCCTCTTGAATAGCTTTTGTTGCATCCCAAGGGTTTTGGATCTTTGTGTTTTTATATTCATTTTTTCCCATGTAATTTTTTTTTATTTCTTCTTTGATTTCCTGCTTCACTTATTCATTATTTTATAGTATGTTATTTGACCTCCATGTATTTGTGCTCTTTCCATAATTTTTCTTGTGGTTAATTGTGAGTTTCATAGCATTGTGGTCAGACAAGATGCATGGTATGACTTTGATCTTTTAGAATTTGCTAAGACTTGTTTTGTGGCCCACCATGTATGTGTTCTATTCTGAAGAATGTTCTATATGCATTTGAAAACAATGTGTATTCTGCTGTTTTAGGATGGAATATTGTGAATATATCTGTTAAATATATCTGGTCCAGTGTGTCATTCAAAGCCACTGTTCCCTTACTGATTTCTGTTTGAATGATCTGTCCATTGATGTAAATGGGGTGTTAAAGTCCCCTACTATTATTGTTTTACTATTGATTAGTTCCTTTATGTTTGTTATTAACTGTTTTATGTATTTGGGTGCTTCCATTTAGGTGCATAATTATTTACAATTGTTATTACTTCTTGTTGGATTGTCCCCTTTTATTATTAAAAAGTGTCTTTGTCTCTTGTTACAGTCTTTGTTTTAAAGTACATTTTGTGGAATATAAGCATTGCTACTCTGGTTTTTTTCTACATCCATTTGCATGATAAATGTTTTTCCATCCTCTTAGTTTCAATCTGCATGTATCTTTAGGTCTGAAATGGGTCTCTTATAAGCAGCACATAGAAAGTTCTTGTTTTTTTTAATCCACTCTGTCACTCTATGTCTTTTGATTGTAGTGTTTAGTCCATTTACATTCAACATAATTATTGATAGGTATGCTTTATTGCTATTCTGTTATTTGCTTCATTTTTTTTCTTTGTAGTTCTTCTCTGTTCCTTTCTTTTATTACTCTCTTCTCTCACAGTTTGCTGGATTTCTTTAAATATATACTTGGATTGCTTTCTCTTTAATTTTTGTTTATCTATTACTAGTTTTTGATCTATTACCATTAGGTTTGTTTATAACATTTTCTACATATAGCAATCTATATTAAGTTGATGGTCACTTAAGTTTTAATTCATTCTTAATTCCTGTCCTCACCACATTTTAAGTATATAGTGTCCCACTTTATCATATCTTATCTTACCTTATCTTATCATTTTATTATTTTGTGATTTTTATTGATATACTTCTTTCTGCTGCTTTTATCCTTCCTACTTTTCTTACTCTTGCGTGTGGCCTTTATTTTTCACTCAGAGTCTCCTTTAACATTTCTTATAGAACTGGTTTAGTGGTCATGAACTCCTTTAACTTCAGTTTGTCTGGGAAACTATTTTGAATAATAACGTTGCTGGATAGATTCTTGGCTGAAGGTTTTTTTTTTTTTTCCTTTTAGCATTTTGAATATATGATGCCACTCCCTTCTGGCATGCAAATTTCTGCTGAAAATCCACTAATACCCTATGAGATTTTCCTTTTATATAACTATCTTCTTTCCTTGATGTTTTTAGAATTCTCTCTTCATCACTACTTTTTGCCATTTTAATTACTATTTCTCTTACTGTGGACCTCCATGGATTGATTTTGTGTGTGGGGTGGGGGAGAATCTCCATGCCTTCTGAATCTGGATATCTGTTTCTTTCCCTAGATTAAGGAAGTTTTTAGCTATTATTTCTTCAAATAAATTTTCTGCCCCTTTTTCTTTTTGTTTTTCTGGGACTCCCTGTAATGCAAATGTTATTACACTTGATGAAGTCACTGAATTCCCTAAGTCTATTCTCATTTTGCATAATTTTTTTGTCTCAGTTGTTCAGTTTGATTATTTTCCATTCCTCTGTCCTCCAAGTGGATAATTCATTCTTCTGCTTCCTCTACTTTTCTATTTATTCCAACTAGTTTATTTTTAATTTCATTAATTGTGTTCTTCATCTCTGATTGGCTTCTTTTTATCTCTTTATTAGGGTTCTCACTGAAGTCCTCCACTTTTCTCAAATCCAGTGAGTATCTTTGTAATTATTACTTTAAATTCTCTATCAGGCATATTACTTATCTTCATTTTGTTTAGTTAGGTCTTTTGCTGTGATTTTGTCTTGTTATTTCTTTGGGGACATATTCCTCTGCCTCCCCATTTATCTAACTGTCTGTGTCTGCTTCTGTGTGTTAGGAAACTCCTGCTTTTGAAAGTAATAGCATTATGAAGAAGATGTCTTATAGTGCCCTGCAGTGCAGTGTCACCCATTCACCAGAACCTGGCACTTCAGAGGAGTCTCTTGTATGTGTTGTGTGCATCCTGCTGTTGAGTCTTGGCTGCTTTTCTTTCAGTCCAGTCATCTGCAGTAGCTCTCTCTTTGCCTGTTGTGAGCAGTGTTTGGTTGGTCCCCAAGGTGTTAGTGGACTAGTCTGGGGCCCCCTGGATCTTGAGTTTAATCAGACCAGATGTTTGCCAGAGATGCAGTTGCACCAAATTGCAGGGAACTTTCCCAGTATTGTCCCCTGAGAAGCTTTCACTGCTGAGTAGGGTCTACAATCAGACGAGCTGTCTGCCTCTAGCCCACTGCTGGAGGCTGTTGTCTGACTGAGTGTGGTTCTCTTCCCCTCAGACCAGGGCAGGAATCACTGTGGAATGATGCAGTTCCCTGTCAGTCATGCTTGTACACTGCCAGGTTTGTAGCCCCAGTTTGAATGGGCTCCCACCCCGAGCATATTGGAGGTCAGGGAACAGGTCACATAGTGCTCATAATGTTTGTGGCACTAGTGAGAGATGATGGGCTGCTGCTGCTCCTGGGACCTGACTGGCTGGGTGGGGTAAGTAATTTTAACAAGGTGCACACTGGTCTATCGCAGGGCCTGCCTCCACCACTGCTTCTGCTGACACCAAGGCCCCACAAAGCATGTAGGCCAGGTGACATCATATTGACAAGGTTTGGGCCTGTCTTCTGGGGAAGTGACCCACAGCACCAGGACTGAGGCAAGCTGGTCAGGACAGGGAAGATCCGCCAGGGGTGGGACTTGGTGTAAGCAATTTAGGTAGTGAAAATCAATACACTGTCCATTCCCACAGATGGCTGTGAGTTTATGCTGGAGGTTGGGGGAGGAAAATGGCACCTGCCATCTCCTTAGTTCCTGTAGGAGTCTCCCTATGATCTCTGTCCCTCTGGCACAGGTTCTGAGATTAGTAAATATTTCTCTCTGCCATATGCCCCAGGCATTTTTTCAAACTGTTGCTTCTATGCTGTACTTCTGCAGGTTCTTTGTTATGTTGTGCCTTTAAGGATGGGGACTCATCTTGTCACCCTTCAGGCTCTCCCAGGACTGGAACTTACTGATTTTTTTAAGTTCCACTGGTTATTAAGAGCTCATAAAATTTGGTCCCTCTAGTTTTCAAAGTTAAATATCATAAGAATTCATCCTCCCCATGCTGGCTCCCTGGTGTGATAGTATGTTTCTCTCCCTTCTCCACATCTGTGGCTCCCTCCTATGAATGGCCATGGTCTGTTTAGCTCCCAGCTGCATCTCTACCCTCCTTACTCTTTTTGATATGGTCTCTTCTCTACCTTTAGTTATGGAGTTTGTTCTGCCAGTCTTGGGGTACTTTTCTGGGCTATTTACATTGATGTGAATGTTATATAGTTGTACCCATGGGATGAGATGAGTTTAGCATCCTCCTACTTCACCATCTTCCCTTTCCCTCCTACAGAAGATTTTAATTTGGTGCAATTTCACGTATTTTTGCTTTTGTTGCCTGTGCTGTTGGTGTCATGATAAAAAAAAAGTGTTGCCAAGAAAAATCTCAAGATGTTTCCATATTTCCTTCTAGCAGATTTATAGTTTGGAATCCTACCTTTAATTCTTTAATCCATTTTGAGTTTATTTTTGTATATAACATGAAATAAGGATCTAATCTCATTCTTCTGCATATGGATATCCAGTTTTACAAACACCATTTATTGAAGAGATTATCCTCTCCTCATTGTATGGGCTTGGCACTCTTGTTAAATATCAGTTGACTATAAATGTGTGTGTTTATTACTAGGTTCTATATTCAGTTCCATTAATCTACATGTCTCTTTTTATGCCAGTATCAAAATGTTTTGATTATTATAGCTTTGTAATACATTTTAAAATCGAGGTGTGTGATGCCTCCAGCCGTTTTCTTGTTTCTCAAGATTGTTTTGGCTATGCAGTCTTTTGTGGTTCCATATGAATTTTAGGATTTTTTAAATATTTCTGTAAATTATATTATTGGGATTTTTAAAAAAAATTTTTTTTCAACATTTATTTATTTTTGGGACAGAGAGAGAGACAGAGCATGAACGGGGGAGGGGCAGAGAGAGAGAGGGAGACACAGAATCGGAAACAGGCTCCAGGCTCTGAGCCATCAGCCCAGAGCCTGACGCGGGGCTGGAACTCCTGGACCGCGAGATCGTGACCTGGCTGAAGTCGGACGCTTAACCGACTGCGCCACCCAGGCGCCCCAAGGATTTTTATAAAAGTTGTACTGAATCTGTAGATCACTTTGGATAGTATGGACATTTTAATAATATTAATCCTTCCAATCTATGAACATGGGATGTCTTTCCATTTATGTGTGTCTGCTTTAATTTCCTTCAATAATGTTCTATTGTTCTCAGTGCATACTTTCTTGGATAAGTTTATTTCTAAGTATTTTATTACTTTATGTTGTTATGTAAATTGAATTATTTTCTTAATTTCATTTTCAGATAGTTTTTGTTGGTGTATAGATTCAACCAATTTTTTATACTGATTTTGTACCATAGAAGTATACTTAAGTTATTAGTTATAGCAGTTTTTTATTGTTGTCATTGAGTCTTCTGGGTTTTCTACATATATGATCATGTCATAGCAAAGAAAGACAATTTTTCTTACTTTTCAACTTGAATTCCTTTTATTTCTTTTTCTTGCTTAATTTCTCTGGCTAGGACTTTCAGTATTATGTTGAATAGCAGTGGTAACAGTGAGCATCCTTGCCCTGTATGAGGTTTTAGAGAAAGAGCTTTCAATTTTTTTTCATCAACTATGATATCATCTCTGGGCTTTTTAATACATGGCCTTTATCATGTTGAGGGAAGTTCCTTCTACACCTATTGTGTGTGTGTGTGCATGTGTGTGAATCATGAATGGATGTTGAATTTTGTAAAATGTTTTTCTATATCCATTGAGATAATCATATAGCTTTTATGTTACCTTTTGTTAATATAGTATATCACGTTAATCAATTTGTGTAACACATTAATCAATTTGTGTAAGTTGTATCCCACGGATCCCATTTTGTCATCCTTTTAATGTGCTGTTGAATATTGTTTGCTAGATTTTCTTGAAGATTTTTGCATCTATTTTCATTGGTAATATCATCCTATAGTCTTCTTGTAATGTCTTTCTTTGGCTTTGGTCACAAGGTGATGCTGGCTTCAAAAAAAGAAGTTTTAGAATGTTTCATCTTCTATGTTTCTTATGAGTTTAAGAAGGATTGATATTAAATCTTCTTTAAATGTTTGGTAAAATTCCACCCATGAAGCCAATTGGCCCGGGGCTTTTATTTGTTGAAAGGATTTTGATTGTTGCTTTTACTGCTTCAATCTCCTTATCAGTTTTTGGTCTGTTCAGGCTTTCTATTTCTTCTTGATATAGTCATCATAGGTTGTACATTTCTAGGAATTTACCCGTTACTTCTAGGGCATATAATTTGCATATAATTGCTAGAGTCCCTTACAATCTTTTTTATTCCTGCAGTGTACATTATAAAGTCTCCTCTTTTATTTTTAAATTTTCATTTATTTAAGCTCTTTGTCCTGTTTTCTTTACTGTAGCCAAGGGTTTGTTGATTTTATTTACATTTCCACAAAATAAATTATGAATTTTGTGGATTCTTTTTCTCTCTTACTATTCTCTATTTGAATTTTTTCTGCCATAATCTTTATTATTTCCTTTATTCAGCCAATTTTGGGCTTAGTTTGTTCTTTTGTTGTTGTTCCTTAAAATGTAAAATTGGGTTGTTCATCTGACATCATTCTTTTTGTTGTTGATGGTGGTGTTTATCACTATAAATTTCCCTCTTAGTACTTATTTTGCTGCATCCTATAATTTGAGTATATTGTGTTTTGAGTTTTGTTTGTCTAGATATATTTTTAATTTATTTTTTACTTCCTCTTTGACCCAATAGTTAAAAAAGAGTTCAAGAGTGTGAGATTTTGTTTTCACATACTTGTGATTTTCCCATTTTCTTGATGCTATTGATCCCTACCTTCAGATCACTGTGGTCAAAAAATATGATTTCTGTCTTAAAGTTTGCCAAGACTTATTTTATAATATAACATGCGATTTATCATGGAGAATGTTATATTTGTGATTGACAAGACTAGGTATTCTTCTGCTGTTGGACAGAAAGTTCTGTATATGTCTTTTAGTTTCATTTGATCTGTGATATTTTTTAAGCTTGCTGTTTCTTTATGGATTTTGTCTGAATGTTCTATCCATTAATGAAAATGAGGGAAAGAAGTCTTCTATTATTGCTTTCAATTTCTTTTTCTCAGATATTTCAATTTTTACTTTATACACTGACGAGCTCTGATGTTGGGTGCATATATACTTAAAATTGTTCATATGTTCCTGTTTAATTTTCTTTTTATCACTATAAAATGACCTTTGTTTCTGGAGATTGTTTTCTCTTAAAGTCTATTTTGTCTAAGTATAGAACTCCTGTTTTCTTTTGGTTACCATTTTTTAATCCCTTTACTTTTACCCTACGTGTGTCCTTGAATCTAACATCAGTTTCTTATAGACAGCATATAGCTGGATTTTGCTTTTTTATTCATTCATCCAATCTCTATAATTTGAATAGGGAATTTAATTCATTTACATTTAAAGTAATTTTTGATAGGGGAGGATTTACTCTTGCCATCTTTTTAAATATATCCTGTTTGTCTGTAGCTCTTTTATCATTCTTTTTCTCTCTTTCTTCCTTTGTGTTTGTTTATTGTATCGATAGATTTGATTCCTTTCTCTTTTTATTTTGTGAAGCTTCTGTGGATATTTTTCTTGTGAAAACCATGGGGCTTACATAAGATATCTTGTATGTATATCAGTCTATTTTAAGCTGATAATAATTTTACTTCATAGAAAAGTCCTCCACGTTTATCTCTCCTTCCCTTACCTTATATGCTATTGATATCACAATTTATGTCTATTTATATTATGTATCCATTAATATAGTTTAATTTTAATTATTTATAATTCTTTTACTTTTATACTGGAGTTAGTAGTGCTTTACCAACCACAATTTTAGTAATACAGCAATATAATAATAAAGTAATTATGGTTTTCTCTATATATTTACCTTTACCAATAAGTTTTATGCTTTCTTTTTCTCTTATGTTACTATGTAGCATCCTTTCAACTTGAATAATTGTTTTTAGCATTTATCATAAATGGTGATGGTAAATGGTGATGAACACGTTCAGCTTTTGTGTGTCTAAGAAAGTATACCCCTTCCATTTTTTTAGGATAGGTTTGCTAGGTATAATAGTCTTAATAGTCTTCTTTATTTATTTCTTTCTGCACTTTGAATATATCATCCTTCTCTCTTCGGCCAACAGTATTTTTGCTGAAAACTCTGCTGATAGTTTAAGGGGGTTCCCTTGTATACAAACAGCTGTTTTTCTTATGCCGCTTTCAAAATTATCTTTGTTTTTAAATTTTGACAGTTTGATTATGTGTCTCAATATCTCTTTCGATTCATTTGTTTAATTTCCATTGGGATTTCTGGATATGGATATCCATTTTTTTTATCTAGGTTTTGTCTAGGTTTGGGAATTTTTTAGCTATCTGAATAACCTTTCTGCAACCTTTTTCTTTTCTCCTTCTGGGACTCCCATAACACTTTTATTGGTTTTCTTAGTGAACCCCGTAAATCTCTTCAGCTTTCTTCCATAGTGTATTCCTTTTTTCTTCTCTGGATAATTTCCAGTTATCTATCTTTCAGGTTGCTGATTCTTTTTGCTGATTGATTTAGTCTTCCACTTAATCCCTCTAATGAATTTTTCAGTTCAGTTATTGAATTCTTTAGCTGTATGATTTTACTTGGTACTTTTAACATATTTTCTGCGTTGAAATTCTGTTTGTTCATTTAGTGCTTTTCTGGCCCTGGTAAACATTTTTTATAACTTACATTTGGAATTATACGTCAAGTAAGTTATATACCTCCATTTCATTCATGTTGGTTTCTCAAGATTTGTCTTGTTCTTTTATTTGGAAAATATTTTCCTGTTTCTTCATTTTCTCTGATGTTGTTTGTTTCTACACATTAGCTAAAACAGTCTCCTTTTCCAGTCTTTACAGACTGGCCTTATATAGGAAATTAACCTTACTGATCAACCTAACCAAAGAATATGGGTGCCTGTGTTTGTCCAAATACTGTCTTTGTTCTTACTGGCCTCCAGGAGATTATAGTATCCCAAATTCTGTCAGTTGTCTGAGACAGACAAGATAGAAGCTAATCCCTCACATAGAAGCCCAAAGTTGGGACACTAGATACGTAGTTTAATTTCTTCTAATCTCACAAAGAAACTGGAACTGGAGTTTATCACCAACTTGCTCTGCACTAATGTATGAAGAGAAGCTGTAGCATACATTCTTTCAGACCATGCTTTCTTTAAAATTCTTGCTTTACTCTTTGTCACCCTGAGAGGCATAGCAAATTCCAGCAACAGTCAGCTCCTAGGGACAAGTGTTAGAAGACAAGCCTTTGGACAACAGCTGGAATAGTCAGAGAACTAGTTATATAGTCCAACTCCTTCCAGGTAGAGACTAGAGTCTCAGTTTTATCAATGGATCAAGCTGGAGGAAAAAGCTGCATGAAGTTCCCAAACACCTTTTCAAGCTCCCAAATGACCCCCTGGGCTCCCAGATGCAGGATAGTTAGTAACCAGACCCTCAGGTAGCACCTTCAAAAGTCAGAGCATTAGATGTGCAGTATAAACCTTTCAGGGACATACAGGAAGCTAGACTTTGCAGCTCATTTGTGTTCAGTCAGGGTGGAGAGCCATATGAAGTACTTGAATCCTCACTTAAAACTGCTACTTTTTCCTGTGGTCCTAAGGGACTAGTAAATGTTATTCTTTGTCAGCTCCCAGGGTTAGGAAAGCTAGGAGTTAGTCCTTCAGGTGCCACCATAAAAGTTGTGGCACTATATGGGTCATTCCAGGGGTCTTCCAGGGAGAAACTGGAGGCTTTATTTTATCACTGGAGTTCCCTGGGGAGAAATAATTCAACAAGTACCCACACACCCATTTAAGTTCCCAGAGGACCCTGTCAGCTTCCAGATGCAGGCTAGTTTAAAGCTAGACCCTTGGATAGCAGTTAGGACATTAGATTTGCTGCACTGAATATGAGACATCCCAATGACCTACCTTTCCCATGGTGATGTTAAGGGAAAACCATTTGGATGTCTCTTCTCAACCAGGCCCAAATCATATCACAGAGCTATATGCCAGCTGTAATAGGTCAATAAGATTCATATCACCCTCATAGAGAGTCACCCTCACTAGAGGTAATTACTCACAAAACAGAGGTTCCAAGTTATGAATAGTAAGCCAATTTGGCCAATCACCCACTAGTGTCCCTTCATAGAACAGTGATATCACTCTGGGAAAAGTGGATGATTATCTTCTGCAATTTTATCTTAAAAAATAAGCAGGTAATGATGACAAAGAACTCTCCAGATCTGCCTGAGAAGACAGACTTTATTTGAAACAGAGAACTTAGAATACCTAAAGATGTTATTTTTAAAATGGAAATCTGGATGAAGAGCAATTAGGAGAGCAGGAAACATAGCTCCAAAATACTAATAATGGCATAGCATAGCAAAGGGAAGTTTAACAGAAGGAAACAGGGAAAAGAAAGTCAAGAAGAGCCCTCCCTGGAAATAAGGGATCACAGTCAATCTTGCCACTCAGAATTCCTGTATGCAAGTGCTAGACTGTAATCAGAGCAAGAGTAGAGTAGATGTGAAAGCATTCCTCAAGCTACACACAGATGCATCAACAGTGTAGTTCTCACTTGTACAAGGGACTTAAACACAGTCTCTGACTACTGACTGAATCAGCTACTCCAACCCAAAGGCAAAGTCTAAGATGCCAAACTAAGAAGTAAAACTACACAAATACCTGGTGGTGTGGAAGACTGCGTGTGCATTAACAATGCTATATCTCTTAGAAGTAAACAGCAAAGGAAAAACCAAGTTCTTAGTCTTTGATGAACATGGATCAAAAACATAAATTCAAAAACATACTGATACATCTGTCCAATGATAAAAAATAAATATCTATCTTCCAAGGAAACATAAGCACAACCATCGACCAAAATTAAATTAAGCTCACCATGGAACAGTCTGTAGGTAATCAGGCTAATAAATAATAAATATAAAAGTAATAAATCCTAGCAAATATTTTAGAAATATAGATGGATGACTACTCCTGGGTAGACCATATGATAGGTCATGAAGCAAGTTTAATAAATGTAAAAAGAATGACATTATATAAAGTATATTCTCCAATCAAAAAAGCATAAAACTAGAAAACAAGAAAAGGAATTTTATAAAATTCACAAATATATGAAAATTAATCAAAATACTTCAATATAAATTACATTTAAATCAATAGAACAAAATAGAGAGTCCAGAAATAAACCCACATTTATATGGTCAATTAATTTTCAACAAAGGAAGCAAAATATATGAAGAAAAAAGATAATCTCTTGAATAAATAGTGTTGGGAAAACTGGACAGCTACATGTAAAAGAAAAAATGAAATCATACCACTTTGCTACACTACACACAAAAATAAAATAAAGACTTAAAGATAAGACTGGAAATCATAAAATTCCTAGAAGAAAACATAGTAATGTTTTAACATCAGTCTTAACAATGTTTCTTGAATCTCTCCTCAGGCAAGGACAAAAAAAAAAAAAAAAAAAGGCAAGAGAGACTATATCAAACTAAAATGCTTTTTAATGACAAAGGACTCCATCAAAAACAAAAAAGGTAATATACTGAACGGGAGAAGATGTTTGCAAATGATATATTTAATATCGGGTTAAGATCCAAAATGCAGTATTTAAAAAATGTACCCAACTCAATAACTAAAAACACAATCTAACTCGAAAGTAGGCAGTGGACCTGGATAAATACTTCTCCAAAAAGGACACAGATGGCCAACAGACACATAAAAGAAGTTCAACATCTCTAATCATCAGGGAAACATATCTGACACAATAGAACATCTACACATGAAAAAAACTCTCAACAAACTATCTTGAAAAGAAACATATTTCAACATCCTAAAGGCCATATATGAAAAGCCAACAGCCAACATCACATTCAGTGGTAAAAAATGAGAGCTTTTCTTCTAAGATCAGAAAGAAAATGGTAATATTTACTCACACCACTTCATTCAACATACTACTAGAAGTCCTAGTTGTAGAAATCAGACAAAAGAAAGGAATAAAAGGCTTCCAAATTGATTTTTAAAAAAGTAAAACTTTCACTCTTTGCATATGACAAGATATTACATATAGAAAACCATATATATAGAAAATTATATATAGAAAACCCTAAAGACTACACCAAAAACCTACTAGAACTGATAAATGAATTCATCAAAGTCACAGGATACAAAATTAATATAGAGAAATCTGTTTTATTTCTACATATTAGAATAAAGCAGCAGACAGAGAAATTAAGAAAATAATCACATTTACAAGTACACCAAAATAATAAAGTAGTGATAAACTTAACCAAGGAAAACAAAGACCTGTACTGTAAAAACTATTAAACACTGATGAAAGAAATCAAACATAACACAAACAAATGAAAAGACATTCCATGCTCATGAATTAGAAGAACCAATACTGCTAAAATGTCCATACTACCTAAATCAATCTACAGAATTTTTTAAGTTTATTTATTTTGAGAGAAAAAGCATGCAAGAAGGGTAAGAGCAGAGAGAAAAGGAGAGAGGGAGAATCCCAAGCAACTCCACACTGTCAGCACAGAGCCCAATGAGGGGCCTGAACTCACAAACTATAAGATCATGACCTGAGCCAAAATCAAGAATCAGATGTTTAACCAACTGAACCACTCAGGCACCCCCAATCTACATATTTAATGCAATCCCTATCCAAATACTAACACCATTTTCCACAGAACTAGAGCAAATCATCCTAAAATGTGTATGGAACCACAAAAGACCCAAAGTATCCAAAGCAATCTTGAGAAAACACAAAGCTAGAAGTATCACAATCCTAGATTTCAAGATATACTACAAAGCTGTAATAACCAAAACAGTATGGTACTGGCACAAAAATAGACACATGAATCCCTGGAACAGAACAGAAAGCCCAGAAATAAACTCACACTTATATGCAACAAAGGGGGCAAGAACATACAATGGGGAAAAGAGAGTCTCTTCCACAAATGGTACTGGGAAAACTAGACAGCTACATGCAAAACACTGAAGCTGGACCATTCTTTTACCCCATATGCAAAAATAATTCAAGATGGATTAGAGACCTAAATGTGATATCTGAAACCATAAAGCTCCTAGAAGATATAAGCAGTAATTTCTCTGACATAGTCCATAGAAAAATTTTTCTAGATATGTCTCCCCAAGCCAAGGAAAATAAAATCAAAAATAAACTATTGGGATCACACCAAAATAAAAAGGTTTGCAACATGAAGGAAATCATTAACAAAAAGAAAAAGGCAAACTACTGAATGGGAGAACATATTTGCAAATAATATATCTGATAAAGCCTTAATATCCAAAATATATAAAGAGCATATACAACTCAACACCAAAAATTTTTCTTTAACTAAAAAATGGGCAGAGGACCTGAAATAGATGTTTTTCCAAAGAAGACATACAGATGACCTACAGAGACATGAAAAGATGCTCAGCATCACTATCATCAGGGAAATGCAAATCAAAATCATAATAAGATATCACCTTATACATGTCAGAATGTCTAGAATAAAAAAGACAAGAAATAACAAGTATTGATGAGGATGTAAAGAAAAAGGAGCCCTCAAGCACTGTTGGTAGGAATGTAAACTGGTGCAGTCACTGTGGAAAACAGTATGGAGATTCCTCAAAAAATTAAAAATAGAAATACCTTATGATCCAGTAATTCCACAACTGGGTATTTACCTAAAGAGTATATACACCTTATTTGAAGGTATATATGCAGGCTTATGTTTATTGCAACATTATTTACAATAGCCCAGACATGGAAGCAACCCAAGTATCAACTGACAGATGAATGGATAAAGAAAATATCACACACACACATACACACACACACATACTGAATATTATTCAGTCATAACAAAGAATAAGATCCTGTATTTGCAACAACATGGATTGACCTAGAGGATAGGACTGACCTAAGTGATGTAAGTCTTATGGAGAAAGATAAATACTCTATGATTTCATGTATATATGAAATTTAAGAAAGAAATACCAAATGAACAAACAAAACAGAAACAAATTCATAGATACCATTTGATGATTTCTTGAGGTAAAAGGGCTGGAGGAACAAGCAAAATAGGAGAAGGAAATTAAAAGGTAAAAACTTCTAGTTAAAAAGTCAGAGAGATGTAATGTATAGGGACTAGAATCCGTTAATCTTGTAACAATTTTGTACGGTGACAGATGGTAGCTAGACTTATTGTGGTAATCACTTCATAATGTATATAAATGTTGAATCACGACATTGTACACCTGAAACATAACATTGTATGTCAACTGCACTTTAATTTAAAATAAAAACAGTACATTGCATTGAATGTGTAGATTGCTTTGGGTAGTATTGACATTTTAACAATATTTATTCTTCTAATACATGAGCATGGAATATTTTTCCATTTCTTTGTATCAGTCAAACTAGACTAAAAAAAAAGGATTGTAACAGGAGATGAAGAAAGGCACTAAAGGAGACAATCCAACAAGAAGATATAATGATTGTAAATATTTATGTATCCAAAATGGGAGCACTCAAATATATGAAAAGATTAATAACAAACATAAAGGAATTTATTGATAATAGCACAATAATAATAGAGGAATTAAAAACTCACATCAATGGACAGATTGTCTAAATGGAAAATCAATAAGGAAACCATGGCCTTGAATGACACACTAGATCAGATGGACTTAACAGATATATTCAGAATATTCCATTCTAAAACAGTATAATATACATTGTTTTCAAGTGCACATGGGACATGCTCCAAAATACGTAGTAGATCACAAATCAGGCCTCAACACATTCAACAAAATGGAAATTATACCATGCACCTTTTCTAACCACAATGCTATGAAACTTGAAATCAACCACAAAAAAGTGTGGAAAGATCACAAATATATGGAGGTTAAATAACATGTTAACTAAATAATGAATGAGCCAACCAGGAAATCAAAGAAGAAAATTAAAAATATGTAGAAACAAATGAAAATGAAAACACAATGATCCAAAACCTGTGGGATGCAGCTAAAGTGGTCCTAAGAGAAAAGTATATAGTAATACAGGCCTACCTGAAGAAGAAAAAAAAATTCAAATACACTACTTAACCTTACATCTAAAGGAGCTAGGAAAGTACACAAATGAGGCCTAAAGAGAGCATAAGGAAGGAAATAATAAATACTAGAGCAAAATAAATGAGCAAAAATAAATGATATAGAAACTAAAAAACAATAGAATAGACTAATAAAGCCAGGAGCTAGTCCTTTGAAAAGATTAATAAAATTGACAAACCTCTAGCCAGACTTATCAAAAAGAAGAGAAAGACCCAAATAAATAAAATCATAAATAAGAGAGGAGAAATAACAACCAACACCACAGAAATAAAATTATAAAATCACACTATGAAAACTTTTATGCCAACAAATTCAAAAGCCTGGAAGAAATGGATAAATTTCTAGAGACATACAAACTACCAACACTGAAACAGAGGAAATGGAAATTTGAATAGACAGGTAATGAGCAAGGAAATTGAATCAGAAATCAGAAACTCCGAACAAACTAAAGTCCAGGGCTAGGTAGCTTCACAGGCAAATTCTACCACACATTGAAAGAAGAGTTAATACTTATTCTTCTCCAACTCTTCCAAAAAATAGAAAAGGAAGAAAAACTTGCAAACTCATTTTATGAGGCCAGCATTACCTGATACCAAAACAAGATAAAGACTCCATTAAAAAAGGAAACTACAGCCAAATATCCCTGATGAACATGGATTTTAAAATTGTTGATAAAATACTAGCAACTATAATCTAGCAACACATTAAAAAATCATTTACTATGATAAAATAGGATTTATTCCTAAGTTACATGTGTGGCTCAATATTTTCAAATCAATCAATGCGATAGACCACATAAATAAAGGAAAAGAACCATGTGACCCTTTAAACAGATGCAGAGAAAGCATTCGACAATGTACAATACCCATTCATGATAAAAACTCTCAACAAAGTAGGTTAAGAGAAAACATACTTGAACACAATAAAGACCACATGTAAAAAAAAAAAAAAAAGCTCATATTATCCTTAATGGGGAAAAACTGAAAGTTTTTCCTCTATAGTCAGGAACAAGACAGAGATGTCCATTCTCACCATTGTTATTTAATGTAGTACTGGAAGTTCTAGCCACAGCAATCACAAAAAAAATAAAAATAAAAATAAGTCATCAAAGTCAGCAAGGAAGAAGTAAATCTTGCACTGTGTGCAGATGATACAATACTCTATATAGAAAACCCAAAAGATTCTACCAAAAAGTTGCAAGGACTGATGAACAAATTCAGTAAAGCCATAGGATACAAAATCAACATACAGAATCTGTTACATTTTTATACACCAATAATGACGCAGCTGAGAAATTAAGAAAATGATTCCATTTGAAATTGATCAAAAACAATGATACCTAGGAATAAATGTAACCAAAGAAGTGAAAGACCTGTTCTCTGAAAACTATAAAACACCAAAGAAAGAAATTGAAGATGACACAAAGAAATGGAAAGACACTCCATGCTCATAGTTGGAAGAACAAATATTGTTAAAATGTCTATACTACCTAAAGCAATCTACACATTAAATGCAAATCCTATCAAAATTCAAACAGCACTTTTCCCAGAGCTAGAATAAACAATTCTAAAATTTGTATGGAATCACAAAAGACCCCAAATAGCCAAACCAATCTTGAAAAAGAAAAGCAAAGCTGGAGGCATCACAATTCTGGATTTCAAGTTATATTACAAAACTGTAGTGATCAAAATAATATGGTACTAGTATAAAAATAGACACATAGATTAATGGAACAGAATAGAGAAGCCGGAAATGAAACCAGAACAACATGGTAAATTAATCCTCAACAAAGCAGGAAAGAATAGCCGATGGAAAAAAACACAGTCTCTTCAACAAATGGGATTAGGAAAACTAGACAGAAATATGCAAAAGAATGGAACTAGACCACTTTGTTACACCACACACACACACACACACACACACACACACACACATACACACAAATCAAAATGAATTAAAGACCTAAATATGAGACAGGGAACCATAAAATTTCCATAGGAGAACACAGGCAGTAACCTCTCACATCAGCCATAGCAATTTCTCTATAGATACGTCTCCTGAGGCAAGGGAATCAAAAGCAAAAATAAACTATTAGGACTTCATCAAAATAAAAAGCTTCTGCACAGTGAAGGAAACAATCAACAAAACTAAAGGACAATCTTCATAATGGGAGTATATACTTGCAAATGACATAGCTTATAAAGGGTTAGTACCCAAAATCTACAAAGAACTTATCAAACTCAACACCCCAAAATCAAATAATCCAATTAAAATTGGGACAGAAAACATGAATAAACATTTTTCCAAAGAGGATATGCAGATGGCCAACATGCATATGAAAAGAAGCTCAACATCATTTACCATCAGGGAAATGAAAATCAAAACCATAATGAGACTCACACCAGTCAGAATGTCTAAAAACTACAATGAGACTCACATCTGTCAGAATGTCTAAAATCAATAATCCAAGAAACAACCTGTGTTGGTTAGGATGTGGAGAAAGCAGAACCTTCTTGAATCATTAGTGGTAATGAAAACTGGTGCAGCCACTCTGTAAAGCAGTATGGAATTTCCTCAAGAAGTTAATAATACAACTACCTTACAATCCAACAATTGCACTACTACATATTTATCTAAAGAATACAAAAGTACTAACTCAAACGGATACATGCACCCCAATGTTTATAGCAGCATTATCCCCAACAGCCAAATGATAGAAACAATCCTAGTGTCCATCGAGTGATGAATGGATAAAGAAGATGTGGTATATATACCATGAAATATTATTGTCATAAAAAAGAAAGAAATCTTGCTATTTGCAATGACATGGATGGAGCTATAGAGTATTATGCTAAGTACATCAGTCAGAGTAAGACAAATACCATATGATCTCACTAATATGTGGAATTTAATAAACTAAGCAAACCAACAAAGAAGGAAAAAGACATAGAGGCAAACTTAGAGATTCTTAATATAGAGAACAACCTGATGAGTGTGGGGTGTGGGTGTAGGGATGGTTTAAATAGGTGATGGGATTTAGGGAGTGCACTTGAGATGAGCATTGGGTGTTTTATGCATACGAATCACTAAATTGTATACCTGAAATTAATACCACACTGTATGTTAACTGACATACAAGTGTGAGATAATATCTCATTCAGTTGTATACCTTAACAATAAATAAATAAATGAATAAATAAATAATGAAATTTTAAAAATCTATTTAAAATAGCATAAATAAGAATAAAGTACTTTGGAATAAATTTTATAAAATAAATGTAAGACTTGTACATTGAAAACTACAAAGTATTTTTGAAAGATAGTGAAGAAGATCTAAATAAAAGAAAACATCCCATGTTCATGGATCAAAACAATATTGTTAACTGGAAATAGTCAACAAATTTATGTACAGGTTATCTCTGTCAGAATCCCATTTTGAATTTTTTGCCTCTATTGGCAAACTGGTCCTAAAATTAGGAAACACAAAGGACCAAAAATAGCCAATGATATTGAATAGGATGAACAGATTTGGAAGATTCATACTTCCTGATTTCAAACTTACTACAGGACTATAGTAATTGAGATAGTGTTGAAAGAATTTACCATGAATGATCACATAGTGTATGGTTTCATTGACCTAAAATCTTCAAAACTGACAAATCCACAGAGACTGAAATTAGACTAGTGATTGCCTAGGTTTGGGGGAAGAGGAAAGGAAGTAGCTGCTAGTGGATGTGGGATTTCTTTTCAAGATAGTGAAAAATTTATTTATTTATATTGTGGTGATGGTTGCACAACTCTTTGTACTAAAAATCAATGAATTGCATACTTCAAAAGATGAATTTTATGATAAGTGAATTATAATTCAAAATTGTGTTTAGATGATTAATAAAAAATTGTTTTGAACAACTTTATGATAACTAATTTGTCAACAAATTACTTAAAAAACACAATTTATCAAAACTGACACAAGAAGAATAGATCTGAATTAAAAATATGAAAACACAAATTATTGTTTAAGAAATTAAATATCTACTTAAAATCTTTTTCTAAGAAAACTTTAGACCTAGTGGTTTCACTGGTTAATTAATTCTATCAAATAAGGAAGATATAAAATCATTATTCCACAAAGTCCTTAACAGAAAGAGAAAGTGGGAGCACTCCCCAGTGCATCTTTATTATTTCTGCATATCCCTGTTATAAAAAAAAAATCTTACCAAGGTATTTCTAAACAGAAAATTTGAGATCAATGTTATTCATGAATGTAGTGTGAAAATCCCAGACAAAATATTAGCAAAAGTTAATTAAACAATATCTTAAAACTATAATGTATCATACTCAAACAAGTTTTAAGGCAAGGATAAAATATTTGCATTTTTATTTTTTATTTTTTTAGTGTTTTTATTGTTTTTTTTCAATATATGAAGTTTATTGTCAAATTGGTTTCCATACAACACCCAGTGCTCATCCCAAAAGGTGCCCTCCTCAATACCCATCACACACCCTCCCATCCCTCCCACCCCCCATCAAACCTCTGTTTGTTCTCAGTTTTTAAGAGTCTCTTATGCTTTGGCTCTCTCCCACTCTAACCTCCTTTTTTTTTTTTCCTTCTCTTCCCCCATGGGTTTCTGTTAAGTTTCTCAGGATACACATAAGAGTGAAAACATATGGTATCTGTCTTTCTCTGTATGGCTTATTTCACTTAGCATCACACTCTCCAGTTCCATCCATGTTGCTACAAAGGGCCATATTTCATTCTTTCTCATTGCCACATAGTACTCCATTGTGTATATAAACCACAGTTGCTTTATCCATTCATCAGTTGATGGACATTTAGGCTCTTTCCATAATTTGGCTATTGTTGAGAGTGCTGCTATAAACATTGGGGTACAAGTGCCCCTATGCATCAGCACTCCTGTATCCCTGGGGTAAATTCCTAGCAGTGCTATTGCTGGGTCATAGGGTAGGTCTATTTTTAATTTTTTGAGGAACCTCCACACTGTTTTCCAGAGCGGCTGCACCAGTTTGCATTCCCACCAACAGTGCAAGAGGGTTCCCGTTTCTCCACATCCTCGCCAGCATCTATAGTTTCCTGATTTGTTCATTTTGGCCACTCTGACTGGCGTGAGGTGATATCGGAGTGTGGTTTTGATTTGTATTTCCCTGATGAGGAGCGACGTTGAGCATCTTTTCATGTGCCTTTTGGCTATCTGGATGTCTTCTTTTAGAGAAGTGTCTATTCATGTTTTCTGCCCATTTCTTCACTGGGTTATTTGTTTTTCAGGTGTGGAGTTTGGTGAGCTCTTTATAGATTTTGGATACTAGCCCTTTGTCCAATATTATCATTTCTAAATTTCTTTTCCCATTCCGTCGGTTGCCTTTTAGTTTTGTTGGTTGTTTCCTTTGCTGTGCAGAAGCTTTTTATCTTCATGAGGTCCCAATAGTTCATTTTTCCTTTTAATTCCTTGCCTTTGGGGATGTGTCAAGTAAGAAATTGCTACAGCTGAGGTCAGAGAGGTCTTTTCCTGCTTTCTCCTCTAGGGTTTTGATGGTTTCCTGTCTCACATTCAGGTCCTTTATACATTTTGAGTTTATTTTTGTGAATGGTATGAGAAAGTGGTCTAGTTTCAATCTTCTGCATGTTGCTGTCCAGTTCTCCCAGCACCATTTGTTAAAGAGACTGTCTTTTTTCCATTGGATGTTCTTTCCTGCTTTGTCAAAGATGAGTTGGCCGTACGTTTGTGGGTCTAGTTCTGGGGTTTCTATTCTATTCCATTGGTCTATGTGTCTGTTTTTGTGCCAATACCATGCTGTCTTGATGATGACAGCTTTGTAGTAGAGGCTAAAGTCTGGGATTGTGATGCCTCCTGCTTTGGTCTTCTTCTTCAAAATTACTTTGGCTATTCGGGGCCTTTTGTGGTTCCATATGAATTTTAGGATTGCTTGTTCTAGTTTCGAGAAGAATGCTGGTACAATTTTGATTGGATTGCATTGAATGTGTAGATAGTTTTCGGTAGTATAGACATTTTGACAATATTTATTCTTCCAATCCATGAGCATGGAATGTTTTTCCATTTCTTTACATCTTCTTCAATTTCCTTCAGAAGCTTTCTATAGTTTTCAGCATACAGATCTTGTACATCTTTGGTTAGATTTATTCCTAGGTATTTTATGCTTCTTGGTGCAATTGTGAATGGGATCAGTTTCTTTATTTGTCTTTCTGTTATTTCATTATTAGTGTATAAGAATGCAACTGATTTTCTACATTGATTTTGTATCCTGCAACTTTGCTGAACTCATGTATCAGTTGTAGCAGACTTTTGGTGGAGTCTATCAGATTTTCCATGTATAATATCATGTCATCTGCAAAAAGTGAAAGCTTGACTTCATCTTTGCCAATTTTGATGCCTTTGATTTCCTTTTGTTGTCTGATTGCTGATGCTGGAACTTCCAACACTATGTTAAACAACAGCAGTGAGAGTGGACATCCCTGTCGTGTTCCTGATCTCAGGGAGAAAGATCTCAGTTTTTCCCCATTGAGGATGATGTTAGCTGTGGGCTTTTCATAAATGGCTTTTATGATGTTTAAGTATGTTCCTTCTATCCCGACTTTCTCAAGGGTTTTTATTAAGAAACGTTTCTGAGTTTTGTCAAAGGCCTTTTCTGCATCGATTGACAGGATCATATGGTTCTTATCTTTTCTTTTATTAATGTGATGTATCACGTTGATTGATTTGTGAATGTTGAACCAGCCCTGCAGCCCAGGAATGAATCCCACTTGATCATGGTGAATAATTCTTGTTATATGCTGTTGAATTCGATTTGCTAGTATCTTATTGAGAATTTTTGCATCCATATTCATCGGGGATATTGGCTTGTAGTTCTCTTTTTTTTACTGGGTCTCTTTCTGGTTTAGGAATCAAAGTAATACTGGCTTCATAGAATGAGTCTGGAAGTTTTCCTTCCCTTTCTATTTCTTGGAATAGCTTGAGAAGGATAGGTATTATTTCTGCTTTAAACGTCTGGTAGAACTCCCCTGGGAAGCCATCTGCTCCTGGACTCTTATTTGTTGGGAGATTTTTGATGACTGATTCAATTTCTTTGCTGGTTATGGGTCTGTTCAAGCTTTCTATTTCCTCCTGATTGAGTTTTGGAAGGGTGTGGGTGTTTAGGAATTTGTCCATTTCTTCCAGGTTGTCCAGTTTGTTGGCATATAATTTTTCATAGTATTCCCTGATAATTGCTTGTACCTCTGAGGGATTGGTTGTAATAATTCCATTTTCATTCATGATTTTATCTATTTGGGTCATCTCCCTTTTCTTTTTGAGAAGACTGGCTAGGGGTTTATCAATTTTGTTTATTTTTTCAAAAAACCAAGTCTTGGGTTCGTTGATCTGCTCTACCGTTTTTTTAGATTCTATATTGTTTATTTCTGCTCTGATCTTTATTATTTCTCTTCTTCTGCTGGGTTTAGGCTGCCTTTGCTGTTCTGCTTCTATTTCCTTTATGTGTGCTGTTAGATTTTGTATTGGGGATTTTTCTTGTTTCTTGAGATAGGCCTGGATTGCTATGTATTTTCCTCTCAGGACTGCCTTTGCTGCATCCCAAAGTGTTTGGATTGTTGTATTTTCATTTTCGTTTGTTTCCATATATTTTTTAATTTCTTCTCTAATTACCTGGTTGACCCAATCATTCTTTAGTAGGGTGTTCTTTAACCTCCATGCTTTGGGAGGTTTTCCAGACTTTTTCCTGTGGTTGATTTCAAGCTTCATAGCATTGTGGTCTGAAAGTATGCATGGTATGATTTCAATTCTTGTATACTTATGAAGGGCTGTTTTGTGACCCAGTACGTGATCTATCTTGGATAATGTTCCATGTGCACTCGAAAAGAAAGTATACTCTTTTGCTTTGGGATGCAGAGTTCTAAATATATCTGTCAAGTCCATCTGATCCAATGTCTCATTTAGGGCCCTTGTTTCTTTATTGACCATGTGTCTAGATGATCTATCCATTTCTGTAAGTGGAGTGTTAAAGTCCCCTGCAATTACCACATTCTTATCAATAAGGTTGCTTATGTTTGTAAGTAATTGTTTTATATATTTGGGGGCTCCCGTAATCAGTGCATAGACATTTATAATTGTTAGCTCTTCCTGATGGATAGACCCTGTAATTATTATATAATGCCCTTCTTCATCTCTTGTTACAGCCTTTAATTTAAAGTCTAGTTTGTCTGATCTAAGTATGGCTACTCCAGCTTTCTTTTGGCTTCCAGTGGCATGATAAATAGTTCTCCATCCCCTCACTCTCAATCTGAAGGCGTCCTCAGGTCTAAAATGAGTCTCTTGTAGACAGCAAATAGATGGGTCTTGTTTTTTTATCCATTCTCATACCCTATGTCTTTTGGTTGGCGCGTTTAGTCCATTTACATTCAGTGTTATTATAGAAAGATATGGGTTTAGAGTCATTGTGATGTCCATAGGTTTCATGCTTGTAGCGATGTCTCTGGTACTTTGTCTCCCCCTTAGGATCCCCCTTAGGATCTCTTGTAGGGCTGGTTTAGTGGTGACAAATTCCTTCAGTTTTTGTTTGTTTGGGAAGACCTTTATCTCTCCTTCTATTCTAAATGACAGACTTGCTGGATAAAGGATTCTCAGCTGCGTATTTTTTCTGTTCATCACATTGAAGATTTCCTTCCATTCCTTTCTGGCCTGCCAAGTGTCAGTAGAGAGATCGGTCACGAGTCTTATAGGTCTCCCTTTATATGTTAGAGCACGTTTATCTCTAGCTGCTTTCATTATTTTAATTTTTTCCTTGTATTTTGCCAGTTTCACTATGATATGTCATGCAGAAGATCAATTCAACTTACGTCTGAAGGGAGTTCTCTGTGCCTCTTGGATTTCAATGCCTTTTTCCTTTCCTAGTTCAGGGAAGTTCTCAGCTATGATTTCTTCAAGTACACCTTCAGCACCTTTCCCTCTCTCTGCCTCCTCTGGAATACCAATTATGCATAGATTGTTTCTCTTTAGTGCATCACTTAGTTCTCTAATTTTCCCCTCATACTCCTGATTTTTTTTATCTCTCTTTTTCTCAGCTTCTTCTTTCTCCATAATTTTATCTTCTAATTCACCTATTCTCTCCTCTGCCTCTTCAATCGGAGCTGTGGTTGTCTCCATTTTATTTTGCAGCTCATTGATAGCATTTTTTAGCTCTTCCTGGCTGTTCCATAGTCCCTTGATCTCTGTAGCAATAGATTCTCTGCTGGCCTTTATACTGTTTTCAAGCCCAGCGATTAATTTTATGACTATTATTCTAAATTCACTTTCTGTTATATTGTTTAAATCGTTTTTGATCAGTTCGTTAGCTGTGGTTATTTTTTGGACTTTTTTTTGAGGGGAATTATTCCGTTTCGCTATTTTGGATAGTTCCAGGAGTGGTGCGGAACTCTGAACTGACTAGTAGTATTGTGACCAGTCGTGCCAAAACTTGGTGGTTCGAGTCTCTTGTGCTCAGCCAACTACGACTGCCTCATTCACAGGGAGTACTGCAAGGAGTTGCTTTGAATGCCAATTTCCATGGCCTTTCGCAATTGCACTAAACCAGGATCAAGAATAAAATATTTTTAATGTTTATTTACTTTGAGAGAGAGAAAGAGAGAGAGAGAACATGTGCTGGGGAGGGACAGAGAGAGGGGGAGAGAGAATCCCAAGCAGGCTCTGCATACTGACCCTGAAGAGCCTGACATGTGGCTCAATCTCACAAACCATCAGATCATGACCTTAGCTGAAATCTAGAGATGGACCCTTAACCAACTGAGCCACCCAGGCGCCCCAAGAATATTTTTTTTAGTTTTTTAATATTCATTTATTTATAAGAGAGAGAGAGAGAGCAGGAAAGGGGCAGAGAGAGAGGGAGACACAGAATCTGAAGCAAGCTACAGGCTCTGAGATGTCAGCACAGAGCCTGACATGGGGCTGGAATTCACAAACCATGAAATCTTTACCAGAGCCAAAGTCAGTCACTTAACCAACTGAGCCACCCGGGTGCCCCTAAAACATTTTTAATGTAAAATTAAATTATATTATCAGAATAAAGAAGGAAAATCATATGATTATCTCAACAGATTTGAGAAAAGTACCTGACAAAATTCAATACTCATTTGCCTTTAAATTTAAAAAGAAAAATGTTTTTAGCAATTTAGAAACTTGCACAATTTACATACCTAAAATAAAAACATAGATAATATAGATACATAGATAAAATGACAGATATATAGATGATGCTGATAATGATTGATAGATATATAGATAGATGAATAGATGAGAGATATATGATATAGATAGATAGATAGAGATAGATGAGAGAGAGAGAGAACAATGCACCTATTATAGGGAGCTTTCACACTTTTTCTGTGGTCTGGTATAGTAGTGGTTCTCAGTCTTAAGTGTGCGTCAGAATTACCTATTAGGTTTGTTAAACCACAGGTTGCTGGGTCCCATCTCTGGGGTTTCTGATTCGGTAGTTCTGGGGTGCTGGAGGGTCTGAGAATTTGCATTTCTGCTGGTCTGGTGACTACACTGAGAGTAACTGTATTGTAGCATAAATAACTATAAAAAACCTGGAATTGTATATGATTTACAGATTAGATAAACAGCTGTATAGTATCTCTTCATACAGTCTCTGCTTAACAGTATCCCGCCAGTCTTCTTGTCAACCTCTTCATTGGTAACTGGCTTTATTCAATTTTTTTATTTATTTTTAATTTTTGGTGCTCTATGTTTTTTAGGGAAATTACCTATTTCCTCTTTTTTTTTTTTTTTTTTTGCCCAGAGTTACACAAAGTATTCTCATAATTTTGTTCTACTAAATATGTGATTTTATTTTGCTTTTCTTATTACAAATCACTTTTGTCCCCTTAATTGACCTTATAGAGTCATCTATTTGATTGGCCTTTAAGAATAAACAAAAAAAGAATTTGTTTTTTTTACCATTGTTTTAAAATTTTCATTTAATTATTTTCAAAATAAATTTCCTCTCTTTACTTTTTCTCTAATTTGCTTTTGCCTTTAATATGTGTTCTTGGTTCCTTTATTATCAGTCAATAAAAATGAAAACATTTGAGGCTTTAAGTTTATATCTGAATATAATGTTATGTGTGGCTGCTGGTATGCATTCCCTTTATTTACTGATTTCTGGATATGTGGTCATTTCTTTTCTATTTCTTCTTTGGATCCTTGGGCATCTACAAAGGCCTTTATTCTGGCCTGGCTAAAGAATGGTATTAGAACCACATGGAGGGTATTTGAATTTTTATCTATTTTCTTCAGTGATTTATAAGGTTTATACACTGCATTTTACTTTCCACTGTTGCCGATGAGAAAAAAAAAATCCATTTTCTTTTGTTAGTAAATTGCTATTGCAGTCTGAATTCATGAGCTTCCTTTTAACACTAGACTTCAGAAATTTATCAAGAAAGGTATGCATCTTGCCTAGAACCTTGCCTTTTTAATCAATGAACACTTTTTCTTCAGATTAGTGATTATTTCCTCTATGATGTTTTTAATCATTGCCTCCTCTCCTTCTGGATCTTTTATTTTGCATGTGATAGATCTGGATCCGTCCTGTGGATCTGTCAGTTTCTCTCCCTCATGATTTCCATGTCTTTGCATTTTTCCTCTGAGATTAGATTCTGAGTCTCTGAAGGCCAGTTCTATTTCTGGGAGTCTAGTCTTCTCACCCCAGGACTTGACTGCTCATACCCACACTGTTCTCAGGGAATAAAACAGCCCTAAGAATGTTCTCCCTCACATAGAGGCTGACAGACCTTAGCCGGGTGTATACCTCCTCGGACTAGCTGGCATCTCCACCCTTTCAAGGGAGGGGGAGCAAAGGCCTCCTTCTCACTGCAACCCCGCCTTTTTTATGTTTATTTATATTTGACAGAGAGAGAGAGAGAGAGAGAGAGAGAGAGAGAGAGAGAGAGAGAGCTTGAGAAGGGGAGGAGCAGAGAGAGAGAAGGAGACACAGAACCCAAAGCAGGCTCCAGGCTCTGAACTGTCGGCACAGAGCCCGATGCGGGACTCAAACTCACAGACCGGGAAATCATGACCTAAGCCAAAGTCGGAGGATCAACCAACTGAGCCACCCAGGCGCCCCTGCAACCCCGCCTTTTGAAAGCCTCAGTGGTCTCTGTAATCATAACCAGTTGTACAGCAAGACTTGGGTAAGCCTGTTGGATAATACCCTGATCCCCACTAACCAGAATCTGACAACCCAGGGGAATTACAGGGAGGCTGAGTCACAAGATCCATCTCCCACAGACATTCCAGATAGACCTTTCACATGAAGGAGGGAATAATGAAGGTTGCAAATCTGAGCTCCCAGGAAACAGCTGAAATAATAAAAAATGTTTCCCTGGCCCTCTACCAATGTGTTCATGTTTTCTTCTGCTTAGCAGATTCTAACCTATACAGCATCTATATGTGCTTACTATGTGCTAGGCACTCAGCACACCTCATCTTACTTGATATTTATGATATCACAAGAATAAGTTATTATTGCCTCATTTTGCAGACAAGTAACTAGAAGGTGACACCGTCTCCAAAGACTGACTCAATTTTCTTCCCATAGATAATGCTGGTAGTAGAACTGGATATGAAAAGGGTAGGACATAGGTGGTACATGCTTAGGAGCCCAGCTACTTGGGCATGCTGGGTAGATATTTGTTATTGCTCTCTGAATGCTTTTCTCTAATGCACATGATTTTCATTAGCTTGTGAATTTCTACTTCCCCAAGTCTCCTTAACTTTCTAAATCACTCTGATAACCATCATTTCCTTAAGTCTTCTGCAATCTGTGAACCAGAAGGATAAGATATTTTTAGCCTAATCCATCCAGGGGAGGAAGATGAAGCCAGAAATTAGACTGTTTGTGCAAACTCTCACAGTTCAGGTCTGACTTGTGGTCCTACATATGCCCCACCACACCTACTACCTTACCTCCCTTAGTTCACTACGGTAAGCACAAGGCCAACAAGTGATGAAGGCACTTTCTAGGCCACGCCAGTCCACTTGATGTTAAAAATGAATTTTCAAGATTTTAACAGCTTTTCTTTAATTCTCAGATTAATGGACTGGTCTTAAAGCTTTCTGGAATAGTCATCATTTGTCCTCCAAATGCTCACCCTGAGGATGAGAAGCCTAACCTGGATGGACTAGGTCACCAAGAATGTAATTTCCAGATAAAACATGTGTCCAGATTCAAAGAAATGATAATTTTATCACAACTCCTACACCTACTGATTGTCCCTATTTTTTTTTTCTTTCAAAGATAACATGAGCAGGCAGAGATTAAATCTCTGTTTAATATTTCAGTTACAAGTCATTGGAAATGAGACACTTGGAAAGACAAACATTTCATGGTACCATTGTCCATCAAAAATTGTCAGTTACATTCAGGTCTTTTTTAACATATGAATATAGTCATTAGGATGTTCTCTCCCATGCAATGGCATAGAAGCCTTTCTGTTTCTCTTGTAACAAAGACAAATAGCAAACCATTACATGGTTTACAGCAGCTGACATCCCTCTTAGCCATGTTAATGTCTTGTAAGAAATAACACTACACACACACACACACACACACACACGTATCATAAAAGTGACTCACCATTAAAGGGCCCCCAGCTCTCTCCTTACTCTATCCATGTTATTTATTCTGTGATTCAGTTTTCCAGATGACAGCTATTGCAAATTGGTGCATCTACAAGATGTATTCTCCCTACTGGATGATACCACAAGATTGTTTATTAGTGGGAGATTAACATAGAGGAAAGGAAGAAATAGACATATTTTGCTAACTGAAATGAGAGATGCATAAAATATGAGTTATGAGTGTGCTTTTTCTTGCAGGTGCCTTGGAGCCTCAGTTTGCATATCATCTCTTGTTTTTCTTGAAGCCATGGACTGATGATGCATGGCAGAGCTTTAGATTCAATTATTAACACTGAGAAGTAAATTGGCTTTTTAACAAAGGTAATAAATAATCTATACATGGTTTAATGTAAAGCAGTAAGTATCTTATTCTGAGCAAAAAGATGTGTCCTTTTGTGAAAACCCTCACACAAGTAAACCAGAGCTATCTCTATGGCAGGTTATTTTTGAGGATCTTTATGTGTTTTTATAAAGGGACTGGGGAAGAAACCACTTAAGCAATGGCACAGTGCAGTAGGGACCCTTGTGTAAAATCACACTTCTAATGAATGCATCAGACTAACAGACCATCTGTGAAACAATGTTGAGCTTCAAATGAAAATGGTTTCCTGGCACTCTGTGCAAATGTGCTTGTGTTTTTTCTGCTGGGAGCCAACTGCCCTAATGTTTTTGCTTCACTTTGGAGTAGCTAATGTGCGTGATTGAAAATTCCTTAAACACAAAACCATTTTGATATCACAGATATTAAGTTTGCTTATATCTTATATTAACGAAAATCATTCTCAATTCTCCCTCTTAATGAAGGTGCTGATAATACTGACAGATGATATAAGCATCATAGAAAGTGTGACTAATGGCATTATGATCAAGTTGTCCATGGCCCCTTTTTTTGGCTAGAGCAAAAGGGCTAGCATGGCCATCTAGGATACCCAGACAGCTAGCAAAAGATAATTGCTCTCTCTGGAACTTTAGGGGCTGCAGAGACAAAGTACATGGGCAACTGCAATTCTGTATGAACTCATTGTTTTACTGATAGAAGAAATGACTGAATAAGGTCTCAGGTGAACATCCTTCACCTGAGGGAATGAGGAGCATCCTTTCTCTTTGTCCCACCATAGGTTGAAACGTCTTGCATGGTTCCATTTGAGAGACTGTGACTGCTATTATTAGTGGCCGTCCTAGCATGCTATTCCTTTTGGTTATAAGTTTCAACCCCATGATCAGAGCAGTGGTCTACTGACCCCAGTCTGGAAAAATTATACTTCTCCATTTTCTTGAACACAGTTATAGCTCCAGATATATAAATATTTTGGGTCAGTCACAGAAATAATTGATTTTTTGCCAGAATTTCAAAATTGGGAACATTGGGGAAAATAAATCTGGGGAAGCAAGAAGCAGTTATCTTCACCCACTACCTGGAAGACTCAAGCTGCATAATGAGAATGAAAACAACACAGAAAAAAAGAAGGACCAAGTGATAGAGCAAGGTGGGAAATATGGCCAGATAACATTATCTTGTATTCCTGAATTGAGCCATGCCTGAAGCTAAGCCTCTCTGTGAACTTCTTGATAATATGAATCAGCATATACCCACTCTGCTCATGCAAATTTGAGTTGTGTTTTTCTTCCTCACAACTGAAAAGAGTCCTGACTAATCAAGTCCTAGCTCCTGAAAGCGGGAAACCTGAAGGAGGATATCTACATTCCTCTGTTTTAGAAAGCACACATTGCAACATTTACTGGGGCTTTTGTAGCAAAAGTTGGCATGCAAATCCCCCACCAATCCAAATGTACAGCTCACTTCCCCCCCCCCCCACCTTGGCTATATCTACTCTATAACATTAAAAATAGAATACAGGAAAGAAACAATAAGCCCAGCCCACAAACTGCAGAATTATGTTATAAACCCAGTCTCCAAAGGCTTACCTAGAGAGCAATGCCAAGTGATCATTCAGCATCATCATGCTGTGAAGTGAAGCAGTTTCCCAGGAGGACACCAGCCACTGACCAAGGAATGGAGAAAAGTAGGAAGGGGAGGGAGGATGCTGAAGTCAGGATCACACATCAAGTCCAGGATCAGGAAGGAAGTCTGATTGTATCTCCATAAACCAAACACTTAGAGACAAAATCAAATATAGGAATTCATAGACAGGAACGAAACAATAAAGAGCAAATCAAGAATAAATGTAGTTAACCTTGGGCAATTTGCTACATAGTGTTGTCTTCTACTTGCTTTGCAAGCCTTCAGCAGAATGGTACTCAACTTACAGGGACAAGAAGAGAGAGGGAAGGGTAGAGAGGCTATAGGCAGGTAGAGTCTTTTAACAACAAAAATTTTAAGCAAATCCCTTGATAGACACAAATGAAACACAGAAGCTCCTCAAGAGCACAGACTTTACCATCTGGAAGTAGTCTTGGTGACTGAAGAAGAAGCATGATGCAGAGAAATCACTGGACTACATCCCAGTTTCCTCTGGGATGCTTGCATCAGAGAGCAACAATCAATTCTCATGAAGGCAGCAGGTTCTGATGGTCATCGACTGTGTAGCATTAAAGGATTTTTCATGGTACAGTTGTGATTATACTGGGCATAAAGCTTACAACAGCATTATGAAGCTTTGGCCTGGAATAGATGGCCTCAGCTAGCCGTCCAGATCCTCTTTTGTCTGAAATCACTACAGCAGAAGTTTACAGGATGTGCAGGGAACTCCAGCAAGTAGAATCTCTAATCCAACATGTCACACCTGAAGAGTGGGCACAGGATGTGAATCTGCCTCCTGCTTGTCTCTCACATGGTAGGACACAACATCCCAGTAGAAGGGATTGCATGGTTGCTCTATGCCATTGGATTTGAAATGAATATCTGCAGGCAAGCCAGGTCTCATGGACACATAGCTCAACAAATCTGCCCATGGCACCAGAAAAGAAAGGATATCACAAACAGCCCAAGCATTTCCTGGACAAATAAATAGGGCTATATTGAACACAGTGATATTCACCATTCTTTGAGTGGCTTTCCTAATTAAGAGAAGCTTCAGAAAGTACAAATTAGTGCACTGTGGAGTAAGCAATAGGAGTAAATCAGGCGGGAGGTTGACAGGGAAAGGAAGAGAAGTATGTGCAGCCCTGGAATGCAGTGATCTCAACAAGTCATTGGCCCCGCTGAGCTCCCTTGTCTGAACCATAAATTGGTGGGAGAGTGGCTGGGCTCACATCCAACGAGGACCTTGGTCTCTTTGTTTTGATGTTAATATCACTAGTATACAAAGTCTACTGTGACAGGTCACCCACCTGCTTGTTCTGCACTGTCTTGATAGTTCAAGCAGGACACCGTCACAAACTTGGTATGATCATGCTTTTCTGCATAGAATGGGCAAAGGGGAGCGAACTAAGCAATTACAACACCTAAAGATTCTGGAAAGTGTCTTGCTCACTCTCAAATTACTTCAGTCCTTTGCTGGTGCCAGGAATTCCATCATCAAGCCCTAGACATGGAATCAGGTTGGCCTGGGTTTCCAAGAGGCTGTACCACTGTCATCTCTGAGAATGTAGGTATGTTACTTACGCTTTAAAAACCTTGTATTGTATTAGCATAATATCCTCCAGTTCCATCCACATTGTTGTAAATGGCAAGATTTCATTTTTTCTCATTGCTGAGTAGTATTTCCTTGTATATGTTAAGTGAAATAGTCAGTAAGAGAAAGATAGATATCATATGTTTCACTCACATGTGGAATTTGAGAAACAACAGAGAGAGAGGCAAACCATAAGAGACTCTTATTTGTAGAGAACAAACTGAGGGTTGATGCAGGGGATGGGGGGAGGACGGAAATGGGTGATGGGAATTGAGGAGAGCACTTGTTGGGATCAGCACTGGATGTTGTATGTAAGTGATGGATCATGGGAATCTACTCCCAGAGCCAAGAGCACACCGTATACATTGTATGTTAGCTAACTTGACAATAAATTATATTAAAATAAAGTGAAAGAAGAAATTTAAAAAATACCATTGTATATCTGAAATCGGGTAATAATAACCAGTGGAGTCCTGAAAAGAAAGTTTCATAAACCACAAAACATTAAACAAATGCCATCACCAAAGTTACGATTCAAAGGTAATAGTCCAGTACCTGTTAAGATGAGTATTGCTGAGTCAGTAGCAACACAAGCTTATGCAATTACAAAATACGACATCCAGAGATAACCTCACAAGTTTTTCCAGTTCAAACCCTTAACCTCACAAAAAGGAAGCTAAAGGGTGCCTGGGTGACTCAGTCAGTTAAGCTTCTGACTTCGGCTCAGGTCATGATCTCACAGCTTGTGAGTTTGAGCCCCGCGTTGGGCTCTGTGCTGACAGCTCGGAGCCTAGAGCTTGCTTCAGATTCTGTGTCTCCCTCTCTCTCTCTCTACCCCTCCCCCATTCTCTCCCCCTCTCTCTCTCAAAAAATAAACATTAAAAAAAATAGAAGCTAAAGCCAAAAAGAGGTCAAGTGACCAAAATTACATGGCAAGCAACAAACAGATTTGCTGTAGAATTTAAGAGCAGAGTCTTCTCCACCACCAGGTTTTTGCTAGTCGGGAACCATGGCCTCTTAGAAGGGAGAACACGAGATAATCCTGAGAGGAAAGAATTGGTAGGCTAAGTCATGTACAACTGATTTCACTGCTCTTTGTATTTACTATAGCCACAATTAAATGGCTCTCTCTCATCCAAAGACTGATAATGCCTGCTGGGAGGCACCATCACAGTGGACCAGCACAGGCTTGTTAAATGTCCATGGACCAGAGTTCAAGCCCTGTCACTGAATTTCTCTTCACAGATTTCTCATGTATTCAACCCTAACCATTGTAAAGCTTTATGGGATTGTGGTGAGGACCTAATTCAATAAGAAAATTGACCATAAGGTTTGACTTTGTATTTTCCTTACAGGAGCTTATTGGAGACATCCAGGACAGCCATGCAGCAGCAGAGCAGAGGCTGACCCTGGCAGACAGTCCCACAACTGGAGGGAGAGCACCTAGGTCAGGGATAGGGCTCCCACATTCCTCCTAGACAGCCAGGTCCCTCCAGGACTCCACGCACACTCACACCAGAGCTGAAAAGCAGCAACAGCCAGGCTTATACCAAAGGAAGAAGGGGCTCACAGACTTCTCCCCACAGAACAGTTCGTGAACCCTGGGAAGAACCCAGAACAGGGCCCCTTTTTTAGGAAGGTGGAACAGTCTCCCCTCAGGCACCACCATTTCAAAGGAAAGATCTAGGAAGGCCTTGGAGAAAACTTCATTCTGTCCTTCCCACTGATGGTGGCTCAAAGGCTAGGCCTGCATGACATCCAAGCTTATCACCTCTGCCCCAAGGGTGGGCTCCTAATCCAGATGTTAGCCAGGCCAAGAAGATGGCCATGGACAAGGCCTTAACACTTGCAAACAACAGGGAGATGTGCTGAGGAGGGCAGAATAAAAATAGAAAATCTTTTTTTTTTTTTTTAGTTTATTTATTTGTAAGGGACAGCAGTGTTGAGGCAGAGAGAGAGAGAGAGAGAGAGAGAGAGAGAGAATCTCAAGCAGGCTCCACCCTGTCAGCATGGAGCCCAATACAGGGCTTGAACCCACAAACTGTGAGTTCATGACCTGACCTAAAATCAAGAGTCAACACTTAACCAACTGAGCCACCCAGGCACCCCAAAAGTCATTTTTTTTCCTTGTTTTACAGTTGTTGTTTTTTTTTAATATGAATTTTATTGTCAAATTGGTTTCCATACAACATCCAGTGCTCATCCCAAAAGGTGCCCTCGTCAATATCCATCACACACCCTCCCCTCCCTCCCACCCACCCCCCATCAAACCTCAGTTTGTTCTCAGTTTTTAAGAGTCTCTTATGCTTTGGCTCTCTCCCTCTCTAACCTCTTTTTTTTAAATTTTTCTTCCCCTCCCCCATGGACTTCTATTAAGTTTCTCAGGATCCACATAAGAGTGAAAACATATGGTATATATCTTTCTCTGTATGACTTATTTCACTTACCATCACACTCTCCAGTTCCATCCACATTGCTACAAAAGGCCGTATTTCATTCTTTCTCATCGCCAACTAGTATTCCATTGTGTATATAAACCACAATTTCTTTATCCATTCATCAGTTGATGGACATTTAGGCTCTTTCCATAATTTGGCTATTGTTGAGAGCGCTGCTATAAACACTGGGATACAAGTGCCCCTATGCATCAGTACTCCTGTATCCCTTGGGTAAATTCCTAGCAGTGCTATTGCTGGGTCATAGGGTAGGTCTATTTTTAATTTTCTGAGGAACCTCCACACTGTTTTCCAGAGTGGCTGCACCAATTTGCATTCCCACCAACAGTGCAAGAGGGTTCCCGTTTCTCCACATCCTCGCCAGCATCTATAGTCTCCTGATTTGTTCATTTTGGCCACTCTGACTGGCGTGAGGTGATATCGGAGTGTGGTTTTGATTTGTATTTCCCTGATGAGGAGCGATGTTGAGCGTCTTTTCATGTGCCTATTGGCCATACAGATGTCTTCTATAGAGAAGTGTCTATTCATGTTTTCTGCCCATTTCTTCACTGGGTTATTTGTTTTTCAGGTGTGGAGTTTGGTGAGCTCTTTATAGATTTTGGATACTAGCCCGTTGTCCGATATGTCATTTGCAAATATCTTTTCCCATTCCGTTGATTGCCTTTTAGTTTTGTTGGTTGGTTCCTTTGCTGTGCAGAAGCTTTTTATCTTCATGAGGTCCCAATAGTTCATTTTTGCTTTTAATTCCCTTGTCTTTGGGGATGTGTCAAGTAAGAAATTGCTGCGGCTGATGTCAGGGAGGCTTTTTCCTGCTTTCTCCTCTAGGATTTTGATGGTTTCCTGTCTCACATTCAGGTCCTTTATCCATTTTGGGTTTGTTTTTGTGAATGGTGCAAGAAAGTGGTCTAGTTTCAATCTTCTGCATGTTGCTGTCCAGTTCTCCCAGCACCATTTGTTAAAGAGACTGTCTTTTTTTCAATTGGATATTCTTTCCTGCTTTGTCAAAGATTTGTTGGCCATACTTTTGTGGGTCTAGTTCTGGGGTTTCTATTCTATTCCATTGGTCTATGTGTCTGTTTTTGTGCCAATACTATGCTGTCTTGATGATTACAGCTGTGTAGTAGAGACCAAAAATCATTTTTAAATGAAATTATACTTCACAAAATTGCAGAAGGCTAATTGTTCAAGATACCAGTAGTCAGAGTAAGACTCTGGGGACACATGCCAGAGCTCTGTGTGCACCTATCATAGGCAATGCTGTATGTCTGGAGTGAACCTACTCCCACCATTTCCAATTCTTCATTTCATACCCATCCTCAGAATGGACAGCTCCTAAATCCATCCACTGACCAGGAAAATGGTTTGATCTGATTTGATGTTGTTGATAACTAACCACCTCTCTGAAGTCAGGGGGGGGGGACAGAATCTATCAAAAGCTGTCCTGTGAGATACCATTTCTTTAGGATTATCCTAGAATACTCTATTAGATTCATGAAATCTTAGTGCTGAATGAATCATAAAACAGACAAATACCACTTATCTCTGATGATTGTGCTATCTCTGAATGCTTAGAAAGAAAGGGGTTCATTTAGCTGTTGAATAGCACTAAGCAAACAATGGAAATGGGCTTGGATAGGGGTAAAAGCATAATCTGTGTAGTCAATGTGTGTTTCACATTTCAGCTCTGTCAGTTGGTAGCTCTGTGACCTTATAAATGGATTTAACCTCTCTGATTCTGCTTCCTTTTCTTTAAAATGTGGGTAATAGGGGTGCCTGGGTGACTCAGTCTGTTGAGCTTCCAACTCTTGATTTCGGCTGGGGTCATGATCCCAGGGTTGTGGGGTTGAGCCCTGCATCAGGCTCTAGGCTGAGCGTGGAACCTGTTTGTGATTCTCTCTCTCTCCCTCTGCCCCTCTTCTCTGTTCACACTCTCTCTCTCCTCTAAAAATAAAAAAAAATTAAAAATTTTTAAAATAAAAAATAAAATAAAATGTTGGCAACAAATCCTACCTACAAGGCTGTCGTGTGAATTAGAGGTTATTTATATAAACTACTTATTTCAGTTTCTCCACATAATAAGTGCTCAATAAATGATATCTTCAATATTAATTTCTTCTCTCCTCCTCCTCCTTTTGTGCTCTTCCTCCTTCCCTGCTCCCCTTCTTCATGGTGATAGTAGCAGTAGTAGTAGTAGAAGAGTCAGATCAACTGTCTTCCTGAAATATTCTGTCTTCTTTGTCTCAGTTCTGCCTGTGAGACCCCACAACAGCAGCAGGGCCATGGTCAAAACACTCAGACAGACCCAGATTTAAATCCTGGCAATTATGTCTAGCTGCTAACTTTAGAGGGTAAAAGGTAAGCATACAAATAGTGTTCTTAAAAAAAATGAAAGAAAGAAAGAAAGAAAGAAAGAAAGAAAGAAAGAAAGAAGCAGGGAGGGAGGAAGGGAGGGAGGGAGGGAGGAAGGAAGGAAGGAAGGGAGGAAGGAAGAAATACAGAAGGAAGGAAGGGAGGGAGGGAGGAAGGAAAGAAAAAGAAACTGATAACATAATTAAATATAATTCAAGCAAATCTTGCTAAAATTCGCAAATTTTGAGAGGCAAATAAACCACTTATTTATGTAAGTATGTAAAGGTTTTCTAAAGCAGTTTAAAAACAAGCCAAATAAATCAAATAATCAAATCAAGTAATAAATCAAATAGAGGCTCTTCTTCCTCTTGATATGCGTGTTCTGCTTTCAACATCAGTGTTTCTTTTGTGCCACTGATGGATCTCCCATATCTGAGAAGCAAGTCAGGTAGAGATAGGACCCACAGCAATACCTAGCTTTGAGTCTCCATAATGTGGCATAGTTAGTTCCTAGCAGCAGATGGGCTGGACATCGGCCCCAGTAAAAATCTCTGAGTGTGGATGTCTCTATTCAGGTTGCCCCTTCTCTCTATGACCCTCCTTCATGCCTTCCACAGGAAGAAACAGCACCCTTCTAAAACAGGGTCAAATAGAGTCCTTTGACCGTTCTGATTTGGGAGCAGGAATGAGTTAACCCCTTAGAAGAGAACAGAACAGTGACCTCCATCTGTAGGCTGCAGGCTGCCATGCCCCCTGACATTTTGAAGTGACTGAAAAAGTAAGTGTACACTGAGAGATGAAGGAATGATACATAGGCAAAGGGTAAGGCTGTTTGTATGCAAAATAGGTTTTCAGGTATCAGCAGCGACTTTTCATTTTTAAAACATTAGCTATATTTCTATCATATATCCACATGTGTGTATGCACACACATATATATACATTCATAATGTGTGTGTGTGTGTGTATGAATGTAATTACCCATATTAGCCAAAAGTAGGTTATATAGCCTGTGGCCCAAATCTGGCTCCAACCTCGTTTTGTATATAAAGCTTTATCGGAACACTGACTGCCTATTCATTTGCGTATTGTCCATGACAATATGTTTTCAAGCTACAGCAGAGTGAGTAGTTATGACACAGACTGTATGGATAACAGCCTGAAATATTCACCATATGGTCCTTTACAGAAAATGTTCGCGAACCCCTGGCTTAAATAGCCCACATCATCATAAATAACAAATTTTCTAAATATCCCTGTGTGGCAAGCACCACATCAGGTGATAAAAAATGACACACATAATGTCACATACACTTGTGTTTTTAATTAACGTGTTTACAAGACACCCAAATAGTTCCTATGAAGAATGAGGAACACACTGGTTTCCTTTCTTCCTAAACATATCTTTTTTTCCCCATATCTTCCTAAACAGCTAACTCTTACATGTTTTCACAGAATACAAAAGCCCTCTTGCTGTGGAATAAACCCAAATCATTGTGGAATTAGGGGACCATTTACTATTTTCCCTAGTGAGTTTCCTAAAAATGTGTAATTCAAAGGGTGCCTGGGTGGCTCAATTAAGCATCTGACTTTGGCTCAGGTCATGATTTGGATCAGGTTCATGGGTTCAAGCCCTGCATCGGGCTCTGTGCTGATAGCTTAGAGATGGGAGACTGCTTCAGATTCTGTGTTTTCCTCTCTCTCTCTCTGCCTCTCCCCTGCTCACACTCTGTCTCTGTCTCTCTCAAAAATAAGTAAACATTAAAAAAATTTCTTAAAATGCATAATTCAAAACTGAGACAGTACATGTAATGATTCACTGTACAGCATCTAACAGCAGACTCAAGTTGGAATCCCACCTCTGTAACTTGGGAAACTTTTTTAATCTGACTGTGCCTCAGTTTCCTCATCTGCAAAACGGGGTTATAAAAATGATGAAATGGTTATAATGCATATAAGGCAGTTAGAATTGTGCCTGACGTACAAAACACATTTAACTAAGGTTAGCTGTTGTTATACTAGGGAAACTATGCCACCAAATATCAACAGAAATAATTATGGAAGTCTCACTAACATGCAGGATGCTGTTTCAATCCCAGGGAAGACAAACCTCCTTCCTTCAAGGGGTTGTTTTATAAAGTAAATTTTAATAGGATTTATTTTATACAAGTAATTGTGAGCCCATATTTTTCTCCAGCGATATCCTGGGGTGTGCTACATCCACCCCCGTCTGCGGTAGCATGCAGCAGAAGAAGCAATGTAAGCATTGATTGAACAATTGCTACAATCCACAGGCTGCTCCACAAGCCACCAAGACACAGCTTTGCTGCCAGAATGTTCTCCAGATAGCAATAGCAATGGGGAGCAACAGAAGCCCACAAAACACCAGGTCTGTTTATGACTGCTTGGCCACATCAGAAGGAGAAACAAAAGCTTCCTAGGTAGGCAAGAGTTCTGGATCCTGCAGACACAGTAAAATCCCTTTTACATAAAAAGCAAGTCTTTCTCCGGGCCCCCATGATACCATCCTTTGCACAATACATAAGCAGTACCTTCTGCCCCTCCCGGTTCATCTCAAATTTATTTCAAACCACCTTCTACTTACCCAGTCTAGCTTCCCTCCCACTGTTTTCTTCTCCTCCAAATGAGTTCTTCCTCATATGAAGGACTCCAATTATCTCCACATTGCCAAAGGCAAAGGACACCTCTCTGGCCTTGCTGAAAATTATCTCCCAGTGGTTTAACCATATTGAGGCTCTTTCCCTCTGTAGATACCCCTTCCTTGTCCTCACAGCCCTATGCTTTCGTGATTTCTGCTCACCCCACTGACAGCAGTTTCTTAGGCTACTCTCCTCACATAATCTCCTCCTTTCTACATGATTATCATCCTGGAGAGTTGTCCTGAGACCTCTTCTCTCCCTGCCCTCCCATTATTGGCAATCCCATTTTGTTCCATGGCTTTATACACCACATCTGTACTGTTGTCTTTCATATTTATATTATTTATATATACATTTTTCTACTTCCCATGACCTCCAGTTCAAATAAGCACTTCTGCTTCAGTAAATGAAGTCATCTACTTAGTCTCTGTCTCACTCTCCCTCTCCTCTTTTTTTCCTACCTCCATCCTTCCCTCCACACACTCCACAGGCTCTTTCACAAACACACACATAATCAAAGGTTATCACTCATTTCTGCCTCACCTCTCATCCACACCCATCAATCCAGTAAAAGTCCTGTCTGGTTATCTTCTTGAAGTAAAGCACCCCATCCAGCTCCCCCATCTCCCTTCGCCATACTGGTACTACCATGACCACCTCTTCCGGGACTGCCTCCATAGCCTTCCTGGCTCCCCACTCATGACCCATGCAATTCATCTCCAAAAAACATCCAGAGTTTTAAAATCAAAATCAGATCATTTAACTCTTCTGTTTAAAGCCCATCGATGTTTTCCATGCACTTAGAGTAAAAACCAGTCCTTCTACTGTAGTGTCCCTATGTGAACTGGCTCCCTCTCCACGTTTTCAACCTCTGCCTGAGTGGTCCAGACCCTTTGCCCCAACTGCAGCTTCAGTGTCAGACCCTTTCTCTCCCTTGGAATGTTTTTCTTAATGCTAGCTCCTTCCTGTTGTCCCTGTCTCATCTCAGCTTGAACATCTTTTTCTTGAGAAATCTTCCCTGAAGGTATTATCTAAGTGAATCTTGTCATCTACATGGCATTTTATGTTTTCTCATGGCCTGTTTCATACGTCCTTTCTTTTCTTTATTTTTCTTGATACTCTCTTTACATGGTTTTGGCTATTTTCCTTTATTTTATCTTTTATTCTTTGTATGTTATTAGTTATAAACTCTACCATATATATGTAACTCATGAAATTGAAAAACGTGTAATTACACCCTAGCAGTATCCTTAATTTCTTCCCAATTTAAAGAATTCAGTATTATCATCACCTTTGAGCTCCCCCACAAATTATATTATTGTTAAGAGTTTTAGAAGTGGTTTGATTTTGAAGCTGTAAAAACTACAATACACTGTATTGTTTCAATACAGTGAATATTTAGTTAGGTTCTCTCCAAGTTTTTGTTTACCATTGCTTCTTTTACCTCACTTATTTTCCTTTTTTCTAAGTATATACTCTATATATGCCTTTAGTGGGAGCTATTATAGTAAATTTTCTTTTATTTCTGAATCTGTCTTGTTTCCTCTGTATTCGTAAAGAGTTTTCAGAGTATACAATTCTGTTGTTGACACTTTGAAGACGTTTTTGCATGGTATACTGGCTTCCATTATCCCCTTACTTACATATTTATATATACACCCTTTCATCTCCCATGACCTCTGGCTCAAATAAACAGCTCAACTTCGACGTCTAAGGGATGCCCCAAACATAATGCACTCGCATTATGACATCCTTGATCTGTCTAATCCTGCTCCTTTGTTTTTTTTTTTTTTTTTCAACGTTTATTTATTTTTGGGACCGAGTGAGACAGAGCATGAACGGGGGAGGGGCAGAGAGAGAGGGAGACACAGAATCAGAAACAGGCTTCAGGCTCTGAGCCATCAGCCCAGAGCCCGACGCGGGGCTCGAACTCACGGACCACGAGATCGTGACCTGGCTGAAGTCGGACGCTTAACCAACTGCGCCACCCAGGCACCCCTAATCCTGCTCCTTTGAAGGCAGCATGTCTTCTCTCTGCCTGCTTAGAAGACCTCTCTCTAGCTGGGGTTCTGTAGTTTCATTGCATACTGCTATGTATGCTGCTTCAGATTCATTGAGCTAAAATGGGGAGATGGAGCCTTTCACAAATTCTGGAAAATCCTCACCCCATCCCTTTTGCATTGTCTATTCTTTCTATTCTTTCCTCTCAAGACTGATCAATTTACTAGAACATTCTCATTGTCTTCCATGCCATTTATAAGCTCATAGTTTCCATTTCTTTGCCCTCTGAAGTTTATTCCAAGTGAATGTTTTTCAATACATGTTATAGTTTGTTCTTCAGCATTACCAAATCTTATGTTGAACACATTCCTGAGATACTGTTGTTTTTAATAAACATTTTTATTTTATAATAAGTTTGAATTTACAGAAAATATGCAAAAATAGTCCACAAAGTTCACACACACCTCTTACTCAGTTTCTCTCATTGTTAGCATCTTACATTACCATGGCACATTTGTCAAAATATAAAACCTGCCACCAATCCAAAACTATTAATTAAGACACAGACAGTATTTGAATTTCAACTGGTTTTCCATGAAAACTGTTTCAGGATCCAATCCAGGAAACCTCAATGCATCTAGCCCTTGTGTTTCCCCAGTCTTCCCTAAAAATTTCTCAGCTTTTCCTACTTTTAATGCTGTACAGACTTGAGCATACTGTCCTTCAGTTTGGTTTTGTCTGTTATTTTCATGATGAGACTGGATTTATGGGCTGCTGGGGAATGAAAGCACACAGGTAAGGCGCCCTTCTCATCACATCTTACAGGAGCTGCACAACACCCATAGGACTTCTCTGATGATGTTAACCTTCCTCACATGCTTAACCTGGTGCCTGCCAGGCTTCTCCACTTTATGTGACTATTCTTTTCCCTCGTCTTCAGAACTAAGTCACTATGCCCATCCTCAAGACAGATGTGCACATTCCTGAATTTTTTTTTTTTACTTCAATTATTATCTTTCATGTTTTGCAAGTGCTATTTGACTGTCTCATATTCCCAGGCAGACTTTCAATTCCCTATTTTGGGTTCTCAACCTCATATTTTTGTATTGTACCTGATAAGTTCAGCATCTGAAGAGTTTGTAGATCTGACCCTGTAGTTTTTTGTTTGTTTGTTTGTTTCTGCTGACTTACATGCATGGTAGTCAGTTTCCTTGTGTGTTTAATGATCTTTAAAGTTCTGAGTTCATGTTCCTTAAAACTTTACTTTGGATACTTCCTTCAGGATGATATTTAAAGTAATTGCTCCAGAGATTATTTCAGTTTGACTCTGATTCTGATGGCACTTGTGGATACTACCAACTACTTTAAATTAAAATTTTAGCTTGAAGTGTCTAAGGCCATAGATCTAATGTAAAGTCTTGATCTATCTGAATACAATTACAGACTAGAAATTCCCAGTGGGAGATTTTTTTTTTTTTTTGAGATTTTCCTCTCCACCTTGAACTAAGTCTGAGATAACCAAGTTTTCTTCTGTGCAACAGACTTTTTTTCCACCTCTGAAAAATTTGGAGGTTTATGAGTGGGTTTCCTCCCTCCCTTCACTGTCTCCAATCCTTCTTGCTTGAAACCTCCATTTTTGTCCAGTTCTAGCCTATGCCAGTATTTGCTGAACTAGAGGTCTCAGCCCATTTACTGGTCAAGAAATAAGATTACTGAGTTGTGACCAGGACCATTTCAACATGTAGTAAGAATAGCATAGGAAAGAAACAGATGAAAATGATACCCAGTGGATTGTTATAGTGGAATCATATCACCTCATTCTTCTGGGTCACTATGCTAGCATGGCTTTCAGGATAAATCTCTTTGTATTTTTTAATTGATTTACCCTAGGTATTATAATATGAATATGAGACTTTTCACAATCTACCATACTCTACCACTTCAAATGAAACAAAACTTCACAATCATGAGACGCTTTACCCTCTCTCTTCTATGTCATATATTTTGTATCTGTATACACTGAAACTCCCCAATGCTATGATCTTGCTTTTGATAGTTACACATATTTTAGAGAACTTAAGAAGAGAAATATAGTCTGTTATATTTACCCAGATCTTTACCACGAATGTTCCCCTTCATTCTTGAAGGTCCAGTTGTCCCCTGGTATGATTTCCCTTTTCCTTGAATAACTTCCTATGGCATTCATTTTATAGCAAGTCTCCTGGAAACAAATTCTCTTCGTTCATCTAAGAATGACTATATTTTGCCTTCATTCCAGAAGGATAATTTCAGTGGATATGGCATTCTGGGTCAGGAATTTTATTCTTTTAGTACTTTGAATACATTACTCCACCACTTTCTGTCTTCTTTGATTTCTGATGAGAAATTTGCATTCATGAAAATTGTTTCCCCCATAGTAATATGTTTATATTTTCCTGAATGCATTAAAGAGCTTTGATTTCTTTAGAAATTTGGTTATAATATGTCTGGAAACATGATTCCTTTTTAAAAGCTTAAATGAGATATAATTCTCATACCATACAATCCCCCATTTACTACAATTCAGTGGACTTTCATATATTCACAGAGTTGTGAAACCTTCATTACAGAAATTGTAGAACACTTTCATTGCCCTAAAAAGAAACCTTACCCCCCTTAGCTGTTACCTCCCACTCACCATCATCTCCAGCCCTAGGCAACCACTAATCTACCTTCTGTCCCTTTATATTTGCCTATTATGGAAGTTTCTTATAAATGGAATTATACAAAAGTGTTCCTTTGTGTCTAGCTTCTTTCACTTAGCATAATATTTTCAAGGTTTATCTATGTTGTAGCATGTGTCAGTAATTTGTTTATTTTTATTTCCAAGTAATATTCCATTATAAGGACATACTTTATCCATCTATTCATCAAGCTTTGAACATTTGGATTATTTCCACTTTGGGGCTGTTATGAGTAATGCCACTGTGGACATTCATGTACAATTTGTGTGTGTGTGTGTGTGTGTGTGTGTGTGTGTGTGTGTGTATGTAGACATGTTATCATTTTTCTTAGGTATATATCTAAGAGTGATATTGCCAGATCACACAGTAACTCTATATTTAATCTCAAGAGAAACTGGAAGACTGTTTTCCAAAGCAGCTGAACCATTTTACATTCCCACCAGCAGCATGTGAAAGTTCTGATTTCTTCGCATGCTCACCAACACTTGTTATCCTCTGTCCTTTTGACTGTAGCTAACCTAGTGAGTGTGGAGTGGTATCTCATTGTACTTTTTTATTGTCATTCTCCTAATGGCTAATGATGTTGAGCATCTTTTTGTGTGCTTGATGAAATTTTATCTTCTTTGCAGAATCATCTATTCAGATTGCTTTCCTATTTTTAAAAATTGAGTTGTCTTTTTATTACTGAATTGTAATAGTTATTTATGTACCCTGGATACAAGTCTTATCAGATGCATAACTTGGAAATATAGTGTACCAGTCTGTGGGTTATTTTTTCTCTTTCTTGATGTTGTCCTCTGCACAAAAAGTTTTTATGTTGATGATATGCAGTTTATCTATTTTTTTCTTTTGTTCCTTATACTTCTTTTATTATATTTAATAAACTACTACCTAATCCAAGATTACAACAAAATATACCCACGGTTTCTTCTGAGAGGCTTATAGTTTTAACTTTTACACTTAAGTATATGATGCATTTTGAGTTAATTTTTGTACATGATGTACAATAGAGGTCTTACATCATTCTTTCTCATGGGAATGGTATTTTTTTTTTGCATTTAACCTATTTGGATTTTACAGAAATTCTTGAATTTATAAGTTTATGTTTTTCACCAAATTTGGAGACTTTTCACCCATTATATCATCATATTTTTTAACATTGCACACTTTTTTCACTTTTAGAGATTTCAATGACACAATGTTGACCTTCTCATATTGTTCTAAAGGTCCCTAAGGCTCTGTTCATTTTATTTTCAATCTTTTTACTTTCTGTCCTTCAGACCAAATCATTTCTGTTCCTCTGTCTTTAAATTCATTGATTCTTTTCTCTATCTCCATTTAGATGAGTCAACCTAGAAACTTTGTAAATTTCAGACATTGCAATTCACAGTCCTAAAATTCACATTTGGTTCTGTTTCTATAATTTCTATTTCTCCACTGAAAATTCCCATATCTACATCTGTTTCAAAAATGTTTACCTTTGCCACCCAGATCACTGTTGTGAAGTGATCTTTATAACACTGGTTATAAAGTGGTTTTAAAGTCTATCTGACAATTCCAATATCTGGGTCATTCCAGGGCTGGCCTCTTTTGATTGTATTTTTCCCTTAAGATTGGTGACATTTTCTGAAAAATTTAAATACTATGTTATGCAACTCTGGGTCATGCTAAAATTCTCTGAAGAACATTAATTTTCTGTTTGTTTTGATAGAAATCAACCCAACTGAGTTTGGATTGCAAGTTCTGCCTTCTGTCAGTGATAATTCCAACATAAGCTCAGTTCTCACAGACATCGCTGCTTGGTCCTCACATGCACCATCAAGATTTGGATTGGGACTAGGGTTTGGCTTCTATGGTACTTCAGTTCTAGAAGCCTTTGCTAGTGTCATCTGGGTGTGCCCTGTATGGGGTGGTTCACATGGATTTTGGTCACCTCAGAATTTTTCCAATATTCTCTTCTGCAGGGCTCCTTTCCTGGTTTCCCTGCCAGAAAAACAGAGTTCCTTCAGTGTTAATCACTTGTGTTGTTCTATGTTACAGTGCCTGCCTTTGGGAGGAAGTGGTAAGAAAGACAGAAAAAAAATACATCTGGGATACTCCCACATATTCGTTGTGAAACACTTTTCCCAGTTTCTCCTTCCAACCAGATGATCTTCCTCTTGAAGTCTTAGATGCTAATGCCAACTCCATGGTAGTGAGACTGGAACATGTCTTCAAGCAGACCCAGGAGAAAGGGGAAAAAAAAACAGGGAAAAAAAGAAAAACCATAAGGCTTCTCTCCACACTCCCTCTCTCATGGGAACTTTTTTCCCCATCTTCTGTCCTGAGTGACAAACCTCTCTTGCAGTTTTGCCAACTTCATTTGCTATATATTTGCTATATTTGGGTCACTGACACTTAACAGGAAAACCAAACTAAACAAAGCAGGAAACTCACAGCCACCTTTTTGGTCATTGTCCATGTTGGGAGTTTTGACACCCCCCACCCCAGTCTGTCTGCTGTGTCTTTTTGAGTCCTCAGGCATTTGCTTTTGTATTTTGTCCAGTGTGTTTTGCTGTGACCATTGTTAAAAAATAAGCTATAGTGTTGTTACTTCATTCTGGCCATAAATGGACAATGTTAATAAAGTTTTAATGATACATTATTTTCTAATTCTTTGTTTGTTTATCAAAAGACCCCCCCAGTCCTGACTTGAAGAGGCACTCCTGTGCACAGGACAGCTTTGTTCTTAATTCACTGCTGTAGTCCCAGCACTTAAAAGACATCTGCTATATGGTAGCTCTTAATAAATATTTATTGAATAAATCAATCTTTATGCATAGTGCTTTTTTTAACCATTTTAGATTTTACTTAATATAATTTCCTAGAAGTTGCATTGCAGACCCAAAGGTATAATTATATTCTAGGTTGTATTCACGTTGTCAAATTCCTTCCGAATGTGTTCCACTCCACGCTAATAAGTAAGAGTGCCTGTCTTGTCACATGGAATGAAAACTTTTTTTAACATTTTCTAATTTATAAATGAGGATGTTATCTCCTTGCTATTTTTATCTATACCAAATACTTTTAACCAAGTATCTCTGGATCTTCTAAAGAAATCATCATTACCAAAATGAGATCATTCTTCCAGAATGCTCTGTGCCCTCTGCTTTTTAAACTCCACCCCCCCCCCCCAAGGGGGCTTTTCTACAGATCTTCTTGATAAAGAAAGGAGAAGGAAGGTGTTTTTAAAAGCAGAATTTTTTTTCAGAAGATATGGCCCAGGGCTCACTCACACTGGAAACTGTTATAGGTGTAGCTTTTAAGCCTCCTGGCTTTACCTTCATGGTAACTGCAAGACAAATTGTTCCCATGCCCTGATTCCTTAAAACCCTGGGGAATGTAGAGGAACTGTCTTGAGGGAACAGAGCAGAAAAAGTAAAAGAATATAAAGAAAAACAAAATTAAAAGTCTCTGAGAAGTTCTGGCCTTCACATCTATTTACACTTTGTAAAGGCATAACCTGTGTCCACCAAGGAACTTCAGACTATACAGCTTGTCTGAAGTGATCCCTATGTGTGGTGCCCACAATTTGGAAACAGTAAATTCCATACTCCTCTAATGGAGGGAAAATCCATCCTGGTCTTCGGGAAACCCACATAAAATTTTTCAAGACCAATAGCCATCAAACAGTCAGAGGTACTTTCCACAGAGCATACCTGAAGCAATTCTGGCCCATGATAGGCAGGTGCATCAGTATCTCTGCAAGAGGGAGCCAGAAAAATAGATATCCTTACTTTCTCCCCTTCCTCCCTCTGATATTCTCCTTGGGCTTCACATTGGCCCAACCCAACCAGAAATCCAGCAGTGGGGACCTATTAGTCCATGTAGATGACGTCCCAGGGCCCTAGGCAGGTGGAAAAAGGAAGAGTGTACACGGAGGGACAAATAGAAGATACTTGGTGCACACAGAATGATTAATAAACACCAAGAAACTCTCACCCAAGAATTGCTATGCTCTGTCCCAAATTACCATATAGGTTATGAGCATATATTAAAGGGTTTCAGGCATTATTATTATTATTATTTTAGAGAAATAGAGAAAGAGAGCATGACATGGGGAGAGAGGCAGAAGGAGAGAGAGAATCTTAAGTGGAGTGTGGAGCCTGATATAGGGCTTGATCCCATAACACTGGGATCATGACCTGCACAGAAATCAAGTGTCAGTCAGGAATTCTGTCAACCAAACTCTTGACCTATATATGTGTGTAATGTCCAACAAAGCAACTTAGTATTGCCAATAAATGTTCATTTCCCTCATCCTTCCGTATTTTAAAACACATCTGTCACTGGGATAAATTGCACATTAAATCACTAACAATCCATAAAGGGAAGGAAAAGCCATCACCTTTCTCCTCATTCCCTCCTCATGTTTCTTCAAAATGAGGTAAACATTGACCTAATGACTCATATTCTTTTGCAACCACACTTGCTAGTAAATAAGATAACTGTGTTTTAAAAGGCACACAAGTGCCTTTGCCACACGAGGTCACTGCCACTCACAACACCAGTGAGTGGAGGGCCACAAGATATTCCCAGGCAGGCATAAGTAACTTGCTCCCACTTTACTGCATTCTGGAGCATTAAGGACTTTTTTTTAAAGTCTAACCCCAGGGCTGACTGGGTGGTAAATTTGGACATTGTGGGCCTTAACCTAAGCTGTGTACTTCAGTTAGCCAGCACCCATTTTGAGGATCAAGCTGCACTCCATAAGTTCCTAAAGCGCCAGTGTCCTGAGTGTATATATGGAATTTAATGAAGAGAAAGGATGTTAGAAGTTGGGCATTCCAGGACCCTTTGTCAAATGTTATTAATAGTTACATAATCACACTCCCATATACATCAGAATCAAACAGCTCATATTTGAATCTAATTTCTATGATCGTTCTATGATTATTGTTATATCTATCAAGAACAACCTCTATTTTAGTTTCTATTTCATTATATTATAGAGGCTTGTCTTCATCACTATGCAGAAGTCAAGGGCCTAGTCTTATTCATTTATGTGTCCCCAGACTTAGCAGTTTCTGAGTAGTAGGGACCCATTATTCCATTAATAATGTCATTCAGCAAGAATTTTATTATCTACTATGCGATAAGTGCTATCCTAGAAGCTTGGGGAAAAACAGTGAATAGTTAAAAAATTAACTGCCCTCCTGGAAAGTATATTCTGGTGAGAGTGATGTATTGAATAGATGTATTGAATAGAATACATAATATGTCAGAATTGGTACTAAGGAAAAAAATGAAACAGAAAAAAGACTGTAGGGGGAGTACACTGCAACTACCTATACAGGCTTGTGAAAGCCAATTGCATTTTCAGGAATTTTGCAAGGCAGTTGTCATCACTCTAGTAGCTTTAAATAGGCCATGGTAAAAACATTCATCTCTCTGAATTCAGCAAGCATTACAAACTGGTGTTCCCATCCCCCCAACACTGAGCCAACTGTTAAACATTTACCAGAACACCCATGTGCCAGGGGATGCAGTAAGCATGGAGCAGGGAGACTCCTCTGTTGGACAGAGTGGTGAAGAAGGCTTCCCTGGGAAGGAAGCTTTTGAGCTAAGGCCAAAATGAAGTGAGGGAGATGGGCCACCTGACTGCCAGAGGAGAGAGCATTCCTGGAAAGGAGCACAGCAAGTGCAAATGGCACAAGACTAGGTGGCATGAACAGGGGAGGACAGGATCATGATGTCAGGGAGGTGAAAGGCCCAGACCATACTATCTTGAATATCACCATGAAGACTGAGTTTTACTCAAAGTGAAACCCAGGCTTCAAAGTATTTTGAGCAGTATGGTGACATGATTTGATTTATATTATAAGAGCTTCATTTTAGCAGATTTGTTGAGAATCAACCAAAGTATACAAGGATAGAAGAAGTAGACTGGGAGGAAGTCAACACAGTAGCCCAGGTGACCCAGGTGACAGATAGCAGTGTGTGGAGCAGTATGTGAAGGGAGTGATAAGTGGTTGCATATGTTTTTACAGTAGAAACTACAAGATTTGCAAAAAGATCAGATTTCTCCAAATTTTCTTAAGCATGCAGAAGGACTGAAAAGCTATTTACCAAAATGGAGAAGGCTGTGAAAGGGACATGTTTGGGGGTGACATGAGGGGTGCAGGGTAGATCAGTAGCTTAGAGGCAGACATGGTACGGCTGGCATGTTTATCAGACATCCAGTCAGTGGTATCTTCAATCCAAGACTCACTTTTGGCCCCATACAGACTGCCTTTCCGTCTACACTTTCCCCACCTCCCCCACTGAAATAGTCACCTGCAAACTCGTAACTTTTCTGTGTCTCTGGAACAACAGAGTGATAAGTGTCATTGTGTGCTATGTCCCAGGCAGCTGTGGTTAGCTGTCCATTTCTGTCTCTGAAGCCTTCACTCTAACTTGAGGGATCCAGGCTAACAGACATGGAGCTGTAGACGCAGTGAGCTGACCTTGTGAAAAACATCCTTCCTTCAGTCGCAAAGTTTAATTTGGTCCAGGGCCCTGGGGAGGTCTGGGATGATGGACACATGCACATGGAGTTCTGACCAATGGCTCTCCAGTGACCCTTGGTCCTAGGATATCTGCCCAGAGTCAGGTGGTGGATGCAGTGCTCAGGAGCCTCCCAACCAAAGGGTGGCTGGCAGAAAACAGAAGTCGAAGGACACCACATGAAAAAGGAGGTGAGACAAAAGATCTCACACATTGTCCACATTGAGAAAGCGTCACAGGCACACAGGAAGGCCATAGTGTAAGCTGCATTTGCATATACGGGTGTGCGTCTTCAAGTATCATCTCTCCTTTACCCAGTTTCTAACCTTGGGGCAGCATGAGAGGAACGGGGGATATTAACATGCGGTTTGAGTCTGGATTTTATACCTTCATGCTGTGTCTCAATTAATCAAAGATTTGCCATAAAACTTAACCGGCAGTGCTCTACACCAAGACAAGTCATAAAATATGAGCTGATTAATTTCCTTCTAATTTGTATGATAATTAAAATTCTAACTTTTAATTCCATTAATTGTCCTCCCACAAGGAGGCTGATTGGGCTTTTGTAATGCACTCTGTGACAGTCCTCTTCCCACAGGGTGGCTTTGTTGCCTTTATGGTACAAGGTTTCCCTGTCATTCATCAAGGCCCAGAGATAAGTGTGTGCTTATCACTCCAGCCCATTCTGACATGAGCCAGCAAGGAGCCGCGTCTGTGCCCATAAATCACTGAAAGTCATTTGGTATTTTATCAGGATGTCAGGTCAGCTCTGTGAATGTTCCCTCCTCTTAATGAACAATTAACTTGCTAAACGCAATGTGGCCCCAAATACATCTGTGGCACACAGGCCATGGTTAAGCATGCCCTGGATGAACCAGGAGGCAGCTTTCACATCAGCATGCACCAAGGAAGTCCACATGCATGTCTGCCGTGTAGATGATGAGCTTCTAAAGAGCAAAGATGTCTGTCACACTGTCTCAGAGCACAGAAAAGGAAAGGAGGAAGGAATTATCAGGAGCCAGATTCTCTGCAATACTGCAGGGCTCTTTTTTACTCCAAAGTTGCATAGTAAATTAACAAACTGCATAGTCCACAAGGGAGATTTTGTTATACCTACTTTGGATTTGAGGAAACTGAGGCACAGTGAGATTAAGTGAAACATGTAATGTTATTAAGGTTACATGGACCATGAATGGCAGGATTTATGTGCAACTCTATGTAATCTCCAAAGTCTTAAACTACTGGACATCTCATCTATACATAACAGAAACCCCGAATTTATTGACCACCTACTGTGTGTTCAGTACAACCCTAGGATATCTTTACATACATCATTTCTAATCTTTACCATAATACTCAGACCTCAATTGAAGCATCCCATCTGCTGAAGAAGAGGAGCTCCCTTGGGATTATGTAATGTTCCCAGGCCACTCAAGCTGATCAAAGGCAGAACTGCGGTTCTGAGAGGGGCCAGCTGACCTCAGGTCCCCTCTTCCTTCCACCACCCCAGCTGCAGAGCCCAGGATCACTGCACTTGCCAGTGTTGGCTGTGGAGATAAGCATGCACTCAGCCACACCCTTGTGGAAACCTGACTATCAGCACATAGGCCTTTTGCTTACCTGAAGTCACCACAGGGTCTCTATCCAAAAGAAAGACATTAGTGAGGCTAGGAGGACAGGCAAGGTCAAAGTTGGCAGAGAAGAGCAGGAAGATGCTAAAAGAGGCAAAGTGAAGGGCCCTTGCCCATTCAGCCACTGATGTCACAAATATGTAGAAAGCTTGTGCAGCATGCCAGGCATCATGTTGGCCAGGAGAACACAACAGTGAGTGCTTCTCAGCCCCATTCTCTAGGATGTGCAGGCAGCGGAGAAGCCAGAAACATGAGCACAATGATGAAGCAAATGCAGTGATAAGGGTAAATCCAGAACACATGGGGAGGTCCCAACTAGACTGCAGAGTGAGGACAGGCACCCAGAGGAATCTATGCTGGGCAGCTGCTACAGCAGCATTATCCTACCTATTCTACCTCTTTGTCTCTGCTCTATTTGAATGGAGATATTTCAGTTCCCAGGGTCTGATTCTGCCTTGCAGTTTTCTTTTTCTCCAGAATTGCATAGTAAATTCACAAACTGTGTAAGAATGACACTACTTTTTGTTATTTTTCTTTACTTTGCTGAAGTCCCTCCAACCCTGCGAAGTCTGCCCCTTTGACCTGGAGTCCCCTTCTAACCACTGTCCCATCCTCAATGTCCTCCCTCCTTTCTCTACTTCCTGATAGTATTACAGTTCCCCAAATCTGGCTTCGTTCCTCAACAGCTTAGTGACACTCCTCTAATTAAAGCCACCAATTATTTCTAAAATACAAAGAGTGTTTTTTTCAGCCCTTTTCTTATTGGAGACCACTACTGTGTCGGTTACCTATTGCTGCTGGAACAAATGACCACAATTTAGTGGCTTAAAACACAAAAGTTTGCTCTCTCACAGTCCTGGGGGTCAGTATCTGCCACAGGCCTCACTGGGATGAAATCAAGATGTCACCAGAGCTGCTTCCTTATGGAAGTACTATGAGAGAATTAATTTCTTTTTTTTTTAAGCTTCTAGAGACTACCTGCATCGCTTGGCACATGACCCCTTCTTTCATTTTCAAATCCAGCAACAGGGGAGGGAGGTGTTCAAATATTCCTCACTTTGCATCATTTTGACCTCTTTGTCTGTCTCTCTCTCTCCCATGACTAAGGACCCTTCTGATTACACTGGATCCACCTGAATAATTCAGGACATTACCTCCCCATGTCAAAGCCCCTGATTTTTTTTTTTTTTTAATTTTTCTTTCAACGTTTATTTATTTTTGGGACAGAGAGAGACAGAGCATGAACGGGGGGAGGGGCAGAGAGAGAGGGAGACACAGAATCGGAAACAGGCTCCAGGCTCTGAGCCATCAGCCCAGAGCCTGATGCGGGGCTCGAACTCCCGGACCGCGAGATCGTGACCTGGCTGAAGTCGGACGCTTAACCGACTGCGCCACCCAGGCGCCCCTCAAAGCCCCTGATTTAATCTCATTGGCAAAGCCCCCTTTGCCATGTAAGGTAACACATTCATAGGTTGTTGAGATGAGGATGTGGACAGCTCTGAGGGCCATTATTCCGCCTGCCACAGCTGGTAATTCCCTTTTCCTTAAAACAATCTTTTCCATTGGTTTGTGTGACTCCATCGTCTTCTGCTTCTCCTCTTATCTCTTTAACTATTTCTTCATGTCTCCTTCTCTCACTCCCCATTTTTTCCCTACCATTAACAGATGTGAATCTAGCTGTTTGTCCTTTTATACTTACCTGGTGACATCAAGAGGAACCGCTACTGTTAAGGAAGGAGCAAATGTGAGAATTGTTCTTCTAGTAGCAATTTCCCCCAAACTGTCAGAATCCTATCATATTCTTAGCCACCCAAGAAGTAACATGAGAGATACTCCAGATTCCTCACTCTTCCTCATCACATCAGACCAAATCATCACTAAACCATGTAAAATTTAGCCTCAAAATAGATTTTAAGTCCAAGGCATGCTCAAAAAATGGAAGCTCTATAGAATGTTATGATTAAACAAAGTTAAACTCCACCAAAAACTGTTCAATTGAAAAAATTTCTCAAAGTTGTAGGATACACAATCAACATACAAAAATCAGTTGCATTTCTATATACTCCCAACATATCATCCACAAAAGAAATTAAGAAAACAATTCCATTTACAATAGCACCAAAAAGACAATATTTAGGAATAAGATTAACTAAGGAAATAAAATACTTGTACACTAATGAATAAAAGAAGACATGAATAAACGAAAAGATATCCTATGTTTATGGATTGGAAGAATTAATGTTAAAATGTCCATACCATCTAAGGTGATGCACAAATTCAATGTAATACATATCAAAATTCCAATGGCATATGTCTAAAGAAATAAGAAAAAAAATCTTAAAATATATATGGAACCACTAAAGATCCCAAGTAGCCAAAGAAATTTTGAGCAAGAAAAAAAGGTAAAGACATCACACTTCCTAATTTAAAATTTTTATTATAAAGCTACAGTAATCAAACCAATATGATACAGTAATCAAACACACGCACATTGACCAATGGAACAGAATAGAAAGCCCAGAAATAAACTTACACGAATATGGTCAAACTGACATTTGATAAGAGTGCTAAGAATAGACAATAGAAAATGAATTATCCCTTTAATAAATTATTCTGGGAAAATGGGTACCCATATGCAAAAGAATTACATTGGGTCCTTATATCATACCATACACAAAATCAGCTCAAAATGGATTAAAGACCTAAATGTGATATGTGAAACATTAAAAATCCTAGAAAAAAAACATAGAGAAAAGTTTTTGTACATTGACCTATGCAATGATTTCTTAGATGTGACACCAAAAATACAGGCAACAAAAGCAAACATAGAGAAGTGGGACTATGTCAAACCAAAAAGCTCTGCACAGCAAAGGAAACACTCAACAAAATAAAAAGGCAACCTATGGAAAGGCAGAAAATGTTTGAAAACTATATATCTGATAAAGGGTTAATATATAAAATATCTAAGAAACTTCTACAACTCAACAACAACTTGATTTAAAAATGGGCAAAGAATCTGAATAGATATCTTTCCAAAGAAGATATACAGATGGCCAACAGACACATGAAAAAATGTTCAACACCACTAATCATCAGGGAAATTCAAATTAAATCAGAACCACAATGTGATATCACTTCACACCTGTTAGGATGGCTTTTATCAAGAAAACAAAAGATAGCAAATGTTAGTAAAAATGTGAATAAAATGGAAGCCTGGTGCACTGTTGGTGGAAATGTAAATTGATACAACCATTATGGAAAACAGTATGGAGTTTCCTCAAAAAAACATAAATAGAATTACCCTATGATCTGGCACACCACTTCTGGGTATATATCTGAAACATTTGAAATTAGAATCCTGAAGGGATATTTATACTCCCATGTTATTACAGCATTATTTATAATAGCCAAGACATGGAAACAGCCTAATTGTCCATCAAAAGATGACTAGATGAAGAAAATGTGGTATATACATGGAATGGAATATTATTCAACCTATATAAAGAAGGAACTGTTGCCATTTGTAACATGAACTGGACCTGGAGAATGTTATGCTAAGTGAAATAAGCCATACACAAAAGGGAAAATTCTATGTAATGACATATGATGAACCAAAAATAGTCAAACTTATAGAAGCAGAATGTGGCGTGGTGGTTGGCAGGAGCTGAGTGGAGGGAAATTAGGACAGTATTAGCCAAAAGATATAAAATTTTAGTTATACAAGATAAATTAATCCTAGGACCTACTGTACAGTGTAATGTCTATAGTTAATAGCACTATATTGTATACTTAAAAATTTACTAAAAAGATAGATCTTATCTTAAAGTTTTTTTAGTAATAATAATAATAAATAAGGGGATGGAAGGAATTCTTTGGATGATGGATAGGTTTATGGTGTAGATTGTGGTGATAGTTTCATGGATGTGTTATTACCTCTAACTTCATAAAATTATATATAATTATGTATATATTTTTATGCCAAAAATTATATTAATTAATTAATTAATAAAAATTAAAGTTGTGGCACCTGGGTGGCTCAGTCGGTTAGGTAGCCAACTTCAGTTTGGGTCATGATCTTACAGTCCATGAGTTCAAGCCCCATGTCTGTCTCTATGCTGACAGCTCAGAGCCTGGAGCCTGCTTAAGATTCTGTGTCTCCTTCTCTCTGTGCCCCTCCCCTGCTCATTCTCTGTCTCTCTCTGTCTCTCAAAAATGAATAAACGTTAAGAAAACTAAAAAAAATTGAAGTTAAGAAGCTCTCCTTACTACAGAGTTTTTATTCTGTTGTAATGAGACAGCACACAACTTACCAAGGTCTGTGGTATCAGAATACTTTACTCATGCTCACTAAACAGTAGTGTTCTGAAGTTATGCAAACTGGGAAGTGTCTAACCAGCTTGTTTTCTCTACTACCTCCTACTGCTTCCCACCCCCACAGCTAATATCACATCTTCATTTTTCTGGGTTGCCACCACAGCCAGCTGAGTGACATCCCTCCCTCTAGACTGTCACCCTGTTTTTGCCTGGAGAGATACCACAGCATTCCTGGGTGAGATAGTGCTGGGCTTCCACCCAAACTCTGACATTTAACAGCTGTGTGATCTTTGGCAAGTTACTAAACATCACTATGCTTTAATTTCCCCATACTGAGTATTTTCTACACATCAAGCAATAAGCTAAATGCTCAACTTTTACTACATCATTTAATCAACTCAACAATTTTGTGGAAATAGCAACAATTTATTATTATTGTTATTATTATTATCTCCATTTTGTAGATTAAAAAACAGAACTCATAAAGATTAAATAATTTGGCAAGCATCATGCAGTTAACATGTTAGAGATGGGCTGATGCCTGCCTTACAGAGCTATCTTGGGATCAAATGACTTGCTAATATGCATCTTTAAGCTCACTTCTTGACACACAGGAAACATATATTAGAACATCATTTTTGTTGACTAAGAATGTTATCAGAGATACCAAATATGACATCCGTATCTGCCCAAGATAGAGTAACAGGGATATGATTTACCTTTCCACTTGAAACAACAAGCAAGATATATTAAACATTTTTTAAAAACTCAACATCAAACAGTGAAATACAGTCATCCCTGAGAGATGGAGACAAACTATGTATGTTCTATGAATCCCTCAACTCACTGCTTGACAGATTTTCCAGGCTGGAGCACCAAGAAGGGGAACTCAAGTAGACCTCGATGGTCTCGTAAATTGACTAGTTAGATCTGAGAGCCCAGAAAGACACCAAGGCAGATGGAGTTCATATGACAGTATGTGAAAGAGAAGGGTGTTCATAGAAAGAATTTCATAGACCTACAGAGGGTCCCCTTCAAGTATTCATAAAAATACTGATCAACACCTGCATTTAAATAAACTACCTCAGTGAAAAATCGTCTGAAAGAATAATAGAAAAATACCCAGTGTTCACATACAGCTAGCAATTGTGTTTACTCTCACTAGCTGGTGTGGAAAAGTTTATAATTCATGGGTCATTGGGTAAACTATAAGAATGTTTTGTCTTAGTAGTGGTGAATAATAAGTGATAGATGGAGCACTGGGTCCTGATGCACCTAATAAGTTATAGAATTAAGACCTGAAATGAATAAAGTGTTTCCAAATAACTGCATCCAAAATAATGTTCAAGAATATTTATAGGAATAGAAAAAATATCTGTCATTCAACAAGGTAAAGTTCACAATGTCTGCCTGAAATTAAAAAAAAAAAATACCAGGCATACAAAGAAACTGGAAAATATAATCCTTAATTAATACAGTAACTGATCGAGAAAACCAAACCAGAACTGACACAAATATTAAAATTAGCCAGACAAGAACATTTAAATTGTTATTTCTCTACTTTATATATTTAATGTGGTGAATATGATAGGGAAAACACAAAAAAGGCACAAACAAAATTCTAGAGATGAAAACTACAGTGTCTGAAGTGGAAAATACATTGGATAGCCCTAAAGAATGATTACATGTAGTTGAAAAAAGTTACTAAACTTGAAGACATATGGAAAAAAATTAAAAATAAAAAATAGAGTTGGAAAATATACAAACAAACACACAGAGAACAAACACTGAAAACAATATTAGTGAGATGTCAGACAACTTTAAGAAGTCTAATATTTCATTTAATTAGAGATCCTGAAAAGGAAGGCAGAAAAAAATATTTGAAACAAAACTGGTTGAAAAATTTCCCAATTTATTTAAAAATATAAATGCATAGGTTCAAGAAACTACTGGGCAACAAGGACAAGAAACATGGGGAAAAAAACATGCCAAGACTCATCATAATCAAATCATTCAAAGCCATTAATAAAAAAAAAAAATGTTCTTAAAGCAGACAGAGCAGGTGAAAGCATTCACATTACAAACAAAAGGAACAATCATAAGGATAATAGCTAATTTCTCATGAGAAACAATGTAAGCAAAAAGTGGAACATTTGAAGTACCAAAAGAAAAATCTATCAACCAACAATTTCATACCCAGAGCAAAAATATTTCTATAAAATAATAGAAAATTAGGACTAATTCAAAGAATTCATTGCAAGTACACCCACATTATAAGAATGTTGAAGGAGGGGCGCCTGGGTTGCTCAGGTGGTTGAGCATCTGGCTTCCGCTCAGGTCATGATCTCACGGTTCATGAGACAGCTCAGAGCCTGAAGCCTCCTTTTGATTCTGTGTCTCCCTTTCTCTCTGCCTCTCTTCCATTTATGCTCTGTCTCTCTCTCAAAAGTAAACAAACATTAAAAAAGAAAGAAAGAAAGAAAATGTTTATAAGAATGTTGAAGGAAATCCTTCAGTCAAAAGGAAAGTGATACCACACAGAGATATGGACCTAAGGGAAGAAATGGCATACAGAAGAAAGATAATTTTTTTAAAAAAAATCTCTTTAAAGTTAATTGGCTGTATAAATAAAAATAGTAACATTCATTTAGGGTTTATAACAAATGTATAAGGAAAGTATATAAATTAACAGCACAAAATTTGGGATGACTAATAGCTGTAACTTCTATTTACATGAAGTGTTTAATATTGAAAGCATACAGTTATATGTTATGCTATATCATAATATATTACCTATTATTATATACTATTATATTATCTGTTATTTTTGTCTATTATATTATTGTACATGAAAATAGATTGCTTTGAGTTAAAAATGTGTTTTATTTTATTATTTTAAATGTTTATTTATTTTGAGAGAGAGAGAGAGAAGTGGCAGAGAGAAAAGGAGAGACAGAATCCCAAGCAGGCTCTGTACTACCAATGCAGAAACCAACACAGAACTTGATCTTACAAACTGTGAGTTCATGACCTGAGCTGAAATCAAGAGTCACACACTTAAACCAACTGAGCCACCCTGGCTCCCCAAGAATGTATTTTAAAAAACCATAAAACTACCACTACAATAATAAAGACTTATAGTTTATAAACCAACAAAGGAAATAAAATGGATTAATAAACAAGATTCAATCAATTTTAAAAAGCATAAAAAAGAAGAAAAATGGGGAAAAAAAGAACAGATTGGACAAATAAAAACAAATAGGAAGATGATAGACATAAACCCAACCATATCATTAATTACATTAAATGTTACTTGTCCAAATAACCCCCAAAAAGTGGAAATTGTCAAACTGGATTATAAAACAAGAGCTAACTTTATGCTGACTAGAAGAAACACACTTTAAATATAAAGACATGAATAGGTTAAAAGTAAAAGTATGGGAAAATATATACCACACTGACACTAGGAAAAAACCTCCTGTAGCTATTTTAATATTATAACAAGTAATTTTGTAGTAAGGCATACTACCAGGAATAAAGAAGTTATTTTATTGTTATAAAAGAGTCAATTAGTTGATTATATAATAATCTTAAATTAATTATGCACCTAAAAATGCAGTTTCAAAACACATGAAACAAAAACTGATAGAAAGGCAAGGAGAAATAGAAAACCTACAATACAGTTGAAGATTTCAATACCATTTTTCTGTATCTAATAGAACTAGATAAAGAAAAACATATAGTATACTTGAACATTATCAAGCAACATAACTTAATTGACATTCAAAAGACATGCCACCCAACCAGAGAAAACTACACATTCTTTTGAAGTATGCATGGATAAATCTATCAAGACACAATATGCAGGGTCATAAATAATCCTCAATAAGTTTAATAAGTTTCAAGTCATATAAAATGTGTTCTTTGATCATAATGAAATTAAATTTGATATTAATAACAGCAAGATATCTGAAAAAAATTCCAAATATTTACAAGCTTAACAGAAAATTTCTTAATATTTCATGGGCCAAGGAATAAATCAAAAATGAAATTTATACTGTGAACTAAATATAAATAAAAACACATGTTTTATAAATAAAAACACAACATAAAAATTGCAGGATGACATTACAGCAGTATTTACTGGGAAAATTATAGTGTTAAATGCCTATATTCCAAAACAGGAAGGCTCCAAATCAATGACTTCAGTGCTTACTTTAAAATTAGAAAAAGAAGAGGAAATGGCACACAAAAGATACATAAGTAAGTAAATGTTAAATACCAGGTAAGAACAATGAAATAAAGAAATTTAAAAAATAAAGAAAATCAGTGAAACCAAAAGCTAGTTCATTCAGAAAATCAATGAAATCGGCAAGCTTATATGCAGACTGATCAAGAAAAAAAAAGAAAGAAAAAAAAACAAATTGCCAATATCAGAATTGAGAGAGGTGACAACACTACAAATTATGCCAATAGTACACTATTTTGATTATAATTGGCATAAAGATACATAAGAAGATCAATGGAAAATAATAGACTCCAGAAATAAATCCACACATATCTGGACAGCTCATTTTTGACAAAAATGCAAAAAAAATTAATAGAAAGGATAAACTTTTCAACAAATAATGTTGGGGAAACTGGTCATCTATATACAAAATAATAATAAATAAAACACAATTGATCTTTAGCACTCACTACATATAAAAACTAACTCAAAGAAAGATACAGATCTAAATTTAAAACCTAAAACTAAAGCTTCTATAAATGAATATAAGAGAAAAATATTTGTGAATTTGCTTTAAGAAAATGAGTTTTTGTTTTATTATTAATTTTTCCTATTATGTATTTTTCAACTATTTTTATAGTTTCAACAATTTTTATTTAATTTGGATATAACTGAAACACAATGTTACATTAGTTTCAGATGTACACCTTAGTGATTTCACAAATTTATACATTATGCTGCATTTACCACAGACATAGCTACCATCTGTCCCATTGTATCACTGTTACAATATTATTGATTATATTCCTTATGCTCTGCTTTTTATTCCCTTGACTTAATCGTTCCATCACTGGAGACTTTTTTTAGATATGGCATCAAAAGTATGTTTCATTAAAATCACAAATTGATAAATTGTTATGTAATCAAAATTAAAAGCTCTTGCTCTCCTAAATACACTATTAAGAAAATGACGACAAGTCAAAAACTGAGGAATATATTTTTGAAGCATATAACTCATTACGAACATGTATCCAGAATATATAAAGAACACTCAATACTCAATAATAAAGAGACAAAAACTCTATTTTTAATAAACAAAAATGTTAACAGACAGTTCACCACAGAACATATACATATGGCAAACAAGCATGAAAATACATTCTTACCTAAGAAATCATTAGGAAAATTAAAATTAAAAACATAATGAGATACCACCACACATTTACTGTAATGGCTAAAAATGTTAAAAGGTATGGAAAATATTAAAGGATTTTTAAATTATGGCCAATTTGAATTTATTCCTGGAATGCAAGGATAGTTCAACATATAAAAATCAATTGATATAATAAAACATTTAATAGAATAAAGGGGGAAAACACATGATTACATTAACTGAGGAAGAAAACCAATTAACAATATTTAACACCATTCATGATAAAAATATGTAAAAAAAATAGTAATAGAAGACAACTTACATAATATATTAAAGACAATATATGAAAAACCCACAGCTAAGATCATATTCAGTGATTAACAACTGAACACTTTTCCCTTAATATCAGGAACTAGACAAAGATATCCACTTTTACCATTTCTATTCAATACAGTATTGGAAGTTCAAGTCAGAACAATTAGTTGAAACGAGAAACAAAGGTATCCAGATTGGAAAAGAAGAAGTAAATTGTGTCTGTTCAAAGATGACATAGTCTTGTATTAAAAAAAAAAAAAAACAAAACTTAAAGATTCTGTAAAAAAAACACCCTGTAGGAACTAATAAGTGAATTCAGCAAAGTTAAGGATACAAGATAAAGAATAGAAATCAGTGGTGTTTCTATACACTAACAATCAATAATCTGAAAAGGAAATTAAGAAAATAATTACAATATCATCAAAAAGACTAAAGTACTTAGAAATAAACTAACCAAGAAGGTGAAAGACTTGTACACTGAACAGTACAAAATATTGCTGAAAGAAATTAAAGAAGACATTAATAAGTAGAAAGACATCATAGATCATGGATTAGAATATTTAATATTGTTAAGATGTCACTACTACCCAAAGTAATAGCATTTACTATTACTATTATGAAATCCCTACCAAAATCCCAATGACATTTTTATTGAAATATAATTAACATATAGTTTTATATTAGTTTCAAGTGTGTAACATAATGATTCAACAGTCCTATGTATTACTCGGTGCTTATCACAATAAGTGTACTCTTAATCCCTTTGATCTATTTCTCCCATCCCCCTACCCACATCCCCACTGGAAACCACTAGTTAGTTCTCTATTTTTGAGTCTGTTTTCTTTTTTTGTTTCTTATTTTCCTTGTTCATTTATTTTGTTTCTTAAATCGCACCTAGGAGCGAAATCATATGGTATTTGTAATTCTCTGACATATTTCACTTAGCATAATACCCTCTATATTCTTCAACGTTGTTGCAAATGGCAAGATATCATTCTTTTTATGGCTGAGTAATATTCCATTTTGTGTATGTATACACACATATGTATGTATGTATGTATGCATGTATGTATACAGATATGTAAACACATCTTTATCTATTCATCTATGGATGAAGACTTGGGCGGCTTCCATATTGTAAATAATATTACAATAAACATAACAGTGCATATATCTTTTTGAATTAGTGCTTTCATTTTCTTTGAATACATAGCCAGTAGTGGAATCACTGGATCATATGGTAATTCTATTTTTAGTTTTTTAAGACACCTCCATGCTGTACTCCACAGTGGCTACACAAATTTGCATTCCCACCAACAGTGCACAATGATATTTTTTGAAGAAACAGAAAAACCCATTCTAAAATTCATATGGAATCTCAAGGAAGCCTGAATCTTGAAAAGAAGAATAATATTAGAGGTCTTACACTTCTTGATTTCAAAACTGACTACAAAGCTACATAATCAAAATAATGTGGTATTGGCATAAAGACAGACAAATGGATTAGAACAGAGAGTCTAGAAATAAACTCACACATATACAGTCAACAGATCTTTAACCACAGAAAGTCCAAGACCATTCAATGATGAAAGGAAAGTCTTTCAACAAATGGTGCTGAACCTTTTGGGATGAGCACTGGGTGTTGTATGGAAACCATTTTGACCGTAAACTTCATATATTGAAAAAAATAAAAAAAATAAAAAATAAAAAAATAAAATAAAATGGGATTAAAGTCTAAAAAAAAAAAATGGTGCTGAGAAAACTGGATGCAAAACAATAAAGATCACTCAAAAAGTATCAAAGACCTAAATATGAGAGCTAGTAACTATGAAAACCATAGAAGCAAACATATAGGGAAAGCTTCATGACACTGGTTTTGACAATGATTTCTTGGATATGACACCATAAACCCAGGCAACTGAAAGAAAAAAAAAATCAATGAATTGGATTTCATCAAAATTAATAACTTCACATATCAGAGGACACTATCAATATATTGAAAAAGCAAGCCACGGAATGGGAGAAAATGTTTACAAATAACAGGTCTGATAAGGGAATACTATCCAGAATACATAAGGAACTACAAAACCTTAACAACAATAAAAAACAAAACTATTAAAAAATGGACAGAGACTTCAATAGAAATTTCTCCAAATAAGATACACAAATGGCTAAAGATCATATGAAAAGATTATCAACCTCACTAGTCATTAGGGAAATGAAAATCAAAACTACAATGTGATACCACTTGATTAGGATGCCTTTATGAACAAACAAACAAAAAACACAGAAAATAACAATATTGATAAGGATGTAGAGAAATGAGAACCCTTATACATTGCTGATGGAAAAGTAAAATGGTGTTGCCACTGTGGAAAGTAGTTTGACAGTTCTTCAAAAATTTTAAGGAGAATTACCATGTGAACCAGCAATTCCACTTCTAAATATACATTCAGAAGAATGGAAATCAAGGCCTTGAACAAATATTTATACATAGCAGCCTTATTCACAAAAACCACAAGGTGGAAACAACCCAAGTATCCATAGACAGATGAATGGATAAACTAAATGTAGTATATACATCTCACAGAATAGAACTCTGAATTAAAAGAGAAGGAAATTGACAGGCTACAACATGGATGAACCTTGACAACACTAAACTAAGTGAAATAAACCAGTCACAAAAAGACAATATATATACAATATGATTCCACTTAGATGAGGTATCTAGAGTAGTCTAATTCTTAAAATATAGAATGGTGGTTCCCAAGGGCCAAGGGAGGGAAGAATGAGATCTTAGTGTTTAATTTGTACAGATTTCAGTTTGGGAATATGAAAACATTATGGAGATGAATAGGGTTTTGATCGTACAACAGTGTCAATATACTTAATGCCATTTATATGGACTGAATTGTTTCCTCCCCAAAATTCTTTTTTGGAACGCTAATCCCCATTGTGATGGTATTTGGGAGGTAATTCGTAATTAGGTTTAAAAGAGGTCATGAGGATGGCGCTCCCTTGATGGAGCCAGAGCTGGCTCACTCTCATTCTCTTTCTCTTTCTCTTTCTCTTTCTCTTTCTCTTTCTCTTTCTCTGTCTCTGTCTCTGTCTCTGTCTCTGTCTCTGTCTCTGTCTCTCTCTTTCTTTCTCTGCCAATGTGAGGATGTTGAATGAAGGTGGACTGCAAACCAGGCAGAGTTCTCCCTGGAGAATTGAAGTGGCTATCACCTTGATCTTGGACTTCCCAGTCTCTAGAACTGTGAAAAATAAATTTCAGTTGTTTAGACAGCAAATCTGTGGTATTCTGGTATAGTAGCCCAAGCAGACTACACTGAACTGCACACTTAAAATGGTTAAAATGGCATATTTTATGATGTGTATATTTTACCACAATGAAAATAAAATATATGAAGCAACTGGAATTCCCATGTATTTTTATAGACTGTTACTAACACTTTGGAAAATTATTTGACAATTTTTAAATAGTAAGCCACACACCTACTCTATGATCCAGCCATTCTATTTCTAGGTAGTTCCCCAAGAAAAGAAGAAAGAATATGTTTTTATACACAAATATTCATAGAAGCTTTATTTTTAATTGACAAAAATGAGTAATAATCCAAAAGCCCATGAAGAGGAGACTAGATAAACAAGCTAAGATATTTTCATATGGTGAAATATTACTTGGCAATAAACAGGAACGAACTAATGATACAATGATATGCATACAACTCAAAATAACTATTTTGAGTGAAAGAAGCCAGATAAAAAGATAATATATGTCATTCTTTTTATGTAAAATTGTAAAAGATAAAATTAATCAATAGTGTTAGAAAACAGGTAAGCAGTTGCCTGTAGAGGGGGATCCATGCAGGGATAGAAAGGATTACCATGAAGTATAAAGAAACTTTTGTGGGTAATGAATATCTTTACCCTCCTGGACTGCAGTAATGGTTTCACTAATGTATGTGATGGTCAAAACAAATGAAATTGTGCACTTTACATATGTTCTGTTTATTGCATGTCAATTATACCCTGATAGACCTATTAAAATGTTACCAGAACCGAGCTTATCCCTGTCTACTCATACAAACTCCCATGTTGTTCCTCCAACGCCCCAGGTACAGTTTTGCTTTGGGCCCTTTGTGTATGATTCATACATGTGATTTTTTCAGATATTTACTCAAATTTTCTGTGAACCCTCCTATATGTTTCCTATTCCCACTGTAAGAAATTAACAATCTTAGTGGCTTTAAAGCATCACAAAGGTATTCTCTTACAGTTCTGAAGATCAGAAATCCAAAACAAGTCTTAAGGGGCTTAAGTCATGATTGTCCCTTGCTTTCCCAGCCTCCGGGCTGCTGTCATTCCATCTCTCCAACCTCTGCTTTCATCATCATATTGCTCCTTTCTCCTCCTTTAGTCCTCTTTACTTTCCTCTTATAAAAGGACCCTTGTGATGGCATTTAGAGCCAACCTGGAGAATTGAGAATAAACTCCCCATCTTAAGGTTTGCAGAGTCCTCTTTGCCACATAAAGTAACATACTCATAGGTTTCAGGCATTAAGAGGTAAACATTTTGGAGACCATTATCCAGCCCCACACACCTTCCTGTTAACCCTATCTAGAATTGTAATGCACTCACAAACACTTCCTATATCCCTTACAGTCTTTACTTTTTCTCTTTGACATTTTTTAATATCAAAATACCATGTATTTTACATATATATTGTGTCTTTCCCAGTAAGCTCTAAACATCATGAGAGTGATGGTTTGTTTTGCCCCCTGCTCTATTTTCTAATGCCTGGAAAAGAGTGGTGTTCAATAAATGGCCATTGAATAAGAGAATTATTTTTGTCTGAATGACCCTCACACATGCTTTGTTTCTCATATTTTCTCTATTTACTTAGAATATCAGGTACTGGATATTCTTGCTACTTAAATCTATATGGTGACACTAGTCATTCATCCAGAGACTGTTGAGGGTTTAGAAAATGGGATGATTCAGCAGTACCCCAAATCGTGATTCTTTTGTGCCAACATTATAAGAATAGTCTTGTGACATCTTGAAAACTGTGGAGTCTGGTTCATGATGGTGCCATCCATTGCAGCTGCTGCTAGAATTAAATCCAATTATCACCCCCAAATACATACTCATACCCCTACTTGGCCAGAAGCTCTTAGAGGGCAAGACTTTGTCTTTGATTTTCTTGAATCTCTTCTTTCCTATTAAAAGTTCAATGAATACTCAATGAGTGGAATCCATTTCAATTGAATAAATTCCCTTGCTCATTATTCAAATAAAAGGATGGAGTTTGTCTTAAATTTTTAATGCTACCCTTTTAAATAGATATAACACTTTATTAAAACTCTGGAGTTCTCCAAACATAAGACCCCTCATGTTTCAAATGATATTTTTGGATTTTCACCTAACAGATGGGACAATATTGTTGAGATTGAAGATAATATTTCTATCAAAAAAAAAAAAAAGTTAAAAAAAGGTTGTGACCAAAGTTACTAGCTTTGACCAAGGATTTCAGAGAAGATATTTTCCTACCTTCTTCAAGGTCAAGTACAAATTAATTCCAAAAAAATGCTTACTGGGGAATACTGAAATGTGGACAAAAGCCAATTTTCAGGATGGCAAAATGATGTCTGAAATTTAGTATCTCTTTAAAAGTTTTTTTTTTCAACGTTTATTTATTTTTGGGACAGAGACAGACAGAGCATGAACGGGGGAGGGGCAGAGAGAGAGGGAGACACAGAATCGGAAACAGGCTCCAGGCTCCGAGCCATCAGCCCAGAGCCCGACGCGGGGCTCGAACTCACAGACCGCGAGATCGTGACCTGGCTGAAGTCGGACGCTTAACCGACTGCGCCACCCAGGCGCCCCTGAAATTTAGTATCTATTGAGCACTTATATGTGCCAAGTCTTCTAAAACTTCTGCACACATGATCTCTTTTGCCATTAAGAAACTGGGGGTTCATAGTGGTTATAGAAGTGTCCCACTGCATTCCAAGTCATGCTATTTCCATCATTTCACAAAGACACCTTGGGAGATAGTGAAAGACTATGAATTGTTAGTAAACATGATGATGATGATGATGATGATGATGATGAAGAAAATAATGATGACTGTGAACACAGTCCCCACATATCTGCCTTCCATTTCCACTGAGGCATGCCACCAAATCAGTGTTCCCTGTAACTTTTTAACTCTTTATTCACTTATTAGTTCACTCATTCAGTAGTTATTCAGATACAGAGTAACCCTCATGATGCACAATATGAATTTTAACTGTCATCTCCCTACAAAATCTACCTTCCCAGAAGAATTACTTTCACCTTTGATGTACTATCTCTAATCTTATTCCATGTACTGCAGATACTACTTCCTGCTGGAATTCTAGAATTAATATGAAAGTGGGATGGTATCTACAATTCACTCGTGAATAGGAAGGCTGACCCTATCCTTTCCTGCCTCCTTACAATATCACTAATTATCAGTAGTGGGAAATGTTAGGCTTAGTGGTAGGCTAATCCAAAACCCAGAAGCTCTGGGATAGTCTAGGAGCCTGACCACATAATCCACCTGCCTCCAGTTCTAGCCCTGATTCATCCCTTTGCTATCAACTATGACAATGGCCACCTCAAAACTAGCATGAAGCACCATTACGTCACTGCCAACCTTGCTCCTCTATAAATCTGATCTTTCCAAAAGTATCCAGGGATATACATAGTGATTGATCAGCACTACCCTAATAGCCTCAGGGACAAGAGTCTGATATAAGTAGGAGGGAGAAGAAGGTAGGCTCAAGATGTTAGGTTCAGAAAATTACCAAATCCAATTCAGGTTGAAGAAGAGTTTCAGAGTGCCAAAGAACCAGATAAGGAAGAAGGGAACAGAACCTGATAGCCAAATTCCCTATAATAAGGCAAATGAGAAGGTCTTGTATCTCTCATCAAAGGGAAGAGGCTTGTATTCTGCTCCCTTCTCTTTCATACTACCTGATGGAAGTGGTGAGCTTCATGCCAGGTGCCAAGTGCAACTGTGAAAAGGTTAGGGCCCACAGGTGAGAATTATACCTGGTGAAGGTAGAAACAAGGGGTTCTCTGTCTCAAGACTCTAGGAAATTAAGGGGTTTGCTTCAAGGCTGCCTCTTTTGAAAGGTTCAGTGATATTGAGACAGGAGACAGACTGACCTTGGGCAGATAGGAAGAAGCAACCCATTGTTAACAATAACAGAGCAGAAAGTAGCAGACCTTCTGAAACACCCACTCCCTGGAACAAACCACCTGGACCATATCCTGGTTCACCAGCTGCACAGTAACTCCCCCTCAAGAGGTCCCGCCACTCTAACCAATATAAGCATTCTTCTCAGATGCTGTAGTGGCCTCCTCCTTAAGGAGCCCCTCTTGTATAGTGGGAGTCTCTTTTGTTTCATTCTAGCCCTAATAACCTTTATGTTTGTGCTGCTCTTAACCTTGTTTGTCAATTCAACTCTCAGCTCCATCAGAACATGATCCAGGGTTTTTAAAAAGCAGCTACAATATCATGAAAGAAGCAAAGAGTCTGGAATAAGCCATATTTTATTTTAAGTGTTGATTACTATACAAATTTGGGCAAGGTATCTATTTCTTCACAACTCACTTCACTTTCTTCATTTGTTAAAAAGGGCTCATTTAGTACTTCATTCTCAAATAACAGGTCTACTACTGGCATACAGAGTGCTTATTCTGGGAAGAGGTGATGAGCAAAGCTGCATCATAAATGTAAAAGATAATGCTAATGTTGGCAAAGACAGTAAGTAAGCCAAGTAAGCAATAATGCCAGAAAATCAGTTGAGAGCTTCTGTTTCAAATCGCAGGTTAGGTCCTGGTCCTTCTTCCTGTACATCTTCCTGTCCCCGGGCTTCATTCTTTCTTCATTCCTCTTCATTCCTCACTATCTGAGGAAACTGGGCACATTGCTGGTCCTGATAGCCTGAGACCACCCAGCTTCAGCAAGAAACACACATGGCAAATCCAGATACTACAAGAGGCTACGTAGAGGAGGCCCTTCCCACAGCCATCAGAAACAGAGAAGCCCTCCTCCTTACTCATCTGAAACAGCCTGTCCACACTTTCCCAGGCCTTTCACCAGTAGCTTTCCTCTCCCACACCCTCTGCCTCCCAAAAGACCTTCAGTTCTTCAAAGCCCAGCCCAACTTCCATGAATATATCTTGGACTTTCCAGCCCCACCCACAGTCTCGCCTTTGATTTCTGAAAGCATTTATAGTATACAAATGCAGTGACTAGTACATCCCGCCACACAGAGGCATTTATCTATCCCATGGACATTTCCTCTCTCATTAGATTTTTGTAACAAATTGTATTGTTTCTGAGACAAAAATAATACAAATCCATATTACAAATATTTGAAAATAGAAAAACAGAGAAGAAAATAAAAGTCACTCTAACTCTTTTACCCAGAAATAATTACTAATATTCCGCTGTAGATTTCTCTGCACTATGTTCACTGTGTTGGGGGTGTGATTTTCCAACCAATTCTCCACATAAACTTTATAGAATATTTAGTTTCTTTCTTATCTGGTCTTTAGAACCATAGCATAGTGCTATGCACCTAGCAATAAATGCTAGTTACTATCAGTATTAATAAACATTCAGAGGCAAAATATGTTGGTAGAAAGAGAAAAAGCTTTAGGATCATCCATATCTGGGTTCAAACCTCTGATCTCACTCTGTAATCTTGGATAGTGTTTGGCTCAATGTCTTCACCAGTAAAATGGAAGTAAGAATTTCTTCTTGATGTTTGTTGTGAAACTTAAAAGAAAGATAAATACACCCTGCTTGCCCTGTAGTAAGTGATCAATAAATTGTTACACTAATAATAATTGTTAATAATAAGGTTAATACACATTTAAATATTGAGAAAAACTAATGTCATGGGAACAAGATAATGAACACAGAGAATCCTTTTGCTATTACAATAGCTCCACTGTAGAGTTTAATCTAACAGATACAAGCAAGAATACCCCTAACAAAAATGTATATTTTATTTATTGCCAAAAAACATCTGCTGACTTTTAATAAGGAAGGACAAATAAGTTAGCAAATTATGCCCTTTAATCAGAGGAACTGTGTATAAATGTTTGGAAGTAAAACTATATGCACTTAGGATTCTGTCCAGGAGTGTTTATATTCTATAAATGTTGGCAATGGCTTAGTGTATTCCAGTTAAGGCTCAGCACAAGTTCCTGCCAAGCCATCAACTCTCAAGCATTTATTATTGGTCCTCTGCCCTGTACTAAAAGGCTCATGCCAGATGCAAAGGGGGCTACTTTGCAGAAAGACCAGCCACAACCACAACAAAACAACCAAACATGCTGAGTGGTCAAGAGAAGACTTCCCAAAGAAAGTGAGTCTTAAAAGATGAGCTAGATTTTACTACAAGTGTTAGAAGATAAAGGGAACTGGTCCCCAAAACACATGAAACAAAGGACTGACAGGGACCAACCTCACGGGGGCTGGTGGCTTTGGAGGCAGCGTTTCTCAGCTGTGGCAGCCAGTAGAGTCATCTGAGTGGGGGAGAGCATCAAAAATTCAGATGTTCTGACCATATCACAGACTCACTGAATCAGACGTTTGGGCATGGAACCAAGACATCAGTGTTTTATAAATATACTCAGAGGATTATACTTTTTATTGCTGAGAAGTAACCGGCTTGACATATTATCACCTCAAGTGTCCAACATCAAAAAAAAAAAAAAAACAAAACAAAGCAAAGCAAAGCAAAACAAAACAAAACAAAAAAGAAACACAACTAGTTCCAGGGCACCTGGGTGGCTCAGTTGGTTAAGCGTCCAACCTTGTCTCAGGTCATGATCATAATCTCACAGTTTGTGAGTTTGAGCCCTGCATAGGGCTCTGTGCTGACAGAGCCTGGAGCCTGCTTAAGATTCTTTGTCTTCCTCTCTCTCTGCCCCTGCCCCACTCACTCTCTCTCTCTCTCTCTCTCTCTCAAAAATAAATAAACATTAAAAATATTTTTAGGGGCGCCTGGGTGGCGCAGTCGGTTAAGCGTCCGACTTCAGCCAGGTCACGATCTCGCGGTCCGTGAGTTCGAGCCCCGCGTCGGGCTCTGGGCTGATGGCTCAGAGCCTGGAGCCTGTTTCCGATTCTGTGTCTCCCTCTCTCTCTCTGCCCCTCCCCCGTTCATGCTCTGTCTCTCTCTGTCCCAAAAATAAATAATCGTTGAAAAAAAAAAAAAATTAAAAAAAAAAAAAATATTTTTAAAAAACGTAGTTCCTAGTTCTTGCATACAGCTGCCCACATTGCCCATAATGACACACAACTACTCAGTGAAACAGTGCTGGCTCTGCCCACAGGGGGCTCACGACCGCCTCCAGCAGCCAGCACTGCTTGGCCTTATGGATGTTGTCATATCACCATTTTAGGTGCTATGTACCTGGACAGTGGTATGTCCAGGGATCTGTGTTAGACTTCTACTAGATGTTTCCACATCTACAAGAGTCTAACTCCCTCCATCAGGCATGGTAGAGGTAATTCCACAGATATCATATGAAGTCTGGTTAAGGTCAACAGTAACCAACAGTTAAAATGTAAGACCATCTTGAGGTTTTGCCACATGATCTCAAGGCCTGCACTCATTCGGGTAAAAATAAGTGGTCAGAACAGTGCCCACCAATGCATAACAGCCCATCTTCAACCTTCAATCTTCTGTCAAGGATTTAGGCCTCTTCCTCCTCTTTCTGGTCTTGGTGGGGAGGGGGCTTTGCATCACTGTGCTCATGGCCTCCTTGCTCTGCAGACTGCCCAGGAATTTAGGGAGAGCCTGTGTTTGGGACTCAATGTATCATTAACCATCACAGCCTAGAAAAGAGAATGTACCTGGAGGAATGTACACTCCTCCTCACAGTCACCTACGCTTGGGCATCCATCCACTTGGATAAAGGTAAGTGGCCACTCCCCCACAGACAGAGACCTGTCAAGCATACAGACGAGGTCCAAGGCCTGGCTGATACAGTTGATGAAGGCACAACAGAATGCATTTAGATTCTGGTTATTACTGACATGGACAGCACAAGGCAGGGTGGCTAATGGTGCCAGCTCCCCGTGTCCTTCTGCTTTATACTGTAATGGAAGGGGTAGATGGCTGAGAGTGAGTGGGGATACCCCACTCCTGAGGAGCCCATTAGTGAGGCATCAGAATCTGGGAGGCCATAAGAAACTGTCCCATGACAGTTTGCTAGGTGCAGGAAGGTGAGTGGGAGATGGCCTCTGAGCAGTCCTTCATGCGTCCCCTTTCCACCATGTTCCCAGACAATTACAAGGCATTCTGCCAAGACTCTGAAAGGCTGCAGTCTGAGAGTTTGGCTACATGGCTTATGTGTACAGTACAAGGTCACTGGTGCACCATGGCAGAGCTGTCCCTATAAAGCCCACACATCCTCATGGAGCACCCTCTGTGCCCCAGAAGCAACATTCACACTTCCTGCTGGCAGAAACCCTTAGCTTCCTGCCCTGCAGGGGCAAAGGTGTGCAGCAGAAGAGAAACTCCTCTGGGGGCCCAGAGATCTAAGCTGTTGGTCCAGACTCCAATGTGGAGGAAGGAATGGAAGAGACAGGGATAGCTTGATGGCTGTCCCATTCATCCAGAGAGAAAGCTGAAGGTGGCCAGAACCAGAGTGGGCAGCAGGGTGGAGAACTAGGCACAGATTTTGGAGATGTCTGGAGGCAGAATGAAGGTGTGCTTCTTAGTCTTGATGGCTTGTAGAGGAAATGAAAGACAAGAAGCCAGATACATGCACAGGCCTTCAGTTTGGGTCCTGCCATTCATGCCCAAGGGAATGCTGGTGGGAGCATATTCCAGAAGGTCATGGCTAGCTTTGACCTAGACCATGTACACTCAAGGTCAGGGTCTGTGTCTGACAAAAGTGGGCAGGGGTATGTGAGCCAGGACAGGACTTTGACATCCAAAGGCTCGGAGGATGCACATTCAATAAGGATTCCCAGATAGTCAGTGTAGTGAATTGAGGGCACTAGAAGAGAACAAATAGACAAAGAACCATGATTAAGATAGGGAAGCACAGGGCCTATGTGAGAAGACTGGGTGGGGGGGGGGGCACTTGAGGAGCACCAGGAAGAGGTTCTGCCTGCAAGCTGAGCTTTGAAGGAAAAATAAAATGTATTCTATTAGTGGGTTCAGGTGGGAAAGGATATTTGAGAGACAGAAAAGCTGGTCAGATGCCAGGAGGTAGGTTGTCCTCAGGAACTCACGAGGGATGGTGGAGAAGGAACAGAGATATCCAGGCTGAAAGAATACAAAGGACCACAAGGAGTGGGCTCAATGCTTTCACCACATGACTGCCTCTTCCCCAGACATCACTGCTCCCCAGACAGGCAGGACCCATCATTTGGGGAGACATTACCAAAGCAGCAGTCGTGCAATCCTAGGTTTATGGGGACTCTGAGCCTGGAAATATTCTCAGGAAGTGCTGCTGGAATGTGGTACCAAGTAGACATCTGTGGGCTCTAGCTGTGTTGTAGAAATGCTAGTGCTGTACCTATGGGAAAACTATTTCTGATCACAGATTTGAACAGTGAAGAGGAGGAAGGAAATGAACTCAATGTCAGCATTGACAAGTGTTTTTGTTTTTGTTTTTCTTTTCCATCTACTAAACTGAATCAGGATTCTTAGGAACATGTAAACTTAAAACACAAAAAAAGAAAAAATGATTCTCATCTATTTCAGTGGCAGTAAACATAGTGAATCTAGACAAAGCCGTTCCCCTCCCTCTTATTCTCCTTTAAATCACATCATGAGTTTCTTACAGCATAGTGTTCAGACATCTGGATTAAAACTTCCTCTGAACACAGGGTTGTCCAGGTTGGCCACCATCTCTGCAGGCTGTGACCTCCCTTCTGCACAGAGTTCCTGGACCTAAGAAACGTTATAGTTTCCACTGCTGGATCTGGTTCCTAAAATTTCCCAAGATAAGGACTGTTAAAGGCACCTTATATACTTTATATTTGCATTTTCACAATGAGGCCCTGTGGAGCATTTACAGGACCTTCCTTGCTTGCTAAGCACACATCAGGATTTTCCACCCCTCAGTTTCAGTAGCATGAATACAAATTCATATTGGTTTGTTACAAATCATATATGTGCTAAGAGATTCTGCTGTGTCCTCAACACAAAAGTTATGCCCTTCTTTCACTTTTTTATTATAAAAGGAAAATTCATTACTTTACTTTCAGAAATTCAGACAAGTATGAAGAAAAATAGAATCATATACAAATACGATATTAAAACAAAACCATTCCCTTTCAGTTCCAAGTTCGGAACCACACATCGTACATGCTCATGTGACCCCATGCACACTCCCTGCCACTTACAGCATCCTCCTCCTACAGCTTCCTCTGCATTTCCCAAAGCTTTGGATAAGGCCTCTCCCCATCTCCATTAGGGATTCCCAATGCCCAGCATGCTTTCTTTCTGATCCATTCTTAGTTTCTACTGAAGACAGAACTATGAGGATCTGGAGGAAATACTACCAGTGAGACTGCCTATAAGACATACACAAGAAGCCCCACATTCCTAGGCAGCAAGGTGTATTGGAGTGAATATCTGCCTCTTATGGTTTCCAGGAAGCTGATGGGCAGCTCTGTCTGCCCTCACCCTCCTCATAGCCTGAGTTAGCCTCTGGGAGCCAGCACATGAGGACTGAATCCAAGGATGCAGACTGTCAGGGCCCCCCTCTGATGCCAGGGCATACCTAAGAAAGTTCAAGTTCCCACATTCAGAATACAGAAAAACAAAGCCAAGGTCGGGGGGTGGGGGGGTGACAGTGCTTTTTTTCCTTTCCCTCTCACTAAACCTTATCTACTATTACCTATATTTATAGTGAAATAGAATGAAAAAAATAAGATCATTACCCACCTGATCTGCAGTAGAAAAAAAAGAAGCCAACTGCTATTGCTGACAAAGAAATGTTTAAATCCAAAATTGTCCATATGTTCACTGTTGACCAAATCCAAAAGATACACCAACCAGCTTTAAAATGGTGCCATGTAGTTTAATAGAAAAATCACAGGCTTTAGCACTGGACAAACCTGGCTCTGAGGCCTCAGGAAATTGTCTTCATTTCCTTATGCCTCAATATCCTTATCTATAAATTAAGTACAAGAATACTTAATCCAGAGGATTAAATGAAAAAAAAAATCATGCAAAGAACATAGCACACTCCTGCCATGTTGTAGACATTTAATAAATTCTCCCTTTTGAAAAAGCCTATCTTCTCTTTGCACACTCACAGCCTAGTTGGCCTGTATAACTCACCCAAGGCCCTCTGTGCTCATCATCAGCATTGCTGAGTCCACACTGGGGGTTCTGTGCCCTCCATCAGCACTGTGGTGTCCACGGTGGGGGTTCTGTGCCCTCCACCAGTACCATGGTGTCCACACTTTCGTTGCTTGCTCTCCATTAGCATTATGGTGTCTATACTGGCTATGTTTATCCATCCATCCTTTCATTCATTGTGATGGTGAGCCACAGGTTGCCTACTTGGGCACAAGCTCTATTCTAGGAGTTGGTAATATAAAGACAAATGAAACATAGTTCCTCCCTTCAAAGACAAGCTCCATGTCAAGGAATGTCAGTGACTGCTATTCATTCTCTGTGGGTGGACCTTATAATTATGGGTTCTGGACACAGCTGTGCTGTTTTTTCTCTAATTCTCTTGTTTCAGGAAATCTAGAAACTACTGAAAACCAAATATCTAACTGGAATTTAACCTGATATCACTTTATTCTAAATACTAGTATGGATAAGCCAGAGGAAGGCAGATAAGCCAAAACTTAAGAAACATAAAGTTACATAAAATTAACCTCCAATTGAGGAAATTCATTTGTGCACTTTTTCCGAAAATGGGCAAGAGTTTAACAGCAGGGCCCCTGCCTCAGCTTGCCCAACTCCACCTTTCGACAGGAGCAATACTGATCAAACACATCAATTGCAAACATTCCAGCTGCTGTTGAAAATTAATTGAGGTTTCTAATGGTGGTTCAAATGTACAGTCTTGTCATTTAGCAGTCACAGCCTCAGGAATGCTTCTTCTCTTCCTAATTATGCAGAAATAAGATTGTGTCACTCAATACCAAATAAATAGTGAGAATGAACTCATTCCACTTTCAGGGGTCCACGTAGGTACAAGTGCAAAGATTTGAAAAGAACTTCATCCTCTCCCTGGTCCCCCCAGTTCATGTTTCTTATTGTCTGACCCAACCAAGTGATAGCACTAATTCTGGAAAGAGACATTTTCTAAGAAAATATTTAAGTCTGGTTAGCACAAAACCACATTTCTGATGAAGAAGCTCCGTACTCAGAGTCTTCAGGAAAGGCTAGACATTGCAATGACCCCAGCTTTGGGAGTATTTACTGCATCCAAGTATCTAACTACCTGTGAAGAAGATTCTAGTGCCATTAAAAAGTCAGTTCAACTCATCTCCTACTCCTGAAATGCAGTGTTTAACACAGTGTGTTGAATGGAGTAGTTGCTTAAGGAATCAGTATTATCTCTGAATAATGCCAGAAGTTTATATCTTTGGCTAGATGCCTTTATAATAATAATTATGATGATTATACTATTATAAAATATTTCCTATATGTAAAAGAATATAAAAACTTTAAGTTATAAAAAATAAAATTATTGTATTAATTTCCACCCAGCTCCTTTCAATATGATACCTTTCCCTTTCCTAAAGCTTATGATTCCCTTTACTTTCAAAGTTGGGAAACATATGTAAGTTTCTCTAAGTAATATATTGTTAAATATTTAGCACTTAAGAGCATTTTGTATAGGGGCACCTGAGTGGTTCAGTCAGTTAAGCATATGACTCTTGATTTCGGCTCAGATCTGGATTGATCTCACAGTTTGTGGGATCGAGCCCCACATCAGACTCTGTACTAACAGCTCAGAGCCTGCTTGGGATTGTCTCTCTCCCTCACTTTGCCCCTCCCTTGCTTGTGCTCTCTGTCTCAAAATAAATAAATAAACTTAAAAAAAGAAAAAATAATTTTGTATAAATGGTATTATACATGTTTCTTCCTCTGTGACTTGCCATTTTCACCAGCAGTAAGTGTTTGAGATTTGTTCTGCTCATGTATGTGGCTGTAGTCCATTCATTTTCTCTGCTGTGTAGTAGTTCACTGTATGAGCATATCATTTATGCATGGACATTTGCTTCATTTTCAGATTTTTGTTATCCCAAACCTTTGTGTTATAAACCTTTTTTTTTCATGTCATCTAATGTCAATGTGTCAGATTTTATGTAGAAGAAAAACTTACTGGTAAGCATAAAATTGCTTGATAATAATATCTACATACTTGCAACCTTCCAAGATAATGCCAATTGTATTCCAAAGGAATTGTGCTAACATCTACCAGCAGTAGATAAGAGTGACTTTTGCTTCATATGTTCACCAAAAGTTGTTCTGTCCTTTTTTTTTATTCACCAATCTAATAAGTGCTAAATACTACCACATTTTGTTTTAATTTGTATTTTCCTGATTAGTAATAAGATTAAGCACTTTTTATATATGTCCTGATCTTTCATGTTTCCTCTAGGAAATGCTTTGCTCATGTCTTTTTGTCCATTATTCTATTGGATTCTTAGCATTTTTCTTTAAAATAATTGAACCTTAATATATTCTAGATTCTAATTCTTTGTTTTATGTGGTATAAATGTCTTCTGACAGTTTGTGGCTTGTCTTTTCATTTTTTTTGTGATGAGCGTAAAGTTTTAATGAACAGATTTGTTTTTGTTTTGCTTTTGAAGTGTTTAAATATATCCATCTTCTTCTTTATGGTTTGCGTTTTTTAACTCCTTGTGGAGAAAACCCTTCCTACCTCAGTTACAACAACTTTTCCCAGATTTTCCTGTAAATTTTTCACAAGTTTTCTTTTTAACTCAGATCTTTCAACCAACTGGAATTAAATTTTATGTCAATATGAAATTTAATGTTTTTCAGTCAGGATGCTCATCGATTAAATAATCTATTATGTCCTCAATTTCTGAAAGGTAGCTATTTCATACCAGCTCTGCATGCATGTTGTGCATCTGTTTTTGTCTATTAAACACTATCCCTAAGCTAATACTACTCAGTCTTAATTACTACAGTTTCACTTAAAGTCTTATTATCTAATAGGGCAAGTTTTATTACTTGGTCCTTCTTGAGACTATTTTAGATATTAGAGTCCTCTTGTTCTTCCTGATCTATTTTAGAGTCAGCTCATCCTGTTTCTTGGGAACTAAGTATAAATTTGGAAAGACGTGGTGTTTTTGCCACATAAGTCTCTCTATCCATGAATAGGTTACATTTACCCATTTACATTAGTCTACTTTGATGTCTGAAAAGTTTTAAATTTTCTTTATAAGGAGATTATACAGCTCTTGTCATATTAGTGCAGTCATTTTTAATGCTGAAAAATATTCTATTACATGTCTATTACACAGAGTTATTATACCATCACCTATTGCTACAAATTTTCTATTAATATTAGTCTGAAAATTGTTGTATGGACATACACCTTAATTTCTCTTATGAAAAGTCTCTAAAGGTTGAATAGCTGGATGATAGGATAGATATGCATTTAAATTTTTAAGAAGTTTCCAAATGTCTTCCAAAATGGTTGAATTATTTTACATGTATTAGCAATGTATTAGAATTGCAGTTCACTCACCTTTTCTCCAACAGTTAGTATATTCAATTGCTTAAAGTTTAGCTTTTCTAACAGGTGTGTCTCATGTTTTTTAAATCTTTTTATTGATGTATTTCTGATATATAATAAACAGCACATATTTAAAGTGTGTAATTTTATAAGTTGCCAATGTACATGCCCATGAAACCTCCCACACAATTAATATGATGAACATAATTATCACCAGTAAAAGGTTCCAAATGCTCATCTACAGTTCCTCCCTTCTGGTCCTCCTTCATCTCTCCAACCTCAAGGAAACACTGCTCTACTTTCCATCATATAGATTAGTTTCCGTTTTCAGGATTTTTTTATAAACGGAAATCACACAGTGTGTGTGGTTTGTTTTTTGTTTTTGTTTTCACTTATTTTACTTTTTTATTTGAGATTCATCAATACTAGAGCATATATCAATAGCTACTTTCTTTTTTGTGAAGAAGTATTCAACTATCATAGTTTATTTATAGTTTATCCATTCATATGCTGATGGACATTTGAGTGTTTGCAATTTGGGGTCATTACAAATAAAGATTCTATAAACATTTTTGTACAAGTATTTGTAATAACATATTCCCTTTTCCCTTGGAAAAGAAAATACCTATGAGTGGAATGACTGGATCACATGGTAGATAAGTGTTTGGATTTTGAATAAACTGTGATACTCTCACCAAATTGAATATACAAATTTTTATTCCCACCAACAGGATATGAGAGTTCTAGTTTCTCCTTATCCTTCCCAATACTTGGTGTTAGTTCTTTTTTTCTTCTCTTAAATTTTTTATGGTGGTAAAGTATTCAAAACATAAAATTTACCATTTAAGTAGTGGCATTAAGTACACTAACATTTTGGTATAACCATCACCACTGTGCATTTACAGAATACTTTCCAATTGAAACTCTGTGCCTATTAAACATTAACTTCCCATTCCTCTCCCCCCCCCCCCCCAACCCCAGCTCTTGGTAACCCTGTTCTACTTTCTTAATGTGATTATGTAGGTATCTCATATAAGTAGAATTATATAGAATATCTATCTTTTGTGTTTGACTTATTTCTCTTAGCATAATACCTTCAAGGTCCATCCATGTCATAACATGTATCAGAACTGTGTTCTTTTTTAAGGCTAAGTAAAATGCCATTGCATGAATATACCACGCTTTGTTTATCCATTGCTTTGTTTGTGGCCTACAATATGGTTTATCTTGAAGAATGTCCCATGTGTACCTGAAAAGAATGTGTATTCCACTGTTGGGTAGAGTGTTCTATATATGTCATGTAGATTTGGTTGGTTTATTGTGCTGTTCAAGTCTTCTATTTCCTTATTTGTCTACTGTCTGATAGACCTATTTATTATTGATTGTGGGGTACTCAAGTCTACAACTATTACTGTAGAACTATCTGTCTCTCCCTTGAATTTTGTCCATTTTCTTTCTTTTATTTTAATGGTCTGTTATTTAGTGTGTAAATGTTTATAACTGTCTTATCTTCCTGCTATATTAAAATTTTTACAAATATATAATGTTCTACTTTGGCTCTTCTAAAACTTTTTCATTTAAAGTCTATTTTGTCTGATATTAGTACAATCACACCACTATCTTTTGGTTATTATTTCTATGAAATGTCTTTCTCCACCCTTTCACTGTCAATGTATTTGGTATTTGGATCTAAAATGAATCTCAGGGTGCCTGCATGACTCAGTTGGTTAAGCATCAAACTCTTGATCCCGGCTCAGGTCATGATCTCATGATACATGAAATCGATCCCTGCGTGGGGCTCTGTGCTGATTACACAGAGCCTGCTTGGGATTCTTTCTCTCCCTCCCTCTCCACCCCTCCCCCACTCTCTTAGGCTCTCCCTCTCTTTCAAAATAAACTTAAAAAAATTTAAAGTAATAATAAGAAATAAAATGAGTCTCATGCACAGTATATATCTAGATCTTGTTTCCTTATTCATTCTACTATATCTATCTTTTGATCCTACAGTTTAACCCATTTATATTTAAAGAAATTACTGATAAGGAGGGGCTTGCTTCTGCCATTTTGCTAATTGCTTTCTATATGTCTTCTAGCTTATTTTATCCCTTATTTCCTGAATTACTATCTTCTGTGTTTAGTGATTTTTTTTGTAGTGAAACACTTTAATTTCCTTCTCATTTTCTTTTGTATATAATTTACAGTATTTTTTATGATTACCATGGGAATTATATTTAACATCCTAAAGTTATAACACTCTAATTTGAAATTATACTAAAAAATGTAATAGCATACAAAAATTGTTCACCACCTGCTTTCCGTTATTGGTGTTACAAAATAACATCTTCATTAATTGTGTATCAAAAAACTATAGATTAATTATTATTTTCATGCATTGACCCCTTTTATCATGGAGAAAACAAAAAAGTGGAATTACAAGTCAAAGTTACAATAATACTAGATTTTATGATTGTTCATGTATTTGCTTTTACCAAATATCTGTATTTATTTCATACAGCTTTGAGTTACTATCTCGTATAGTAACTCTCACTGCAACTACAGGACTCCTGTTCACACTTCTTCCAGGGAAAGTGTAGTGGTAACAGACTCCCTAAGCTTTTATCTGGGACTGTCTTAGTCCCGCTTTCATTTTTGAAGGACAGCATTGGGGGTATAGGATTCTCAGTTGATTTGTTTCCTTCAGCACTTCAAATATATCAACTCACTGCCTTCTGACCTCCAAGATTTCTGATGAGAAATATGCTGATAATCTTTTTAACAATAGCTTGCACATGACTACTGCCTTTCTCTTGCTGCTTTAAAGTTCTTTCTTTGTCTTTGGATCTTGACAGTGTCATTCTATTTATTTATTTATTTATTTATTTATTTATTTATTTTGAAGGTAGTTAAAATAGACTGGAGTATTGATTTCAGAAGTCAAATTCAGTGATTCATCACTTATATATAACACCAAGTGCTCATCCCAACAGGTGCCCAGTTAGTCCATCCCCCCATTCCCCTACCATCCAGCAATCCTCAGTTTGTTCTCTGCATTTAAAAGTCTTTTATGGTTTGTCTCCCTCTCTGTTTTTATGTTATTTTTCCTTCCTTTTCCCTATGTTCATCTGTTATGTTTCTTAAATTCCACGTATTAGTGAAATCATACGTTTCTCTCTCTGAATGACTTATTTTGTTTGGCATAAAACACTCTAGTTCCATCCATGTTGTTGCCAATGGCAAGATTTCATTCTTTTTGGTTACCAAGTAGTATTCCACTCTGTGTGTGTGTGTGTGTGTGTGTGTGTGTGTGTGTGTGTATCTATTCATCACTGGACATTTGAGCTTTTTCCATAATTTGGCTATTGTTCATAGTGCCGCTATAAACACTGGGGTTCATGTGCCCTTCGAATCAGCATTTTTGTATACTTTGGATAAACATCTAGTAACACAATTGCTGGGTCATAGGGTAGTTCTATTTTTGACAGTAGCCGTATTGTTTTCCAGAGTGGCTATACCAGTTTGCATTCCCACCAACAGTGCAAGAGGGCTCCCCTTTCTCCACATCCTTGCCAACATCTGCTGTTTCCTGAGTTGTTAATTTTAGCCATTATGACAGGTTTAAGGTGGTATCTAAATGTGGTTTTGATTTGTATTTCCCTGATGATGAGTGATGCTGAGAATATTTTCATGTGTCCGTTTGTCATCTGGATGTCTTATTTGGGAGAGTGTCTATTCATGTCTTCTGCCCATTTCTTCGCTGGATTATTTGTTTTTCAGGTGTTGAGTTTAATAAGTTCTTTACAGATTTTAGATACTAACCCTTTATCTGATATGTCATTTGAAAATATCTTTTCCCATCCCATCAGTTGTCTTTTAGTTTGTTGATTGTTTCCTTTGCTGTGTAGAAGCTTTTTATCTTGATGAGGTGCCAATAGTTCATTTTTGTTTTATTTCCCTTGCATCCAGAGACATGTGTAGTAAGAAGTTGCTGCGGCCAAGGTCAGAGAGGTTGCTTCCTGTTTTCTCCTCCAGGATTTTGATGGTCTCCTGTCTCATATTTAGGTATTCCATCCATTTTGATCTTTTTTTTTTTGCATATGGTGTAAGGAAGTGGTCCAGTTTCACTCTTTTTCATGTCTCTGTCCAGTTTTCTCAACACCATTTGCTGAAGAGACTCTCTTTTTCCATTGGATACTCTTTCCTGTTTTGTTGAAGATTAATTGGCCATACATTTGTGGGTCCATTTCTGGGTTCTCAATTCTGTTCTACTGATCCATGTGCCTGTTTTGTGCCAGCACTACGCTGTCTTGGTGATTACATCTTTGTAATACAGCTTGAAGTCAGGAATTGTGATGCCTCCAGCTTCGGTTTTCTATTTCAACATTACTTTTGCTATTCAGGGTCTTTTCTGGTTCCATGCAAATTTTAGGATTTTTTTGTTCTAGCTCTTGAAGAATGCTGGTGTTATTTTGATTGGGATTGCATTGAATGTATAGATTGCATTGGGTAGTATCAACATTTTAACAATATTTTTCTACCAATCCATGATCATGGAATTCTTTCCATTTCTATGTGTCCTCCTCACTTTCTTTCATAAGCTTTGTGCATTTTTCAGCATACAGATATTTTACCTCTTTGGTTAGGTTTATTCTAAGATATCTTATAGTTTTTGGTACAACTGCAAATGGGATTGATTCCTTAATTTCTCTTTTTGCTGCTTCATCATTGGTATATAGAAATGCAACTGATTTCTGTACATTGACTTTAAATCCTGTGACTTTGTTGAAGTTACATATCGGTTCTGCAGTTTTTTCCACTAGAGTATCATGTCATTTGTGAAGAATGAAAGTTTGACTTCTTTGCCAATTTTGATGTCTTTTATTTCTTTTTGTTGTCTGATTGCTGAGGCTAGGACTTCCAGTACTATGTTGAACAACAGTGGTGAGAGTGGACATCACTCTCACGTTCCTGACTTTAGGGGGAAAGCTCTGTTTTTTCCCATTGAGGATGATATTAGCTATGGGCCTTTTTCATGTATGGCTTTTATGATGTTGAGGTAGGTTTCTTCTATCCCTACTTCCTTGAGGATTTTTATCAAGAAAGGCTGCTGCATTTTGTCCAATTCTTTTTCCACATCTATTGACAGATCATATGGTTCTTATTCTTTCTTTTATTAATGTTTTGTATCATATTGGTTGATTTGCAAATATTGAACCACCCTTCATCCCAGGAATAAATCCCACTTGATCACGGTGAATAATTCTTTTAATGTATGTTGAATTCAATATTCTAGTATCTCAAGAAGCAAGAAAGGTCTCAAATACACAACCTAACCTTACACCCAAAGGAGCTAGAAAAGAAACAGCAAGTAAAACACAAAGCCAGCAGAAGAAAGGAAATAATAAAGATTTGAGCATAAATAAATGATATACAAACAAAAAAGCAAAAGAACAGATCAATGAAACTAAAAGCTGATTTTTTAAAGAATAAATAAAATTTATAAACCCCTAGCCACACTTCTCAAAAAGAAAAGATAGAGGACTCTAATAGATAAAATCACAAATGAAAGAGGAGAGACCACAACCAACTCCACAGAAATACAAACAATTATAAGAGAATACTATGAAAAATTATGTGCCAACAAACTGGGCAATCTGAAAGAAATGGACAAATTCCCCTAAACTCACACACTACCAAAACTCAAACAGGAGGAAATAGAAATTTGAACAGGCCATTACCAGCAAAGAAATTGAATCAGTAATCAAAAATCTCCCAGCAAATGAGTCCTGGGCCAGATGGTTTCCCAGAGAAATTCTACCAAACATTTAAAGAAGAGTTAATGCCTATTCTCCAACTATTCCAAAAAATAGAAATGGAAGGAAAGCTTCCAAACACATTCTATGAGGCCAGCATTACCTTGATTCCAAAACCAAAGACCCCAGTTAAAAAGGAGAATTGCAAGCCAATATCCCCTATGAACCCGAATGCAAAAATTAACAGTATCATACTAATATGTCCTATATGTCTCTAAGTTTATTCTATTTGGGATTTAATGATATTCTTAAAGGTATATATTCATGTATTTCATCAGATTTTGGATTTTGTGGTTATTATTTCTTCAGATAATTTCTCTGACCCTTTCTCTTTTCTCTTTTGGAACTCCCACAATGCATGTTGTCCCACTCAAGGGTGTCCCATGGCTCCCTTAGGCTGTGTTCCTTTTCCTCAATCTTTTTTCTTCCTAAATTATTATATCTTTGAAAACATTTTCTTCTGACCACTCAAATTTGTTTTTAAATACTGTAGTACATTTTTTATTTCAATTGTTGTACTCTTCAGCTCCAGAATTTAGTTTGGGTTCTTTTTGTGTTTTCTATCTCCTTATTGATATTTCCATTTTGTTCATACATTGTTCTCTTGGCTTTGGTCACATCCTCTGATAGCTCTAGAGCATCCTTAAGACAGTTTTACACAAGTCTTTTTCTAGTAAGATCACTATGTGATCTTTCTCAATGATGTTTCTGTTGACTTATTTTTTTTCTTTTGAATGGGCCATATTTTTCCGTTTCTTTGTATGTCTCATGATTTTTGTTGAAAACTGGATATTTTAATCTTATAATATGGTACCTCTTGAAATCAAGATTCTTTCCTTTCCCTGAGTTTTATGGAGTTTTGCTTTTTTTTTTTTTTTTTTTTTTTTTTTTGAAAGAGAGTGAGAGAAAGAGGGCACAAGTGAGTAAGTGGCAGAGAGAGAGAGAATCCCTCGAGGGGCAGAGAGAGACAGAGAGAGACAGAGAGGGAGAGAGAGAGAGAGAGAGAGACGCGGAGCTCACCTGAAGCAGGGCTCATGTTTTTTTACCCAAAGCAGGGCTCGAGCTCACCTGATGTGGAATTCGAACTCACCACCCGTGGGATCATGACCTGAGCCAAAGTCCGATGCCAAACGACTAAGCCACCCAGGCGTCCCTGCTCTTTTTTTTTTTTTTTTTTTTAACTGTTGTAGTGTGGCTCTATGCCAAAGATCAGCCTAAGGCATATATTTAAAATTTTATTAGGTATTCTTTTAGCATGTGCTTTTTCCTAGATACATACAGTGACTTTTTAAATTCTACCATTTATGCAATTATTTTTGCCCTAGTCTTTAAATGTCTGGTTCCCAAACAGGAAAAATTGAAAAATAAATGGAAAATAACAAGGCTTCGGTTTCTTAAATCCCTAGGCAGAGGGAGTTGCAACAATGATAAGCCCACCTCTCTATCTGCACCCCCAAAATCAGAAGCCACAATCAGTGACCAGAATACAGGTCCTTGATATTTGAAGAACAAGGTCCTTGTTGTCCATTCTGGCTTCAAGAAGTCACTTGCAAGATACTCCAGGAATGAAGCTATGACCACATGTTTGGGGCCTGGGGGTTGGGAGGGTGGTGGTAACAGGTAGCCACCACCACCTCCAAAGCTGAAATTAACTGAAATTACCCGTGATTCCCATGGAAGCTGGAAGCCTTCAGACAGACATCAGTGGTCAGGTTGTAAGGTAATATCCTAGATGGTTTTATTTGGAATTTCCCTAATGACCAGCGATGTTTTATGTACCTATAGTCCATCCATATACTTTCTTTGTAAAATATCTTATCTTTTGCCAATTGTTTTAAGTTTATTTATTTAAGTAACCTGTAGATCCAATGTTGGGGACTTAACTCATGACCCCAATATGGAGAGTCACACGCTCCTCTGACTGAGCCAGGCAGGCTCCCCCAAATCTTTTGCCAGGTTTTAAAATTGTGTTGTTTTCTTCTTGTTGAGTTTTGAGTACTCTGGATATACGTTTCTTACTAGATACAAGCTTTATACATATTTGTCACAGTCTGTGTCTTCACTTTCTATTTCCTTAATGGTGTGTTTTGACAAGCAGAAGTTTTTCATCTCAATGAAGTTTTATTTATCAATTTGTCCTTTTATTAACAGTTCTTATAGTGTCTATCTAAGCAATTGTTGCTCAACATAAGGTCACAAGGGCTTTTCCCCCTATGTTTTCTTGTAAAGATTTACAGTTTAGGCTTTGCATTTAGGTTTATGACTAATTTGTAGTTAATTTTTGTATATGGTACACAAGATGAATCAAAGCTCATTGTTTTGCCTATCAATACTGAATGTTCAAACAATATTTGTTATACAAAAAAAAAAAAAAGACCACCATTTATCCACTGAATTGCCTTTGTACTTTGTTGAAAATCACTTGTCTGTATCTGAATAGGTCTATTTCTAGACTCTATTCTGTTCTATTGATTTGTGTCTATCTTTATGACAACATTCCACTGCCTGTATTACTATAGCTTTATAATAAGTTTTAAATCCAAAGGTGCTGTTTATTTTCAAAAATTTTTTTCTAGGTCCTTTGCATTTCCAAATGAACATTAGAACTAGTTAATCATTCTTACAAAACCTATGTTAGGATATTACTGACGCTGCCTCTGAATCTATATAGGTCAATGTGAGAAGAACTGACATCTTAACAATATTGAATCCTCTAACTCAAGAAGACAGTATGTCTCTACACTTCTTAAAATCTATTAAAAATTTTCTATACAGTGTTTTGTAGTTTTACTACATAGATTTTTTATATATTTTTGTCTAATTTACCCACCAGGTATTTAATATTTTAAGATGCCATAAGAAGTGTTATTTTTCAGCTTAATTGCATAATTTTTATTGCCAGTATATTTTTAGCTCTCTGAGTTATTTTTGTATTTATTTTTTGTATCTTTCATCAAATTTTCTACATAAACAATCATGTTGTCTACAAATTAAGACAATTTAAATTCTTGCTTTCCAATTTAGATGTCTTCTTTCATTTTCTTGCCTTATTGCACTGCCTAGCACCTCCAGTACCCTGTTGAATGTAAATTGTGAAAGTGGACAACCTTCATTGTTCTTGAGGAGAAGCATTCAGTTTTTCACCATTAACTGTGGTATTGTCTTACTTCCCTTTATCAAACTGAAGAAAGCCTCTCTTTCCTTGTGTGGTAGGGTTTATTTATTAGGAATTCTTCCTAGGTTTTATCAATTGAATTTGCTGAATCCTTCAAAATTATGTATTTTTTCTTTTTCTGTTTATTAATATAGTGAAATGCATTTAAAAATCTTCAAATGTTAAAATCACTTTTCATACCTGGGACAAACAGTATTTGGTAGTGATGCATTATACTTCTTATATATTATTGAATTTGGTTTGTTAAAATCAAACAAGTCATTATGTCGTCATGTTCCTAAATGTTTTCTTCTGCAGTGTTAATTCCATCCAATGTATTTTTCATCCACCTAAGTTTCGTATATGTTTTAAATCTTTAGGTCACTACTTAACATGTTTAAACTTTCTCTCACTTCACATCATCTGTGTTACTTACACATCAGTTTTTATTGATTTTTTTTTTCCTCATTATGGGTCATGTTCTGGACTTTATGTGAGCTCCAGTAATAGTTCCTTCTGTTTCTTTTGAATAATTCTTTCCCCTTCTTCAGGCAATTTCTTACATACATGTCCCAGACTCCCAGTCCCAACAGCTCAACTCAGGGAGGTCATGAGGCCACCCAGTTGGGTTTCTCCTCCTTGCACCACCATCTCAACATTCACTCTTAGCAGTTAGCTAGGCTAATCTACTACTCACTCCTCTGCCTTACTTTCTTCTCTCTCACAGGGATGTCTTATTCCATCTGTTGCCAATGTTTAAAAATTGTTGCTTAATATATTTTGCTTTATATTTTTAGTCACTTAAGATGGGTGGGTAAATTCAGTCTCTGTTGCTTCATCTTAGCTGATAGTATAAGTCTCATTATGGATGAATGTTAACCTTACTTTCAGCCATCCTAGAAACTTTTTCATTTTTAACCTATATAGGTAATTTGCATTTTTCTATGCAAGTAGTCATATCATTTGAAAAAATAATGACAACTTAATATCCTGTTTTCCCATATTTGTATCTTCTTTTTCTTTTTCTTTTTCATTGTATCCCCTAGAATTCCAAAGCGCTATTTTAAAGATATGCTGATTTTAAGATAAATAACTTCTACTGTTTCACCACTAAATATGTTATTTCTAGTCAGTTTTAGCATATGATCTTTAGCATGATTTTTATAATGAATATGAGCAAATGTCATTAAACTTTTTTTTGCAACTGTTGAGATAATTGTTTTGTTTTTTGACTTCAATTTGTTAATGTGGTGAATTGCATTAATGGGTTTTCTAATATTAAATCAACTTGGTCATGAGCATTAGGTTTTTAAATAAATTCTGGGCTTATTTTGACAATATTTTGTTTAGCATTTTTTCTTTTAAGTTTGTGGGTAATTTTGGCCTGCAATTTTCTTTTCTCATTCTTTTTGTCATATTTTGGTAACAAGGAGTTTTGGCCTTATAAATTGCATTAGAAGTATTTTCTCTTTATCTAATCTCCAGAAGAGTTTTTAATTAGAATTATCTTTACCTTGACAGTTTAATAAAACTTAATCCTAAAACTATTCTGGCCTAATCTTTTCTTAACAGGAATCTTTTATTAATCTTTTCTTAAGTGAGCAGGTACATAACTATTCATTCAATTTACTTAATGATTATACTGTTATTCAGGCTTTCTATTTATTCTGAAGTGAGTGTGGCTAAATTATATACTTCTAAGATATTGTCTAAGTTCTCAAATTTATTAATGAATAGCTTCTCTTAGTATTATATTTTTAAAAACTTTTTTCTTTGTTTGTATTCATGCCTTAATTTTATATTGATCACTCTATCATCAAATGTTTTAATTCAATTAGTTTTTTTAAAGACACGGATTTAAACACCATTGATTTTTTTCTATTGTATTGTTTCTATTTAAGAAACATTTGATCTTGCATTTCTCACGTTTCACCTTTCACTCTGATTTTATTCTTTCCTTTACTCTTTTAATAAGTTGGATATTTAACTCATTATTATTTTTCAGAATTTCTTATTTTTTAATAAACACACTTTCTGATATGTAGTTCTCTTTAAGCTTGCTATTTTTATATCCAGTGAGATTTATAACATAGGCAATGTTTTCGGTATCATCCAGGTCAAAGTATTTTATTTTATTTTATTTTTTTTAATTTTTTTTTCAACGTTTATTTATTTTTGGGACAGAGAGAGACAGAGCATGAACGGGCGAGGGGCAGAGAGAGAGGGAGACACAGAATCGGAAACAGGCTCCAGGCTCTGAGCCATCAGCCCAGAGCCCGATGCGGGGCTCGAACTCACGGACCGCGAGATCGTGACCTGGCTGAAGTCGGACGCTTAACCGACTGCGCCACCCAGGCGCCCCAGGTCAAAGTATTTTAATTTTCATTGTAATTCCTTCTTTGAATATTGAATTATTTGGAAATGTGTGTTGTAAATTCCAAATAAATGGAAAGGATATTTATTTTTATTGAATTATAAGTTACTTTAAAATTATTTTTATGACCCTCCCTCACTTGTGCTCTGTCTCTCTCTGTCCATCAAAAATAAATAAATGTAAAAAATTTTTTAAATTATTTTTATGATGCCAGTTCCTTGAAATTTATTGTATCTTGTTTATGACTTAGTGTTTTTCATTTTTTATAATGCTTTTGTGTGTAAGGATAATGTATAATCTATATTTTCCAAAATAAAGTTCTAGGTATGTTATTGTGTTGCTTAAATCTCCTAAATCCCCACTAATTGCTTTTTTCCTTATCTTTCAATTTCTGTGAAACATTGAAATCCCCCAACTATTTCATTAATTAGTCCATTTTTACTGTAGTTCTGTCAGCTAATGCTTTGTGCAGGTGCATACAGGTTTAGAATTGATATGTCTTTCAGAGAATTGACTTTTTATCATTACAAGAGTAGTCTTTAGTCTTAGGAATGTGTCTTGGTAGATTTTACATGTATCCTCTATAAACCCTATATAGCTGGATTTAGATCCTGTGTTCATTGTGGCAGTCTCCACATCTGAATGGAGGTTTCAGGGTCACTACATTTTTTATTCAGATTTATTTATACTTTTATTTTGTTTTTTTTAGCAATTTTAATATTTTTGTAACATGCACACTAGAAAAACTTAAACATTTTAAACAATTTAAATATTCCTCGCTTGGATGTGGAGAAATGGGAACCCTCTTGCACTGTTGGAGGGAATGCAAACTGGTGCAGCCGTTCTGGAAAACAGTGTGGAGGTTCCTCAAAAAATTAAAAATAGACCTACCCTATGACCCAGCAATAGCACTGCTAGGAATTTACCCAAGGGATACAGGGGTGCTGATGCATAGGGGCACTTGTACCCCAATGTTTATAGCAGCACTCTCAACAATAGCCAAATTATGGAAAGAGCCTAAATGTCCATCAACTGATGAATGGATAAAGAAACTGTGGTTTATATAAACAATGGAATGCTACGTGGCAATGAGAAAGAATGAAATATGGCCTTTTGTAGCAATGTAGATGGAACTGGAGAGTGTTATGCTAAGTGAAAGAAGTCATACAGAGAAAGACAGACACCATATGTTTTCACTCTTATGTGGATCCTGAGAAACTTAACAGAAGACCATGGAGGAGGGGAAGGAAAAAAAAAGAGGTTAGAGAGCCAAAACATAAGAGACTCTTAAAAACAAACTGAGGGTTGATGGGGGGTGGGAGGGAGGAGGGTGCATGATGGGTATTGAGCAGGGCACCTGTTGGGATGAGCACTGGGTGTTGTATGGAAACCAATTTGACAATAAATTTCATATTAAAAATATAAATTAAATAAATAAAATTAAATAAATAATAAATAAATAAATATTCCTCACTTACCCAGGAAAATAAAAGGTTTTCTAAAGAAAGTGTAGTCGATACACAACATTACATTAGTTTCAGGTGTGTATCATAGTGATTCAGCAACTATATATGCTATGCTGTGCTCATCACAAGTACAGCTGCCATCTTATTTTGAGTTTTCTGTTTTTCTTGATTTTTCTGATTCTTTTTTTCCCTTTTATTAATTGAGGTGTGTGTGTGCTCTTATGACATGTTTAACACTCTGCTGCTAGAAGGTAGGAGTGTAGTATGTTTTGGATGCTATGTATGTCTATTTCAATTCTCTTAGCATTATGTAAGAAATTTTAGTATACTGACTGTGGTAAACAGAATAACGACACCTCAAAAAACTGTGTATATTCCAATCTCTGAGACCTGTGAACATTTTACTTCAGAGAATGTGATTGTGGTTACAGTCCTTGAGATGATGCATCATTCAGGCAGGCCCAACCTGATTAATTATTCCTTAAGAGCAAAGAAGCTTACAGGTTATGACCAGGGGAGATGTGACTACATGAGAATGATTAGAGAGAAGCAATTGTATTTAGTTTTAAAACAAAGGTGGCTATGAGTCAGGAATATGTGCAGCCTCTAAAAACTACAAGAATTAAGGAAATAAATTGTCTTTTAGAGACTCCAGAAAGGAATGCAGTGCCACCAGCGCATGGACTTCATTCCAGCCAGAACTTTGTGAGACTTCTAACCACTACATTTGTAAATAATTTGTTACAACAGCAACAGCAATCTAACCTACACACTTAACAAGATATGAAGTTACTTAGTAGCAGATGATATCAGCAAGATGGCAGACTAAAATGCTCTAGGTCTCCATTCTCCCACAGAAACACCAAATAGCCAACAATATATGGAATGAAATAGTTTTGGGAAAGTATTAGAACCACTTAAGAAGTTGCATTAGCCAAGTAAATTCTTAACTTGAAAGAAAAAGCCACATTTAAATCATCAGGAAGTTTTCTAGTATGTTTGCCTGTTCCTAGTCCCACATCTTCCCCAGCACAGCACCATGTGATTGGGAGGAAGTGTTGCAATTTCTAATTCCTTCCTCAGGATAGAAGGAAAGCAATGGAATTTACTTGCCTGGGGGCTACCCAAGATACCTGCTTGTGTCTTGCCTTACTCAAAAGAGCTGACAGGAATGGTGCCATAGTTGAATGTCAAGATTGGAAGCTGCCGAAAGCAGTGGCAGATGCCACATTGTGTGAGAACTGCAGGGGGCCTACAGACACATGGGTGCCTGGGAGGAAGAATTACAAGCAGAGGAATGCATTAGAAATACAAGACCTTGACAGGAAGCAGGGGTGAGATTCTTAATGAAATTAAAACATTTTATGTTAGCTGTGTACAGGAAACTGCAAAAAATACACAGGGCCAAGAAGATACATCCTCATAAAATCTTTGAGAGGCCTCCAAGTCTCCACACTCTGCTGATTAGTTAGAATAGAGCCAGTCTTCAAAGACTGGGAGAAGTGGCAGTTTTTCCTAATACCTAATTTTCAACACAAGTTCACAAGTCATACAAACAAATGGTAAACAAACAAAAGAAATAACAAAACAAAATAAAACCAAACAACTGACCCCTTAGAAGAAAAAAAGTATATCTAAAGAACTCAACTGTAATGACTTCTGACTTACTTGACACAGATTTTAAAACAACTGTCTTAAATATGCTCAGGCATACTCAAACAGACCTGAGGACAGGTCACGTGAAAATATCGAGCCCGAAGAGCAAAAAAAGAAAAAAAGAGAAAAAGAAAAGAAGAAGAAAAAGCAGACGTGAATAGAGGACAAGGGCTTATGACACCATCAAGCCATCTAATATAAACATGGGAATCCTAAAGAAAATAAAGGGGAAGAGAGCTTAGTGGAAAAAATAATGGCTGAAAACATCCCAAACTTGAGGAAAGAAATGGATCTATATATAAAAGAATTTTAATAAACTCCAAGTAAGATAAACCAAATAAATTCACCCTGAGATACATTAGAATCAAGGTGTTAAAAGTCAAAGACAAAGAAAGTCTTGAAAACAGTAAGGAAAAAGTGATTCATCACATACAAGGGATCTTCAATATATTGTCAACGGATTTCTCAGAAGAGGACATTCAGGCTTAAAGTCAGGTGAATAGTGTATTCAAAATGCTGAGAAGTAACATCACCAAGATAGTTGAGTAAGTGGAGTAGGACACCACACAAAGAACACCAATTAGGCAACTATCTATGAACAAAAATAGCTCCGGAAGAGCTTGGGGGTCCATTTGAGAACTTTAGCAACACAGTGGAGTAAAAGACCTGAGAATAACCCCACAGGAGGGTAGCAAAAACAGTTTCATTTTGCCTGTGTCATCCTACCCTGCTGGCTAGCACTGCTCAGCACCGAGAGGAAAATCCCTGATCTGAAGAGCTCCCCTCACTAGCAAAATGAGAGCAGAGTGAGCCTCAAGTTTCCCCAGGTATCGGGGTCTCTGCCCAAAGGACCTGCTCAATTTTCACCCCACCCAGAGACCAAAATAGCTGACACATGTAGAGACAGCTAGAAACAAGGAAGAAGGACAAGGGCTACAAATCTTGGACACGTGACAGGAGTGACCACGGTTCCCAGTGGCTTGTTCTGAAGCCAGAAGCCTTCTGATGAGGACTAAGAACTCTTGCAGATGCCAGACCCCTGCAGTTCTCATCACTGAGGACCTCATCATGAATGCCAGTGGACTACCTTGCAGATAATTCCAACAGTTTTTTTCCCCTGAGGAAACCAGTGGGCAGCACAGCCACCCCAGATCCCCTACAGCTTTCACTGCTGAGGTCCCCACATGTTTTCATGTTCACAGACACCAGCTGCCTCAGTGTCTCCCCTCAATTTTCTCCCCACACCAGCTATCCCAGCCAGAGCCACTCTGGATTCCCTGGGCCTGGGATCTCTACCAGCAGCCAGCTCTAGCCTCTGTGGCTGCAGATGCATGATGATAGCCTAAGCACAGTGGCCAACTGCAACCACTGTGTTCATACCTGCAGTTAGCCCTACAGATGCATGAGTGTATGATGACAGCCCAGGCCCCCACAGCTGCTAGTGCACCTAGATCTAGCCCAACTTTTGTCATCACCCTCCACTATTGTGCACATTCCCACAGCAAGCCCCTACAGTTGCATGAGTGTATGCCAGCAGCCAAGGCCCCCACAGCTGTTGGGGGCTCAGATATTGCCCCAACTTCCATAACTGGCTGGCACTGTGACAGCCATGCACCTGCATGCTGCCACCCCCAAGTCCTGTCACTAGTATTCACTATTATGGACACACCAATAAATAACTTTTGCATCCACGCATCTGCACATTGCAGGACTTGATGCCTGTCATTGGCCTCTACTCTTGTGCACAAGCCTGTAGGTAGCCTCAGCAGTCACACAAGTGCACATCAATAGCCAAGGTCTCCACAGCTACTCATTAACCAAGATCTAACCCTGACTCCTGTGGGAGCCCACCACTGTTGTGCACACACTTGCAGCTAGCACCGGTAGCCCTGCACTTGTTTATCTTGGGCCTCTATAGCCATGTGTGTGCCACAACTAGCCCCTGAAGAAAATAGAGTGCATACCAACAGCCCAAGCATCTACAGCTACTTGTGCACCTAGATATGGCCCTGACTCCTGTCATTGGCCTGCACTGCTGCTCACACTTACCTGCAGCTAGCACTTGCAGGACTGCCCTTCCATGATGCGGATTCCAACTCCTGTCACAGCACCCCCACAACTGTTGTATGAATGTCCAAAGCTAGCCCCTGCAGCCTCAAGAGTATATACCACAGGCCAAGAGGCGCACAGCTGCTCATGCATTGGTTGCTGGTTCCAGCACCTGTCTCAGTCCTGCACCACTGCATGCACAAGCAACTAGCCAGTAATCTGCATACCACTGGCCCCAACTCCTACCACCATCTTCTACAGCCATGTGCATGCCTGCAGATAGTTCCTGCAGCCATGAAAAAAAATACATCAATAGCCAAATCCTCTACAGTTGCTAGGGCACCCAGAGACATCACTGATTTCTGTTACTGGCTTATACTACCATGTGTGCCTATATCTATCCCCCACGGAAGAACACCTATATGTCACCAGACCCAACTCCCTTCACCCATCACCATTGCTGTGTATGCACCTGTGGCATGTCCCTGAAGCCACACAAGTACACAAGGACAACCTGAAAGCATGTAACTGCTCATGCATCTGACAACAGCCCCAGTCCTGCCACTGGAACAGATTCATTAGACTATTAGATGAATGAAATACAAAAGACAAATCAACTGACCTTCACTATGGCACTTGTAAGACCATCTCCCAATATCTTCACACACAGAGTAAGATAAATAGAATTTAGATTCTAGAATACATTGCTGGATCAATAAAAGGTTGAACAAGTGTACCAAATAGGTGGTTGATGACTAGCTGAATTCATATTTCCAGTGATTTTTTAATGTGAAATTTATTGTCAAATTGGTTTCCATACAGCACCCAGTACTCACACCAACAGGTGCCCTCCTCAATACCCATCACCCACCCTCCCCTCCCTTCACCCCCCATAAACCCTTAGTTTGTTCTCAGTTTTTAAGAGTCTCTTATGTTTTGGCTCCCTCCCTCTCTAACCTTTTTTTCTCCTTCCCCTCCCCCATGGTCTTCTGTTAAGTTTCTTAGGATCCACATAAGAGTGAAAATATATGGTATCTGTCTTTCTCTGTATGACTTATTTCACTTAGCATAACACTTTCCATTTCCATCCACGTTGCTACCAAAGGCCATATTTCATTCTTTCTCATTGCCACATAGTATTACATTGTGTGTGTAAACCACAATTTCTTTATCTATTCATCAGTTGATGGACATTTAGGCTCTTTCCATAATTTGGCTATTGTTGGCCATCTGGATGTCTTCATTAGAGAAGTGTCTACTCATGTTTTCTGCCTGTTTCTTCACTGGTTTATTTGTTTTTCAGGTGTGGAGTTTGGTGAGTTCTTTATATATTTTGGATACTAGCCCTTTGTCCAATATGTCATTTGCAAATATCTTTTCCCATTCTGTTGGTTGCCTTTTAGTTTTGTTGATTGTTTCCTTTGCAGTGCAGAAGCTTTTTATCTTCATGAGGTCCCAATAGTTCATTTTTGCTTTTAATTCCCTTAAATTGGGGATGTGTCAAGTAAGAAATTGCTGCGGCTGAGGTCAGAGAGGTCTTTTCCTGCTTTTTCCTCTAGGGTTTTGATGGTTTCCTGTCTCACATTCAGGTTCTTTATCCATTTTGAGTTTATTTTTGTGAATGGTGTAAGAAAGTGGTCTAGTTTCATCCGTCTGCATGTTGCTGTCCTGTTCTCCACCACCATTTGTTAAAGAGACTGTCTTTTTTCCATTGGATATTCTCTCCTGCTTTGTCAAAGATTAGTTGGCCATAGTTTTGTGAGTCTAATTCTGGGCTTGCCATTCGATCCCATTGGTCTATGTGTCTGTTTTTGTGCCAAGACCATGCTGTCTTGATGATTACACCTTTGGAGTAGAGGCTAAAGTCTAGGATTGTGATGCCTCCTGCTTTGGTCTTCTTCTTCAAAATTACTTTGGCTATTCGGGGCCTTTTATGGTTCCATACAAATTTTAGGATTGCTTGTTCTAGTTTCGAGAAGAATGCTGGTGCAATTTTGATTGGGATTGCATTGAATATGTAGATACCTTTGGGTAGTATTGACATTTTAACAATATTTATCCTTCCAACCCATGATCATGATATGTTTTTCCATTTCTTTATATCTTCTTCAATTTCCTTCATAAGCTTTCTGTAGTTTACAGCATACAGACATTTTATATTTTTAGTTAGGTTTATTCCTAGGTATTTTATGCTTCTTGGTGCAATTGTGAATGGGATCAGTTTCTTTATTTGTCTTTCTGTTGCTTCATTATTAGTGTATAAGAATGCAACTGATTTCTGTACATTGATTTTGTATCCTGCAACTTTGCTGAATTCATGTATCAGTTCTAACAGACTTTTGATGGAGTCTATTGGGTTTTCCATGTATAATATCATGTCATCTGCAAAAGTGAAAGCTTGACTTCATCTTTGCCAATTTTGATGCCTTTGATTTCCTTTTGTTGTCTGATTGCTCATGCTAGAACTTCCAACACTATGTTAAACAACAGTGGTGAGAGTGGACATCCCTGTCGTGTTCCTGATCTCAGGGAAAAAGCTCTCAGTTTTTCCCCATTGAGGATGATGTTAGCTGTGGGCTTTTCATAAATGGCTTTTATGATCTTTAAGTATGTTCCTTCTATCCCGACTTTCTCAAGGGTTTTTATTAAGAAAGTTTACTGAATTTTGTCAAAGGCCTTTTCTGCATCGATTGACAGGATCATATGGTTTTTATCTTTTCTTTTATTAATGTGATGTATCACATTGATTGTTGCGAATGTTGAACCAGACCGGCAGCCCAGGAATGAATCCGACTTGATCATGGTGAATAATTCTTTTTATATGCTGTTGAATTCGATTTGCTAGTATCTTATTGAGAATTTTTGCATCCATATTCATCAAGGATATTGGCCTGTAGTTCTCTTTTTTTACTGGGTCTCTGTCTGGTTTAGGAATCAAAATAATGCTGGCTTCATAGAATGTGCCTGGAAATTTTCCTTCCCTTCCTATTTTTTAGAACAGCTTGAGAAGGATAGGTATTATCACTGCTTTAAATGTCTGGTAGCATTCCCCTGGGAAGCCATCTGGTCTTGGACTCTTATATGTTGGGAGATTTTTGTTAATTGATTCAATTTCTTCACTGGTTATGGGTCTGTTCAAGCTTTATATTCCTTTCTGTTTGAGTTTTGGAAGTGTGTGGGTGTTTAGGAATTTGTCCATTTCTTCCAGGTTGTCCAGTTTGTTGGCATATAATTTTTCATAGTATTCCCTGGTAATTGCTTGTATTTCTGAGGGATTGGTTGTAATAATTCCATTTTCATTCATGATTTTATCTATTTGGGTCATCTCCCTTTTCTTTTTGAGAAGCCTGGCTAAAGGTTTATCAATTTTGTTTATTTTTTCAAAAAAACAACTCTTGGTTTCATTGATCTTCTCTACAGATTTTTCTAGATTCTATATAGTTTATTTCTGCTCTGATCTTTATTATTTCTTTTCTTCTGCTGGGTTTGGGGTGTCTTTGCTATTTTGCTTCTATTTCCTTTAGGTGTGCTGTTAGATTTTGTATTTGGGATTTTTCTTGTTTCTTGAGATAGGCCTGGATTGCAATGTATTTTCCTCTCAGGACTGCCTTTGCTGCATCCCAAAGCGTTTGGATTGTTGTATTTTCATCTTCATTTGTTTGCATACATTTTAAAATTTCTTCTCTAATTGCCTGGTTGACCCATTCATTCTTTAGTAGGGTGTTCTTTAACTTCCATGCCTGGGAGGTTTTCCAGACTTTTACTGTGGTTGATTTCAAGCTTCATAGCATTGTGGTCTGAAAGTATGCATGGTATGATTTCAATTATTGTATACTTATGAAGGGCTGTTTTGTGACTCAGTATATGATCTATCCTGGAGAATGTTCCATGTGCACTCGAGAAGAAAGTATATTCTGTTGTTTTGGGATGCAGAGTTCTAAATATATCTATCAGGTCCATCTGATCCAGTGTATCATTCAGGGCCCTTGTTTCTTTATTGACCGTGTGTCTAGATGATCTATCCATTTCTGTAAGTGGAGTATTAAAGTCCCCTGCAATTACCACATTCTTATCAATAAGGTTGCTTAAGTTTGTGATTAACTGTTTTATATATTTGGGGGCTCCCATATTCTGCGCATAGACATTTATAATTGTTACCTCTTCCTGATGGGAGACCCTATAAGTATTATGTAATGCCCTTCTTCATCTCTTGTTATAGCCTTTAATTTAAAGTCTAGTTTGTCTGATATAAGTATGGTTACTCCAGCTTTCTTTTGGCTTCCAGTAGCATGATAAATAGTTCTCCATCCCCTCACTCTCAAGCTAAAGGTTTCCTCAGGTCTAAAATGATTCTCTAGTAGACAGCAAATAGATGGGTCTTGTTTTTTTTTTTATCCATTCTGATACCCTAAGTCTTTTGGTTGGTGTATTTAGTCCATTTACATTCAGTGTTATTATAGAAAGATATGTTTTTAGAGTCATTGTAATGTCTGGAGGTTTCATGCTTGTAGTGATGTCTCTGGTACTTTGTGGTCCTTGCAACATTTCACTCACAGAATCCCCCTTAAGATTTCTCGTAAGGCTGGTTTAGTGGTGATGAATTACTTCAGTTTTTGTTTGTTTGGGAAGAACTTTATGTCTCTTATTCTGAATTACAGACTTGCTGGATAAAGAATTCTCGGCTGCATATTTTTTCTGCTCAGCACATTGAAGATTTCCTGGCATTTCTTTATGGCCTGGAAAGGTCTACCACTACTCTTATGGGTTTCCCTTTATATGTTAGAGCGTATTTATCCCTAGCTGCTTTCAGAATTTTGTCTTTATCCTTGTATTTTGCCAGTTTCAATATGATATGTCATGCAGAAGATCGATTCAAGTTATGTCTGAAGGGAGTTCTCTGTGCCTCTTGGATTTCAATGCCTTTTTCCTTCCCCATATCAGGGAAGTTCTCAGCTATGATTTCTTCAAGTACACCTTCAGCACCTTTCTCTCTTCCTCTTCTGGAATTCCTATTCTACGGATATTGTTCTGTTTGATTGCATCACTTAGTTCTCTAATTCTCCCCTCATGCTCCTGGATTTTTTTATCTCTCTTTTTCTCAGCTTCCTCTTTTTCCATAATTTTATCTCCTAATTCGCCTATTCCCTCCTCTGCCTCTTCAATCCGAGCTGTGGTCATTTCCATTTTATTTTGCAACTCATTTATTGCATTTTTTAGTTCCTCATGACTAATTCTTATTTGCTTAATCTCTGTACCAATAGATTCTCTGCTGTCTTCTATGCTTTTTTCAAGCCCAGCGATTAACTTTATGACTATTATTCTAAATTCTTTTTCCATTAAATTGCTTAAATCCTTTTTGATCAATTCATTAGCTGTCTCTACTTCCTGGAGTTTCTTTTGAGGAGAATTCTTCTGTTTCGTCATTTTGGATAGTCCCTGGGTGGTGCAGAACTGCAGGGCACTTCCACTGTGCTGTCTGGAGTAACTTGTGTTGGTGGGCGGGGCCACAGTCAGACTTGATGTCTCTCCCCAACCCACAGCTGGGTCCATAGTCAGACTGGTGTGTACCTTACCTTCCCCTCTCCCAGGGGCAGGAATCACTGTAGAGTGGTGTGACCCCCGTCTGGGCTATTTGCACACTGCCAGACTTGTGGTGCTGTTTCAATGGGATCTGGCATATTAGCTGGGGTGGATCCACAAGGTGCACAAGGGTGGGAGGGGTAAGCTTAGCTCACTTTGTCATCAGTGGTCCCCTGTGGGAGGGGCCCTGCAGCACCTGGAGGGAGGCAGACCCATCAGAGGGATGGATCCACAGAAGCACAGCATTGGGTGTTTGCACGGTGCGAGTAAGTTTGGTGACAGGAACTGGTTCCCTTTGGGATTGCAGCTGGGGGATGGGAGAGGGCGATGGCGCTGAGAGGGCGCTGGCCAGTGCCTTTGTTCCCCACTGAGCTGAGCTCTGTCTTCCAGGGTTCAATACCTCTCCCTCCTGGTGTCCTCTTGCCCCCCCACTCTCCAAGCAGAGCTATTGACTTATAACATTCCAGATGTTAAGTCCCACTACCTGTCAGAACTCACACAGTCTGGGCCTTCCACTCTTGCAAGCCAAACTCGGGGATTCTGCCTTGCTGGCCAGACTGCCTCTCCACTGCCCCGGCTCCCTCCCACCAGTCTGTGTAGCATGCGTTGCCTCTCTGCCCTTCCTACCTTCTTCTGTGGGCCTCTTGTCTAGGCTTGGCTCTAGAGAGTCCATTCTGCTAGTCTTCTGGTGGTTTTCTGGGTTATTTAGGCATATATGGGTGGAATCTAAGTTATCAGCAGGACGAGGTGAGCCCACTGTCCTCCTACACTCCCATCTTACTGGTACCTCCTCCAGTGATATTTGACAAGAACAAAAAAAAAAAAAAAAACCTGCATGTGTTTACAGCCAGCACCTGCAGCTGGCCCATGCAGCTAAGCATGTGCACACCACCTGCTGTGGCTGCCTTCACCACCTGCCCCAGTCCCTTGCCCCTGGACATAAGACACGAAGATTCAAGCAGGTCTGGTACCCACCATGTATCCCCCATTAACTTACTATCAATGATCACACAGTTGTCAATGTTGTGGGCACCAGCTGCCTGAACTGATAAGACACTATGCCCCTCAGGCCCAGAGCCACCACTTGACCTCACACTTGCTGCCCTGTGCTACCATACCTGAGACCACAGCATGCTGTGTGCTCCCCTGCCATCATTCAGGGGTAAGCCTTTCCTTCCAAAGTCAGTCCACAAAGACTAGAAAAGGTGACTGCTTCTTGATAATGCATAGAAACCTATGCAAGACTGCAGGGATCACGAAGAATCAGAAAAACATGTCATCACCAAATGTATACAATAAACTCAGTAACTGACCCCTAAAAAAAATGAGATCCACAAACTGCCTGATAAGAATTCAAAATAATTATTCTAAAAAAGATAACAAGAAAAGAGGGGGAAGATGGTGGCATAGGAGGACTCTGGGCTCACCGTGCGTCCTGATGATCACTTAGATTCCACCTACACGTCCCTAAATAACCCAGAAAACCACCAGAAGATTAGAAGAATGGAGTCTCTGGACCCAAGCGCAGACAAGAGGCCCACGGAAGAGGGTAGGAAGGGCGGCAAGGTGGTGCATGCTACACGGACTGACAGGAGGGAGCCAGGGCGGAGGGGCGGCCCACAGGCGAAGCAAGAGACCCCGAGTCTGGCTTGCAAAAGGAGAGGGGCCAGATGGACTGTGTTCAGACAGCGAGAGGGACTTAACATCTGCAAGGTTATAAGTTAACAGCTCTGCTCAGAGAGTGGGAAGGCTGGAGGAAAATGGGAGGGAGAGTTGCTGAGTCCCCGGACGACACAGCTCAGTTTGGTGGGGAACAAAGGCACTCTCCAGCGCCATCTCCCTCGCCCATCCCCCAGCCAAAATCCCAAAGGGAACCAGTTCCTGCCAGGGAACTTGCTTGCACTGCGCAAACACCCAACGCTGTGCTTCTGAGAAGCCACACTTCTGGCAGCGGGTCTGACTCCCTTCCGCTGTCTCAGGGCCCCTCCTGAAGTAGATCACTGAAGGAGAAGTGATCTGAACCTGCCCCTCCCGCCGCCATGCACCTTGACTATCCATCCCAACTAATACACAGATCCCCAGCACCACAAGCCTGGCAGTGTGCAAGTAGCCCAGACAGCCAGGCCACCCCACAGTGAATCCTGCCCCTAGGAGAGGGTAAGAGAAGGTACACACCAGTCTGACTGTGGCCCCAGCAGTGGGCTGGGGGCAGACACCAGGTCTGACTGTGGCCCACCCACCAACACAAGTTATTCCAGACAGCACAGAAGTGCCCTGCAATTCCACACCACTCCAAGAATGACTAAACGGAATAATTCCCCTCAAAAGAATCTCCAGGAAATAACAACAGCTAATGAACTGATCAAAAAGGATTTAAACAATATAACAGAAAGTGAATTTAGAATAATAGTCATAAAATTAATTTCTGCACTTGAAAATAGTATAGAGGACAGCAGAGAATCTATTGCTACAGAGATCAAGGGACTAAGGAATAGTCAGGAGGAGCTAAAAAATGCAATAAACGAGTTGCAAAATAAAATGGAAACAACCACGGCTCGGATTGAAGAGGCAGAGGAGAGAATACGTGAACTAGAAGATAAAATTATGGAAAAAGAAGAAGCTGAGAAAAAGAGAGATAAAAAAAAATCCAGGAGTATGAGGGGAAAATTAGAGAATTAAGTGATGCACTAAAGAGAAATAATATACGCATAATTGGTATTCCAGAGGAGGAAGAGAGAGGGAAAGGTGCTGAAGGGGTACTTGAAGAAATCATAGCTGAGAACTTCCCTGATCTAGGCAAGGAAAAAGGCATTGAAATCCAAGAGGCACAGAGAACTCCCTTCAGACGTAACTTGAATTGATCTGTACAACATATCATAGTGAAACTGGCAAAATACAAGGATAAAGAGAAAATTCTGAAAGCAGAGAGGGATAAACGTGCTCTAACATATAAAGGGAGACCTATAAGACTCGTGACCAATCTCTCTCCTGAAACTTGACAGGCCAGAAAGGAATGGCAGGAGATCTTCAATGTGAGGAACAGAAAAAATATGCAGCCAAGAATCCTTTATCCAGCAAGTCTGTCATTTAGAATAGAAGGAGAGATAAAGGTCTTCCCAAACAAAAACTGAAGGAATTCGTCACCACTAAACCAGCCCTACAAGTTCCCCCCTAAGGGGGATCCTGTGAGACAAAGTACCAGAGATATCACTACAAGCATGAAACCTGCGGACATCACAATGACTCTAAACCCATATCTTTCTATAATAACACTGAATGTAAATGGACTAAACACGCCAACCAAAAGACATAGGGTATCAGAATGGACAAAAAAACAAGACCCATCTATTGCTGTCTACAAGAGACTCATTTTAGACCTGAGGACACCTTCAGATTGAGAATGAGGGGATGGAGAACTATTTATCATGCTACTGGAAGTCAAAAGAAAGCTGGAGTAACCATACTTATATCAGACAAACTAGACTTTAAATTAAAGGCTGTAACAAGAGATGAAGAAGGGAATTATACAATAATTACAGGGTCTATCCATCAGGAAGAGCTAACAATTATAAATGTCTATGCGCCGAATACGGGAGACCCCAAATATATAAAACAATTACTCACAAACTTAAGCAATCTTATTGATAAGAATGTGGTAATTGCAAGGGACTTTAACACTCCACTTACAGAAATGGATAGATCATCTAGACACACGGTCAATAAAGAAACAAGGGCCCTGAATGAGACATTGGATCAGATGGACTTGACAGATATATTTAGAACTCTGCATCCCAAAGCAACAGAATATACTTTCTTCTCGAGTGCACATGGAACATTCTCCAAGATAGATCACATACTGTGACACAAAACAGCCCTTCATAAGTTTACAAGAATTGAAATCATACCATGCATACTTTCAGACCACAACGCTATGAAGCTTGAAATCAAACACAGGAAAAAGTCTGGAAAACCTCCCAAAGCATGGAGGTTAAAGAACACCCTACTAAAGAATGAGTGGGTCAACCAGGCAATTAGAGAAGAAATTTAAAAATGTATGGAAGCAAACGAAAATGAAAATACAACAATCCAAACGCTTTGGGATGCAGTGAAGGCAGTCCTGAGAGGAAAATACAGTGCAATCCAGGCCTATCTCAAGAAACAAGAAAAATCCCAAATACAAAACCTAACAGCACACCTAAAGGAAATAGAAGCAGAGCAGCAAAGACAGCCTAAATCCAGCAGAAGAAGAGAAATAATAAAGATCAGAGCAGAAATAAACTATATAGAATCTAAAAAAAAACGGTAGAGCAGATCAACGAAACCAAGAGTTGGTTTTTTGAAATAAACAAAATCGATAAACCTCTAGCCAGGCTTCTCAAAAAGAAAAGGGAGATGACCCAAATAGATAAAATCATGAATGAAAATGGAATTATTACAACCAGTCCCTCAGAGATACAAGCAATTATCAGGGAATACTATGAAAAATTATATGCCAACAAACTGGACAACCTGGAAGAAATGGACAAATTCCTAAACACCCACACACTTCCAAACGTCAACCAGGAGGAAATTGAAAGCTTTAACAGACCCATAACCAGCTAAGAAATTGAATCAGTCATCAAAAATCTCCCAACAAATAAGAGTCCAGGAGCAGATGGCTTCCCAGGGGAGTTCTACCAGACGTTTAAAGCAGAAATAATACCTATTCTTCTCAAGCTATTCCAAAAGATAGAAAGGGAAGGAAAACTTCCAGACTCATTCTATGAAGCCAGCATTACTTTGATTCCTAAACCAGACAGAGACCCAGTAAAAAAAGAGAACTACAGGCCAATATCCTTGATGAATATGGATGCAAAAATTCTCAATAAGATACTAGCAAATCGGATTCAACAGCACATAAAAAGAATTATTCACCATGATCAAGTCAGATTCATTCCTGGGATGCTGGGTGGTTCAACATTCACAAATCAATCAACGTGATACATCACATTAATAAAAGAAAAGATAAGAACCATATGATCCTGTCAATTGATGCAGAAAAGGCATTTGACAAAATTCAGCAACCTTTCTTAATAAAAACCCTCGAGAAAGTCGGGATAGAAGGAAAATACTTAAAGATCATACAAGCCATTTATGAAAAGCCCACAGCTAACATCATCCTCAATGGGGAAAAACTGAGAGCTTTTTCCCTGAGATCAGGAACACGACAGGGATGCCCACTCTCACCACTGTTGTTTAACATAGTGTTGGAAGTTTTAGCATGAGCAATCAGACAACAAAAGGAAATCAAAGGCATCAAAATTGGCAAAGATGAAGTCAAGCTTTCACTTTTTGCAGATGACATGATATTATACATGGAAAACCCGATAGACTCCACCAAAAGTCTGTTAGAACTGATACATGAATTCAGCAAAGTTGCAGGATACAAAATCAATGTACAGAAATCAGTTGCATTCTTTTTTTTTTTTTTTAATTTTTTTTTTCAACGTTTATTTATTTTTGGGACAGAGAGAGACAGAGCATGAACGGGGGAGGGGCAGAGAGAGAGGGAGACACAGAATCAGAAACAGGCTCCAGGCTCTGAGCCATCAGCCCAGAGCCTGACGCGGGGCTTGAACTCACGGACCGCGAGATCGTGACCTGGCTGAAGTCGGACACTTAACCGACTGCGCCACCCAGGCGCCCCAAATCAGTTGCATTCTTATACACTAACAATGAAGCAACAGAAAGACAAATAAAGAAACTGATCCCATTCATAATTGCACCAAGAAGCATAAAATACCTAGGAACAAATATAACCAAAGATGTAAAATATCTGTATGCTGAAAACTATAGAAAGCTTATGAAGGAAATTGAAGAAGATATAAAGAATAAATAAAGAAATGGAAAAACATTCCATGCTCATGGGTTGGAAGAATAAATATCGTTAAAATGTCAATACTACCCAAAGCTATCTACACATTCAATGCAACCACAATCAAAATTGCATCAACATTGTTCTCGAAACTAAAACAAGCAATCCTAAAATTTGTATGGAACCACAAAAGGCCCTGAATAGCCAAAGTAATTTTGAAGAAGACCAAAGCAGGAGGCATCACAATCCCAGACTTTAGCCTCTACTACAAAGCTGTCATCATCAAGACAGCATGGTATTGGCACAAAAACAGACACATAGACCAATGCAATAGAATAGAAACCCCAGAACTAGACCCACAAACATATGGCCAACTAATCTTTGACAAAGCAGGAAAGAACATCCAATGGAAAAGACAGTCTCTTTAACAATTGGTGCTGGGAGAACTGGACAGCAACATGCAGAAGATTGAAACTAGACCACTTTCTCACACCATTCACAAAAATAAATTCAAAATGGATTAAGGACCTGAATGTGAGACAGGAAACCATCAAAACCCTAGAGAAGAAAGCAGGAAAAGACCTCTCTGACCTCAGCCGCAGCAATTTCTTACTTGACACATCCCCAAATGCAAGGGAATTAAAAGCAAAAATGAATTCCTAGGACCTTATGAAGATAAAAAGCTTCTGCACAGCAAACGAAACAACCAACAAAAATAAAAGGCAACCAACGGAATGGGAAAAGATATTTGCAAATGACATATCGGACAAAGGGCTAGTATCCACAATCTATAAAGAGCTCACAAAACTCCACACCTGAAAAACAAATAACCCAGTGAAGAAATGGGCAGAAAACATGAATAGACACTTCTCTATAGAAGACATCTGTATGGCCAACAGGCACATGAAAAGACGCTCAACGTCGCTCCTCATCAGGGAAATACAAATCAAAACCACACTCCGATATCACCTCGTGCCAGTCAGAGTGGCCAAAATGAACAAATCAGGAGACTATAGATGCTGGCGAGGATGTGGAGAAACGGGAACCCTCTTGCACTGTTGGTGGGAATGCAAATTGGTGCAGCCGCTCTGGAAAACAGTGTGGAGGTTCCTCAAAAAATTAAAAATAGACCTACCCTATGACCCAGCAATAGCACTGCTAGGAACTTACCCAAGGGATACAGGAGTACTGATGCATAGGGGCACTTGTATCCCAGTGTTTATAGCAGCGCTCTCAACAATAGCCAAATTACGGAAAGAGCCTAAATGTCCATCAACTGATGAATGGGTAAAGAAATTGTGGTTTATATACACAATGCAGTACTACATGGCAATGAGAAAGAATGAAATATGGCCCTTTGTAGCATCATGGATGGAACTGGAGAGTGTGATGCTAAGTGAAATAAGCCATACAGAGAAAGACAGATACCATATGTTTTCACTCTTATGTGGATCCTGAGAAACTTAACAGAAACCCATGGGGAGGGGAAGGAAAAAAAAGAGAAAAAAGAGGTTTAGAGTGGGAGAGAGAGACAAAGCATAAGAGACTCTTAAAAACTGAGAACAAACTGAGGGTTGATGGGGGTGGGAGGGAGGGGAGTGTGGGCGATGGGTATTGAGGAGGGCACCTTTTGGGATGAGCGCTGGATTTGTATGGAAATCAATTTGACAATAAATTTCATATATTGAGAAGAAAAAATAAATAAATAAATAAATAAATAAATAAATAAATAAATAAAATAAAAAAGATAACAAAATTAGGAAAATAATCAAGAACATGACATCAACAAAGATATAGAATGAGATCAAAAAAGATGTAGAAAACAGAAGAAGAACCAAACAGAAATTTTATAACAGAAGAATACAATGACTGGACTAAAACAAATATATATATATATATATATATATATATATATATATATATGAATATGTATCATATCATATATATAAATATATATACACACACACACAAATTTATATATCTATATCTATATCTGTATATATAGATATATAAAATAGAGCTCTTCAGTAACAGACTTGACCAAGCAGAAGAATCAGTGAACTTGAAGACAGGTCATTCAAATTTATGATGTCAAAGGAGAAAAAGAAATGGAAAGGAATGTAGATACCCTATGGTACTTATAAGACAACATCAAAAAAACAATATTTGCACTATGGGAATCTAAGAAGGTAAAGAGAAAAAGGGAAAGAGGCAAATAGTTTACTTAAAAGAATAATAGAACAAACTTCCCAATTCTGGAGAAAGATATGGATACCCAGTGTGTTATGTACCCAGTACACAATGAAATCAGTAACTTACCCCTCAACAAAATGGAGATACCAAATTACCTGAAAAATAATTCAAAATAATTGTTCTCAAATTATAACAAAATTGGGAAAATAATACAAGAACATGAGAAGGTCAACAAAGATATAAAATGATAAGGTAAGATCCAATCCGAAGAAGACTTCACTGAGACTCATTATAATCAAATTGTCAAAAGTCCAAGACAAAGAGAGAATTTTGAAGCAGCAAGAGAAAAGAAGCTTGTCAATGTCTGTATAGAACCTGTTTGTGTGACTTGTCATGGATTTCTGCCCCAGAACTGCACATACACAGTCATGGAGGGTTTGGTTGGTTTGGGCTCCATATCTGACCTTGGGATCAGAATTGGCCCTTCTGTTCCTGATGACAAGAGGGATTTATGGAGTTCACATTCCTCCTGGAGACAGACCAGGGATGGATCCTGGAGGGAAAAGGAATAAACAAACACCCAGGCTCCTAAGATTGTGAGATATGACAAGAAAAAAAAAAGAAAACAGTTTGCTCAGGACTGCACTTAAGCAAATTTAATGACTAACCATATAGTCATGGTATATCTATTTCCAGTTAGTTAGTTGGGAATAGTTATTTGGAAGGCTCACCTGAGGGAGGACGCTTTGCCCAGGACCCTCAGTAGTGACTGCCACTGGGCTGTTCACTGCAGGGCTTCCCCAGCCAGAGGCTGGATATTGTGACTACCCGATTTGATGTATTAAGTCTTCTTTGTTTTTCTCTGTACTTCTCTCCCTCTTTATATTTAATGTAATTGTTTAATTCCATATATTCCCTTTCCCTTATAATTAATAGGGTATTTGTATCCAGCAAACATGCTAAAAGAATAGATCTCAATGTTCTTACCAACACCACCACCACTACCACTACCACTACCACCACCAACAACAACAACAATAACAAAGTAATCATAGGAAGTGATGAATATGTTTGTGGTAATAATTTCATAATGTATACATGTCAAAAAATTGTATTTTACAGCTTAAATATATATAATTTTATTAGTCTATAACAAATAAATAAAAATGTTTTTAAAATAAAATGCTGGAAGAAAAAAGTCAACTAAGAACACTATTCAGCAATACTATCCTTCAAAACAATAGAGAAATTAATACATTCTTAGATAAACAAAAGCTAAGAGAGTTCTTTCCAATATACTTGTCCTACAAAAAAGGCAAAAGAGAGTCATTTAAGGTAAATAAAGGGATGATAGATAGTAACTCAAAGTCAGAAAAATATATAAAGGTCCATAGTAAAAAATATACAGACAAATAGAAAACCTGTATTATTTTAAATATGGCGTGTAACCACTTTTAAACCAATATTACAGGATTTAAAACACAAAAACATAAAAAATAATTATAAATCTATATTCATGGGTATATAATATCTAAACATGTAATTTGAAAAACCTATAAGGTAAAGTGATGGATACAGCTATAAAGGAGACAAGTTTTTGTGTTTGATTTAAGTTGTTATCAGTGTAAACAGTTTCCTATACCTTTAGGGGTTTTTTTTGTAATCCCTATAGTAACTACAATCACTATGGAATATAGACAAAAAAGAATTGAGAATGGAAACAAAAGATGTCAGCCCCCCCCCCAAAAAAAGAAGAAAGAAAGAAAGAAGGAAGGCAATAGGGAGAAAACAAAATACAAAAAGAGAAAAGAAATTAAGACATGTGGATAACAATTAACAAAATGGCAATAGTAAGTCCTTCCCTATTAGTAATTGTTTTAAATGTAAAAAACCTAAACAAAATAACATAGATTTGCAGAAGATTTAAAAAATCAGGATCCAACTATATGTTGTCTAAAAGACATTTACTTTAGACCTAAGGGCATGCATAGGTTGAAAGTAAAAGAATGGATACATAGATCCCATGTGAATAGCAACCAAAGGAGAACAGGGGGGCTATACAATATCAGGAAAAAACCAAGTTTAAGTAAAATATTGTTACAAAATGCAAAATATTATATAATGATAAAAGGGTCAAAACACCAAGAAGTTTGTAAATATTTATAAACATATACATGCACAAAATACCAAAGCTCTTAAGTAGACAGCTCTGAGTTAATGGTAGGCTAGACTACCCCACTTCCAGCAACGGATGGAACCATTAGACAGAACATCAGAAAAGAGAGGACTTGAACAGCACTGACCCATGGAACCTTATAGACAGATACAGAACAACTCACCCAGCGACATTAGAACACTTATTTTTCTCAAGGGTGTATGGACCATCCTCCAGGATAGACTATATGTTAGGTTACAAAACAAGTGTTAATAAATGTATAAATACTGAAATCATAGAAGTTATCTTTTCTAATCACAAGCTAATGAAACTATAAATCAAAATAAGGGCACTAGTAAATCCATTAATAAGTGGAAACTAAATAACACACACTTAAACAACAAATGTATCAAAGAAGAAATCACAAGGGAAATTAGCAAATATCTTGAGATAAATGAAAACAAATAAAAATATGCCATCACTTACAGGATGCAGTGAAAGCAGTAACAACAGAGATATTTGGAGCTGTAAATGCCTACATTAAAAAAGAGGAAATCCTTAAAATAAAAACCCTAAACTTTACATTTTAAAATGCTAGAGAAAGAACAACCTATATCCAAATGTAGTAGAAGGAAGAAACTAATAAATATTAGAGCAGAGTAAATGAAATAGAGAAGAGAAAATCAACGAAAGCCAAGAGTTCATTATTTAAGAAATATTTTTTATGTTTATTTATGTTTGAGAGAGAGAGAGACAGAGTGTAAGCAGGGGAGGAGCAGAGAGAAAGGGAGACATAGAATCTGAAGCAGGGCCCAGGCTCTGAGCCCAGCATGGGACTTGAACCCACAACGGTGAGATCATGACCTGAGCAGAAGTTGGATGCTTAATGGACTAAGTCACCCATGTGTCCATGGAGTTAGTTCTTTAAAAATATCAATGAAATTGATAAGACTTTACCTATATTAAGAAAAGAAGAAGAATGAAATAACTAATATCAGAAATGAAAGGGGATATTGTAATAAATTTTACAGAAATGAAAGATTATAATAACATATAATAACATAATAACATATTATATAATAACATATAAAACATATTATAATAACACCACATATAATACATATAACATATTATATAATAACATAGAATAACATATAACATATAATAACATAATAACTGTATGCCAACAAATTCAACAAAATACATGAAATAGGATAAATTCTTTGAAACATGTAACCTATTATGGCTGAGATATGGATAAATTGAAAAGCTGAACAGATCTATAAATCAGAAAGAGATTGAATCAGTAATAAAAAATAATCTTCCCAAAAGAAAATCCCAGAAACAGATGGCTTCACTGGTGAATTCTATACAATATGTAAAGAAGAATTAATGCCAATTATTCTCAAACTCTTCCCAAAAGATGAAGAGAACACTTTTAAATTTATTCCATGAGGCGAGCATTACTCTGATACCAAAGCCAGAAAAAAGACACTACAGAAAGGAAAAATAACAAGTGCTGGTGAGGATGTGGAGAAAGAGAAACCCTTATGCTCTGTTGCCAGGAACATAAATTGGTGCAATCACTGTGGAAAACAGTGTGAAGGTTTCTCAAAAAATTTTTAAAAGAAATGCATATGGTCCAGTAATTCCACAACTGGGTATTTAACCAAAGAAAATAAATAAAAGCACTAATTTGAAAAGATAAATGCACCCTTATGTTTATTGTGGCATTATTTACAATAGCAGAGATGTGGAAGCAACTCAAGTATCCTCTGATAGATGAATGGATAAAGAAGTGTCATGTATACATATTAGAATATTATGCAGCTATAAAGATGAATGATATCTTGCCATTTGTGACAACATGAATGGACCAGAAGGTATTATGCTAAGTGAAATAAGTCAGACAGAGAAAAACAAAAATCATATGATTTCACTTATATGTGTAATCCAAAACAAAAACAAAAACAAAAGAAATGAGCAAACAAACAAAAAGCAAAAATAGACTCATAAATATAGAGAACAAACTTATGGTTTCCAGAAAGGAGGGAGGTGGAGGAATGGGAAAAATGGGTGAATGAGAGTGGGAGGTATAGACTTCCAGTCGTGAAGTGATTAACTCAGAGGGTGAAAGGCATAGCATAGGGAATACATTCAATGGTATTGTGACAGCTTTGTCTGGTGACAGATGGGAAGTACACTTGTGGTGAGCATAGCAAAACATGAGAATTGTCAAAAAAAAAAAAAAAAAAAAGAGTTCTCAAATCAGCATGTTGTATACCCGAAACCAATATAACATTGTGGGTCAACTATACTTGAATAAAAATTATAAAAATTAAAAAAAATAACATTACAGATTTATATTCCTCATGAATATTGATGGAAAAATTCTCAATAAGACACTAGCAAACAGAATTTAACAGCAGGTTAGAAGGATTATGCACCACAACCCAATGGGACCTATTCCTGGAACACCAGGTTGGTTCAACACATGAAAATTCATCAGTGCACCACATCACACTAACCCTATTCCTGGGACGCCAGGATGGCTCAACACATGAAAATTAATCGGTGTACCACACCACACTAACCCTATTCCTGGAACGCCAGGATGGTTCAACACATGAAAACTAATCAGCGTACCACACCACATTAACAGAATGAAGGAAGAAAAAACCACATGATCATCTCAAGTAATGCAGAAAAAATGTTTGACAATATTGAGCATTATTTCATGATAAAAATAGTCAATAAGTTAAAAACTAGAAGGAAATTACCTCAGCATAATCAAGACCATATATGAAAATCCCACACAGTTAGCATGATACTAAATGGTGAAAGACTGAAAGTTTTTCCTCTCAGATCTGAAACAAAACACAGATACGTGCTTTCATTACTTATATTTAGCATAGTACTGAAAGTCCTAGCCAAGAACAATTAGACAAGAAAAAATAAATAAAAGGCATCCAAATTATAAAGTAAGAAGGAAATAAATCTGTGTTCACAACTGACATGATCTTATATATAGAAAACCCTAAAGATACCACCCCCCGAAAAAACTGTTCTAGCAAACCAAAAAAGAATCAGCAAAGTTGACATGTACAAAATCAAGACACAATTTCTATACAATTTCTGTACAATAATGAACAATCCAAAAACTTTACTTAAAAAACTATTTACATTAACACCAAAAAGAATAACACACCTGGAATACACTTAGCCAAGGAACTGAAAAACTTGTACACTGAAACCTAAAAAGATGGTGTTGAAAGAAATTAAAATTTATTTGAATAAATGGAAACACATCTTGTGTTCACAAATTGGCAGATTTATACTATTAAGATGTCAATACTACATGAAGCTATCCACAGACTTAATGCAATCCCTCTTAAAATCCAAAAGTTGGCTTTTGAAGAAATATAAATGTTCGTCTCAAAATTCTTGTGGAATTTCAATGGAACTTGAATAGCCAAAACAATCTTGAAAAAGAACAAATTTGAAGATCTCATATTTCCTGATTTCCAAACTTATTGCAATGTTGCAATAATCAAAACGGTGTGATATGGCATAAAGACAGACCTATGGAATAAAAGGGAGTGTCCAGAAATAAATCTTCACATATATGGTCAAATGATATTCTACAGGAGTACCAAAACTAATCATCAGAGCTAAAAGGGAATCTTTGGAATGGGAGGGAATATTTGCTAAGACGTAAATATCCCGGATATGTAAAGAAATACAACAAAAAACAATGAAAATCAATTTTAAAAAATGAACAAAGTCCTTAAATAAGCATTTCTCCAATAAATTACTGTAAAGGACAATAATCACATCACTAATCAGGGAAATGCAAATGAAAACCACAATGAGATACCACCTCACACCCATTAAAATGCCTACTATTTAAAAATATATATACACAAAAAATAGCAATTGTTTCTGAGCACATGGAGAAGTGGGAATCTTTGTATACTGTTGGTGGGAATTAGAAATGGCAGTTCTTCTGTGTATGCTGTAAGAAAGTGGTCCAGGTTCATTCTTCTGCATGTTGCTGTCCAGTTTCCCAGCACCACTTGCTGAAGAGACTGTCTTTATTCCACTGGATATTCTCTCCTGCTTTGTCAAATATTAGTTGACCATAGGTTTGTGGGTCCATTTATGGGTGCTCTATTCTGTTCTATTAATCTGAGTGTCTGTTCTTGTGCCAATACCATATTGTCTTGATGATTACAGCTTTGTAGTACAGCTTGAAGTCCGGGATTGTGATGCCTCTTGCTTTGGTTTTCTTTTTCAAGATTGCTCAAAATGGGTGAAAGACCTAAATGTAAGACAGGAAGCCATCAAAATCCTCAAAGAGAAAGCAGGCAAAAACCTCTTTGATCTTGGATGCAGCAACTTCTTACTCAACACGCCTCCAGAGGCAAGGGAAACAAAAGCAAAAATGAACTACTGGGACCTCATCAAAATAAAAAGCTTCTGCACAGCGAAGGAAACAATCAGCAAAACTAAAAGGCAACCGACAGGATGGGAGAAGATATTTGCAAACGACATATCAGATAAAGGGTTAGTATCCAAAATCTATAAACAACTTATCAAACTCAACACTCAAAAAGAAACAAATAATCCAGTGAAGAAATGGGCAAAAGACAGGAAAAGACATTTCTCCAAAGAAGACATCCAGATGGCCAACTGACACATGAAAAAAATGCTCAACATCACTCATCATCAGGGAAATACAAATCAAAACCACAATGAGATACAACCTTATCCCTGTCAGAATGGCTAACATTAACAACTCAGGCAACAACAAATGTTGGCAAGGATGTGGAGAAAGAGGATCTCTTTTGCATTGTTGGTGGCAGTGCAAGCTGGTGCAGCCACTCTGGAAAACAGTATGGAGGTTCCTCAAGAAACTAAAAATAGAACTACCCTATGACCCAGCAATTGCACTAGTAAGCACTTATCCAAGGGATACAGGTGTGCTGTTTTGAAGGGGCACATACACCCCCATGTTTATAGCAGCACTCTCAGCAATAGCCCAAGTATGGAAAAAGCCCAAATGTCCATCGATGGATGAATGGGTAAAGAAGATGTGGTGTATATATATATATATATGTGTGTATATATATATATATATATATATATATATATACACACACACACACACACACACACACACACACACACACACACACAATGGAGTATTACTCTGCAATCAAAAAGAATGCGATCTTACCATTTGCAACTACATGGATGGAACTGGAGGGTATTATGCTAAGTGAAATTAGTCAGAGAAAGACAAATATCATATGACTTCACTAATATGAGGACTTTAAGAGACAAAACAGATGAACATAAAGGAAGGGAAGCAAAAATAATATAAAAACAGGGAGGGGGACAAAATAGAAGAGACTCATAAATATGGAGAACAAACTGAGGGCTACTGGAGGGGGTGTGGGAGGGGGGATGAGCTAAATGGGTAAATAACACTAAGGAATCTACCCCAGAAATCATTGTTGCACTATATGCTAACTAATTTGGATGCAAATTTAAAAAAATATAAAATTAAATTTAAAAAAAAGGAAATGGCAGTCTTCAAAAATTTAAATTAGAATCATGATATAATCCAACAATTCCTCTTTGAGGTACCTAGCAAAAAGAATTAAATTAGGGTCTTGGAAAAGATATTTCTGTACTGATGTCATAGCAGCATTACTCACAATAGCCAAGAGGTAGAAGCAACCAAAGTGTCATCCATTGAGAGAACAATGGCTGAACAAAATTTAGTATGCATACACAATGTTGCCTTTTAGTTTTGCTGATTATTTCCTTCGCTGTGCAGAAGCTTTTTATTTTGATGAGGTCCCAGTAGTTCATTTTTGCTTTTGTTTCCCTTGCCTCTGGAGGCGTGTTGAGTAAGAAGTTGCTGCATCCAAGATCAAAGAGGTTTTTGCCTGCTTTCTCTTTGAGGATTTTGATGGCTTCCTGTCTTACATTTAGGTCTTTCATCCATTTTGAGTTTATTTTTGTGTGTGGTGTAAGAAAGTGGTCCAGGTTCATTCTTCTGCATGTCGCTGTCCAGTTTTCTCAGCACCACTTGCTGAAGAGACTGTCTTTATTCCATTGGATATTCTTTCCTGCTTTGTCAGAGATTAGTTGGCCATACGTTTGTGGGTCCATTTCTGGGTTCTCTATTCTGTTGCATTGATTTGAGTGTCTGTTCTTGTGCCAGTACCATACTGTCTTGATGATTACAGCTTTATAGTATGCTTGGAGTCTGGGATTGTGATGCCTCCTGCTTTGGTTTTCTTTTTCAAGATTGCTTTGGCTATTCAGGGTCTTTTCTGGTTCCATACCAATTTTAGGATTATTTGTTCTAGTTCTGTGAAGAATTGCTGGTATTATTTTGATAAGGATTGCATTGAATATGTAGTTTGATTTGGATAGTATCAACATTTTAACAATATTTTTATTCCTATCCAGGAGCAGCAACATGGATGAATTTAGAGATCATTTTACTAAGTGATTAAGTTGTAAAAAGACAAATATTGTAGTATTCCACTTACACGATGGACCTAGCATAGCCACATTGACAAAGACAGAACATAGATTGCTGGTTGCCAAGGACTGAAGGGAGTTAGAATGGGAAATTGATATTTAAGGAGTATAAATTTCCAATTTCACAAGATGAAAAGAGTTCTGGAGATCAGTATACAACAATGTGAATGTACTTCAGAATAAAGAACGGTACACTTAAAAATAGTTAAGATGCAAAATTTATGTTACATATTAATAACATAACATAATAACATTGTTATCATTGCTGTTGTTTTTATGCTGACTCACACACGTGATGATTTTTTTCTCTAATTTTGGTAACTTTTGTGAGTTTGTCTATTATCAAACATCATATTTAAGAATCCATAGGGGCCCATGAATTAAGGCTGACTTCCTCCAGTGAGGATCTGTGTCTGCTTCTGAAGGATTCCAGGAGGCAAGTAGCTGAGGACCAATTAAATTTTTCAGCTTTGAGACTGACTGGATACCCTGAATTTAAAACATAAAACTTCAAAAGGATAGGTCTATTGATACAAATTGCTTAGGAAGATGACAGTGGTTGGTGGTGGGGGCATGATGGTGGTGATTACTATTTATTGATTTTTTTCCACCAGGAGCCAGTAATCTCTTCATGGTTCCCTTTGCCTTAGGCAGAGATTTACCTCTCTCAACTGAGGGTTTAGCCATATAAGTGTCCTATCTTTATGCAAGGGTCTTGGCTTTAGCTCTCCCACTATAAGTGGGCTCAAGGACCAGTCTTCTGTTCTGGTCAGGCAGTCACTCCTCAGAACGTCAGGTCTGCAAAAGGATTTGTCTTCAGGGCAGACTAGCTTTAGGTCACTTTACCTCTCTGTTTTCAGCTCACTTTTTAATTTAAGTATCTTAGGGCTGTCCCTTTCATTTTCAGAAGCTGACCAAAGTATTTAAAATTTTGTTACCTGTAATTCATACCTGTATTAAAATAAGAGAGTGGTCCAGAATATCTAATCTAATGAACTTGAGGCATATATTTTCACTTAAGGCTCTGTACTCTGATAAAATGTACCTATCTGGAGAATATATATCCATTACAAAATGGATTCAGAGGTGTCCAGTATGTCACAAGGGCCAACTGAGTGGGTTATTTGATGTCTATTTGCATGAGAGACCTAGCAGCATCATGGGAAGGAGTTCATCCTGACAGATGTGGGAACCAAGGGGGAAACAATGGGCATTTGCCCTTCTCCGACAGGGCTGTGGGGGAAATGTGAATACAGCAAGATGCATGGTATTCAGATTTCAGTAGTCCTCTCTGCACTCCCACAACCCGCCCCCCCACCACCATAGAGAGAACCCAGTAACCTTTTCTAAAGCTACTTTGTATATGTTTGGGGGGGGGGAAGGTACTTTCTCCACATTTTCAAGGTGGCTAATAAAACAAAGAAAGGGCAACACTGGCAGTGGTCCAGAAGTGGCTCAGGCAGAAGGAGCAGAGACATCATTATGCAATAGGAGGTCTGGGTAGGCATGGCTGGAACCCCAATATGCAGTTGCACTGCACTCCTGACCCGCTATGCCCTTCCCTGGTCTCCTCTAAGGCATTTCCTAAATTGACATCTGGTCGCCTTATTCCCATCCTTAAGAACTGCCTGTGGCTCCTGATGTTTGGATGGAAATCAAACACCTTTGCTTTGGTTTCCATGCACTGAGATGAGTCTCTGGCCGCAGTCTCCTGCTTTCCTTCCCTGGCCCATTTCGACAAATCAAATCAGTTACACACTTTAGTATCCCTGGCTTTTTCTACAACACCCTTGTCTCAGCTGTGATCATTTTGTCGAATTTTTCTATTAACATCTTCTCCTTCTAATCCACCCAGCTTGCCAAGCAAATCAATGGAGAGGCTGGCCCTGCTCTACTCATGCTCCCAGGCTGGTGTCCAGTGTCTGGCACAGAGCAATCACAGATGCATGTTTCTTGATGAGTAAACGTGGGGAAAGCCTGAAGACATTCCAATTTAGCCCAAAGGAAAGGAGCCTGGAAATGGAACTGATAATAATGGACTCATCCATGCTCCTTTTGTCTATGACTATGACCCCTTCCTATCCCCAAATGCTGGGCTTTTTCAATCATTTCCTTGTTTGATATAGTTATTGCAGTTTTCTGTAAGTGATAGATATGATTACCACTTGACACAATTAAAACAATGTTGGCCACTTTTACTCATCATTTTTATTTTACTCATAATGTTTATTTTCAGTTTTGCTCATTCTCCAGGAAACTACAAAGAAATTATTTTCAACTGCCTTGTTCAGGTGAGTAGTCTAGTTGTCTGTGTAACAAACTACCTCAAAACTTTGTGGCTTAAAACAACCACAAATTTATTATGGCTCATTATGGGACTGGCTTTCAGGCAGGACCTGGCTGGTGATTGCTCTGCTCCGTGACGAAGAATCCACAAGTGTCACTGCTGTTCTTCAGTTTGTGGATGAAAGGGTAGGAGGGTCCAGGGCAGCTTCATTCCCACTGATGTCTTGGGCCTTGGTAAGGATGGATGTGGGATGGATGGATCCAGCTGAGACAGAAAACCATACCGCTGACTTGTGGCCTCCCCAGATGATCTCAGGATAGTCTCCCCACACAGTGAGCCAGGGCTCCCAAACACCATTCCAAGGGCCAGAGATGTAAGCTACAAGCCTTCAAATGTCATCTCATTGATAGTCTCAAAACTTCACTTCTCTTGATATCTTTGGGTCAGGCCAACCATATCAGCCCAGCTCGGACTCGGGGGAGAAGCAGCACAGATTTTGCAACCATCTTTGGTTTATCACAGAGTCCATAGCCTGTGTCTATGTGGCCACTAGGGAACAGGCCTAGTGGGTGAACCAGAGGCTAAAGGTTGTCCACTACCTCTCTCCATTCTTTTGAGGGCTAGAAATTTACTTTTTAAAAGTGAACTCATTTTTAGTTTTAGGAACAAAAGATATTTAAGATGAAATGACTCCAATTTCCCCTCATGAAAATTAAGACAGAGAAGAGAAATGTTTCAAAGATGCCAAGAACAGCCCATTGATTTCCCTGGTCCAAGATTCTCTGCTGGGCCCACTGGAGCCTGGCAGCAGTGCCAGCCAGGCAAGGGTGCTGGGCTAGAGAAGCCGCTGGAAAGAAAAGATACATCATTACAGCTGACATACCCCTGGAGTCACATAACAAGCTGATATTGGAAAAGTGAAATGAATTTATCCTACTCTCTTTCAGGCGATATGCATCCTTGTTGCCCTGGTGCAAATAGCGTCAATAAAACTTCCTGAATTGGCCTTGCCATGGGACACAGATGTTCCTTACAAGACCATCTTCCCAGGACTGATGATACATCACCCATCCGAATCACCCACTTCCCTTCTGACTTCATGTGATTAAATGCTTATCTCTTCTGAATGCTTTGAGAGCTCTGGTAGACTTTAAATCTTGAGGGTCCAGACTTTTGAACATCATCTCAGAGTGCTATTGTATCTCAGACTTCCAGCAGGAAAGACTCAAGTCTCTCTGCTGTCTGTGGAAGGTTGTCACCTGCCCTCTTGTCTCATGCCGTTTCATAGCATTTTGCTTTTCATCTCCATTAATACCTATTTCCAAATATGAACCTGAGTACAAGCAGACTAGAAAATTCCTACTCTGGATGGAACTCACTTCTATTTGACACTGATCTCTGAACATCTGAGTTATCATTGCTAGTGGTCCTTGGCTGTCTGTATGGGAGAGTCTTTCTGAATCTTATTTGAAATCATGGAGGGTGTCTGGCTGGCTCAGTCTGTAGAGCATCTGATTCTTGATCTTGGGATCATGAATTAAAACCCCCTTGTTGGGTGTAGAGATCACTTAAATAAATAAAAATAAATAAAACTTTAGGGGCACCTGGGTGGCTCAGTCAGTTAAGCATCCAACTCATCTATGATTTCATCTCAGGTCAAAATCTCACGGTTCGTGAGTTCGAGCCCTGCATCGGGCTCTGTGCTGACAGCATGAAGACTGCTTGGGATTCTCTCTCTCTCTCTCTCTCTCTCTCTCTTTCTCAAAAAGGATGAAGCAAATCCCTTGAGACCAAAGGGTGATAACCTTAGGATCTCAGAATTCAAAAAATCCTTGGATGTTTAGGATAATTGAGAATCAAAAAATCTGAATACTCACTGGTCCTGAAATGATTACTGTTTGCTCAGGGGGAGGCTTGTAGATTATGTAATGCTTTTTCAGGGACCCTTAACAGGGCATGGAGAGACCAAGCATCCAGGGGTCTCACCCACGCCACACAGCAGTTCCACTTCTAGCTATCTTACTTAGGGGGGTCTCTGCAGCTCCATTTTTGAAGAGTAGGTTCTTTTTATGGGGAGTAAAGTGTGCAAATCACTAATATAGACAAACCCATAGACTACTGCTCTTTCCACTAAGGATGAAACATTTAAATGGTCATATCCTCAGGGCAATGCTGGAAATGTCCGAATGAGAGAAACGAACAGGGCTGGCTCACAAGATGAAGGGGCTCATAAAGCTCTCAAGGCATCCACTCAACACTCCTCAGAGAGTCCAGAGATGAGGGCTCAGAGCTCATGAGAGGACCAGGGGTCAGTGCAGAGTCAATGGTCTCCTGTGCTGCCTGAGGAATAAGGAAATGCTTCAAGCAGAGAAGACTTTTGACTGAGCTCCTTAGCACAGGGCAGGGGTTCCTAAGACAGAGCAGGTGAAAGAGGCACTTCAGGCAGAAGGATCCAGAGGGAATGGCAAGACCTGGAAAGGAAGGGCCACAGAGGCCAGATCCATTTCCTGGAAGAGGTTTTGACTGTGGTGCCAGAGAAAAGTGCATGATTTCTACCTCTGCCATTTAACTGTGCTGCAATTATGGGCAAGTTATGCAGGCTTTCAGAGCCTGTCTCAGTTTCTATCAAGTGAAGTTCCCAGAAAAAGGGAAACTCTGAGGAGTGGCTGAGATAAGCACAAGCACAGTACTGGTCCATAGAGGGGCTCTGGCAGGAGGTCATGGAACTGTGGTCAGGACTGCCCCAGGCAAGGGAGTCTAAGACTTCAATTAGTATTCATCAATTTTTGATTAGGACTTTGGGAGTGCATTAGACCTTTGTTTTGCATAAGCACTAATAGTATAATTTGCCTGTGTATGTATGTGTGTAGTATTGTTATTTGTTTGTTTTTAATTAGCTTCCACACACCTCAGTTCCTGGGAGCCTCAAAGAATGAAGTATTTCATGTAGACTCCACCCCTAGGTTTCTTTCATGGAGCTTGAGCAATGATTCCTCTTGGAGATGGGAGGTTTATGGGCCCAGCAGTCAAACACTGCACTAGGAAATCCATAATGACCCCTGCAGTATCGGCAACTACAAATACTCATTAACTTAAAAAATGCAAGTCAGCCGTTCACAGATTGTCCATTGGATTTATCACTTAATTAGCTTTTTATGAGGATTGTTTGTTAAGGATGAGAACCCAGATTGCTAGAATGGCCTTCTTTCCCTCTTGGTTTCAAAAGAGGGTTATCAGAAGATGAGTAACCTTTGATTAGCAAATCACCATCAGACTTAAAAGATTATAGTTAGTAAGTGATCTCCAGGGAATACAGAGGTGCTTCAAATATTTTGGGGATTGGACTGCAGTTTACTATCCATGTAAGCCTCACAAAGGCATCAATACACAAAATGCAAAATTACCAATGTCGTATATGTTCCCCCAAATTCCCTAAATAAAAGAACTTGCATAAAGTTAATTATGAAATCAAATAAGTACAGGTCAGGAAAACAGCACCATCCTCTTCCAGTTAACCCAGCTTGACCATTCATTTGACAAACATTACCAAGTTCCCACCATGTGTCAGCACTTGGCATATGGACTGGGAATTCAACAATCAACAAAGCAGCCAAGACCACGTCCTGCCTTTGGGGGCAATGGGAGAGTCAGTCATCCAACAACTACACAGACAAGCAGTGGCTAGTGTAGGAAACAGCAGACAGCCTAATCAGGTCTGAGAGATTAGAAAAGAAGTCACTGAGGAGTGACATTGAGATAACATCACCAAGTCACTGGTGGTTACTTGGAAGAACAGCAGAGCTTCCCAGGAGAAGGAAATGGCAGATACAAGGGCCTGTAGTAGAAGGACCTTAATTCTAGGGACCACAGTACAGAGAAAATTCTAGTGGTAGAGAAGTTAGGGGGTGAGACTATCGCCTTCCAGATATTTTGTGGACATTCTACAAGTATAACCTCAGATGAACTGGAAGTTATTTGCATGGGTTGGGTTGCTCTAGGAAGTGGGCATTAGACAGAAGTGTAAACAGTTTGTTTTGTGCAATACTGTGGATGATAAAGGAGCGAGTGAGAGGGAACAACGGTAGACGGGAAAATACTTTCACTGGGTTGCAGTTCTGACTACTGGAAAGATCTTCAGATAGAAGCCTAGCTCTGAGAAAATCTTGGCCAGCCCCAAGGCTCTCCAAAGACGATTCCTGCTCTGGCTAGAAATGGCAAGCCATCACAGCACCACAGCTCCCAGGCACTGAAGGACAAGTTGCCAGTGAGCTTGAAGATAGCGCAGTTGGAGACTATCAGCTATCTGCACCTCTTGCAGCTTGCTCTCTTGAGGGAGTTTTGGACAGGGCAGTACCTCCAAGGCTAGCAGCCCACTGAAGAATTTTGAGCACAAAAGTGAAATTATCCCATATACTTCTCAATTACTGCATTTTTTTAAAATTTTGATATATTGCAAATCTACAAACAGTATAAGAAATAATATGGAGATACCGTGTACCCTTTACCCAGTTTCCCCCAATGGTAACATCCTTCAAAACTATAGTAAAATATCACAACTAGGTATTGATATGAATACAACTCACCAATCTTATTCAGATTAACCCAGTTGTTCTTATTTGTGTGCATGTGTATATTTAGTTCTATGCAATTCTACCAAGTGTATTTTTGAGTATTCACCACCAGAGACAAGATACAGAACATTCCATCATTACAAGGATCTTGGTATCTTGAGCTTTTACAACCACACTACTTCCCACCACCAACGTTGTCCCTAACCCCTGGAATCAACTAATCTGTTCTTCAGTAATAAAATCGCGGCATTTCAAGAATATTATATTAATAGAGTCATACAATATATAAGTTGTTAAAACTGACATTTTTCACGCATCATGATTTCTTTAGGACCCATCAAAGTTGCTGCATATACCAATAGTTTGTTCCTTTTTCTTTCTTGAGTAGTATCCCATGGTATATGAGCTGTTTAACCACCCACCCATTTAAGAATATATAGATTGTTTCCAGTCTGGAGCCATGCTAAACTGTATTCCAGAAAGTTTTACCATTTTGCACTCCCAGCGGTAATGTATGAGAGATCAGATTTATCCACATCCTCCCCAGCATGTGGTGTCATCACTGTTTTCGTTAATAGTCACTGTGATAGGTGTACAGCGACACTCCTCCATCATTTTTAATTGGCATTTCCTTTCTGGCTAATGATGAACATACTTTCACATGCTTATGTCTCATCTATGTATCTTCTTTAGGGAAATGTCTGTTCATGACTTTTGTCCATTTTTAAACTACTATTTGCTTTACAACTAATGAACTTTAAGAATTCTTTATATATTCTAGATAATAGTCCTTTGTCAAATATGTGGTTTCCAAGTACACTTCCTCACTCTTTAACTTATCTTTTCACCTTCTTAAGAGGGTCTTTGGCAGAATAAAATATTTAATTTCAATGAGGCCCAATTTAATCAAGTTTTCCTCTTATGGACCATGGTTTTGGTGTCAAATCTGAGAAATCGTTCCTTGCCCTGGATTCCAAAGTTTTTCTCTTATGTCCTTTTGTAAATACTGTATAGTTTTACATTTTACAATTAATATATGACCCATTTTGAATTGCTTTTTGTGTCAGGTGTGAGGTTTAGGTCAAGGCTTACTTGTTTTTTGGCCTTTAAGTGCCCAACTATTTCAGCATCGTTTCATGAAAAGGCTCTCCTTCCTCCTTTGAATTTCTTCTGAACCTTTTTTGAAAACCAGTCATGAGTGATGTCATTGAAATTCATGGTATAAAGATTTCCAAAGTTCCAACCCTCACTAAGTTTAAGTTGGCAAAAAGCTGTCAGAACTGATTTTCTCAAAACTCTGAAATCTAATTTAAAAAAAAAACTTACAATAAGTAAGGAAATGCTTAATGAAAAAAGAAGCAACTAAATTTTGGTCAGGGAACATTCTGGAATTTTAACTTTTCTGGTCTCCACTCCCCAGCTCAGGGACTGGGAAAGAGGGACAGTAAAAAGATTGCAGGTTCCACTGAGCTTGCAAGATATTTAAAGGAGAGACCCAGAAGTGAAAGCAAAGGATTTTGAAATTGATTGTAGAGGGTTACAGTGACTGGTAATGCCAGAGTCAAGGGTATGAGCATGGAGAGTTCTGCACTTTTTTCCCAGTCTATGATGTTCCTGACTTCACTTCTTTCCCTATTTAATGTGGCCTCATGCACTGTCAGTGCCCTCAGCCCCCAGTAACCTTGTCCTAATGTATCTTTCCTACTAAACACTTCCCTGATTGATCTCATCTTCTATCTTCCCCACTTCTTTCCCCGGGGCTGCCAGGGTGATGGGGAAACTCAAACTCATGAAATCCAGCCTCAGTCTAGATCAAACTTTGCACCTGCTCCCAGGTCTCTCCACTGTCTTTACCCAGCTCCTCTTCACCTATCTTAGTCTCACTAGGTGGATGATCCTACTTTCCTTCTCACACGCATGAAATCTCTGAAGCTCATATCTTGTTTAAATTTTTTTAAAGATATATCTGGCCAGGTCTTATTTTCTATCCAGGCTACTTCCCCAAAAATTATTCACTAGAATATAACATTTTCGTAACTAAGGTAATATATTTTCATTAGAGAAGGAAAAATACAGAATATACAGAAAAATAAGAATATAAAGAATAGTGATAACTCCAAAGGTAACCATATATATATATATATAGTATATATATATATATATATATATATAGTATATATAGTCACTTGAGTACTTACTATATGACAGGCTCTATCCTAGGATCTGAGGATGTAGGAGAAAATTCACTGACCTCATGGAGCTTACATTACAATGAAAGCAAAGAGAAAATACAAGAATAAATAAATAAGAATATTTAATAAAATATTAAAATATGTATCTCAGGTGGTGATAAATAATTTTAGAGATAAATAAACCAGGTGGGATGGGCACCCCAGGAGGGGCAATTTTATAAAAGGCAGTAGGAAGGCTACCTGCTGATGAGCAAATATTTGAGCAGGATCTGGGGACAACCGTGGGCTGAGTGGCTGCAACAATGAGGCCAGGTCACTGGCACAGGAAGTCATGGGACCAACAGGCCAAGGTTAGTACCACCTGAACAGACACAGAAATGACCAGGCACCCACAGGTGGTGGAGAGAGTGACAGGCAGGAGTCAAGGCATCAGGGGATGGGTTGTTATCCAGGGATGCTGGAAGTTGCAGTGAAGTTGATGGTCAGAGGGTGTGGGTCTCCTCACTGCTGCCTGCAGAGGTTTGGTGCCTCAGCTGGTCTCATACATCCAGGGTCCTGTGTTGCCCCCATCAAGTCCTCAAGTGGGTCCAGGACAATATCATGTGTATCTTGGACCTTTTCAATTTGGTTGATTTATTATCACTTGAATCTAGGTCCTTTTCTCTACCCTCCCTCTACTTTCTTTTTTATACCAGAAACCTGGTGACAGATCCTGATGGTCCCCATCTCTGACCAAGCCCACCATGCTCTGTAAATCTGCACAAATGGCGGTAGTCTTCCCCAAACCTCATAGAGACGGCTTAGCCCGCGTGCCCTCCATCACCCCAGGGCCTTGCCTCCTTCTCAGTATTGCCTGTAGCCACTCACCCTTCCCCAGGCCTAGCTCTTCCCTGCTCCTGGACCCCAGACATGCTCAGAACAAGCTCACTCACCATCTTCCTGCTTGGTCTTCCCATGCATCTGCTCATCTTTCAACTCCAGCCTAGACTCACCCCTTCCACAGGGCTTCACTGACTTGACCCTCCCCCCTCCCAGGACTTAGCTGGGTGCTCCTTCACTCAACACTCTCTGGTTATCTGCTGGTGGGCATTGCAGGTTTATATTTATTTATCTCTCTCTCTCCCAGAGGAAGAGCTCCTGAAAGACACCAAATAGATCCTCAGAGCATTTCCAGAAAGGGAAGAGGGAAGGAGTGGGGCGGGGAGAAGAAGGGAGTGAAATGTGTAGGGAAAGGGAGTCAGGGGTCAGGCCAGCAGTTCTCACTGGTCAGCATGGTTCTCCCCAGCTGCTAGAGCCTGAGTGCAAGTCTTCTCTGGGAACTGTGCTCTGAAATCTTGGCCCACTGAGCCAGCATGGGAGTCAAACCTCATTGTAACCCTCTGTTTGGCAGCAGGGGCCTGCATTGCTGACTTCATCACCAGCCTCTACTCTCCTCCAGAGCAGGCCACACAGGGTTGGATGCTGCAGATCTCTTTATGCTCCCCTGCCTGATATAAAACCATTTACACTCCAAAGACTCTGAGACAAACTCTGCCCTCTCATCCTCATGTTCCAGGCCCTCGGATGGTACCAGGACCACTGGCAACATAGTAGGGGGCCCCTGTGTGGGCAGTCAAGGATCAGGGGCTGTCAAGCCTGGCAGCCTTATGTCTAGACCCTTGCCCCACTCTACCCTTGCTGAGTCCTTGGCCAATGGAACACACTGGTGTCAGAAACCAGTTCCCAGCCCTGACAGCTCCTCACCATTTCTCTCTAAACAATCTGAAGGGCACTTCTTCCTAGAGGGTTGTCTCTGGCCTATGGGGTGTCCCCAGCAAGCACATGCCCCATCTCACCATTGTGACCAAGTGGTTGAGCCAGCCTATGCCTAGAAACTGACTAGCCAAGCACAGAGAAGCCATGCGTTTGTCAATGGAAGCCACAAGGATTGCACAGTCACAGAGCACTGGTGCAGGAGGACACAGGAATAGGCCTTATCCACAGAGGTGAGACAGGCCATGGGCAGCAGCTCTAACTCATACCACAACCCTGTGTCCTTCCTCCTCCAAGGGTGATGGAGAGAAGAGAAGTCATGGAACTGAGGGCCCAAGGCCAAGAGAATAAGCTGGATGAGGCCCAGTGCCTTCTGGAAGCAATACTGTCACATGGTTAGGGAATCATGTCAAAGTTCAGACCCAGGTCCTGCCCCTTTCTGAGTTAACTAAGTGGGTGGCTTTACCTCTCTGCACCTCATTCACTCACCTACAAGGGGGATGATGATAGAATATATCCACCAAGGTATGCTGGAGATTGAACAAACCAATGGATGGGAAGTCCTCGAAAGAATCACATCCAACCCAACATGGGTGGACCCAAAACATGGAAGAAGCACCCCTGAGGATAGTCTGGCTGTGCCACCTGGCTTTCCCTGAGAGCAACGGCCTGGTCAGTGCACCTCCCCAAGGTGGTCCAACTCCTCTGCAGCTGAAAGCCCCCAGAACTGAATGATGTCCCAGGGGAAGCTGGCCATTCTCTCTCAGAGAGGCTACTAAGGACATTATTTTACTAGGACAGGACTCACCCCAAGTCAGTGGTTCCGCAAAATGGTCATCTGCCGAATAAATTACAAATTTTTACTCTCTACAGCCAGAGGCTCTGACTCTGGAATCTGAATTTAAGAAGCCTACCAGGTGATCCTGCTATTCTGTCAGTTTGGGCATCCAATGGCTAGATGATGCATAAGAGGCAGTTCATCTTCCTTCTCAGGGAAACCTAGGGTCAAGTGCTGCTCCAACTCTGGCACATAATTGCGTCCCATCCCAGATCTCTTCCTCTCACATGGTAATCACACCTGGCTCACACAATAACTCAGAGCTAGGAGATCCTGGTCCAACAGCAGCACTGGACATATTCTCCTTCTCAACAGTGCTGGGGGAGCATAATCAGCTTCCTATAAATCTGTTAGCCTAGAGGGGAGGTTGTCTTGGGGAAGGATCATCCACTCCTGGGCCGGTGCTGAGGAGTGCTTCCACCCCTAGGAAATGAGAGTATCTCCTTGCCACTAGTCACTTCTGCACTGGCCCATCTACCTCTGTGTGGCAGGAGGTTCCTGCTGACAAGGAGCCTTCAGCTGGCAGGAATCTGAAATGGTAAAAATAGTTGCTCCTGGCCCTGGGATTGTTTTCCTGACAAACTAATTAGCAGAAAAGACTCGGGCTGATTATTTTATTCCTTTGCTTCTTGACATCCTCCCAGAGTCCCAGGGTAACATACTAAAGGGAGCCCTTCAGCCGCTGCTTTGATTTCAAGCAAAACATTAGGTGAAAAAGAGCCCCACTGTGAAAGTAACTTCAATGAGCACATGGTGCTGTGGCCTGCATCCCAGAGGATAGGAGGTACAGCAGGAAGAACCCTCACCTGGAATACACAAGGCCTGGGCTCCCCTCTTGTCTGGCTTTGTTTTTCTGATTGGTCTTGCATTGGTCACCTCCCCTCTGAGCACCCTGGATCCTCATCCATAAAGCAGCAGCGTGGAAGGAGATGTTCTCCAGCCCCTCAGGCTCTAACATGTATGGCTGTGAACCACTTAAAGCTTTCTAAACAAAATAGTAACTCATGTGAAGACATTTTGTCATAACACATCCCATTTTGTCAGTAGCTAAGAACTATTCTAAGGAGACAAGAAGAAAACAGGTTCTGCTTATGTTTGTTGAATAGCTACATCAGATAGAGCACAATACCAGAAATAGGAGCCCAGGTGGTAAGTAGACCAGAGATTAGTAATGATCTGTATTACTTAGGATGTTTTGGGAGCAAGAAACAGCAAGTTGTACTGACAATGGATTAAACACTAAGAATGTTTATTGTTTATTTAAGAAGAAGTCTGGATTAATTCAGACATTCAATGTTGTGACAAAAAATCTAGGCTTTTTCAATTTTCCTATTTGTCATCATTTGAGTTGGTTATGTTTTCCCTCATGGATACTAGGTAGCTGCCACTGCTCCAAGCATCACACTATCACTCAACAGTATCCTGAGCAGGAAACAGTAGAGGCCAGAGACAGAGGTTTAATTTCAGACATCTTTAGCATACATCATCTTAAGTTTTATTGGTCAGACCTGGGTCACATAGTCAATCACTCACAAAGAGGAATGGGATTGTTGTGATTGACTTAGATCTGTCATCAATCATTCCTTGGGGCTCAGCATATTGCCACAAGAGAGAATTAGGGTTTCACTGGCAAGTGATAAGAGAGGACTAGTTCTTTGCTCAAACTTCCAGCTGTAGACTACCGTTACTCCTTTCTCCCATATATACACTTTACTCCAAAAGAAGAGCCCTAAAATCCCACCTGAATACTGCATGCTGTCCAAAACCCAGGCCACTGGGATTTATGCACTCCTCTTCATCAGGTCTAGATGTGACTCCTAGTGGTGCAGGTAGCTCAAGCCAAAAGACTGCATCCCGCCCCAATGTGCAGTGATGTCAGAAGAGAGTTACTGCAGTAAATCTCCCCCTGGATGAGGGGGACACTGGGACATGCACAGCAGCACAGCCCATATTATACCCTCTGAAGGCATTAGTGAGGACTCCCTGTCCTTAGGACCCAGTTCTGCCCTCTGGGCTTCATCTGTTCCCCTCCATGTCTTGACAGAAATAGATACTGAGGAGTGTGCCTCTCCTGGGAAAGGCTCCAGCCATCTAAGTCTCTTGATTGCAGGTCTTGCGGCTCCGGTTACAAAATCACACATGGGATAGGGACAGGGGTGGGGGTGGGGGGTCTGGGTGATACAGTGTCTTAAAAGCACAATGGATACTACACAGGGTTCTGCATAGACTCATTTCTCCCTTTCCCCCTTGCACTATAAATAACTATAAATCCCATAGAAATGATATAGCAGACAACCTAAGCAGAACCCTAAAAGGCAGAAGAGGAAAGCAGTCGGTCTAAGACCTCAGACATGAGGGAGCAGCATAGAAGCAGGTGTCTTACAACCCTCCACCCAACAGGGAAGGCACCCCAGACTCCCCAGCCCAGGAACAGAAGGCAGCCCAGGTAGGTCTTACTCTCCTAGATCAAAACAGAGTCACATCAGCAAATTCAGGCAAGCCAGCACATTAGGATGAGACTTTAGTTGGGATACCAATGAGAAATAAAAGGCCATGGGAAGTGCTGTCCTTTCCCACTGGGCCTGGGATCCCCCTTTTCCATTAAGAGATACGGAAGCAGGTGAGAAGACAGAATAGGCATTAAAGCTACAGCCTGTGGCCGGGTTGGGAAATTTCTTTACAAAGTTACTCAAAACAGATCATATACTTAAGTGTAAAATGAAAGACTATAAAAATTGGGGGAGGAAAAAATAAGACTTAACCTTGAGGATTTAGGGATAGGCAAAGAATTCTTAGATTTAACACTAAGCACACTATCCACTGAAGGAAAAAGATGGTGAATTGTACATTACCAAAACAAAACCTTTGCTCTCTCAAGACTCTGTTAAGAGGACAGAAAGACTAACCACAGAATGGGAGGAAAAGGTTGCAAACCACATACTGACAAAGGACTAGTATCTAGAATGTATAATGAACTCTCAAAATTGATCTGTAAAAGAACCAATCCAATTCAAGTGCAGGTAAAAGATATGAACAGATATTAAGAGGATGTACAGATGGAAAGATTTTACAGATGGAGGGCAGATTAGTGGCTAAAAGAAGGGGAGTAGGGAAGGAGTGTGTGTGTGTGTGTGTGTGTGTGTGTGTGTGTGTTTCTAAAAAGACATCAGGAGGATCCTTGTGGCATTGGAACTATTCTGTGTCTCCACTGTGGTGGTACGTACATGAACCTGCACAGGCAGTGACATTGTGTGGAGCTCAATACACATATGTGCACATAAATGGGACATTAAACCAGGGAGATCTGAGTAAGATAGGTGTGTTATATCAATGTCCCTATCCTGATTGTGATATTGTTCTACAGTTTTGCAAAATGTTACCATTGGGAAGGAGGGATCTCTCTGTATTACATCTTTCTACATGTGAATGTTCATATATCTCAAAAATTTCAATTAGAAAGTAAGATACAATATGTCTGATGACCTTCCATATTGTCCCTGGCAACATTTCCCTTCCACTGACATGAGCGAAAGATCAAGACCCTGTCTAGATCCAGTCTAAAGGGATGACTTAGTGGTTTAGTGGATTGCAAGTGGGATTTTTGTAAGAGAATAGGGTAGAAATTATGAGAAAGTATTGCAGTATAGTGAGCATAAAATGTTTTGTAGCATTTTTTCATGTCATGTATTTATAAATATTATATATTTATGCAGTTTATAAATGCACAGAATCTGGACCTACTCTCTGCACCTCTTCAGATCTATTCAGTGCCACCTGAAGTTCCAAGTCCTTCCTCTTCTTCAGTGGAGGATCCTGGCTGCTTCTGTTGTCCCTCTTCACCTAATGACACTGGCTTTCTCAGGTACCCACAGTAGTGAAGTTCTGTCTCTGGACAAAGCCCCTAACACATTTGCTGCAGTGGGGGCACAGCAGCTACAGCTCCCTTGTACAGCCCAACCAGACCCACAGAGTGTCTGCCTACAAAGGCAGCTGTTCTTGGGGCAACTTATGAGAGATGGGAGAGGGAAGAAGCCAACAGATCAAGTCTTTTCCCTTTTCCTTGCATCAGACTTTTCTGGAATGACTTGGCCCCATAGAGCTTCTCTGCTGACATCACACATGTCCAAAAGACCCTGTGTTTGCCATAGCCGGCGTGGGAATATACCTCCCTCCCTGTGTCACTTCCACCTCACCTATGATAAAGTACTAGTACTAAAGCTAGGTTCTCCAAGGATCCTGGACTGACACTAGCAGGTTTATATATATGGATATACATATTATCTACATAATCCATGTCTTGTACACACCTGTGCACAAGCATATGTATGAGATATATTTTACATATATTATAAATATATATATATATATCTTATATGATATAAATAGATGATATAGATATAGATGAAATAGATATATAGATGTAGATATAGATATAGATGATATAGATGTAGATATAGATATAGATATAGATGATATAGATATAGATAGATAGATATCTTACCCCCTGATAGTGCTTGCACTACTGACTGGGGCCCTTGGAGACTATTTCTGCTCAGCACAGCAATAATCAATAATCCAGTGGGTCAGCTGCTTTCCAAGAACCTGCAGAGAGACAGAGAAATGGCAGCATGAGATGGAGCCTGAGAGGACTGCTCAGCTCAGCTCTATGTCCTTGCCCCAGTGCTTCAGTGTCCTTCCTGGTCCAGAAACAAAATTCCAAATATAGATCTTGAGGTACAGCTGCTGAAAAAGGCATGTTCTTGCCTCTCATGCACACTATGACCTATATACTAAGGTGATCTTGACCTTGGAATGGCTGGCCAGCCCTGCCTCAGAACCGGTCCTGCTGCATCATATCCCAGACTCATACACATGGTTTATTCTGAGCCACTGGTGGTCAGCAGATTTTCTGGGTTCCCAGGAATAGAAACCAGTAGCACTCATCTTCTGGAACAGCCTCAGTTGTGAGGTAGAAGGTGGGAGGGTGGTCAGGGATGTTGGCGGATGGCTACCAGACAAAGCTCAGTATCTATGCCAAATTTTGCACCCTATAGACTCCCAACCCCAAGCCAACTCTTCTATACTTTGCCCTGATGTTGAGCAGGGACTCTCATATTCCCCCCACAGAAGAGTTTCTCTCTGGTCCTGACAGTGAGGGGCACTGACAGGAAACTGGGGAGGAGGGGGCAGTGGAAAAAGAGAGACCCTCCTCCTGTTCCTGGCTCCTGTCAGCCTCTCTGCACTAACAGTGGTAGCCACACTCCAGCACCTTCAGCAGCTCAGACACCAGCCATGTGACTCCCCACACTGCCTCCCTGAATTGAGTACAGGCTTTCTTCAGAGGACCAAGCATGAGCTGCATCCAGCCTCTGTTGTCCAAGCACCAGCTCCAGTAGCCCCCTCTCCAGGCCCACAGCTGCTCCACCTCTACACTCTTCCTTTTTGTCTCCTGAGCCCTAACGGACAATGGCTACATCTTGAACTTACCCATTTCTGAGTCACCTCATCTACATTTTCCATTCATTCAACCTTCCAATGCCCACATAAACAGTTCCCTGTATTAAATCCCCTCCATTTGAAATACGTGTGTGCTTGGTTTCTGTTTTTCTGCCTGGACTTTGACTAATACAACCACATTCATGGAACATGTCCATGTTCCTACATGGAGCCATAGGATGGCTTATCCAAAGGGACCTGAATCATGGAGTCCAGCCCTCATCCTACAAACAATGAACATCCAGGCAAGTCAAGAGGCTGGCACAAAATGAGAAAGAACATTGGCAGTCCAGCCAAAAATAGACCTCAAGTTCCCTGACCCCCCAGCTATATCTGTCTCATCTATCCAGAGTCACATCCAACTTCGCGTGGCTCCTCTAGGGAACCCCAGTATGCTCATGTCACAGGTTCTAGAACAAGGGAACCCAGGGAATCCCAGAAAAGTGGGATTCAGGACAGCAAGGTGGCCAGTTTCTCCCTCCATCCCTCTTTGGTTGTTTGGGCACTCTACTCTGAGGGAACCCATGTTTCTCCAGTGTCATTACAGTCAGAAAGACATGCACTCATCAGCATTTCCCATGTGACTCTGCTATGGAAACAAAAGCTAAAAGAACTGAATGCTGATTTTTGTGTATGGTCCCATAGAAGCTGTTTATTCTCTATTTTTGCAATAAAAAGCCAAACATGCCTTGAAAGACATTATGGAAAGTGATTCATTTTAATAAATGTGAGCAGAGTTTCAGAGACATTTGGTCATTTGTCAAAGTTTACAAGGTCAGTTGGAGTCAGAGCAGGACCAGAACCCAAGTCACCTGTTCTCAGACAGGTAGGAAAAAAAGCTGATAGAAACATTGCAGTCAGTAGTGAGGGTGTGGATGGCCGACAGCAGGGGCTGAGAGAAGCAGCAGTCTCTTGCAGTGTGGTGTGGGGTGCTGATGCATGCAATGCAGCTGGGAGGTGGACACTGTCCAGATACACAGAAGTGCTTCTGCTCACTAACAGCTGAGAAAGAATATCCCCAGGAAAGACATAATGGACCCCTCTTGAGCAGGTGGCTCCCAGCTGGAGGGTCCTATTCATCACTGCTATCTAGCTGCCTGTCCAGCTGGGTGACCAAGGGTCCTCTGGCTTCTCCCAAAGCCTCTGGCTGTTTCCCACAGAATTGGCTGCCTTGCCCAGACCCTCACTTTGGATTTAGCAAGAACCATCCTCCCACCTGAGGATCAGAGGGAGGATAGCAGGAAGCAGCATTAGAAAGGTGGGATGAAGGCCAGCATCTCTCTCCATGGTCCCCCAAACCAGCCAGCCCCACTTCTGCACGTCTGCTCCTATCTAGTTGACATCTTTGTAACCTTCTTGCATTCAGATATATTTGCCTTCATAGTCTGTCTTAGAGGGGCTTTGTATGAGGAACTAAGGATAGCACTGAGAATCAGGTTCCATCATTCATTCATTCATTCATTCATCAGATTCACTCTTCTATGAGAAAACTATGGTGTCCTCAAGGAATTCACCCACAGCCAGAAGCCCTGCAGCCTACCATGATGGCAGGTATCATGAAGCATCATTGCTGCAGTTTATTATGTGGGAGGTGGAAAAGGCCAACAGCAGTAGCAATAATCATACAAGCTATACTGTGTGCTCTCCACGCACCAGGATCTGTGCTGAGAAGCCCACAGCATCATCTTGCTTATTCTCTGTAGAATTCCAGCAGGGAGTGCAGTTCTTACCTCCACTGCTTGGCAGGTACCATGGCTGAGAGAGGGCAAGGGACTAGCCCCCAGCCAGACACTGGGTAGCAGGTAAAAGAGTGCTGACAGGAACCTGAGCAGATGGCCTCCCCTCTGTCAGATGGAGAAAGCCTGAAATAAGGACATTGGAAGACAGTGTCCTCCAGTTCTATCAGGTGAGAAGCCTCTTACTTAGCTCCTGCCATGTTTCATCACAATGGCTGTGAGACCAATTAGGTTATGTACTACTAGTTCATTATACAACAATCCTTTCCCCATTATTTTGGTTACTGTTGCTCAATTCTCCATTTATGTCTGCCCCCAGTAGAAAGCATTCACCAGCAAACACAGCCATGCATTCTCCTTGAAGTGGTATCTTTTCAGTGTAGCACGATGGATCAGCATCAAGTTCATTTAACAAAAATGTCCTCTGGCAATTTTTCCTGTCTTCAACTGCATTGCTTAATGTGTCCTTTTACACACACCCAGTCAAAATAATACATCCCTGTGAAGTGTTCCTTTCTTGGGTCCAATAAGCTACTCAGTTGCTGCTTTGCAAGAAAACATGGAATTGTTGTCATTCTTTCAATGATAATCATGTACATCACTAATATGGAAATTACACCTTTTTGTTTGCAATCCTTTCTATGTTCACAATATTTTTTTGTTTCATTACTGTATCATAATGTTATCTTTGTGAAGACACTTTTAATGGTACTTAGTCTTAACATATATACAGTACCAAAAATGCACATAGTACAAATAAGGTGATGGGAAGACTATGCAATTTATCACCCCAGTTTAACATTTTTGAGGATAAAAGGAATGCTATCAATAATTAATACAGGCCAACTGACATTAGCCAGGACTGTCTCCAGAAAAATGGGGTATGGGATTACCCCAGCTATGACCAACTACGTCACAGCTGTCACCTCCTGGACAGCGTGGTATAAGAAATTATCAATCATAGGATGCTTCACATCTAACTGCAGAAATGCTGAAAAGCGAAAAAAAAAAAGTACATTCCAACTTTGATGCAGTGTGATGTAATATATACAACCTGTCAAGGGCTTCCTTATCATTTGGTGAGGGTCTTGTCCTGTCTACACTGGGCTATGTTTTCTCCAGCCTCTCTTGTCCCTCTCTCCTTTAGTCCCTAATGGTCACTTTCCATCTGTGAAAGCCTGCATCCCCTGACACACTAGTGAATGCAGGAGATTGAGTCCCGATCATGAGGTAAGCCTCTGTGGATAATCTCACCCTCTCAAATTGAGAGTCAAGCCAAGTCCAAGAGGCACCATGAAGAGCCACTCAGCTCCACACACCTCCAGAATCTAGGGAGATGCCTAGATCACAGAGCCCCATCTCCTGAGACAGGAGTGCAGCAGGAGGCAGGGAGCACCACTTCATCCAATGGGAGCACTACCTCATCCAATCAGCAGCCCCTTTTTCTGTACATGTGCCCACTGGAAGGGTGGGTGCATGTCCTCAGTCCAAGAGGAGTGACAGTCAGTGCATGGCACCCAGTTTCTTTGGCTTTGGCAAGCTCAAGGCTAGGTGCAAGTAGTTGTTCAGTGGATTTGTTCATTGCAAGTTTTTAAGTTGCAAAGTTTTATTAAGGGTTTCCTCCCCTGGCTCTTGCCCCTGTCGCAGGCGCTGCCCCTTCTCCTCCTTACTCACTCACTCTGGGCAGCAGCAGAGCCTAGTGGTGAGTCCAGTGCCCACCCTGCTACTCTCCACAGCCAGCCCCTCACCTGTGATCTGGAGATTTTCAGCAGCACCCACACCACAGGCTTTCATGAGGCTTGAAGTCACTATCATAAATCACTGAGAAGAGAGCCAGGGGGTGGTCAGTACAGCATAAGGCCATCTCTATTGTTAACACTCGTATTTGCTTCGTCAACACCTACAGAATCAGTGTTTTAGCTCACAGCTCAAAGGTGGTATTCTCAGGGAGGCCTGCTTCCCAGAACCAGGTCAGCCCCAGCAATGAGCTCCGAGGTGTGTCCTCTGCAGTATTTATCACTATTTGCAATCAAGTTTGCACTTGTCCTGATTACCCAATCGATGCTGTGTGCCCCCACTGGACCGTGGGCTCCTGAGGTCAGCATCCACAGCAGTTTTGTTCATCGTCAGTGCCTGTGTCTTCTATTAGAGTGCTGGCATTGAGAGTATCTACATTAAAGATGCGTTGAGTAAGTGGATGAATGGTTAATGGATGCTGCATCCATATGTATTGCATTAAAATAAATGTGTGTGCTTCATTGACTTAGGTGGGGAAGGGTGTGAACACTGAGATAAGCAGAGACTCAAGCAACTGAAGAGAGGCCAACAGGGGCCTTTGCCCTCTTCCACGCAATACACCGGAAAGGTTCTGCAACTTACAGAAAGCTGCGGGCAGAGGCCATAGCAGGTAAGGAAAGAGCTGGTGTGCTGTCAAGAAGCCCCTTGCTTCTAGATGCTCCTGTGCCTTTCGTCTCACAGGCCTTACCAGGTAAAGCCATGAGGCCAGCCTCACTGTTTCTTGACCATGTGAGCAGATGAAAAGTGAGACCTCTATGGTGGCACTTCATCTGTCCCTGGGCATATGCCCAGGATGGTCTGGCAGCATTTCATTTCTTCTGCTAGAGCAGGAAGGAAAGGTAGCATTCCCAAGATCCAGTGGGCTGCAAGCTGCTGAGGGAATCCGTGTTCAGCCTGACTGCAGCTGTCCTCAGGGCTCAGGGGAGGAGCCCCGCCCTCCACAGGAGAGATGGGAGCCCCCTCCACAAAGCTAGCCACCTTGCCATGTCTGATTCGATTTGACACATGGAGCTGAGAAAAAAAAATAAAACCTGTTTGGGCAGATATTTATATAATATTCACATCCAAATTGATGTCAGTCTTGGAGTGATGGTGGTGTGGATTAGGGGAGAGATGTTCAATATTTACGGAGCACCTGTTTAGGCCTGACACAATCTGGGTATTTTACTCACACAATCTTGTTTCATTCTATCACAGTCTTGTAAGGAATATATTACTGTCTACACAAGTGGAGGATAAAACTGAGGGTCCAAGAAGTGATGTGATGTCAAGGACACACAGCTTGTAAGTGGCCAAACAAGGAGTGAAAGAAGTGATCCATGCTTCCAATGCACACTCTTCTCCCCGGGACCCTCCTAGTCCATAGGGAGCTGGACCAGAGTTGGAGGCTGGATCAGCGCTGTCCAGTGAATCAGACAAGGCAGTGGACTATCAGAACAGACCAGGAAGCAGCTGAGCACGTGACCCTGGCCACTGTCGCTTGCTCTCACTCCCCTGTCTGGGTGGGGGAAATGCCCACACTGGACTGAGACAGTGGATCAGGAGGATGAAATCATAGCCAAGGGAAAGACTCTGTAGGTGGTGTTCCCCACACCATTAGTGGAGGCAGGCTTATGGCCATCTCACCCAGCCCTCACATGGCCAGTCCTCTTTCTCCCATGTCCCACCACCTTGAGCCTCCAAGCAGGAAATTCCTGACAAGGGGGAGGGGGTAAGCCTCCAAAATGGGAATGCATGGAAACCTAAATGTGTAGTAGAGAATACCAGCAAGGTCACCTGCAAGGTCAGGACCCTTACCAAGTTGTCTAGACCCATGCTATTTGAAATGTCATACTTTGCCTCTATTCTTTCTTTTAAAAATACTATGCAATCCCTCCTTATAAAAAATACAAACACGGGTGCCTGGGTGGCTCAGTGGGTTAAGCATCTGACTTTGGCTCAGGTCATGGTCTTGAGGTTCATGAGTTTGAGCCCCACATAAGGCTCTCTGCTGTCAGCACAGACTCCACTTTGGATCCTCTGTCTCCCTCTCTCTCTGCCTCTCCCCCTCCTCACATACACTGTCTCTCTTTCTCTTTGTGTTTCTAAAATAAATAAACATTAAAAAAATACAAACAATACAGAAGTCCATAAACATTTCTTCTTCCCTCCTCAAATATCCCAGCTGGCTGCATAAACTTCTGGACCTTTTTGTGCACACATAAACACTTACTGAGAAAGATGCCTCTGTGTGAGTGTGTGTGTGTGTGTGTGTGTGTGTGTGTGCATTCATGGGTCATTGTCTCCGGCATGTTTCCTGTAATGTTGTATTGTTGTCCCTCCTTCCATGGCAGGGCATAGGGATAGCTCACTCCCCAAAGTTAGCCTCATCTGTTCTTGTTCATTCACAGGGAAACCTGCTGCCTTTGCTCATGTTGCTTCCCTGCCCAGAACACCTTCCCCCACCACCCACCATGACTCACAACCTGGGTAGTTCCTAAACCACAGTCAAGACTCAGTGAGTGGATCCTTCCAGAAGAGAAATGGCCTCCCCCTCTGGCCCAGTCCAGGATGGAGGGCATATCCCATGTTCCTGCAGGGCTGCTGCCTCCTGCTTCTCAGTAGCCAGCTTCTAGGCCAGTGAGGCCATGTCACCACCTCTCTGTATCCCTGGGATACAGGGTTAGCAGGACTGAAGGGAACCACCCAGCCAATGTGGGCTCCTGTGAGTTGTCGGCACAGAGGGATGAGAAAGTGGAGGCTGGCAAAACTGGGATGTCACTGACAATGACAGGGCTGGCATCTCTGGCTCTTATTCTGGGCAGTCATTTCTCATCCACCACAGAGGAGGAGCCCCTTCAACCAAGAAGCCTTTGCTGAATGCCTGCCCCTGCAGGCCCTGCACTGTGCATCTCTGGTAGGGCCTAGGGAAGGTGGTGGGGCTGGGAAGGCTTCTTGGAGAAGACGCCTATGCCGTGGGTCCCAAAGCATTAATAGGATCTCCCAAACAGAAAGCTGGCAGGAACATTGTAGTAAAAGGAGGCACAGAGTTCAATTATGCAAAACGAATAAGTTATGGAGATCTAATGCACAGCAATGTGACTATGGTTAACAAGATTGAACCATTTATTTGAAATTTTCTAAGAATGTAGATATGAAGTGTTCTCACCACACACATAAACAAGATGGTCATTCAAGATATGTTGATCAACTCCACTGCAGTGATCACTTCACCATGTATACCTGTATCAAAGCATCAAGTTGTACACTAAACATACCATTCTTGTTTTATCAGTTACATCTCAATAAAGCTGAAAAATTGAAAAGAAAATATTGTTTTTAAACCCCAATACTGAGTTGACTCTATCTGTACGCTTACATGCAGTGAACTAAAGGGTGTAGTTCTGATGTATCTGCATAGCATCAAATCTCACAGTCACCATTTCATCGTGTCAAAGGACTGCCACAGACTAACTAAAACCTGCAAATACGTAGTTTTTGTCATTCAAAAACAGGAGCCAGCACGGTGTGTTCTTCTCGGACACTGCAAGAGCAGGAATGGTAAGAGACAGGCCTGTGAGAGCCACATGACAGAGCTGCTTCAGGAAAGCAGTGAAATCATGGACATGATCAGTCTTGCATTCTGGAGAGGTGGCCGTGGCTGAGGTGGAGCAGGGCGAAAGCAGAGCCAGGACACCAGGTCAGAGGTGTGCATCCTGTGTCTCAGGGATTCTGAACAGCGGCACTCCGAGGGGTGTGGGGCTGGGGCCACTGGGCAGGGCCTGGGACCAGGCAAAAGCTGGGAGCAGCCAGCCCGGGGAAGCACTCCCCATGCTTCTGGCCACTTCAGAGAGCTTTGGCCTCTGGCCCCAGGATGCAGAGCACCTGTCCTCTACCTAGCTTCCATCACAGAGGAGACAACACTGTCCGGCAGGTACTTAAATGACTCAGGATGGGGAAGACGGGAGTGTTTTCCTAGCTGGGTGTTCGTTGTGATGGGGAAAAGGTGGTGCTCCTTATCTCCCTCTCCTGGCTGTTCCCTGAAGAGTGTGGCCCTGCACCTGAGGAAGGAGCTGTTTGCAGCTGCACCCACCTTAGGGAAAGACAAAGGAAAGAGCAAGGACACTGCCAGCTCTTCCCGCTGGCACATGGGGCTCAGCGTGACATGTGGAAATATAATCTGGATGCTGTCTTAAATTTGAAGCTGTGTCCCATAAATTCCAGTGGTTTACCCTAACTGCAGGCTCTGTAACTGCCAATGTGATTCCACAAACATCTGTCTTAAAGGGCCAGCTCACTCCTTCCTGGGAAGCCAGAGCTTGGAGGGGCCCTGGTACAGAGGGGGTTCTGTGATGTAAAACAGCACTGCAGACCCACTGAGCCACATACGGTCGTGTGTGTGGGTGAATGAAGTGCCAAGGAGAACCAAGGAGGGGCCGGGGAGAGGACAGCTCTCTGTTGAGCACCTACTGTGCATGGGTTCCATCTGGAAATTTCCATGTAGGTCTGCAACCACATTCCAGTGTGTATCCGAGCCCCCCATGGAGGCCTCAGGTTGGTTCCAGGATGCCCTTTCCACCCCATACTATGCTGCTTTCCATCCAGGGCCTGGTTCTTAGTGCAAAGCACATGCAAAGCACATGCAAAGCAATTCCTGGGGGTGGGGACCGTGTTCCAGTCTGATCTTCCAGGCTCGAGGCGCTCAGCCCCCTGCACCACCACCCTCAGCGGACCCAGGACTAACATGTCTTAAAGCTATGGGAGAAGGTTCCAAACCCTCTCACCTCTCAGCCTTCCTCTGGCCCATGAGTAAAACAGGCTAATGTCTTTCAGTCTACAAGCCTAGATTTCCACACCAGATCCAATGTGCCTAGTCCTGTCACTTTACCCAGAACAGCAGATCAGTAAAGAGAGAGGTGGGTACTGAATGGCAATTCTATAACCTAGGAGTGATAGAGCCACCTGAATGCTTGTAGTTTGCTGGGTTTTATATTTCTCCTGGCATTTGCACATCTGTCATCCATCACCCTGTTTGATGTTCACCAAACACAGAGTACACAAGGGCTCCCTTCCTTTGGACCAATGTGGCCCCTACAGGGGTTGTTGATCGCTCCTAGGTTCTGGATTCTTCGGGTCTCACCTGGGATCAGGTAGACTCCACAGGCCTACAGCAGCCGCTGCTCCCTTCCTCTGTCCTTTGGCCTCTTGGCTCAGAATCCCCCCACCGGCTCTCTGCTCGAGCACCTGGGAACCAACTCTTTGGCTCAGGACCCACAGAGGCAGAGGTCCTTAAAGGAAGCCAGTTTCTCTTATCTTGTGAGTTATTGTTTCTCTCTTTGTTCTGATCAGTGGAGAACTGAGTCAAATAGGGCCCACACCTGACAATGACCCAAGAAAGTGTGGTAACACATTTGTGTAGAGACCACCCCATCCACTAGCCCACCTGAAATTTTCCTCCAGCCCAGTTTCCTTTCTTGATTTTTTACATGCTGTAGAATTGTATTGTGAACACCACCTCAGATTCCACCCCCGCTTTTTGTTTAGTAATATGGGTTATAAATGATTGTCAACAGTACAAAATTACTTTTCTAACAATCAAGAAAAAGCTGACACCGCATAACTGGGAGGCCAAGTCTCCTTCCCTCTACCAAATGGCCTAAGGATGGCCAGTGTTGTTTCTGGTGGTCAGTGCATTCACTCCTTCACATACTTATTCCTTCATAAACAGCTCCTCAGTGCCTTCCAGGTGGCAGATCTGGTCTTGGGGACTTGTGGTGAAGCAGGCTAATGTACCCACTTAAGGACACCCATTATTGCCAATCACACACTTAGACAAGAAAGCAATGTCAGCATTGGACAAGTCAAGATGTGTAGGGCACTTGAGGAGCATGGGGGAGAAACTAAGGAGCGTGGGGGGTTGTGGGGGGCAGGGGGAAGTTTCCGGAGGAGGCACTGGTTGGATGCACAAAGCAGTGTGTCCTGAGCTCAGGTGTCACACAGCTGCCATCATTAGAGTTGCTGATACTTTATACTAAGGGCCTTTGGGTCACAGGAGACCCAAAGACAGCAACACAGACAGCAACACAGACACAGACCCAACTATCTGAGTGCCTCACCTAAGCTAGGCTCCCATGGAGACCAATGAGCTTCTGATTCTTACAGCACACAACGGCAGGCAAGAATGCACAAATGTAACACACTTCAGTGTGTTTAAAGCACATTTTGTTTTCTAAATAGTGGAGAAAATCCAGATCTGCTAATGTGCTGGGGTGGTTAGCAAAGAGCACTCTAATTACAAAAACAGGGTGTCTAGAAAACCCACTAAATAGGGCATCATTTGTATTGATCTCAGGATCCCAACTGTTCAGACAATTGGTAAAGTGGTCCCAGCTGCATGAGACAACTGGGGAGAGGCAGCAGTTATGCTGGGTGAGCCTCGGAGGAACAGGTGCTGACTTGAGGGAGGGAGAGTGACGTGATGGGTGGGAGGCCATGTCTAGGGAGTAGGACTGTGCCAAAGTCTGGGCAAGGCCCATGTCAGGTACAACGTGATGTTCACAACCCTGGATGTGTCCTCGCCTTCATTCATTTTCTTCTGAAAGTATTTCCCTCCATCAGGACCTGTCACAGTGCAGATGGAGCTCTGCCCTCGGGAAACATACAGTCAGGAAATAAATTAGGAAATCACTGAAGAGTGTAATGAATTCTGGAGAAAGAACTGAGTGCACAGTGCTGCAGATGCAGAGGAAAGCTGCCCCCACCCCTTCTAGAAGGATCTGTGGAAGAGCATGGGCCATTCCAAAGGATGTAACAACCAGGTGTGTCTGGGGATGGAGGGAGTGGTCCCAGTGGCCCGCAGGGCTGGGAGCAAGAGAGCTAGCCTGGGCTCTCGGGGTCTTGACAAGGCAGTCATCACTCAGCCAGGCTGGCTGCTAAGGAAGATCCCAAGGGTCCCTGTATGAAAACCAGCTGGAGGAGGAGGCTCTAGCCAGACTCAGTAGGGAGAATCCAGATGAGAATGGGGACTGAATAAGGTCTTGGTGGTGGGGGTGGGGCACTGGGGAGACAGGGTGAATTTAAGACAGATTTAGGAGCCAGAAGTGAAGGGCTTGGTGATGCATTGGAAGTGAAGAGAAGCAGAGGGTCCTGGCCACCGGCCATCAGAAGAGCTGTAGGGAGGGGAGCAGCAGGCCTCAGCAGAGAGCCTGGGCACAGCCCCAGGGTGACTCCCATCACCACCACTGTGTTCCCTGAAACCTACTGCCTTAGCTGCCACCCAGGGACGTAGGTGGGAGAGCCTGGGCACAGCCCCAGGGTGACTGTCACTGCCACCACTGTGCTCCCTGAAACCCACTGCCTTAGCTGTCACCCAGGGACGTAGGTGGGGCAGCCTGGACAGAGCCCCAGAGTGACTCCCACCACCACCACTGTGCTCCCCGAGACCCACTGCCTTAGCTGTCACCCAGAAACATAGGTGGGACAGCCTGGGCACAGCCCCAGGGTGACTCTCACTGCCACCACTATGCTCCCCAAGACCCACTGCCTTAGCTGTCACCCAGGGACTTCGGTGGCAGGTGGGGCTCTCATTCAGTCGGTAAGACTATCTGCCCCCTGACGTTGCTCTGCACCCTGATGCCAGGCCATTCAAAAGCCTCAAATGAACTTGGAGCCCAGCCTAACCTGGGATCCACCTCTGAGCCAACAGTAGGAAACAGACACCTGTACAGCACAGTGCTGAGAACCCGCCGAAATTCCTGAAAGAGGTAGAAAGAAGGAAGAAATAGCTAATAATAGCTGAGATTCATAACATGCTCAGCAATTCATCGCAGAGCAGACCCTATCAAACTGCACTGAGAAATAAGCGCTTCCTAGTCCCAGGTATGAATGAAAAGAAAGAGATCCCGGGGGGGGGGGGGGGGGGGGCAGTGAGAGGATAATCACTTCAGTCATTAAATACTTCCTGGGGTGCGTGGGTGGCTCATTTGGTTGAGCATCTAACTTCGGCTCAAGTCATGATCTCACAGTTCATGGGTTCAAGCCCCGCATTGGACTCTGTGCTGACAGCTCAGAGCCTGGAGCCTGCTTTGAATTCTGTGTCTCCCTCTCTTTCTGCCCCCCCCCCCCCCCGACTTGCATGCTCTCTCTCAGAAATAAATAAATAAATAAACATTTAAAATAATAATAATACATCCTGCCAGGTCCTCAAAAAAAATTAAATACAGAATTACCATGTGATACAAAAATTCCACTTCCTGATATTCACACAGAAAGATCAAAAGCAGTGTCTCACAGAGCCAAGTGTGGGGCCATGTTCATAGCAGCATTATTCACAATGACTAAAACTTGGAAGCGACCCAAGTGCCCATGAACACACGAGCGAATACACAGAATGTGGTGTACATACACAGTGGAGTATCCATCAGCCTTGAAAGGGATGGAAATTCTGAGGCGCTACAACCTGAACAAACCCTGAGGACATGGGGCTGAGTGAAATCGGTCATGATTCCACTTAGATAAGGTACCCAGAGTAGTCAAATTGATAGAAACAACAGACAGAATGGTGGTGGCCAGGGGCTGGGGGGAAGGACTGGGGAGCTATCATTCCATGGATACAGTTTTAGTTTTGCAAATTGAAAAGGTTCTGGAGAAGGATGGTGGTGACACTTGCACACAAATTATACACATAAAGATGGTTACAATGGTAAATTTTATGTTACAGGTGTTGTACCACATTTTTTAAATGGTAACAAAAAAGACAGAAAACAACACTAACAATAAAAGTGGCAGCCCCACCACCCCCGCCCCAGCCCCTGTGGCTGCCCCTGGGCTCTGGGAGGCTGTCTCCCCCATTAGGCTTGCGGGTGGGAATGACTTCCCACCATTGCCTCTCCCTGCACAACTTGTCAGCTCTTATTAACTCCTTTAACCCTGGCCTGTGAATAAACCCTAATTACATTATTTTCCGTTAAAAAACAATAGCAATACTGTCAGGAGAGCCATTTTGAACCTCAGTCCCAGCAGGGATGTGAGCCACGATCTGATGAGATGTCCCCGAGCCCTGTGTGTGACCGCAGCGCTCAACAGTGTCAACACCACGCTCTGGAGAGGATGCTATGCTTGAAAGCCAGTCAACTGCCCTGATCACTGAGGTATTTCTAGACATTGCAGGACATCTCTGTACTTAAGCATCCCCCGATTCCAGGAGTACGTCTTTGCACGGGACCATTTGTGGCACTTTGATTGATAATCCTCCAAACTAAGCAGAAGGCACTAAATCCTGGTGATTATGTGATAAACCCATTGTACATTAAGCTTCCCATTAACTATGACTCTCCATAATGTAATGGAATAAAAACATGAGTTGGGACTTGGAAAATTAGTGATTGTGCAGCCTTGGGGCAGAGGTAAGGTGACGGGGTCTCAACAGAATGTGCAAAGCTGGGGTTCTGAGAGAAGCCTGCTGTTGTGGCTGGGGACCCACATGGGATGTTTCCTGACCCTGGTAAACCTGTATAAGTGTGAGCAGATACCTCTCCTTGAACCCAAAGCCTGAGCCAACAGCGTGGAGGAAGAGTGGAGGTGGACTGGTACCCTCTGCTTGGCACCAGGACTCTGTGGCCCCCCATGCCAAGCTCCTGGCTGGCCATTTTCCAACCACAGCATGCTACTCGGTGCTCCGGACTCTGCATCTTCTATCCCTTCCACCTAGCTTTCCCTCTGTCTGTCTCTACTCATCCTTCAAAACTTTGCTCAGTTTATAGGTGCTTCTCCCAGAAACACATGGAATCTGGGCTGGACACCTCCATTGATCCGCACTACCCTCAAACTAGGCCCTGAAGCAGCTCACTGGTGACTACGATACATCCTTGCTGGTCTCCCATATAGCCTGAGGCTCCTTGGTATCAGGGATCTAACCCACCAGCAGTCCCAGGCATGCTAGGCACCCACTGACTGAAGGTAAGCAGCTGGCTGACTCAACCCCTTTTCACTCTTCAGGGAAATGCCAAAAAACACATAAACATTTCATTATTTATTGTGAACAGTAGACCTCTTATACAATGTGTGTTTTGTTACCTGGTGACTTGGGCTCTAAACAAGTCTCTGGAGTACTGTTTCAGCCAGTGCAATTCTAAGAAATTCTGGAACATTCCCCTTGAAATAGCTCTTCAAAGGTAGGGTAAATCAAAGAGGGTTGGGGTTTCAATAATTGTTCATGGGCTGGGGGAATAAAAGCTTGAACACAGAGAAGGGCCAAGCCATCCTCTTTCTGGAACGCTTAGGAGAGGGTTTGATTGACAAGGGTTGGGGGTTTGTGGACTTCTCCCTCCATGGGGACATGGGTGTAGTGCATATTTCACTGTGGTTAAGAGGAGAGAGAGCCACAGGACAGTGTGGACCACTGGGGAGGGGAGAATTGCCCCTGAAGGTGGGTGGGGTATCCTGGGAGCAGGTGACATAAGCATGCTCTGCTCTGCTCTCTGGAGATGAAGGGCTCCACACTTCCATGCAGGAAGGTTGGGCTAAGAGGCCCCAGGGAGGCCACACTGGCCCTGATCTTCCCTGGCTCATCAGGGGGTCGGGGAACAGCTCAGAGAACTTTCTCACAAATTTCTGAGACCAGAGATTCCATTTTAATGCACTGAATTTTTAATGGTAGGGGGACTTCTTCTCACCCCAGAGAAGATACTGAGTGGCAGTTTCCCCTGGAGAGTTGCTACTGTTTGCACAGAGTACCCACAGCACCAAGCTCACCTCTGCTGAGAGCATTTCTTCCAGGAACAAGTCCTTGGATAAGTGCAATCAAGAGTCCTGGTGGGCAGCGGGAAGAGGGGTGCAGGTGTTACCTGGGTCTCCCCCTCTCCTTGCTGGCAGACAACTCATTTAAACTTCCTGGGCCTCCATTTTCTCCTGTGCAAACGTAATACTGAGGTAGGAGACACACAAATCACACAGTAGGTGATTAATAAGTGCCACCACCCTTTCCCAAAAGAGAGGTAAGTGTTAGGAGGCAAGGCATGAGCTGTAGTCCCTGAGGCAGCCGGAGGCCAAGCTTCCCTACAGGTGTGGCTTTCTCAGACATGATCCACTCCCAATACCCTCACCCCCTACTGCACGTCCCCTCACTCTCCATCAGTTCCCCACAACTAAGAGCACACTGAACATGCCTCTGCCCCCAGGGCCTTGGACTTGCTGTTCTTTCTGCTAGAACACTCTCTCCAGGGCATGTCTGTGGCTGCCTTCCCAGCTTCCTTCTGGCTGCTGCTAAATTGTACCTTATTAAAGGGGCCTTCCCTGGTTAAAAAAAAAATACCACTCCCCTTCCACATATACACACATTTGTGTATCTCCTTTACTCTGCTTTATTTTTCTCTTTTATTTATAGTACTCACCACAATGGGATGTGTATAAATATATAAATGTGTGTGTGTGTGTGTGTGTGTGTGTGTGTGTGTGGTGTCACTCTTGTCTACTGCTACACCCCAATATCTAGAAGAGTTCCTGGCACAGAGTAGCTCATCCAAGTACATGTGATAAAGAAAGAATGAATGAACCAGTGAGCACCATTCTGGGGGCTCTCCTCCTCTTCTTCCCTGATGAGACCACCATCTCTCAGTGTGTATTCTCTCCAGGTCCCCAGGCCTTTGTGTTCAAATCACCCTTCACACACCACTACATTTGCTGGCTGTGGCCTACACATCTCTCAGTCCACGCAGTCAGGCCTCTGTGCGTCATATAGAGATGAGAGTGTGCATACTCACAAAGCATATCAGGATCTCGCCTGCCCCCAGCCTCTTCCCAGCTCCTAACCCTCACAGACACCAGAAATGTTCCATTTCCTCACAACGGCATCACACCTGCATTTTTCACGAAAGCTGTACGTATGCTCCACAGAGCCAGTGCTGGTACTGACTAAAGCACAATCATAAATAATTGAAGCTTGATAGTACTGATCACGCAATAGTCTTATCTCTCCTGGTGGAGCCTGGGGTTATTTCTGCCCTTGGCCCCTTCTGCTCCAACAAAATCCACAGCACCACCCCACCGTGGAGGGTAATTAGCAGGCTCTCCCAAGGAAGATGGATTCTCACACACATTGGCAGAACATATGCCATGTAATTGGAAAGCACAAAAGATTAGCATTCAAGACAGGAAGAGAAAGTGGCAGGAGCTGTGAAATTCACATCAAGCCTGCTTTAATCACAATATGCATTTTAATCACCCCAGGCAGCGTGAGGAACAGCCTGCTTGCAGCCCTGGAGGTCTGGAGCACTTGCCTAGGAACGGAGACATCTGGGGCCCCTCTTTGCCTGGCCTCCACCCCAAGCAGAGCTCCAAGGACAGCTTGTCTCCGCCTCAGTTTCCCCACCTTCCACTCATGCAGGCTGCTGAAGGAATCCCAAGCCATGTTCACAGTGCAGCAAATCCTCATGTCAATGCTCTCCAACAAAATTTTTGGCTGCATTTTTCTGTACAAGTTGACCAGCTGCTGAAGGGGAAGACTTGGTGGTTGGCTCTGAGGCTGAGAGCCCCGGCGGGTGCATGTATCTGTAGGCCAACAACCCATGTGACCGTAAGCCTGGTTCCCTGGGATCCATGTGCTCTTAGGTGTTCCTCCAGCCACTGTCTGCAGGCGTGTGTCCCCTCCAGCGGAGGAGGGAGGGTCCCAAACTGTACCTCTCCCAGCAGTAGCCCTGCCTCAGGGCTGCAGACAGGTGCTTCCCCTGCAAGACCCAGGAATAATCCTCCTGACCATTTCTATATCACATTTTACATCTTTTTATCTTGTGTTCTCCTCCTCCTTCCCATCCTCCTTTCAGCTCAGACTCCCCATGCATCCAGATGCAGCCATGGGCTCCTTCTGGATGTCCCCTCCGGACATCCAGTACGGACATCCAGTAGCAGCCTCCTATGCAGCGTTATATACGCAGAATTCTGCTTTCCCTCCATCTTCCTCATTGTTGTTCAGCACATCCTCCACTCACTCCTTCAAGCCGAAACCCTACATGTCACTCTTCATTCCCCTTTCCCTCACCAACCACCTCCAACCCACGGGCTGGCCTTAGCAGCCCCACCTCCAGCCCAGGGTCCTCTGAGCCTTCTTCTTCGTCTCTCCTGAAGCTTGTTTGAGGCCAGCTCTGTCTTCCTTCCTCCCGACTTCGGCTGCTGCCGTCTGCAGCCTGAGCCACATGTGCTTCCTGCTGAGACCGCCCGGGGCCCTCCTGTCTCCCCAGAATGCTTCCACATTCTGGGGTCGCCTATGACTTCACTGTCCCTCCAGCATGCTAGGCCTGCCTGCCCAGAGCTTCCTCTGTGTAGTCTCTGCCACAGGATACTCAACATATCAGGACCCTCCTGCCTCCTTGCTGCCACCAGGGAATGACTTGAATGTCACTACTCAGGGAGGTCTGCCCTGACTACCAGACTTGACTTGACTTTTCTTTTCTTTCTTTTTTTTTTTCTCGTAGCATTTTTCTTGCCTTGAATGAACTTTTTCACTTTTTCCCTTATTTCTTCTGTCATAGAATGTGGACGTCATGAGGTAAGAGATGTATCCTGTCCTTTATACCCTTGTAACCCTTCTGCCTAGAAGGTAGCCTGGTACTTGAGAAATATTTGTCAAATGAACACCCCCATTATGACAGGCAACAACATGATATTATACAAACAACACAGCTGGGGAATCAGGCAGCTGGAGCAGAGCGGGACTGTCAGAAAGGCTAAGTTAGACTAGGGTGTGGATGTTCTATGTAGAGGTTCACATGCATGGATGTGCGATATCTATTTATTAATTCATTCATTTGTTCATATACAAAGATCAAGATTTCATCAAGTCTGAAGTGTACACAATTTGGCAAGTCTTCTTTAACAAAAAAATATAAAAGTCTTTTACACTACATTACAGAAATTATAGAAATTATAGAAAAATAATTATATTTCTAACAGGAAATATCTTTTTTTAATGAGTATAATTGAGAAATGATCCTTAGAAGTCTGCCCACCTGATGATTAGAAGGATTTTCCATAGACTCACTTCTTACCGGCTCCTCCTTTATGACTCCCACATTTCTGGGGCTGGGGCCGTAAGACATATGACTTGAACCCTGCAGTCATGATGCCAGGTTCCTGGCACACCGCATGCTGGGGATATTCCCAGAAGCCATTTTTTTCAGCTGGAGGGACAGATATAACAGCCACATGAGGATGGTTGTAATCCACATGCAAACATGCCACTTAATCCAAGCTGAGCACATGCCTGATTTAAGAGACATGGAAGGTTAGAGCAGAAAGAAGTAGAAGGCTTTGGTGAATATAGCTGAATTTTAGTGAACACTTTGACCATGTGAGCACACTGCAAGGACCTCCCCATGACTTTGGAAGGGGCCCGTGAGGGTGAGAGATCCTGTAGGCCATTCCCTGTACAGTGAGCATGGGAGGGCATCTAGAAAACCAGCACATGCCTACCTCTTGGGAGGCCTGCAGGGGGTGTGGTATTCAAGTACACAGAAACACAAAGCCAAGGCATGTGCTCACCCAGGTTAGGGAGGTGTGTGTACATCCACCCATTTGTCTGCACACACTCACTCACAACCATCTACCCATGTGCCCCAGACCTCACTTCCTCACCAGTGTCCCAAGAGGTGCTACAAAGACAGTTTTTCTTCAGATCCTCTTTGGTAGTAGAGCAAGTACTCCCAACAATTCAAAAGCACATTGATAATGTCAAGAACTAGCAATGGCCTTACCAGTTTGACTTTGTGTGCATGAGAGGCTTATCTAGAGCCCCAGAGCCACAGAACCACAGACATTGGGTGAACTGCCATGCTGATGGTGACTGGCAACCCTCAACTGGCTCCACCATGGCACCATGCCAGGCTATCCACCAGGACCACATACTTCCTCACACACCTGTGACTGATGCTGTCCTCTAGTCAAGGCCCAAACACCCAGACTCCTCACCACAGTTCAAACAAGGAGTCTGGGATCACGTGAGGGCCCCTGACAGGGAGTGAGCCAGGTCAATCTGCACAGCCAATACACAGAGCCAGCACAAGCATGGGCCCAGGCAAGGAGACCCGCCCTCCAGTCTGCCTCAGACTGCACAGATGAGGCCCCCACAGAAAAGCCACCTCTCCTGCATCTGCTGTGGGCCAGAGGAGCTGCACGGTCTTGGGCAGCCCTGTGTGTGGCCCCAAGCTTTGGGTCTAACCATCACAGGGGGGACTCAAGGCAAAGTTCCTGTGTCCCCAGTAGCTAGCTGCACCAGGCCCACAGCGTTCCTCAGTGTAGGCTTGCTGAACTGTCCACAGAGGAGTGGCTTATGGGCTGCTGCTGCTGGCTTGGCTTCATGAATGCAGCAAGCATTCCCTAATCCTGCTGTGTGCCCCGTGTTGTGGCCCTGGGGACAATAGAAACAGAGGCAGGACATCTATACCTAATTTGGAAGACAGGATGGAAATGCAGTAAAACTCTAGAGAGGACCAAAGGGTGAACCAGGAGCAGATGGCTTTAGCAGAACTAGTATGACCTTCCAGTCAGGCCGTCCAGGATCAAGGCAGGCATTCCTTCATAGATGACAGCATGCACATTGCTTTACCTCCCTAAGCCCCAGGTTTGTCGTGGATGGAATGGGAATTGTTAAATCTGTGTCATAGGGTCTTAGAGGATAAGATGCCCATATCAGGCAGGACAGGCTTTGCTACAAGGTGGTGACAGGCCACACACTCTCTCACACCACCTGTCTTGTGTCAATTGGGGGCTCGACACACACTCTCCACCCCCAGACCCAGGGCAGATGGAGCAGCCATCAGCAGCAGGAGTGACAGCTGCAGACAGAGGGGGAAAGGATTGCCAAGGGGCAGTGACCTCTGGCCTTCACTCTTACTCTCCTCCTGGGTCACAGCAGTCCCAGCTCAGCCCGAGGCAACTGCAGGTTGGGGAATGGGGCTCTGCCAAGGATCTAGAAGAAAGGAGAGGAAGCAGTCTTTATGAACAGCCCTAACTAAACCACAGAGCCTGGAATACACCAGGTACACCAAAAGTGCTAGACCCTTTTCCCTCTATTTAAGGAGTGGCTTTCCAATCATGATACTTTTACTCTGTTAAGCTTATTGAATCTGTTTTTTTCTTTTTTTTTCTTGTCTGCTTTGTGGGGTGTTTTTAACTTTTTTTGGTTTGTTTTATATTAAGGTATAATCAACACACAACTGTGCATTAGTCTCAAATTTATAACAAATAAATCAGTATTTTATATATTTCAAAATGATCACCACAATAAATCTAGTGAACGTCCATCAACATACATAGCTACAGATTTTTTTTCTTGTGATTCAAACTTTCAAGATTTGCTCTCTTAGCAACTTACAAATATGTGATATAGTATCGCTAGCCGTAGACACCATGCTGTCCTTTAAATCCCTGTGGCTTATTTCATAACTAGAAGTCTGTACTTTTTGACCACCTTCACCCCTTCAGTCTCCTCTCAATCCCCCACCACCAATCTGTTCTCTGTTTCAATGAACTTGTTTTTTTATATTTGGTTTTGATCCTGTTTTAAATTATACTTACAGTGACATCATATGGTTTCAGTCTTTCCTACCTGCTTCCATGTAGTTTCCCTCTTATTTGCCCAATATGACGGGGGTGGTTTGTCAGGTTTGGGTTTAGTTTTTTTTTTTTTTTTTTTCCCTAGAAGAAATTAATTCACATATAGCTGTAGATTCAGTGTATTCATGGGATGAGGTGAGTTCAAGATCTTCCTATGTCACAATCTTTTTTTTTAATATGAAATTTATTGTCAAATTGGTTTCCTTACAACACCCAGTGCTCATCCCAACAGGCGCCCTCCTCAATATTCATCACCCACCCTCCCCTTCCTCCCACCCCACATCAACCCTCAGTTTGTTCTCAGTTTTTAAGAGTCTCTTATGTTTTGGCTCCCTCCCTCTCTAACCTCTTTTTTTTTCCCTTCCTCTCCCCCATGGTCTTCTGTTAAGTTTTTCAGGATCCACATAAGAGTGAAAACATATGGTATCTGTCTTTCTGTGTATGACTTATTTCACTTAGCATAACACTCTCCAATTCCATCCACGTTGCGACAAAAGGCCGTATTTCATTCTTTCTCATTGCCACGTAGTATTCCATTGTGTATATAAACCACATCTTCTTTATCCATTCATCAGTTGATGGGACATTTAGGCTCTTTCCATAATTTGGCTATTGTTTAAAGTGCTGCTGTAAACATTGGGGTACAAGTGCCCCTATGCATCAGCACTCCTGTATCCCTGGGGTAAATTCCTAGCAGTGCTATTGCTGAGTCATGGGGTAGACCTATTTTTAATTTTTTGAGGAACCTCCACACTGTTTTCCAGAGCGGCTGCACCAGTTTTCATTCCCTCCAACAGTGCAAGAGGGTTCTCGTTTCTCCACATCCTCACCAGCATCTATAGTCTCCTGATTTGTTCATTTTAGCCACTCTGACTGGCGTGAGGTGGTATCTGAATGTGGTTTTGATTTGCATTTCCCTGATGAGGAGCGACATTGAGCATCTTCTCATGTGCCTGTCGGCCATCTGGATGTCTTCTTTAGAGAAATGTCTATTCGTGTTTTCTGCCCATTTCTTCACTGGATTATTTGTTTTTCAGGTGTGGAGTTTGCTGAGCTCTTTATAGATTTTGGATACTAGCCCTTGTCCAATATGTCATTTGCAAATATCTTTTCCCATTCCATTGGTTGCCTTTTAGTTTTGTTGTTTCTTTTGTAATGCAGAAGATTTTTATCTTCATGAGGTCCCAATAGTTCATTTTTGGTTTTAATTCCCTTGCCTTTGGGAATGTGTCAAGTAAGAAATTGCTGCGGCTGAGGTCAGAGAGGCTTTTTTCCTGCTTTCTCCTCTAGGGTTTTGATGGTTTCCTGTCTCACAATCAGGTCCTTTATCCATTTTGAGTTTGTTTTTGTGAATGGTGTAAGAAAGTGGTCTAGTTTCAATCTTCTGCATGTTGCTGTCCAGTTCTCCCAGCACCATTTGTTAAAGAGACTGTCTTTTTTCCATTGGCTATTCTTTCCTGCTTGGTCAAAGATTAGTTGGCCATACTTTTGTGGGTCTAATTCTGGGGTTGCCATTTTATTCCATTGGTCTATGTGTCTGTTTTTGTGCCACCTATGTCACCATCTTGAACCAGAACCTTTGAGTCTGTTGTTTCTTAAAGACATTCCCTTTCCTGCCACAGCCACAGATGACCACCAGATCAAGTGGAACCATATCACAGGAACTTAGAAATGAGAGCTCTCATGGTGGAAAATGTTGTAGGTGGTATTTCAGGAAGATGTCAGTGGTCAGAACCTAGGCAGGGAGAGAGGATAGGAAAGGGGTTCCTAATGGGTGGGGCCTGAGGACCGTGAGTGAACAGACACTGTGATGTAATGGTGACAGCACCAGACTCTACAATACATATGATAAGACTGGATAGAAGGTCTTAATATTGCAGTGTACCAATACTCTCTCCAAATAACCAGTTAATGTAAAAAATTCAATTAAAAGTCCAAATAGAATTTGTACCACTAGGATTGAGATTGCATGTAATGGAAATCCAACTATAGTAATTTAACCAAAAATGGATACATTTTTTTTCTTTTTTTAAGAGAAAGTTCAAAGATACAGAATCAAGTACGTTTATGGCAGCTGAATGGTGGCTAAATGGGCCCTATTTCCTTTGTCTTTCCAATATCTTTCTGTACCTTTTCTGTTATGTCAACTGCACAAGGTAGCTGCCACTGCTCCAGACATCTCAGCCACGTTCTAGGCAGGATAAAAGGGGAAATGACGCATACAAGATGAGTGAGTTCTTTTTTATCAGGAAAACACTTTTCTGTTAGAGCCCTAGAAGGGAAAATATCACTTATATTCTATGGAGTCAAGAGAAAAGAATGGAAATAAGATAGGAAATCAGCAATGAGAAGCTTTAGAATTCACAAATAATTCTAAATTTCATCTCTGAACAAAGAATAGAGAAAACTTTTTAAAAAGTAGAATATTCAGGAGAAACAAAGTACTACCAGATATTAAAACACAGTAAGAAACTAAAATAGTTAAAATATTTCGGTGTTGACAAAGGGGAAACAGTCAAATCATTAGAAGAGAATGCAAATTATGAAAATAATTCAAGTATAAATAAGACTAATTAGTACATGAGAATAGTGGCATTTCAAATAAATGAGGAACTGATCATTTGGGGAAATGAATTAGGTTAGATCTCACCCTTGTGCCATGAACTGAACAAATTACAGAGAAACTAAATCATTAAATGTAAAAGTAAAACCATGGAACTACTTGACAGATACCTTAATGACTATTTATATAAATTGGAGTGGGGGATATGTTTTTAAACATAATACCAAAGACAAAACCATAAAGGTAAAGAATGATAGATCCGACTGTATTGAGAATAAACATTTCTGAGTAGTAAAAACACAAAATCATAAAGTTAAAAGACAAGCATCATTTAGGAAATATTTACTATGTTCATCTAATTGTTCATATCTTCCCATGTACAGAGTTTTCTCACATCAAAGCCAAAACAAAAGGGGTGCCCTAAGTGTCCGACTTCGGCTCAGGTCATGATCTCACGACCCATGAGTTCAAGCCCCGCGTCAGGCTCTGTGCTGACAGCTCAGAGCCTGGAGCCTGCTTGGATTCTGTGTCTCCCTCTCTCTCTGCTCCTCCCTCTCTTATGCTCTGTCTCTCTGTGTCTCAAAAATAAATAGAAAATTTTTAAAAATTAAAAACAAAACAAAAGACAAGAAGCAAATGGTTAGTTTATAAAAGAGCAATGTAAGTATGAAATGAAAACAACAAAAAAGCTTCAACTCCCTAACTGTTAAGAGAATACAAATTAAAGCAACAATGAGTTGCTATTTTTCACCTTCATCTCATACATACTGTTCACATCAGCAATTTGGGAATTTCAGATGATAGGTGTTTTTATATTCTCTCATTGCCTATATTGTCAGCCTTCCTGCCGCTTCAAACATTACTGGTTTAATAAACAAATTGTTTACAACATCATAAAATGTGCCATATAACTACATGGTTCATCCTTAGGAAAGTGTGGACACAGACCTTCTGAGTCAGAACATGACTTTCTGTCCCTCCAGTGGCTTTTGCTGCACACTTGTGTTGTGCATAGTGGCCTGGGAAATATAAGTGCAACACACACTCATAAGGGCGTTTCAGAACAACAGCACCGAGACCAGATGTCCATGCTCCCGGGGACTCTTTCCTCCACTGTAGTGGTCAGCAGGGCCCCACCACAGTGAGTGCCCTTACATTGGAGAGTTCATATTGATCATTGATCACAAAGCTCTTTTTTATCCCCCCCCCTTTTTTTTTTGATTACTTAGGGTCCTTTGTTCATTCAAGACATGACACTTAGACCTCCCTTCCTCCAGGAAGCCTTCCTGGCCATCCCCATGGTGCAGACCTAGATAAGGACCACACCTCTGCGTTCCCATAGTTCTCAGGTATCAGGAGTGGAGTGTGGGTGTATCTTCTTCACAGCTGTACTTCCTATGCTCAGCAGGCACATGGGCCATTCCAAAACAGCATTGGGAATTGGATTTGTTTTCTTCCAGGGTCTGTTAGCAAGTATCCCCTCCCATGTCTGCAGAGACTGGAGCTCCCTCTTGCTCTACAGGAGCCAGCTCTGCAGGAGTGAGGACTGGTCAGCAGCCACAGAGGTACAATCCCAATTAACCTAATTAGGAAAGATGCTTGTCAGGAAGGCAAACTAAAGGCAATGAGTGTTTACATAAATAGACATGCATTTACTGATGCCTACAGATACCACAGGGAGCCAACGAACTCACTGTTGGTGCACATAGAAAATATCTGTGGAACCTCACTGTGTGGGGCCACAACACTGAGCTAGAGAATGGGGTGCAAGACAAAGGGCTTGCTCCCCACACTAAGCTGCTGGGAGCTGATCTGTCAAGCCCTGCCAGAGTCTTCAACTGACCAGTAAGGTAGTCAGAAGTAGGTTTTGCAAAGATCATTCTGGAAGCCATGCATAGGGTAGATTGGGTGACAATGTGCCCATAGGGGCTGGCAGTGCTGTATGGCCAGGACCCCAACCAAGTAACACTGGCTGGTATGTGGAATGGATAGGCTAGACAGGTGGGGTGCAGAGAGAGGGGGTTCATATACCTAGGGGATGCCAATGCCTTGAATGGGCCCATAACCCAGAAGGAGGCCATCTGGAGGAGGTGGGATGTCAGTCCATGATCTTCTAATGGGCTTAACAATGCCAAGACACCTGGGAAGACACTGCATTTACAAACACCCCGCTCTTTCAGAGGAAGCACTACCCTAAGGCAAGTCCAGACCTCAAGTGCTCTGGTCTGGGCTGGAAAGGACTGTCTTTTAAGCAAGAGCATGACTAGAATGATACTTCTAATGAGGTGAGGGATGGGACATTACTCATTTACTCAGCCTTATTTTCCCTTGTTCCAACAACTAGCCCTCCATGAACCCAGAACCAGAACTGAGTTCTGTCTGTGTACCCACCAGGGTCTGTGCATTTATGTCAGACAGGGGGTGAGGACAACCTAGACAACACAGGCTGCATGCTTAAGCAAAAACTCCCCCCCCATAAGCCTGGCGGTAGGTGCTCGTCTCAGGTTGTAGGGATGATCTAGCACCCTCACAATGTGTGCCAGGTCTGTAGGCATTCTTGCCCAAAGTCCACTTCAATGTGTCCTTGACTCAGTGGGCACATTCTTTATCCTTGTCCCCTCAGTCCTTGTGTTAGATCCATGGCAGGGACCAAAGGCAAAGCCCTCTACAGATGCATTCTCTGTAGGGCCCCTCATCCTAGCCTTTCCCTATCCCTTTCCCACAGCTGTTCTACCCGCAGCTTCTTTATTGGCTCCCTGGTTGGTGTTTTCTCTGCATCCTGTTCAGGTGTCTGCCTTTGCAGACCCAGCACCTTCCCTCCATCTCTTCTATGACTGAAGATCAGATAGTCTCTCAATTTCCTCCACCTCTTTCCTAAAAACTATAAACAGTTATGCCTGAAGGAACCCCATCAAGTGTCCAGAATGACAGATTCCTTCTTTTCCCCCACTTCTTTCTGTCTGGAATGCAGACCTGAGCCATCTATGGCCTCTCCCTCCTTTAATAGGACGTGTTCCAGCCTCCCAGGACCAGCAAGACTGCCCTATACTGCACAGACCACCAGAGGCCCAGGCTGCTCCCCAATATGGAGCTGAGAGCATCCAGATGAGCAAAATTTCCTTTCATGGAAGATCCACCTCTAGAGCCACAGCTGACTGTGAATATAACCCCCAACTACCACTACACCTCCCACCATCTCCACTCAATCAAAACACCCAGAGAGACTTTTTCCACATCAAGGGTAGACCTGATCCTGCTCATGATGCCTATTGTTCAAGGGCAAGGTGAGACATACAAACAAATCACGCTGCAGTTCGAGCAGAAGTACAATCCCAGGGTGCAGGCAGCACCCAGACTCTCTCCACCCTAAAGTGAGCTTTGTTGCAGGTGTGGCTGGATTCATCGCCAGCCATGATCCACAAGGGGACCCTGATCTCTGCTGCCTTGCATATTTATAGGTAGGGTGACCATATTCTTTATTATCTTTATTCTTTATTACTGGGACACTTTTAGAGTGAGAAAAGATGCTATCAATAACTTTACTGGGACAACAGGTATGAACTAAGACAGGTAAACTGAGACGTGTTCTATTTGCTTGGAAGTTAGGAGGGAGTGGGAATCACCTGGCTGATTTGAAAGCCTTTGAGCTTTGCAGTAGGAGGTTACAAGAATGTCCCATTCTTGGGTGCCCATAACCTTTGGAGCTTGGGTATTGGCACAGGAGTTAGCCAGAGGTCCTATGAGCCTGCCTGAGGGACAACCACCAGTTCATCCAAAAGACCACTGGCTTCTATCTCATCAAAATGCTATTTCTATCCATTACAGAAACTCTGCACGATAGGAATTATTACCACCATTTAAAGATGAGGAAACTGGATTTTAGATCACTTCATTAATTTGACTTAGGTCATATATTTGGCAAGACCATGCTTTCTCTCTTATTCCATGTGGCTACATTCTATTTATGCAATTAAAATCTGATGACAAAACATTTTTTTCTGTTTCAAAACCATACTAAGCTCAACATTTTCCATATGAACTCATCCATTTTCTCCTTAAATCAGCAGTTCCCTCTTAACGCCTTATCTCCACCGGGGCACTCCTGCTTCATCCATCCCCATCAGTGCAGGGCAGAGCTGTGGAATCAGACTGGCTGAAATTTGTTTGAGCAGCACTGTGGAGTGAAAGACTTGTAGCAGGGTATTATTCAAATATTGATCAGATCCAGGGAAAACTCTGGACGTGCATGGCCTGGGCCTGGAGTCAGTGCAGCTGTGGGTGGGAGCCAGATGTGCTGGCCATAGCCAAGCACCTGGATAGGGAGGTCATGCCACATACTCCACCTGAGCAAAGGGGGCTAGGTCCCAAAGAGAGTCCAGGGCCCACCATCTGGGCCTCAGGGTCTCAAGATCAAGTAAACAGAAGGTCTGCCAAGGTAGGCAAATATGGGACAAGAGGATGGTCAGTGGAGAAACACCAGCCAAGTCCATATCCTTTCCCAGGAAGTGAACTTTCACCCTCATTGTAGTGATTTAGAAAATCAGAAAGTCTCACATTAGGGGATTCACCCACAATCCCAATGCAAAGTCACTGGTACTGTTGATCTTTAACAAATACTTTTTAGTCTCTTATCTCTCAAAAACATTAAGATTTCCTTTTTATCTTATAATAATGCTACTTAGTTCTTCACATACTATTCCATTCTGTTTTTTTCATTAAACATTACATAAGTATTTTCCCATCTTATCAAGTAGCTGTTCCATCAAATGTGGACACACCCTCATTTCCTTGGCTGTACACCTATTAATGTGCATATGTTTTGTTCCTTATGTTCACTATTGCAAACAGCACCCCAACATACACACATATTATTAAAATTTTGTCCTCATTTCAGATTAACTCTTCAGAACTGTGATCAGAACTGTGGTCAATGGATAGAAGCTTAACACTTTAAGGCCAGGTACATATTGCCAGATGGTGGTCTATGGTTTCTGTATTGCTAATTTACAGATATTTAAGCAGTGCAAAATAGGGACATCTCACCTGATTCTTTTCCTGAGGCCTTTAATTCAATGATCAGAAACATTCAACAAACATTTTCTGAGCCCTTCCTATATGCCAGACCCTCTATGGAAATATATTCTTACCAGAAGCATCAATTCTGGTCCCTTCAGTCTTCAGCTGAGTCCAGATGGTACAAATCAGCATCAGCCACCCCAAGCATGCTTTGGGAATCTAACAGATAAAGACAGTCTTATGCATCCCTAAAAATCATACATAATTCTGAGGTCACAGCCAATGGCTGAAGGACTACCACCAGCCATGTGCTGGGACAAAAAGGGGATGAATTATTCTATAGCCAGAATTACCAGGCTGGAGGCTTTGTGGGTTTCATGATGTGGGCCCAGGTAACCTATATGGACCATCCTGACTTATGTAAAAGACAAGATGAGTGTCAGTAAAGGGAATGTATTAGGTTAGATCATATGAAATTACCAATAATCCACCTTTTCTTAATCTTCAAAAATGGCAATTTCATATGGTTCAAACTAATATAATACAAATGTTTATCTCACAGAGTTTTGGGGAAATTACACTTACAATGACTACATGACAATAAATACTTCAAGAAAGTTAACAGAAGTACAAGACTTGACATTAAAACTACAAAACATTGTTGAAAGGAATTAAAGAAAATCTAAAATAGTGGGAAGACATCCTATATTAATGCATGAGAATACTTAACATTGTTGAGATGGCAGTACGCTTCAAAGTTAACTATAGATGCAATGTCCTTCCTCTCAAACACTTAACTTGCTTTTCTGAAAGAACTGACAAGGTGATCCTAAAATATATATGGAAATGGAAGGAACCCAGATCAGCCAAAACAATCTTGAGGAAGAATACAGCTGGATAACTCATGTTTCCGGATTTCAAAACTTACAGCAGAGCTACAGTAATTAGGACAGTGTGGTACTGTAATGAGGAAGAATAGAGGGATTAATGGAATAAAGTTAAAAGTCCAGAAATAAACCATCATATTCACAGTCAGTTGGTTTTTCCAAGGGTGCCAAGGCCATTCAATGAGGGAAAGAATATTCTTTTAAACAAATGATGCTGAGACAAGTGGATATCCTTACACCATATACAAAAATTAACCAAAACATGGATCATAGACCTAAAGGTAAGAGCTAAAACTATAAAACTCCTTAGAAAGAAATGTAGGAGTAATTCTTGGTTATCTTAGCTTAGGCAATCATTACTTTAGATAAAATATCAATAGCACAAGCAAAAAAGGAAACATAAATAAGGTGGACTTCCTCAAAATTTAAAAATTTTAAGCTTCAAAGAATATGATCAGGAAAAGAAAAATATAGCCCATAGAATGGGAAAAATATTTTTAAACATAGAATATTCTTATTAGACATAAGAAATTTGTATGTGGAATATATAAAGAAACTTTATAACCCAACAATGAAAAGACAAATAATTCAATTTAAAAAGGAAAAAGAATTTAGTAGATAGTTCACTAAAGAAGACACACAAATGGCCATGGGGCTTCTGGATGACTCGGTTAAACATCAGACTCTTGATTTAGGCTCAAGTCACAATCTCATGGTTCATGAGATTGAGCCCCACATCAGACTCTGCGCTAACACTACCACTCTCTCTCACTCTCTGTGCCCTTCCCCTGCCTGCATGAGCACACACGCTCTATCTCTCTCTGTCTCTCTGTCTCTCAAAAAAATAAATAAATATTTTTTAAAAAGAAACACAAATGGCCAATAATCACATGAAACGATGTTCAACATTGTTATTTATTATGGAAATGCAAATCAACACCACACTGAGATATCACTTCATACCCACTAGGTAGCTAAAGTAAAAGACAACAGAAAGTGTTGGTGGGGATCCAGAAAAAATGCAATTCTTACACACTGCTGGTTGGAATGTAAAATGATGAAGCAACTTTGGAAAATATTTTGGCAGTTCCTTAAATTGTTAAATGCAGAGTTATCATATGACTCAGCAATTCCATTCCTAGATATATGTACAAGAGAAATAAAAACATAAGTCCACACAAAAAACTTGTATACAAATGTTCATAGCAGCATTATTCATAGTTTCCAAAAACTGGAAACAACCAAAAAACTTGTGCACAAATGTTCATAGCAGCATTATTCATGGTTTCCAAAAACTGGAAACAACCAAAATGTACAGCTAGTGATGAATGGATAAACAAAATGGTATAACCACATAACAGAATATTACATCCAGAACGGTATATCCACATAACAGCAATGAGAAGTGAAGTGCTGACAACTGCCATAACATGGAGGAATCATGAAAACATGTTAAGTGCAAGAAGCCAAGCATAAAGAGTATATATTGCATGATTCCTTATGATTCAGTATATACGGCTGCCATGTGCAAAGTACTATTCTTGGCCTTGAAGATTACTGAATGAGCACAATAAACTTGATCACTATCCTCTCAGGCTTTCATTCTAATGCATGCTGAGAAACATGATTGTGCACATAATTAATAAGATAGAATTACAGTTATGCTATGTGCTAAAGAAAGAGAGATAAGTGTAGGGGACTATGAGCTGGTCTGAGAGAGGGCAGACAAGGGTTCACTGAGGAAGTGACTCAGCTTTGTTCCCTGCTCTTTTTGTGCTTCACAATATATTGTAAATATCCCCCCATGATTAAAAACTCTGTACACATAATGTTCATGTCTTAGTAATATGCTGCTCATGGTAGTGTCTCAACATCCTCTGGACGATGGACAGTTAGCTTGATTCCATTTTCCCCATTCTGCATACTGATTCAACAAACATCTTTACATGATACCTTTGCCCAGATTCCTAATAAGAGTTTAAGGGTAAATTTCTACTAAAGTAATTGCTGAGGCAAAAGATAGGAGCTTTTTAAAACTCTTCATATGTGCCACCAAAATGTTTTTCAGCAAGACTGTAGCTGTTCACACCATGGTGTTCTCACCACACTCCACAGTGTCAATCAGAAGGCTTTCTTCACTCTGTCTGGTGCTGGAGCCACCCAGCTCTCCTGTCATTCCAGCCCGTAACACAGGGTTGAAAGGAGAACCTCTTCCCAAATGTCCTTAACAGGACACCACACTCATTCCAGGGTGAGAAAGCATGCATCTAATTGCCTGTCTTTCCCCTGCCAGCTTCCTAAGTGGAGCTCACACGGATCTCAATACATCTAGCCATCTTCAGTGTGACCCTGCCTGTCTCTCTTCTCATGTCTTCTTTGATGCTGTTGTTGTTCATTTATTAGCCCTATTATAAGTCATACAGTGATGTTACTGGTTTTAATACATAAAATTCACTCAAATTCTGCTACAACAGGGTTGGATCCAGACAGAATCAGCACATAGATAACTTGCTTTCAAAGCTGACTACCTTCATTTCTCTAGACCTAAAGAATGAGATCAGACCTTCAAATCTCAGATTTCTGCTCAATAGTTTTGCAGTCTTGGGATCATCTCTCTTAACCTCTCTGAGTTTCTGAAAATGTAGGTAGTCCCAATTTTATCAGAGCAAGGGCTAATTAAATCAGAAAGCATGTCCAAGTGCATTGCCTAAAAGCAAGTTCCCCTTTTAGTATTCTTTTTCCAGGTTCTTGTCATTCATGGAAAGGAGCATCCACGTAGCCTCCCCAGGCCAGGCCCTGGGACTTGTACCCAGATGCACACTGTTTGTCACATAGCTGGCCGTAAGCTGCTGTGTCCACTAGGCACAAACCGTTTGATTCTTTGTGGACATACATAATCAATGCAGGCCATAGTCCCTGAGAAGTGTAACGTCTTCTGGCACTAACCGGGTGGATGTGAAACCCTGAAGAACAGGTTCAGAAAAAGCCTTCAGAGGAGTCCTCAACAGCTGTGGGGAGAGGAAGGGAGTGTCCTGGCTTTGAAGGGTGGGTTGGCTTGGGGAGCAAGAGAAGAGTGCAAAAGCCCCTCTTCTAGTTCTCTACTGGAGTTTTCTCCTTGGGACTTACCATGATAAAAACTTACCTGTTTATCTTTGTTATTATCTCTTACCCAATAGAAAATACGCACCATGATGGCAGAAATTTTTGTCTATTTTTCTCTCTGCTGAATTCCCACAGTGTGTAGAACATGGTCAAAATTTTTTGACATTCAGTTAGTATTTTTTCAGTGATTGAATGAAGAAGGCAGCTGAAGGGGCAGGAACAAAGACATGAATGTATATTTTTGGAGAGGAAAGATATGGTCTGGTGAGAGCAGAAGAGGAACTCACTGGCTCCAGAGCTTCAAGGGGCTGGCAGACCAGGGGCTTGGGTTGAGGTGCAGACCTCAGCTATGCCCTGAGCCCCCTCGACCTGCACACATTCACATAAATCATTGCTCCCATCTCAACTGACTCATTAGTCAGCAGAATTTTCCTATGGCATGTGTGGGCTGAGCCACCCACACCCTCAAGGGGAATAGTCTATTACTGCGATTGAGGGGCTGTGCCTCTGAGGCTCACATTCCATGCCATAAGGGATGGAGAATTCTATAGGGAACAGGGAGCCCTGAGGGTGATGCTTCTGACACCTGTCCAGATGTGAGTTCCCTGACAGGTGTATTGGGTGTACTATGTGTCTGGCTCAAATCCTCAATGCCAGGCTCATTGCTCTGCTGCACTGCCACAGTAGGAATGGAAATGCTAAGATGGCAACGGGAAATTTGGGGTTGCCAGATTTTCTCTCTTTGGTGCTGGAGTATTAACATTCTGAAGGCTTATTAAAAGGCATTCTAAAGACTTCAGTAGAGCATTTCTCCCAGTACATGTGTTGGCTCCCCTGCTGCCTGCCTGGGGAAATCTGTGGCAGACAGGAGCAACTCTATCTTGGGAACCCTGCTAAGAGCTCCTTTGGAGAAAAGATGTCTCACATTCCAGGACTGAGCATGTTTGTACACTGACTGCCTTAGATTTGCCTCCCCCGACCAGGACCTGCAGGGGGTGGAGGGAGAGTCCCTATATCATCAAACCATGGAATACAAACAGGCTGCATAAGCCAGGGGCTCTCAAGGGTCTGAGGGCCATGGGAACACGGGTGGAAAATTGTGTAAAACATTCTGGCATCTTCCAGAGGAAGACAGATGTTTTTGTGTTTTAGTAGGTTATCAGATGAGGAGAAAGATGAGCACTAGTCATGCCCAGGAGACCCCAGCTGGAGAACAGGGGCATCCTCTTGTCTGGCTCTGTCAACTTTTTGTAAAAATGCCCCAACCATCCTGCCAGCCCTGACACAGCAGACCCGCAGGGCAGACTCTCAGGATCCCTGTGCAGTGGTCAACACTGCTCTCTGGAGAAACCCTCACCAGCCATGCCTCTTCATTCCCTGTCAGATTCTCCCTTGCCCCTCCCATGTCTCAGGGAACATGATGCATATATGTCTCTCTCCCTTCCCCGTGTCCTAACATCTCCATTCTTCCCAGGTCATCTCAAGTCCCTGCCCCATTTCTTTTCCTCTGGCCTTTCACTGTACTCCCTTTGCACAGCTCCTACATTACACTCTCCACCTGCCTGCATGGCTTTGGCACTCTCCCCTCCCCTTAGTGCCCCGCACACTTAGGAAGCATATACTTCATCCCCTGGTCTCTTAGATGTGCTAAGTATTCCATGTCTCCCCAACAAGGGTCCCTCCCTCCAGAGAAGCTCTGCCCTGAGCAGGTGGGGTTAAATGTCACTGGAAATCTGCCTCACCACAAAGCCTCTTGGGAAGCATCTCCTTACCCCTGCTGACTTACAGAGGATCTCTGCTGCCCTTACTCCAGGGGAGGGTGACCTCACCTGGCACAAGGAAGAAAGAATATTTGCCTTGCTGCCTCATGTTGGGGCCATAAGCCTATGGGCTCACCCCACTTCCCACTGGGTTGACCTATGCTTGAGGTGTTGGCTGTTAATATAAGATAAGGTAGTTGGAGAGGCAGGAGGGAGCTATGGGTTGTCAAGCTGGGGCAGCCAGGCTCCTACACCTTCCCAGAGAGATTTGAACATGAGTATCAAGGTCCTGGAGAGACAGCTGCAGGCCTTGTAAGAAGGCAGTTCTAGCTGGCCTCCAGCATAGTAACCAGGCTGGGGTGGGGACGCTCAGAGAAACATGCAAGCTGCTTAGGACTTGTTCTTGGGGACACCTAAGAAGGATGCATGTCTCCCTCCCCAGTGCAATGTTGCCCAGGCTCTGGACAAGACAGATGTTGAGTACACAGACCGACCCAATCCCCTGGAGTGACCCTCCAGTTGGGACAGGTCCACTCTCAGTGTCCTTAGCAAGTTACACTCACTTTCAAGGATTATTCAGAGTTCAAGTAGTTTGCAGTTTCCCAAGCCCCAGAATCCTCCATGGGCATAAGAGTTTGGCTCTCTCCTTGTCCATCTCCCCATCAGAATGAGCTTTTCCACAGGTCAAGAGACTTGAATGTCAACTCTGGGTAGGCAGGGCATAGGCCAGTGAAGACCACATTACTACTTACATGCTGGTCAAGTGAGTGGACAAGAGAAGTTCTGAACAAGAGACTCATGTCATGGAACCTCATTCTATAGATGAAGAGGCAGGTGAGCAGCCCTGCCCATCCATCTTTGTTTCACATAGCACATATTTATTAGTATATTATTTAAAATTAAGCTTACCCTGTGACAGCAATTCAGCATCTAGGTACTTCTCATAGAAAGAAAAAAATGGAAAAACAACAACTTTCTAAGTGCAAGAACATTTATTGCAATATCATTTTTAATAATGAAAACAGTCAAAATATCCAAAAATATACAAGCAGTTGGATAAAAGACAAAGACCATGCATAAGGACCTACTAACCCTGTTATAGCAGGTTATTGACATGCAGAGCCTCACAGTCCATTGTCAAGTGTAAAGGAGAGCTGTCAAGGAGTGTCAATGCAGGTTCCTACAGGAGCCACACCCAGGACTGCAGGAATGATTGAGGAAACACACACAACATTGAACACAAATGGCGGGCAGCCAGTGACATTCTGTATTTTTCAGGAGTGTTTGTCTGTTTGTTTGTTTTTAGTTTGAGTTTTTATTGGTGTGGTAATTAGAAAAATTATGCACTATTAAAAAACACAACAGCAAGTGAGAAAGAGCTAGATTTTTTCCCCAAGGTCCCCTATTAGTGGGAAAATCAGGACAGAAGCTTAGGACCATGTCATTTCTGTCCAGTGCTTGTCCCATGGGTCCTACTGAGTCAGTCAGGGACTCAACGCTTCCTTCCACCCCAGGTTTGAAGTCCCTTGTCCCTCTTGCCAAACCTCTTCTTAGCAGAAAGACAAGGAAGGGATTGACACTATTGTCACAAATTCCTGAGTGCCTTGTCATTACTGGATACCTACATTGAACATGGTTAATCTTCTGTTCATCACATCTGAAAAACAAGTTTAAATTTTCCCAAGCTGAAACTCTCTATGCTTCACTGTTTGCCTTTTATGCACTTACTTTGCATCACACAGGTTTTGTACATTTCTGGCTGAGATCATTTCTGGGATATTCTTCCTTAATGGTCCTTGTTTCCCATTTTATTCACTAACTGGTTTTTATTAGTGCATAAGAAAGCTTTGGTTAGTGGGCATTGGTTGTGCAGCTGGCCAGATTTATGTGCTGTCTATCTGCTGGCATCCAGCCCATGATGGCTCCCAAGCCCAGCTGCACTTCAGAATCTCCTGGAAAGTTTGTTAGGAAAAGAGATCCCTGCACCCCACCCTTGGCAAATCTGCTTCAGTAGGTCTAGGGCAGGACTCCAAATCTTTAACGAGGGTGCTACACAATTCTGACAGTTGCAAACAGTTCCCAAGCAGGCATCAGGAACCACCTAGGCTCACTTTATTATCACCATTGCATCTGCCCTTTGTAGGCAACCTTCTCCCAGCTTGATCCAGATGTTGCTTTAAAATATATCTCCAGGTGGATCTCTTTTGATTTATTTTGTTTGGCCCTTGGTGATGCCTTTTGATCTCAACATTGATGTCTTTATTCAGCTCAGGGGAAATGCTCCACTAATACTCAATTATTGTAGTCATAATCACCTACATGCACCCCACGGAACTCCCTGGTTCATCATCATCATCACCTTTTCCCCTTAGTCCTGGAAGAATTTCAGTAATTTGTCTTCTAATTCACTGGTTTGGTTTTGTTCTTATAGCTACTCTAGTATTCATGGTCTACAATACATTTTTCAAATAAATTGCAGTTGACCCTTCAACAACGCAGGGGTTAGGAACACCAACCCTTGCACAGTGGAAATATGAAAGGTTTTTTTTTAGTTTACTTACTTGTTTTGAGCAAGAGAGACAACGTGAGTGGGGAGGGGCAGAGAGAGAGGGAGGCAGAGAATCCCTAGCAGGGTCCGTGCTGTCAGCGCAAAGCCCAACTCGGGACTCAAACTCACAAACCTTGAGGTCATGACCCAAGCCCAAATCAGGAATCAGATGCTTAACTGACTGAGCCACCCAGGCACCCCAGAAATTCGCATACAACTTTTGACTCCCAAAAAACTTAACTACTAATAACCTACTGTTGACCAGAAGCCTTACCAATAATATAAACATTTGATTAACATATATCTTGTATATCATATGTATTATATACTGTATTCTTACAATAATAGCTAACTTTCCTTATTTATTTTTTTTGGAATTTCTAAACCATGCAGTTCCTTCCACAAGTTTTTCAGAGTGTTGCAAACCTCTAAATTTTTTTCCAATATATTTATTGAAAAAAACCCATGTATAAGTGGACCCATGCGGTTCAAACCCATGTTTTTCAAGGGTCAACTGTAATTGTATTTTCATCTAACAATAGCTGCATTTTCATTATGCCATGGTCTCTCAAATGGAGATTTCCTACATGTTATTCTGCTTTTTGTTTTGTTTTGTTTTGTTTTGTTTTGTTTTGTTTTGTGGGAAGGATAAGGCCTTGGCATCTGAGGAGAATATTCTCTATTAACTCTTAAAGTTGAAACTTGTATTTCAATGATGGGGTCTTTTTCTATTTTCTGTGATTTTGTCCATTTATTCATTCTCAGAGGGTCTTGGGGACTCTATGTTTATCCAGTAATACTAAAGGGTTGATTTGGGTTGTTTCAAAAAGTTCTAGGTCCTTTAAAGATCTTTTGGGATCAGACAAAAAGAAGGAAAAGTTAATGTATGTCGGAGTTTAGAGACAGATGTAGGGGAAAATTCTAACTCTGGCATTTTCTAGTTGTATGATATTGTATACATAGCCTAACATTTTTTCTTTCATGTTCAGATACATACAGATAACTGTATCATGGGATCATGGGATCAACTTAGGTGAAATAATGCCTATAAAACACATAACACTATTCCTGACTCCAAGTAGACAATCAGTAATTGATGCAGGTTGTCGTGGGTCATTGTTGATGTTGCTATTACTTGCTTCCTGTTTCAGGTAAGTTTCTGACTCCCTTGCAACTTGCTCTGCATGCAGGTACAGTTCAGACCAGAGGAGGGGCCTAAGTTCCACCCTTGCACTTTCTACAACATCCCGTACCTTCCCAGCTGTACATTTGGGAGAAGGCGGGGCATAGTGTTAGTGCCAAGGAGAGCTAGTGGCAACAAAGAGAGAGGCTAACCAAGAAACAAAGTCTTAGAGAACAAACTAATGGTTACCAGAGCGGAGGTGGATGGGGATATGGGTGAAATAGACGATAGGGATTAAAGAGTGCACTTATGATGAGAGCCGAGTATTGTATGGAAGTGTTGAATCACTAAATTTTCCACCTGAAACTAATATAAGACTGTATGTTAACTAACTGGAATTTAAACAAAAACTTTAAAAATATATATTTCGGTGAATTTCTATTTCTATTCCTATTTCTATTTCACCAGCACAATATTTTCCCTAAATTTAGCAGCTTATACTGATGACAAAAAGCATGCTCTTCCAAGCAGATGGTCTCTTTCACCACTCCCTACACACAGGGCTTTAGCTCTGTTTGGGGCCTAATAACCCATGTGTCTTCTGGCCCCCTGAGATGAGGTGCAGAGGATATGGCAGCTTTAGGACCTGTGCTGAGGAGGTGTGAGGCCAACCCCTGCCTTTTCATTGTCTGTCCTGCTGCATTTTCGTGTGATCAAAAGTGACCTCAGCATCTTTCCTCCTCGTGTGGAATTTAACTGCCTGGCTGTGATTTTATATAGTGTAAAATGAAGATGCTGGGTCTCTCATCATGCAAGAAAAAAATCCAGTTCCTCACCTGTGTGGGGAGCATGGCTCCAACTGATATGTTAATGCAAGAGGATGCAGTCCTGAAGCATGGCAGGTGCTTCTAAATATACACTATATGTGGCCCAGTTCTGACTCCTGGAGGCTTTGACATCAAATAAAATGGGATAAGGATTGAAGAGGGAAGCCAGATAACAGATCTTCTCTCCAACAAAAGGGGAGAAGTCAGTAAAATGTTACAGCTTCCAAACAAGGGAAAGGGCACATCATTCCATTGCTTGTAAAGGGGAAACCAGTTTCAAAAAATTAGTCTTCTAGCTCAGTAAGACTCTTACCTTCCTCAAAGCCAGAGACAAAACTGGACAAAGAAGTTAAAAAAAATTCCAGGAGTTCTCCCAGTGCCCCCAGATTTGGAGAGAAGGTGATTATGGGGTAAATGGGCTAACATGGAAAATACAGGCCAACCCTAGGCAGGGGAGGGGAACCCACCTGTCTTCCTTCTGGCTCTCAGAGAGGCAGAAAGAACTCTGAAGTTCCCTTTAACTAAGGGCTGCCAACTGAATGCCCCAAGAATATGGCACCATGGGAACAGGGCAAAAGAGCAAAAATATATAAACTGTAATTCAGCCCTGGAACTGAGACTCTGAGAAAAAGGCAGTTCATGTCAGAAAAGCCAAAAAGGCTATCAAGGAAAGTTTGTCCAATGATAGTAAAGCAAATGGAGTTAAGGGTGAGGCAGAGAGAGAGAAATGACATGGCAAGTAGGCAAATGTAGTTCAGAAGTTATGAAACGGGAGGAGAGCATATAGCATGCAAAGGATGGATGAAGAAAGTAGACTGAGTGAAAATAAAGCCTGAAGATGAAAAGAATATGCCTGTGAGTCCTTCACACTAGAAAAAGACTACATAAAAATATAAATGAGTTAAAAGATGAAATTAAAATGCAGAGAAGGTTTTGAAGAGAACTCTTACAAAACTGAGTTCCAAAGCAACATCATTAACAAAGCTAACAAATTAACAGAAACGTCAAGGAACAAGCTAGACAGTCAGTTATGGCCATGGAGGAGGGTGGGTTTGAGGTGACCTGCACATTAAGCCAACCAGAGAAAGGAGGCAGAAATGGAGGGCACACAGAGGAGAGCCAAGACATGGTGAACCAGTGCTCCTGAAGTGGAAACGCCACCAAAGGGGCAGGGTATTTCTTTAAAAATATAACAGAAGAGAATTTTCATGAACAAACACGGACTGAAACCAATCTGAAAGGTGAACCACATTCCAGGAAACATTAGTACAGAATAAATGCCATTGAAATATTTCCTGGCTGAGTCAATAAACATGAAGGGCAAATGCTCATTTGAAGCATTCAGGTATCTGAAGCAAGGGAGAGAGCTTGCCAGGGCCAGGGCAGATGGCTCAGACTGTTCTCGGGCTGCTCCACAGCAGCAACCAGAGTTAAAAGACGTGGGATGCGAGAAAGTTCCAAGAGCAATATAATGTTACTCAGGAATATTATACCCAGCCACGCTGGTTCACAGGGATAACCGTCCCAGGTAAAATTACCAAAAATTGGCTGTATCCATGACACACTAAAAGAAAAATCTCATCCCATTAGCATGAACAAAGAAGGGATATGTAGGTCCAGGCAACACCTAAAACCAGAGAACAAATGGTGACAGTGGCACATTTTCTGTCATGTATTTCACAACACACAATAACAGAAAAGTGAGTGGGGGTGGGGAAAGAAACCAACAACCCAGGATGTAGTGTGTAGACTAAAAAGTTCCAAGGGAAAGAAAGTGTCATTTACCCCAGGCAAGTTTCCCTTTGGTTGTCAAGGCCACAGACAATCTTGGGCTGGCAGGAATCTCAGAATCCAGTGTCTCAGAGACCTTGGTAGCAGACAAGGGAGGGGAGGTTGCTCAGTGATAAAATCCAGTCAGGCAAGCAGATAAAGCAAAGGAAAAGCCTAGCCAGGGAGTGAGAGGTGTTATGAAAAGGACTCAGAGTATCAAATCCACTTAATATAGAAGATTTAACAACAGTGGGAACAGTGCTGTATAATAGAAGGCAAATGCCATTCACCTTGCAAACATCACCAACACAAATCCAGAGAAATGAAGGCAGAAAGGATAAGAATGCTAATTTCCTCACCATTTTGCGTAGAGAATAATTAACATTTTCTGAAATTGAAGCATGGAGTTAAAACACAAAGACGCCAACCTCTTAATGTTTTTCATATTCTTGATCTTAAAGGGCTCTTTTACAAAATAATACCTCTTCTGGAAGGCAACATTTATTTGAAGATCCCAGTTCCTTTCATTTAAATATTATTCATTTTCTTCTCTTAAATTGAAGGAAAATTTACTAAAATACTTTTATATTGGAAATAGTAGATGTCCCTAATCCCATTTTTATTGAGAGATATTTCTTTGTTTTTCTATATGCTCACCTTTTAGAGTCAAAGTGGGGAAAGAGATGTCTGAGGTGAGGGTCACCCAACACTGAAATGGTTGTTGCTTAGCAGTTGAATCTGGGGTAGTTTTGTTTATTTTTTTTATTTTTTTTTATTTTTGGTATTAGTTCCATGCTTTATAATCAATAGACTTCATCTTTACTAAATCCATACAATTTGAGAAAATGAATAAAAAGAAATAAAATGCTTAAAAATGAAGACAGATACAATTTTCTATAATATATAGTTTTGGGTTTTTTTTTAGATTTTCCAAAAAAGTGTTGAGTGTCCTGGTGGGTAAAGGAAGAGTTTATTTCTCCCATGTCTGAAGGAGTCAGTTGTGGAGTGGCTAAGTGGCTCAGCAACATGTCCATGGCCCAGGGCTGGCTGCAGGTGACTTAGAGTGACCTGGCTGGGGTGACAGTGGAGGCTCTGCTCCACCTGTCCCCTACCCTGCAGGTACCCCATCCAGGCATGCTCTCATGGCAGAGGCAGCAGCACCAAGTTACAAAAGCCTAGTCACACAAGTGCTTCTTCATGCCTCTGCTTGCAACAAGTCTAATACCATCCAGGCCAACAAGGTCAAGTGGTGGAGAAATAGAGTTTGCCTGTTTAGCTAGAGGAAACCACAAAAGGCACAGAGTAAAATTCATATACATAGGGAGTGGTGACAAGTTAGTTTCAGCATAATGTGGCCAGGCTGCTTCTGTTCAGTTTTCCCATTGAAATCAACAAGCCAGCTGGTTTTAGACCCTACACACTTCTTCCAGTAGAACCCCTTCATACTGAGGGGGAATCCCAATGCCTTCCTCATCCATTTAACCAGGAGCGGGAAGTACAGAGATTTTTATTTCAGAAAGCTTAGCTAGAAGCTACCAGTTTCATTGGTCCAGGAAAATAATTAGAGATGATACATTTCCAGAAGCAGTGACCCCAGGTTCAGGCAAAGAACAATCCAAAGACTCCAGGGAAAAGATTTTGGCTCCAAATAAGGAAAGCCCTGGCAAACCCTAATGCAGATAATGGGACATGGTCCCCTCAATGGCTGGTTGTGAAGGTGTGTGCATCAGAGAGCTGAGGGAGAAGCAGGGATAGGGCTCCAGATGGGATTGCCATTTCAAGGTCACAACATAGATATTTCAGTCCCTGAATAACTTGATGGCTGCTCTGAAACCATGTGTCAGCAAACTAGTAGGGAACTGGGTACAAAAGTGAATTACTAAATTGTGCAACTTTAGATAATAAAGGTCACTCCTTCAGGATGCAGATATCAGGGACAGGTTGTCTGAAACATCCTTACATTTCTGACCATCACATGTAAATTAGGTCCTAGAAGACAGAAAGAATTTCAGGGGCTCCTGGGTGGCTCAGCCGGTTAAGTGTCCCACTGCACCTCAGGTCATGATCTCACAGTTGGTGAGTTTAAGCCCCACATGGGGCTCTATGCTGACAGATCAGAGCCTGGAGCCTGCTTCAGATTCTGTGTCTCCCTCTCTCTGCTCCTCCCCTACTCACTCTCTGTCTCTTTCCCCTCTCAAAAATAAATAAAAATTAAAAAAAAATTCAGACACAGGGCAATATGTCAGTCCATTCATTCACACACGCACACACACACACACACACACACACACACACACACACAATTTTGCACCGAGTTTTATTCCCAGTTTTGTTACTTATCTGCCACAAGTCACCTAACTTTTCTGAACTTCAGTGTCATAATCCATAAAATGGGCACAATGCAATAACATAATAATCATTTTACAGGGTCATTCCAAAATTCAAATGAGATGCTGTTTTTAAACTGTCTAGCATATGGTTAGCCCCCAATTGATGGCAGCTACAATGATTATTAATAAGTAGATACCGAGGTTAAGAGGAAGGTCAAGGCAAAGATGGGAAAGCAATGTGTGTTGTCAACCAAGAAAGATTTCACTGAAAATTTGGGCAATTAGAAGTGTGCTATTCAAGATACACAGACAGATTTCATGCAGAAACCCAAATTGTGTAAGACAAAGAGGGGGCAAAGTACAGGGGAAAGGTCATGAGTGCAGTTCTCAATTAGGCCTCCTATGCAAAACAGGGATTGAAACTAGGTTAACTGAGATTGGTTGGATTAATATGCAAATGAGGGATTGAGGCTTGTTAAACCTCATTGTCCCCTTTCCTAGTGAAGAATGCTGATGATTCAGGTGTCATGGTGATGAAGAAGTTACGTCCAGGCTGAGGGCAGCTGGCAAAAAGTTTTTTAAAAAGTCCACGGTTTCTCCTATGAAGACATGCATAAATCCCCCCTCCCTTATGCCCTCCTGACTCCTATTTTAAAAAGAGACACTCTTAGCTAGGTTTGTTTGCTCCATTTTAAAATCTCCTTTTACAATGCTAATACAGCCTCATTTGGGATTCACTACTCGCTTGGACTACGTTTTCTCAGTGTCTCCATGTGCTTGTTCTCAGGGAAGCTAACTGGAGTTGTCTCTGTCTTCCTCTTCAACCTCTGCTACATTCGGATGCATTTAAAGGACAATTAAGCCATGACAACTCACTGATGAATAACTAAGCTTTCTGCTAATCTTGTCACGTTGGGCACTGGCTGGAGACACAATTAATACAACATGGCTGAACAGCTTACACATTACTAAGTTGCCCAGCGAAGGTGACAGGGCTGGGTGAACTGCACCTTCATTTTCCACCTTGCTGGGGCTTTCCCAGGGAAAGTGTGGGCCCCAGTGTCCTCATGCATCCACTCTATGTCACAAGAGCTGAGACTCACACTTGGGCTCAGTCCTCATGCCATGCAGTCTCCACACCTGGGTCATTAGCTCCTGGGTAGAAGCGATTTATAGGAGGCTTTCTAAGATGATGTGTCAGGGCTCAAGGTCAATGAATCAAACAGTGTAGCTTAATAATATGCTGCACCCTGAGATTCACCCTCAACCTCAAAAAGAACTTGTCTTCTGCAATAATAATAGGTTCCAATGGTTGGTGCTTTACCTGGGTTATCTCAGACCACCCTCATAACAGCCTGGGCACAGATGCTCCCACAGAGGGCTCATGCCTGCCAGCTAAGCAGGGTACAACTCCCAGACCCTTTCTGTACACACACACACACACACCTATTTATATGAGGATTTATCATTTTAAATGTCATTGTAAAATTTCAGAACAACACCTATATTATGCACTTTTCTCAGAAACACTGTCAGTTCACACGGGTCTGTGTCATTCTGTTTAACATCTGCATCACACTCTAGAGTAGATGCTATATGGCTTCAAATTTCCCCTTTATAAAAAACTCTGGAATAAGCAAGCATCTTTGTGCATATATATTTATGTGCATATAAAAGGTTTTTTTTAAGGCTAAATCCTAGAAGTGAAATTTCTTCATCAAAGGGCATATACACTTACATTTGAACAGAATGACAACTGCATTTCCCAGAAGCTTCACCACCCTGCATGTAACAATGTCTGTTTCTCCACATTCTTGCCAACAGTGGATATTATTAGTCTTTTTAAATTTTGCAAAATAGAGCAATATAGTGTTATCATTTATAAAAATATAAAATATAAAATATAGTGTTATGGTTTAAATGGACATTCCCCTTCAGGCTGGGCATCTTTTCATATGTTGTCCTTAAACTGTGAATTTTCTATTAATATCCTTTGCCCATGTTTCTTTTCAATTATTTGCATTTTCCTTATTGATTCCTTTATATACTTATAAATAGCAATCTCTAACCTGCTAAATATTGTTTTTCATAAGTTTGTCACTTGTCAATTTATTAATGGCTCTTTTTTTCTTTTCTAGAAGTTATAATTAGTTTCTGGTCAAATTCTTTGTAAATGTTTTGTAAATTACGCATTGCTCTCCAAAAAAGATTTTATATAGTCTCTTAATTTTGTCACTAATATGTGTATTTTAAAAGATAATTCCTTAGGGGCACCTGGGTGGCTCAGTTGGTTAAGCATCCAACTCCTGATTTCATCTCAGGTCATGACCTTGGTTCATGAGTTCGAGTCCTGCTTCGGGCACTGCATTGACAGTGATGAGTCTGCTTAGGACTCTCTCCCTCTCTCTCTACCTCTTCCCTGCTCGCTCTGTCTCTCTCTTAAAATAAATAAACTTTAAAAATAGATTATAAAAAGTAGCTCTTTAATACAATTGATTTATTTATTGCATGGCATGAGTTGAATGTTTCCAAATATGTAGTCAATTGCTCCAACAGCATTTATTAAAATGCCATATTTCCCCACTGATTTGAAGGTCTACTTTAATCACAGATGCAGTTACAGACTACCACAAATCTTTGAATCTATAGTAAAATTTACTATTCTATTCAATTAATCTGTTGGATGAGCCTTGTACATGTATCATAATGTTGCAATAATTTGTGAGTTTAACATAGACCATCTATAACTTATTAATCTTCTATGTCAAATGTCCTATTGGTTATTCTTGTGCATTTTCTCTTCCATTTGAATTTCCATGAAAAATATGAAGAGTGAAATGAAAATTTCACTGTTAGTTAATGGGTACAAAAAAATGAAAATTTTTTTCTGTTCTGCAAGTTAATGGGAAAGGAGATAACATATATAAATATTGAAATTTTCATTTAGATACATAGTGTCTATTTAGATCTCCTTTAATGACATAAATTTATGTTTTATGATTTTGTACTTTTCTTGTTATAAGTCTTGCATTGTTCTTATAAGGTTTATACCTAATTATTTTGTTTTATGCTGTGGAATGCATGGATATTTTTTCATTTTATTTTTCTAATGGGCTACTGCTGATATGGAGGAAAGTACCACATTCTTGTACATTCATTTGCATTTTGCTGGTTTATAAAATTCTTCTTATTTATCCTTTCTTGGATATCTTTAGATATGTGCAAATGTTTCCTCTTTCTAACACCATCACTCATTTTAAAACACTTTGTAATATGTTGTTTAGCTATGTCCAACCTAATGATGATAGTGGGAAATCTGGTCCCATTCCTGCCCTTAATGCAGTACCATGTGGTAATGCTTGCTGTATGTTTCTGATAAGTGTCCTTTATTGAAGAATTGTGTTCCTATCCCTAGCCTATTGAATGATTTTTTAAAATCAGAAATGAGAACTGAATTTTATCAAATATTTAGCCAAAAATACAGATGATCAAATGACTTATTTCTCTGTTAATGGTTTATGTGATGAATTATCTAAAAATTATTCTTGATATAAGACAATCCATTAATCATGAGGATACTAATACCTAACTTTAATTTACCATTTATTATGTGCCAGGTACTATTATAAATACTGTATTAGAAATACCAGGTTTCATCTTATGTATTTCCCAATTATGATACATTATATTTTTAATGAGGTGCTGGATATAGTTTGTTTATACAGTAGTGGGGACTCTTGCCCCTATGTCCTGAAGTGATTGGGTATGGTTTTGGTTTTGGGTTTGGTTTCTCCCCATTCGCATCTGGGGAATTTTTCAGCTTCATAGACTAGAGAAACTTCTTAATATTTTCTATTCTCTATGCTCTATGACTTTTTGTTAATATACACTTTGTCTTTTTATTCAAGGTTTGGCTTTTTAAATCCCCTACAATCTGCTCCAGACATGTTGAAATTTTTAGAGGTACATTTTTTTACTGCTTTAAACTTTTCTATTATCGATTTTCTGTTGTTTCTAAGTTCATTTTTGGTTGTTACATACTGCTGAGAAACCATTTATTTTATCCGTATTTTCTTTTTACTTCAGCTCTCTTGAGGTATAGTTGACAAATGAAAATTACATGTGTTTAAGGTGTAAAACATGTACAATGTGATGATAAATTGACATGACTGATAAATTATAAAAGAATCACAAATATCAGATTAATTAACACATCCATCATCTGACATAAACTTTTGTGTTTGTATATGAAAATTCTTAAGATCTACTCTCAGCAAATATCAAGTATGCAATACACTATTATTAACTATAGTCATTATGCTATACATTAGATCCCCAGAATTTATTCATCTTTTAACTGGAAGTTTGTACCTGTTAACTAACATTCCCCATTTCCCCAAGCCCCAGCCCCTGGATTCCACTATTCTACTTTCTGGTTCTGTGAGTTCAGCTTTTTGGATTCCATATATAAGTGAAATCATGCAGTATTTACCTTTCTGTATCTGGCTTATTTCACTTAGCATAATGGCCTCCATCCAGGATGCCAATAATAGGATTTCCTTCCTTTTTAAGATTGAATAATCTGCCACTATATGTAAACGTTATCACTTTATACATTCATTAACCAGCAGACACTTAGGTTGCTTCCATGTCTTGGCTGCAAAGAACATGGGAGTGCTGAGATCTCTTGGAGATACCAACCTCATTACCTTTGCATATATACACAGAAGTGGGATTCTTAGGTCACTGTACTTCTATTTTTAATTTGTTGAGAAACCTCCATACTGTTTTCCTTAGTGGCTGCACCAATTTACATTTCCACCAAGAGTGCACAGGGTTTCTCTTTCTCCACATCATCGTCAGCACTTGTTATCTTTTGACTTTTTGGTGTACAATATAGTGATTCAACAATTCTACACATTACTCAGCACTCATCATGAAAAGTGTACTCTTAATCCCCTTCCCCTAGTTTCCCCATCCACCACCCACCTCCCCTCTGGTAACCATCAGTTTGTTCTCTATAGTTTAGAGTCTGTTTCTTGGTTTGTCTCTATTTTTTCTCCTTTGCTCACTTATTTTGTTTTTCAAATTCCACATATGAGCGAAACCATATGGTATTTGTTTTTCTCTGACTGACTTATTTCTCTTAGCATAATATTCTCTAGCTCCATTCATGTTGTTGCAAATGGCAAGCTTCCATTCTTTTTTATGGCTGAGTAATATTTCATCGTATATATAAATCACATCTTCTTTATCCATTCATCAGTTGATGGATACTTTGGCTGTTTCCATACTTTGCAATTGTAAATAATGCTTCTATAAACATAGGGGTGCATGTATCCCTTTGAATTAGGGTATTTGTATTTTGGGGACAAATACCCAGCAGTGTCATTACTGGATCATAGGGTAGTTCTATTTTTAATTTTTTGAGGAACCTCCATATTGTTTTCCTCTGGAACACCAGCTTACATTGCAGCCAACAATGGATGAGCATTCCTCTTACTCTACATCCTCACCAGCACTGTTGTTTCTTGTGTTGTTGATTTTAGCCTTTCTGACAGGAGTGAGGTGATATTTCATTGTGGTTTTGCTTTGCATTTCCCTGATGATGAGTGCTGTTGAGCATCTTTTCATGTACCTGTTGGTCATTTGTATGTGTTTCTTGGAGAAATGTCTATACAGATCCTTTGTCCATTTCAAGTTATTTGGGGTTTTTTGGTTTTGAAGATTTGTTTGGTTTTTAGTGTTTTTTTTGTTTGTTTGATTTGGGTTTTTTTGCTATTAAGTTGTATGTGTTCCTTATATATTTTGGACATTAGCCCTTTATCAGATATGTTTTGCAGATATTTTCTCCCATTCCATAGATTGCTTTTTCATTTGGTTGATTACTTCTTTGCTGTGCAACATCTTTTTAGTTTGATGTGGCCCTGTTTATTTTTGCTTTTGCTGTTTGTGTTTTGGTGCGAATTCCAAAAAAAAAAAAAAAAAAAAAAAAAACATTTCCAAGATTGATCTCAAGGAGCTTTTCCCCACGTTTTCTTTTTGAAGTCAGTTTCAGGTCTTACACTTAAGTATTTAATTCATATCTAGATTAATTTTTCTGTGTGGTATAAAATAGGGATCCAGCTTCATTCTTTTGCATGTGGATATCCAGTTTTCCCAGCATCATTTTTTGAAGAGACTATCCTTTCCCTGTTATGTGTTCTTGGCCCCTCGTTAAAGATTAATTAACTGTACATATATGGATTTATTTCTGGGCTCTCTATTCTGTTCCATTCGCCTATCTATCTATGTATAAGGATTTACATGTCTCAAATATTAAGTTGACTTATTTCCATATTTCTTATTTTCTAATCAATACAGGGAAGGCTGTATCTTTCATCTGAACTCTACTTTAGTTATATCTAGAAATTTTTGTGTGTATGAAATATATTCTAATTTGGTTTGTAACTTTAGTTTTGATGTCTTCCTTAACACAAGACTAGATATATTTTACACATTTTCTGTGGTTAATTTTTAATTTATTAAATTATAGTAAAACAAGATGGTCTGTCTGCATGAGTTCTGATTTTTGGTAACTGAGATTTTTAGCATTAAGTTTTACAACATGTGCAGTTTTGTGAATGGTCTCTGGACTTAGAAAAGAATGTAAATTTTTATGGGGTACAATTATATATTTGTTCACACTCTATTCACACAAACAGAAACATGACAATATTTATTTTATTTTTTAAATTCCCAACTTCCTTCATTATTTTTGTCTGTTTATTTCTGTGTGAAATATATTGTCATGCCTTATAATTATGGATTTATAGTTTGTGTTTCTATCTGGTTTTGCTGTGTCTTGAAGCTATGCTTTTCATGCATAAATTGCTGACTCTCATTTCTTCTTATAGAATTACTAGTTTCACCCTGGGGTAGGACATGATGGAACACAGTTTCTTGGTTGCTTCTGTGAGTTTTTGTCTGTTAGCAGCTGTGGAAGCTATGGCTTGGCTCACTGCTCCAACCCTTGCTACTTCCTGCCCAGAGAGAGTAGAGAGATCTATTTCACACTTAGGAATTTCAATCATTTTTTGTCTGACATTAATATTGTTACACCACATTAATTTATGTTAATATTTCCCTGCTACAGTTTTTCTAATTTATTATTTCCAACTTTTGTCATGTTCTTTTATTTTAGGTATATTACTAGTAAACTTCAGTCTGATAGTCTTTATCATTTCATAGAGAATCTACCTTATTCACATTAATAATGATAGTCCATGTGTTTATATTTATTCTTGCCATTTTGTGTTTTCTATTCAATAAGGTTTTTTTCTTGTTGTAGTTTTTCCATTTTTCTTTCCTGCCTTTGTTGAATTGATTCCATTTTGTTTGTCAGTTTTTTCTTCTTATAAGTCAGAATTTATTCTCCATTTTCTCATGGTTGGACAAATTTTTGACAACATATGTATTGTTCTATTGTTTTCTGAAGAAAACCAACCTCTTTAATTCTGTATGTGGAATTAATTTTAAAGTCAATATTATTTTATACTCAACTCTATTTTAATAGTTTCTTTGTTTAACACTTTCTTAATTGCCATTTCTCTTTCTAAGATACTAAAAGAAACTACTGTTTTTTTTCTATTCTTTTCACAACCCTCTGACACCAAAGGTGTGGATTTTCCACCAAGCAATTGTCCAATTCTCAGCAAAATTGACTTGTGCCCCAGACCAGGTATCCCACAATTTAACCCAATTCTAACACAGACCATCTGGAGATAGAGAAGATCCCTCAGGTTAAGGACTCAGTTCCACAGGCTTCCCCCTCCTCCAGATGTCAACCACAAATCCAGGTTATCACCTATGCTTGTGACCAACCAGCTATAAATAAAGGATTCCTATGACCCCCTCCTCAGGTTCCATAATTTCCTAAAATATTTCACAGAACCCAGGGAAACAGTATATTTACTATTATCAATTTATTATAAAAGGATACAGTCAAATGGAAGAGATGTATATGACAAGGTTTGGGGGAGGAAGTTCTGGACACACCACTACCCCAACACATAGATACATTCACCAACCCAAAATCTCTTCAAACCCCTTTGGTCTGAATTTTTATTCATGCTTCATAATGTAGGCAAGATTGATTAAAGCCTCAAGCCTCTCTCTACTTTCTGGGGTAGGGACAGGGAGGGGTGGGACCTTCCAATCACTTGATTGGCTCCCCTAGCAAGCATCCCATCCTTGGTGTCTTTCCAAATGTACCTCATTGGGTGCCTGGGTGGCTTCGTTGGTTGAGTGTCCGACTTCAGCTCAGATCATGATTTCACGGTTCATGAGTTCAAGCCCCAAATGGGGTTTGCTGCTGTCAGCCTGTCAGTGCAGAGCCTGCTTTGTTTTGCATCCTCTGTCTTCCTATCTCTGCCCCTCCCCCACTTGTGCCTTCCCCCCCCAAAAAATAAATATTTTAAAAAAAGAAAAAACAAAATAAAAAAAAGAAACAAAAGTCACATCATTAACATAAATTCAGTTGTGGTTGATAGGGGCTTGTTATGAAAAAAGATGTTCCTTCACCTTTATCACCCCAGAGCCTGATTTGCTATGGTCATTTTCTCCCTCTAACTCAAGAAATGTTTGGCTGGCATACTCTTAAGAGGGTCTACTCACTAAGAATATAGTTCCAAAAAGAGCAGAAGCAAATAATGCTGTTTTATACTCAAGTTCCAAAATGCCACCACAGTCAATTCACAACACAGAAGTTCTGGCCCTAAGTCTGCACGGGTTCCCTTCCCACACCCTTCCTACACAGCTGCTGTGTCTGTGTGTATTCACGTCTGCCAGGTACTTGCACTCTGGCTTTGCAGATGTTGTCAGTTTGAAGTGTTTGAATAAGAGTGATGCCCACAGCACAAGTTCAATTTCTATCAGCTTCATATCAATTTCATATCAGCTGATCATATCAGCTATCAATTCCATATCAGCTGATCACAGATCTTGATAAAGGGACCCCTATTGGGGTGACCTCTTCTACAATTACTCCACTCCATTACTATATACCCTTTGAGACCAGACCCATCAGAGGCACCATGAGGTAGACCAAGGCAGCTTTCCTTCTGGTTGGTTATGTGGAAAAAGTTCAAATGCTATTGCAATATTAAGTTTTTTGCTTAGGCTGATGGCTAAGTTGTCCATCATACTGATGAGGCTACTCTCCTAACTCCAAATATCGTGTCCTTCCATGCCATGACCAGATATTTCCTCTTCTCAGAGTGCCTTGGTCCTTCCTGCCAAGCCACACAGATTCTCCCAGACTTCTACAAGCAGCCAATGTCATGCTCATTCATGAAGTCTTCGGGAAATGACCCTGCACATAGTCACTTGTCTGAATTCCTGAAATAGTCACCTAATTTTTTTAAAAATGCCTGCCTACCTAACTCATGTTTAAATCTCTGCCACTAAAGAGTAAGCTCCCTGAAAGCAAGGACACTGTCAATTGTCTTTTTTCTACATATTCAGCATCAAGCATGACTCCAGGTGAGGAATAGGCTTCAGTATGTTTTGCATAGGGATACAAATACCCTGATGCAGAGAACAAATTCAAGAGCTGAACAGGTGTAGAAATGTGGGGTTAGCATCAGGGTCTCTATGTCAAAGTCAAGAGTCCAATGCTAAAGTCAAATCCAGGAGATACACAAGCCTAGATATAAGAGAGTTTGGCAAAGGGTAGAGTAGTATGGAAAACCGCTTCATCATGCCTCCATGTAAACTGTCTACTGTGCCTAAAGATCTCACACAGAGGGGCCCTGAACCACTTTGCTGGCCTTTGCAGCTCTCACCATTGAAGTTCCCATTCCTATTTGGTTCACCCCTGTGTATTTACTCATTACAGGAGCAAACGTTGTTAACATGTTCCCCTATCATTGTGCCCAGAGATACTACATCCATATTGGCTTAACACGTGCATGTAACTGGCACATCTCCTCAGTTCTTGCAGCTCCATTCCCAAAACCAGTCAGATTATCAAAGGACCAACACCACAGCCCCTTGCATTTACTACCAACAAGTGCTTATTACATCGCTTGCTGACCTCCAGTTTGTGAGCAAGAAGAAGGCACCGAATCACTGTGTCTTTTTTTTCTCTTTACATCCCAAGAGCATGGCATGATGGTGTCCAGCCCAATACCTGGGAAAGCACCTCACTCATTTATCAGCATTAAATATCTGCTCAATGGAAAGATGGAGTCTGGTATAATTCTCATTCTCAAAATAAATTTTGAATTTTCTAGCCCACTTTTATGTACAGAAAATTCTTCAATAATCCCTTCACCTGGGCCCACCAACATCTGTCAAGCCTCACTGACTTGCTTCTATCAGACCTTCTTTCCCAAACTGAAGATGAGTCCATGGGGAGAACATCTACTTAGAGACAGAAAGGGGAAGAGCACCCAGAGACAGAGACGGCAAGGGAGTGGTCAGAGGAGCCAAGGAAACTGGAAAGCATGTGAGTCCTGGTGTACAGACAAAGATTACCAAAGGCAAGGTGCCCATCAGCCATTTCAGGAGAACAATGGGTTTAATAATGGGGGAGTCACTGACATCCTCTAAAAAACAGTGTTGGTAGAAGTTGGAGACAGGTTTCTTCTTGCAAAGGAATGAGTTGTGGCTGACTGATGAAAAGCAGAATAAAAAGATAACATGTTCAAGAGCTGAAATAAAGGTAAGAATAGAATTATGGCACAATGTTGAAGAGGAAGTAGGATGTGTAATAAAATGAAATGGCAAATGTACCCTCAACCCCACTGGAAGACACTGATCTTAAACCCTGTTGTATTCTGATGTGACTGCTATATGCAGTATTGGAGGATATGGGTTTTCCAAAAGGAAACTTAGAGAAAAGGAAGAGTCAACCTGTGGCACTCAAGCATTATTTTATTAGAGGAGTAAACAGATAGCTTAAGCAAATGGCCAACCAGTTGAATCCAGTGCACAGAGGCGTTTAGCTGACACAGTGATTTTTAATATATGAATACCTTTTAGGTAAGATAAGAGCACTCTTCTTGGAAACAGGCCTTACTGCTACCCATTGTATTAGAACATTTGCCTAGTTTATATATGTATGTTATTTGCTTAGCCAACCTTGAAACCATTTGAGCTTCAGGACCCTACCTTACAGGATCCAAGGAATGAAAATGTAAGTATTGATTAGGTACCTTAAGGTATTCAATGACTGAGAATTTAGACTGGGGTGGGGTGAAGATAAATATAAAAGAGATATTTATTCTCTTAAAACTAACAAAATACAAAGGACCAGGAGGAAGGGGGAGTGAGGGTCTTCTCTCTGGTCCTGGTCTGAGAGTCAGCAAAGTAGCTGCTTTTTTAACTGCATGCTTCCCAGCCATCCCTGGGGCATGGGTAAAGTGTGGGAAGCTCCAAAGAAGGGGTTTTCCTGGAGGGTAGAGGTAACTTTTGGTATCATAGTAAGTATGCCAAAGTGAATAAAGGGAGCATCACTGGGGTTTCTATGATGCTGGCAGCTTACATGTTTTTCAAATACTGCCTTTCTTGCAAGGAACTCAAAGTTATACAACTACCACAGAAGGGGGCCCAGTGTGGAGGGCACACTCTGTATTCCTTCCTATGCCCTTCTTTGCCCAGTACCAATCCTTTCATATCCTTAATATGATCATTAATACCCAGTAAAAGATGACTGGTAAAAAATTTTTTTTAAGATCCTTTTCAGTTACTGGTGTCTGGAAGGTTGATGCAGCCATCAAAATGGATCATTTTATAGCAGATAAAACTTCTGGGGGCATTTCCATTCTTGGGCCCCAAAGAATAGGCAGAGCTGTGGTTAGCCAGGGCTCAGCCACTAAAGGACATCTGGTCTACCACTCTGCATACTTAAGCCCAGAGTAGCATAAGTCAGGGATTTCTGGGGAGTCTCAGGGAGAGATAGAAATGTCTAAGCTTGAAATCATTGAAGCAAAGAGCCTGAAGCAGAGGAGGAGAATCCACCTTAATTAGTGTGACGTGGAGTGGTGGGTTCTGTTACATTCCAGCTCAGACTTTCAAAGGGCCTTTCCCTTCATATCATGGTTACTCTGAAAAGGTGTCCAAGTGTTACACCCTCCATTCTGGCCAAGGGGCGTGTGGGTTTCATGGTTTGGCAGAGAGTGTTAAAATGGTATGGTCCAATAAATGGGAACTGGGACAAATGAAGGGTGGGCGGCATGCCAGATGTGGAAAAGAGTGACTCCAGTTTGGACATATGACAAGCAATAAGCTAACCACTTCCAGTGTTACCACACTTCCTTTCTTCCACACACTTTCTTCCAGTGACACCACGAGAGACAATTCTGGCTCTGATGTGCTTTGCTGTGCACCTAGTCTTTTTCTAGAGGCAGATTTCAATATGCACAAAGCATACTCACACACACTCGCGCGCGCACACACACACACACACACACACATACACACCAAGGAAATTCACCCAAAGTAAAATGTTTAGAAATCACAATAATGTAGGGAACAAATTCCCGGAAATAGACTCTGAGGTCAGTGGAGGAATGTATGGCATGTTTTGTGGTAGGCAAACTGGCACTCAGAGATGGTGTGTGATTCCCACACTTACTGCTCCACAGGACTCAGGATCTTTAAGTTCTGGGTTCATGGATCATAAAGTACAGAATGTCCCAACTGGAATATAAGGTTCCAGCTAGAAGTTAAGGGAAGAACACTAATGTCTATTGAACATCTGTGCGGCCCAGAGTCAGGCATGTATCTTCATATCCATTATCTTATAAAATAAGATACTTTCTTCATTCATTTGGCAGATGAGGAAACTGAGGCTATAGGTACAAAAGATTAGCATTTCTACACCAGCTCTGAAAGAAGGAGTGGGAACAGCAGAGGGCCTGGATGCTCTGTGGGTCCATAAGGGAGTGCCCTGGCATCAAGGACAGCATGAGCACAAACAGGCATTCTTCCAAATCTTTTTGCTCATATTCCTTTAGAGCAAAAGGGACACAAAGTGGGTTATGTGGGTTTGGGAAGACTCCAGTCACAAATCAAGTTCTGAGTTAATGGAAAACTTATTAGAGAAATCTTGACTTTCAATAATGAAATTAAAAGTTTATGAAAGTAATGCAATTGATTGTCCTCGGAATGAACCATAATTTACATTTAATTACAAAGGCAGTGCTCAGATTGGGAGCCGTGCCAGTTAAGCTACTTGTTTCTCCTCTGCTATATTTCAGGGCTTTGCAGCCCTAAGGAATTGGTTTTCAAAAAAATGTGCATCTTTATGGTGGATTTAAATAGCACCCAGTATCTGTATGAGTCAACTATTAGATGCCTACTGAATGAAGATCCCAAGAGAAGCACAAGCAACATTTGACTCCTTCATTCCCAGAAGTCTACCATATTTCTGCAGAGAAAGCACAGGGACAAACAATTGTTATATATTCCTGTGTGCTTGGCATAAATAAATGAGTAGTCAGGAAGGGAAATATCAGCATGGACTGGCATTTTCAAGGAGGATTTGGGATTCGAGTTTAATAAGGTTCTCTACTTAAAATATAAATCCAGGGTACCTGGGTGGCTCACTCAGTTAAGTGTCCAACTCTTGATCTCAGCTCAGGTCATGATCTCACAGTTTGTGGTTCATGAGCTGGAACCCTGCATCTGGCTCTGAGCTGACCGCATGGAGCCTGCATGGGATTCTCTCTCTCCCAATCTCTCTCTCCCTCTCTCTCCCCTCCCCCATTCACACTCTTTCTTTCTCTCTCAAAATAAATAAATAAACTTTAAAAAAGTAAAAATAAATAAAATATAAATCCAAGTATGATACTGCCTCCAGTTAAAAGCTCTCCAGTAACTCTACATTCCCCACAAGCTTAGGCATAACCTCTTAGCATGGGGTGAAAGCTCTCTCTGTGAAGCATATTCTGTCCAGCACCATATTTCATGTCTCTTCATGTGTCAGACATCATAACCCAGCAATACCAACACAGTGATGCTGCTTATCCAAATATATCTTTATACTGTTCTCTTTGTATGTCCCCCATCCCATTTGCTCCATACCTAAACCTGGATAACCTGTTGCCGTCCTCTACACATTGGGAAAGAGCATCAATACATAACCATGTCCATGTTGTCCCTGCTCAGTGCTGTATTGTCAGCCTCACCTATACCACTGTTGACTCCTCAGAAACACCTTATGGTTGGATGTGGCTGAGACAAGACAAGTCTCCTAAACACTCCCCTCTGATCCAGGCTCTCCAAGGCAGCCCCGCAGGGAAGCTCTCCCAAGGAAGCTCTGCATGGTCACATGAAGCCTGGTGTATAGGGTGCTACTCCTAAAAGAAGCACATCTTCCTGGGCTCATCACATTGCAGCAGAAAGCCCATATAAAGCCAGCATCTAGTGCCTTTGAGCTCTGATGCCTGGAAAGCACCAAGGTACCTTTTCTTAGAGTCAGCCTGAGTGATTAGAAGGAGTTTGGCACTGTAGCTACCTTGGGTTAGATCCCACTTGTACCACTTAATAGTTGGGTTACTTGGGTAAACTGTGTTGTCTTCAGTCTCCCTATATATGAAATGGGAGCAGGAGAATTAAGTACCTCTCACAGCATATCAGTGACTTGTGCTAAGTACCTAGTCTCTGGCTGACACTCAGAAAAATGGCAGCTCCATTCTGTGTAGTCAAAGACCCCATGGGTGAATGCTGCTGGCTGCCCAGAGTCTGTAGCCACAGCCCCAAACAAGGTCATCCCTGATGCTGACTAAGCTGGTCCTGAGGAGCCCAGTTTCCTGGACTTGCTTTCTCTTCCCCAATGCCATTTTCTTGATGTCCCTCCTGTCACCACCTGTGGCACAGATGGGAACTACAGGTGGCCATTTCAGGACCTGCTTTTCTCTTGGGTGCTCCTGGATAGTGGGATGTGGGTGGAACACTTCTGAAGCTGCCACTGAAGAATTGTTTTGGATTTTAATACAGGTTAAAGTTGGTCCTAGGCTTCTCAGGATACAAACACCAAAGGCCCCAGTGTAGATTTTGCCATGCCAAGCATTATTTCTAAAGCAGCCTATGGTTGCTGGTTCAGAGGAAGCTGTGTAAACAATCCCGGGTATGATTCCCTGGGCACCAAGGTGCCAGACAGGAAGGACTACCAGTGTTCCAGTCTCTGTCTACCCAGTGCCTGGGAATCCAGGTGGGACAAGCAAGTTCTCTTATGGAGTTCCTCCCATCTGTCTATATCAGCCACTCTGCAGATAAGTTGCATCCTCCTTTTGGTAGGATGCATCTTATTGTTCAAGGTCTGCAGTACCCACAGAGTGAGGATGCCAACACAGACCTGTAGTCTGAGCCAGCAAACCATGCCCACCAGACAGAAAGGCAAGAGAGAGACACAGTGAGATGGTGAGGAGGTAGACACAAGCTGGAGCTGGACCTCTGGCCCAGGGACTTCTCTTGGACTTCAGACCCTAAGATCCAACTGCTTTTCAGCATCTCTACCTGCAGGTCCAAAAGGGCATGTGTCTACCTGATCTTATCCAGAACTGGGCTCCTCCAGGGTCCCCTGGCACCATGCATGGACTACCTAAGAGAAGTAGCCTGAGCTAACCTGGGATCCCCAGCAGCAGACATGGGCAATTATCATAGAGAATCCCTTCCTGTTTTTCCTTAATTCCAGAACTCTGAGATGGTTCAGGATGACATTATGTCCAAACCAAGATTCGTTTTTCCCAAGATGATATTTAAATTGATGCCCCTGGGCAGGGTGCTTCTTCTAGAACCAAAGGAAAAGTCTTACTGGAAGGAGGTTCTTCCCCTTTCCACCCAACATGTGCCCCACACCCGAGACCTGGAAAGGCAAGACCTTCCTGTGCCAACCTCAGCTGACTTTGCTTAAACCATAGGTTTCCCCACTGTGGCACTTCTTTCTCTCACCTCCTGCCCAGTAAGGCTGCTAGCTTTTGGGACACAGCCTGAAAGGTTCCAAAACCCTAGGCTGAGTCCCTCTTTATGGCTTCCTCAAACACCACACCACTCTAAGGATCAGATTTTGGTGCCCTGAGTGTCACCTTCCTCCTCAGAAAAGGGAAAACCATGGTGTCAAACCCACAGGGAAGTTTTCCCAGATGACACCTGCTGCTTGTCACACTCCTGTCTCTTTCGGGAGGACATCTGCACCCAGGGACAAGTGGAACCAATGGACTGGTAGAAGGGAATGATTTCATTTGTATATGTATGCTGTGCCCCCACAGTACCAGTATGGAGGAGCTGCTTTTAATCAGTGTTTCAAGGCATTTTCCTCCAGAGGAAAAGGAAGGATGTGCTGTGGTGCAAGAAACACTATACTGGTAATTAGGAGTGCATTCAAGTTCCAGGCCTCCACATCTTCTCCTGCACCCTTATGAGTCCCTCAGAAAAGGAGGACTGGGCAACCCATCTCCAGCTCTGATCCAGGCCTGCCATCCTATTAATCAGAGACATAATCAGGATTCATTTGTATGATGGTTTTCATAACTGGGACATTCAGAAGATATGATCCTTCCAGGGCAGAGCCAGAGCTGGCAGTGCCCAGATTTCCACTCTGACACTCCTGTGGCACTGAAGACCAGAGCCTCAATAGGGTTGGAGCACCATGCTTCATTGCACCAATTCATTCATTCATTCAGGGTGCAGGGTGCTGCATGCCTTACCCAATGATGCTAACTCTAAGGACCTACTGTCCAGTGAGGAACAATGACAAGTAGGTACAGCCATGTGTGCTACAAACAAAATGAGACCTCCAGAAACACACTTTGATATTCAACTAAAAGAACCAGATAAGTTGTGTGGCGTGTGGTTCTTCACTCAAGGTTGGATAAGAGTTAACCAGAATTATACATCCAGGGTGTGCATTTCTGAAGAGCAGTGTGTGAAAACATTTGGGGGGTAGGGGATACTTTAAACCATACATAATTTTAAATCCAATTTCTCCTACTTAATGTAAACTGATTCCATAACAAACCAGGACTGGGGTGGGGGTGGGGGGAATGAGAGGGGAGGGGCAGTGTAGTTCTAAACCTAAGGCAGTCCACTGCAGCAGTGACAAAGGCACAGGGCAGTGCCATCTGGTTTTGACACTAAGATAAGTTCTGTTAAACTCAAAGTCATGCTGCTCCTTTCCAGAACCTTCCTCTGTCAGAGTCAGTAGGACTCCTGCAGTCAGCCTAACAGGTGAGGTGTTAGGCTGAGGAGGAGACAGAAATAATGCCAGCCTGAACTGACTACTACATTAAAAAAAGAAAAGGGAAATCAAGTACTAGTAATTTAAAGATCATAATTACTAGAAGTGACTGCAAGAGAGTGTTTCTAAGCACAGGTCCTGAAGGGCCTGTTTTAATAAATTGATAAGACCTATTTTCAATTAGCTCAGCATTTGTATAACAACAATTAATTTCCGTAAAGTCCTTAGACAAACAGAGCTTTGTTAATTAGGTTAGTTGCCCCTTCTGCAGTCTTCATCCCGCTTAATTGTGCCTGGCAAATGCTTTTTGTCACACACCAGGCCACCATATTATTCAAGCATGCTTCTGAGTTAACATCAGCTTCTAGCAACAGACATTTACTGCCAGCCTGGAATATGCCAGACCTGGTGCGGTGGGGAAGGCAGGGATTATTAACTCATGTGCATTGCTGTGACTTGCCTGAGGCCACACACCTAACAAGCAACACAGCTGAGACCAGATACAGACCTGGTCACCCCTGGACCAGTGCTCTCTCTGCCAGCCTCTGAATCATCACACTTTCTGTACTGAGGAATTTGACTGCTTTCTGACATGTACTAAGTAACCCCCTTAAGGACACCGTCTCTGCCAGTGGTTAGCAGAGTTTGGATCTAAGCCCAGAGGGTTCCTATGCCAGGTCTAATGCCTTCTTCCTGCTCCTTTCCAGGTATTCACATTTACCTGTAAGCCAGGTAGCATGTGGGATACCACAGAAGAAGGAAACTAAGAGATGGCAAACTATCCCCAGATAGTCATCCTTCCTCTAACTCTTTCAGGAATAGAACCTTCCAGTAACCACCAGGTATAAACTGCCGTTCTGCCTGCATTTTGAGCTAAGTGTCACCCCTGACCTATGTGCCATCACGTGGCCCTGGTGAGATGCAGCATGGAGGCTTGCAACTTCCAGAGTATTTCCTTAAAAGGAAGTTGTTTGTCCTCTATTCCCTCTCCCTCTTTTCTTGGGCAGGAATGGAGATATGGTGATGTGGGGCAGCTTAGTCTTTGGCAATGGAGATAGGCTCAAAAGAAATGGTGAGCGACAAGACAGAAAACACCTGGGTCCCTGGATGACTCCACAGAGAGGCTCACCTATCGGACCACTTACCAGCTATCACTTTTATAGGAGGGAAACACAGTCCCTCTGTCTCTTGAAAGCCACCATCATTTAGTCTCTATTAAAGCTGACTTTATAAACATGGGCTGACTGATGAAGAGCTTTGAATTTATTTGAAGAAATAGGATTTATATCAAGGATTCAATAATTGTGTTTGGTTTCTTCCATTTGCCCCACCAAAGCTACCCTCCACCATCGTCCCCTCTGATCTCCCTGGAAAATGATCGGTATAGACCCATGATTTGGCTTCCAGTCTGGCTCATGGATGGAAGGCCCTATAGGAAAATGGAGGGCAAAGAAAATGGAGGGCTGCTGTGCCTGGGCTGCATTATTTACCAAAGATAATTTCCTAAAGGTGGTCTTCTGCAGGTACAGTTGTCAGTGACAGTCAGCTCTTTGCTCAATGAGAAATTGTCATTGAGCAAATTGGTCATTGTTGCATGTGTTATTTCCCAACATGTGTAGAGATCAAGGACTTGATTCCAAAATGTGTACATCTAATGGTACAATTCCAGACACCGAGACACTTAAATGAGACGCTATCGGGTAGGATGGCAGGAAGAGGGAGTGTTGTCACCTGTTTCCACAGCTCAACAGTGTGTAGACGGGGGCCCAACAGAAGTCACTCTCAGGCAGCATGCCCCAGAGTACAGTCTTGAAGCAAAAGGGATCAATTGGACAACGGGCTTGGGGATACCAGGTGTCTTCTCCCTCTTGGAAGATCTTTGGAAAGAGGATCCATTTGCTTTCCATTGTTAACACTGATATTTTTTTTTAAATGTATTTCACTCTGCCTCTTGACCCCTTCTCATACTTCTTCCCTCATTCATGGAGATTTGGTCACACTGGACTCCTTGCTGTCTTTCAGTAGAGCCAGCATGCTCCCCTCTGGCTCGCACTCCCCACTTCACTCTGCTGCTCCCTCTGCTTGCTACACTCAGCCCCAAGATCTCTCCAAGACTCCCTCCCTCCCTTCTTTCTCATCTCCATAAAATCACACCACACCCTGTGTCACTTTCCTGCCCATTACCCTGCTTTCCTTCTTCATTGCAATTAACAATACTCAACATGTTCTACATCTATTGTACATATACTACATACATACTAATCGAAGCAACATGAGAGCAGGGATTCTGTTTTGTTGTTTTTTGATGGCTGCATCCCCAGTGCCTAGTGCACCATTTGACCCAAAGAAAACCCTCAAGAAATATTCACTAAGTAAATTAGTATCCCTGCCTTCCTGGACATTAATAGATGGCATATGGCTTAGCTTAGCTTCCGGCCCCATGGCTAACATTTAAGGGAGGCACAAGGTAGTGGTTAAAAGCATGACCTTGGAACTATCCTACACAGCTTTCAGATCTTACTTCAGCCACTTGCCATGTGATTTGGGTACCCAATTTAACATTTTCAAACCTCCTCTCTTCATCTAAAAAATGAGACATTGAAAACAATCAATAAATGGTTTTATCCTAATATATATGTTTGTTGCATCTTCTGTGTTTTATCAGTATTTTATATTTTTCCTCATAAGTCTGTGAAGTGGATCTTCATATATTTATATATTTTGTTAGTTGCATAAAATTCATGATTGTTATAGCTGCTTAGTGGATTGTGCCTTTTGTCATTGTATGTCTTTGTCAATAATAATATTTTCAGACTTGTACTCCATTTTTTCCTGTTATAAACATGACAACATCAGTTTTCTTTCAGTTAAATTCTGACTTAAGGAACACATCCCTTTATTGATATGTTTTACTGCCACTAACGGTAATTTAAGATTGAATATGCATGTTTAACTTATATTTTTCTTAAAAATACTATGGTAATTCTACTCTGCTTTCTCCATCCTGAAAATAAAATCAGTTTGCTTTCACTTTCTGCTAAATGTGCCATTTTCATCCTCCATATTATTTTCGTCTAGTATTTTATGCATCTTACTTTTAAACTCATAGGGGGAAAATCACTATTATTATTTACTGTTAATCTGATTTAGATTTATATATGCAATTATTCTGTTTGCTACATATTGCTTTTTTTTTTTTAAATCCCAACACTTCCTTAAGCTCAACAATCTTCATGCTGAAGCACATTAATTAGTTCTTTCAGAAAAGATACTTGAGTAAAAAATTGTCATAGTCCTTGTAGGTTTGAAAACCTTTACATTTCCCTTATTCTTGGATGATACTTTGTTTGGTATCGCGTTCTTATTACCTTCATCCCTTCTCCTACCTTCTGAAGAATTGTGTATCTGACAGGAAGTGACTGCCAATCTGAAAGTAATTTTTATTTCTGTTTAATGTCTTTCCTTCTTGGTAGTTTTTAGGATTTTCATTTTTCACTTCCTGTTCCACAGTTTCACCCTGATGTTTCTAGAAGAGTTTCTTTTCTTCCTGCTTAAGGCTTAATGTGCTCTTTCAGCGTAAGACTTGTGTGTCTTCTTCAGATATTGTCACTTTTTCATACCCACTAATTACTGCTTTAAGAATTTTGGTTATATTTACTCTTGAGTTTCTCATTCTGGCCTCAGTGTCTTAGATTATCTTCCTCACTTTCTTTCCATATAGAATTCTGATATATTAGCTCTTTCCTCCTATTCAGTAATTCTCTCTTCAGTTATACTTAGACTACTGTATTATTTATCTATTGACAATATTGTTTTCTTCAATTTCAATAACTATATATTTAACTTTTACAATTATTATTTGATCCTTTTCCTTAGTTCCCTGTTTGTTTTCATAAATGGTCTTCAAATGTTTAGAGGCTCTCTCCTTTACTTTGTCTCATTTAATGTTTACACTTATTTGCTCTATTGCTTCTAGTTCCTCAGGAGTAAAAACTACCATTTTTTCATAATACCAATTCTCTTTCATAACATTAGGTTTCCTCATTTACCTTGACTTTTTGTCTATGAGCTCATCTTCAGCAAGAGTTACCTTTTATAGGAATCCAGGGTGTGCTCTGAAATATAAAAATGTTCCTATGGAAGCATTTGCTTCTGCCAGAGCCCTATAGTGTCATGAGACCAAATTCTACAAGTCTTGTGTTTTTAAAACACCATAGCATAAATTAGTGTGAATTGAAGTCCCACACCTTTGTGTGACAGAGGCTTGGATTTCTTTTTCTCAAAGGTGACCTTTTATACCATAACCATAGTCCATTATGGGTGGCTGTTTCCATATTACAACCCTAGATTAGACAGTCCCTTTCCATGCACGTCATCACCTAGCGCCCAGTTCCAGCTTTCACAATGCATAAGGCCTTGAACCTTAATGTCAATCTTTACACAGCATTAAAGCCCCTGTCCTGAGATGTCAATTCAGTCCCTATGGGTTCTGAAGCTTCAATACTAGCTCTCCTTTATGACTTTGAGTTCCTGCTTTGTTTACAGCTCCTAATGATTTCCCATTCTTGAGGTGAAACTTGGGTGCTTCTGGGGGCAGTTTTCATGTTTTTGTTTTTGTTTTGTTTTGTTTTGTTACTTGATCTGTCTTGGAAAAATGAGCTCAGACTTGTAGTCAAGATAATAAGCTGACATCTCTACTTGGATTTCTAACAGACATCTCAATCTCTCCTCCAACTGTAACCTGATCTCCACTGGTTTTCCCTATTTCAGCAAACCAACAGTCAGCCAGTTGCTTAGAGCAAGAGGAATGAAGAAGTTTCACCTTTGCATGGTCTAATGCCTTGACCAGAAATTTGAGCTCAAAACAATGGCAGTTGCCATTGACTATGCTGTCAATCAACCCACATTTCTCATTATCCTCATATAGTAATATTATCCCATTTTCAAGATGATAGGCCACACTTGCAGTATACTGGAATACCCTGTCTTCTAGGCCTGGATAAACATTCAGGAAAAGAAACATTAATTGGGCATTCCTCAACCTCAAGAAAATTCTGCTGGTTCCTAATAATCACCATTACATTTACTAGGTTATCACAGCCATTTATTTAATTTCACTAGAAATCATCAAACTCTCTGATCTGAAACTTGTAAAATCTATTTTTACCCTCCTTTCAAAGATGGATATAATATAAACCTGTTGGCATCTTCTGGAAACTCTCCATTGCTCTAAATTTTATCACAGATTATTATGGTTCTATAACAGTGGATTTATGATCCTATTGATGTTTGTATTCTGGGTCCTGATTTGTGTTGTTTTGAGGCTGGGTCCTCTGCCTCTTCACCATGCTACATCTATCCTTTTCATTGTGTACATTCTGCGTTTTTTAACAAAATAATGGCAGTAAAATAGGAATTGAGATATTGTGCTTTCTCTCTGTCACCTTCTAACATTATACCACATGCCATCAACAGTTAGATTCTGTCAACAAAGCTTCTAAAATCCTCTTTTAAAATACCCATAACATATTTTTCATTTATGAAATCCCTCTGATCTTTCCCTTCCCCAGAATCTTACTCTAGATTTGTGCCATGCTTTGGCGTTTATTATACTAACTCCTTTTTAGCCTGCATTAATCCATCTCAGGATGGCCCTCTCCTATCCTTGTCCTTCTAAGTCTCTTTTCTTGGCTTCTCTTCTTTGGACCCCTGATCTAAGAGTGCCTGGGACTCAAACCTTGGACCTCATTCTTTCTCTGTCAACACTGTCCCTCAAGGTGTTTGCATTCAGTCCTATGACTTTTAATATCAGGTATACTCTGACAACTATACAATCTATCTATCGGCTCATATTCTCACCCTTTAAGACCAAATTCATTTGCTAACCACATATTTGACTTCTCTATTTTGATGTCTAACAAGTGTCCCGATGCCCACCCCCAACAGCACCTGGTCTCTCTGTGTTCCCCAGTTTAATAAATGATGTCAACATTCAAACTCAAGACAAAATCTTAGAGTCAACATTGTAACTACTTTCCCTTATATTATATATCCAATCCACTAGCTAATCCTGTCCCTTCCACCTTCAAAAATATATTCAAAGTCCAATATTTTCTCTACCTTATCTCTTACCTTTACAACTTGGCTTGCCTTCCTGATTCCACTATTGCTCTATGATTCATCCTCCACACAGGAGGTTTTTTTCCAGTCTTTCCCATGGTCTACAGGACCCTAAATGGATGTTCCCTGTCTACTTCCCCATTTCATCTCACAGAACAGTTCCATTCATAGTGACCTGCTTTGCCCTTTTCCTGGAATGTTATTTCCAATATAGCAAATCTTCCTCCCTTTATCCAAATCTGGGCTCAGAAGTCACTTCCTCAGACAGCTAAAATCATAAGCCCTGACTAGCCCTTTAGTGCTTCATAAGTCTTGTCACTATCTCCTGTATAATTATATTACATGGAATTTGTGTACTTGTCTATGTCCATCCCACCATTAGAAAGTTAACTGTCCAAGAGGCACCTGGGTGTCTCAGTGGGTTAAGCAACTGACTCTTGATCTCGACTCAAGTCATGATTTCATGGTTCATGAGATCAAGCCCCTCATCAGGCTCCATGCTGACAGTGTGGGGCCTGCTTGGGATTCTCTTTCTCCCTCTCTCTCTGTCCTCCCCCCACTCACACACATGCACACATACTCTCTAAATAAATAAATAAATAAATAATAAATGTTTTTTAAAAAAGTAAGTAAACTGCTGGAGGGAAGGGACCTTGCCATTTCCAGGTCCCCGTTGTATTCTGAGAATCCAGAGCAGTACCTACATGTAGCAGGCCCTCCTTAAACATGTGTTGACTTGAGTTGTTCTATTCAGCAGATGATTTCAATATACCACCTGAATCTGTCTGCTGCAAAGGGCTGGATATGCAAGTAAGAGGGAAGAAGAAACTCCAGCCAGGATGCTGGCTCACCTGCTGAGTGGATCCTGGGCATCTTTGAGAGCTGAATGTTCATGGGCCTTGTAAGTGATGGGGAAAGGAAAATTAAAACACAACTAAGAAGCCAAACACTCAGGCATTTGGGGTATGGACATGTGTTGCTCATTTCAAAGGATACCTAAGGCAATACTGTCCAGCTAGGAATACTGCTTGGTTAAAAATATTCTGGACCCACAAATCATTAATGCAGTCTAGTGTAACCCCTATAAGGAGAATATAGCTCCCTGGTCAATGATCTCCATCCAAAGGAAGGTTTGGTTTGACCCCTGGATAATGCTTGTTATAAGATTTACATGAGAACCACTGTCTCATTAATATGCTCAGAGAAAACCGAGTGGCAGTTTCACTCACAAAATGCATATTCAATCTGAAAACTCATCAGCAACCTCATGGCAACAAATCAATGTGTCATGCAGCTCCCAGAACTTAGAAAATGCCAGAAGCTCAGGCCAGACCATTTTTATTATAAGTATTACCTTTGACAAGTCTCCAAAGCACAGTCTGGCTTCTGTGACATGTAGGGCCAGGGCCCGGGATGGAAACCCTGGTCTTGGAAAATTACTGTGTATAGTATAGTATTAAAGACTGATATAAAAAACATGGATGACAGGTTGAAAGGAGAACTGACAGTCTGCCATCTAGCTTTTCCAAATTATAGAAGAAACATAGAACTTTCAATTGGTGGTAAGTTTAGAAGCCAACAGCAAGTACAGAAGATCCATCTGAAACACCTCTCTCTGAGACCCATCCAGACTCAGCTTCAACATCCTCAGGGAAGGTGACTCAAAATATCTTGGAGTGACATCTTCAAGACTGACTTCCAATGAAGAAAGTAGCCAAGTGTTCCACAATGGTGTTCCACCACACTTTTCCAGCATTGCTGAAGAGGTAAGTCTCAGAGTCAGATGTCCCGGGTTGGGCTGCTGTCCACACTACACATCCTGGATGTCTGCCGCAGCATAGAAATCCACATCACTCCACGCCCATTTCTGTGCTGCCCAGCTTGGACCTCCATGCCCTCTTGATGACCACAGTGGCCTCCTAATGATCTCCCTGCCTTTATTTGTCACCATTAATCCACTCTTCAGCCTACCAGCCTTTTCTTTTCATTTTTTTAATTTAATAGCAAACTTAAAGGTTTTTACTTTTCTTTTGAATTTCATATGCAAGGTTTTTAATTTTTTTTCATGTCATATGTAATATTTTTAATTTTTTTTTAAATTTCATACCATAAAGTATAAAAAATACAACAGTCCTCTGTACACCCCTCTAGTGGGAAACTAAAACAAAACCTGAACTGTGGTCTCTGAAGTATTGTGAATTTGGTTATAACACCATTGGCAACTGGCTTTCTATTCCCCAAATCCCCAGCAGGCTAGCTACACAAGATAGCACAGTACATTTCATTAGCCTCTCAATAATGTGACACCACCCACATTACAAAACTGATTGTTTTTTAGAGACAGCTTATTAGTGTATTATCATTGTGTTCTATCTTATTTTATGATTTTTTGGGCACTTAGATTTATGTGACAAATTACCATGCTCACATTTCTATCTCTCAATTTTTCAGTCTGGCTGTTCTGTTTTCAACTGACTGCTTACAATGGAAGATGATGTTCATTTCTGCTGACTCCTGCTCTATATGTGGAGTGGACTCTTTCCATCCTGACTTGGTCCAACTTTGTTCCATTACAAGTTTAGTTAGATCAGTATTTGATCTAGCTATTAGTATGTTCTTCACAGATGAGCCATGTGGTATACTATGATTACTTTTTATTTCCTGTAAAAACCTTTGCTTTCCCTGGGGTTAATATTTACTTTGTCATTATATTCACTCAGGTTTCTTTGCGCTCTTGCTCTGTTATAAATCTCCTCTGAATATATCCAAGCATATCATCATGAAGAATCTCTACTAGTGCTTTCCTTTCTGACAAATGTTTTTTTAATCTTATTTTTAACTTCTGTTATGTAAATTTTCTAATGCACATAAAAGTAGAGAGAATGATACAACAAATCCACATACATATAATTTTGCTGGAATATTTTAAAGAGAACCCCAGACATCATATCATTTCATCTATAAATGTTTTGATATGTATCTCTAACTTACAAGTACTTTTTAAAAATATAACCACCATGCCTAGACACACACACACACACACACACACACACACACACACACAATGGAATATTACTCAGCCATAAATAAGAATGAAATCTTGCCGTCTGCAACAACATGGATGGATCTAGAGAGAATTATGCTAAGTTAAATGAATCAGTCAGAGACAGACAAATACCATATGATTTCATTCATATGTAGAATTTAAACAACAAAACAAATAAACATATACCAAAAAAACAAAACAAAACAAAAGAAAACAGACTCTTAAATACAGAAATAAAACTGATGGTTGCCAGAGGGAAGGTGGGTGAGAATGGGTAAAATAGATGAAGGGGTTTAAGAGTTCACTCATGATGAACACTGAGCAATGTATATAATTGTTGAATCACTATATTGTATACCTGAAACAAATACAATGCTGTATGTTAATTATTCTTGAATATAAAATAAGGAAAAATACCCAACCACTATGCTATTATCAAACCTAGTAAAATTAATAATTCCCTAATTTCACCTGATAATCAGTGTATTTTATGACTGTCTCTAATATGGATTTCAAGTTTGTGGGTTGAATTATGATCCAAATGAGGCCTAAACATTGAATCTCCTTATCTTTCAAGTTTCCTGTTCCATGAAAGTTCCTTATCCTATTATCTCAGTGTCCTTGACTGGCCTATGAAACCCAGGCACTTGTCTAGCAAAATGTCTCACGTTCTAAATTTGGCTGATTACTTCTTCTGAGTGTCATTTAACTTGTTTTGCTTTTCTTCATATTTCCTGTATACTGGTAGTTAGATTTAGAGCAGTGATTCTCAGCCTGGACTGAGTGTTAGAATCACTTGGAGAGCTTTTTAAGAATCCCAATTAAAATCCACACTCAAGCCGGTTACATCACAATCTTGGGATGGATTCAAGCCAATGTTCTCAAAGTGCCCCCAGATGATGCCAATGAGCATCAAAATTTTAATAACACCAGCCTGTAGGGCAGCATCAGCTGCACCTGAGAACTTGTGAAATGCAAATTCTCAGGCCCAACACAGACCTGCTGACTCAGAAATTCTGGAGGTAGGGCCCAGCAATCTGTTCTTTAACAAGCCCTTCTGGGGATGTTGATGCATATTAGCATTTGAAAACCACTGCTGCTGAGGTTTGGCTTGATTCATTTTATTCAGGCATAAAGACTTTATGGGTGGTGCTATATACTTCCTGTTGAGGTGGTTCTCAACCTTGGTTACACGTTAAATATCACCTGCACACCTCTTGTTACTAAGCTTCAGGCCCCACTCCACAACAATTGAATCTGAGAATCTGAGAGTGGAGCTCCAAGGTTCATGTTTTTACAAGTCCATCTGATGACTTTTACACAAGCATGAGAGGGTTAGGAACCATTGCCTAGCACATCGTTTCCTGAGGTATATAGTGTTAGCGTTCATTACCTTTATGGTGCTAAAATTTATTAATGAATTCAGATGTCAGCCTGATTCCCTCCATTATAAAAATGATAACCATCATCTTTTCACCAATCGATGATCATTACCTAGGTTATTTTATTAGGTGTGACAAAGTGGTGGTTTTCCAAATTTACCATTCCTGTAGCAGGAGAGTCTCCAGTAAAGAACTATTCCTCTTTAATTATTAGGTTACTCCAGGGGTGCCTTTTTGGCTCAGTCGGTTGAATGTCAACTTCAGATCAGGTCATGATCCCATGGTTCACAGGTTCGAGCTCCAGCCCCACGTCTGGCTCTGTGCTGACAGCTCACAGCCTGGAGTCCACTTGGCAGATTCTGTGTCTCCCTCTCTCTCTGTCCCTACCCTGCTCATACTCTGCCTCACTCTCTCTCAAAAATAAAAAAAAAAAAAAAACATTTAAAATTTTTTTAAATTATTAGGTTATTCCAAAATTTAGTTTGCACAAGAAAGGTTATACAAATCCTGTCTTCTTTCCTTTTATTGTTTCAGAATGATGAGTTGAACACCATCACCATCAACAACAAACACCAAAGATCACCAGTTAATATTTTTCTAAGTGTGATTATGAACTATAGATTTTGTCTGCATATAATTCAATACATTCAATTATTATTTTTTCAGGGCTCTAATTGCCCCAGATTTGGTTAGGGGAAATCCTTCAAATAGCTCAGTATGTCCTTTTGATAAAACCTCTTTTTATCTAGTCTTGGATCACTTCCTTGCCTGAATCAACTACTTGGCTTTCCAATACAATAACATATCCTAGGAATACCTTGTAAATGTCCTTTCCCAGATATGAATCAGCTACTCTCTAATGAGCTGTAGTTTATTTAGTGGAATATGGTATTCAGGAGCTATAATATGAGAACTAATAATGCTTATTGTTACTGAGTTGTCAATTCTTCTAGACTTATTCAGTAGACAAAGCAAGAAAACATTTTTTAGGAAATCATGAGTCCAAAATGGTATTTGCATTTTAATTTAAGACTACCGAGTTTTGAGTCAACTACTTTGATTTTATATTTTTCTTATACTAAAATCTTTGTTTTTAACTACATTAGCATGTTTATTTGCTTTTCCTATAATACACTTGCTAATAGTTTTATGAACTGAATTCTGTCTCTCTAAAATTCATATATTCAAGCCCTAATCCCCAATATCACCATATCTGGAGATAGGGACTTTAAAGAGTCAATTAATGTTAAATGAGATCATAAGGGTGGGTCTTTAATCCAATTAGACTTGTGTCCTTAGAAGAAGAGATACCAGGGATGCAATAACACAAAGGAAAGCTCTTGGTGAGCTAGGAAACTAGTTAGGAAGAGAGTACTCACCAGAAACTAACCCTGATAGCACCCTGATCTTGGGTTTCCAGCCTCCAGAATTTTGAGAAAATAAGTGTCTGCTATTTTAGCCACCTAGTCTGTGGTATTCTATTATGGCAGCCTGAACAGACTAATACATATAGTTTCAAAATAATGCACTTATAACAGTTAATTTACTGAATTGATGCTTAAAATTTATTTTTGTTGTTCTTTTCATTATTAAGTATACCCCACTAAGTATGTAGAGTCAGAATGTTTGATTTAAAGTAAAATTTGACGTGTTTGTGTCACCAATTTGATAAGTTAGGTTAAGTAGGATTTTTAGTTCCTGCTGAGATACGCTTCTCTAGTCTAGATTGCTTGGTCTCTATATCTGCTATGCAGTTGTAACATTGGACTCTCTCTTAACCATTATTCTGGGTATCCTTGTCCCCTAGAATACTATCATCTTTCTTGGTTTAGTTCTTCATTAGTATACAAATAAATCCCAGTACCTCTCTGAGAGTGGGTTCGTAGATATAATATTTTAATTAATTTATTTTTTCTACCCTAACACTTGATTGACAGTTTAGCTGGGTATATAATTGTAGGTTAGAAACAATTTTTAGAATTTTGAAGTCATTGTTCTATTGCTTTCTGGTTTCTAGTTTGGTATTGATGTCTGATACATTCTATATCTTGATTCTTCACATGAAAACTGTTTTTTTTCAAGCTTTCAGTATTTTGTCCCCAGAGTTCTAAAATATTGAATTTCTATTTTTAGTTATCATAAAGGCTTTTTCAATTTGGAAACTCATGCCACTCGATTCTAGAAAATTTTATTGAATTATTGATGACTTTCTCCCCACTATACTTCCTGTTCTTTCTTAAACTTTTGCTCTTAACTTGGATTTCCTCAACTAATCCTCTAAATTGCTTTTCTTTTTTTTTCACAATACTGTTCAGGGTTCCTTTCTGCTCTATATATTCCTTTTAAAAATAGTGTCCTGTTCTTAACTGGACAAAAACCATTCTTACCTCTCTAGTAATATGGACATATTTTTGTTTTCTCTCCCTGCATAGTCTGTTCCATTCAAGTTGAGTTTGTTTTATTTTATTTTTTTCTGTTTTTCAGGGTTTTTTTAAATTTTGGTTCTAACTTTCATATTGCATGTTGTCTTCAAATATCCTGAGACCCTTGATTAATAATGGCATCAAGAAAACTGGATGGGTAATCTCTGTGTCAGAGTCTTGTTGACTGTCTTCCCTGGAAAGAATCTGACTTCAACATATCCTGCATAAAAACCCATTATTAGTATCCTTAGCGTTTTTACTTCTCTTGGGATGGTCAGTTTCTGCAGAGAATGTTCTTCTACCACCTGGCTGGAGGGCAGAGGCTGGGCTGTTAATGATGTGGGAACATTGAGACAAGGTGTGTAATTATTCTCATGTTCCCTGTTGTCTGTACAATACCTCTATTCAGCTGTACCTGCTGTCCAGCCCAGAGACCCTCTGTTTTATCCTCTCCAAAGACTAAACCTCAGATTCCTGCCAGGGTTATGGGAGCATTTGCCCCATCTCAGACACTTGAGAAGGAGGTATGGGATTCTACATGCTTCATAAATAGATTTGCAACCATTTCTCCTGGTTTTATAAATTCCCGAGGTGTCTTATGCATAAATTCTTTGGCCTTTCAGGGATTCTAGTATATAAACCAGGTTGCTTTTTGATTTTACTTCTGCCAACAAAAAATTTGGTTTTCTCAGTTGACTTACATCATTTACCAGTCACACCATCTGCTTTCCAGCTCCCCAAATTTTTATTTTTGTCCTTGTGGGTTTATGCCTTTTAAAATGTTTCTTATTAAAGTAGAACATGAAAACAGAAAATTGTGTGTAAGAGTAGATCTTAATCAATGTTCAAAAACAGAACACAATCATGTACTCAGTACCCACATCACAAAAGAACATTACCAAGACCCCAGAAGACCCTTTTATCCTCCCTTCCAGTCTCAATTCACCTCCCACAACATTATCCACTATCCTGACTTCTAACAGTATAGAGGAGGTTTTTTTCTATTTTTGAACTTTATATAAATGGAATCACTCAGTATATATTCTTTTGTGCCTGACTTTTTTCAGTCAACATTTTGCTTGTGATATCAATCCCTATAATATAAAATATAGCTAGTTCATTCTCAACTGCTGCATAGTTTTCCAATATCTAAAATGCCACAATTTTAGTTATCCACTTTTGATAGACCCTTGGTAGTTACCAATTTGAAGGCTATTATTGATATGAATATTTTTATACATGTATTTTGGTAAACATATATGTCCATTTCTATTAGGTATATGCCCAGGAGTGGAAATGTTGTGTCATGGAATATGTATATATTCAGCTTTAGTAGATACCGTCATATTGTTTTCCAAATTGTTTGTATCAATTTACAATCTCACCAGCAGTGTATGATAATTCTGGCTGTTCTATTTCATTATCAAAGTCTTTTTCACTGTAAGCTTTCTGGTGGGTGTTTGTGCATTAAAAAATTCCCTTGTTGTTTTAGTGAGTATAGAAAAGGAAGTAGAGTTTAGTATGTGTATTTATACTGCCATATTTAATGGAAAGCCAACCATGGTTTTTGTTTTTCTAAAACACTAATTTGATCATGTCTCTCACCATTACTACATAAACCCTTCAATGGTTCTCAGGATAAATTTCAAAGTTCTTTTCTTAGTCTTCAGGTGAGCTGTCTCAGCATTGTTCCTCCACATCCTTTCCACCTACACGACTATAACCACATATAACCACATATAATTTACCTAACACATAGTGCTCACTTTAGGCATCTATGTAATTGCATTAACAATTGCGTTTTCTTACATTGCTTTTTCCAGCTTCTCTGCCTAACTCCTCTGCCACCGTCAAGAACAACTCCTGAAGAACACGTTTCTTGAGTGCCCATAAGGTACCCTCCTCTGTATTCCCCCATTACCCATGGATTCCTTTTATCATAGTATTATCATGCAATGATCACTTGTTTCTCTTCCCTAATGCCTGGGAAGCTCACTGAGAAGAAGCACTATATCTTATTTCATTTTGTGGCAGGACCAAACATCACAGTGCCCAGGTTAGGACACTAACCTGAGCAGTGAATGAATCCTTTAACTCATACATTCATTCAATTATTCAACAAATGTTAATATGTACCAGTTTCTGTTCTAAGTAGAGGGAATGCCATGGTGAAGCAACAGGCAAAATCTCCGTTCTCAGAGGCTTACACTCCAATAAGTGAGGCAGATAGTGAACAATCAAACATACACATCAATAAAAGGATGATGGATATGCAGTCAACTTCCTTATCTAGTTGTCCACCCTCGTCTGCCTGCCCTGCTCCTATTTCTATTTCCCCTAATAAACTCTATGAGGGCAAGGGTTTTTTTCCCTATTTTAATAGTTTGAATCCTTTTATCCAGATAGTAGTACCCAACAAATAGTAGGTGCTCAATATATTTCCTAAGTGAATGAATAAATGAGTGAATTGTAAGGAAGTTAGAAATTGAAGAATTTCACCAAGGAAAATATGGTGTTCATTTAAGTAACCCAGCAATTGACCCAAGGAAAACAAAAACATGTCCACTAAAATACTTTTACATCAGTGATCATAGCAAGTTTATTCGTAAGAGGCAAAAATTGGAAGCATTCCAAATAGCCATCAATAGGAAAATGATAAGCAAGTGTGCTATATCCAAGCAATGAAATACTACATGGCAATAAAAGAAAGAAGGAAGTTACTGGATGAAGCAAACAGGTCACTGGTTTGATTGCCTAGAGGGGCACAATAGATTTTTGGGACACTGAAATGTTTTCTACCTCATTTGTATTTGTGGGTAAATGGTGTGTACATTTGTTAAAGTTATCAAACTATACTCTTAAAATGGGTACTTCTTAGTACCCTTCTTAGTGACATAAAATATACCTCAAAAATTTAACTAAAAATTATTTTGAAAGGAAAATTTGAGAATTAGAGCACTTCTCCCCGCCATCTCACCGCAGTGTTATCTAAAACTGTCCTTGCTCTTTTGTTGCCCACTGGAGAAGTCCACCCCAAGCATGCCTGTGCTGATGTCTCCATCCCATGCATCAGGAGTTACAGTTTTATTGTTAGGTTGACTGACCAGGCAGCTCAGGCCTCATCAACCTCCTAGGGTCCAATCTATAAATGGATTAAAGTCCAGTACCTCAGCCAGGCACACCTGACTCCCCACAGCTGCCCATTACTGCAGTCCTTTGCAGCTCTGCCCTGCAGGCAGCTGTGTGGTTGAGGCAGATTACCCAACTCCCCAGTACTCTGAGTGTGATCTCCAGACCAACAGCATCAGTACTGCCTGGACACTTGTCAGAGATCAGAGTCCAACCCTGCTCTACAACTACTGATTCACAATGTGCATTGTAATGTGATTCTCAGGTAACTTGGATAGACATTAAAGTCTGAAAAGCACTAAGCCAACCTTTCTGAGCATCCAATTTCTCCTTGCAAATGGTAATAATCATGCCTGCCTTTTCAGTTGTTAGAAGAATTAAATGAAGTAGTGCTACAAGGCAGCCAGCTCAAAGGCTGTCATTTAGTAGGATTCTTCAATGAATGGCTTTCTTCTCCCTCTTGGTCTCCATGACCAGTAATTCCTGGTTAGCTTCAGGCCCACTATTGTACTGGCTGTTAACAAGGTTTGGTGGCAGATCACAATAGCCATCCTGGACAGCTGGGTAGCAGACTTCACAGAGCAGGAAACATTGGAAGCAGCAGAATATGTGGCCCTGGGAGAGAAGGATGCGTTTGCTATTTGTCAACATCCCATTGCACATTCCTTGGCCCATTGTGTGCTAATAATAGCAAACCTATTTCCATATTAATCAAAATATGGCATTTCTAATTAGGTCATTGTCCCCAATGTGTCACCTCTTTCTGAGGATGAATATTAGATCTTTGTCCCTGAAACTTATCATTATTTATCTGTCTGCCAGCACTAAGACAGACACACCTCAGATGGGAAGCAGCAATGTGTCAGATGAAAAAAAACATTCACACCTCCTCCTCTTACTGTCTTCCCCAATTTCTCTTCCCCCTCTCCTGACTCCCTTTTTATCTTCCTCCTCCTGCTTGGTCTCCCTCCTCTCCTTGTGGAAATGACTTTAGGTCTGGGCTGTTGTCATTAGCTCACAGGCAGTGTAAGGATCAGACTCCAGCTGCTGACCAGAGCTTCTGGGTGCACTCACAGTTGTGCCAGAGCCTCCCCAGCTCTCAAAGGCCCCCAAGCTTCCTTTCTGGTCCTTGCTGTCCCTGCAGCCCAGGGACAGCATCAAGCACTGACAGAGCCAGCACTGCTGGTACCTATTCCTACCACTCCTGCACCACCTCCTTTCGGCCTGGTAACTCACTGAATAGTTCAGGCACAGTTTCTACTTAATCCTTAAAACCAAGGTTTTAGGGCAACATGAAAAGATCCCCCCCTGCACAGCTTACACACCAGGGAGAGGAGAGGTAAAGCACTTGGCCCAAATGCATGAAGGTGGCTGGCAAGAGATGAATTGGTGCCTCACTCAACTGTGTCCCACTGCATCCAGCCATCCAACCAGGATCTCCAAGCTGAGGGCTGGGCTCTACCAGGCTGAGCAGGTCAGCCTCCCTCCTCTGCCCATACAGCAAACCTGTTTTTAGGTAGCCTCTAAAGTCTCCATGGAAATGGATGATGGTTCTGGGCTAGGAGAACAGGGTAGGATAGCAGTGCTGGTCCTAGAGATATGGGACCAGGGGTAGGGGTGGGGATGCCCTGGGACACTCACGGCTCCAACATCTCCCTCCCTGCCCAAGTATCTCTGGGTCTGCCTGGGCTGTCAAAGCAATGATCAGCATGACCCTGGTTGTCTGGACCTCCAAAGAGACCTCTGCTGGCCAAACCATTGACAGAATTCTGTCCGCTTGTATGTGAGAGGGAGTAAGGGTTAACACAAGATGATGGCAGCTCTCCTCAGGAAAATGGAGCCAGATGGAGCCCATAAGAGCAAGTTACTGCTTAGAAATCCAGCTTCGGATGAGTGTCGCCAGCACTCGGAGCAGTAATTGGCATTAAGAGAGGCTTGGAACTGCAAACCAGTGATTTTCAATTGGTATAAAAAAAGTAATTGACATTAAGTGCTGTTTGGAGCGCAAACTAGTGATTTGCAAATGACATTCAATAAGAAATCATTTATGTCTATTGATATTAAATAGGCACAAGCATAGAGGGAGCACAAGGGGCAGGGGGCAGGGATGGGGAGGAGTAGGATCCTCCAGTAGGATCCAGTAGGATCACAGAGGCTTCAGGGAGAACAGACCTCACATTCTGTGCTCCTTCCTTTCAGCCCCCAGATGCCCTGTCTGAGAAAGGATCTACCAGAGATCAGACTGCATTCCCCACAGTACAGCACAGTCTCCTCTCACCCTCCCTTGCTCCTGCCAGCTGCCTCCCAGCTGCATCAGATGACTTCCTTAAAAGAGAAAACACTCTCACTTCTTACTTCTTCCCCACTCTGCACCTCCACCACAACTCCCTTTGACTGGGGGCTCCTACAATGCAAATTGTGCCACCTCCTGGGTAAGCAGACCTCGCCTGTGCCCTCTGCTGCCCTCCACCACATCACCCCTGCTTGACTGGCCCCCACTCCAGGCAATTACTGGGAGGACACCACACTCTGTGATGAGTCAGACCTCAGGCTTTGGACATTCTGGTTGAGGGAGTGAGTCCATGCAAGAAAGCAAGCAAGTGCTCTGCAAGTGATCCAGAGCAGGAGGACATGCTGGCAGGGGTTAAAGGAAGCAGCCCTCCCCTGCCCCTGAGTGGTGATGGGGCTGGTGCAGATGTCGGGGGTCCCCAACCCTCTGCACAGGCAGAGCAGGAAGCAGCACAGCTGTCATCTGCTGCCTGCAGGGAAGAAGCCTGATGCCCCCCAACATGGCCAAGCAGCCTACTGCAGTGCTGGCAAGGCTCTTTATTCCTCATGATGGACAAGAATGAGCCTTGTAGTCCCCAGAGCTATCCTCTCAGGACAACTAATAGTACTGGGGTGTACATGCATTTTGTAATGCCCAAATCTACACCTTTCATGCATAATAATAGTCACAGGATACATGGGGACTAACATGGCTTGCCCCAATGCATATAAATTGAAAGAAGCACTGCGGGAGTGAAGCCTGGCTCTCTCTGACCCTGCAAAACCAGCTTACTTTGCACCACAGTACAGCTCCTATTAAACTTGAGATCTGGTGGAGGGTCCTATGTGACTTAGTCTATTAACCCCTCCCTGGGAACCTGTGTGAGCCCTTCCCACCAGGCAGCTGTCTAGAGCAGGTCTGGGAAGGAGTGAGCAGGTAGAGGACACATTTGGGGGCAGCACTGCTGATGAGCATATATGGACAGTACAGTTCTTGTCCCCAGAATCAGGCAGGATATACAAATAAAGAATTGTCTCTTTTTTGGAAGAAAGAAACATGTCACCAGAAATCTCCTTTTCTTCATATATACTTGATTTCCCCAAGTTTGGAATCCACTAGAATTAGAGAAAAGGAAAATCAAAATCCTCTTGGTCCAGGGCAAAAGTGGAAAGAAGCCCTGGGTGAAATAAATTAAAATCTTCATCTTCCTTTTCTCTCTTGCTAGGGCACAAATAACCTGGGTCCAGGTCAATGAGCCACCACCAGCTCAGGTTCTACCCAGGTTAGAGACCTGAAAACCAGCAGGAGACTGCAGCAGGGATCAACAAAGAGATGAAATGCCTGAGCTGAGGTAAGGATCCTGGGGGTGCAGAGGAGGGTCTACATCAGATGCATCATGGAGGTCAGACTTGGAAACAGAATATAGGGAGAGAGATGAAGAATTAAGAAAAGAGGAGGTAGGAGGTAAAGAAATTAAGGAAAAGGAAAAGAACCATCTTCCTCTTGAAAAGTCTGGAACAGCAGATAAAACGTGTCCTCCATAATGCCCATTATTCTTTAAACCTTTTCCAAAAGTACCAAGTAATGCAACTGGAATAATAATAAAGTGAGGGATATATGCATTTGTGTACAAAGTCAAAATTATCACTGCTTGCAACTGACATGCTTTTATACTTGGAAAATCAGAGAATCAACATAAAGTTACACACAATAAAAGAATTGACCTAAGGTGGCTGGTTAAAAAAACAAACTTACAAAATCTTTTGTAAAGCAGGTCTTTTTATAAACCTACAGTAGGTTAGAAAATATGACAAACAGAAGCGATTCACAACAGTAATCTAACCCATTCCATATCTAGAGATAGCTTAAAAGGACTTGAGTACCTGAAACATACTCTGTACACCTGTAGGAAGAATGCCATAACACTCTGCGAAGGGGCAAAAATCGTTGGAATAAATGGAGGAAACCACCTTTCTCAGGACTGGAAACTGAATATTATAAACATGTCAATTTTTTAAATAAACAAGTATAATTTAAAAATTAAACTTCTATTTTTTTTATTTGTTTGATTTGTTGAAGCTAGGCAAAATGATTGTAAAAGTCACAGATAAGCAACATTAAGGAAATACTGAAGAAAATTTCAGTTAGGATAAGGATAGACTTGCCTAATCAGAGATTTTATAAAATTGTAAAAATAATACAATAATGTTGTGGAGAAGCATTTTGTAAACAGGTCAATATAACACAATAAAACACCAAAAGTATAGAAAATTTATTATATAACAACTGTATCATTTCATATTAGGAACCAAAGACAGATTATTTAATAAATGATGTTAAGAGTACTGAGTAATAATTTTTAAAATATAAAGTTGGGGGGCGCCTGGGTGGCGCAGTCGGTTAAGCGTCCGACTTCAGCCAGGTCACGATCTCGCGGTCCGTGAGTTCGAGCCCCGCGTCAGGCTCTGGGCTGATGGCTCAGAGCCTGGAGCCTGTTTCCGATTCTGTGTCTCCCTCTCTCTCTGCCCCTCCCCCGTTCATGCTCTGTCTCTCTCTATCCCAAAAATAAATAAACGTTGAAAAAAAAAATTTTTAAATATAAAGTTGGAACTCTACCTCAGTTTCTTATTTCACCAACATGGATCACAGATTTAAAATCAAAATAAGGGGTTCCTGGGTGGCTCAGTCATTTAAACCTCCAAACTTCCATCGGCTCAGGTCATGATCTCGTGGCTTGTGATTTCAAGCCCCACATCAGGCTCTGTTCTGACAGCTCAGAGTCTGGAGCCTGCTTTGGATTCTGTATCTCCCTCTCTCTCTGTTCATCCCCTGCTCACATTCTTTCTCTCTCTCCTTCAAAAATAAACATTCAAAACCATTTTTTAATAAATAAAATAAAATGAAAATGGAAGAAGGCATGAGGTGGGAAGAGAGAGGAAGAAGTAAAGACTCTAGAAATACTAAAACTATTTGGACTTCAATTCTGAATGTTGGAGTTGGAAAGATCTTCTTTAAAATGGCATCTAGGTATCAGGATCCTTGATCCTTACACAGGATCAAGCCCCCAGAAGATGCTTGACATAGAATAGCCTCAGCTCCAGCCCAATTTCCCTTGCCTCCCTGGGTAAGCCTCTGGAACGTAGACTGGAGAGGCTTCACATGCTATTCTGGGGAGTCTGGCCTTTAACTTGAGGTCTAGGGTCAGGCATCAGTGAGGCTTTACAAGGTAATGAGCTGTCTAGATTCAAGTTCCTCTAATGTTGGTGGTAAATAAAGCTCTGGTTGGGCTCTGCCACAGGTGTCTCCAGGGATGGTGTGTGTATGTACAAGGATGAAACAGAGAGAATGAGATTGAGTTTCCCCCAGTTTAGAGCTGGAGCAGAAAATAATTCTGAAAATATTCAGACCTGTAAATGTGACAGGGCCTTTGAGAAGAGTATCATATGATGCCCTAAAGTGACTGAACTCTAAGTTCAGAGTCCTGAGTCCTCAACAAAAATGTTCTTGTTCTTTGCATAACAGAAAAGGAGAGAACCACCACAATTCAGGGGCTCCTCAAGTGTGACCAAAGGGCATATTGCTGATAACCACGGGGCTGGAGGATCAGAGAGTAATCTTGACTACACTTCATGACCTGGGAATATGGAGCCCCAAGAAAGACTGAGGTTGAATTTCCTGCTTCCTGGAAGGTAAAAGACGGAATAGATTTGAATTTGAGTTAAAACAGATGAAGAATTGTGATATCTCTTTTTGCATCCCAGAGATTGGAGAGCACAATTCTTAGCTAATATACTTGTATCATAATTTATTTGACCATTCTACTACTGGTATCTTTAGGTTGACTCACTTTTCTCCATCAAAAAATAATTATCTCATAATTTTATTCACAAATCCTTGCATTTCTGGTTAATTCTTCAGTGTAAATTCCTAGAAGAATAATTACTAGATCAAAAGCAAGAACTTTATTGAGGAGCTGACATATATTGTCAAACTACATTCCTAAACCTTACCAACAGGGTTTAAAATTATTGGCCTCAGAGAACGCACTTCCTGAATTGAGGTGTGAAGAGTTCCATCCGCCCACTACCCAGGAAAATAACCATTACTGGTTATATATATATATATATATATATATATATACACATATATATATTCAGTGGTAAGTGCTCCAAGGGCATAGAGCAAATGAAGAAACATTTATGCAAAGAAAGCTATGAAATCTCTACAAAAGCAGTGAGTCTATGACTTCTGAGCCACAACCTACTCTTTCTATCATTCTCTTCCAACTCAGCCCAACTCAAGTTCCACTCTGGGTAAATGTGGTCAAGGATATGACATTCTCTTTCCCCCTAGCTTTTGGTCAGAAACACATTATCTGTCTGTGTTGTAGAGCCTAAATTCAAGGCAAGTGAATCCAAGAGATCAGGAGTTTTCTCTCCCCACCCCCAATAGGCCTTACCACAGGTGAAGCAGGCCAAAATTAATGGATTCCCAATTGCCCTCATTCCAGTTGACTTGTAGGGAAGAGATTCTATGCCCTAAATTAGATGAAAGCCAAGAAAACCAGAAACCATAACTCCATCCCAGAACCTGCATGTAAAGCAAAGATGTCATTCTGAAAGAAGTGGGCCATTGTCCTCTCCCCCAGTTCTAAAACAGTAGGAGGGGAAAGACAGATCATATGAACAGAGAGCTCTGAAGATTCTTTCAAAGGAACTGAGTTTATTTAAAGAGCGTGGGGAAGTTCAGGACTAAGGGTACTCTCCAAAACAATGGAGATTTCAGTAATAAGCAATTAAGAAGAGTCTGGTAGCTCCACAAAAACAAGAGATAAACTGTAGGCCAGCTAGTTTTCTAAAAAGAATCAGGAAAAGAGACAGCTAAGTGGGGCCAGAACAAGCTTTAAAGAATGGCTCAAAAACTGTCCCAAAATGCTGTGATGTCAGATTTAACAAAACTTCAAAGCAGCTATTACAAATACATTCAAAGAACTAAAAGAAATGACAATTATACAAGTAAAGAAAGGTATGATGACAATACCTCATCAAATACAAAATGTCAGTGAAAAGATAGAAATTATTATTTGTATAAGTTTGTTTATTTTTTTGAGAGAGAGAGAGGGAGACACAGAATCTGAAGTAGGCTCCAGGCTCTAAGCTGTCAGCACAGAGCCCGACACAGGGCTGAAACCCATGAATTGTGAGCCAAAGTCGGAGGCTTAACTGACTGAGCCACCCAGAAATTATTTTTTTTTTAAAGACCAAAAGGAAATTATGAAGTTAAAAGTACAATAATAGGAATGAAATATTTATTAGAGGTACTCAAAAGTATATTTAAACTGGCAGAAGAACGAATCAGCTAACTTGGAGGTAGATCAATTAGGATTATGAAATTCAAAGTACAGATAAAAAAAAGACTGAATAAAAATAGAAAAAACTGAAAACTAAATTCATGCGATTCTACTGTAATGGGCAGAGCACATATTTTGTATTTAAAAGATAAGCTTCAGGGATGCCTGGGTGGCTCAGTCGGGTAAGCATCCAACTGCAGCTCAGATTGTGATCTCTCAGTTCGTGAGTTCGAGCACGGCATCAAGTTCTGCAACTGGTGGTGTGCAGCATGCTTGGGATTCTCTCTCTTTCTGCCCCTTCCCCACTTGTTCTCTCTCTCTCTCAAAATAAATAAGTAAACTTAAAAAAAAGATGAACTTCAGCATGGAATGTTATGTGTCTTATTCTACATTAAAAACAACAGAAACACTCAAAAAAATAGAAAAAAGCTTCAGAGAAATGTGGGACAACATTAAGCACATGGTCATACACATAATTAGAATAACAAAGATAGAAAAAAGTGAGAAAAGAACAACAACAAATGCTTAAAGGTATAGTGATTAAACTTGCCAGATTTAAAGAAAAACATTAATTCATCAATCCAAGAAGTTTAAAGAACTCAAATTGAAAGAGACCCACACCCAGACATATCATAGAAAAATGTGGAAAGACAAAGAGAAAATCTTAAGAACAGGAAAAGTACTCATCACTTAACATGGGGACCACAGTAAAAATAAAACCACACTAGAACCAGTTTTAAGATTAAAAACTGATTCATCATCAGAAATAATGGAGGCCAGAGTACAGTGGGATAATGTATAAAATGTAATAAAAGAAAAAAGAAAAATTGTCAAGCACAAATCTTATATCTGGCAAAACTATCTCTCAAAAATGAAGGTAAGATAAAGATATTAAAAGAAAAATGGAGAGAATTTGTTGCTAACAGACCCACCGTATAAGAAATACTGAAGGAAGTGTTTTGGGCTAAAAGCAACTGGGGATTCAAATGCACATCAGAAACAAAGAGCACTGTTAAGTCATGTAATCATTAAAGACAGCATGGGTGTATATCTCTTCTTTCTTCTACTAACTGATTTTAAAATAAATTGTACAAAACAAAAGGTATATAATTGGATTGTTGAGCCTATTACATATATAAATGTAATTATGTTTGAAAATAGCAGTACAAAGAAGGGAGGAAGAGCAAGGCTGTACTGGAGAAAAGAAATGACAACAGGTAGTAACCCCAATCCATAGAAATAAAGGAAGAGAATCAGAAATAGTAGAAAAGAAAGTAAATTTAACAAACTACAACTATATGCCTGCCCCTTTACATCTCTCAGCATCTTTAAAAGACTTAAAATTATATAAAGTAATAAAAATGTATTTTTTACCTTATAACATATATTAAGGTAATATATAACAATAATAGCACAAAAGAGGGAAAGAGGAAATAGATATATATGTAAGAGTAAGATTTTTATATCTCACTTGAATAACTTTTGATAAATCTGAAATGAATTCTATAAGATGTATATGATGGTCCCCAGAACAATCACATAGTGAAAAAAAATAAAGGAATTAGAATTTTACATTACAAAATATTCACTTAATACAAAGGACAATAGTAAAGAAGGAATAGAAAAAAAACAGAAAGACATAATACATACAGAAAACAAAAACAAAAAAGTTGTAATTCCCACTATATCAATAACAACAATAGAAGTGCCTGGATGGCTCAGTTGGTTAAGCATCCAAATTCAGCTCAGGCCATGATCTTGTGGTCCATGAGTTCAAGCCCCACACTGGGCTCTGTGCTGACGGCTCAGACCCAGGAGCCTGCTTCAGATTCTGTCTCCCTGTCTCTCTACCCCTCCCCTGCTTGCACTCTGTCTCTCTGCCTCTCAAAAATGAATAAATATTTTAAAAATAACAACAATAATAAATGAGAACAGATTATACAATATAATCAAAATGCAGAGATTTTCAAATTGGGTATATATATTCAGAATTCGCCAAACTACAAAGCTTGAGGGAACATCCTACACAAGACTGCCCCCACCCTGACACCAACTGAAGTTTGGAGCTTTGCCTAAACCACTCTAAGTTTTGATAATTCAAAAGAAGTACTCAAAAAACTCACTGAAAGCTGTTATGCTCACAATTATGATGTATTATGGGGAAAAGATACAGATTAAAAGCAACCAATGGAAGTGACATAGAAGACATAATATGAAAGGATTCCAAACTCAAAGCTTCTGATGCCCTTTCCCTGTGGAGACATAATGTGTTACTCTACCAACATCAATGTGTAATAATTTGTACAAAGTATTGTCCATCAGGGAAGCTCACTTGATCTGTTTCCAGAGTTTTTATTGGGAATTCATTATGTAGGCATAATTGACTTACTGACTGCCCACATGGTTGAGCTTAGTATCTAGAATGACTGATGACCCAGATAACCCAAACCTCCCACCTTGTATCACATGATTGGTCTTTCTGATATGGTTAGTCCCTACCTTAAAATTGTCAGTGTGACCAGGCCCATACTAAGATGTCAGTGGCCAGCTTTCAACCTAAACAAACATAATTCTATTAGATTTAACATAGATTACTTCCCAGAAGCTTAAGGCAAAGACCAGACATCTCTTTAGGCAAAGTCAAATACTTTATCATAAAATATGTGTATATATAAAACATATAAGAATTATAAATATATATGTACCTAACAATAAAGTCCTAAAACACATAGCAAAACCTGATAAATTGCCAAAAATTTTTTGACACTTTTACAATAATAGTTGAAAAATCCAATACCAAACTTTTTTTTATTTTTTTTTAAATTTTTTATTAAATATAATGTATTGTCAAATTGGTTTCCATACAACAACCAGTGCTCATCCCAACAGGTGCCCTCCTCGATGCCCATCACCCACTTTCCCCTCTCCCCTATCCCTCATCAACCCTCAGTTTGTTCTCAGTATTTAAGAGTCTTTTATGATTTGCCTCCTTCCCTCTCTGTAACTTTATTTTTCCCCATCTCCCCCACCATGGTCTTCTGTTAAGTGTCTCAGGATCCACATATGAGTGAAAATATATGGTATCTGTCTTTCTCTGTATGACTTTTTTCACTTAGCATAATACCCTCCAGTTCCATCCACGTTGCTACAAATGGCCAGATTTCATTCTTTCTCATTGCCACGTAGTATTCCATTGTGTATATAAACCACATCTTCTTTATCGATTCGTCAGTTGATGGACATTTAGGCTCTTTCCATAATTTGGCTATTGTTGAAAGTGCTGCTATAAACATTGGGATACAAGTGCCCCTATGCATCAGCACTCCTGAATCCTTGGGTAAATTCCTAGCAGTGCTATTGCTGGTTCATAGGGTAGATCTATTTTTAATTTTTTGAGGAACCTCCACACTGTTTTCCAGAGCAGCTGCACCAGTTTGCATTCCCACCAACAGTGCAAGAGTGTTCCCATTTCTCTACACCCTCGCCAGCATCTATAGTCTCCTGATTTGTTCAGTTTAGCCACTCTGACCAGCATGAGGTGGCCAATACCAAACTTTTGATAATGGATACAATTAGGCAGAGTATTAAGAAGGAATTAGAATAAATGAACAATGCTGAAAAACAACTAATAGACATCTGCATGTCTGAATAACAGAAGAATAGACATTATTTTCAAGGATACATGCGATATCTCCAGAACAGAATGTGTGCTAGGCTAGAAAACAAGCCTCAGTACATTTTAAATAATTTAAATTATATAAATTGTTATCTCACCAGAGTGGATTGAAATTAGAAATAAATAACATAAGGCAATTTGGAAAATTCACAAATATGTGGAAATTTAACCAGCACATTCTTAAATAAACTATCAAAGAAGCATTCACAATAGAATTATAAAATGTTTTGACATAAATGAAATGAAAATACAGTCTTCTAAAGCTTATGGATGCAACCAAAGCAGTGCCCAGATAAGAAATTATAGCTGTAAATGTACATTTTTTAAGGATTTCAAATTAGTAACCTAACTTTATACCTTTAGACACTGGAAAAAGAGCAAACTAATCTAAAGCAAGCATAAAGAAACAACAAAGATTAGAGAAGAAGTTAATGGAACAGAGAATAAGAAAACAATAAGGAAAAGCAGCAAAACCAAAAGTTGGATCTTTGAAAATACCAATAAAATTGATGATTAGTTAGACTGACCAAAAGAAAAGAAAATAGAAGATTCAAATTATAAAAATTAGGAATTAAAGTAGGGACATTACTACCAACTTTACAGAAATAAAAAAGACTATAAAAGAGTACTATAAACAGTATTGTGCCATTACATTAGATAAGTTAGATGAAATAACAAACTCTTAGACAAATACAAACTACTGAAACTGACAAGAAAAAATAAAACCTATGAATACTATAGCAAGTGATCAAATTAGTACTTTAAAAAATTCCCAAAAAGTAAAGCCCAGGTTACATGGTTTCACCGGCGAATTTTATCAAACATTTAAGGAAAAGTTGATACTCCTTCACAGTAGATAGCTCTTCACAAAATTTTTCAAAAAAATATGAGAGGGGGCACCTGGCTGGCTCAGTCAGTTAAACATCCAACTTCAGCTCAGGTCATGATCTCTAATGGTTTGTGAGTTCGAGCCTTGCATCAGGCTCTGTGCTGACAACCCAGAGCCTGGAGCCTGCTTTGGATTCTGTGTCTCCCTCTGTCTGTCTGCCCCTCCCCCTTTTGCACTCTGTTCTCTTTCCAAAATAAACATTAATTTTTTTTATATGAGAGAATGGTATACTTACCAACTTATCCTATGAGACAATTTTTACCATAATACCCAAACCATAGAAAGTTATCACAGTAAAAAGAAGTAACAGGCCAACTTCTCTTATGAATATAGACACAAAAATTCTCACAAAAACTAGAAAACTGAATCCACATTTTTAAAAGATTACACCCCACGACTAATTGGCATTTATTCTAGGAATGCAAGGTTGATTTCACAAATAAAAATCAGTTAATGTAATATACCACAGCAATAGAATAAAGGACAAAAACCACATGATCATATCAATACATAAAGAAAAAAAGCATTTGACAAAACTCACACATTTTCATGATAAAACCACTCGCCACCTAGCAATAAAGTGAATCTCCTCAACCTGATAATAAACATTATTTTTTTAAAGACCACGACTAACATATTTAATGGTGAAAGACTGAATGCTTTCCTCCTAAGATAAGGAACAAGACAAAGATGCTTGTTTTCACCACTTCTATTCAAAATTGTGTTTAAGTTCCAGCTAAAGCAGAGAGAAAGAAAGAAAGAAAGAAAGAAAGAAAGAAAGAGGGAAGGAGGGAAGGAGGAAGGAAGGAAGGGAAGAAGGAAGGAAGGAAGGAAGGGAGGGAAAAAGGGAGGGAGGGAGGAAGGAAGAGAGAGAGAAAGCAAAAAAGAAATTAAAAAACATCCATATTGTAAAGGATGAAATAAAATTACTTCTATTTTCATATGAAATAATTTTATATATAGAAAATCCTAAGGAAAATCCTCTCAACAAATCTATAGAACCATAAAATGAGTTTGCCAAGGTTTCAGGATATAAGATCAATATAGAAAAATCAAATGTAGGGGCGCCTGGGTGGCTCAGTCGGTTAAGCGTCCGGCTGCGGCTCAGGTCATGATCTCCTGGTCTGTGGGTTTGAGCCCCGGGTCAGGCTCTGTGCTGACAGTTCAGAGCCTGGAGCCTGTTTCAGATTCTATGTCTCCCTCTTCCTCTGACCCTCCCCTGTTCATGCTCTCTCTCTCTGTCTCAAAAATAAATAAATGTTAAAAAAAAAATTAAAAAAAAAGAAATAAAAATCAAATGTAATTCTATTTTTTTAAGTAGGTTTCACACTCAGCACAGAGCCCAATGTGGGGCTTGAACTCACAGTCCCAAGATCAAGACCTGAGCTGAGATCAAGGGTCACTCAACCAACTGAGCCATCCAGGCACCCCAGTCAGTTGTAATTCTATACACTAGCAATGGACAATCCAAAAAGTGAAATTAAGAAAACAATCCCATTTATAATAGCCTCAAAAAGAAAAAAAATACTTAAGAACAAATTTAACAAGTTAATTTATTTGAAAGTACAAAGTTTTTACTCTGGAAAGTACAAGACATTGAAAAGACTTAAAGAAGATCTAAATATGTGGAAAGATAACCCACATTCTTGGATCTGAAGATATAATATTGTTAAGATGGCAATATTTCCTTAATCTATCTAAGATTCAATGCAATCCCAGCTGGCTTATTTGCAGAAATTGATAAACTGATCCTAAAATTGATATGGAAATTCAAAGGACCCAGAATAGCTAGAACATTCTTGAAAAAAAAAGAAAGAAAATTGTAGAACTCATTTTCTATTAAAAAAAAAACTTACTACATTTACAATTAATTGATTTTTTACAATAATGTCAGGACAATTCAGTGGGGAAATAACAATCTTTCAACAAATGATAGTGGATCAACTGGATATACACATGCAAAAGAATGAAGTTAGACTTCTTTTTCACAGCATTCACAAAAACTAGCTCAAATGCATCATAGATTTACAGATAAGATCTAAACAATAAAACTCTGAAAAGAAAACATACACAAGTAAATTTTCATAATCCCAGGTTAGGCAAAATGTTCTTAGACATGACACAAAAAAGCACAGGTAACAAAAGAAAGAAATAGGTGAATTGGACTTTATAAAAATTTTAAAATTTTGTGTTTCAAAGGACAATATCAAGAAAGTGAAAAAACAATCGACAGGATGAGAGAAAAATTTTGTGACTCATGTATCCAATGAGGGTCTTGGATATAAAGAACTCTCACTATTCAATGATAATATAATATTCAAATAACCCAATTAAAATGAGAAAAAAGACTATATTTTAATGTAGAATATATAATATACATAAAAGAATGTTTCTCCAAAGATATGCAAATGGCCAATAAGTACACTAAAGCATGCTCAATATCATTAACTATTAAGGAATTGCAAATCAAAACTACAATAAGATACCACTTCACTTACATTATAATAGCTACAATTTTAAAAAATAACAGAAAACAACACAAATGATGATGAGGATGTGGAGAAACTGGAATTCTCATACATCACTGGTGAAAATGTAAAATGACTCAACCATTTTGGAAAACAGTTTGACAGTTCGTACAAATGTTGAACACAGAGTTAACATATCATCCAGAAACTCCATAGATAGATAGATAGATAGATGAGAATGCATAGGTTCACACAAAAAGTTCTACACCAACATTCATAGCAGCATTATTCATAATCCTCAAAAAGTAGAAACAACTCAAATGTCCATCTGAGAGATGATGAATGCAGAAGTAAAATGTGGCATATTCACACAGTTGAATATTATTTGATACTAAAAAAAAAAAAGTAATGAAATACTGATGGATGCTACAACACAGATAAACCTTAAAGACATTATACTAAATGAAAGAAACCAGGCACAAGGGATCACATATTACACAACTTCATTTATGTGAAATGCCCTGTATAGATACATCTATACAGAAAGTAGGTTAGGGGCGCCTGGCTGGCTCAGTTGGTTAAGTGTGGGACTTAGGCTCAGGTCATGATTTCACCATTCATGAATTCAAACCCTGCATCCAGCTCTGTGTTGACAGCTCAGAGCCTGGAGCTGCTTTGGATTCTGTGTCTCCCTCTCTTCCTGCCCCTCCCCCACTCTTGCTCTCTCCCACTCTCTCTCAAATAAATAAACATTAAAGGAAGGAAGGAAGGAAGGAAGGAAGGAAGGAAGGAAGGAAGGAAGGAAGGAAAGAAGGCTACTGGTTATCTAGAGCTGAGGGAGGAAGTAGGGAGTACCTTCTAGGAGGTATGGGATTTCTCTTTGAGCTGATAAAAATGCGCTATTATCAATTGTGATAATGATTACACAACTGTGAATATATAAAAATATTGAACAATACACTTTAAGTGAATAAATTATATGGTATGTGAATTACACCCCAATAAGGCTGTTATTTTTTAAAATAAAATAGAGGTCAGTTATTCAATTCTTGACCCATCAACAAATGGAATAATTTCTACTAATATCTTTACATTTATATTATGTCAACTAACTAATAATATGTTTGAAATTATTTAGATATAATATGTATAAAAACAAGTGTTAAGCAATAAAAGCAAGGATACTATGTTCTAGATAATCTAAAGCAAAACAAATAACAACAAAATGCATTGGCTTTATCATATCCCATCAGCATCAAGTATTTTTTTTCATTGTTGTCTAAACCCTTGTCATCTTTTTTTTAATATGAAATTTATTGTCAGACTGGTTTCTATACAACACCCAGTGCTCACCCCAACAGGTGCCCTCCTCAATGCCCATCACCCACTTTCCCCTTCCTCCCACCCCCCCCCCCCCATCAACCCTCAGTTTATTCTCAGTTTTTAAGAGTCTCTTATGGTTTGGCTCCCTCCCTCTCGAACTTTTTTTTTTCCTTCCCCTCCCGCATGGTCTTCTGTTAAGTTTCTCAGGATCCACGTAAGAGTGAAAACATATGGTATCTATCTTTCTCTGTATGACTTATTTCATTTAGCATAACACTCTCCAGTTCCATCCACGTTTCTACAAATGGCCAGATTTCATTCTTTCTCATTGTCAAGTAGTATTCCATTGTGTATATAAACCACATCTTCTTTATCCATTCGTCAGTTGATGGACATTTAGGCTCTTTCCATAACTTGGCTATTGTTGAAAGTGCTGCTATAAACATTGGGGTACAAGTGCCTCTATGCATCAGCCCTCCGGTATCCCTTGGGTAAATTCCTAGCAGTGCTACTGCTGGTTCATAGGGTAGATATATTTTTAATTTTTTGAGGAACCTGCACAACTGTTTTCCAGAGTGGCTGCACCAGTTTGCATTCCCACCAACAGTGTAAGACTAAACCCTTGTCAACTTAATAGGTAAAAAATAATTACCAGGGTTTTTTCTCATTTTTACGCCATCCATTAGTAGTAAGCTTGGATTTTTCCCCAAGGACCCACTAATAGGCCATTTAGATGTCTTTTTTCCAATTTGAAATTCTTTAGTTTAAATTTGTAGTTGTGCTTTTATATATTTTATTTTGCATCTTACTTTTAAAAACTTCATACTTATCATAAAATACCATTTTGTATCTAATTTCAAATAAACCTAATTTTAATAGCTACACAATAGTCTTTTAGTAGCTATGTAATAGTTTACTGAGTTCCTTGATGCTGAATATTTTGCTATTTCTCTGTTGTCTTTTCATACACATACAGAACAGCAATCTTAATAACACGCTTAGCAAGAAACCATGTCTATAAGGAGATTATTTATGTAGGAAAGTGACCAGAAATGAAAATGTTGATCCTAAAATCAGAGCCATGCCTTGATGCTTAGCACAATTTACTTTCCAAAAGGCTTGTATTAATTTACACTCCCCCATTGCTTCAAAGCCTAAAATGTTTTGTGTATTATTCTTACAAAAGGAAAATTCATGCCCAAGAAAATTAGTCTAAGAAACCTTCTGTAAAGGAACCACCACTCTGCTCAGCATGACTGCTGGATGGTTTGTGTTTTCACACTGTCTTTGCTTGGTATAGAATGCACCCACGTGCTGCTCACACTGGAACGCACTGACCCTGCATTAACTGCATGGTGTCTGGAAACCACCAGTCCCAGAACATGATGTGTCCCTGGCGAGGTGTTGATTCTAGACACCTGTTCCTGTGGAGAACACTTTAAACAAGGGCCACATTTTTCAGTGGCCTTGGGGGCTTGACACAGGGTACATCCTGCTACACCCAGCTCACAGGCCTGCACACACAAACTGAAGGTTAGCAACACAAAGGACCTTCTTCCCGATTATTCTTAAACCTGTACTTGTCATTTCCTGCTGCATTCCCCACAGTGATCTCCACATGCCAGGAAACAGGAAGATGAGGAAAAATTCAACCATGCATTTCACAACAGAGCACCTTTGTATGGGACCTGAAGTCTGGGTCAGGGCAATGTCAGTCAAAGAGACTTTACCGAGAGACAGTGCCCTGAGAGACAGTTATCCACCCTATTTTCTACAAAGTGGAGTGACGTTCACTACATATGTGCTGAAGAGCATCTTCAGATGAAAGAGCAGCATGGCTGAGCACTGTGTATAGCTTACTTGAAGGAATATTTCTGGAAGAGCACACCATATGTTTTACATTTGCATCCAGTCTATAAATATCCCAGTAACAACTTGAGTCCATAAATACTGTATTTAGAATGCTTTGCTGGAAACATCTTTCACTACTCACAGTCATCTGTTTATCAGCATGATTGTTCATTGCCCTCCCATCGTGCAGAATTATTCCCATGATCATGGCCATGCTGGCAAGTGAGAGGTTGCTCCCAGATCGAGGAATGGCTGGGAAGCCTGTCCCCTATGCTGTGTGCTCTCCTTCCACTGGCTCTCAGGCCACCTCAGAGCTGAAAGTGACAGATGTTGCTTCTTTAGCAAAGGCCTGAGTAGAAAGACATGGAATCTTTAATAAGCCCCAAAGAGACTGCAAGAAAGGAAGAACCCTGTGCGCTTGCAGAGCTAACCAAGGACAATAATGAGAGCTTATTATTTCTCACCATCACCATAGATCTATGCTGTTGGTATTATCTTTATTCCACCAATGGGAAAACAAGCCTTGCCAAGGTTGAGACTCCCATCCTGTGACCAAGCCAGGATTCTAACCTGGAGTTACTAATGCCAGGTCCCACTGTAATGGGGGCAAGACAAACAAACCCAAAGGATTAGAAATGCCCATTATTTGCTTTTTGAATGCTAAACAACCACATTTACAAAGTGATTTCATGTGCACACTCTTATTTTCTACTTAGCCTTCTCCTAAAAGGTATTTAGAGATGTTTCTGTCTTTATTTTCTAGACAAAAAAGTGAGGCTCAGAGAGGATAAGTGATTTGCTCAAAGTCACACAGCTAATAGAGACCAGATTGAGGCTTAGAATTTCAACTTGCCAATTTCTATTTTGGTGTCCTTTCCACGCATTCAGGGTATAGATGTTATTTAGGAAGAATCAAGAATCAAGCCATGACCAGCCAGAAGCATCAGGATGTGCTCAGGAGTCAGATCAGCTCTCAGGTCCCATGCTTTGTGGGAAAAGCATCTAGGTCATAGCTGTTTTGGTGGTAGGCAGAAATTTGTGGCATTGAGTTCCATTAGGAGCAGGCAGGTCTGGCAGGATCCCTACAGAGGAAACTTACTAAACACCCTCTGGATCCCTGGTGAGGGGTCCAAGTGAAAGAAAGAAATGAAGCTCAAATAATTATTTGTTTATCTAACCCTGTAGTACTTTCCTGTCTGCACACACTGTAAGCCTCAGAAGGGCAGTACTCAGTGTTATTCCTGCTGCCGTCTTTGCTGAAAGTGTGAATGAGGGAAGAGCTGCTAGATACAGATACCTCCCTGACAGCCACTGGGCACTGCATCTCACAGGACTGCAGAGTGTCTGGGCTAAGGCACTGGCCATGCATGTAGGGCATGCATGAAGCAGAAGTCAACGAGACAGGGCAACATCAATCCTGGAGATGCTGAGATTGGTACACACTGGGTCATGAGGAGTCTCAGCTGCTTTTGCAAAAATAAACAGTGTGGCCAACAGAACCTGTCCACACCACCATCCCACACATGAATTCCAGCTTTATCCAACAGTGAGCAATGGGAACAGGTCTCTGCTCAAATGACCTGACCTTGCGGGGGGGGGGGGGGGTAGTGTCAATGCAAAAGAAACCAGTAAATCAGTAAATCTATTTCACTTGGAAATAGTGCCATGAATAAAATGGTGTTAGAACACAACTAAGAGGTGCTCATGTTAGCTATGTTGAAGGGACATTTACAGAGAGAGTGAGAGCCAGCATGCTGTGTTGGAAGCATGAGGAAGTCCCACATGGCCAAAGCAGGATGAATGAGATGGAGAAAAATGAGGTTGGGCTAACAACATGGTAGCATCACCAACCATAGGGTAGAGCTGATGGTATATTCTGAATGTGATAGAAAGCAATGGAGCAGAGGTGGCATGACCTGAATTTTGCTTCCCTAAGATCACGTTGGCCTCTCCTGGGACATAGGCCCAAGTGAGGCCAAGTGGGATTAAGCAGTGTACAGCCTTCTCCCATCACTGAGGATATTGGGACCTGGTTTGCTCTCCTCCCATTTTCTTCCTGCCATGCCTAACTGCTCTTTAACAACCATGCTAGGGACAAAGACCCCAACTCTTCTCATGCCCTAATCCAACAACTCCCCAGAGTCCAAAATATCAGGTTCACCTAAAAAGGAAAAACTTGGAAGCCAACACATCTGAAGTATTGCAAGATGCTAATTTACATTAGTAAAACTCAAGGGAAAATGGATAGTCATGAATATAGGTGATGGATCAAAGAAAGTAAGTGTAATCCCAGGTGTGAGAAGTTTGTTTCTCGGGGCTCCCCACCCACATTCTGGATGCAGAGTGCTGGCATCAGTGGCTGCCATAACCAGCCACTGTATTAGCCATAACCAAAAAGGGCTGCATCCTAAGGAGAGAAGGCTCCCCAGTGGAGGTTATGATTTAGAACATATGAAGTACAGAAGGTCCTGCCAGAAGTGCCCAAAGAACTCATTCATGAGTCTCCCAAACAATAAAGGATGCTCCCTGTGACTGAAGGCTTTGACAAGGAGAACCACCCACCCAGAGAGCCAGCCAAGACAAAAGTCCTTTTGGGTCTTTCCTGCTTCTAACTCTGAAGGAACTAGAATGGAGTGGGGACAAGGAAGAGATGGAACAAGAGAATTAGACAAATGGCCATCCTCTCTTTACTGATGAACTCCAACCCACAGGTCAGCCCAGAAAAATGGGAAGTAAAGACTCAAGTTCATTGTGTGAGCACAATGTTAACTTAAACTAGGCTAAATGTTTTTCCCCTGAAACTCACCAGAAGGTTATAGAATGTGAGATGCCAGTAGGTGGTGAGGAGAGAAAAGGGATGTGTTTGGGGGCCAGTAGGAGAGAATGAAACTCTTCCCTACTTGTAATCTAGCAACTGTAGTCCGCTGAGTAAACCAGTGTTGCAGAAAATATAATATGACTGATATGAAGTGATTGAGATGACATAATCTCAGGCAGCACCTAGAAGACAACGTAAAGCATGATAAGGGGAGTAAAGTGTCACCAAGAGGGGGGCTCCCTGCAGACATGAATGAGGGCTGCTCCATGTGGGACCTAGGGAAGAGTTCCTTGTGATGAGCACCTCTTGAATCCACAACCTCTTCATCACCAACCTAGACAATGACCAAGACCTCCCAGCTGGCCTCTTCGGTTCCCACCTTGGAACCAATAGTAGCAGTCCCACCCAGTCCTAATAGTAATGTGATCCTTCAGAAACACAATCTGAGAAGGCCACATCTCTACTTAAACTCTTCAGAAGCTTGTGTTCAACTTTAAAATAAAATCTCTAAAGTTGCTAGGAAGATTTAAATGGACCCTGATGCTCTGACCTGGACTGGCCCCACTGACCTCCTTCTTACTTCTCTCTCACTCATTCTGTGCCCCATTCTTGCCAAAAGAATGGCTTGAAAAAGCCAAGCTGTCTTACCTTCTGGATTTTGTATATCTTTTTCTATGCATAAGACATTTTTTCCACCCTCTTCACAAAGCCATCTCCTTCTCATCCTTTAAAACATAAGTAGATCACAAAAGTCTTCCTGGACTCCTGTACAAAGTTATTTGTTCCTATGCCAGCATGCAAAGCTTTATCACTCTTTACTGAAATTGTGAAAAAGTCTAGCACCTGATTCCTCTGTATCATTACCTCCTCTAGGTTAAGGAGCAATGTCTCTATGGTTATCCATGCATCTTCCAGTGGTCAATATATGACAGATAATAAACATTCAATGCACAAATAACTGAGTGAATAGATGGATTTAACTATCAAAGGGAGGAATTCACCCAGGTGAAGGCATAGAGTGAGAAGGCTGAGTACAGTCTTTACCTGGTAGGCAGGAGAAGAGTCTCCCCTTTGTTTTGGCTAACACAATGAGTGATGGTCAGGGTCTTCCTGAGGAGCTCTCTGAGTTCTGCCTCAGCATGCCATAGAGGGTGAGTTGGCTCCCACCCCTCCTCAGAAAGGTCTAGAGCAGAGCGTTAGTGGTAGAAGCAGGCATGCTTGGAGCTCTTCTCCTTGGTGAGGGGCTCAAGGTAGAGGTGTGAAGACTGATGCTTTCACTGAATTGGACTTTTTTTGCAATATATACACTTGTTTGAAGATTACTTTTGAGAATGAGAGGGCCTAGTTATCGTCAGTTTGTAATGAACCCATACAAAATTGAATGTATGCAAAGACATGAAGGAATCTTAAATACATTTTACTAACTGAAAGAAGCCAATCTGAAAATGGTGCATTCTATATGGTTGTTTATATAACATTCTGGAAAAAGAACAAAACTAATAGATAGTAAACAGGTAAGTAGTTGCCAGGAGTTTAGCGAGGTGGGTCAGAGGGTGGGTAGGCAAAGCACAGGGGATTTTTGAGGGTAATGATACTATTCTGTATAATGTAATGGTGGATACATGACACTGGACATTCATCAAAACCCACAAAACTTTAAATGTGAAGAGTAAACCATAAGGACTACAAATTTATTTTAAAAAATCGTTTAGGAGGTCAGGCACAGGATGGAATGCAGACTCTAACAATTGTAATCCAGTTGTAATACAAATGTATGAAACTACCTCATGAAAGTTGTTTCTCCCTAATGACAGGAGAGAAAGGTGCTGCTCTAAGTAATTGAAAATGAGTAGAGGCTGTAAGATTAAAGGCAAAAGGACCTGCACATAAGCACCATACTCTACCTGAGGAAGTTGTTTTCTTAAAAATTAAGTAAATAGATGGTGTACAGCAGGAGCCAGGTTTCTCACTTCTCTCACTTGGAAAGTTATCAAGAAGCAAAGGGAGACAGCTAGAATGATCTATGTGATAATTCATTAACATTGGAGGCATCAGTCTGAATTCATGTTTAGCTTACGATAGACACATATAGAAAAATATAGAGATATGCATATATATAGGAGTTAGGATACACACATGTATTTCCTTGCTCCATCAGCTGAGGAAGTCTAGATGCAGTGATACCCCAGTAGCAATGAGCACACCCAGAACCTGGATCTTGGTTTCTAATACATCCTCCAATAAAAGGAATTGGGGATCCCTGAAGAAATTAGTGATTCTAGGACTAGGGCAGGAAATATATAAGATAATCCTGGAGAATCTTATCATGCTAGAAAGTACTAAAGTACTAAAACACACACACATAAGTATACACACAATGATGGGCTATGTCAAAAGGATCCGGGAACCAACTGAAGCTCCTAATGGCCAAAGTTGGAACAATTTGAACAAATAAACAAACAAACAAACAAATAAATAAATAGATAGATAAATATTGGATTATAACCCAAAGTGTAAAATAAATATCCATGAGTCCATACTGATTAAACAAACAAACAAACAAAGGCAAGTCCCCTTGAATAAGAATTACAAATAGTTTATGTGGATACTCCACCCTTAAGGACTTGGAATGTAATGAGCTGTGAGTAGTAGCTTCTTTGCAAAAAGTGTAGTATGGGAAGGGAGAAAAAAAAGTCACCATACACTGAAGAATCCTGAAAAATATGACCCAAGCCTGGTGATCAAGGTTAACCTTAACAGTGAGGTATCTACTCTTGTTGTTGTTTTTTAATTTTTTAAATGTTTATTAATTTTTGAGACAGAGACAAAGCATGAACAGGGGAGGGGCAGAGAGAGAAGGAGACACAGAATCTGAAATAGGCTCTAGGCTCTGAGCTGTTAGCACAGAGCCTGACGCAGGGCTCGAACCCATGAACTGTGAGATCATGACCTGAGCTGAAGTCAGACACTCAACCGACTGAGCCACCCAGGTACCCCTAGGTATCTACTGGTAATGTTAACAGTATCATACTCTTAATGTGATGTGGTGAGAATGGTACTTTACCTCTGCAGTCTTCCTCCCTAAAACCCACAACTCCAAGCTAATCATGAGAAAAGCATCAGACGCATTCCAACTGATGGACATTTATACAAAATATCTGACCATTACGCTTAACACCGTCAAGGTCATCACAAACAGGGAAAGTCTGAGAAACTGTCACAGCCAAGAGGAGCCTAAGGAGGCTTGATGACTAAATGCGATGTGGGATCCCGGAACAGAAAAGGCATGTTTAGGAAAAACCAAGAAAATTTAAGTGAAGCATGAACTTCAATTAATATTAATGTAATGACATTGGTTCATTAATTGTGACAAATGGGCCATATTAAGTCAGTTCTTACCAGACGAAATCAGGTGTGGTATATATGGGAATTTTCTGTACTATCCTTGTGACTTTTCTGTAACTCTAAAACTATTATAAGTGTGAATAATTTATTTTTAAAAAAAAGAAGGACCAAGATCTCTCTCTCTCTCCCCCAAAAAAACAAGCACTTCTCTTTCCTCTCAATTATTTTTCAGTATTAAAACAGCCAAAACAAGACAAGTACAGAACTGCTAATGTTCACAGGTTCTTATCTATGAAATGAGATTTCCTGGAGCCAAGAACCTGGTGTCCAGACTGTCTCCCCATAGCCAATCCTGCACCTGCCCACCATAAAAGACTTACTTTCCCTTTGGTTTGGAGCTAAGTCTGCTATTACAGTGCTCCTAGCACACAGCCCTCAAACAGCCAACGAAGATCATGGGAGACAGAATGAGAAGGGAAAGTTCTTGGTCTGAGTCTCTGAGCCCCCATGAGATAGTGATGCAATCTTTAAGGAGCTGCCTAACTTCTTTGAGAGTAAGTTTGTCCATCTGAAAAACAATGAATAAGAGAACTACCTTGCTGGGTAGTTGTAGTGAAGAAATAAAAGAACAAGCATAAAAGTAGCCACCACATCGTAGATGTTGAACACTGTCATTATTGGTCACAAACTTATAACTCATGCTAAGGGGCCAGGATGCACATCACTGGGGCCACACAGAGCATTCATAAAATGGAGGTTATCATACCAGATGGTCTGCATGCTGCATGGCCAATGTCATAGTGAAGAGATATCCTTACCCTGTATTGTTCTCTATCCTTATGGGGTCAGGTGGGCAGAGATCAACTTTGGGGCCATGTAACAGTGAAGAAGTGACCTTGTTAAATAGGGGTTTGGGACTGGTTTTAGCCTATCCTTTTCCCCATATCATAGTATTCAGGGCTCTCAGTAGAAACAGAACTAACAGGAGACAGAGAGACAGACAGAGAAAGAGATTGAGATTTCAAAGAACTGGCTCACAGGACTGTGAGCTGGCAAGTTCAAAATCTGATATTGTGGGCAGGCAGTCTGGAGACCGAGTGAAGAGTTGACATTGCAGTTCAAGTGCAAAGGCAGTCTACTGAAAGAGTTCCTTTTTAGTCAAAGATTACTCATTTTTTATCTTAAGGCCTTCAATTGATTGGGTGCAGGCTACCCACATTATGGAGGGTAATCAGTTCCACTCAAACTCTACTGATTTAAATGTTAATCTCATCTAAAAACAACACCCTCCAGGTAACATCTAGACCTGGTAAAGCAAATATCTGTGTACAGTGGCCCAGGCAGGTTAACAAATAAAATTAACCACCACCCATCTGCTAAGCCAGTCCTTCTGAGCATCCAGATGAGCCACCAGGCCTCCAGAGGTATCTCTCCTCAGGGTGGCTTAGATTATTACCTGGGAATGCAAAAATCATAATAATAAGAAGTTTAAGATAACAGTTGTGCGATAAGAGTTTAAATTATTATTTGAGATGTCATCTATGGGCTCCAAAAAAATCACTTGGACTGAATGGAGAGGATGCCAGTTCCATGAGGACAGTGGCAGAGGCTGAGAAGAGTCTGGGTCTCCAAGCACCTGCCTAGAGCAGAGGGCACTGGCCCATCTGCACAAGATAGATCTGAGCCAGAAGTAAGCTTCAACCAGATCTCACTGCTCGGTTTCAGGACATATCTACCTTAATAATACAAAAATGTCTAGGTAGGCAGTAAGAAAGTGCCAGATGCATGGAGAGAAAAACATGTACAAAAAGTGAATGAAAACAGGAACCTGGGGACTCCTCACAACATGCGGAGTAAAGCTGAAATCCACTGTCCACTCCTTGTCTCCTCCAAACGTATAGAAATGGTGAACGAAGATTCACACACAGACAAGCTTAAATGTGGGGTTGGAGATGGGTATAGAGGCCACAGTGATAACACTGAACATGAGTCAAGGTGACCTACCCACAGGAATACAAGTTCACCTCTAAAGGAGCAGAGCTGTATTGTCCTTGCAGAGAAGGGTGTAAAACAATGCCAGGCACAAAACAGGGCCTGAGCTCCTAGGACACACTGGGCCTCAGAGAAAGAGCTGTCCCTCTCATGGAAGGGTATCTGGAGGCCCCTCATGGATGGCCTTCCACACATCTCCAGAGATAGACAAGGCCTCATCCACTCACCCTGGACAGCATGGGTGGCCAGAGAATTTATTCTAAGAATCATAGACCACATTCTTATAGCCATTGTCCTTCTAAAGTGGGTGAAAGGAGTTCCGGGCACAGACAGACACATGCAAAGGCCTGGAGGGGCAGAGGGAATGGATATTCCAAGGTAAGGATAAGTAAGGTGAGAAGACACAGACAGAATCCACTCCCTGAGAACTCAGCCTGGGCAGGGCACAAACCCCAAGGTATAAAATGAGTGTGCTATAAACACTACTTTCCAGAACCTAAGTTTCTTCTTCTGAAAAAAAAAAAAAAAAATAGGGCTTTCTTGTTGTTATTAAACGAATATTGTTTACTATTACATCCCAGAGCTTAGAATAGTGCCTGCCTAGAATAGTAGCTATTCAATATTGGTTAAATGAAAGAAAAAAAGAGGAAGGAAGGAAGGAAGGAAGGAAGGAAGGAAGGAAGGAAGGAAGGAAGGAAGAAGGAGGGAGGGAGGGGGGAGGGAGGGAAGGAAGGAAGGAAGGAAGGAAGGAAGGAAGGAAGGAAGGAAAGGAGGGAGGAAGGGAGGGAAGGACTGACTTAGGAGTCTTTCCCGGAAGCTTTTCCTGACCTTTTCATCCTTTCCCACCCACTACACCTCCTGGAGTTTGCTACTGAGCACCTATCACATTTGACTGTAAGAAAGTTGTAGACACAGTGGTTATAGGCATCAGTTTGATGGTCTGGTTCTGCCCCCACTGGTTGAATGGCCAAGTCAATGGACACTCAATTTCTCTCTAAGCCTCAATTTCTTCATCTGTAACATGAGAAAATGACAGAGCTGTAGCAAAATTAAATAGGATAATGTGTGTAAAGCACTCAGCACAATGCCTGCCTCAAAAAAGGGCTCAAAAAGTTGATGATTATGGCTGCATTTCTGCCCTCCTCCATGAAACTAGGAGTGCCTCATGACGAGTGCCCAAGTGCTACAAGTTCTGAGCATCCAAGACCTGGTTCAGAGTACGTAGTACTAACAGCAAATGTTTGCTGAACAAATGACTGAAGGATACAGCTGGCACAAGAAGAAATTCTACAGCTTACTGATTCCTGCACATGTGTGGAAACCCAGAGATCTCCCATCTCGCTTCCAAAGGAGCCACCAGAGATGCGGTTTCTACAATGTGTGTCACTGACCTACAATCAGTCAGCTCTGGCCAAGAATCACAGACAACCACAGACATCAGGCCATTAGATGCTCCTTCCTCTGCAGGGAGGAGGCTGCTGGCCTCCATGCAGGATAGCCTGCCTCTGGCCCTGAGGCCTGATCTGGCATGGCGCCCTGGTGGGGGTGGGGGGGCCTCTGCATGGATCTGGGGGCACACCAGCTTTAGCTATGTTTAACAGGATCTTTCAGAGGCTTTCCTAGCCATGGGTCTGTGTGTGATCAGGCTTGTGTGATCAGAGAATACTCTCTCCATCATTGTTAGCACCACTTACTAATGAGCAAGAATACAGGTTGAGAAGTAGCAGTACCTTGAGGGTTTCTTTAACCTAATACTAAATATAAGACCTAAAACAATAGAGGGATGGTTCAGAGTGGGAGCAGGCAAACTCTGGGACAAGTCCTGTATCGGGTTTGCATGCATTGCTTCCCTCATTAAAGCACTGTGACAGCCCTTGGCCAGTGGGACCAAGGGGCCTGCCTCTGTTCTGTCAGTCAGGATTTGCCACTTACATTGTCTGATTCCCGTGGGTCCCAGTTGTTCTTGCTCACACTTGGCTGGCTCTGGCTGGTCCTGCCCTGGGGTCCCCTCCCAGAAACCCTCAGTCTCCATTAATGCACTTGCTTAAGGGTCCATCTTCACACAGCTCTCTTGCTGCAGGATCATGGCAGCCTCCTGCTGCACCCAGCAATGCAGCAATCCAGGGAGTGTGGCTAATCACCACTCTTTTTGCAAAGAAGAAACATCAAGAAACTTTCTGGGCTGGGAACCATTTTCGGCAAAATGGAAATGGAGATTCCTTGACACCTGGTGTACAATCACAAATGTACTGAAAGTTCCTGCTTAGTGAGCACCTGTACACTGCACACTAACACCATTCACTATGCCCTGGGTCTTCCCAGTAACCTCAAGACTGGGATTCAAAGCTCCACTGTAGATGAGCAAAGTGAGGTTTAGAGGGGTTGTGTGACTTGTCCAAGGTCACACACCTAGAAAGAAGGGGCAATGAACTCTAAACTCATTTTGCTCTTGCTCTGGACCACTTCACATGGCTCCGTATCCCTTCTGGCATCTTTGTTGGCCACCCAGCAGTGCCCAAAACATAACAGACAGTAGACACAGATGAATCAGGTTTAATTTGTCTGTGAAATTGCCTAGCAGTAAAAGCATTACTTTTCCATGACATGCAGACAAGGAGGCCACAGAGGGGGTGACAGATTCTCTTGATACCTGATGTCCCCGGGAGTCCCTTGTCCTCCCCCTTGCTGAGAATGGCCTCCCTGTCCTGGTAGGGCTCTAACCCAGGGACTCTAACATCCCCCCAGCAGTGGCAGCAGCTCTGTGACCAGAATGATCTGGGTCACAAGGTCCTGTTATGCCCACTAGTCCTACCCCAGGCTTCTCAAAGGAGCAGACTCCTGCCCACTACCTATGCCTGCATGGCCATGAGAGAAAGCCTGATAGAAATGGAGTGGGGAAGCCAAGCTGTGGCTAGGAGCCTTCCACTCATCCAGAATAGCATCACAGAGCTATATTCAGGGTCAAGGAAGCTGATTGCACATCTACAGGAAGTGGTTACAACATTCTAGCTGCCATTTTATACTCATTCCAACCACCTGGTTTGTTTTTTTTTTTCCTTTTTCCTCTCTTTCACATAGATATTTTCTCTTTATACAGTCACTAGACTTTTCTAATTATAGCAAATGGGAAACAAACCACATCCCACAGCTGGAGACACATTTTGTTCATAATTAATTAGAACTAATTGATCAGATACCTTTCCTAATGTGTGGTTTTATGGTCAGATTGAAATATAACCCCAATCCACCCTAGCAGGATTCTCTGGGTCCAGAGGAGATATTGTTTACAGAAAACCATCAGGAAGGAAGTTGAACACTGCCTTGTTGGAGCAACCAGGCCTGCAGGGATAAACCTCTGCCTTACCTGGCCTGCTTCAAGTGCAGGGGAAGGAACTTTACATCACTTAGCTCTGTGCCCTCATTAACCATTTTCTGCCCCAGGTTCTCTGTGAGGGCTAGGACAGCAGCAGAGGACATGTCCTCTGCGGCGTGAGGGTCTGATCAAGGAGTCAGCCAATACAGTAAATAAAAACTGTCTGTGGAGCTGAGTGCAAGTAAGATCCCCCGCCCAGTAGGGAATCATCAGGGAGTCCCCCCTTGCCGGCAGTGCCCACATTTTTACAGCCACTCTTGTGTCCACTTCTGTGTAGTTATAGCACTTTACTGGACAGGCCTTTAATAATTTTCCTTAACTGGGTTTTGCAAGAGTAAAAATGAGCCTGAACCCTAAGATGGGTTTGGCCTTTGGAGATAAAGCCATAAGAGGCCCATCTGAGCCTGTCTGCTGTACAGAGGAAGGTCCATACAGCTTTGGCTTTCAAACTCCTGCTAGGTTGGTATAGTTTGGTTCTCACCAAACAAAACTGAGCTATCTTTCACATAATATTAGACTATTACTTTTTTTTTTTTTTTTTTTTTTTTACTTTTTCATCTTACAAAGGAAAAACTTGAAGCAAAGAAAGGCTGAGACCCTTGTAGCAAGTCCAGAATTAGCTATCTTCACCTCCTGGGGTCTGTGGTTGCTGACCAGTCTCCTGTTCCCCACCACCTGTTCGGGGTAGGGCTGTGTCTTTCCAAAGGGATCCTTGCAGAGGGTTGGGAAACCTTTCTGGAAATTCAAGCCTTCCCTCTTCTTCACATCATCCTTAACGTTAGGAGACCAGCAAAAGATTCCCCTTTGTCTCTTTAAACGTCAGGCAAATTTTGTACTCAAATAAACAGAGGTGATTATAGACCCAAATAAAGGAGGATTTATACCAGTTTCACTTAAAAGGAAATGCAATTTGAACTGGCTGAAACAATAAAAGATGTACAGCCTCTTGCAACGGAAGGGGCAACAGAGGACTGGCTTTCAGCAGGGTTTTCTCCACGGTTACAGCAGGGCCCCTGTTTCTCTGCTCTTCCCCACCACACCCTTCCCTGTGCAGGCTGTGTCCTTGGGGTCACAGGATGCAGGGCCACAGAATAGCCCCTCCCTCTTTCTCCAAACTCAAGTCCTGATCCTGACCCTGATTGTTGAGACCCGCAGACAAGGGTCTTCCCCTGTAAGGATGGACTCAGGCATGGGAGAAAGGGACAAGTGTGCGGTGCTACCTCGAGAGATGGGCGGAGTTACAGGATTACAGCTGCCATGTCCACCACGCCCTCCCTTCTCTGATTTTCCATGATTTTAAACAGATATATTTATTTTTCTGATTATACTGAAAAACATAAAGCGAAAAGTCAATCAACCCCATTTCAAGAAGTGCCTGCCATAAACACTTAAGTGCATTTTCTCCCTGTCTTTTTAGGTTTCAGTTTGATCCCCAGAATTCTTGTTCCCTTTCTCCAACCACAGTCCTAATTTTTTATAGGAGATGCCCCTCCCCAGGTGGGCCTGTGTGTGGGTGCGGCTGGAAGCCGAGCCTCTGTAGAGCCCTGAAGGTGGAGGACCGCCCCCTCCTGGCTCAGGGAGGTCGTGTGACCTAGCCCATCCAATCAGAGAGAGCGTCAGGCCATGTTCTTAGAAGAGGGGGGAGATGATTGTCCCTCTTGGGTGTCACACGCGCGCCCTGGGAACTGCTCTCAGCCATGAGAAATCCTACCTTGGATCAGAATCAAAACACAAGACGTGACCCTGAGACACGTAAAAATGGAAACAGATCCTGACAACTTCGGAGGAGCCCTGCACGGAGCCCTTCCTGAGACCCAGCCTACCCCCAGAAGTGCAGGGACATCTGTCTTCTTGCCTATGCTAATAATGGGGTTGGGTTTCCCACATGAATTTTAGCTGATATAACCTTTTCAACACGTGGATGTTGGATCCTCTGTTATCAATGTAAGTCTGGGTCATCATCCCTAATTATTTCCTTAGGCTACTTTCGCAAGCGGGGAACAACTAAGTCAAGGGCTTTATTTGTAAGGCTTTGCATACATCTTGTCAAACTGCCCTCCAGAAATGTTAGATCAATTTATTCGCTCTCACAGTGCTTTTCTCGCCACATAATCAATAGATAACTAGGGTGTTTTGAAAGCCTCTTTAATTTGATAGGTGAGCCGATTCTAATTCAAATATATACAATATATATACTTTACAATGCAAAATGAGACGTGTAGCCCTGCCACGCACACCACAGAGCTCATTCCCACCAAAGCGCTCCGTGGGGCACCAGAAAAAGCAAGTGGGCTCCTGGTGAGCCACACACATATGGCGCCTGCCTCTGCCAGCCATGGATTCACCTGGAGTGGAAATGTGCTATTTGGGCATAGGGGCTGCCCAGCAGCAGATAAACCTCACTCTTGGGACTGAGTGAGAAGCAGCATGCACTTGGGATGCAGAATGAGAGATCTAGGGACTCACTTGCCTTGCTCCGGGAACACACGGCTGCCTCAGTCAATCAGAACCCCAAGCGCTCACTTAAAATAGGGAGCCAGTGACCTCAGGCCATTCTTGTGTGGGAGGACTGCAGGGTCAGCAGACACATTCAGCTTCCAGGAGAGAAAGATAGCAGGGTGACTCCTGGCTCCTAGCGCCAATGTGGGGCACACTGTGGTCCAGGCTTGGGGGCAGCAGCAGCACCAGAGGGTCTTTTCCAGGCTGCTCCATGGTGTGTCCTGCCGTGGTCCTGGTGCCCAGCCTCCCTCATCCCAGCCCGTCTGCTAAATCTGGTTCTCAGCCCTCCTGGTGATTTTGTGAGCCCCTCATATCTCTGAAATAAATCTCTTTCCTTCCTCAAACAGCCAGCCTGTGTCTTTTGCCCACAATCAAGATCCCTGGCTAATACAGCTACAAAATCTCTCTGAATGTGTGTTTCTGCATCTTGAAGGAGCCCACCACACGCTGTCTGGAGGGTAAGCCAAAGGGAAGAGCCTGATGTCCAGAGCCTTGGAAGGGAGGAAAGGCTGAGGTTGAGATGATGGTGGTGAGGGTCCCCTCCCTCTGTACCAGTGCCACACCCTCATGGAAGCCTTCCCCAGCTCCACCCAAATCCAGCCCCCAATTGTTCCCTTCATAACAATCTTCAAATTTTGAGTTTAACTATTTGTTAAAACCTTTGTTCTGTGTCTGGTCCCCAGAAGAGTGACATGGTGATGGCAGAAATAAGATTACATCTGCTTACTGTTGTATCTTACTGTCTGGAGTGGTGTTGGGCCACAGGGCCACTCAGCAACTGTGTGTGGATGAGTGAATAGATGAATGACAATATTGTGCTCCAGATTTCTTTCCTTAAAATAGTTTGCTGTCATATATCTATCTGCTTGCTGCTGTTGCCCTGGTCACACATCCAGGGAATACCTCTGCACTTTGACTCTCCGCTGCCACCATCCACCATATGTGTCACCTGAAAGGTAGATTTTATGTTCCCCCCAGATCTGTTACCTTGAATTGCATTATCGCCCTTCTCTGAGCAATCTAGTGCTCCCACCATCCCAATCCTTCAATTACCACTGTTAAGCCCAAATCATGCCTTGACACTTGAGTGAAATCAGTGTTATGTTCTCTCTGTTTACTGCTCACAGGTGACCCCCCAGTGCTGCATCCTGTCTGAAATGTTCCAGGGCTCTAGTGCATGTTTGCAGAAATTTGGCAAGACTTTAACTCAGAGCCAGAAGAAGGGGCAGGTTGCCACAGACCCTGGTGGACAAAGTACAGAAAGATCCCCAGAAATATGAGACAAGGAAACCACATCTCCAGGACCTGTCAGGGGACACCCCTCCAAGTCCAGAGAGGATCTCCACTGCAGGCCACCACAGGCCTGTTTTGCTGAGCAGGGTTTGCATCCTAGGCTCAGAGCAGACACTGATGACTGCCAAGGAGAGCTGAGCCAGTCCCAGCCATGCTGTCCTCTACTCTTGCCCCACAGAGGATCCTTGGATGCTCCCATGCTCAGCCTAGTCCTGGTTTCAGTTGGAGGAGTCCTGCAGGTGAATGGATGCAGCCCTAGAATGCAGGAGCAGCCTCTAGGGAGGGGAGCCAGAGTATTCAACCTTTTGTGGCTTGTTCTGCCGTGGACTAGCACATCTGCTGCCTGGGCCCTGGCCTTTCAGAATCTGCAGGAATTGGGTGGTCAGCCTTCCCTCTACAGATATGCAGACATGCATACACTCACACACACACACAGATTACCTGTTGCTGCACAACAAACTACCCCAAAACTTAGTGAATTAAAATAATAATGACATTGGCCCATAAAAGCAGCTCATCTCTGCACCACCTGGTATCAGCCTGGGGCCTCAAAGTCTGGGCTGGAACCCCTGAAGTCCTCCTGCATCCCATACATGGTGATGGCTGTTGGCTGCTAACCAGGGATGGAGCTGGAGCACTGCATGTGGCCTCCTGTGTGACTTCTTGGCTTCTTCACAGTGTGGTAGCTGGGTCCCCAGTGAACACCTCAACAGGACAAGGCAAAGACTGTGTCCTGTACTGCCTTGTATGACCCAGCCAAGGAAATTAAATGCCATCAGTTCCCCTGTGGCCACAGGCCCACCAGATCCAAGGTAAGGAGTATCTGTGTCATTGTAGAGAGCACATGAGAGGAGGGTACATAGATGATACACACACCACCCACCACACAAGGTGTCACCGTGGGACAGGAAGAGCACAAACAGGGCTGTCAGACAGCAATGAGTACACTGGTTCTTGTCATGTAGTCTGCATCTGGCCACTTGACCATAGGTATACTCTTCAGTTGTGTTATATAAAAGTCTTAAAATCTGGATTAATTGTCTACTGCTTTATAATGAATTACACCCAAACAGTATCTTTAGATGACACACATTTATCATCTGGTGGCTCCTGTGGGGCAGGAGAGAGGGCACAGCTCATCTGGGCACCTCAGGTTCACTCACAGGCTACAGGCAACGGGAGTGGTCCTCCCAAGGCTGGACGGGAGGGGCTGCCTCAAAGCTCACTCACTTGGCTTGGTCCTCACTGCCTATTGAGTTAGGTCAGTTTCCTGCTGGCTGCTGGATGGAGGTCACCCTCAGCAACTTCCTATGTGGACCTTTCTGATGGGGCAGCTTGCTCTGTCCAAGTTTAAAGGCCTAGAAGGCAACAGGGAGAGAATCCCAGCCTGGCCATAGACACAACATGCCATTGTTTCACTTATCCAGGGGTCAGAATCGAGTCACTGGGTCCAGCCCATTCACCAGCAGGAGGTGACTGACAGGAGGTGAGACCCTGGGGCCCTTGTCTGATACTGCCAACCACAGGGTTCCAGGCAGCTCTCCCCACCCACAGCCAGGGGTTCTCACCCCCGACCTAATCCTGAAGTGGAAGTAGGTGTGAATAAACAGTAGGAGCACCGCAAATGTTGTTTGGATTGAATTGTAATGGTGACCAATATACAGGGTGCTTGATATAATATGAAATTTTACAAAATTTGGTTTTTGGAGTGTCTTAAAAACCAGATCTTCATTCAGTTGTATGTCAACCCTAACTCTTTCTAGTCAATATTTTTCATTTTACTGAACATATTGAAACATACACAGGATAGAAATGGGTGGAGTCAACCTGTTCATGACTGTTAAGTCTGTTCTTAAAAATGTTGAAAACATCTATGTATCTGATAGCAGTAGATGCATTTCTTAGAAACTCTCACACCCTTTTATGAAATTAAGTCTACTCCTTACCCATGTTTTGCTCCTCCCCACCTTTGTTTGGTGATTCTGTAGGTCTCTTTAGGTCTCCCCTATGTAACTTGTGTCTTCCAAAGGGCAAAGGGCAGCATTCTAAATATAGTTAATTGTGCAGAGCTCTCAGCAACTGGGCCTTCCCTGCCCATGGTTTCCCTCTGATGGGAGAGGTTCAGGGGAGTGAGCTGGGGTCCCGTCTTAGCACAGCACAAGCCCGAGCCTGGGAAGTAGGAAGTGCCTGTTCACAGGATGGGCCTGCTCTGGCCAGCAGCTCCCAGGAGGCCTCCACTGCCAAAGCCAGACAGGCCTGCTGCCCCTCTGCTTCCCTGCATCTTCTACAGCTGGTCTGTGGACTTTTAACTCCCAGGGTAGGCTTATGTTACATTTATCTCTAAGGTGTCAGCCTTCTTTGGATTTCACCCTTCCCATCTGCTCCTTGGTTGTTTCCTTGGTTCATGTCAAAGCTCTAGGACTTTTGTCCTACCCTTGCTTGGATATCCTTATTACTATGCTTACATCATCCTTTTGTGATTTTCAAGACCCTTCCAATTAAAAGAAAAAACCTGGTAATTGTGAGTTCCCATTTCATATGGCTTTCTCCAGCCTTATGTTGGGGAGAAAACCCAATTGGTTTATTCAGAGCATTTGTTTTTTTCTTTTTATTTCGATTTTTCATGTTTAAAATAATTATAGATTTGAGGGCACCTGGATGGCTCAGTCAGTTGAGCATCTGACTCTTGGTTCAGCTCAGGTCATGATCCCACAGTTCGTAAGTTTGAGCCCTTCATCAGGCTCAGCACTGCTCATGCAGAGCCTGCTTGGGATTCTCTCTCTCTCTCTCTCTCACTCTCTGTCTCTACCCCTCCCCTGCTCTCTCTCTCTCACACTCACACAAAATAATTACATAATTTTTTTTTTTTTAATCATTACAGGACAGCCTGGGTGGCTCAGTCAGTTAAGCATCCGACTTCGGCTTAGGTCATGATCTCAAGTTCATGGGTTCGAGTCCCGCATCAGGCTCTATGCTGACAGCTTGGAGCCTGAAGCCTGCTTGGTATCTGTGTCTCCCTCTCTCTCTGCCCCTCCTTCACTCACATTCTCTCTCTCTCTCTTTCTCTCAAAAATAAATAAACATTTAAAAATTTTTTTAAATAATTATAGGCTCACAGGAAGTTCCAAAACTAGTACAGAGAGGTCCCCTGTACCCTTCCACCCAGTCTTCTACAAGTTACATTTTCCACACAATAGAATGTATCAAACCAGAAAACTGACCCTGTTATAAAATGTGAATATAGTCACATGCTCTCTTAGCTCATGTATAGATTCAGATGACAATCACCACAACCAAGATACAAAACACCATCACTACAAAGATTTCCTTTGTGATACAACCTTTATAGTCACACACACACTCCCAAATTCCTAACCCTGGCAGTGAGGAATCTGGTTTCAATCTCTATAATTTTATCATTTTGAGAATGTCCTATAAAGTGTGAAAAAATGTTAAAAAGTATGTAACCATTTGAGATTGACTTGTGTCACTCAGTCAAATATCCTTAAGGGCAATTGAAAATGTTGAGTACATCAGTAATTAGTTCCTTGGCATGGCTGAGAAGTATTTCCTAGGATGAATGTACCACATTTAACTCTTCACCTATTGAAGGACATTTTGATTGTCCTCAGTTTTTGGCTATCACACATAAAGCTGTTACGAACATCCTGTGCAGATTTTTGTGTGAATATAAATGTTTATCTGGCTAAACGCCCAAAATGAATGCTGGGTAAGTTATGTGTAGTTTTTTAAGAAAACTGCCAAATTTGGGAATGCAAGCTGGTGCAGCCACTCTGGAAAACAGTATGGAGGTTCCTCAAAGGCTAAAAATAGAACTACCCTATGACCCAGCAATTGCACTACTAGGCATTTATCCAGGGGATACAGGTGTGCTGTTTCAAAGGGACACATACATCCCCATGTTTATAGCAACATTATCAACAATAGCCAAAGTATGGAAAGAGCCCAAATGTCCATCGATGGATGAATGGATAAAGAAGATGTGGTATATATATACAACGGAGTATTACTTGGCAATCAAAAAAATGAAATCTTGCCATTTGCAGCTATGTGGATGGAACTGGAAGGTATTATGCTAAGTGAAATTTGTCAGTCAGAGAAAGACAAAAATCATATGACTTTCACTCATATGAGGACCTTAAGAGACAAAATACAGGAACATAAGGGAAGGGAAACAAAAATAATATAAAAACAAGGAGGAGGACAAAACAGAAGAGACTCATAAATATGGAGAACAAACTAAGGGTTACTGGAGGGGTTGTGGGATGGGGGATGGGCTAAATGGGTAAGGGGCAGTAAGGAATCTACTCCTGAAATCATTGTTTCGCTATATAGTAACTAATTTGGATGTAAATTTTAAAAAATAAAAAATAAAATTAAAAAATAAAATAAAATAAAATTGAAATCATAAAAATCCAAAAACTACCAAATTATTTTCCAAAGTGGATAAACCATTTCCTATTTCCATCAGCAACTATAAGAGATCCAGTTTTTTCACATCTTCATCAGCATTTCATATTGTTGATACTTTTTTTATTTACCTTTTCCAATAATAGAACATGGATTCGAAATTAGATCTCATCATCGTATGGTCTTAATTTGCATTTTCCTACTGGCCAATGATTCTCAACAACATCCCATATGCTTCTTTGCAATCTCTGCATCCTCTTCAGTGAAATATCTCTTCATGTCCTTTCCCCATTTTCTGAGTGGATTGTTTGTTTAATGTTTTTTGAGAATTCTTTAAGTTTCTAGATATGAGTTGTTTGTCAGATACGTGGTCTGCAGTTTTCTTTTCTCAGTCTGCAGTTTGTTTGTTTTTTTCTTTTCTCAGTCTACAGCTTGTCCTTTCATCCTCCTTAACATGATTTGTCACAGAGCAATTTTTTTTTAATTTTTAATTTTGGTGTCATGTCTAAGAACTCTTCACCAAGGCTAACGTCCCAAAGATTTTCCACAGTTACCTTTTTTTTTATAAGATTTATATTTCTACATTTTACATTTAATCCTATGATCCATTTGGAGCTAATTTTGGCATAAAATTTATTTTTTCTGCCTATGGATTTCCAATTTCTTCAGTTCCACTTATTAAAAAGATTATCCTTGTTCCATTGAATACCTTATGCACCTTTGTCAAAAATCAATTTGCTATATTTGTTTGGAGCTATTTCTGGATTCTCTATTTTGTTCTGTTGATCAGTGTGCTTATTCTTCCACCAATAATACATTATCTTGATTACTGTAGCATAACAAATATTAAAATCAGGTAGACTGATTCCTACTACTTTCTTCTTTTTAAAAATTATTTTATCTATTCTGTTTCCTTTCCTTTTCCATATAAATTTTAGAATAATCTTGTCTATATGTACAAAAATATTTCCTTGGGATTTTAGTATGAATTGTGTTAAATCTATATATGATTTTGGATGGAATTGACATCTTAACAATGTTGAACTTTCCAGTCTATGAAAATGGTATGTCTCTCCTTTCACCTATATCTTCTTTGGTTTCTTCAGTACTTTTAAAGTTTCCAATATACAAGATCTGTACATGTTTTGTTATGCCTGAGTATTTCATTCTTTTAAGCAATTATAAATGGCATTATATTTTTAATTTTCATTCCCACATGTGTATTGCTAGTTTATAAAGATGTATTAATTTTTGTATGTTGACCTCACATCCTGCAAGTTTGCTGCCCCCACTTATTAGTTCTAGTTTTTGGTAAATCCTTGGGGATTTTTCTACATAGACTATCATATCACCTGCATATAGTAATAATTTTATTTCTTCCTTTCTGATTGATGGCCTTTTCTTGCTATATTGCACTAGCAAAAGTTTCCAGCACAATGTTGAATAAGAATAATGTGGGTGAATATCCATGCTTTGATCCCAATCTTAGGAGGAAAGCATTCAGATTTTCACTATTAGGAATAATGTTAGCTGTACATTTTTTTTAGATGCTCTTTATCAAGTTTAGGAAACTCCAACCTCTTCCTAGTTTTCTGATACTTTTTACCATTAATGTGTGTCAAATATCTTTTATGCATTAACTGATATAATTCTATGATATATCTTCTTTATTGTTAATATGATGGATCTCATTTTCAAATATTGAACCAGCCTTGCATCTCTTTAATATGCCCCACTTAGTTATGATGCATACTTCTTTTTATACATTGCTGAATTTTACTTGCTAATGTTATGTTAAATTTTCTTGCGTTTATATTCATAAAGGATATTTAACTTTAGTTTTCTTTTTTTACTGTCTTTGTCTAGTTTGGGCATCAGAATAAACTAGCCCAATACAGTAAATTGGAACGTGTTTCCCCTTTTCCTATTTTCTGGAAGAGATTGTATAGAACTGGTGTTAATTCTTTCTTAAATCTTTGATAGAATTCTCCAGTGAAATCATCTGGATATGAAGATTTTCTGAGAGCATATTTTTAATTAAAAATTCAATTACTTACAGGTGCCTCGGTGGCTCAGTTGGTTAAGTGTCTGACTCTTGGTATTGGTTCAGGTCATGATCTCACAGTTTCATGGATTCAAGCCCCACATTGGGCTTCATGCTGACAGTGCACACCCTGCTGGGGATTCTTTGTATCCTTCTCTCTCTGCCCCTCCCCAACTCATGCTGCCTCTGTCTCTCTCAAAATAAATAAATAAATAAACTTAAAAAAAGTAAACTACAAACAAAAATTCAATTATTTACTAGTTATATAGTCAGTCAAATTATTACTCTATATTGGATGAGTTATGGGAGTCTGTGCTTTCAGAAATGGGTCCATGTCATCTCAGTTGTCAAATTTATGTCTGCAGAGTTGTTTGCAGTATTCCCTTATCATTTTAATATCTTTATGATTTGTAAAGATATCCTGTTACACTCATGATATGGATAATTTACGTATTCTCTCTTTTCTTCTTTACCAATTTTGCTAGAGGTTCGTCTATTTTATTGAACTTTGCAAAGATCCAACTTTTTGTTCCTTTGATTTTCTCAGTTGTCTTCTTGTTTTCAATTTTACTGATTCCTGCTCTTATCTTTATTATTTACTTCTTTATACTTGCTTTGGGTTTTTCTCTTCTTTTTTCTATTTTCTTAAGGTGGGAACTTAGAATATTAAATTGAGACATTACCTTTCTTCTAATGTAAATATTTAGTGCCATACATTTTTCTCTCAGCACTATTTTAGCTTTGCCCCATGAATTTTGATATGTTGTGTCTTTATTTCTGTCAATCTCTGTCTCCTAATTGGTATATTTAGTCCTTTCACATTTTGTGTAGTTGTTACTTAACTACAGGACTTAAATCCAACCTTTTGATTTTTGTTTTCTGTTTTGTCCTTTTTATTTCATTTCTTTGTTTCCTTTATCCAGCTTTCTTGTGAGCTATCTGTATCTTCTTTAGAATACTATCTTGATATGTATATATATAGTGTTTTGAGTGTCTGTATTTCGATATTTTAATGGTTACCCTATGTATTATATTATACATACATAACATCACAGTCTACTTGTGTCAATATTTCACCAAATCCAAATGAAATGTAGGAACTTTATCTCCATTTAAATACTTTTACTTTCCCTCATTTATAACAGAATTGTGTTAGATATTCCCACTACATGCTTGAGAATTACATCAGATAGTATTATAATTTTACTTCAACCATCAATTTAGAAACTGAAAAGTGAAAAGTCTATTATATTTACCTATATTTTTGCTTTTTCACCTTTTGTTCTTCCTGATGTATAAGATTCCTACTTCTATACTTTTATTTATTTTTTTTTATTTTTTTTTAAGTAGGCTCCATGCCCAGTGTGGAGCCCAACGTGGGGCTTGAACTCAAGACCCTGAGATCAAGACCCTAGCTGAGATCAAGAATCAGATGCTTAACTGACTTAGCCTCCCAGGCACCCCTTATCATTTTTATTTCTGTTTAGATAACTCTTTTTAGTCACTGTTTTAGGGTAGGTGTGCTGGTGACATTCTTAGTTTTACTTCATTTGAGAATATCTTAATTTTCCCTTCATTGCTGAAGGTCATTTTCACTGGATACAGAATTTTGGATTAACAGGGTTTTTTCCCCCAGTATTTAAAAGATGTTGTGCCACTTCTTTCTGGTTTCCATGGTTTCTGATGAGAAATATACCATCGTTTTCATTGTTTTTCCCTAAAAGTAAGGTGTCATTTCTCTCTTCTGCTTTAAAGATTTTTTTTTTGTCTTTAGTTCTTAAGAGTTTGATTATAATGTATCATGGAATGAATTTATTTGAGTTTAGTCAGGGTTCTACAGAGAAATAGAACCAACACATAGTATATAAATATATATTAGATATATGGAAAGAGAATTATTATAAGAGATTAATTCACACAACTATGAAGGTAAGAAGTTCTACAGTCTGCCATCTGCAAGTGGCGTCCTGGAGTCCCAGGAAAACTGATGGTACAACTCCAGTCCAAATTGGAAAGCCTGAGAACCAGGAGGAGCTGATAGTGAAAGTCCCAGTCCAAATCCAAAGGCCCAAAAGCCAAGGGAGCTGATTTCTGAGGCAGGGAGAATATCAATGTTCTCCTAGCACAAGAAGAGAGCAAATTGTCCCTTCCTCCACCATTTTGTTCCATTTATTCCCTTAACAAATTGGATGATGCCCATCTGCACTGGGGAGGGTGATCTTCCTTAGTTCAAATGGTAACCTTTGCCAGAAACACCCACACAGACTCATCTAAAAAATAATCTTTTACCAACACTGTGGCCATCCCTTAGCCCAGTCAAGTTGACACATAAAATTAATCATCACAATCTTCCTTGAATTTTATTCAACTTCTTAAATCTCTGTTTATGTCTTTTGCCAAATTTGGAGGTTTTTCAGCTATTAATTTTCTCAAACCCTTTTTAGTTTTGCTGTCTTTTTTCTTTCTTTCTGAAACTCTGAGGACACAAGTTTTAGATCATTTGTTCAAGTCCAACATGTTCTTGATTGTTCTTTTTTTTCACTCTTTTTCTCTGTTGTTCAGGTTGACCAATTTCTAATGTTCTATCTTTAAGTTTACCAATCCTTTCCTTTATAGATTCCATTCTCCTATTGAGCCCATCCACTGAGTTTTTTCCTTTTTTTTAAAGTTTATTTATTTATTTTGACAGAGAGAGAGAGAGTGACCATGAGCAGGGGAGGAGCAGAGAGAGAGAGAATCCCAAACGGGTTCTGCACAATCAGTGCAGAGCCCAACATGAGGTTTGATCCCATGACCGGGAGATCATGACCTGAGCCAAAATCAAGAGCCAGATGTGTAACCAACTGAGCCACCAAGGCTCCCCCCACCATCCACTGAGCTGTTTATTTCAGTTATTATATTTTTCAATTCGAAAAGATCCATTTGGTTCTTTCTGTCTACTATTTCTTTGCTAAGCATTCTCATATTTTATTTGCTTCAAGCATGTTTGTAATTACTTGTCAAGAATTTTATAATGGCTGCTTTAAAAATTATTGTCCAATAATTTCAACATCTTTGTCATCTCAGCAATGGCATTGTTGATTGTCATTTCTCATTTAAACCGAGATGTTTCTGATTCTTGGTATGAAGATTGTTTGTAAATTGTATCCTGCACATTTGGGAATTTTGCTGAGACTCTGGAAGTTATTAAATTCTCTGTTTTAACAGGCTTCCTCTGACATTGTGCCAACGGTAAGATGGGAATACTACCTTATTACCACCAGGTGGAGGTGGAAGTCCAGGTCCCCACTGCCTGAACTGACACCACCCCAGGGGTGGGAGGACAGGAGGGGCATCTTGTAGCTGCTGTGTGCAGAAGTTGAGGTTCCCCACATGGTCTCTGCTGAGGAGGGGACATAGCTTTTTTCTGTGCTATTTCACTGGGTTAGAGAATTGTTGTCTAAAAGCTTTCTTTCTTGTTAGGCTGCTCCTTTCTTGTCCTTTAGCTAGAAGAGTAAGTTTTTCTTGGAGTTTTTTATTGTCTGTGTCCATTAGTATTTCTGGGCCACCAGTTTCTCCAGCACCCAGTCCCCGCTCCAGGACACATAAAGAAAAAAGAAAACCCAGGAACTTGCGACCATGTTGGTCCTCGAGGACCCTATCAGTCTGCCTTCTCTCCACCTTCAGAATTTTCTTATGTCTATTTTATACATAATACCCATGGTTTTTATCTATACTTACAAGAGGAATAAGGAGAAGTCCATCTATTGTCCCAGAATCACATCACACCCTTTGTTTTGAAAGGTGCCTCATGTGGATGACACATCCTGATGCCCTGCCTGCTCTGCCTCCATTGGCACCCACTCACCCACCCTGCTGCCTCCTGCCAGTCACTCCTACAGACTGAATCCCTTAAGGACATGACCCCTTTCTTTTTCATCTTACCTTCTTCAGGACCCAGTGAACTGGGTCACCACATCTTTGCCCACCAGATTTGCTTATAAAACCCTGTCTTGTATGCCCTTACTAATCAGTTAGGGGGTGTATGAGGCAGGAAACAACTGGCTCCAACCCTTCTTCAGTGGCTCATTCTGAACTCATTTTCAAGGTGAACTCCTGAGCCTACCCATAGAGGTTCATATGCTGTAACTTTGCTTTTAATCAGCACCCCAAGAGCCTTTGAGAAGTCCAGATCAACAAGGTCACCTAAGTATAAAGGCTATTAGTGTATTTCACAGACAAGAAATGGGATTCACTGAGTGTCAGTGTGCATCCTCAGAGCCCAGCACAGTACCTGGACACAGCGAAGGAACCCAGGAAATAGGTGTTGCATGAATTTATAGACCATGTCTTGTTGGTTTTTTTTTTTTTTTTTAACGTTTATTTATTTCTGAGACAGAGAGAGACAGAGTATGAACGAGGGAGGGTCAGAGAGAGAGGGAGACACAGAATCTGAAACAAGCTCCAGGCTCTGAGCCATCAGCACAGATGCCTGATGCGGGGCTTGAACTCACGAACCACGAGATCATGACCTGAGCTGAAGTCGGACGCTTAACCGACTGAGCCACCCAGGCTCCCCAATAGACCATGTCTTGTATCTACTGTTACATGATCCCAACAATCTTTCATGGTCACAGCTAGTTATACCCCTAAAAAGACACAGGGCAGGGAGGTTAAATCATCTGGCTAAAGCCCCTTGGATTTGGAACCTATAACACCATCCAATGCTGCTGCCTAATCCTGTGCATTAGCAAAATTTACCATCTCCCCCCACTACCAAAAGTGATTTTGAATTGTAACAGAGATACAGGCACCCTAGGTGAACAGAAACATATAGTAAAATAAGTATGAGATCACTTTATCTTGGAAAGGACATTTTAAATCTAGGACAATATTTTGTAAATATAATGATTATTTTAATTATAAGTATGTTTACTACTAATAGTAGTAAACTGGACTAACCACTAAATCCTAAATTCCCTGATTGAAAATTAACATGTTGTTTAATACCTGGCCAAGTCTGTCCACTCCAAATGGAGATTCTGTAAGCTGTATAAATTTTAACTGTAAAATATTTCTCATTAAACACAACATTAAAGATCACTCATAGAAAATTTATACTTTAAACTGGTACATTTAGATTTAATAATTAGGGTTAAGAAAACATACATATATGTATGAATATATATGTGCTATATATTTATTGTGAAGCCAAAGCCAGGAAAAATAGAACTGAAATTCAACTATAAAGGACTTAACTAAATACATAATATATATTGTTTCTGAGCTTTCTAGTGGTTAAAGAGAAAAGGGGAACAGTGTCAGTCACAGAGAAGGAAACAGCTCCTTGGAATAGACAAGCAATTCTTAATACTTAACTTCGAGAAAGTGTGGATAGATGGACAAATGGTTGGATGGATGGGTGGATACATGGAAGGAAGGATAGATGGATGGATGGATTTGGTTTTGGATTAGTTAACTCACTGAAAGTCTGTTTCCAATAACACCCTTCAGGCCACAAGGCAGGTCTCTGGGAGCCTTCCCACTGTATACTCCAAGCAATCACATCCACACCCTACTCCATGGCCTTACCTTTGGAATGAACTCTCTGGTCCTCAGACCCAGACCTCCACCAGCCTCCTTGGCCACTTCGTCTGGGCATCCCATGGGCACCTCAAATCATGTGAGCTTGGGTCAGCAGAACTGATCAGAAACCTGGAGCCACCCTGTCTCTTCTGCCTCCTAAACGTGCCTCTTTTGAATCAGCACCTCCCTGCTGCCTGCCAGCCCTCCACAGCTTTCTCTGCCAGGATTGCTTTACCCACTCCTGGAATCCACTCCCCACACTGCAGCCAGGGCGATCCATAAAACCAAACATCAGCCATTGCTCATCCAATGCTCAGAGCTGCTCCACAGGGCCCTCTGAGAAAGCCCAGCCTCCTGACAGCACAACAGGAAGAGAAGTAGAGGAAAAAGAAAGAGCAGGTGCCGCTACCCCTCCTGCTCCTGCCTCAGAAACTGTGCACTTGCTGTCCCTCTGCCAGGAATGCTCTTCCCCAGAGCCCATGTGGAGTCCTCCCCCAGGCCCCAGGCCTCTGTCAGCACCTTCTGACCACTCTTTCCTGCCAGCTCACTCAAATAACACCAGCTCATGACTGTGTCTTCCTTCCACATTTTCTGACAGCACCATCCCCACCTGTCATATTTCACATTTATTCATGTATTTGTTCTTGTCAATCTCACTCCACCAGAATACATGCTCCATGGCTTCAGCAGCTGTGCTGTTTTACTCACAGCCGCACCCCAGTGTCTTAATCAGTGCCTGCCACACTGGAAGTTCTTAATAATCTTCTCCTAAGTGGATGGAAGAAGATGGAGGAGAGGAGATGGAGGGTGAGGGGAGGAGTTAACAGGAGGTGGAGGAGAGGAACTGCCACATCACTGCCACCTGGCAGATGTGGTAGCCATCCAAACCAGACATGCGTGTTGATACAGGAAAATGCATGTGAGTTAATGAAACAACTAAGGCTCTTGATTCTGGCTGAGCCCTGAAGCCTCCAGAAGGGCTTGGGAAAAACACCAGCATCGGGGCATCTGCAGCTCTAGGGTCCACTCACCTTGCCAAGTTTCCCAAGCACTTGGCAGGTGGCCAGGATTCATAACCTAGACCAAGGAAGGGAGGGGACAGGCTGAGAGGGAAAGGATAGGACTCGGGAATCCAGGGAGGTGGGGGCCAGGCTCCTGCCTGAAGGGCTGTCCCAGAGAGCTGGGGTGTCTCCTGATGTCCCCATATTTTGGGCAATTTCCCTCAACCACAGGCCAGTGCCCTCTGCAGCTCAGCCACTTCTCCAACTGGGAGGGAAGTAATGTGTCCAGGGACCAGTGAAATTGGGCCCACTTGCCCCAGTGTCAGCACCTCCAGGACCACCATCTGGTCATAGTTAATTTTACTTGTCACTGTGACGGAACTAAGGGATGCCCAGATGCTGCTAAAACATTACTTCTGTGACAGGGTTTCCAGAAGAGATTAGCATTTGAATTGGCAGACTGAGCAGATGGCCTCTCCAGTGTGAGTACACATCGTCTACTCCATCAGGGCCTGAAGGGAACAAAAAGGTAAAGAGCAAACTTCTTTCCTCTCTGCCTGAGCTGAGCTGTCCATCTTCTCCTGCCCTCAGACATCAGTGCTCCTTGTTCTCAAGTACCTGGACCCAGACCAGGACTGAAACCATCAGCCACCCAGTCCTCAGGCCTCTGGACTTGAACTGAATTATACCACCAGCTCCCTCGGTTCTCCAACTTGCAGACAGCAGATTGTGGGACTTCTCGGCCCTATAACCGCATGAGCCAATTCCTATAACAAGGATAATACATATATATTCATATATATAATATAATTCCTATAACAATAAATACATACATATTTGTTATGTGTATGTGCCTACATACATATATACACACACACATACATACATACATACATACATATACATCCTACTGGTTCTGTTTCTCTGGAGAACCTAATGCAATCTGAAAAGGCCCTGGAGGAAGAAGGAAGCACTGTCCCCAGTGGGCATTTGCCGAAGGCCCTTAGGCAAGGCAGACTGGGGTAAAGCTTACAGGCACGTCTACTAGTGTTCAGAGCACCCTCCCTCAGCTTGCTGTCACCAACCCAGCTGTTCTGCCCTAAGTAAAGGAGAAACAGGCTATTTCACTTGTTCTCATCAGTCTCATTAAAGTAAAGATATGCACCCCCAGGTATGAACCTGTTTGGGTCACAGAGGCCCAAATGACCGCTGGAGAAAAAAAGAACAGTGTGGGCCCCAGCAGTCCAGGAGGGCTTCCCGAGAAAGGGGGCACTTCCATGCAATAAGAAGGGACAGAAAGGGTACCTCAGTACTCTTGCCTATACTGTGTCCTTAAATTGAACCCAGGTGTGTGTCCTCAGGCAAGTTGTTCTTTCATTTTCTTCATGTGAGTGGATAACAGAAGGGCACCCTCCTCTGTGGGTGAGCACCCACCCTTCTCTCTGCCCACCTCAGTACACACCCCTCTGTCTGAGGATGGGAGGGTGCTCCTCTCCCTCATGGGGCCACTGCCCACAACAGTTCCAACGTTGATCACTGTCTCCAGCCCTACACTCTGAAAAGCAAGCAGGTTCAGCTGGTGGGGGGGCTGGGGGTAGTCTCACCACCAACCAGGCTCTTCCTGTTGCAGGTTAAGGAATGGCCCACCTGCCAATGGTCATGATCTGCTTTTTGCCTGACACAATTTGGTCAGGTTGGCTTGATGATTTTTAAAAAGAGTAAATATTTCTGGCTCAGTCAGAGGAGCATTTGACTCTTGATCTCAGGGTTGTGAGCTTGAGCCCCACATTGAGTATAGAGATTACTTAAAGATAAATAAATAAACTTTAAAAAGAGTAAATGCTGTTTTGAATAACAAAGCTTTAACTTGAACCCCTCAGGGACACGACTGCCCCGGAATTCTTGTGCAGAAAGAGAAAAAGGATGAGCCATCTTGGGGATGTTCCTGCTCATTGGAATCCATGTGCCAGTGATGGGCACTCTCTCTTTAATTGGACCCTGCTAGAGACTAATTCCAGTAACCAGCTCTGAAACCCCTCTCTCAAAGACCACCCAGAACTCTGAGAGGCCCCAAGTCAGTTCTTAGCTTACTTCCTCTGGGGTAGACAATTCCTTCTAAGACAAAAACATGTCTTTTTAGAGGTAGTGATGTACCCAACTAAAAATAACATCCCAGCCTATAGGGATAGCACTGTCTCCATAGCCAGTAAGACATAAACAAAAGTTCCAGCAGAAGGCAGCCTCCTCAATTAGACGATTGCAACAATAACAGTAAAACCTCCCTGTGAAAAAGCCCTTTATCCCTTCTCCTACCTCTGTCTTCCATTCTGGAACTCAGAGGCAAGGCCTGGAGGAGCAGCAGCCATCTTATGAGTATGAGGCAACATACATGAGTCTGAGGCCACACACAGAGGACGAACAGCAAAAGGAAGGGGATGGCCTTCCTCCCTAGTGGATGGCAAGCACTCACACCCCACTCTTACTGCTCCTACTGCTCTGCTGACACTTGTTTCTACAGCAGGAATCCTCACTGACCCTGCTTCAGTGAAGGTCCTTAGGGCTCCTTTCCTCTGTGATGCTCTTTCCTTCCAGCATCCTAACCGCTCTTCCTCGTTATCCCTCAGGCTTTTATCTCCACGACTTGCCCTTTAAATCAAAATATTTCAAAAATGTCATGTTCTTTCCTGCTTCAGAGCCTTTGAGCATGCTATTCCTTCTGCCTGGACTTTTCTTTCCCCTTTCATTCTAGGTAGATATGACTCACTCTTCAGATTATTTTAGAGAAGGCTTCAGGATGCTCCCAATTAGGTCAGCCCCCATTGCACACTCCTGTGACATGTGCATCTCTCCTCTGAGGCCTTGCGGTACTCCCAGCTGCCCGCTTAGTGTTGCTTCCTAAGGGACTAAAGGTGCCTTGGACATGGGGCCTAGGCCTCTGTGCTCCCTGCCACATCCCAGCATCATGCACAGGTCCTGACACACTGTAAGTGCTCAGCAACTTATTGTTGAATAAATTAACAACTGCACCATTACACACTGTGCAAACATTGTAAACAAAACACATCACACTATGAAAGCCCATCACACAAACAGACCCTCAGCTGGTGGTCTAAAAGGGCTCAAGCCTGACAAGGCAACACGTTGGGAGTGAAGAAAGGCCAAGAGAATGGAACAGCACATCCAAAGGTCCTGCAGGGAGGGGAGTTTTGTTGGCAAATAGTCCATGAATGGAAGGTGATGTGGATGAGGTGGGCAAGGCAGCTGACCATTCAGTCTGAAAACAGTGGAGAGGAGCCTACGGAGTGGTGACCTATCCAGGTTTGAGTTTTGGAAGCCCACTTCTGCCCTCAGGATGGGAAATGCTGAAGGTGGGAGAATGGACATATGCACCCCAGATGCCCACTAAGTAGCCAGAAAGAGAGTGCACAGAACCTCAGTGTGCCATGATGTATGCTCACCTCTGTGTTCTGCTCTGTGCCATGGGTTTCCCATGTGTTAGGTCATTTAACCCCCAATAAACCCAGGATGAGGAAACTGAGGCACAGATGATTTACAACATGTCCAGGTCATGTGGCTGGTCAGTGGTGAAGCCTGGATGGAATCACCTTGTGGAGGCTATCCCACCCTGTGGCCTCCACAGCCCGGGTGATGGTGCAGTGGAATGGAGGAGAGCATGGGACCCAGGAGCTTGCAGAGGGAAATGGATTTGATGGGGCTGAGAGAGGGGAGGGAAGGTCTTAGAAAAAAGTCAGAAGCAGATAACAAACAATGTTAAGATTTGCTAAAACTGGATGATGCATTCACTTGTTTCCTATGCTTGAAACTGTGTGTGTGTGTGTGTGTGTGTGTGCATGTGCATGCGCATGTGTGCACAATGTTTTGTTGCTCCCTGTCAGACTGAGTGACCTGGAGGTCATTGGGGGTCTTGGCAACAGCTGCTTCCATGTCTTGTTAGGGCCAGACACCAGATGAGGGTAAATGGAGGAATGTGTGAGATTTGAGAACAAGGAGACAGAAAGTCTAGACAATTCTTCAGAGAAACTCAGCTATAAAAGGGAAGAGAGACAAAGGTCAGTAGCTAGTGATGTGTGAAGTGGAGACTCTCTTTTAAGAAATTGGGCATTGCAGACACACTCAAAGTCTCCTGCAGACCTCTCCTCAATCTCCTGCCCCTCCCTCCCTCCCCAAAGGCCATCAGGAACTTACTATTTGTCATTGTCATGCATGTTTCGATGTTTTTACTACATATTTATTCATCCAGAAACATCGTAAAGTATTTTCTTGGGTTCTCATCTGTGTATAAGTGGTATCACACTGCCTAGATCTCTCTGGAACATGCTCCTTTTTCTCCACAGGATGATTATAAGACTAACCAATGTGGGTAAGTGCACATCTATTTTAATTCCTCTGCAGCACCCCACTGTATGCACTTGCCCTCATTTATCCATCTGTTTACTGCTGGAATGTGGGGCGCTGCAGTAATGCTGAAAAGAACAGTCCTGTGCCACCTGGGGCCTGTGCTAGTGCTTCTCCAGGGAAGAGATCTGTGGGTGGGATGCTGGGGCTGCAGGCATCTTTGCCCTTACAGGCTTCACCAGATAGCGTGCCAACTTATTCTCTGCCAGCAGCGTGAAGTCCTGCTGCTCCCATCCCTCTCCCCCTGCTACTATCCCCTTCTGCACTTGCCAGTGGGGAGACTTGAGATTGCCAGATCACCAGCTGAAGGGCTTCTATGGACAAATTAAATATGGAGGAACAGGAAGTGTCTGCTGGGTGGCAGATGAGGAGACAGAGGCCAGGGCTGGGGTTTCAGGGGAGACATGTGTCCCTGAAGAATGGCCTATGGGTCAATGCAAGAATCCAGTTTCTCTTGCCATTTGGCACAATAATATGATCTCAGGCTCCTTGCTGTGCATAGCAGCCTCCCTGATGCATCCCAGCTGACCCTTTCCTGCCCCCACTACATTATGCCCACACCCCTTATTGCTGGATGTCTATTGGCTCATAGTCCCCACAGGACCCCAAGCTTCTTGAAGAAGGGACTATGTTACTCATTTCCTGAATCCCCAGAACTTTACAAGGGCCTGGCACATAGTTGGTGTTCTATAAATAACTTTGTGAGTTGCTTTAAAGTGCACTATTATAGCTTCCACCTGCACATATCTCCTAAATGAACTGAAAGAAGGGTGCTCTGGTTTCAGACACATGCACAATTTAAGAAAAAAGAGCCAAGTGGAGCCAGGAAGAAAGGACCCCAGCAGAGCACTGAATGTCAGGGAAAGAAGTTTCACCTTAAGAGTCTCCTAACGCTCCCCTGCCCTACCTTCTCTGGCCCCCAGCTACCTCACAGACCTCCTTCCCCCTCTCTCTACCTCTTATGTTCTCTGACCCCCAGCTACCTCACAGACCCTCCTTCCCCCCTCTCTCTACCCCCTATCTTCTCTGGCCTCCAGCTACCTCACAGACCCTCCTTCCCCCCTCTCTCTACCCTCACCTTCTCTGACCCCCAGCTACCTCACACCCTCCTTCCCACCTCTCTCTACCCCCACCTTCTCTGACCCCCAGCTACCTCACAGACCCTCCTCCCCCCCTCTCTCTACCTCTTATCTTCTCTGACCCCCAGCTACCTCACAGACCCTCCTCCCCCCTCTCTCTCCCTCTTCTCTTCTCTGACCCCCAGCTACCTCACAGACCTTCTTTCCCCCCTCTCTCTACCCCCTACCTTCTCTGGCCCCTAGCTACCTAACAGACCCTACTTTCCCCTTCTCTCTACACTCACCTTCTCTGACCCCCAGCTACCTCACAGACCCTCCTTCCCCCCTCTCTCTACCCCCTACCTTCTCTGGCCTCCAGCTACCTCACAGACCCTCCTTCCCCCCTCTCTCTACCCTCACCTTCTCTGACCCCCAGCTACCTCACAGACCCTCCTTCCCACCTCTCTCTACCCCCACCTTCTCTGATCCCCAGCTACCTCACAAATCCCTCTTCCCCCTCTCTTTTCCCCTACTTGTAAAATAAATTAATATGCCTTAGCCTTTTCTATAATAAACTGATCTTCATTCTTGTTCCTCATTAGAAAATTCTTATATTAATTTGTACTGCTCTTAATTTTGTTCTATCTTGCTCAGAAACAAGGAGCGGTTCTGAGACCAAGAAAGGGAAAAAGAGAACCTCAAGCCAGGCAAGCATGAAATAAGTTCAAATGTCTAAACTACAAGAGTAGGTACTGGGGAAGTATTATTTTTCACAGCAAGTTCAGGAAAGTCAGAACTGAAGTCTCAGGCTGATGACATAAAATTTATGGAGGAAATAAGGAAAGCAGGATTTCCCATTTCCTATTATAATTCTGTCTTGTCATTCCTGGAAAATGACCTCAGAAGGGGTAGAAGGAAAGCCTACAATGAGTCAGGTGACATAGGACAGTTGTGACCTGTCCCAGTCACATTTTATAATGCATAACCCATACAGATGGCCTGGGGGAGGTTTCTGGCAAATGTCCCCAGACCTCATCCTTTCCACTGTCCTCTTAGTCACTGAATTATCACTGGCTTGTATGAAGTTGTGTGAAACCTGCTTTCAAGAAATATGTGAGGGATGATGTGGGACATGAACTAGGACTGGAATTTGGGGGTATGCAAGGACTGAGGGGGGAGGGTGGCAGTCATACACTAAAAAGAGGAATTATAAGACTAGAACTTGGAACTCAGAAGGACAGATGAACTCAAAGTCAGCTGGACTGGTGCAAAGAATCTGAAAACAACTTAGGGAAAGTCTTAGTGGCAGATCCCCTTTAACAAGGTCCCTCCACCACTGTGGGAGTGGACAGCCTGAGGAGAACACCAGGAAAATTATGTTAGGAGGTACTGGGGAGAAGCAGACACTGATAGAAAAACCCAAGGAGCATTAACAAGGACCACAAAGAAAGTAAATTGTCAGGAGCATGAACCAAAAGTGCTGGTTATGTCTATGAGCCTGACAGGCCAGCCAGAGCTAGGGGCAAGGCAGGCTTCCCCAAAGCCTTGAGGTGGGCAGGACAGTAAGTGGTTGAAGGAACCCTAGCTTCCTGTTCAGGTCCTCTGGATCTGGCCTTTACTAGAGGATGGATGGGTCCATTAAGCTTATCAGGTTCACAAATGTAAAGAAGCCATAGGGAGGAAAGCATGTGATGGAGGACAAGACAAAGACCCAAAATGACTGTGACGAGCTGAAGAATAGGATAGCAGTCAACAAAGATGAATATCAGATGTTCTTGGGGCTAAAATCCAACTGCTTGAATAAAAGATGGGGAAGATACAGACAGTTAGGGCTTTTACTCAAGGAGTCAGCAGAAATAATGACCCTGCAAAGGTTAGCACAAACTTGGGCTGCACAATAGTGGCTGGATCAACAAAGTTGCAATCTTGATCAACTCAGGTTGGGTCAGCCCTCACCTGGAGGCTCAGTTCATAGAGTCCCACCTGTAGAACAACTTGAGCAGAAGAAACTTGGTGGCATGTGACTGTGAGTCAGGACATCCTGTCACATGAATAAAAATTAAAACCTGGGAGGTTTCTCCCAAAGGCAAGAAGAGTCAGAGAGAATGTGAGAGCTATTTTCACATAAATTAAGGGTATAATGGCAATAAGGATTCAGAACTATCATCAGAACCAAAGAGTGGGAGTCAGAGACACAGAAGTTCAGCTCAAACAAAGAAAACCTAGGACCCCTCTGAGCTGCTTCAAAGGGAAGAGCTATCTCAGTAGACAGCATGTTCACTGGCAAAGGCAATCTGTCAGGAGATGCTGCAGAGAGAATTGAAAGGAAATGGCCAGGAAAGCAACCATTTACTTCAAACCCCAATGGCAGATTTCAGTCTTCTGAAAAATTCTCTCCAAATTTATGAGAATGGTACTCGTTCCCCGACTAAAACAGGCAAATGAGGTTATGTTGTTTGTATTGTGGGTTGACAAAAATATAATTTAAAATAATTTCTACTTGTAAAACATCCTTAACCTATTTCATTAGGTGATAGAAAGCAGTGGAGATTTAAAATGTACTGTTTTGTGTCAGGCACTGTGGCCATACATATTTTTTATCTTTAACTTAATCCAAAACAACAATCCTATGAGGTATTTCTATTTTCCTTTAATAGATCAGAAAACTATGGCTTGTAGAAGAAGTTACATAACTTGAATTAGGTTGAGCAGGCCATGAATGAGAGATCAAAGACTCAAAATGGCCTTCATAAGATTTTAAGCTTCAGATGGGGATGTAAAAAACTGGAAAGAGCATTGCTCTCATCTTGCAACCAAAAACTTCTCAATAATTTGTGAAATCACAACTTTTATTGAGTAAATAAGAGATCTGAGATTGCAGAACAAAACAACTAACCCAAAATCTAAATAAAAACAGGTAACTCCAAGGAGAGACAGGACACAACCCCCTGTTTATTTGCAGCAGACAATGGACACCCTTGAAACTTTTAATGAATTGCTAAGGGTTGAACATGGACTAATGTGACAACCTCACTCTAAAATAAGATAACACTACAAAAATTTAAAGACTCTGTTGGACTGAGAGTGACCATAGCAATAAGAAAACCCAAACACAGCTCAACTTAGATGACTCAATTCCAAACTAACGACTCAGAAAAATGAGAGGGAGAATATCTGTTTCCAGGCAATAACACTAGTTACATTAGTCTCCACTGTCCTATAAAAAATGTCATCTTAAAAATAAAAAAGCATATGGGGTGCCTAGGTGCCTCAGTCAGGTAAGCATCCTATTCTTGATACTGACTCAGGTCAGGGTCTCACAGTCGTTAGATTGAGCCCTTCATTGGGCTCTGAGCTAGGTATGGGGTCTGCTTAAGATTCCCTTTCACCCTCTCCTTCTGCCCCCTCCCCTTCATTCTCTCTCTCTCTCTCAAAAATAAATGAATAATAAATAAATAAATAAATAAATAAATAAATAAATAATAAGTAAAATAACTATAACTAACATGTTAAACATTCAAGTGGAAAAGGTATTCAGCCTGCATGATCAGATGGGCAACTTCAACAGAGACATAAAAATTATGAGAAATAATAATGGGATTGCTAAAAATGAAAAGTGTGATAAAAGAATCAAAAGTGTTTTCATGGGCTCAATAATAGGATCAATAGAGCTGAGGAAATACTCAGTAAACTGAAATATAGGTCCATCTAAATTATGTAAACTAAACCACAAAAAGAAAAATTAGTGAAAAAATAGAGCACCTAAAAGCTGTTGGATAACATAAAACAGTCTAATGTATATACATGCAAAATCCCAGATGGAAAGAAGAGGAACAGTGCAGAAAAAAACATATTTGAACAGATAATGCCCAAAAATTAATGACAGATACCAAACCACTGATCCAAACTCTCAAAGAATATCAAACAGAATAAATATACCCACTCCCTAAAAAATATAAACATATTATATTTAAACTCCTGAAAACCAAAGATAAAGATAAAATCTTGAAGGCAGCCACAGGGATGGGAAAGACACTACATACAGAGGAAAAAATATAAGAATTACAGAAGACTTTCATCAGAAACTATACAAGCCAGAAGACAATACAGTGACATGTTTAAAGGATTGAAAGGGGTGGGTGGAGTCAATTACATATTTAATAAAATACCTTTTAAAATTAAGGAAAGGGACATCTGAGTGGCTCTGTGTTTTAAGCACCTGACTCTTGATTTTCGCTCAGGCCATGATCTCATGGTCGTGAGATCCAGCCCCTCATCCAGCTCCATGCTGGGTGTGGAGCCTGCTTAAGTTTCTTTCTCTCCCTCTCCCTTTGCCCCTCCTAGCTCTCAAAAAGAAAAATTGTTAAAATTAAGGAAAAATAAAAACATGTTTATCAAACAAAACAAAGAAATCTATTGCCAGTATACCTGCTCTAAAAGAAATGTAAAAGGAAGTTCTTCAGATAGAAAAAAAATGATACAAAAACCTGGATCTACAGAAACAAATGAAAGCACTGAGAATGACATAAGTGAAATGTCATAACACTAATTCTGCTCTAAAATTTAACTTATGTTGGGGCACCTGGGTGACTCAGTTAAGTATCCCAACTCTTGATCTCACCTCAGGTCTTGATCTCAGAGTCTGTGCTTGGCTCTGTTTTGGGCTTCATGCTGGTCATGAGGCCTACTTTAAAAAGTAAAATAAAAGTTAGCTTATGTCTAAACAAGGAATGGGGCACCTGAGTGGCTTTAACTTTAAACAAGGGTCAATAAAATTCTTTGGCAAAGAATCAAATAGTAAATATTTTAGGCTTTATGAACCATATATGGTCTCTGTCACATATTCCTTGTTTTTACAGTTACTTTTGTCTGTTATATTTTGTTCTGAATTTTTTAGAACCCTTTAAAATGTAAAAACCGTTATTAGCTTGAAGACTATACACACACAGGCTTCAGGGTCTCCACCTCAGGGAATATGAAGTAAATAAATCTCTTTCTATTCTCCAGATGTTTACCTGCTAAGTACAACTAAAGCCCCTGGACATCATATATAAAACAAACATCAGAAGACTGAACAGTGGGGAGAAAACAGAAGATGAGCTACTGACTGAGGGACCCATGGGAAAACAGTGCTATACCTCTTAGGTTTTCTTTTTACCTCATATATCCCAGACTTGTAGTAGAAGAAGCTGACTACCAGAAATACAATAAGCACAGATATCTCAAACTCCCAATAAATGCTTGCTTTCTCTAATCAAAGACCAGCAAAGGGGCTGTCCAGCAAGACAGAGAACTTTTAGACAATAACCAATCAACTCCAGCCAAACAGCACAGAAAAAGTGTGGTCATACTGTATGGACACTAGCAAGAGCCAGTGGAGAGCCTAGACTTTAACCTAACCTCCATCAGAGAGTTGTCAGAGAGGTCTGAGTCTTTCATTGCCCTGAGCAGTAAGATCTCACCACAGTGCAGTAGAGACCATGCAGGAGTCTGGATTTCCACTCTTCACTGACAGAAAAGAGGTACCCTTGCCTGTCTTCAAGGGTGGGATCAGAGACAGCCTTGCAGAGAGTCATGACTTTTGCCACTGCCCAATGGTAAGGAGGCCAACACCCCTAGCCTCAATGGTGGCCCTTGGGGAATAGTAATGAATCACTCCTACCCTCCTAGCCACAGTAATATCAATAAAGGTCTAGTGCAGGGCCAAATTACCATACCAAAAATTTCCAGGTTTCAGTTGGAAATCACTTGCCATAACAAGAACCAATACAATGTCAACTTGAATGAAAAAAGACAGCAACAGATAGCAAAACTGAGATGAAAGAGATGTTTGAATTATCTTATGAAAATTTTAAATCAGTCATCATAAAAGTACTTCAGTAAATAATTATAAACATGCCTGAAACAAATGAAAAATAGGAATTCTCAGCAAAGATATAAAAGGTATAATGGAGAACCAAAAAGAAATTATAGAACTAAAAAACATAATATCCCAAATAATAAAATCAATGGATGGGCTCCACAGCAAAATGGAGAGAATAATATAATGATGATGATGATGATGATGATGATGATGATAATAATAAGCCAATAAACTTGAAGGTAAAATAGAAATTACCCAATCAGAACAATAGAAGAAAAAAATAGACTGAAAAAAAAATGAACAGAGCCTCAGAGACATACAAGATAATAGCAAATGATATAATACTCATATCATTGGAATCCAAAAGAAAAAAAAAAAAGAGAATAAGACTGAAAAAGTATTTGAAGAAATAATAGCTAAAATTTCCCCATATTTGACAAAAAAAAAAATTCAAGAAGCTTGAAGAATTTGAAACAGGACAAGCCCAAAGAAATTTATTCCAAAACATATCATAATCAAATTTCTGAAAAGTAAAGACAAGGAAAAAAATATTGAAAGCAGCAAGGGAGTAATTATACCTTACCTATCAGAGAAAACAATTCAAATGACAGCATATTTGTCATTACAAACTAGGGAGGAAATAGCACAACATTTTTCAAATGGTGAAAGAAAAAACTCAAAATTACACATCCAGAGAAAATATCCTTCAAGAATTAAGGAGAAATGAAGACATTCTCAGGCAAAGGAAAAGTAAGAAAATTTGTTACCAATAGTCCACCTGAAAGAAATGGCTACCAGGAGTTTTCTGAACAGAATGGAAATGTTGGAAAGAAGGCTCCTACATTAGAGTGGGAAAAAGCACGAAGTAAAGAATCAAAACATATAAGTAGATGTTTAATAAGTATAATAAATATAATAAGTTTAATAAGTATAATACATTTTTCTCCTCCTTCTAAATGTTCTAAATTATGTTTGAAAGTTGAGCCAAAATTATAATACTGTTGTTTGTGGTCCTAAATGTGTGTAAAGGATGTATGTAAATCAATTATACTACAAATCTGGGAAGGTAAAAGAACTTAAAAGGAGAAGTTCTATACTCAAACTGGTAAAGTGTGGACAACTGTAGGTTGTGATTAGTTATGTATATATAACTTAATACATAGAGATACCACAAAAATATCTATCCAAAATATGTACTTAAAATACTATAGATGTGGAGAAAAGGGAACCTTCATGCATTGTTGGTAGGAATACAAGTTGGTACAGCCCCTATGGAAAACAGTATGAGGACTCCTCAAAAAGTTAAAAATGCAACTAACATATGATTTGGTACTTCCACTACTATTTTCCCAAAGAAAATGAAAATGTTAATTCAAAAAGATATGTGCACTCCTATGTTTATTGCAGCATTATCTACAATAGCCAAATATGAAAGCAACCCACATGCCCATCAATAAGTGAACAGGTAAAAAAGAAGTGATACACACACACACACACACACACACACACACACGCACAAACAGTGGAATACTACTCAGACATAAAAAAAAAATGAAATCTTGCTATTTGTGACAGCATGGATGGACCTCGAGAACATTATGCTCAGTGAAATAAGTCACACATATGATTTCATATCATATAAAAAAACAAAACAAATAAACAAACAAAAACAAACAGACTCTTAAATACTGAGAACAAACTGAGTTGCCAGAGGAAAGGTGGGTGGGGGGATGGATGGGTGAAATAAGAGAAGGAGATTAAGAGGTACAAACTTCTATTTATAAAATAAATAAATCATGGAAATGAAAAGTACAGCACAGGGAATATAGTCAATAATATTGTAATAACATTGTATGGTGACTACACATACTCACCGTAGTGAGCATTGAGTAGTGTGTAGAATTGTTGAATCAGTAATATAACATTGTATGTCTATTATAATTCAGTAATATATAATAAAAACACTATAGATAAATTAAAATTCTAAAAAAATGTTTAAATATCCCACAAGGAAAAAAATTTTAAAAAACCAACACGAAAAATAGAACAAACAGAAAACAAAAATTAAAACAATAGACTTAAACCCTAACATGTCAAAATTACATTAAATGTATATATTCTAAATTCTGCAATTAGAAGTCAGAGATTGACATAGAGGATAAAAAATAACCCAAATTTATGCTCTCAACAAGTAATTCACTTCATTATAATGGTATAGAGAAGTTGGTGTTAAAAGGATATAAAAAGATATACCATGCAGATATTAATCAAAAGAAAGAATGAGTGACTATATGGATCAGATAAAATTAACTTCAGAGTTTACTCTGGGTAAAATTAGCAGAGACAGAGAGGAACATACATAATGATAAGAGGGTTAATCCACCAAGAAGACAGACATGAATCCTAAATGTGTCCTTATCAAACAACAGAGCTGCAAAAACAGTGGGCAAAAATTGATGGAACTGAAAAAAGAAATAGACAAATCCTTAGTTTTGAAGTTGGGACTTCAACACCCATCTCTCAACAATGGATAGAACAAAAGACAAAAACAGCAAGGAATAGAACTCAATAAAACCATCAACCAAGAAAATCTAATAAAAATTTACAGAAACCTCCACCCATTCACACATTCTTTTCAAGCACCCATGCAACATACACCAAGCTAAACCATATCCTGGGCCATAAAACAAATCCCAATAAATTCCAAAGATTAAACTTCTATATTATGTGTTCTCTGACTACAATAGTACAAAAAAAAAAAAAAAAAAACAGAAATAAAAGAACATAAAGATAACAGAAAAGTCCCCAAACACTTGGAAACTAAGCAACACCTTCTAAATAAGTTATAGGTAAAATAGAAATCCCAATGGAAATTTTAAAAACACACTGAACTTAAAGAAACTAAAAATACAACATATCTAATTCGTGGGATGGAGCTAAAGAAATATATATATGGAAGTCTGCTTGGGCCACCATAACAAAAAGCCACAGACTAGGTGGCTTAAAGAACAGAAATTTATTTCTTACTGTTTTGGAGGCTAGGTCTAAGATCAAGGTGCCAGCTGATTCAGTTTCTGGTGAGAGCTTTCTTTCTGGTTTGTAGATGGCTGCCTTCTCACTGTGTGCTCACATAGCAATGGGAGGGGAGGAAGCTCTGATAACTCTTCTTAGCAGGACACTAATCCTGTCAAATCAGGGCCCCACCCTTATGACCTCTGTAATCTTAATCACCTGTTTATAGGTACTGTCTCCAAGATAGTCACATTGAAGCCTGTAGCTTCCACACATCTATTTGGTGGAGGAACACAATTCAGTTCATAGAACAGTGTTCAGAGGGAAATTATAGCACTAAGAAAAGAGAAAATGTCTCAAATCAATTATCTAAGTTCTCCACTCAAGAACTTTGAAAAGGAAGCACAATAAACCCAAAGGAAGCAGAAGGAAGGAAACAATAAGGAAAGATAAGAACAAAGGTCAGTGAATTTGAAAACATAAAACCAACAGAGAAACAAAAAGCTGGTATTATGAAAAAGTTCAATAAAATTGACAAACCTCTAGCAAGAAAAAAGAAGACACAAATTACCCATATCAGGAATGATAGGAGACATCACCAAAGACCTGGGAGACATCAAAGAGTAATAAGAGAATATTACAAATAAAAAGAATATACAAATATAGAGAATATTACAACTCTCTATATATGAATTTGACAACTTGATGAAATGAGTCAATTCTTTAAAAAAAAACTATGGTACAAACTACCATAACTCATGCAATATGAAATAGATAATTGGAGAGGCTAATAACTAGTAAGGAAATTGAACTCATTGTTAAGGACTACCCCTGAAAAATCCCTAGGCCAATATAGTTTCGTTGGATAATTCTACTAAATGTTTAAAGAACACTAATTCTATACAATATTTTCTGAAAATAGGAGAGGAAATTAGAGAAAATAATAGAGAAAAATAGAGAAAATTAATTCCCAATTAATTTTATGAGGTTAGTGTTACCTCAATATTCAAAGTAAAAATAGGGGCGCCTGGGTGGCGCAGTCGGTTAAGCGTCCGACTTCAGCCAGGTCACGATCTCGCGGTCCGTGAGTTCGAGCCCCGCGTCAGGCTCTGGGCTGATGGCTCAGAGCCTGGAGCCTGTTTCCGATTCTGTGTCTCCCTCTCTCTCTGCCCCTCCCCCGTTCATGCTCTGTCTCTCTCTGTCCCAAAAATAAATAAACGTTGAAAAAGAAAAAAAATTAAAAAAAAAAAAAGTAAAAATAAAAAAGCATAGTACAATAAAGGAAAACCACAGACTGATACATTTCCTGAATATGGACAAAAAAATCTTAATGAAATATTAGTGAATAGAATTCAGAAATGTATGAAATAGTATATACAAGTGAAGTATATTCCAGGAATGCAAGGGTGGTTCAAATATTGAAAATCAACACCAACCATCATATTAATAAGGTAAAGAAAAAAAATTACATTAGCATTTTAATTGATGCAGAAAAGTCATTTGACAAAATTCAACCTCAATTCATGACAATAATTCTCAGACATCTAGGAATAGAGTAGAACTTCCTCAACTTGCTGAAGATCATCTACCAAAAAACTTACAGGGACCATTGTACTTGATTCTGAAGGACTGAGGCTTTCCCCCTGAAGACTGGAAACAAAGCAAGTACAGCCCCTGTCACCACTCTTACTCAACATGGTGCTAGAAGTCCTACCCACTGAATATGCTTAGAAAGAAAAGGAACACAGGAAAAATAGGAAGGACTAAAACTGTCACTATGTATGTGTGATCTCTGTAGAAATTATGATCTCTGTAGAAATTCCTGAGGAATCTGCAAAACCAAAATCCTATAACTAATAAATGAGCTTAGTAAGGTCACAAGAATGAACATCAGCATATGAAAATCAGTTATATTTCTATAGTCTAACAATGAACACTTGAACAACAAAATTTTAAAATACAATACTATTTAAAATGAGTCAAAAATGAAATGCTTAAGTATAAATCTAACAGAACATGTACAGATGTATTCTGAAAACTACAAAATGCTGATGAAAAAAATCATAGAAGATCTAAATAAATGGGAAGATATGCCATTTTCATATACTAGAATCTTAATATAGTGAAGATGTCAATACTCCCCCAGATTTCCATACATGATTGTTACAATTCCTATCAAAATCCCAGCATGGTTTTTACAGATTTTTATGGTAAATTTGTATGAAAATGGAATGGAACAAGAAGAGTTAAACATTAAAAAAGAGAGAGGGAGAGAATAAAGTTAGGAGCTTTCCGTCTATCTGATTCAAACTGATTCAAACCACGCAGTAATCAAGACTGCATGGTACTGGTGGAGGAACAGACCCATAACAATGAAACAGAATAGAGAACACAGTAACAGACTGTAGTAAATGTACCCAATTGATTTTTGTGCAAAGGTGCAGAAGCAATGTAATCAAGGAACCTTTCAGTAAACAATTAGACATACATAAGCAAAACCAAGCCAAAACAAAACAAAACAAACTTGACCTAAGCCTCATGCCGTGTGCAATAATTAACACAAACTGGAACAGGGATTTTAGCATGTAAATGTAAAACTATAAAACTCCCACCCAGCCCCCCCAAAAAAAGAAAATCTTTGGGATGTAGGGCTAAGCAAAGAGGTCTTAGACTTGACACCAAAAAGGAAGAAAATTAAAATTAAAAACTTTTGTTCTGAGAAAGATCCTTCTAAGGGAATAAAAAGACAAGTTATTGACTAGTACAACATATCTGCAACCAACATACCTGATAAGAACTAGTACCTAGAATAACAGTAAAAAATGAAAAAATCCATTTAGAGTATGGGCAAGGACCTGAACAGACATTTTACAGAAGAGGACATAGAGATAGCAAAGAAGCACATGAGAAGACGTTCAGTGTCACCAGCCACTGGGGAAATGCAAAACAAAACCACAATGAGCTATCACTACACATCTACCAAAATGCAAAATTAAAACTAGTAACTACACCAAAAGCTCATGAGAATGTATAAAAACTGGACCAAAACATATATTATGGTAGGAAGTTAATGGGATGGCAGCTCTAGAAAACAGTTTGACAATTTCTTTCAAAACTAAACATACAATGACCAAACAAACCAACCATTGCACACTTGGACATTTATCCCAGAGAAATGAAAACTCAGGATCACATAAAAGCCTTGCATGAATGTTTTTATCAGCTTTATCCATAACAGCCAAAACTTGGAAACAACCCAGGTGTTCTTCAATGGATAACCAGTTGATCAAACTGGTACATCCATACCATGGGATACTACCAAGCAGTAAATAGAAACAAACTTACTGATATGTGCACCAACTTGGATATATACACCAATCTAGAGACTTATGCTGGGTGAAAATACTCAATCCCAAAATATTACACACTGTATGAGTCTGCTGATTTAACATTCTTGAAATAACAAAACTATAGAAATGGAAAACACGGGTAGTAAGGGGTTAAGGATGGGGTTGGGGGGGGTCTCAGGAGTCTCACTAGGGAAGCAGTTCTGCCCTGATCTGCACCTTCTTTCTCTGCACTGTCCCCTTCAGCATCATGGTGGCTGCTACTTTCTTTTTTAAATTTTTTTTTAACGTTTATTTATTTTTTTGGGGACAGAGAGAGACAGAGCATGAACGGGGGAGGGGCAGAGAGAGAGGGAGACACAGAATCGGAAACAGGCTCCAGGTTCTGAGCCATCAGCCCAGAGCCTGACGCGGGGCTCGAACTCACGGACCGCCAGATCGTAACCTGGCTGAAGTCGGACGCTTAACCGACTGCGCCACCCAGGCGCCCCTACTTTCAATACAACCAGAGCTTTCTCTGGTCAAAGAGAATCTCCAAAAATGTGTCTATAGAAGTAGAATGAAGAGAAATTTGATTCAAGCACATAAGCATTTCAATAAATTACTCATTGAAAGTGATAAAAGGATTTTTTTCAAATCACCAAGTGTGTCCTGCAATGTAGATTGGTTTCAGTAGACCATGTCCACTAGGAAATTGCTAAAGTCAGATTCTTAAACATGCATAGGTCCCTGCAAGGAACACTGAGGGAGGGGACTGCAGTGCCAGACATTGAGACAGGTACCGACTCTTTTTTGACAGCAATAGCAGTCCTATTGTGCCAGATCTATTTATCAAAAACAATGCTTAAGTTTTCTGTAAGACATATTTCTTAACTTGTGTGAGGGTTTTAAATTCTAGGACTGCCTTTGCACTCAGTTGAGTTCCTCTGGAAATCAGAAAAGCAAATCCTACCCCCTGAAAAGGAATCCATAGTCATGCCTGGAGGTGGGGTGTAGGAGCTCATCCCTGGATGGCTGTTCAGACCATGGAGCCTTAGAAATATAGGTTAGGGCAGCTTTTGAGGTCTCATAGTCCATCTTATCCACTCAGTTGATTGATGTGGAAATAGCTGTCCACCATTATGCTGGATAGCTCCAGTCCCAAGTGATGCACAAGGTTGGGACTTGGCCAGGCCCTGTAGGAGACAGAGAGGAGGAAGCAAGCCTGAGATGCTCACAGACATGGCCTCTGAGATGGAGAGCGGTTCCAAATGTGACAGAAAAAACCTATAAAGTTATCCACCTGCAGTGGAACAACCTAGAGTTGACCTCTGACTGCAGGGGCTCGGAAGAAGCAATCCAAAGGAACCTACAGTGATAGCTGCACAGGTGTGGGCAGGGTCAGCACCAGCCTTCAGCATGGGGAGGGTCAACTGACCCTTTGTGGTAAGACTGAATCCCAGCACTATCATTTAACAGCTAGTGATGCTGGCTATATATCACCCTCTCTTTGCCTCAGTTTCCTCAACTGTAAAATAGGGCTTATTGTGGTAAGACTCAACATGACATGACATTAACCATATCAGAACCATACAATGAGTAGAAAAGTAGACAGAGACAGAAGACCTGCCTGCCCCATGGTACCCACTCCCAGCCCCTCACAAGGCTGGCAGTTCTTAGCTTCATTCCTTAAGGGCCCTCTGGAGCCACAGGCATTTTAATTCCAATAATTGGTATCCCTTGGGAGGAGAAACAAATGCTCCAGTCATTCCCACATTTGATGAAGCCCAGAACTCCCTGAAGGCACTGCCAAAATCGAGGGTCCCTGGATAAGCCCAGCTCAGAACCTGCGGGGTTTGGTGGCTTTGCCTTCAGCAAGAGGTGAGGCATTCGTTTGCTCATTTCAGCTCTCCAGCAAACACTTACTGAGAATGGGATGCAGTACCATGGAAAATTCCAGTTTTCATTGCAGTCTATGGGCTTTGAAGCAGGGGAAGCTTACCTATATTCTCATTGTTATTCTGCCACTCACTAGTTGTATGATCATTTTTCTCAATCTCTGCAAGGCTCAGTTTTTTCATCTTTAAAATGAGAAGAGAAGTCCTCACCTCCTCTCAGGTGTTGAAAGGGTTAAATGGTAGGCTTTTTGGAGTAAGGGGTCCAGCACAGGCTTCATATAGAACAGAGGCTTAGTGTTTCTTGGATATAGAATGGAAGGAGAAGAAGGCCAAACTGCATCCCTCCTGGCCCCAAGCCACCCCATCCTCCTTGCCATGACCTCCCTGGACCTTTGGCCCATCCAGCTCACTCCTGGGTTCCCAGTCTGGACCTTCTAAACCTCTCTTGCACATGGCTGCCTGATCTAGCCATAGCTAGCCTATGCTCAAACTCCTTCAGTGGCTTCCAAGTGCCAGGAGAAAGCACCCAGATAACTTATGCTGAACTATCAGGCCTCTGGCAGAGCCTACCAGACTAACCAGGCTTACTCTGTACCCTACTGACCTGACCTTCTACATCACTCACTCCCCAAATCTTGGGCACTCTGTGCTTCCCCAAAGACTCTCCCTTTCAGTCCACTGGACACAGGTTCAGCTCATAGTGCCTTCTAAGGCACTTTGGCCCTTCTCACTTTGGGCTTCCACAGCAACCAGGCAAATACCTGCCTTCCTCATAACACTTAGAGTTTCTCATCCTAAGTGCACCTTTTCATGTATGTGCCCCATGCAGGTGGTAAAGTTTCAGATTGAGCCATATGGCCTTATTTATGTGTATCTGTGACCTCAGCCAGAGCAGGGCTCAGCATGAAAGTGTTCAGTGCATGTTTGTAGAAGGAAGGAAGGAAGGAAGGAAGGAAGGAAGGAAGGAAGGAAGGAACTAAGGAAGGAAGGAACGAAGGAAGGAATGAAGGAACGAAGGAAGGAACGAAGGAAGGAAGAAGGGAGGGAGGGAGGGAACAGAAGGGGAAGGAGAGGAGGGAAGGGAACCAAGTGGGAGGGAGGGAGTTAGCCAGTTAGTTACTTCGTTACTTAGTTAGTTGCAAAAATGAGAAAAGAGCTATTTGACCCAGAGGAGTAGAATCAAACTTGACTTTGTGAGCTTACACTTGAGCAAATTAATCAGAGCCTGAGAAGCAAGTTCATGTTCCGGCCATGATGCCAAGAAATGAAATGGCTCCCATCCATCTTGTGCCTCTCTTTTGTTATCCAAATTATACTGTGAAAGGCAGAAGCAGCATAATGAGGCCCTATGCATTCTTGGAGGGGGAAGGAGAGCAGGGAACAAAGGCCTCCAACCTTCCAGGAAGGAGGTGCCCTCATTTTCTTGGGCAGCCCAGCTTCCTTTGAAAGCAAGAAAGTAGCACAAATCTACTGTCATGGCAACCACTCCTAAGCCATGCTGGGAAGTGGTAACTTACTGTAAGTGCTCCAGAGGCCAGGTCCCCCCAATTTCCAGGCTGCCAAGGAATAGGAGCCCTTTAAAACAAGTGGCAGATCACACCTTTCAAGCCCTGGTCCATCCACAGTGATGGATGGGGAACGCTTCCATCATCACCCACCATCTGCTCCATCACAGGGTGTAATTTCCCTGTCCTGGGCTCCAGTTTGAAAGCAGCCTGTAACTATAAACCCAAAGAGCTGTAAACAAAGACTCATGCGTAAATAGACAAAAGGAGACATCACCTCCCGGCTCACATTGAACACTGAACTTGTAACAATCAGAGGGAGACACCAGAAGCAGGCACACCTGGGTTCTCCCCCCTGGAGCTGATGTTCACCTGACATTCCTGGAGCCCACCAGGGCCAGATCCAGCGTAAACATTGGGCATATGACCTTGGTTGAGGGTTCCTTGGGACCAGGCAGTGTAGTATGAACCTTATGCACATCCTCCTTTACTCATCATCATGAGTTCCTAAATAAGCACTTGCAGCAGAACTGTCTGCAGGCCTGGAACTCAGACAGTTGTGGGAGACAAAACTGACCTCTGTCTTATCAGCGCCTTTAGCTCCTGGGGTCTACTTGCAGCAGGTGTTACAACTAGCAAGGAGCAGAGTCCAAACTTAACCACAATTCTGCCTGACTTCAAAGCCCACGGTGTATAGTAGTTATAATACCACCCAGCATCCAGTCAGATGCACAGAGCAGGAATGTAATATGGAGTGCCAGTCACAAAAGTGTTGAAAGGCTGCAGAATTAGGAGGAGAAGCTGAGGTTACCCAGATGCTAATAACCATGGGGAGTTGTTAATAGCTCTGGAGCTGGAGAAGCAAGAGAAGAAACAGTGTAGCTGTAGCCATGATCACCACACCTCTGAGGCTCAGAGCACATGCTGCCCTTGCTGTTGCTATTGGAGCCACCAACCCCACCACTTAGCAGTGAATGAGATGCCCTCACTCTTGTGGACAGTGCATGAGCCAGAGCCCATGAGTAATGTGTGACCAAGCCTGCAGGAGCACTTGACACTCCTGCTTCTGCTGCTGGAGTTGATGGGCAGGTCAGTGGGGAGAGCAGAGGTAGACCAGGAACCTGTTACAGTTGCCAGAGGCAGCATCACATAAAGGGGAGAAAAAGATGGTTTCTCTCTTCCTATGCCCTCCTGTTTCCTGCCAGGGCCTCCCATTGGGCAGGACTAACTGGAAAGCAGCCAAGAAGTCATCTAGGGAATGTAGTCGCAGGCTTCCAGCCCTGTGGCACTGAGGAGAACATGAAGGGACAGAGAGGGGTCTGGGGGCCTACTGAAGGTCTAGTACTGGACTAGCAAATGTCCCAGGTTCCAGACCTCAGGTCTGCTTGACAGACAGTGGCTTTCGAGGATGCTGCAGGGAGAAGGTTTTTGTCCAGACCTGAGCTCAGTAGGAAACCAGGCATTAAGAGGTTAACAACATCTTGAAGGTGAGAGGGAGAGTGGTGGTGTGTGCATCTTGTATTTAGCATCTGCACTCCAGTGAGAAAGCTCCCAGTGCATGGGCCAACCCTCCAAGATGAAATCCGATAAAGACCCAGGTTTAATCAATGTCCTAACACAAGCCACCACCTGAATGCCAGGCACTGCACTGCACCCTTTAAATACATTTTCTTCATTCAGTCCTCACAACAGTCCCAGCAAGTAGACATTTGTGTCTCATTTTACAATCGAGGACACTGACATTTAGGAGGTTATGTAAGTTAGCTCATGAATGAAGAGGCAGCAGAGGTGACATTGGGCCCCAAATGTGGCTCTGTGCTCATACATGTTTCCTCGGAACACCCCATCACCAACTCCCACGGCAGCACCCCTCTCCAGGCCTTGTGTATGCTCAGGTAGACTGAGCCCTGATTTCTCTTCCTGTCTCTAAGCACGTGGCTCCCTAGGTTAGGCTCACACTTGTCCAGATGATCCTTCCGAAGTCCATCTCCTCAGGTCGTCCCTCTCTTAACACAGGTGCACACACCACCACTCAAGGCCTTCCCAGGCCCTTCATGGTTCTCCAGAGATTCCCACTCAGCTGGTCTTGGAAGCAACCTACAAATTTGTCATTCTGAAAGTTCCCAGGAGATTCTGGTTCTCTGTCCACTCTAGAAATCCCAGACATCCAAAGCCCTCAGGTCCTGCCTCAACCCACAGTCTCCTGACTCAGCCTTTCCAGGCTAGAACATGGGACCCGGTGATCCTTGACAGCCTGTGATTCCCCCAGGACATGCTGCTTCTCTCTGGGGTCTTTACCCTCCTCACTACTTTCCCTGCTATGGCCGCCTCCTCCTCATTCTGCTGGACTCATGTCTTGTTCCTCCAGGTCCTATGCAGGACCACACTGCTCTGTGCTCCCAGAGTTCCATGCCATTGCTTCTTGCAGCAATTTCCTGATTGGGTCTCTTCACCCCACCACGCTGCAAGCTCCTCAGACGGGGATCAGTAACTGCTGGTGTGTGTCCCCAGCACCAAGCATAGCATCTGCCACCAAGAGAAGCTTTTAAAAATGTAGGAGGAGCTTAGTTTCCTTCCCACTGCACAGACTCTGCTGTTCACACCTCAAATTGGCACAGGCTTTTCAAAGCTGCCTGGAGAGGACTTGCACTTCAAGTAAAGCCCACCTGGATGGTGTGGGACAGAGAGGTCATGAGCATGAGTCTGAGACTCAGATAAGCCTGGGCTTGAATTCCCAGCTTTGCCATTCACTTGCTATGTGTCCCAGGGTAAATGTCTGCCATTCTATGAGCCTCACTAGGAATGAAGTAGTGTGCTCTAGGGCATAGGAAGGTGGTAAGAATTGAACGTGGTAGCCTATGTAAAGCACCAGGCACTCAGGAGCCTTACATAACTGGGAGACTTTTCACAAGCTGTGACTCTGACCCGAAAAATGGCCTAATTCCCTTCCTAGATTCTCCCCCTTCCTTTTCTGACTCCTTGCCATTTTCCCAAAGTTACACAAGACCCATAGTGGTTCTGTGCATGAGATGGGGCAGCCCCTGTGGGCTGTGCACAGATGGGAAGGACATGGAAGAGTAGTTACCTGGCCCAGGGCCACCTCCTGATGTGACAGCTCAAGCAGGGAGAGGCCCCATTTCTCCTGACTCTGTGCCCCGTGCCACATTCCATTCACCAGGGACTTTTCAAGCTTAGCTGTGACTCACTTTTAGCCTTTACAAACCTGAGTAAACCCCATAAAGCAGAAAGACAGCAGGAGACAGACAGACAAAAGAGAGACTTTCTCTGTTCCCAGAATGTCTTGGAAAAATGTCACCACAGGCACACAGGCACCAGTGCTTTCCACATAGCTGGACACACAGCAAGGTGTGGACCAGCCTCGAGCTTCCTGTCACCATGGGCATTTAGATCCTGTGTAGTAGCAGACTCTGTGTGATGACACAAGTGTATGTATTCACCACAACAGTGACATTCTGTCCAGGCCATCCATTGTCCAGTGGGGGTCCTCCTGGCTCTGACATGGAACTGGATGAGGGAAGCTCTTCTCCAGGCCCAGCCTCTTGTCCCAGTCTGCACAGGGAGTCTGTCAGTCCCTGGCCAGTATTGCAGGTGACCTGTCCACCTAGCTGGCATGGGGAATAGCTTTGCCTGTGACACAGATTCTGTCTTGGTCAAACGGCCCAGCCCCCTCTGACCTTTCCAACTAGGCCTACTTCCTTGTTCCTCTGTGCATTGTCCAGTTTTAGCAAGAATTCTGCTAGGCCATCTAACCAGAACCCCCACCCTCAGTATCAGACCACCCTGCATAACTAATTATGTCCCTCATGCACCACGGTCTCCCAGGCTTGCCTTCAGCCAGAGTCCTGTTCAATTGGTTTAGCCAGAGCCCCTCCTCAACTCCTGAAGCTTCTTCTTATTAATTTTCCATCCACTGCCCGCCACCCCCATTCCTTGGCTGTACATTCCCACTTGCCCAGGTAAGCTGAGTCCAATCCCTGTTCCCACTGCAAGACTCCATTATAGTGGTCCCTACTCCTATCAACTTCCCACACCCCTCCTTTAATAGTCTTCTTTGCCATCTTTAGTAAATCTCAGGAATTTCCTTTTTCCTTTAACACTTGCACAGAGCAGAAGAATATGGCCATGGTATTAGGCATCTCAGCATTAGGGTCTCCGGGTCACAGGGACTCAGACCCCAAACTCTCCACCAACTGCCTTACATTCTGCCAGAGATCTGTGAGGAACTGTGTACAGGGGTCATGGGAAAAGGGACAGGTAGCTGAGTGTGACCCATTGGCCAAATCCAATGCCAGCTGACCTGGTCCTCGGGTCTTGGGTCTCCAACCCCTAATGTTAAGCTATAATTGTAACAGTTATCCTTCAAGATCTCTGGGAAGATTACATTAGACTCCACACAATTACTGCTCTTGCTGTATGATCCAGGCCTTGACAAAACATTCCAGATGCAGTACACCATGTAAATGTCTGCACAGACCACAGGAGGAAGGGGCTATCATTACCAGCTCCTGAGAGGCTTGTGACTTGTCCAAGGTGCCCCGCAAGGACAAAGGAGATCTGGCTTCTGAGCAGTTGTCTGAAATGTGGCGCAGAGTCTGAGGTATTGGACAAGAGGACAAAGGAACATCCTTCTCTGAGACCCTACCATCTAATTCCAAATTGTAAAGCTGCATTCCAGGGACCCTGTTATGAGCTGCCAGGCCTGGCTCATGAACTATCCATCATCCTATACACAAGAACCAATACATGGCTTTTGTTATTGTGTTATTTGCTCAACCATTTGCAAAGCTTAGCAATAGAGCACTTTGAATTGCCTCAAATCTACCATGATATGGCTGTCTTCCTCAGACCTCCCTGCCTGGGCCATGGTGCTTGTTTCTTGTCAAATTACTATTACTGATGTGTACTTGCCCAACCATCTGGAAATGCCTATCACAGCTGTAGGTTTTGAAGGAGTTGCTATTTTCCCATTATAACCAAAATTCTCACTACATAGGAAATGAAATTGTATTCATTTCTTATTGCATTTGTAACAAATTACCATAAATTTGGTGGCTTAAAACAACCCAGATTTATCATCCTATAGTTGTGGAGGCCAGAAACCTGAAATGAGTCTCACTGGGCTGAAATCCAGTGTTGCCGAGACTGTGTTCCTTTCTGGAGGCTGTAGGATAAGGTCTGTGTCTTTGCCCTGTTGACTTCTCAAGGTGCCTGCATTCCCTGGTCCACCATCCCCCCTCTGTCTACAAAGCCAGCAAAGGTGGGTGAACTCTTCCTCACAGTCTGTCTGACTCTCACCTTCTGTCTCCCTCTCCCACTGTGAGGATCCCATGACTCCTTGAGCCCACCCAGGTAATCCAGGATAATATCCCTACCTTAAAGACAGCTCATTAGCAGCCTTAACTCCCCTTTTCCATTAACATATGCATTCACAGGTTGGGGGATTAAGATGTGGACCTCTTGAGGGGCTACCATAGAAATGAACAAATATGTTTGGTCTGGAAAGGCTTTTAGGGTTACTGGATTTAGTCAACTCAAAAACCCAAAACTCCCTCCCCAGCATTCTTAGTGAGTTCTCATGAAACTTCTGCTTAAGCACATCCATAAACAGCATACTCACTACCAGAGATCAATGATACAGTCCTCTGGATGCTCCTGAACCCAAGCCAGCCTCCTGCAACTGGATCCAACCTCTGAGCTTTTCAAGAACACAGGTATATCTGCATGTGTCACCCCTCACCTCCACTCTGCACCTGCACACAGAGAGCCTGGCCTCTCCACCTGCCACAATTCCAGTGCAACCCCAGGTACTACACTCATGGTCAATGCCCTTTCTTTTTTTTAAAAAAATTTTTTTTTCAATGTTTTATTTATTTTTGGGACAGAGAGAGACAGAGCATGAACGGGGGAGGGGCAGAGAGAGAGGGAGACACAGAATCGGAAACAGGCTCCAGGCTCTGAGCCATCAGCCCAGAGCCCGACGCGGGGCTCGAACTCACGGACCGCGAGATCATGACCTGGCTGAAGTCGGACGCTTAACCGACTGCGCCACCCAGGCGCCCCAACAATGCCCTTTCTTAAACACAGCAGCCAAAGGAAACAAAATAGTACAGATGTTCTTGATCTCTCACTATGCCTACATGAAATCTTCAGGTGGACATTATTTTACCCCTGCTTCAGATGGGGAGACTGAGATGTAGAAAGGTGAAGTCACTCACCCGCAGTCACTCAACTAGGTGACTGAGCTGGGGCTGCATCAAGATTTGCTGCCCAAGGAGGCTGTATCTATCCACTCTGCCACATTGCCCTGTGTCTAACCCCTGCTCGCTGCTAGAAAGAGCACTGAACAAGGAGGCTAGAGACCTGGGTTTCTTTCCCATTGAACTAATTTGTAGCTGTGTAATGTAAATGCCAATTTCTTTACTTTGAATGGGACTGCCTATAAGTGCCAGGGCTGGCAGAAGATCAGATAGACCAGCAATGAGAGAGCTTAGGAACCTGTAAGGGGCCCCAGGAAGAAGACAGGTCTTCCTGGCCACATTTTTGCTGCATCCTATGCTCCATTTGGATGAGTCCTTTGCAACCCCATCTTGCTTCTAACCTCTAATGAGCTAGCTGTCCCTGAAAACTCCAAAGCTGTCAAGCTAGTGCTCGTCCATCCAGCACTTGGGAGGTCCAGAATACTTGTCACAGGAAGGTGTTCAGTGTCTAGAAATCCAGACCGACCAAGTCTCCAACCTGTCTGGCCCTTTAATGTCCTGTGTCCATCCAGTGAACATGACATGTCCGCATCACGATGGAGGCATCAGAAACCCTGAGATGATGGAGGCCAGTACTTCTTCCAAGGAGAGAGACAAATGTGTGAGCAGCCTACTCCAACAGAGTACTGATCAAGGTCCAGAGGAGAAGTTTCTGAGTCCAGCCAACAAGGATCAGAAGGCGGTCTTCCACCTGGAAGAATGACAGCAGACATGCATACCCAGCAGCAGAAAGTCTGCAGATGAGCCCTACCTGTCTGAGACCCACCAGAGGAAGCAATGTAAAGCAAAAAGTTGAACACGGGCATGAGAAGAAGGTTTTGCCTTTGATAAAGACACTTTGCCAATCAAGAAACCTTCTTCTCGGGCTCACCATTTATTTAAGTGTCTTGTCCATTATTTATTCCTGCAGATGCTGGATTTTATTGGGCATCATCTCAGAAAACCTTTGTCTCCACAATAAACTCACCTAACAAATCAGTCTAAAACAGAATTTCCTTTTATCCCAAACCAGTTCAGTCAACAACTCAATGTACTCCTTCTCCCTAGTGTCTTTAGAAAGCTCTCCAGGTTTAGGCTTGAGTTCATGGTCAGCTGATGCTATCACTGTAGATGTTTGTCCTTCCCTCCGACACTCTGCAGCACTGCAATAGAGTCTGGGATGTGAAGCTATGACCCCACCAGGGTGGGGAGGAGCTGGAAAAGGACAGGGAAGACACTGGGGTGGCAGGGGCTCTGCCTTTCCTTCACATCTAGCCACTGTGAGCAAGGCCTCATCAAAATCTTCAAAAGAGAAGTTTGAAAGAAAAAAAGAAAAGATAGCTAACATACACCAATACCAGAAGAGTGCTCTAATTGCTGCCCCCTCCCCCACAAAGAATCAGAACTGGGTCTCAGGTCCACTGTAAAGAACTAGGGAGAGTCTGCCTTGAGAGGGGAAGAGAGTGGAAGTTGAGGAGAAAATCAACTGTACTTCTACAGACTAGCAGCAAACAACTGGAAATTAAAATATGTATTTAAAAAAAATCATTTATTGTGCCATTAAAAATGTCATATACTTAGGGATAAATCTAATAGAATATATGAAAAATTTGTATGCTAAAAATTCTCAAACTGATGAGAGAAATTAAATAAGACCTAAAACAATGGAGAAATGTAATGTGTGGATTGGAAGACTCAACATTGTTAAAATGGCATTTAACCCCAGATTGATCCAAATTCAAGGCAAATTCATTAAGAACCTCTAGAATTAGCAAGCTGATTCTAAAAATTTTATTGAAAAGCAGATCTTAGAATAACCATGAACACTTTTTGAAAAAAAGAGAGCCAGAGAGAGAAGAAATTTGGAGGAATCTCACACCTGACCTAAATACTTACTCTATAGTAATCAACACCATGTGGTCTTGGCATAAGGATAGGCAACAGAGAGCAATAGATAGGATTGGGAGTGCATAAAAAGGCCCACACGTATATGATCAATTGATCTGCAACCAGCATGCCAAGTAACTCAACAGGGAAAGGATAGTCTCTCCAGCAAATGATCCTGGAACAAATGGATGTCTGCATTTTAAAATGCATCATGACTCCTGCATCATATGCACACAACAAATAACTGAAATGAAGCATAAATCAAAATGTAGAACCAAAAGCTAAAATTCAAAAGAGAAAACATAGAAGAAAAATTTCTGGGTCCTTGGATTAGTTAATAATGTTTTAAATGAGACTTAAAAATCATACACCACAAATGAAAAAAAAAATGATTTATTAGACTTCGTCAAAATTAAAATCTGTTTTTGAAAGATACCATTTAAAAAAAATTAAAAGTCAGGCCACAGACTGGAATACATACAGATATATATCTATATCTATATCTGTATCTATCTATCTAATCTGATAAAGAACCTTTTCAGAATAAAGGATATTTATAAGTCTGTAATAAGAAAACTCAAGTTTTAAAGATGGACAAACTATTTTAACAGGCACTTCACCAAAAAAAGATATATGAATGGCACACAAAAATGCACAATAGCATTCTTCATTAGGGAAATGTATTGGTTTGCTCAGACTGCCATCACAAATAACACAGACCAGGTGGCTTGAACAACAGCAATTTACATCTCACAGTTCTGGAGGATCCAAGGCCAGGATCAAGGTGCCAGCAGGGTCAGTTTTTCTGAGGCTTCTCTCTATGGCTTGCAGACAGCCTTCTTGCATGTCCTTACCTGGCCTTTCCTCTATATGTGTGCATCCCTGGTGTCTCTTAATATGTTCAAATTTCCCCCTCTTACAGGGACACAAGTCAGATTGGACTAGGGCCACACTAACAGCCTCATTTTAACTTAATCACCCCTTTAAAGGTCCTATCACCCAACGCAGTTACACTCTGAGATACTGGGGGTTAGGACTTCAACATATGGATTTGGTGGGGAGACACAATTCAGTCAATACAGGAAATTAAGTTAAAACTACCATGAAATACCATTCATTATTAGAATGACTACTAGAATAGCTAAAATTATAAAGAATAATCATAACAAACATCAGCAAGAACGTGGAACAACTAGAATTCTCATATATTGCTGGTGGGAATGAAAATAGTACATCCCCTTTGGAAAACAGTTTGGCAGATACTTGTAAAGTTAAACATATACTTACAACCTAGCAATTCTACTCCTGTACATTTGCTCAGAAGAAGGGAAAGCATTTGTCCTCATAAAGATCAGCTTCACTCATAACAGCCAAAAAGTGAAAGCAATCCAAATGTCCATCTACTAATGAATCCATAAATATCTATGACATATGCAAACAACAGAATATTATTTAGCAAGTCAGCAATACAAAGAAATGAACTATTGATATATGCAATGGCATGGATGAATCACACAAATATTGTTGAGTGCATGAAAGGAATCAAACACAAAATGGTAATATTGTGAGTTAACATTTATCTGACATTCTGGAAAAGGCAAAATAAAGAAAAAGAAATGAGATCAGTCATTGCTAAGAGCTAGGATGGAAGGAGGGCATTGATTGCAAAACGTTGTAAAGGAACTTTTTGGGGTGATAGAAATGTTCTATACCTTGGTGATAGTAGTTACAGGACTGTATATTCATCAAAATTCAGTAAAATATATACTTTAAATGAATAAATGTTACTGTTGGCAAATTTGACATCAGCAACTCAGAATTCTAAAAATCAGCAAGTTGAAGTAGGATACAGTAGGTATGTTACATTTGCATTAATAATAATCATAAAAGCTACAAATTTAATGAGTCAAATGTCCAACCAAAGAGGTTAGAAAAATAATCGCAAAATATACCCAAAAAGGAAGAAAGGAAATAAGAGCAATAACTACAGAAATAGTGCAACAGAAAATAGTGTTTTTAAAAAATCCAAAGTTGTTTCATTGAAGAGCTAATAAAATAGACAAATTTCTGACAAGCATAATCAAAAATTAATAAAAGGAGGCATTAAAAATCTCAGGATTGATAATGGGACATAACTACAGATAACAGCAAAAGTCTAAAAATAGTAAAGCAAATAACTTACACATTTCTAGTAAAATAACACTTAGCCAAATAGGCTCAAAAAGAATAAAAAGCTTTAAAAAACCTGTATCACTAAAAGAATTAAAACATTAGATTAAAATCTTCTCTTAGATCATCAGACCCAGATGGTGAGAAAGAATCCCTAACACCAAGCCCTTGTGAAGCCCCTGTGTGGAGAGGCAAGGACACATGGTGGGGGAGCCCTCTGGACAGTGGGAGCCAGAGGTGGTGTGTGAGAGGACAGGGTCGTGTCCTCCACTGCTCCTCAAGCCTCTAAGGATTCTGGTCTTATCCCTGAGAACAACAAGACATTGGATGGTTTTAAGAATGGGGATGAGGGGCGCCTGGGTGGCGCAGTCGGTTAAGCGTGCGACTTCAGCCAGGTCACGATCTCGCGGTCCGTGAGTTCGAGCCCCGCGTCAGGCTCTGGGCTGATGGCTCGGAGCCTGGAGCCTGTTTCCGATGCTGTGTCTCCCTCTCTCTCTGCCCCTCCCCCGTTCATGCTCTGTTTCTCTCTGTCCCAAAAAAAAAAACAAAAAAAAAAAAAACGTTGAAAAAAAAAAAAGAATGGGGATGGGGTGCTCAGACTTGTACCTTCAAATGATGGCTCCAGTGACTTGTAGAGAACAGCTGAGCCAGACAAGAGCAAGGAGAAGGGGGAGGCCAAACAGGGGCTGCAGATCAGGTCAGAGAGAGCAGGACTTGTAGTGGGGAGGTGGCCATGCAGTGGACAGAGAAGCCAATGCCCCATCCCTTTCCTGAAGTGTCTATCAGTAGTGATGCCAGCGGGTGCAGACTCATGCCACATGGAAGTCTCCAGGGCATAACTATTAGAAATGACACCTAGAAAAAGTAGGAACAAGGGATTCCCTTCTGCTTTCTGAGGATGAGGCCAATGAATTAGCTAGTTGTTCACCTGCAGAGTAGAGAACACAGTTTAAAAGAGGTGGAACACAGGGTCCAAATACAGGTGAAATATGAGGAAAAGTGGGCATGGCTGATGGCAAACTGGACACTGGATCTCCCAGGGGTATCTCCCAATAGAGGCATGAGGCACCAGAGGTGTTCCCTGCCTGGAGTGCACCCCCAGTAAGTGTCTGCAGCTTCCACTGCCGTGGCAGAGATGGAGGGAGATCTGTGTCCTCCCTAGTGGCAGAGCTAGGTTTAATCAATCCTGATGCTTAACACAGGACTGGAGAAAGAGAAAGCAATCTACTTTCCTTTATGCCTGCTGTGTGCCAGTCATGTATCATCATTAGCGTGTTACACTAGTGCTCATCTGAGTACCCAGTTCCTAAAACAACCCTATAAGATAGATCCCCTATTTACAGGTGAGAAAAATTCAAGCTCAGAGAGCTTCATTGACCTACCTAAGGGTCCCAAGTGCTGAATAGAGGAGCTGAAGGTCTAACTCAATCCCAAGCTGTTTCCATAATATCACACAGTGTATCAGCCAAGATTCTCCAGAGAAACAGAACCAACAGGAGAGACATTTACAATAAGGAGCTGGCTCATGTGACTATGGAGTCTACAAGTCCAAAATCTGTAGAGTAGAAAATGCTGTAGAACCAAGAGCTGATGTCCCAGTTCCATGGCTATCTGGCATGAAGAATTCTGTCTTACTGGGGAGGGGATGGTCAGGCTTTTGTTCTGTTTCAAGACTTAAACTGATTGTACGAGGCCCACCCACACTATGAAGGGCAACTGCTTTCATCTCATCAAAAAACACCTCACAGAAACACCCAGAATACTGTCTGACCAAATATCTGAATGCTATGTCCCAGCAAAACTGACACACACATATACATTTCACCATCACATACAACCTCTCATAAACATTTTTAAGTGAATACATGAAGAATTGTTTATTTGGAAAAAGCTGCATTGCTGCTCAGATAATAGCCACATATTTCCATTGAAACTTTACTATGCAGGTTCCAAAAAATTCAGAAATCAAATAATAGTCCAGCAAAACCTAGACAGCAGGCTCCAATTGCTCAATCCATGAAGAGAGCCTCTACTCAAGAGGGAAATAATAAGACAGTTTCCAAGCCTTTTGGCAGCAGCAACAAAGAATTGCTAATTACAAACTATTCACACAGTCTTCAAATGAAGGCAGCAGGACTGTGGGTAATTGTTAGCTTTACCCACCCTGCCTGTGACCCCCCTGGGAGACAGGGTACAGGTCTCCATGGGCTGAAGCTGGCACTTGCTCTGAACATCCCAAAAAACACTCTCTCCTTCAGGCTCCACACTAAACGAGGCTTACTCTCCTTCTGGGTCATCCTGTGAGCTGTGCAAGGGTCCCTGTGGTAGCTCACAAATGTTGCAAAAGAAAGAGCATGAATCCTAGAAGGGAAGAGACCTGTGTCTGCCCATGACAGTTGTAAAGATTCCTCCAGGGAGGGGAAGTGCAAAGAGGAGGCTTAGATCGTGGCCACCGAGTTGTGAAGAAGGCAAAGGGGAAGGAAGGAACCCTCAGAAGAGCTGGCAGCTCGTGGGAGGGAGGAGGGCAGAAACTGTCAGCAAGCAGAAGGCCTATCATTAGGATAATTATTATTATTTATTAAACATTTAGGAAGTGCCAGCCATGTGCTAGCTATTGTCACAATCCAATCATAGAATTAGATCCAATCCCTCTAGAAAAGTCTAACTAATGAGGTGGGATGAACAAAGACAAAGGGGCTGTGCTAAAGATGTATTGTAGGTGAGGAAAGGACACTCCATCCAGGCAGAGCTAGCCTCACGCCTCCAGAAAACCCCTCTCTTCTTCCCAGGGACTCAGAGACCCGTGTAGAGAAGTTGGTCACGTGCCTGCCTACTTCTCAGCTTTAGCCAACATCCCACCATGCCTTGGCCACACACACCAGAACCACTTTGTAATTCTTGTCTTCAGGCCACTCACATACTGATGCTTCAGCTCTGCAGCCAGCAGTACCCAGCAAGCCATGAAGCTTCCTTCAGCATGGTCAATGGGCCATTCTACTTGGCCAGACTCTTGCCAGGGGCCAGAGTTTGGGAAACAAAGGTGAATTTCTGCCTGCCAAGCCCTCACTGCTTGTGGAGAATCTTTTAGCTTGTCCCTAGGAGAGTCTATCCTTGGTCTATAGGCAAACAGACCCAAGAGTTTAAGACATGACAATCCTCCCTGAGAGAAGACCGCCAGAGAGTACGGCCATGCTGGCCTCACACATTCAACTGGCATCGCTCCTTCACACATCTAAGGACTGGCAAACACAACACGCTCTAAAGAAATGTTCAGGATGACACCCTTCTCTGCAAAGCAGGCTTAGCTTAACATATATTTGCAAATCTGTAGCTCTGAGGTGACATTAGTTCATTTCCAGAGTTTAGCTATAAAAAACAGACTGAGTTATGGTGTGTTAGGTCTCAAGCAAATTCACACTGGCCTCTATTAAACTGTATGAGGTTAAGAAATATATTGGATTCTGGGGGCATATATTCTGCTAGCCAAAATTACACACTAGCCATTTGTCATATCTGTGTGGGCGTTCTTAAATCAAGGCTCTAAAGGTGAATGCATTTGTTGGAATTATATCACCAATGTCTGTCATGACACAATTCATGGTGGCAGGAAGAGGGGGTCTTGATGGGAGTCCCTTCCCAATCGGCTCTGCAGAAGAGCACAGACTCAGGTGTCTATCACAGGGAAGCCAAGTAGCAAACAATCCCCATCACAGTAAATCATTTTGTTAAATGAACCAAGTAAATCCCCAGCAACGCAATATTAAAGTTGCAAATGTATTCACTGGAAAAGCAGAAGGTGAGCAGGTTCCCACAGAAAAGGGAAACTGCCCAGACGCTACTGAGCAGAAGGGAGTATGCTTCTCTCAGCCTTCCATCAACACTCAGAGCTACATGCATACTCTTGATTCTGAAGCCTATTTTCCCAACACATGCAGATCTTCCAGCACCCACACAACAGCCACTGCAGACCATATGCTCAGAATGTCAGAACTGGGAGGGATCAGAGTCCAGCCCCCTGATTTTTCAGACTGACACACTAAGGCATTACAATGGGGGGGGGGCAAGTCCTTAGGCTTCCTCTCATGGAGAAGTCACATCATGTACCCCCTCCCTGCATCCCTGTTTGCCCATGGAATCAGATGGAATGGATGGCCAGGGCTGCTTTAGAAGAAGACAGCAGTGATCCTCAGGAAGACATTCTTTTCTACCCAGGAGTGAACGAACTACCACCACCTCTCCTCCCCCTGCTCCTCCTCCATCTTGCTGGGAGCTCAGAGAAAGTCATCAGAGCCAGGACCCCCACATCAGACCTGTGAATCCACTTACCCAGACAGCTCAGCCACTGCTTCCAAGTTACCCAGCTTATTATGGGCACCGTCTGTATGAACAGCTATAACACAAACACACATGCACACATGTATGCACACACGCAAGCACTCTTCCAGGAGCATTTGTCAGAACCTGAAGGTAAGACTGGAGCCATCCATTTCCTCCTCGTATTTTATATTGACTATAACATACTTTAAAACACTTGAGAAGAGTGTGCCAGAAGTCAACTTTAGTCTATACCCTTGGGTGCTTGGGTAGCATTAAAGGGACCCTAATCAGAAACAGAAACAATTACAAAGATATCACTAAGTCTGAACCAGGTGACACTTAGTTAGCAGAGAGTATGTTAGAAGTAGACTTTTATTGGTGGGATAAAAGCTTAATAAATGGGGTTGGCTACAAAAACAGGTCACACCACCTTTGCACATAGAGTTGTGAAAGGCCTGTAGGTGAGGGAAGAGATGTAGCAGTGTCCTCCAGTCAGGGACATGACTGGGCAGCAAGAGGCCAGCGTTTCTGGAACAGTGAATGGGGAGGGGCACTCTCAAAACTCAAAACAGGAGAAGGTGCCTGCTCACCTGTCCTCTCACAGCCTGGGAAAGTGACCCACAGTCAGCAGAGTTGAACCAGACTCCTGGAGAGGACCTGGCCCTCAGGTTTCAGGATCTTAAGCTGCTTGGTTAGAGATACACCCATCCCTTCCTTGGCAAGATCAGGGGACTGCCAAGGTGTTGCTTACAACAGCTTCACTCCATGGCCCCTTGACCTGTAGGGTCTTCTGCTACACAACGTTCATTTTTAGGTGGTCCCAGACCCTTCCCTGGGATGATAGCCTGAATCCCAGACCCAATGGAGACAACTTATGAGGAGGAAGATGGTCCTCTGAAGTTGTCTTCCCCTTTTGCCAGAAGGAGGCCTTAATGCAGCCCTCATTCTGACCTCTTCTCAGGAGGGCCTGCAGGGAACTTGCCTACAGAGGTTCTGCTTACCTCTCAGGTTGGTGAAAAGGGAAGAGAAGTCCTTCCCATAGGAAAGGATGAAGAGATACTGCATGATGGCCAGGCCACTTCCAGGATTTGCCAACTGAATGTGAGACCAGCCAGGGGGCTCATATGCTTCCTTCAGTACTTTTAGCTGTTCAAATGGAGACACAAAGTGGGTGGAGAATAAGGTTTAATCACAGCTGTGGATTTTTTGAGCTGTGGAAAGGAAATACTGACTCCAGGTGGGCCAGAAGGAAGGACATCCTGAGCAGAGGGATGGAGCAATGCTGTCCACTGAGTATATCTTCCAATCATACCACAGCGTGCTCCCCACCCCACCTGCTCTTTTACACAGTTTACTGGATGCTCCTCCCATTTAGAGCCTTGAGTTCTTTAGGGAGTGGGGCTGGGACTCACCTGTAATCAATAAAATGCAGTGGACATGATTTCCCAGGATTGGTCAAAAAAGGGCCTATTAGGCTGGACCCAGGCCATGAGAGCCCTTAGTGCAGCCACATGAAACACCTGCCATCTTCTATGGCTCCTCCTGGAGGCCTCCAGATGATTCCAGCCTTAGCCTACCCCTTCTCACAGCAGAGATGCAGGACCAGATTGCCCAGGAATCTAAGGAAGATAAGTAATGCCGCTGGCCAGAGGGCTTCTCTGCCCTCATTTGGGCTTAGGAGCAGAGGCACAGCTGGCGCTCACCTGGCATGAAGGCTGGGTCTCCCAATGGCACCTTCCCATCTGGTCCCATGTGAGAACTGGCGAGCTGGGACAGAAGGCAGTAATTCAAACAGATCATGAAAAGGGCTTTGTTGTTGTCACCCTGAATTGCTCCCTTTGGGGGTGTCTCCACATGTCTTCTTTCTATGAGGTCTCAAATGTCTTATTTCTATGGGTGGGTGACATGTCTGCAGAGTGGCTTGTGTCCAGGCTTCAGGTCCAAGCCAGATCTCAGAGACACACTCCTAAGTCAGAGAAGCATCACCTGCACCCACCTGCTCCTTCTCTTTTCCTTCTGTTAAAAGAGAAAAAGAAGCAACAGGCTCCAAATTGAGTAACTTGTGCTAAGCCCATGTCACCACACCAAGACTTAATGTCTAACCTAATTGCGGTTTCAGCCTCTCCAGGAATATAATTGCAACCAGTCAGTCTGGAATTTTCTGGTCGGCACTAGTGAGGTAATCCACCTGATAGAACCCTGCTGTCCCCAAAGGCAGTTGACCTTGCCTGAAAGAATTCTTTTTTTTTTTCTAATAACTTCCTTATCCCACCTCCTTCTGCCTGAAAAAGCTTCCATTTTGTACAGTTCCTCCAGGCTCCTTCTGATGTGAGATTGTTGAGCCCAACAGTCATAGAAGAATTCTTGAGACATTTTACAGTGTAAAAAGGTGATTTTATTATAGCACAGGGACAGAACCCATGGGCAGAAAGGGCTGCATTACAAGTGTGAAGAGTGATTATATAGGGTCTTCTATCCTATGGAGGGGAAGGTGACATTAGGGTTCCAAGAAACTGAGTCTATAGGTTTGTGAAGGTTAGAGTTCTAATTATTCTCAAGATTGTGCTTTTCTTTTTTTTATATTTATTTATTTTTCAGAGAAAGAGAGACAAAGCACGAGCAGTGAAGGGGCAGAGAGGGAGGGAGACACAGAATCTGAAGTAGGCTCAAGGCTCTGAGCTGTCAGCACAGAGCCCGATACAGGGCCTGAACCCACAAACCGCAAGATCATGACCTGAACCAAAGTAGGATGCTTAACCGACTGAGCCACCTAGACACCTCTTATTTGTTTTCCTTAAGTTTATTTATTGGCAGGGGGTGGGTGCAGGGAGGGCAGCAGGGAGAGAGGGAAAAAGAATCTAAAGCAAGGTCTGGAGCACAGAGCCCAATGCTAAGCTTGATCTCACAAACTGTAAGATTGAAACCTGAGCTGAAATTAAGAGTCAGACCCTCAGTCAGTTCACTGAGCCACCCACTCACCCCAAGATTGTGCTTTTCTTGTAAATCAGTAAGACCCTGACAAACTGAGTTTCACATCCTTCATGACTGTGATCTTTATCAGCTGACCATTTGTTTTTCCTTTCTTTCTTCTTAGGCAGTCATGAGTGCCTGGAGAATGTCACACACATCCCACCTTGGGGTGGGGGGGCAGTTTGTGGAGTATTAGTTTGCCTTTATCCCTCAGCTTGCCTTTTGTTATCTCATCATTTCCCCCCCTGAACAATTTTGACCTTTAAATTTTTAAGGTTGTTGAAGACAGAAAGTCCCATCTTGTGTAGCTTCTTCCTGCTGAATAAGGGCATAGAGATGTCCCTACCTATGGGTCAACATTGGAAGTCAGGGACGTATAAGGGAGTTAATAAGGTGGAGGCAGCTGAGTCCAATGTGGACAGCCAAGAAGTATCTCTGTGGGTGGTAAGGCCCATCTGTCGATGTGAAGTTAACGTAGTGAAGTAGTCTCAGTACCAAGTGGAAAACATTGAAAAAGGCAACATATTAGGATCAGTATGGCTATAAGAATGAGAAGCCCAGCAAAGAGACCCTTAATAGTTGACAGCAGTCCTCCCCTAAACCAGGAACTTGACCAGTCATTGAAAGAGAGGGAAGGATTCTATAGAGCCTCAATTTGAGTATTCACATCAGTTAGTAATCATGTCACATTTCTGTGATAATCTGGAGTATATTCATATTACTCTGTTTTCATGAAGCATAGGTTCCTGCTTGAGCTGCAGCCAGGATATCAAGGTTTTGGAGGACCACATTTTGAATTTGTGGGTGACTACGAGTTGGATCTGGTTAAAGGTGGCCAATGTATGGTTGGCTAAAGCCTCTATTTGCAATTTTATATCAATAGAGGTGGATCCTGGGACAAATATGGCTAAGGGATAAACCATCAAGAAGCCCTCTTTGTTTGATGTCTAACTTTAACAATATCCTAATTACAAGGAATCATTGGCAAGTGGGAGAAGATTTGCCTGGGAATGTGGGCATCCTCAAGTGCATCATCCAATCCAATCATAAAGAAATGGGGCCATCCATTATCTCCACAGGTCCACAGTTAGCCCCATGGAGTGGGATATGCTCCAGCTTTTAAGGAGCAGTTTTGTCATCCAGCCACACAGAATTGGTCAAGGTTATAGCTGAGTTATACAATTACTAGGGAATCCATCCCATTTTCCAGCTGTTCAAATAATCATATGCCCATGGGGTCCTGTTATTATCCCCACAGAATAACAAGCAAGACATTTGTCTACACATGAGCTATTGTGGCAGTTTCTCTGAAGTTTATCTCAAGTTGTCTAGCTTAGGCAAACAACAAACATTTCAAGACCATCAGATCTAGAATTTGGCATCTGCAAAGATGTATTATTGAAACATACTTTTTCTCTCCAAAATCACCCTTATTTCCAAAGATAGCCAAATCAAGACTAATTTGTTGGAAAAATAAGTTCAATTTTATCAAATGCCTAAGTATTTTCATTAGCTCATCAAGAATGGTAATTGATCACATAGAACTTTTAAAATTGGCTTTGCTGGAGCTTTTTATAAGGAATCTTGATTGAACTTTTAGTAGCTTCTCTGGATCAAAAGCCAAGCCAAATATTTGCCAGCAATCCTGTGGATTTGGGTGAATTCCTCTTCTCAAGATCCCCCAAATATCCTAAAGTTCCTGCACCTGCCAAGAAGTGACATTCTTTACTCACCTGGTAAGGCTGCTGGGACTCTGTAAGCAAGGTGTCAGGCCAACATTTCCAAGAGCCTCCATGTTTCATAAAAGTCAACCTTAGTTTCTTAAAACTGCATGGTCATATCTGAGTCTATGTATATCTCTCAAACATGACATTCCAGTCAGAAGCCTTGGTAATATAACAGATGTTTCCAGTGGTGTCCTGTTACAAGGAGAACAGATTCTCATTGAACTTATGCAAACAGCTGTAATTGCCATGAAAGAAAGAATATTCACTGAGCACTTCTGACTTTCAGAGTATTCAGATAGAGAGAAAAGGTAAATACTTCAATTTGTTCACAAAGCAATGTTTTATCCTGTCATAATCTGGAAGAGCAAACACAGAAACAGCAATGTTTCAAACAAGAGTCACAAAACTAGAATCATCTTCCTCAGTTCATTATAATATAGCTGACAAGGAAATCCAGTTATTTCTGTGACACTTCAATAATCAGAAAGTTCAGTGACGACCTATTGCCAAAACATTATCATTATCTGTTTGACTGCTTTCCAAATAACTTAACATACCACATAAACAAGCCTAATTGGTCAAAGAATTCATTTACAATTCACATCTTGGGAAAGTTTGTTAAAACACTCAGAAAGTTATAAAGCACATGCCTACATAGGATTATGGATCATTATAAAACTTAAAATTTAATTATTTATTTAACCAAAGTGGCAATAAGAGATTCCAAAGGCATATATGAAGGGTATATAGTTGTTAGCAAAACTTAGCTCCTTTAACATTGAGAAGTTTTAACTATCTTAAGTAACCAAAGACCTGATAAAGACAAAACATAGAAACTTTGGTTTTCCAGGCAAAGAAAAGAGAAAAAACTTTGTTTACATTTTTTTTATCAAGTTCAAACCAACAATCCAAGAAAACTTTGTCTTTTTAATAGAAAGTAAAGCAGAATTTCAATCTTATACCAGTGTACTTTTAAAATATTTTCATTTCAACTTTAGTCCATCCTAACTGCATATAAAACTCCTTTCCAAAGATTTCCCTTCACAAATCCTCTACAACTTTCTTTTTCATTCAGATTTTGTCTCAAGCCTTTTCTTTCCAAACAGCTAGTCTCATTTTAGGACAGAATTACTTCATTTTACCTTGACAAAAATGTATTCCCATTTCTTACATCTTTATCTACACATCACCTATTCTTTTACATACTGAGTTGCTTTCCTTATTTCCGTTGGTCTTCATTACATTTAGCAGAAATTTAACTCTTAGAAACCTTAGTCTCCAGTGAAAACTAACTAGATGTGGAGGGGATCACATTAGACCAATGAGGGAGAAACCTCACATGGGAGTCTTAAGATTGGTACCTGCCCTGGGGACTTAGGTGGCTGTCCTGTGCCCAAGACAGACAACTTTAAGTACAGAAACAAAGAGAGAGCATCAAGTTTCTGGGTCTTATTACCATTCTGGTCAGGGTACTACCTTCCAGCTGAAAAACAGGCTTTCTCCTCCCCCTAGAGCAGCCATGAGCTAGAAGATTGCAGCCTGAGCAATCAACAGGAAAGTGTTTCAATAAGACCGTACTCCTCAAAATACCCTTGGAATGAAAGTAAGGAAGAGGAAGTAGTCACTAAGTTCGCATCAAAGCTCGAAGCCCAGATGAAGGAAGATGTAGAATCCCTGTATCAGGGCCACCAAAATATGATGTGGGAGCATTGGGCCCAATGGTCAAGAAAGAATTCTTGGGACATTTTATAGTGCAAAAAGGTGATTTTATTAAACCCCGGGGACAGAACCCGTACACAGAAAGAGCTGCATTCAAAGTGTGAGGAGTGACTGATTATGTAAGGTTTTCTATCCTATGGAGGGGAAGGTGACATTAGGGCTCCAGCACACTGAGTCTATAGGTTTCTGCAGTTCTGACTATTCTCAAGATTGTGCTTCTGTTGTAAATCATTAAGACCTATGGGGCGCCTGGGTGGCGCAGTCGGTTAAGCGTCCGACTTCAGCCAGGTCACGATCTCGTGGTCTGTGAGTTCGAGCCTCGCGTCAGGCTCTGGGCTGATGGCTCGGAGCCTGGAGCCTGTTTCCGATTCTGTGTCTCCCTCTCTCTCTGCCCCTCCCCCGTTCATGCTCTGTCTCTCTCTGTCCCAAAAATAAAATAAAAAACGTTGAAAAAAAATTTAAAAAAAAAAAAAGAAAAAAAAAAAAAAAGACCTAACAAGCTGATGGAGTTTCATGTCCTTCATGACTGTGATCTATATCAGTTGACCAGTGGCTTTTTCCTTTCTTTGTTCTTGGGCAGTCATGAGTGTCTGAGAAATGTCACACACACCCCACTCCCACCTGGAGGGGACAGTATGTGGAGTGTCAGTTTGCCCTTTGCCCTCAATTTCATCCCTTCCTTTCTGCTAGATGGAATGTTGCTTGATTCACAAGTCCTTGAATAAAGTCAATCAGATCTTTTCATTTACTCAAATGAATTTTGCTTTTTAACCCCTCCCTTCCATATAATTAACAAAGGCTTCCTCTGTCACCAGTGCTCCACAGAGCAACCTCAAACCTGAACACACAGGGTGGGTGCCTGATGACCTGGCCATGTTCATTCTGCACAGGAGAAGCTGGAATCAAATCACCAGGCCCAAGTACCAGTAACATGAGTAACACACTGTTTTCCCAAGATAAAACCAAACTCCCTAATGAAAGGAGGCCCCTTTAGGATGCACTCCTTGTTTTCTGGTACAAAAAAACCAGGGATGACCTCAGGGCCACTTGGGACTCCAGCTCTTTCTCACCAAAGAGCATGAGGACAGAAGAGGAGATCCTATCTGAAATGCATTGATCCTTCTCTGCTTTTGTCCCAAGCAGTCCCTGTAGGGGTGATCCTTACAATGAACATTTGGATCTAAAAGCAAACTGCCATTTCAAAAGTTACCAGCACATTCTGCATTTGTAGAGGAGACAGGAATTAACCTCGAAGTGCAACTGCCCCCTTTGTTCCAGGGAAACCCTGGGTGGCTCTTTTAGTTATGCAAATATGAGGCTGAGGTGGTGAATGCCCACCCACTGCCCTGGGGGAGACTCAATACAGCAACTGATTCTGAATGCAGAATGTGAGCTGGGTTTAGAGAGAGAGTACTCTTCAGTTAGAGAAGTGTGTGTGTGTGTGTGTGTGTGTGTGTGTGTGGTTCTAAAAGCCTGCCAGCATCCCACCCAGCTGGGCTCAGTGAGGCCCCATGATGTATTTCTATTTATGATGGAATGAGATACAGACAAAGAAGCAGAAACTCTGCAAGTATGTGACCGCTTCCTTGAGGTCCTGGACTTTTACTAACAGAATATAAGGCCCCTCCCCCACCTCCTCATCAATCTGGAGAGGAGGCTGGGCCAGTGGTTAGTATTTGGAGAGGTGAGTCAAAGGGAAGAACTGACCCTCTTTAGGAGAAGGGTCAGTTTGCTCTGGATTGACATGTGCAGAGATGTCTGAGACAGCATGAATGAGCTCTGCCTTGCAGTAGGGAGGTCAAGGTCTCAGCCAGAGAGAGGCTTTAGACCTGGAGAAGAGACTGGATTTCAGCCCCTGCTTGGCCAGCGCCTGTGCAGTGAAAAACCTGCCCACCAGGACAGGACTGCCTTGATGGTGAGGAGATGGGGACATGGAGTTAAGAAGCCCCTTTAGAATCAAACCATAATAGCTTTTGAAAGCCAGGTCTCAGTCTTGTGTCTTCTCTAAATTTTTTTGTGGAAAAGGAAAGAGAGAAAGCCCAGACAGAGCAATTCTCATGTTCACCTCCACAAAACCATTTATCTCCATTGTGTAATTTTCCCTGGCGACTGCATCTGACCCCAACTAATTAGCACTTTTGCAGTAAGCCAACCAGTTCTTGGAAAGAACAAATAAATTGTATGCATGCTCACGTGTGTGTGTGTGTGTGTGTGTGTGTGTGTGTGTGTGACCCTCCTCATAGCAGGACAGGGAGGGGTAGATGCGGAAGGGGGCAGGGGAGGGGAGAGGAGGAGCCTGGTGGGGTGATAGCAGGCACAGCACAGAGAAGCATGGAGTTGTCCAATCCTCATTCAGAGGCAGTGAAAATCCAAGAAGGAAAATGAAACAAAGAACAGATTTCCCAGTTGGGCATGCAAGCACAGGAGTCCCACAATGATTAATGATGCGAACAGACCACAGAGACTTCTCAGGTTTCTGTGCAAATGAAAAGAAAAATTTGAAAATGTGGCTGAAACCCAAGCCCCAAATGTCAGTGTAATCTGAGGAGCCTCTGCTCAGAGCAGGGAGAAAATCAGTCTCTGGGGGGCATAACGTGGCCATCCTGAGAGTTGCTGCCTGAGCTCAGACTGAACTAAGGGGTTTGTGGAATAGGATTCCCCACCGTGGGTGGGGCTCAGGGCAGCAACAGCAGAGAAGGTTCTGGAACATTTACTGAGCACTGGCAACACAGTGCCTCCCTGACCAGGGAACACAGGGAAACCTCAGGAAACCTTAACTTGGGGCATCTAAGGATAGAATTTCAGGAGACCCCTGAATGTGGGAACAGGGGAACAAAAACATTTTATCTTTTTTTTCACCAAGCTCTAAGTGAAATCAGCACTTCCTTTCATCATGAATATGAGCAACAAACTAGAGTAAGGTTAGCAGTACCGTGACTGCCACCTGAAGAAGTCACTGGTATTTTCCTCTCATGCAGCAGGTGCCACAGACATCTCAAAATATCCTTCACCTACCTCATCGTTACTTTGAAACTATGGTAATCATTAGACCCGTGCTAATCTTCTATACAACATGTTGAGAAACACAGATGCTGCTGGAACTCAAACTTGCCTTTTAAATGTTTCGATAACTGTATTTCAATATAACTGGCTTCCTTTATAACCCTATGGATTTTATCTGATGCATTTAAAACCATTATTTGAGAAGGGAACCATAAGCTTCACCACACTGCTAAAGGTAGTTACAACTGCACAGAGTGGTTACAAGGCCAGGCTAACTCTTGCATATTGCTTTGTCTAATCCTCATGACATGTTTTGAACAAGATGTGAGCAAGCTCAGGCTGCCCACCTGTGGTGGGGCAGAGTCACAGAGTTGGCTCACTCCAGTGCTGAGGCCAGTCCACCGGTACCCACGGCATCTTCCGGAGTGCACTGCTCCATTGCTGCTTCCTCCTCTCCCCTCCTGTGGGATCACCCACCCTCCCACTTTGCCAAGGCCAGCTCTGCTTCCCTCCAGAACTCCCATGGACCAGAGCTGGGGGGTATTTGAGATGAGTACAGGGCTTCAATGGTCTGTAAATCTTGCTAAGGACTCAACCTGTGAGTTAAAAGACTTTTGGAACTAGAAGATTTTTAACAATGTCCAATATGGGGGAGAGGCTGGTCCACACAAGCACTGAACTCTAGTCTGTTTTCTGTCAGCCTCCCCCACTAAACTGCTTGCTCCAAGGTTACTAGGACTGTGTCTGTGGCATTTGCCATTGTTCTTCAGGTGGCTAGTAGGCAGCGGCATACAGGAGGAGCTGTGACACTGTGGCTGAGTAAACGAATGAATGAATGACTGAATGAACTCATTTCATCCGTGGGTAATGTGGTAAATTGTATTTTTTAAATGGCACCACAATCTCTTTCAAAACACATCCTTTTCTTCCAATGTGTTTTTGGTTCTTTTACATAGAGAAAGTGGGGGCTGTGTTTCCATTGCTTTGGATCTGGAAATGTCTGTGACTACAGGGAAGTGACACAAGGCAATTTCCAAAGTTAGGTCATAAAACGCAATACCACTTCCACCTGGTCCCAGACAGAACCCACTACCATGCTGTGAGGAAGCCCAGACAAGCCACATGAGAGGCCACATGTACATGGTGCATCCACAGCCCTAGCCGAGGCCCAAGCCCACAGCAGTATCGCCTGCCGAGCATGTGAGCAACCGGCCTTCAGTGACTTCAGCCTCCATCTTTAAGCCTCCTGGGCCAGCCCCCAGACATCATGGAACAGAGACTGGCCATCCCCACCGTGTGCTGCCTGAACTCCTGACCCACAGAGTCATGGGCATGACTAAAGGGGGTCGTATGCCGCTAAGTTTTGGGGACTACTTATGCAGCATGGATAACTGGCAGAGGTTCCAAGGTGAGTGAGCCAGGGGCCCAGGCCTGGAAGGACTACACCTGAGAAGGAATGTAGGGGGGCCAGAGGGGGGCATTGAGGGTGGCACGCTGGGGTTCCTGCCTGGGAGACACCTGGATAGTTGTCTGGAGACCATGGCTGGGTGAACGAGAGAGGCAGTTCTGGGGAAGGGAGGAGAAGGTGGTAGGGGGGCAGCAGGGGCTAGACCAGGCCCCCCCAGGGCAGGGGCAGTGCCAGGAACCTGAGCCTGGAGAGCCCTGTGGCCACAGATCTAGTGCTCCAGAGTAAGACAGGAAGCTCTGCTCACAGGCCCAGGGGCACATGGCACTGCCGGGTATGAGGGCTGCTCAGAACCAAAGAAGCCCCAGAAGAGACCACTGGGGATGGAGGGCAGAGAAGTGTGCAGCCTCCACCTTCCCCAGGCAGGCAGCTCTTTCCCTCCACGGACACATCTGTATAGCAGCCTGAGTGCCTTGGCTCCCAGGCCCCAGCAGGGGCCTCTTAGGCACCAAGACATTCAAGAGGGCACTTGGGAGCTGACAAACCTAAGCCTGTCCTGGCTGGGTTGCCCTGGCCATCTCTGAGCCTCAGCAGCTTACCAGTAAAGGGTGATGTCACCATCTTGCCAAGATCAGAAAAGACCTTTGTGCCAAGTCACCCTTGCAGGGCCTGACTGGCGCTCAGTGCTTGCTTATTTCCTTCTCTTCCTGAGAACCAAAGAAGTCAGGGTAGGGAAGAGGAAAACAGCAGCCCAGGAGGTCCTGCCGTAGGGGCAGGAATGTGCCAGGACCTCAGGGTCAGTGTAGCCCCTTGGGGCAGGCCACCCGGCTGGAAGGAGTTTATTTAGCAGAGCTGAGGGTCCACTGAAGAGAGTACGTGGCGTGGTGGTGCGGGCTATCCCTCTATCTCCACAGAGAGCAGCTGAGTGTGTGGTCAGCCAGGCTGTGTGTTCCTAATGAGCAGCATATTTCCACAGGCTGGATCCTTGACCCTCCTGCCTGGGGAGGTGCTGCCACGTCCCCCTCCCCACTCCCTCCTCACACATTCCTGAGCCCTCAGCATAACTTCTGGGAAGGGCTATGGATGCGGCACTCTCTCCATGAGCTATCCCACATGGCCACCTTCTCGAACTCCATCGTCCTGACTAGCATCCCTTTGCCATGTACCCTTTGCCATCTGCAAAGTGCCATCCCATTACTTCATGTCTCATGACCCCATGACTCTGGCGTGTTCACTTTGACTTAATCGTTTTAACACCCAGGCTGCATACTGTGTTGGCAAATCTGAGAGTCTTTGCAGTTGGGAATGAGTCAGAGCTATGGTCCCCAGCACAGCAGAGCTCATGGGCCTGCACAAGCCAACTAGAAGAAGAAGGGAGAGAAAAGTCATGGAGAGCAAAAGGGCCAGATGCTACAATAGGCAGGTGACTGAGCAGCAGCAGGGAAGCTGCTCTGTGTAGTCTCCCCGGTGGCAGCCTCCGCTGCTCTCGAGCCAGTAGCAAGGAAACATCTCAGCTCACATGCAGCTCACCCACCAGGACCCACAGAACCGGCAGGAGACTGATGTTGCCACAGCTCCTGGGAACAGCTAAGAGGCAGTGGGGATCAATACTGCAGACACTGACTCTCTTCCCAAGCATCCTGATGCTGGCACGACAGCCATCACCTCACTTCAAGGTTCCTTGGGAGAAGAGAGAGCCTGGCCCTTCTTACAGAGTTGGATTCAGATTCCTTTAAGAACATTTTTCCTTCCAAGAAAAACATACAACAGGAAGCTAGCTGTTCCTAGGAGGAGGGACTGTGTCTTCCACCAGGAAGGAGACCCCTACCCACTCTGCCAAGTGCGCTGAACCCCTTCACAGCACTGTTAACTCATGCCAGCAAAAGCCTGGACCCACACACACATGCGGAGGTCTCTGGGGAAGGTAACATTTTCACTAATGAAGTATTGTCCCCACTGCCCCTTGATTTGCTTCACAGCCCTGCTTTGTTTTCAATGTGCATTAGTTTTCTACTGCTACTAGTATTGGGGGGTCCCCAGGACCTCTCTCAGTTGATAAGTCACTACAAGGACTCACAAAACTCAAAAAAGCTGTTGATGCCAACATTTAGGGGGTGTTGCCATGATAGGATATGCGTCAAAATCAACACAGGGTAAAGGCAACAAGGTGGCTCCAGGAGAGACTGGGCATAAGTGTCCAGTGTCCACTCCCAGTGGGGTCACATGGACAGTACTTAATTCTTCCAGTGAGGACATGTGACTATGTGTGTGCAGTGTGGCCATACAGGGTGTCTTCTGGGGCCAGTCACACAGGCATGGCGAGCCCATGTGAATGACCTTAGTGACTCAGTCTCTAGCCCTGCAGCAGCCAAACTGTGCACAGCGTGGCCCAGGGCCTAGGCAAAGAAAAATGAGCACTCATCATTGTTATGGGCTGAATTGCATCCCCCCCAAATGTTTTATGTTGAAACCCTGATCCCCAGCACCTTGGAATATGACTCTATTCGGGGATGGGGACTTTAAGGGTATGATTAAGTTAGATGAGGCTGTTAGGGTAGCCTTTATCCAACGTGACCAGTGTCCTTATAAGAAAATCGGGACACACAGAGACACCAGGGGAAGTGTAAGTACCAAAGAAAGACTGTGTGAGGGCACAGCAAGACAGTGTCCATAGGCAGGCCAAGGAGAGAGGCCTCAGGAGAAACCACACCTGCCAACACCTTCATCTTGCACTTCCAGCCTCCAGAATGTGAGATAACTTTCTGTGGTTGAAGCCACTCAGCCTGTGACTCTTTGTTATGGCAGTCCAAGCAGACTGAGACAGCCCCAAATCACATTGTTAGTGTATACAGTCTGGCCTGGCCAATGCCTCAGATATACAAAGATATACAAAGACCCTCCTATCAGGCACGCTATTCCAAGGGCTCAGAAGTTAGGCCCCAGGAGCTGAGAAGGGACAGTGTTGCAGGTCTTTGGAAAGTATAGGGTTTGGACAACACAGGCCTGCAGAGCTAATCCTTTACTGTACACAGCTGGAACCAATCACCACCACTTCAGTGGCCCAAGACAACACAAATTCATTACCTTCTAGTTCTGAAGGTCCAAAGTCCACTGCACAGGCATCAAGGTGTCAGCAAGGAGGGTTTCTTACGTTCCAGGGGATCTCAGTGTCCTTGTGGTTGTAGGACTGAGGTCCACACTTTCTTGCTGGCTGCAAACTACTAGAGGCTGCGTGCAGCCCTTGGCTCATGGCCCTCTTCCTGTAACTTCAATCCAAAAAGGGCAATCCCACTCCTAATGTTGCATTAAAGGACTTAGACTTGACCCATATGGATAATCCAGGATAACCTCCCCATCTTGAGATACTTAACCAAATCACATCTGCAAAGTCCCTTTGCCATGTGATAACATATTCCCAGATCCTTGGAACTAGGGGCAGGGTGTTTGCTGCGGGTGGGGCACGGCTGCCACATCAGCTCAGGTCTCCCTGCTGCTTGTCTATGGAAGACAGGCTCCACTGAAGATCTAAAGCCCTCCTCAATATTCCTGGGAAACTCTAGGTGGTTTTCAGACTCTTGCCCCCAGTAGCTCTGGCAGCCTCCTCCCACTGAACTCTTTTCTCTGGTTTCTAAGTCATGTTGCTGTCCATAATCATCATGTGGCAGTGACTGAAACACAGGGATGTCAGGAAGATCCCTGTGACTACACACAAATCTCTTGCCATGGCACAGTCCACATTCCTGGACTGAAACATCTGGTTGGGCCATGCCATGCTGACACTCCTTTCCCTCCTGTCACCTCTGCCTCCTTCCCTTCCAGTCAGAAGACAAATAAAAACAATCTTCCCATTTGCTTTTGCAAATCAACTCCACTCTGCCCATTTCCCACCTATACCCATAGGGCTTCCTTTGCATGGCTCAACACCTATGCCCCCTTCTTCCTCCCAGCTCTGCCTCTGACATGGGGCCAAGGGAAAGTATAATCAGGGTGTTAGGTCCCAACAGCTCCCACATTTTGCCCTAGAAATTGATCCACTGATTTCAATTAGGATCATTTCCATTATAAGGAATCACCAGAGTCAGTTGTAGCAGGTGCCACACACCTCACTGCTGACGGAGGTAGGGAATGAGCACTCAGTGGTATATTTGGGTTGAGTGCTGTCTGGGCCAAGAACAGCAAGTGCAAAGGCCCTGAGGGGACATGCTCCTGGCTAGTTTGAGGAACAGTGTGATGAGTAAGGTCAGGGGAGAGAAGGGCAGGGGTGTGCTCAGAGGCCCTGAACAGGATGGGGCACATGAAGCTCTGGGAAGAGCTCCAGAGACATGCTTCAGAGTTGTTAGCACGTACTTATTTCTGGAATGAGACCCTGAAGAGAGTGAGTTAAGATGGAGGAGAGAAGAGAACTGGGATGAAGTCCCAGGGCCTCCAACACTTGTGGGTCAGGAAGATGAAGAGAGGCCAGGACAGCAGACAGCAGAGGGTGGCCATGGAGGTGGGCAGACAGCCCAGAAGACAGTGACCTGGGAGTGGCCAGCTGTGTTGCATGCTGCTGGGAATGAAGGCAGTCTGCACCCCACGACAGCCATCATGTCTCCAACATGTCCCCAAATAATGGCCAACATCATCTAAGGGGTTCCTGACCATGGCCTTGCAGCTCCCCAAACCCTGAGCTTCCAGGCAGCCTGTGTGCCTTGCTGTCAAACATGAGTGGTCCCAGGACCACCACCCAAGAAGAAAGCCTGGAAGAGCATGGCCAGCACAAAGAGGAAGGGCAATCTGAAACAAAGCACCTATCACTCAGTAAGCAGATCTCCACAAATAACTGTAGGAAGAGACATCCAATTAATGTTCTGGGACAACAGGATGTGATAAGGAAGGCATCCACAGAGTAGGCTGTCATAAAAATAAAAAGCCAGGGAACAAGAAAATACTCTTGAATAGTAGACACACGTTGCCAAAGTGAACAATTTAATAGAAAGATAAAAACAAAAATATTCCCCAGACTGTAGAAGGAAACATTAGCAAAATAACGATAAACCATATAAGAGATCAATCTAGAAGCTCTAACAACTTACCAGTAAAAGTTCCAAAAAAGCAGAACAAACAAAATGAAGGGGAAAAGGTAATCTAAAAATTAAGAGGGAAATTTGCTGAAGTTAAAGGAAGATATGAGTCTTTCAGACAAAAGAACACATCACCTATAAACATTCAACTGTCCTAATAATGTCAAACATCAGAAAAAGGACTTCCAGAAGGCAGAGGAGAGTTCCTTCAAGGCTCTGAGCAGAAATATTTTGTACAGGCGTACAATTGTTTACCTAGCCAAATTATCAGAAAAATGTGAGACCAAAATAAATATCTTTTTAGAAATGCAATGACTGTAAACTTGAGGTCTATATAAAACCCCAATAAACCTGTGTTTGTAGGGAGTTATTCCTAATAGAGTCCAGTAAAGTAAGAGTGAAAACCAAAATATATGAAGACAAAGGACCAAAAAGGTGGAGGTGACCCAGGAGGACCACTGAGCTTCAGGAGGGGACAGGCTCCCAGGACTGCAGGGGCAAGAGGAAAAAGGCTCTAGAGAGGAGGTCTCAGAGCAGATGAGGGGTCTTTAGAGAGCCTTGGGGTAAAACAAAGACACATAAGAAGTAAAAAATGACAGCAACAATAACAATAAAAACACAACTTGAAGCTTCAAGGGAAAACCCTTAGAAGAAAGGCAGGATGCAAATTTAAGATAAACCAAAGCCCAGAGTGATCTGAACAGTCCGGGGTGAGGCAGAGTCTCCATGTGACCTCAGTGTTGTAGAGGGTCCAGACTGGCCACAGAGCTAGAGGACACCCTCCCACATGTCAGAGGCATAGTCAAAGTGGGTATTTGTTCTCAGTGTAGAACTCACTTCTGGACCAAAAGCACAGAGCTTCAGCCCTGGGTCCAGGATGGAACTTAACACACTATGGGTCTTGACAGTATGAGTGAAGGTTAACACACCATGGGTCTTGACAGTATGAGTGAAGGTGGAGCTGACCAAGGCTGGGGGCTCCCCAGGGTGGAGAGGAAGTCTGTGGCCCAGCTCCCCTGAGCACAGCATGGGGGCCCTGCTTATAGGCAGAGGCAACACCACCACAGCTCCCAGCTGCATAGGGTCCGGACAGAAGTGAGGACAGTGATGGGACGCCCAGCGATCCAGGTCTCAGAGCTGCGAGCATCCTGCCCCCTTAACAAGTGAGGCTCAGAGCTGCTCAGCAAAGAGGCCTCGGGTAGCTGGGTCACCACACATGGGACCCAAAAATGGGTGGCTCCACACAGCCCTGAGGGCAAGCATGTCCTTTCTCCCCGTGGCCCTGGAGACTCTGGCAGGCCCCAGGCGTGACCCACAGTGCCACCACCTTAACCACCATGGCAGCCCACCTGGACTGCCCAGGAATGCACACACCTACGCCATCACACATTCCTGTCCTCTGCATCCACCTCCTCCCAGACCTGCCCCTCTGTCAGGCCGCCTCCAACAAAGCCTGCCGTCAGCTGTGGCTTCCACTGTCCTCTCCCACTCCTCACCCCCCAGCAACTGAGTCTTTAGCCTTCAAATGCCATAAACCTGGATCCAGTCACTTCTCTGCCTGCCCTGCCGCCATCCTGGTTCAAGCCCACCCTCCTCTCCTGCCTCCTGATGCACTGCTGTGCTTCTCCAAACCCCTGGCCCTGATAGTCTCCCTACAGCACAGCACCAGAGGGGTCTTGCCCACAGTGCAGGTCAGGCGGGGCCCTCCTCTCTCCAAGCCCCAGCGCCACTGTCTCACTCACAGTGATGGCAAAGTCCCCACAGTTGCCTGTAAGGCTCCATCTGGCCCATCCTATTAGGGCCTCCGAGCACATCCCCTACCCTCTCCCCACTGTCCTCACCCTCTACCCTACTCTCCCTCCCACCTCATTCCACTCTGGATTCCTTGCTGCTCCTCAAACTAGCTGGGAGCATGTCCCCCCAGGGCCTTTGTACTTACTATTCTTGGCCCAGACAGCACTCAACCCAAATATATCACTGGGGGCTCATTCCCTACCTCCTTCAGCAGTGAGGTGTGTGGCACCTGCTACAGCTGACCCTGGTGATTCTTTGTGATGGAAACGATCCTTTGTGACGGAAATCAGTGGATCCATTTCCAGGGCAAAATATGGACCTAGCCGCTCCTGACACCTTAAGGGGTCCATACCCACCAGGAAAGCCTGATCCCAGCTTATCTGAGGACCCACTGCCCACCATTCCTTCCAAGAGCTGTGGGATATGTGCTTTTGGAGGGCTCAGCTGGCTCTCCAGAAGCATTACCACACTCCCAGAGGGCAGCAGGAATGTGAGAAGCACAGAGCCCTGGGTGGGGAGGGTGCTCTGCCTAACCTCACTGAGCAGCTCTGCTCCAGTCAGGCTGGTCACAGCGGGCAGCGAGTGCCAGTGGAACTGGGACTCTGCGCCTCACCAAGATGTCCCCCAATGCCACCGCAACCGCCTTGGCTTTACCAGGACCTCCACACCGCACTGGCAGCAAAGACATCTCAGCTAGAAATATCCACAGCCAGCATGGGGAGGAAAAGACCCAAAAATGCAGGCTTCAGCGGTCTCTCCCACCCACTCCTCCCCCACCACCGCCTTTCCCGCCCCCCATTCTGTCTGCCTTTGGAGTGTCCTCATTTTCTCCCAGCCCCTCCCTCCCTTGTGTTTCTCACCCTCTCCTCCTCCTGCTTAATTTCTTAAAATAGAAGAATTTTGAGAAACAAATTACAGACTAATGGCAGTGTCAGTTCCCAAGAGCTCAGGAAAATGTAGAATTTAATTTTAAGTCTGGGAGAGCATATTTACAGAGTGCGGTTTTTCCCTTCAGGTCCAACGTCATTAAGAAGCTTACAATGCCCAAGGAGCCACGCGGTGCAGGTGCTGATACCACCCGGCTTTGAAAAGTGCCATTTCTTCTTCCTCAGTGGGCAGCCACAACCCACCTCCCCAGTCGCTGAGGTCAACTCCAGGAGGGGTCACGTGGCACAGTTCCCAGGCAGCGGGAGGTTGAGGGTGCGGGAAGGCAGCCCCACGATTTGAGGCAGGAATCCCAAGCCAGAATTTTCTTTTTCATCTTGCTGATGTTGGATCTCATGTTTTGGGAGCTTTTCTTCAAGGCATCTGACATTCATTCATTCATTCATTCATTCACTCGCTCACTAATTTGATGTTTTACTAAGACTTGCAGCGTTTTAGGCACTGAGCATACAAAGTCCCAGGCCTCAACAGTTTATATTCTCCTGGGTGACAGAAGCAAAACAAACAACCAAATAAACCTATGCCAGCTGCTCCAAAGTGTTAGGAAGAAAAACAAAGCGAGTAAAACTGGGGGTGGGGCCAGTTAGAAGAGGTGAGTCAGGGAGGATGGGTCCACCTTGTAAACTGAGCAGAGACTTGAAAGAAGTGTGGAAAGTCTGGGGATGGGTGTCTGGCAGAGGCAACAGTGTTTGAGAAGACCCTGGGCAGAAGCATGCTTGGAACTCTCAGGAAACTACAAGTGGCCAGTGGGGCAAAAGCAGGCATGAGCCAGGGCTGGGGCTTGCAAAAGGGATGAGAGCCACTGGAGGATGGTCACACAGAGGAACTAGGTCTGATTTCATGTCTGGTGTGGAGGAGGAAAAGGACGGAGTACAACCCAAAGCTCTCCCCAGACCACTGCCTCAAGACGTTGGCCTCTTCACTTCTCTGGCTCCCAAAGTGCCCCTGTCTACACAGTTGAGAAGGAGGATTTTGACAATAGTAACGGTTGAGTAATGACCCTCAAAGATGTCCCTGTCTTTATCTCCTCTACGTCCAGATGTGATAAAAATTAAGAATCTTGAGATGGGAGGGGCGCCTGGGTGGCTCAGTTGGTTGGGCATCCAATTTTGGCTCAGGTCATGATCTCATGGTTTGTGAGTTCAAGCGCCACTTTGGGCTCTGTGCTGACAGCTCAGAGTCTGGGGCTGCTTCAGATTCCCTCTCTCTCTGACCCTCCCCTGCTCGTGCTCTCTCTCTCTCCCTCTCTCTCTCTGCTCCTCCCCTGCTCAGTCTCTCTCTCTCTCTCTCTCTCTCTCTCTCTCTCAAAAATAAACATTTAAAAAATTTTAAAAAGGAATCTTGTGATGGAAGATTATTTGGATAACAGATTAGCCTAATGTAAGCACAGGAAGAATCAAAGAGGAGACTTGATGGCAGAGGCAGAGGCTGGAGGACAAGTAATGAGGATGGGAGAAGAGCCACAAGCCTAGGAGCATGGTGGCCTCTAGACCCTGGGAAATGTAAGGGAAGGGACTCTCCCCTGGAGGATCCACGAGAAGCCCGGCCCTAGTAACACCTTAGTACCCAGTGAAGCTGACGTCAGGCACCTGGCCTGCAGGACTATACACTATTCGGTCTGCGTTGTTTCCAGCTGTTCCAAGTGTGTGGGTATTTGTTATGGTAGACACAAGAAGCTCATACAGCTGTCTTGGGTTGGATCCCCTAGAAGCAGAGCCTGGGGTTTGCATGTGCAAGGATGTCAAGACGTGTTGTATGAGCCTTCCCAGAAGCTCTGTGAAGGGCACAGAACAGCTTCCACCTGTAAAAGGGCCAGCATGGGCTGACCTCAGGTAAAGTCATTCTCACTCTGATGGAGGGGGTTGAGGCTCCAGGCACAGACTGCTTGGAGAAGTCGGACTCCCCTGGAGCAGGCAGCCCTTATGTGTCACTCCTGGGGCAAAGGTGTGGAACTCCAAGTTCCAAAGAGGGGGACTGGGGGACACCAGCTCTTGGCACAGTCATACAAGCACCAATGTTCACATGGTGACCCTGGATCAATTTTAGCAGGGCAATGAATGCTCCAAAGACAGCCAATGAAGTAAGGACTGTTATTATCCACATTTCAGAGGAAGAAACTGAGGCACAGAGGCACAGAGCTGCCTAAGTGCTTTGAATGTCCCACGAGGCCACCGGGATCAAACTTTTCCCAAGCACAAGTGTGTGGGCATTCCCGTTCTCCACTACTGGGGAGCCTGCAGTCCTTATCCCAAAAGAGTGGTTCTTGAAAGAGTAAGAAGGAAGTTGTCAGGCTATAATAGGAGTTATCTTTGAGTGGGATAATTACAGATGATTTCTGTTTTTCCTTTATACCCAAATTTCCAATCAGAAATTAGGAATGCAGGGATACCCAGGTGGCTCAGTCAATTGAGCATCCAACTCTCGATTTCTGTTTGGGTCATCATGCCAGGGCTGTGGGATGGAGCCCGTGTCGAGCTCCATGGTAAGCATAGAGCCTGCTTAAGATTCTCTTTATTTCCCTCTGCCCCTCTCCCTTGCTCACTCTCTTTCTCAAGAAAAAGAGAGAGAGGGAAGGAGGGGGGAAGGGAAGGAAGGAAGGAAGGAAGGAAGGAAGGAAGGGAGGGAGGGAGGGAGGGAGGGAGGAAGGAAGGAAGGAAGGAAGGAAGGAAGGAAGGAAGGATGGAAGGAAGGAAGGAAGAAATTAGGAATACAGACCAAAACAAGGCATGTTTTTCAGGGCCCCATAACTGAGCAGAGCTGAGGTAGGAGGAGTGGGAAGTCTCCCTTTAGAGAATCCTCCTGGCACCTGTCCTCTGGGACCCCAGCCCTCACTGGGCTTGTGGGGTAGTATGCCCTAGCAGGACCCACCCCTGGCCTCAGGCAACAGGCCTAGCTGGGCTCCAGGACCCCCTCTCGGGTTGGGGCCTTGAAGCTGGGCCAGCCTCTCTTTGGTGTCTGATCACAAGAGGAAGATCTCAGGGCTGCCCTCATGTGTCCCTTCAAAGGGGCCAGATGGAAAAGCCAGTGTGCAAGAAGAGAAGGGGAGAAAGAAGAGAGCATGGTACTGTCCTCTCATTGAACTTGACATGCAGCCATAATCCTGTCCTTGGGCATTATGATACCCTCAAAACTCATTCCTGTTTGCTTTTACTCAGTTGGCCTGGTTTCCTGTTGCCTCCAGCCCAAGCCATCCCCCATCCAGGACAGAAAGGAGGTTTGTGTTGCCCACCACCATGTGCTGAGCACTGAGCTGGTCAGTGAACATGTCCATGATGCCCTTCTCAGATGTCAGGTGTCTCAGGTTCCCCAGGGGCTGAGGGGGGTGGGGTGGGGGGTCGGACTGTGACCTCTTCTAGGCCAGGACACTGAGGCTTAGAGAAGTGCCCACATACACCCCTTCTGGCAGTTCCTTCCTATTCCCTCCTATTGACCTGCTCTGTGGACCACCCCACATCCCCCAGAATCCCCAGTCAGCAGCCCTCCTAAAAAGCCACCTTGGAAATCCTCATGCTAGGCTTCACTCAACCTCATGCTAGGTTGACATGGAGCAGCCGGGTTTTCCTGAATCTTGGCAAACCCCACCACTCAGGATCTCTGGTGCCATTGAGGGTTTGGTAGCCCAGGAAGCCTGGGATGTGCAGGCCAGCTGCTCTGTGCACCAGATGTGGACAAGAGGACAGTCGGTGGGGTGTGAGTCAGACCAATATAATGGGCGTGAGGCCTGTGTGACCACACAAGCTGTGTACTCAGAAAGACCCCGGTGTTAATACTCTGATGTCACCATCACACTTTTCCATTGTGTCCTGGACCCCAGAGGTTTTGCAGCTGGCCTTGGGTGAGACGCTTGGACCTGGAGGACAGTCTGCTTCAGCCCCTCTGAGGCTCAGCTGGGTGAAGAACTCAGGCAGTTGATGTGTTGGGGCTGCTACTCTCACTGTTGTTTTCCTCTCTCGCAAAAATGGACGCATAGAGTCTGTTGGCTAAAGCCTGCCTTTAACCTCCCAGCCCTAAAGTTCACTGACAGGGGTGCTTCCCAAACTGCTCTGCGCTCAGTCCCAGGAGGAAGAGTGGCTCCATGGAGAGGTCCAGGGTAGGCCCTGCTCTGAACCCTCCTCCATGGGGAGGCTCCTCCATGGGGAGGCTGACAGGTTGCTCAACATCTCACCTGGGGAGGTGTAGGGGATTGTAGCACTGCTTCTGGCCAGTAACTGACACATAGCCTGCAAATCCTACAGTCTCCCCTCCAGTTAAGTAATAAGCAAAATATGCCTGGGATTCTCTCCTTCCAACACTCGTGTCTTGTTCCACTGGGGTGAGCTCCTTGGGAGAAATCCACCCAGCACATTGCTGGATGGCTCGCTGGGCAACACAGTAGGAGACAAGTCAGCCGGCAGCTGCACACACACAGGGCACTTCTGTCTGTGTCTGAACAGTGCACCCTTTCCCATCCCCGAATCCCATCTCACTCTCTGGAGGCCAGAGGCGGACCTGGAGAATAGGTGGACATGGAGTGACCCGCCCCAGGGGACACTCAGCCCACATGAGACAGAAGGGTCCTCAGTGCATGTGGACAGGACCCTCATGCTCCTGTCCGGTCTTGCCTGAAGCCTTTCTCCACACCTGCGTCGCCCCTTTCTTCATCTCAGATTCCACTCCACTCCTTCACCAGCTACTAAAGACAGAGACTCCTGGTTTTTCTAGCCGTTTTCCTCTTTCCCACCCACCCCCCACTGTTCTGATTCTGGCCCCAGGAGCCTCTTACACCGTCCATTCCACAGCCCTCCACTGCTGACAGACCCAGTCCTCACACATATCTGCCCTTGGCCCCAGACCTAAGCCTGGCACCCAAGACAAGGTCCAGTCTTTAAGACAGTGCATGGGCCCCCTAGTCTGTCCTGCCTGCCTCTGGCTTCCCCACCCCCACTGTCCCAGGCAGCACCACCTCCTACATCTGCCGCTGCCCTCCAGCTCCTTCTCCCGTAGTTCTCCCTGACCTGAGGACTCCTGCCCTGCAGCTGGGTCTGATGCCCTCAGGGCTCCCGCTGTGGGTGCTGGTGTGCCCCGCACTGCCCACCAGGTAGTCACTGCCTGCACTCGTCTCCCATCAGAGTATGACCAGGCACTTTCTGGGGACCTGTCTTCTACCTCGGCATGCTTTCACCTGACAAAGTACAGTTGCGTGTCCATAGCTGAAGCTCAAAACCTGGCCCCAAACCAGGCAGTGAGCAGAGTGCCTGCACCATGGAGGCAGAGGGTCTGCAGGCCAGGTTTGCCTGAGCCCCCAGCATTCCCTTGCACACTCACAGGCACACACGCACACATGCATGTTCAGAAACATTCACCTATACTCACACCACAGAACTTCTAAAACTGCAGCCAGGACTGCCAAAGCGCATAGTGAGGAGCCCTGTAGAAAGGGGGGCAAGTGGAATGAGAACATCCATGCCTTCATCAAAGCACCTTCTAGGACCTCTCACCCACAGCCTGGCTCCCTAAGATGTGCATACCACCCACTCTTTCACAGCTCCCCTTTTAAGTCCACCTGCCTGGATAAATTCTTAAATTTTAAATCCTCATTTTCCACACTTTTACAGCCTAGGGTAGAAGAATTTCTTTATGCAAGGTCAGCCCTGGGGTGGGCACTGGAGAAGTCACCTTGCTTCCTGAGGCTTGGTTTCTCGGCTCCTGAGGAGCTTGGTAGCTTGGGAACTTCAGAACACTCTGAGCCCAGACAGGTGTCGGGTGCATCCTTCCAGCTGCTGGGAGCGCAGCGTAGTGGGCAGAGTGTGCCTTTGGATCTGGAGAGCAGTGGAATCAGAACCCCTTCCCCTGTACGAGTCCTCTCTAAGTTCTTTGCATGGCTGGGCCTTCTTGCCCTCTACTATGTTGGTCAACACAGTCCCAAGCCAGCCCTGAATGCAAGGGGAGGGAATACACAACTCCTTCCTGGGGGACTAGGCTGCAGGGAGTTGCAGCATCTCAGCTTTCACATTCACAGGCACAGTGCCCCCAGGGGAGTGAGCTTCAAAGAATACCTATTGAATGAATGAGCACACCACAAATGAGCACGCCTCTCAGTCACATTCCAGACAGCAGAAGCATTGCCTCCATTCCAGACAGATAGGAACATGCCTGTGGCATGCTGAGCCTAACATCTTCTCTCTGAGTCTTGAAGCCCAGCACCTGGCCCCTCAGAGCCATGAAGAATGTGACCAGAACCCACTCTTCTGTCCACTGCAGACACAGCTACCATTTTATCCCACGTGTCTCTCAAGGCAAGGGCACTCAGTCTACCCCACATACATGATGGCCCATGTCTCAAGAGCTGTCTCAGAGCCTCACAGGGCTATGGGATTGATGGTGCTCACCAAGATGGATAGTCATGGCTAAGAAGAGAGAAGCTGTCACTGCCAGTTGAGCCTCTGCTTGGCCCTGTGACAGTGTGGAGCTTCCCACAGGGATGTACATGGGGTAGAAGGGTCTGGCCATGGCGAACACAGCTGACACAGACAGCAGAGGCTTGCACATGTCTTACTGGCCCTGGAATGCTCACCACCTTTTGAGTGTTTCCTGGCTTGTTGGTGGGTTCTCTGGTCATCTTCAGCTATGTCCCCAGCTCCACTCTTTATCTGTGTGTGTGTGTGTGTGTGTGTGTGTGTGTGCACATCAACACAAGCATGCATGCACATGTACTGTACATCTGTCTGTGCTAGGGTAATGACTTGATCCCAGGCACCCCCATGGAGCACAGGGCACATTCTCTGTTTGATTCAGAGCACCCAGACCTCGTGCAGCTGAGGGATGGCCACCCACTGAAGCACCCTCCAGGTGCTTCCTACCCTGACACATAGATACTCTAATCACTACTTTGAAGACAAGGAGACTGAAGCACACAGACTCAGTGGCTGTCAAAGTTGTGGGGAGGGTGCAGCTTTAACCTGCATATATCCGGTCACAGACAACCCACTTTCCACAGCATGGAACAACCCTCAAGATACCCTGCAGGCCCCTCTTTCCCCCAAATACTTCTTAATCCTCCATTGCTTCCTTTTGTTCTCCTTTTTTAAACAAAAATAATAAAAGAAAAAGAAAACTGAAAGAGTACATTTACAAAATATTAACAAAAGGTTCATCTTCAGATGGTAAAGCTCTGACTTAGATTTTGAAAATAAATTTAGACCGTTTAATGAGGTGGATAAGAAAAAAGTCTCCCTTTTCTGCCTGTTTTCTCCTTTGCCAATAGCACAGTAGATAATTCCTTTATGTCTGAGGTGACTCTACAGTGCATGAAATAAATTATGCAGTGGGCTGGAATAATTGCAAGGCCCTTCCCTCCTTCCTTCCACCATTAAAATGCATTCTATAGGGTGTACTTTATTAAAGTAATTAAAATGTATTCAAATTCCTTAGCCGTTTGCTCTCAAAATGTCAAAGACCAATTCTCAGATTCAAGCCATTTCTGCAAACCAACCCAAGCCTGGATATGGCTGCAAAGCACCCACCTCGACACCTGAGCAGAAGCCACCAGGCCTTTGGCTTCTCCCACCACCCCTGCAGTTGCTGACCAAGTTCCTTTCTCTCCACCTTTGTCCTTGGAAAGTGATACAGCAGCCACTGGTCAGTGACCCACTGGGCAGCAGGAGAGGGGGTCTCCAGGCCCCCTCCAGTGTGTCCCTTATGCAGGTGAACCACCTTCTTGTCCAGCCCACAGCACGGAGACATCCTTCTTGGTGCTTGTCTCAAGAGCCACAATGCCCCGTGCTTCCCAGCACATTGCCTAGCATACAGCAGGATCCCCAAAATGTCTTTAGACTTTGTTTCTGCTTAACAAGTCTCAACCTGATTCATTCCAATCCTGGACCAGGCCATAGTATGGCCACTGTTCACCAAGTAAGACATATGCAGTAAGAAGTCCCATGTAATAAGACCTGCTTCACACCAGCAATGTGCAAACATCACTGTATTTGTTGCTCATAGCAACACTCAATTCAGAAGACGTTGGGTGCTGTGCTGTCAGGTAGAACCATTCTGCCACTTATTGACTCTGGTCAACTTGAGCCTAACTTATTATGCCTCAGTTTCTTCAACTGTTTAAGGAAACGTATAAGACAATAGTCTATAATGATACTTTTGTTTTGAAAACTAGATCATATTATGTGTCGGTCACACAATAAGTGGTCAATAGGATGAAAATGACAATAATGATGATATTGATTAATGAACATCACTGTGATGGTGGGGTCATGATGAGGATGGTGATAATGATCATGGTGACAATGATGGTGATAATAGTGATTGTTATGGTGATGACAGTGATGATGGCGATAATTATGGTGATGATGATGGTCATGGTTATGATGGTGATGGTAGTGATGATGGTGATGATGATGGTAATGACCATGATGATGATGATGATGATGGTGATGATGATGGTGGTGATGGTGATAATGGTAATGGTAATAATAATGATGATGATAGTTGTAGATTATATTATTTATACTTCACAGAGTCCAGAGACATTAAGACATTTTCTCAAGTTCTCAGAGATGGTAAAAACATGAAGGTATAGCTTATTTCATAGTCAATGCCTTTCCAAACACCTATTGCCTTTTTCCAATGTTCATTTCAATTCTTAACTGACTTCTCATATCTATTATTCTTTCAGCAGCTTGACACAAGTCCTCCCCCTGTCCATCACAATTTTATTCACTCTTCCTTTTTTCAAGCATCTTTGCATCTGACCTTCCTCACACAGCCCCTGAATAATGAACTGCTGCCAGGCAGAGCATTGGAGTGTGAATAGCCGGACCTCCTCACGTCCTGAACATCTGGTCCCTCCACACTCAGAGGACTTGAAATATGCAGAGGCCGGGCGCTACAAATTGGAATTCAGAGGCCCACCCTCCCTTTCCTTTCAATTTCCTTTTTGAGAATTTAGTTCTCCAACATCAATTTCTGTTTGTAATAAATATTTAAGCACTTTGCCTGCCAAGCTTGCAGCATGGGAACACTTTAAGCTGGCAACCCGAGAGCCTCTGGCTGCCCCACTTGCCCTCCCAAGAAAAAACTCCCTCAGGAGGTCTCACCTAGGGTGCTTCTGGTGTCCTCCGTTCCCATAGCCCCTGCAAAGAACTCCTCCCTTTGGCTTGTCTTCCATATCAAGTCAAGGGCCACATCCCATCTGACTGAAATTGTGGCCACAGACTCCTTGGCTTCTGTACCTCCAGCCACCCTGCCCCTACCCTCATCCACACTTCTCCACTATGTGAAATCCAAATCTGATCTGTCACTGCCTGGCCTGAAATCCCACGATGGCTCCCCGCAACATAAAGTCCAAACTTGTTAACCCTCTGCTCCAGCCCCTGTGTGATGTCTCCCACCTCCCTAGCTCCAGCTCACACCTCCTCATTGTACAGTATTGCTGGCACACACACTGATTACCATTCCAGGCTTTGCTCCTGTCCCTGGGCCCCCACACCGCTGCTGCCAGCTGCTCAGTGCTGATTAGCACATGCTCATGCTCCAGCTCATCCTCAGCTGTCACCTGCTGCCTCTCCTGGACCTCCCTGAGCCTGGCCTCAGTACCGTCCCCTGTCCTGCTTCCCTCCACTCCAGTTCTTCCATCACAACTCCATTACATTACACAGCACAGCACCTGCCCGTCTGTTTTTTGTCTCTCTCACTGACTACAGACTTGTCCAGGGCCCAGAAGGAGATGCAGGACCAGAGTGGCCAGAAGCAGGGCTATGAAAATGTACCCTAGGAACTCAGCCCCGACAAAGCCTTGTCTGCAGCCCAGTTCCACACCCTCCCCATCTCCCTGCCCCCCTTGGCCACTCAAGGCTCCCTAGCCTGGACTTGCCCCTTTTAGCACCTCTCTAGTTCTTCTGAAACTTGTCTGTGATGTCCTGAGCCTTTGTAAGATGCTTTTGGGTGTCACAAGCTCTAAGGAGCAGAGCCCACTAGCCTGGGGGCCGGCAATGGGTGGACATTGAATGCAGTGACATGGGAAGTGTCTGCATCCATGTTCCACATGGTAAATCTCCAGTCCCAGCTGCATTCCAGTCAAGAACCTCTTGTTCTGGACAAAGGAAACAAAAGTCCCCCTATCACAGCTGCCTGATCCCAAAACAACCCATACAAAGCTCAAGAACCATCAAGTTCAGAGACCAGGACTGCACCTGTCCCACAGACAGAATGGATGTCTTTTTTTTTTAATGTTTATTCCTTTTTGAGAGAGAGGGAGAGACAAGCATGAACAGGGGAGGAGCAAAGAGATAGGGAGACATAATCAGAAGCAGGCTCCAGGCTCCAAGCTGTCAGCACAGAGCCCGATGTGGGGCTTGAACTCACAAGCCGTGAGATCACAACCTGAGCTGAAGTTGGATGCTTAACCTACTGAGCCACCCAGGTGCCTCTGGATGTCTTTTTTTTTTTTTAATTAAAGTGTAGTTGTCATACAGCATTATATTAGTTTCAGGTGTACAACATAATGATTCAACATTTGTATACGTTCTGAAGTAATCACCAAGATAAGTCTAGCTACCATCTGTCACTGTACAAGGCTGTCACAATATTATTGATGATATTCCCTAAGAACAGGGGTCTCTTCCAACACGAGCAAAAGAGGTAGACAGCCTCTCTAGAGAATGTCACCCAGCCACTCAATTTGTCTGGGTGTGGAGCACCCCACTCCCTGTGTGAAAGGCAAAGGGTGGCATTTTCTTTTTTTTTTTTCTTTTTTTTTTTTTATATATGAAATTTATTGTCAAATTGGTTTCCATACAACACCCAGTGCTCATCCCAAAAGGTGCCCTCCTCAGTACCCATCACCCACCCTCTCCTCCCTCCCACCCCCCATCAACCCTTAGTTTGTTCTCAGTTCTCAACAGTCTCTTATGCTTTGGCTCTCTCCCACTCTAACCTCTTTTTTTTTTTTTTTTGTTCCCCTCCCCCATGGGTTTCTCTTAAGTTTCTCAGGATCCACATAAGAGTGAAACCATATGGTATCTGTCTTTCTCTGTATGGCTTATTTCACTTAGCATCACACTCTCCAGTTCCATCCACGTTGCTACAAAAGGCCATATTTCATTTTTTCTCATTGCCACGTAGTACTCCATTGTGTATATAAACCACAATTTCTTTATCCATTCATCAGTTGATGGACATTTAGGCTCTTTCCATAATTTGGCTATTGTTGAGAGTGCTGCTATGAACATTGGGGTACAAGTGCCCCTATGCATCAGTACTCCTGTGTCCCTTGGATAAATTCCTAGCAGTGCTATTGCTGGGTCATAGGGTAGGTCTATTTTTAATTTTCTGAGGAACCTCCACACTGCTTTCCAGAGCGGCTGCACCAATTTGCATTCCCACCAACAGTGCAAGAGGGTTCCCGTTTCTCCACATCCTCTCCAGCATCTATAGTCTCCTGATTTGTTCATTTTGGCCACTCTGACTGGCGTGAGGTGATATCTGAGTGTGGTTTTGATTTGTATTTCCCTGATGAGGAGCGACGCTGAACATCTTTTCATGTGCCTGTTGGCCATCCGGATGTCTTCTTTAGAGAAGTGTCTATTCATGTTTTCTGCCCATTTCTTCACTGGGTTATTTGCTTTTCGGGTGTGGAGTTTGGTGAGCTCTTTATAGATTTTGGATACTAGCCCTTTGTCCGATATGTCATTTGCAAATATCTTTTCCCATTCCGTTGGTTGCCTTTTAGTTTTGTTGGTTGTTTCCTTTGCTGTGCAGAAGCTTTTTATCTTCATAAGGTCCCAGGAATTCACTTTTGCTTTTAATTCCCTTGCCTTTGGGGATGTGTCGAGTAAGACATTGCTACGGCTGAGGTCAGAGAGGTCTTTTCCTGCTTTCTCCTCTAAGGTTTTGATGGTTTCCTGTCTCACATTCAGGTCCTTTATCCATTTTGAGTTTATTTTTGTGAATGGTGTGAGAAAGTGGTCTAGTTTCAACCTTCTGCATGTTGCTGTCCAGTTCTCCCAGCACCATTTGTTAAAGAGACTGGCATTTTCAACAGCAGGAGTGTCTGGCCTGTAAGGACAGCTATTTGTGGGCACTCCCATAGGCTGACAGAGGAACTCAGAGCCTCCTAGTCCTTCCCAGGAAGTTACCAATTGTGCAGACACCCTGGACCCATCCAGCTGAGCCTACTCAGCTGTAGCTCAGGTCTTAGAACTCTTCATTCTCACTCCCACCTCTCCAAGACAGGGCAGTCTGCAAATGTAGGTGTCGGATGGGAGGAAACAGGTTCTCAAAAGGTAAGATATCTACATGCTTCGGGGGTGGGGGATGGGGAACTCCTGAGAAAGATGCTGTGACTCTTCCCCCTCACCCCCAGTGAGCAGGTCAAGGATGGCAGCCCACCCCTGGGAAAGCAATGGGGCCTGAATCCCACCCCCAGCAGCTAGAGGAGCAAGGAAGGAGTCCCTCAGCACTGGCTTGTCTCTGGTCCTCTGTAGGTCAGCTGGGAGGGCAAGTAGAAAAGCCAGCCAGGCTCACAGAGCATGTGATGGAGATGCTGGCTCCTCACTCTCACTTTGCTGCCAGCCATGGGCTGGGAAGTTGACTTAAGTCAACAATGAACCTGTAGGAAATCAATTTTGCACCTTGCACCTCACCTCAGCTGAATTCATGAATGGTTATGTTCAGGGATACTTACAAAGCAGAGTGTTAAACAGCCCAGGGCCCAGGGCTCAGAAAAATCTTCACACAGAATCCATAAGTTCCATAGGGCAATGGCACTGGGGACAAAGGAAGGAACTCCAGTCCCACTGGCCCATCCACTTTGAAGATCTGTTCATCAGCATTTTTATCACTGAGGGAGGTATGTTATTATCCCCCTTTTACAGATGAGAATACTAAGGCTAAGAAAACTTAAATAACTTGGTCAAGGAACTAGAGGCCAAGCTTGAATCAGGAAAGGTAGCCTTGCAGTGGTGAGATGCTAGGTCTCCCTTACTGGCCACCTGTCCATGGCCGCATGACTGGGCCTCCCTGTAGCCTGAGCTTTACATAAAGACTGCAAGTTGTAGGCTTGCAAGCCCCATGCAGACCAGCACAGGAAGCCTGTACACTTGCCCATAGGGAGAGCTCAGTGAGGTAGCACTGTTGTGGTAATGATCTGGAGCTCAGGGCCCAGTGCATGCTGGGGACATAGCACTAGGGGTACAGTAACTGACTGAACAGATGAGATCCTTGTCCACATGTTGTTTGTGTTCCAGTGTGGGGAGACTCAAAAATGCCAGTGAACAAATCAACATAAACCTGGTCACCTAATAACAAATCCAGTGGACAAAACCAAATAGGGAGGGCAGGGTGGGGACATGGTCCACAGCTCATATCAGGAGGACCTGAGGGAGTAGGGATCAAGCATGTGGACATTCCCAGCAGAGGGGCACAGAGCAGAGGCCCCAGGGCAGGGTGAGCTGGGTGCCCATAGGGAAGAGGTGAGTCTGGCTGGGGCAGAGTGAGGGGGTGGCCTGTGGGAAAAGCCCAGATGGGCCATATGAAGACTTTGGCTTTCACTCTGGAAGGGATGGGAGCCACTGAGGGTTTGAGCAGAAGAGGGATCCAATATGACTCAGGTGTAACAGGGTCACTCTGGCCGCAGTGCCCATATAGACAGCAGGTGGAGTGAAAGCAGCAAGGCCAGGGGGCTGGATGCTTGAACCAAGGAAAGTGGGTGAGGTGGCCAGGAGGCCCAATTCTGGATGCATTTGTTGATGTGGGAAATACCAGAGAAGAAGGAGGCAAGATGATTCCCAGACTCCCGATCTGAGCAACCAGAAAGATAGAGATGGCATTCTCAAGAAGGTTCCTGTGATCCACTCAACACCTAAGAGATCTTGTTTTCTCCTCTCTGGAAACACCATTGTGGGAGTGATGTGAGGCATCACATTGGGATGATCCAGTTCACCTGAGTCTTCCAAAATGGGCTGCTGGCCAGGTGAGCTCTGGAAGAGCTGTCATGTCTCCTTTCTTTGGCCAGCCTCACACTGGGACCTCTCTGTCCTATGTGAGATGATGCTTGGAGAGAGCAACTGCCAACCCAAGCTGCTGGGTGGTGCCTCACACACACAGACCCAGGTTCTGCCTGGCAGGGACCATGGAGGGGCAGGGTCAGAGGGCCACAGCCTTGGCAACACTGAGAAGATTCTGAGTTCACATCACAGGCAATCCCAGCAATCAGCTTAGCGCTTTGCAGCTGGGCTGGGAGACCAGCTGTGTGCCCAGAGGTGAAATGTAAAAGTTCCCCCCTGTGTCAGACATGTCTTGATAAAGTCATCTGCAGTCCAGGAAAAGTGTGAGACTTGACCAGCAGCTGCTTCAGTGCCCAACGAGTACTCAGAGATAGATCATCGCCTGCCACAGGGCAGCCCTGGGCTTCCTGGCCTCCTTTACTTCCTGTGGCTGCCCCAGGCCTGGATGCTGGGAGGTTCACAACGAGATGGTGCTGTTCCCCAAGCCCCATGGCTGAGTGTGGTGGGAGGGGTGAGTGATGAGGCCTGAAAATAGGAGTTGTGCTTTACTGAATGGATTTCACCAGGTTCTGGTGATTTCACCAGTCTGCCTTATTTCCCAAATTTCCATGGGGCACAGAAACCACATCTTGTCCTTCCTGGAGCAGGAGAGGTGCAGGCACAGGCCAGAGAGCCAGTCAGGGTGGGCCATTATCGGGCTCTGAATCAGGGATAGCTTTCCTCAAAACTTTTATCTAGTTCTCCATTCCAATCCCACCCCCAATACCCCACCCTCAATTCTAGAGCCTTCCCGGGGTTTTGTACCAATAACATAATTTGTTTCCAGCTTTCTCCAGTGTGCAAAGTCACTTACTATTTATTCATCCACTCCCAGGCTTCCAAAGTGTTCTGAGCATCTCTTTTCTGGTACAGGTGCATCTCATTTTGTTGCCCTTTACTTTATTGAGCTTTGTAGACATTGCATTTTTCACAAACTGAAGGTTTGTGATGAACCTGCGTGGAGCACGTCTACCAATGCCATTTTCCCAACAGTATTTGCTCACTTCGTGTTTGTATCACATTTTGGTGATTCTCACAATATTTCAACGTTTTTCATTATTACTGCCTTTGTTAGGGTGACCATGATCGGTGATCTTTAATGTGATAGTAATTGTTTTGGGGGCACTACAAACCATGCCCATATAAGACAGTGAACTTAATCAATAAATCTTGTGTTTTCTGCCTGATTCACCAACCACTAGTTCCTATCTCTCTCCCTCTCAGGTCCCCTACTCCCTAAGATACAACAATACTAAAATGAGGCTAATTTAAAAGAACCCTACAACGGTCTCTAAGTGCTCAGGTGAGAGGAAGAGTCACAAATCTCTCACTTCAAAAGCTAGAAAGGATTCAGCTCAGTGAGGGAGGCATGGTGAACTCTGAGACAGGACAAAAGCTGGGCCTCTTGCACCAAACAGTTAGCCAGGTTGTGAGTGCAAAGGAAAAGTTCTTGAAGGAAATTAAAAGCGCTACTCCAGTGAACACACAAATGGTGAGAAAACAGAACAGTCTTATAGCTGATACAGAGAAAGTGTGAGTGATCTGGGTAGAGGATCAAATCAGCCACAACTTTCCCCTAAGCCAAACCCTAATCCAGAGGAAGGCCCTGACTCTCTTCAATTCTGTGAATGCTGAGAGAGGGAAGAAGCTGCAGAAGAAAGTGTGAACTAACATACTAACAGAGGTTGGTTCATGATGTTCAAGAAAAGAAACCAGCTTTATAACATAAAAGGCAAGGTAAAGCAGCAAGAGCTGATGTAAAAGCTGCAACAAGTTACCCATAAGATGTAGCTAAGATCATTAATGAAGGTGACTACACCTAATAAGAGATTTTCAGTGCAAATGAAACAGCCTTCTATTGGAAGAAGATGCTATCCAGGATTTTCATAGCTACAGATGAGAAGTCAATGCCTGGCTTCAAAGGACAAGCGGACTCCCTTGTTAGGGGCTAATGCAGCTGGTGATTTTAAGTTAAGGCCAATTCTCCTTTGCCATTCCAAAAATCCTGGGGCCCTTAAAAATTATGCTTAAAACTACTCTGCATGTGCTCTACAAATGGAACAACAAAGCTTGGGTGATGACACATCTGTTTATAAACGGTTCACTAAATATTTTGAGCCCACCATTAACGCTGGCATGCCTGGTAACACAGCATCTGTTCTACAGCCCATGGATCAAGGAGTAAATTTTGACCCTCAAGTCTTATTATTTGAGAAATATGTCTCCTAAGGATTGAGCTGCCATAGGTAGTGATTCCTCTGATGGATCTGGAAAAAGCTAATTGGAAATCTTCTGGGAAGTGTTCACCATTCTAGGTGCCATTAAGAACATTTGTGATTCATGGGAAGAAGTAAAAAAAAATAAATAACATGAACAGGAGTTTGGAGAAAGTTGATTCCAGCCCTCACGGATGACTTTGAGGGGTTCAGGACTTCAGAGGAGGCAGTAACTGCAGATATGGTAGAAACAGCAAGAGAGCTAGAATCAGAAGTGGAGCCTGACAATGGGACTGAATGGCTGCCAGCTCATGATACAACTTTAATGGATGAGGAGTGGCCTCTCATGGATGAGTGAAGAGAGCAGTTCTTGAGATGGAATCTACTCCTGGTGAAGATGATGTGAAGACTGTTGAAATGACAACAAAGGATTTGGAATATTACATAAATTTAGTGATACAGCAGTGTCAGGGTTTGAGAGGACTGACTCCAATTTTGAAAGATGTTCTTTTGTGGGTAAAATGCTATCAAACACCATCACATTCCACAGAGATGTGGTCATGGAAGGAAGATTCAATCAATTCCAAAGACTTCATTGTTGTCTTATATTAAGAAATTGCCACAGCCACCCCCACCTTCAGCAACCACCACCCTGATCAGTCAGCAGCCACCAACATCTAGGCAAGACCCTCCACCAAGCAAAAAGATCATAACCTGTTGAAAGCTCAGACAGTGGCTAACATTTCTAGCAATAAACTATTTTTTAACTAAGGTATGTAATGGGGTTTTTTTAAGACATAATGCTATTATTACACACTTAATAGCCTACAATATGGTGTAAAGATAACTCTTACATACACTGGGAAACCAAAAACTTCATTTGACTCACTGTTTGGACATTGGCCATATTGAGCTGGTCTGGAACCAAACCTGCACTGTCTTGGAGGCATGCCTGTATTATGTCTTCCCTGGTTCTCTTTGTTCTTGTAAGTTTTTGCTCCTTTTACTCCTTTACTGTCATTTAAAGGAAATTTTGATAGGAGACCGAACACTGCATATGTTTCATTTTCCTTGTTTAAAAAGGAGCCCCTTCTTGCCTTTTGGAAAGTTTCCCCCGAGGTTTTTGTTGTTGCACTGATCCATTCCACAAACACGCAAGTGTGCCACAGGCCCTGTGCCAGGTGCAAAGGGGATTCAGAGGTACAGCAGACATGACTGAACTCTGAGTGGAGCAGGGAAGAGCATACAGCTGGGGTCAGGCGGCTCAATGCACAGCAGAGAGCGCCTATGGGGGCTGCGAAGGATAGCCATCACTCCTTCAGGGTCAGGGGGTGCTGGGAGGGACTGGGCCAGGGAGGAGCAGCACAGGAGCCCACCATCTGGACACACTTCTCCCTACCTGGCCCCATAATGTGGGTGAAGTCAGACCCCTGGGCCTGCCCACCCTGCCTTTGTTTGGAATGTGAGCCCCACCTTCCCTGCCAGCTCATCCATCCTCTGCCTGGGCCCTCCAGCCATGTGCAGTGGGTCCACACTATCTCACCTCCAGGCCTCTGCACCTGCTGATCCAGCACCTGGAACACCTTCAAGTGCTGTTCCCCCCATTCATCTCATGTCAACTAGGAAGACGCCACAGCTCTGCCCTGAACACTTCAGCCCATCCTTTGCCTCCAAAGTCCCTGGACTTCATTCTGCCCAACCATTAGCCAGCAGTGCTGTCCTTGGCCATTCATGTCATCTTCACCAGCCTCCCCAGGGCACAGCCCAGCACTACATGAGGTCCGTGACTGGCCTGTGTGTCCAGAGAAGAGGCAAGGCTGGCTAGTGCTGAGCACAGGTGACCATTGGATTGTAGGAGACAGAGGCCGGGGCCAGCCAGGAAGATAAGAGGCTGAACCTGTCTCCAGAGAGGCCAACACAGGCCATGGGGGGTTCCATTCCAGTCCCCTCACCTGCTGAAGGCCTCAGTGACAAGGGACTTAGAAGGTCTATCAGCACTGGATGCACAGTGACTCCCAGTCACTGGGGTGGCAGCTCTCTCTCTGGAAAGTTCACACTGTACTTGGTGCTGTCCTGAGCACTTAGTGGGATATTTTTGTTAATCCTCCAAATGTGGGATATAGACAGTATTTTCCTCATTTCAGGTTCAAGGCCAAGCAAGAAATCACATCTGTTTTTGTTGTACCAGTAAGTTTTCTGCATCATGCTTCCTAGGTCCAGGCCCTGTTGGTGAGCATGCAGGGAGGGCTCAGCCCACTCTGGTCACCTTCACAAAGGAGAAGCCTTGGGCTGCCCACCCCCTCAGCAGAGAGAAAGAAACCCAGAGAGGACCCCTACTTGGGGTCAGTGCTCACCCAGAGCAGCTCCAGAGAGAACAGTGAGAACAGACACCATCCCAGATGGAGAATCTGGAGCTACAGAGGGTGACAGGGACAGTGCAGAGCCTCCCCAGATCTGCTGCCTGGACCACCCAAGCAAGGGAAAGAAGGGTCTCTTCTGGACGAGGAAACAGAATAGCAGTGGCTAGAGCAGGCCTGGGTTCCTGCTCTCTGTTCTGCTAGCTTCCCTGTTGCTATCTCTAACTACCTCTTCCTCATTCCCTACCCCCCACCCCACCCCAAGTGCCTGACACCCTCTTCCTGTCTCTGCCTCTTCCTTTCTTCCCTGGTTTTCACACTGAACTTTCTTCTTGTCATCACAGTGACATATGGGCCAGGGGCCTGTGCTGTGGGGCTACATACCTGGGAGCTCCTGGGGTCCAAGACTCGCCCCCCCAGTGGAGGACACAGGGCCCAGATGGTCGGTGCATAGTAGCTCGGCGTTCCTGACTAGCTAAGGGCTTTATCCCAGCTTCCCCTGCCCACCTTACCCGGCCTCACCCTTCTAAATTCATCTACCGCACGTCTCCCTCTTCTCTCCCACTTTCTTTTAAACCAGCAGAATGTTACCTCCTCTTCCTTTGGAAGGAAAAAAAGTAACTGTAGGCGAGGAAGCCAGTTCCTCCAGACAACCCAGGCAAAACGCCTAGGCTGCCTGTCAAATTTGATTTCGAAAGATAATTCTATTTTGAGCAAAAGAATAATGAAAAGACGTCCCCAGCTGTCCTAGAAATATCTCGATTCTCTTCTCCTGCCAACCCAGGTGCCCAGGCCCGGCTCTGTGCCTTTGTTCACCAGTGTCCGCCTCTCCTGTGTCCACAAGCTGCCCTGCCTGCAATGGCTCTCTCCTCCTTCCCTATGTCCTCCTTGGCACCCTCCCAGAGCCCTCGCCCACTCTTCCCTCTTTGTAGGACTGATGAGAAATGATGACAGCCAGGCAGAACCCACGGGGCCTTCTCCATGCCTGGCAGCAGCGTTCAGCACAGGGTCACACCCACACAGAGCCTGGCACATCCCGTCAGCACCTACTGCATGACTCACACCAGGCCACGGCAGCTGGGGAGGAAGGCTCCTGTCTCACCGACAAGGCTTGGTGGGTTATTTGAGGACTGAAGTGACAGAGCTGGTGGCTAGGGAGCCTGGGACCATCTCTGCCTGTGCTGGCAGCTTCCCTGCTGAGAGCACTGCCTGCCAGCAACCCCGCAGGGACCCAGTCCCAGCTCACCCTCTGGGGCTGTACCCAGCAGGAGAGGAAGATTCACCCTCCTTTCATCCATGCAAAAGGAGTCCAGCCCCAGGAGTCTCCCTGATGGCCGAGGGGTGTGCCTGGGACAACCTCCAGAAGGTCTCATGGGGCAGCCCTGCTCTCACCCCCTCTCCTGCCCTTCCTTCCCAGCAGCACCTAACTGGAGCTGGTATACACCCTTCTTCTCAGTGCAGTGTAGGTCCATCACTCCCCCAACACTGCCAGGAGGCTCTGTGCACAGGGATCAGGAGCACAGGGAGCAGTGGGGAAGGCGTGATTCAGGAGAGGGAGCCAGTGGGGAGCCCAAGGAAGGGCAGGATCCAGGCTGGGCCCATCCCACATGCCCTTTCCTTCCCTGTGCAACTGTCTCCATCACACTCACCACCTTCTGATGCCCCACCCCATCAACAGCATTGGTTTTGCTTATTGTCTGCCTCCTCCAATGACGTTCAGCTTCCTACAGGGATTCTCTTCCCTTTTGTTCATGTTCCCAGGGCCTAGAACAGTCATGGGCATGAGCAGAAACAGACCATGGGTGTGGGCCTGTCAGGAGGACATGGATGCCACATGACCTAGGAGGAGCCAAGGCTGGTGAAGGCCAAGGCTTTGCTTAGCACAAGGACTCCCAGCTGTTTGTCAAACTTTACCCTGTGCACTTGCCACCGTGTTCCTCATGCAGCTCTGAGATGGAAGCATTATACTATTGGTCTCCTGACCAGAACACTAGGATCTCAATCACTGAGCCTCTCCCCCAGCCACACCACAGCCAGCAGTGGAGGAAGCATCTGGAGCTGTCCTGGACCCAGGGATCATCAAGAGACTGGGCACCCACCACTATCTTCTCCCTGGGAACAGCCACCTCAGAGAGACCCCCAACCCATCTATGTAGCCCCTGAAACAGGAGCCCTCGGCACAGGCAGGGAGGGGGGGATGGGGGAAGGAAGCCACTGCCAATGTTTCCCTTATCCCAACACAAATGAACACATCCTCCAGGAAAGCCTGAGATTTCCAAAAGATGAGCAGCAGAAAGCATGGCCAGGGTCCCTCCAACTGACCTGTTGTTTTGGGCAAGCACATCTCATGCAATGCAGTCACAGGGCATGGTCATTTATGCCCTACTTTCTCCCAAATGTGTGTTATTGGCTGGTTCTCCTACCCCTGGATTTCCGATTTTCCTAACTAGAGTCAGTGCAGCTCCAAAACCAGTCTCAGGTCAGTAGCAACCTTGCTGAAAGCCTATCATCCCTGGCATGTAAAAAAGTGATGCTTCAAGACATCAGCAGTAGGAAAGAGGAAAGGAAGATGGGAAGAAGCAAAGTGGTGCGTGTTTTTCCTTGTGTGTGATGCAGGAATCATAAGCTGCCCCAAGTGTGGATGGTGCCAGAAATAGAAGTGTAAGTACATAATCCAAATTCATCAAAATAACAACTGCTTGTAATAGCATAAATATTAACAATTGAGAGGAGGAAAGAGTGAAAAGTACCGGATACCTTAAGTGAGCTAAATTCTTCAATTTAATATTGAGGACTGAATACATGGGTCATGGTTGATAAATCAAGAATAGAGTCATGCTTGATTTCATGTTTATTATAAAGTCTTTATAAAAATAATTTTAGTAGCTGCATGATACCTATCTGGGCAATTCATTAGGTACCTGGGTAGTTAGTACCATTAGGTACCTGGTTTCCTGTTACTGACTACGAGGACTAAAATTACTAGATAGGGGTTTAGAATGCTTGACAACTCTTAGTTACAGCTGGAGGGGTAATTTCCAGAAAAACAAAATTACAAACGGTTAACAGAAAAATGATGGGTTAGTAGGGGTGCTGAACATGGCGTGGGCTTTTAATTTTGCTTTGTACTTTCTGTTCTTTTGGACGTTTGATTACTTTCTTTGGACATGTTTACAGTTATTTTGACATTTAAAATAATATGTTACCAATCATGCTACACCTTTCTCTAGTAATTTCGGCCCTAGAAGTTAGTTACAGGAAAAGTTATAAGTCCAGTTGTTAATATAGTACAACCACTAAAATTATTTTTATAAAGAATTTATGATAAATGTGGGGAAGATTTCTGTTATAATGTAGGATGAAAACTTAAGAACATGCAATTGTAGGGGCGCCTGGGTGGCGCAGTCGGTTAAGCGTCCGACTTCAGCCAGGTCACGATCTCGCGGTCCGTGAGTTCGAGCCCCGCGTCGGGCTCTGGGCTGATGGCTCAGAGCCTGGAGCCTGTTTCCCATTCTGTGTCTCCCTCTCTCTCTGCCCCTCCCCCGTTCATGCTCTGTCTCTCTCTGTCCCAAAAATAAATAAACGTTGAAAAAAAAAAAAAAAGAACATGCAATTGTATATGGACTATGGTCACAACTATTTAAAAACCAGAAAGAAAAAAATCATCCTAGATTTTTTTTTTTTTTTTGGATGGGTAAAAGTATCACAAAATGTTAATGGTGGTTGTCTTTGGTAGAAGGCACTACGGATATTTAAAAATTCTTCTTTCTAATTCTGACTTTCACATTTTTGTTAATAGAGAAAATGCGTGAATTTTTTTTTTTTTTTTTTGATGAAGAGGAAAGGAAACATTGAACTGTGAATTAATGGCAGCAGGGACTGTGGGCATAATTTGACTTGGCAGTCCTTGTCTTATATATAAAAAGATAATGGACGCAATCAGGAGATTCTGTTTGTCCTCTTTGCTGCCAACAGAATTGCAATGATGCTGAAAGCATTTGTGTCCCCCACTAGTTGAGTCACAGTCCAGATGAACCCCAAATGATTCTAATTATCTGCTGCCAGTTGTGTGAAACACATTCTCCAAGAGGAAAGAATTCTTCCCAGCATAAGAGCAATCCCAGCATCAGTAACCAAGAGATTCTAAATCCAGCTCTCCCACAGCCTGCCATGACCTCCATTCTAGTCACCTTCCTCTGTAGGTAACCCCTCCCTCTAGCAGACAGCCAGAGCTGCACCATTTCTCAATTCCCTCAAGATCTTGGCTCCTCTGAGGAGCTATGACTCCATAAATGTACTGGTGACTCAGATCTACCACTAAAGGAAAGCACGTCCCCTGAAGCAAAACAAATCCATATGGCAAAATGCTGCCCCAAAATTGACTACAAGACACTGTTAATCTACCCACCCAATATTCACCCCAAAAGGGATTTCAATGTATTTCAGAAATAACCCTGATCCCATTGTTCATGGTTATTTCAGCCAAAAGAAATTACATAAAATGGGGGACCAGAGGTGGGTTCCAGCGAGGATGGGGAGAGGTGGGGTTAGTGGAAGCTATTAACACTGAGTGTTCTAGAACTTCACATACTGCATTTAATGCTTACAAAACAGGAATGGATAGGAAAGGGGAGCTTGGCTGACTGGGTTAAAAAAGTCAAATGTGTCCTGTGCAAAATCCAATGCACTTTTCACTCTCTCTATAAACATCCCTAAATATGTATTGTGGTGTGTGTGTGTGTGTGTGTGTGTGTGTGTGTGTGTACTAGAAGTGAGTGGTTAAATATATTTATGGTTTATAAATAAAACATTTACAAAAGTGATGATTTTTATTCATGTGTGGTGAAACTACCAGTTGAAATTTATAATGACTCATTGACAAATTATGCTCTGACTTTCAAGTAACAGAATTAGAGTTTAAACGTTTTTGACAAGAGCATGTTTTTGATGGGATAGACTGAAGGGGACGCAAATTTGAACTCCATGTAGCTACTGCCATTTGGTTTTAAGTAGAAGTGGTATGTATGCTTAAAACTGGGCCTTAATATGAGTAAAATAGGGACTTCTGCTTATAACCAAGAGGAATCAGCATGGACTGGATTTACCCTCCCATCTGAAACATAACAGCAGCAGAAACTGATAAACGAAGTGAAACAAAGATGTACAAGACACTGTGCTTAACGTGACAGAAGATAATAATCCTGAGAGAGGGATAAAAAGTAAGTAAATGACCCTTAATGTATACTTAAGTAACAGAAGATAATAATTCTGAGAGAGGGATAAAAAGTAAAGTGACCCTTAATGTTTCTCAAGTTTCTCATCCTGGGAACTTCCAAGGCGAAGTACAGAGGTTCAAATTAAGGAGGAGCCTTGCAGACTCCCTAAGTTGAGAAGATGGAATGGAGAACCCAGGAAGACCAAGTCCTCTGGAGTCTACAGAAGAGTGCTGAGTACAAAAGAGCTGCTAAGAGAGAAAAGTCTTGGCAACCACAGAGGACCTGCCTCAACTCCTCAGCTGACAACTGATCAGTACATGCTTGTAAGCAAACTACTCAAGGCCAGGAAAAGACTGACCCCAAGGATTGGAGGTAATAGTTCCTGGCATCAAAAGAATGCTGGGAATAGCATGTTCCCACTATTTCCCAGGAAATAGCCTGTTACCACCAACCATACTGAAAACATCAGAAGTCATGGGGATTCAGTAATAGTGAATCTTAGATTTAGGATGCTAAGGATGCTTAAGATACAGTGCTCCTAAAAAAATCTTCAAAGACTCAAAAGCATCAAACTGTTTGTTTGAAGCAAAACTCAAGAATGTTTAAGGGGATACAACCAATATCCATCACCCAACAAGATAAAACTCATAATGTCTAGCATCAATAAAAACTTAGCAGGTATGTAAAGAAGCAAGAAAATAGAAGTCCCAATAAGAGATAAATCAATCAAATCTAACCTACAACCTCATACAGATGTTGGAGTTAGCAAATAAACACACAAAAACCAGAGCTAGGACTAGATTGAGACATAAGACACAAAGACATAAGGCACAAAATTTCAGAAGACACTGACTCTCAAGCTTGTGCAAATGCAGATCAGATGAAGAGAAGTCAGAGAGGTAAAACTCTAAGCAACCACGAAAATAATAAAACAAAGACAACAAAGAAGATAGTATAAAATCATTTTAAAATATATAATAAATCCCAAGGAAGGCAGAGAAAGAGGAAAAGGAGATCAGAGAACAGATAGGACAAACAGAAAACAAAAAGCAAGATGATGGATTTAAACTTAATAATACCAATAATCACATTAAATATAAATGAATGAATACTCCTAAATTAAATAGCAGATATTGTCATATTGCACAAAAAAACCAATACCTAGTTATATTCTGCCTACCAAAAATACACTTGAAACACAGACACAAATAAGTTAAAAGTAGAAACATAGAAAAAATATATATCATGCTAACACTGGCCAAAAGAAAGCTGGAGGGACTGTATTAATATCAGATAAAGTATATTTCAGAACACAAAATATTACCAAGGACAAAAATGATTATTTCATAATAATAAAATATTTATTTCGTTAGAAGGACATAAAAATCCTACCCACTCATGCCCCAAATAGCAGAGCATCAAATTACATGAATAAAAGCAAATAAAACTTCAAAGAGTAATAAATCTACAATTACAGTTAGATATTTCAATGTCCCTTTCTCAATAATTGCTAGAATAAGTAGACAGAAAATCAGTAAGAATAAATTTGAAGCACACTATCAACCAACCTGATCCGAAAGATATTTATACAACACTCCATCCAACAAAAGCAAAATACACATTCTTTTCAACTGTGTATAGACCATTTATTTGGATACACCATATTCTGGATCATAAAACAAAACTGCATACATTTTAAATCATTCAAAGAATACACAAGCTGTTCTCTGTCACAAAGGCATTATGTTAGAAATAAATAGCAGTGGGCGCATGGGTAGTTCAGTCAGTTGAGCGTCCAACTCCATTTCGGCTCAGGTCATGATCCCAGGGTCGTAGGATTGATCCCTGTGTTGGGCTCCACTCTGATCATAGAGCCTGCTTAAGATTATCTCCTTCTCTCTCCAGATCCTACAACCAGTTTACAATTGCATCAATAAGAATAAAACACTTAAGCATAAATTTAACCAAAGAGATGAAATATCTATACACTAAAAACTTTAAGATATTGATGAAAGAAATTGAAGAAGACACAAATAAATGCAAAGATATTCCATACTCATGGATTAGAAGAATTAATATTGTTAAAATGTCCATACTACCCAAAGCAATCTACAGATTCAGTGCAATTCCTATAAAAATTCCAATGGCATTTTCTACAAAAATAGAACAAATATCTTAAAATTTGTATGGGATCACCAAAGAACCCAAAGATAGCTAAAGCAATCTTGAGAGAGAACAAAGCTGGAGGTGTCACATTCCCTGATTTCATTCTGTATTACAAAGCTATAATTATCAAGCTATAGTATGGAATAGGCATAAAAACAGACACATAGATCAATGGAACAGAATAGAAAGCCCAGAAATAAGCCCACAGCATATATGGTCAATTAATTTATGACAAATGAGCTAAGAATATACCATGTAAAAAGGACAGTCTCTTCAATAAATGGTGTTGGGAAAACTGGAGAGTTAGATGTGAAAGAATGAAACTGGACCACTATCTAACACCAATACATGAAAATTAACTCAAAATGGATTAAGGATTTGAGCCTAAAAGTTAAAACCATAAAACTCCTAGAACAAAGTATAGATGGTAAGCTCCTTAAATCAGTCTTGGTGATGAGATTTTGGATGTGACACCAAAATCAAAGGCAACAAAAACAAATATAAACAAGTAAGACTACTTTAAACTAAAAAGCTTTTGCACAACAAATGAATAAACAAAATGAAAATACAACCTACCAAGTGGGTGAAAATATTTGCAAATCATGTATCTGATGAGGAGTCAATCTCCAAAACATGTAAAGAACTCATACAATTCAATGACAAATGAACAATCTGGTTAAAAAGTTGGCAGAAAATCTGGATAAACACTTTTCCAAAGATGACATACAGATGGCCAACAGGTAAAGAATAAATAAATAAATAAATAAATAAATAAATAAATAATAAAAAAAATAATTCAACATCATGAATTATCAGGGAAATTCAAATAAAAGCCACAATGAGATATTACCTCACACCTGTTGGAATGACTATTATCAACAAGACAAAGAAATAAGTGTTGGTGAGGATGTGAAAAAGAGGAAACCTTTGTGCACTGTTGGTGGGAATGTAAATTGGTGTAGCCACTATAGAACACAGTATGGGGTTTGCTCAAAAAATTAAGAATAGAACTACCATATGAGCTAGCAATCCCACTTCTGGATATTTATCCAAAGAAAACAAAAATACAACTGGTAAAGACATATGCACTCCCATGTCCATTGCAGCATTGTTGCAGTGTCCAAGATAGGAAGCAATCTAAGTGTCCATTGATGGATGAATGGAAAATAAAATATAACATATATTTCAAAAAAAAAAGAAATCTTGTCATTTGTGACAATACAGATGGACCCTGAGGGCATTATGCTAAGTAAAATAAGTCAGGCAGAGAAAAACAAATTCCATATGATCTCACTTATATGTGAAGAGAAAGAAAGAAAGAGAAAGGGTGAGAGAAAGGACGAGGAAGGAAGGAAGAAAGGAAGGAAGGACAGACAAGTTCACAGATGCAAAGAATAGATTGGTGGTTACCAGAGGTGGGAGGTGGGGCAGTGGGTGAAGTGAGTGAATGGGGGAAAAAGGTAGAAACTTCCAATTATAAAATAAATAGTCATGGGGATATAATGTACAGCATGGTGACTATAGTTAATAATATTGGGTATTATGTATTTGGAAGTTGCTAACAGAGTAGATATTAAAAGTTCTCACCACAAGAAAAAAAGTTGTAACTATGTATGGTGACAGATGTTAATGAGACTTATTGTGGTGGTTATTTCACAATATAGACAACTATCAAATCATTATGTTGTATACCTGAAACTAATGTTGTATGTCAAACATAGTTAAATATAAATAAATTAATTAATTAATTAATTTAAAAAATGGGATTTTTAACCCTAAAAAATATTTTTTTTAAACTTTTTTTTTCAAAGTTTTTTATTTATTTTTGGGACAGAGAGAGACAGAGCATGAACGGGGGAGGGGCAGAGAGAGAGGGAGACACAGAATCGGAAGCAGGCTCCAGGCTCCGAGCCATCGGTCCAGAGCCTGACGCGGGGCTCGAACTCACGGACCGCGAGATCGTGACCTGGCTGAAGTCGGACGCTTAACCGACTGCGCCACCCAGGCGCCCCTAAAAAATATTTTTAATGTTTATTTATTTTTGAGAGAGAGAGGGCAAGCAAGCCAGGGAGCGGCAGACAGAGAGGGAGAATCCCAAGCAGTCTCCACTGTCAGTACAGAGACTGATGTGGACCATGAATTCATGAACTGTGAGATCATGACCTGAGCAGAAATCAAGAGTTGGCCAATTAACTAACTGAGCCACCCAGGCGCCCCTATTTTTTAACTGAATGATAATGAAAGCACAACACATTGAAATTTGCAGGATGCCACTAAAGAAGTACTTAGAGAAAATAAAAGAACTAAACACCTATATTTAGGTCTCAAATCAATTATCTCAGCTTCTACATTCAGAAACTAGAAAATAAGAGAAAATTAAACCTAAAGGAAGTAGAAGAAAGGAAACAATAGAAATAGAAAAACAGAAATCAGTGAAACAATAGAAATAAATTGGTGAAAGCAAAACCTGTTCCTTGAAAAGTTTACTAATTTTGTTAAACCTCTAACCAGACATCAGAAAAAAAGAGAGAGAGAAAGAGAAGTCACATATTATCAAAATCTTGAATGAGAGAATTGATATTTCTGTAGATTCTACAGATATTAAAAGAATAATGAAAAATTATTGTGCTAGTTGAATAGCGCTCCCCCCAAAAATTCATGTCTATCTAAAACCTGTCAATGTGGCCTTTCTAGAAATAGGGTCTTTACATGTGATGATGTTAAGGTCATACTAAATTGGGTTAGGCCCTAAATCCAATGACTGGTAACCTTTTTTTTTTTTTTAATTTTTTTTTTTCAACGTTTATTTATTTTTGGGACAGAGAGAGACAGAGCATGAACAGGGGAGGGGCAGAGAGAGAGGGAGACACAGAATCGGAAACAGGCTCCAGGCTCTGAGCCATCAGCCCAGGGCCCGACGCGGGGCTCGAACCCACGGACCGCGAGATCGTGACCTGGCTGAAGTCGGACGCTTAACCGACTGCGCCACCCAGGCGCCCCTTTTTTTTTTTTTTTTTTTAATTTTTTTTTTTTCAACGTTTATTTATTTTTGGGACAGAGAGAGACAGAGCATGAACAGAGGAGGGGCAGAGAGAGAGAGAGAGACACAGAATCGGAAACAGGCTCCAGGCTCTGAGTCATCAGCCCAGGGCCCGACGCGGGGCTCGAACCCACGGACCGAAATGACTGGTAACCTTATAGGAAGATGGAAATTTGACACAGAGGAACACACATCATGTGGAGATGAAGGAAAAGATGGTAGTAAAAAACCTATAAGCCAAGAAACACCAAGAAATGCTAGCAATCACCAGAAGCTAGGAGAGAGGCATGGAACAGATTTTCCTTCAGAGACTCTAGAAGGAACCAAGCCTCCCAACACCTTGATCTTGGACATCTAGTCTCTAGAACTGTGAGACAATAAATTTCTGTTGTTTCAAGGCATGGTAACTTGTTACATAAATCCTAAGGAAATGAATATAATTATAAAAATATTTATGTCAATAGATCTGAAAATTTAGGTTTCACCTAATGAAATGGACAAATGTCTTGAAAATGAAAACTACCAAAAACTCACTCACACAAAAAAGGTAATTTCTATTTATCCTTATATCTATAAAGAAACATAATTGTAGTTAAAATTTTTCCACAGAGAAAACTCCAGACCTAGATGGACTCAATAATTAATTCTACCAAACATTTAAGAAAGAAATAATGACAATTGTACACAAACTATTCCAGAAAACTGAAAAGGAGGGAATACTTCCCCACTGATTGTATAAATCCAGCATTATTATAATACCAAAACCAGAAAAAGATATTACAAGACAATAAAACTGTAGATTAATATCGCCTGAGAATAGGGATGTAAAAATTCTTTGCAAAATTTCAGTAAATAGAATCCAGTAATGTATTAAAAAAAAAAGAATACATCATGACCAAGTGGGGTTTGTCCAAGGATTGCAAGATTGGTATAGCATTCAAAACACAACCAATGTAACCTCCATGTTAACAAACTAAAACAGAAAAACCGTATGTTCATTTCAATAGATGCAGAAAAGGCATTTGAAAAAAATTCAACATCCATTCCTGACGAAAAAGAAAAAAAAATGCTCAGAAACATATGAAAACAAAGAGAGCTTCTTCCACCCATTAAAGGGCATCCACAAAATCCTACCAAAAATCATACTCAGTGGTGAACAACTGAAAACATTCCCTAGATGTCTACTCACCACTTCAATCAGCATTGCACTGGAGGTTCGAATCAGTGCAATAAGGCAAGAAAAAGAAAGAATACTTGGAAAGGAAGAAGTAAAACTATCTCTAGTCACAGATAAACATGGTCATCTATATAGAAAATCCAATGGAATTTTTTTAATTACTAGAACAAAAAAGTAGTTTAACAAGTTTGCAGTTCACAAGAGTGATGTGCCAAAAAAAAAAAAAAAAAAAAAAAAAAAACCCAATTGTATTCCTATATACTAGGAATAAAAAATCATGAATTTTTAAGAAATGCCACTTACAGCATCATAAAATGTGAAACACTTAGGGATAAATCTGACAAGAAGATTTGGAAATTATGAAACACTGCTGAGAGAAATTAAAGGAGACATATGTCATGTCCATGGATCAGAAGGCCCAATATTGTTAAGACATCAATTCTCTCCAAATTGATCTACAAATTTGACATATTCCCTATCAAAATCCCAACAGAATTTTTTTATTTTCTATTTTATTATTTTATTATTTTTTTCAATATATGAAATTTATTGTCAAATTGGTTTCCATACAACACCCAGTGCTCATCCCAAAAGGTGCCCTCCTCAATACCCATCACCCACCCTCCCCTCCCTCCCACCCCCCATCAACCCTCAGTTTGTTCTCAGTTTTTAAGAGTCTCTTATGCTTTGGGAGAGAGAGGATGTGGAGAAACAGAATTTTTTTTACATATGAACAAACTGATTATAAAATTCAGATGTAGGGGGTGCCTGGGTGGTTAAGCATCCAACTTCTGCTCAGGTCATGATCTTGTGGTTTGCAAGTTTGACCCCACATTGGGCTCTGTGCTGACAGCTCGGAGCCTGGAGCTTGTTTCAGATCCTGTGTCTCCTGCTCTCTCAGCCCCTTGCCTGCTCATGCTCTGTCTCTTCCTTTCTTTCAAAAAAAAAAAAATAAGCATTAAAATCTTTTTAAAAATTCAGACGTAAATACAAAACTCAGTCCTAAAACATCCAAAACAACTTTGAATAATATTAAGACAGTATGGTATTGTAATAAAGATAGGCAAATAAATCAGTGGAACAGAGCAGAGGTAAATCCCCATCTTGAGCAACCTTGAACTGTACTTTAGTGATGGATCATGAGACAATGAGAAGCACTATTCAGCCTTGCTCCAGTCAGCCTCCAATCCAGCTGCAGCTCAGAATTCTTCTCTACCATGATGAGCCCCTTCAACTCAGGGCATCCGCAGAGGCCAAGGACAAAAACTGAACTCCCCCCCACCCCCCACCCCATCCCAGGGTCACAGGAATTTGACTGCCCTGTGCCATTGACCAGCTGTCGATCCTAAAGTCCTCTATAATCATGTGGCCAAGGGAGCTCCCTGGGCCCCATGTGAGTAGTACTACTCCAAGTAGCCTGACCTGGCCTGAGGGACTGTGATCTAGGGTCCCACCCATGGTTATGTGTCTAGAAGTGGATCACTGACCTCACAGGGCCTGTGGTTTGGTAGGGGAGATAAACAACTCAACAAGTGATTGCGAGGTTGACATGCAAAATTTTACAGAAGGGTTGGTATGTAATGCCGACCCAGCTCACTGCCGGAGTGCCTAACCTGGCTTAAGTAGGCCATGAAGGTAGCTCAGAGATGATGGCATTCAACCACGACCGGAAGGACAAGTCTGAGCTCAAACTATACTTAGGTCCTTTGGGCTGTGTTGTTTTACGAGGTTACTAATAAGGATAAAGCAGAAACAGAGAGAGGGAGTAGGCAGTAGAGAAAAGTGGTCTAGTTCCAAAGTAAAAGGCACCCCCACTCCCTTGCCAAGAGAGATGTGGCTATAAAGGCAGAGAACTGCCCAAAGGAAGAATCACAGAGGCCTACACTACTGTCCAAAGCCTCTCACTGGCAAGATTTATATAACCCACATCCTTATTGCCTCCCCACTACCCTTGGCAGCCATTAGGCCTTGCAGCCCTGTGCCCCTGTAATTGGAACTGTCACCAAGGGTTGAGTTGAGACTTGAGTCAGGGGTGCATGGCCTCGGGCAGTGGTCTCCCAGCTCTGCCAAATCAAAGTCACTTGCAGATGATCTAGAAACCTTTGAAAGTTCCCATCCCCTTCATCTCCCGCTTGGACGTTGGGGAAGCCAAGCTGCAAAAAGAGCTCCATGTCTTAGATTCTGGGTGCAGTGCCCTCCTTGGGGAGTACAAGAATGCTTCCCTAGAAATAAGATGGAGCAGGCTGGAGCAGGATTTCTTGATTCGCTGTCTTCTCAACTCAGACACAAAATGGGCTTTAGTGCAAAGCCTCGGATCAAAGAGAAACAATGAGAATCCTGAAAAACTAAAAGTAGATGCCTTTGCCTTGAGACACTATCAACCCCAATCATTTATTTACCGCCTTTTCCCTTGGAGTCATGCATGAATTCTCTGAAGCCTGAGAGTCCCATTTCCCCAAATCCCCTTGATTTTCTGGAACTTGATTAATGGTGCTATTAGTGGCTTTGTTTTATCTTGGCTTTATTTGGTCTTGACTAAATTTGGGAATTGAGCTTACCAATTTATTCAGAAATATATTATTTTTCATATTTCTAAAGTTCCTTATGATAATGGTCCAGGACTGGAGTCTGAGATTTTCTTGCCAACTGCTCCTCATATCGGATTTAGGTTTTGGGAGCATGAGTTTGTTTGTCTGCCTTAGAGCATTGGACATTCTTCATTACTAAGTACAGAAGTTCCCCAAGTTACGATGGTTCAACTTACAATTTTTTTTTACCTTAGGATGGTGCAAAAGCAATACAAATTCAGGAGAAACTGTGCGAATTTTGAATTTTGATCTTTTCCTGGGCTAGCATCATTTGGGACTATCCTTTCCTGATGCTGGGCAGCAACGGTGAGCAGCTGTTCCCAGTCAGCCACAGGTCACAAGAGCAAACAACCTGCATACATTCTGCCCATACAACCATCCTGGTTTTCACTTTCAGTACAGTATTCAATAAAGTACACAAGATATTCAGCACTTAATGATAAAATACAATTTGCATTAGGACATTTTGCCCAACTGTAGATTAATGTAAGTGTTCTGAGCACATTTAAGGTGGGCAAGGTAAAGCTATGATATTTGGTAGGTTAGGTGTCTTAAATGCATCTTCAACTTAACAAACGTTTCAACTTACAACAGGTTTATAAGGACATAACCCTATCATAAGTCAAGAAAGACCTGGTATTGTAGATGAGTGGGGAGGCTCCTCTGCCCTAATACTACATTACCTATGACTTCCACTCTTGATATATTATTTGAACATGGTACGTTCTTTTGTAATATCTTGATGGTCATTATTTACTGTTAATTGGTGGAATTGTTGTTTATTACTTTTAGAAGTATCTAGATTATGCTTCCACTATAAATTATGGAGGAAGCTTGGAACTTTTGCTTGCCAGATTATTGCTGGCACTGAGGAGATCTGGACACCGTGATGGAGGCGGGATCTACCTGCCATCTTTTCCTATCTGTCAACACAACCTGAGACCTGACCCTGGCTTTTCCCAAGGCCTCATGGCCTAAACAGAATCACTGGTACCCTGTCTTGGTTCCACAAACCAGGGGTCTGCAAACCCTCATCAGGCAGACTAGTACTGCCTGGACCCCATTACTGAGTCCTAGGAGAGGAAACAGAGTGGACATGAAATGGAATTATGTGGGAGAATGTTCATTTGGTCAAGAAAGAGTTAATGATAACTCCCAATTTCTAGATGGGACAATGGACGATGGGAATACTGGACAAATACCAATTTCAGAAAGAACACAATGAGGGCACCTGGGTGGCTCAGTCACCTAAGTGTCCAACTTCAGCTCAGGTCATGATCTCACGGTTCATGGGTTCGAGCCCTGCATCGGGCTCTGTGCTGACAACTCAGGGTCCAGAAACTGCTTTCACATTCTGTGTCTCCCTCTCTCTCTGCCCCTCCCCTGCTCATACTCTGTCCCTCTCTGTCTCTCAAAAATGAATTTTAAAAAAATTAAAAAAACAAAAAGAATGAAAGAAAGAAGGTAAGAAGACAATGGCTTCTTTTGGAATCAGTTTAGGTCTGTATTGCTTGCAGCATATCCCAGAGATGCCAAATAGTATATGAGCCAGCAAGAAAAATAGAATATAGATTTGAGAGTCAATAGTACTCACTCATGGAACTAACATTTGTTGAAGGCAACCTGAGCATAGGAATAAGAAATTCCTGAGTAAGAATAAGCCTTGAATAAAAAAAAAATCAATGCCTGATTTTCTGGAGCTCATAGTGAGGGTAGAGGTGAGGGTGTAGAGTGGATGTTAAGTACATACTTTCAAACCTTAGGCAACTAGGACCAAGGTACAAGAAAATGTGCCCTTGCATGGAGACAGGGAGTCTTGTTTTCCCAGAAGCGTGCAGGGATAAGGCTGAGTGTGATCATGGAGAAGTGGGACGTGAAGGGGCCAGAAGGTGACAGAGAGCTCCTTGTCCTCTCTATTAATACAGCAAAGAAGGAGGCAGCATCATCCACTGAACACAAGGGGTTGAGGGATGAGTAGAGTCCCGAGAAACAGAAGGACATGACAAAGATACGGGCAAAGACACATGGAAGTGTGACGACCTCACTGAGATCAGAGGTCATTCAATTATCAGGATCCGTGCTGCACAGTGGAGATTTAATGTCTTGAGCTATGCCCAGCAGCCCCATACCGGATGAGCAGCCCCCTCCCCCGCTGCTCTGGAGGAGACATCTTACACAGATGACCATGGCAGTGACAGGAAGGTGCCCCAGGAAGATGGAGGGGGGCAGGAGGGACTGGCAGCCAGAAGATCAGCAGGAGTTTGGCACTCAGTGTGGAGGGAGAGCACACGTACCACCTGTGGAGATGGAGAGCTCTGGAGCACGTCAGGGAAGACAGGAGGGCTGGCTTCAGACAGTAAGGAAGTGATGCTCCAGGGGCTCAGGAGGCTAGGGCACTATGTATGGCTGGCTCTGGGTCCTCCCAGAGACCTGAGACCTCCTAGGAGCATGTCAGGAGGTATTCGACATGATAGTGAGTTAGGAGGAGCAGAGGCAGGGGTAGGGCTTCTAAGGGAGGGAGCCTGCACACAAGGTGGAGCAGTGATGATCTGGAGGCAGCAGGAGGGCAGAGACGAACCCCATGCAGGCCTCCTCTACCAGGGGTGTGCAGTATAGGAAGTGACAGTGAGAAACAGCTCAGGGAAAGGGTCTGGAAGGCACAGGGGACAGGTCAGAGGAAGGCACTGGGGGAGGGCCAGGGCTCTGCCCAGGGTCTTCTGCCACCTGGATCTCAGATGAATGTACACAGAGGATGTGGTGGGACAACAGATCCCCTTTCATTTCACTGCCTCTGGGCAACTGGAAGCCACACAGCACAGTGGGGAAGTATGCTTTGCTCTGGTATATCTCTGGGATGGGAGGGCAAGCAGAGAGGAAGTGGGAGATTCCCTTTTCCTTTCCCCCTCCAGCATACATAGAAGCAAGGATTTGGTTCTCTGGCTGACTGAACTTCTTATTCTCATGTGTATGTAATATCCCATTTTCACAGTCTTCAGTCTTTATCCAAGGCTCTTAAGTTAGATTTGCTCTTTTATGTTTAATCGGTGGTCAAAAAATCTTCAGATTATTAAATAATATCAAAGTGTTGACTGAGTGAATCCACTTTAGGTAAAATTAACTATTAGTAACTCAGGACAGGATAACACACTTATTAGGGCAAGTTTCTTTTTTTTTTTTTCCACTTAGAATCCCTGATTGCAAAAACTCACCAATTTAGGAGTATTACAGAGAAAAACAAAAGCCTCTTTTTGGGAAGTCTTCCTTATCACCATGATGACAATGAAGGCACCCCTTAGCAACCTTAAGGCTCAGGAAACCCCCTGGCCCCCCCCTGGGGAATTTCCTCCCTGGGATGGGAGGAATGGAGGGAGGGAGGGTCTTCTTGTAGCTTTACCAACCACCTTCCCACTCCCCACCCCACTCCCACTGATGTGCACCCACCCACAGATGTGGAAGAGGACCAGAGACTGATGGAAAGAGGCCAAGGTGGTGCCAACCCTCGCCATTGGTCAGACCAGGAGTGCCAACCTCACCACAGAGCTGCTTATAAATGCAGGAATTGGGGTGTCCCAGAGATACTGATCAGAATCCACATCTCAGTGAGACTTCTTGGAGATGTTAGTGCACCTAACAATTTGAAAGTTTTGGACCAGACTATGTGTATAACCCCAAAACAACGCACCTGTAATCTCAAGTCTCCCAGGAGAAAACTAGTTGAGAGAGCAAACCTAATTCTCAACAGCTCTTAGAAATAACCCTACTTATGATGAGCAGTGTTGGTGGATGATATGCCTGGCACTGTGCTGAGCACCTTCCATGCACATAATACTCCTTGAAGACCTAAGAGCGAGAGATATCACTATGGCCCCCTTGGTCCAGGTCAGGATTTGGAGGATCCCAGAAGTTAAGGAACTTGCTAAGTTCACCCAGCTTGTAAGAGGCAATGCTGGAAATCTATCATAAGTCAGCCTGAATCCCATACATAGATGCCACAGATTTCCTCCAAAACAAATCTATTCATGTAGGCCCACAATACTGAATGGCTCAATGATTCTCCTGAACAATGCTAGACCACACAATTAATATTTCAATAAACTTTGCTGCACCCATAAATGTAGTAACAGTCAATGTTCAAAAGTGATGTTTTTTTAAGAATCATCAATGATACAAGGAAATTTTCATTATGAAATATGTCTTGATAAAAGCATAATGTAAAAACTATATAATATACTATATATACATATATACATTAAACTCAAATGTTTACCATTCACAGAATGGTTAAATAAACCATGGGAGGGGTGCCTGGGTGGCGCAGTCGGTTAAGCGTCCGACTTCAGCCAGGTCACGATCTCGCGGTCCGTGAGTTCGAGCCCCGCGTCAGGCTCTGGGCTGATGGCTCAGAGCCTGGAGCCTGTTTCCGATTCTGTGTCTCCCTCTCTCTCTGCCCCTCCCCCATTCATGCTCTGTCTCTCTCTGTCCCAAAAATAAATAAACGTTGAAAAAAAAATTTTTTTTAAATAAAAAATAAAAAAATAAATAAATAAATAAACCATGGGATATTCATTCAATGAAATGCTATTCATGCTTAAATAAAAACTAGATCTCTATGTATCAACATTGATATTTCTCAAAAACATAATGTTTAATCACAAAAAGTTGACAAATCACAAAGTTGACAACTGAGCCATACCTGGGTGGCTCAGTTGGTTAAGCGTCCAACTTTGGCTCAGGTCAGGATCTCACAGTCTGTGAGTTCGAGCCCCGCATTGGGCTCTGTGCTGACAGCTCAGAGACTGGAGCTTGCTTCGATTTCTGTGTCTCCCTCTCTCTCTGCCCCTCCCCCTCTCATACTCTGTCTCTCTCTTTCTCTCAAAAAATAAATAAACATTTAAAAATTTTAAAGAAAAAAAGTTGAAAAATAAAACTTTTAGTATGATATCTTTTATATGCATTTAGAAGCACAGAGAACAACATTCTAAATTACTCATGGATACCAGTATGTAATATACAAGCCCCCAAAGCACAGACTGGAAAAATAACATGGAATCACAACAGTTGTTGGAACTGACCTGGGGCAGGGGGGTAAGGAGATTTCAACTGTATGCTATGTTATAATTCTTTAGGAAGTAAAAAGATAGGATAAATGGGATCTATATTGACAGTTGTTGATTCCATACGTTGGATATATGTATTCTATATGGAGGATGCTTGTTACATATGTAGTTTTTTGCAGTTTTAAGATTTCTATATTTGAATTTATATGCCAAGGAAAGTTTAAAAATGAAGTACATAAAATATTAACAATGCTGTCCTCTGGGTGGTAATGTTATAGGCAATTTTAGTTTTCTTCTTCAGATTTCTCTGTACCTGTAAAATTTTCCCTATTAGACTATGTGACTTTTTATAATCAATAGAAAAATAGACTCACTTCCCAATTTTCCAAGAGCTAATCCATTTCATGCCTCTAGGCTTTTGGTACAAAGCAGAGCATATTATTGAAGTCAGGCATAGTATAAAATCAAGAAAGTGAATAATGTTGGATTTGACAGCAAATGTTCTTTTAAAAACAGAGAGAATTTTTCTATTCCTATTTTATTCTATGATTATGTTTGTTCTTTATGTCAAGTCTATAGCCAAACAAAGACAGATACCGTCCCACACATATGTAAATGCTTCTTGAAGATGGCGCATTTCATCTTTGAAGGTTAGAACCAGGCCATGTCACAAAAACAGACACATAGACCAATGGAATAGAATAGAAACCCCAGAACTAGACCCACAAACGTATGGCCAACTCATCTTTGACAAAGCAGGAAAGAACATCCAATGGAAAAAAGACAGTCTCTTTAACAAATGGTGCTGGGAGAACTGGACAGCAACATGCAGAAGGTTGAAACTAGACCACTTTCTCACACCATTCACAAAAATAAACTCAAAATGGATAAAGGACCTGAATGTGAGACAGGAAACCATCCAAACCTTAGAGGAGAAAGCAGGAAAAGACCTCTCTGACCTCAGCTGTAGCAATCTCTTCCTCGACACATCCCCAAAGGCAAGGGAATTAAAAGCAAAAGTGAATTACTGGGACCTTATGAAGATAAAAAGCTTCTGCACAGCAAAGGAAACAACCAACAAAACTAAAAGGCAACCAACGGAATGGGAAAAGATATTTGCAAATGACATATCGGACAAAGGGCTAGTATCCAAAATCTATAAAGAGCTCACCAAACTCCACACCCGAAAAGCAAATAACCCAGTGAAGAAATGGGCAGAAAACATGAGTAGACACTTCTCTAAAGAAGACATCCGGATGGCCAACAGGCACATGAAAAGATGTTCAGCGTCGCTCCTTATCAGGGAAATACAAATCAAAACCACACTCAGGTATCACCTCACGCCAGTCAGAGTGGCCAAAATGAACAAATCAGGAGACTATAGATGCTGGAGAGGATGTGGAGAAACGGGAACCCTCTTGCACTGTTGGTGGGAATGCAAACTGGTGCAGCCGCTCTGGAAAGCAGTGTGGAGGTTCCTCAGAAAATTAAAAATAGACCTACCCTATGACCCAGCAATAGCACTGTTAGGAATTTATCCAAGGGACACAGGAGTACTGATGCATAGGGGCACTTGTACCCCAATGTTCATAGCAGCACTCTCAACAATAGCCAAATTATGGAAAGAGCCTAAATGTCCATCAACTGATGAATGGATAAAGAAATTGTGGTTTATATACACTATGGAATACTACGTGGCAATGAGAAAAAATGAAATATGGCCTTTTGTAGCAACGTGGATGGAACTGGAGAGTGTGATGCTAAGTGAAATAAGCCATACAGAGAAAGACAGATACCATATGGTTTCACTCTTATGTGGATCCTGAGAAACTTAAGAAAAACCCATGGGGGAGGGGAACAAAAAAAAAAAAAAAAAAAGGTTAGAGTGGGAGAGAGCCAAAGCATAAGAGACTGTTGAGAACTGAGAACAAACTAAGGGTTGATGGGGGGTGGGAGGGAGGAGAGGGTGGGTGATGGGTATTGAGGAGGGCACCTTTTGGGATGAGCACTGGGTGTTGTATGGAAACCAATTTGACAATAAATTTCATATATAAATAAAAAAAAAATAGAAAAATAAAAATAAAAAAAATAAAAATAAAAATAAAAAAAAAAAATAAAAAAAAAAGAACCAGGCCATGTATTAAAGAAGATCCAGTGCAGCCCCATCATTTGACCAACAGAGAAACTGAAGCTGAGAAGGGTGAAGAGGCTTGCCTATAAAAGCTAACATAGACGCACCTGGGTGGCTCAGTCAGTTAAGTGTCCAACGTTTGATCTTGGCTCAGGTCATGATCTTACAGTTCAGTTCCTGAGATCAAGCCTTACATTGGGCTGTATGCTGACAGCACAGAGCCTGCTTGGGATTCTCTCTCCGCCTCTCCCCTGTGTGTGAACGCTCATGCTCTCTCTCAAAAATAAAGTAAAATAAAATAAAATAAAATAATAAAAGATAAATAAACTTAAAAAAAAAAAGCTAACATAATTATCTCCTCTTAGGGCCAGATTTGCTATCCTCAAAATCTAATTACTTCTCTTAGTAAGTCTCATTTCCTTTACTGAATTCACTCTGTCCTGGAGAAGTAAATGTATTTGGATTTTGGCTTCTCAGCCTGCCTTCTCCATGGAGTGCTGACTCTTACCATGCAGTACTTTCAGAAGCTGACCCTTTCTAAAGAGAAGAGGTCACTAAGGCTAAAAAAATTTTTTTAAAAATGAGTATCCCTCACCATAGGTATCTAACAAAAGACCTGGTGATATTTTTCCCTGCTGGGCCACCCCTAGCCCCCGTGGTCCCCTCTGAGGGACATGGGATCTGAAGCAAGTAAATGAGGCTATTTGCAAAGCACAGTCAAGGGGTTGGGGCCTTGGTCACTCTGTCAGCTCATTTTATTTCCTCCCCCTTGCATCTTGGCTCTGTCTCACTTTCAGAGTCAGTGGAGGAACAATTCCTTGGTCATCAGAAACTGGACAGCCTACGCTGCCCAGGTCCAGGTAAGACAGGCAGTGAGTCTCAACCTGCACAGCCCTGCCTGGGTACAAACTGCAACCCTCCCACCTGAAGGGCCAACTCAAGGCCCTTACTCTCTCAAGGTCCATGCCCTCCCCTGTCACTGCCTTCCCCTGTCCCTATAGCTGGCTTGACCTGACTCACCTGATCAACTTATATCCTCACTGAACCCCCATTCACAGGGGTAAGCCCAGTCTCCTTGCTTGGGCCCCAAGTGTCCTTCAAGCTCTGCTCCCTGCTTCCCTCTGTCCTCATCCCCTGCTTTCATACCCCTCCTGAACACACACTCATACATGCAAGTATGTGCATACAGGCTCACATGTGACATGTTCACACACATGCATGCATGAATGTACATACCCCTAAAGCCCACAGTTTCCTAAATGCACTAGGCTCTTCCAAGCCCCCTGGCTTTCACACACAGTCTGCTCCTAAATCAGCTTGGAATCCTCCCTCCGGACTCCCAGCTCAGACATCCATGCACTAGCAGGGTTCATACATGGAGGGGGCTTTGTGAGGGCAGTGACCCCTATAATTCCTGCCCTCAGAGCACAGAGTCTGCCACAAAGTGAAATGAAATATCAATTCATGAGTCAATAAGACTCATGACTATTTATTTTGAAAATCAGAACCCATACATACAAACAGAGCACAGAGAAGTGAGCCTTCCCAGCAGCCCAGAGCTGGCCTGTCCAAACACCTCCCCATGGGGTCTAGGGTGAAGGTGCCAATATTTTCCCTCTACACTTCATGCAGAGGCACTGCTTCTTTATCCATTGACTGGTTGACAAAACCAGTTACCTCACAGAAGAGATACCAGATACCTTACAGTTGTGAACATTTCACAGGTTGTGTTATTGCGGTGGCTGTGGTCGTTGTTCCTGCTGTTAGCCTTCTTTCATTAATCTAAGCCCAGGGCAAACACTTTGAAGCATTTTAAAGCTCTGCCTCTGTGTCTCTGAGGAAGGGTGGGGATATGACTCCAATTCTAGGATTGCTGTCTTTCAAGGTGTGTCTCAGAGGCCTGGGCACAGGGCAGAAGAAGGCTTTCCTCCCTGGTCCCCCTCCCTAAGCTGGTATGCACCCTTTCCCTGGTCAAGCCTTCCCTGGCTGGGCTCTGTGGGGTGAGGCTTGGGCTCCAGAGAGGGGGCCAACCCTCTGCAGAACCCTGCCCCACACCCTGTGCCTCAGGGCCTGTCCGTTCAACAGACATGCATGGGTGGCATGGCCCCTTGAGCCAGATCCCAAGGTGAGGTGGCTCTGGCAGACGGGAAGGAGGAGGCCATCATCCCTGCCCCAGGACACAGGCAGGGAGGTCAACTCACTGCTCTGTTCACATCAAACAAGACAACCTGGACAGCAATCATGCTGAAACCACTTAAAAACATGAAGTTGAACAAAAATAAAAATGGCTACACCAATGCTTCCGCAAAGCTCAATTTTAAAGCAACGCTTCTCCCTTCCACACACCTCCCCTCCTCCCTCTTGGCTGTTTGTGCCAGAACTGGCACCACCCTAAAGACATGACCCAGGAAACAGGCAGCAAGTACTTCATTCCTGTCAAAACAAGCTAGATCCTGTATTTCCCTGTATTTCCTCTATTTCCTGTATTTCTCCCAGCCCCTTCCTCTGAGCAGACTTGCAGTTTTTGAAGGCCATAGTCTGCTGCAGCCTTCTTTGCCCAGCAAAGCCATAAAGCTATTGTTCCTCTTGATCCCAAACTCTGTCTTGGCGTTATATTTTGGCTCTGAAGCACAGAGGGTAGTTTTTGACAGCAGTTCTGCCTGGGCCAGGCCAGGGACTCACAGGTTGGGCTCATGGCTTCACAGTTCAGCAGGGGCCATGCAGCCACCCAGTGACTCAGCGGCCAGTTCTGCTGTCCTGGCTTCTGTGTGTTCCCACCTTCCTCTCTGCTGAATCGGGGACTCCAGGGTCTTTTCATTGACATGGGGACAGGGAAGTACAATTAAATACTTTGAGAATATACAAAAATACAAAGAGAACTAGAACTGCCTATGTACCCACTACCCAGAATTAACGGATGTCAATATTTCCATGAGTGCGTAGGAGATTCTAGGGAAATAATATAGCTATGATTGAGTCTCCTCCGTATCCCTTCCCTGTCCCATTCCTCCTCCTTAGCCTGACAGACAAACCCTATCTGAAGCCAGTATGTGTCCTCATCCTGAGAGTCATATTTTACTCTATGCATCCAAAAAGACAGCGTAGCAATGCTTTGTTCATTTTTACTATTTACATAAAGTCAGAATGAATTTATAATCCTGAAACATGCTTTCTTCACTCATCATATTCATAGTGCAGCTTTAAGCTCCCTTGCAGTTGATTCATATAAATCTGGCTCATTTGTTGTAATTGCTGTTAGAACGCATGCATGTGAATATAGCGTGATTTACTCAGCCTGTTCCTTCACGGTGGGCACTGCTATTTTTCAGTACTGTAAACAATGCTCCAGCTAACAGCGGTGTTCACACCTTCACACGGAGGAGTTTCCCTGGGGAGAATACCTCGAGGAATTTCTGGGTTACGGTTTCGTGCTTATTCAGTTTTATTAGGACTCTCCCATCTGGCCTCCAAAGGCAGAGCTGAGGTACAGTACTCCCAGGGGGACTGAGAGTATGTATCACCCGCTCTGGTCACTCTCCTTCGTGGCCTTCCTAGCACCATCTCATGGTTGGCCACCTCCCCAGACACGCCAATTGACCCTATTAGCCATTAGGGATTTCATCTTCGAAAAATGCAGGGTCCTGTCCTGTGACCACTTTTCTCCAAGTTTGCTTGTCTTTTGTCTTACGTGGGTGAGAGGCTGGGGTGAGAGGCTCACATCTGAGCTGAGGACAGAGTGTGCTCTTCATTTTCTCCTTTTCTTTCTCTGACAGGAATCCCTGTTAACACAACAACACTTGTCACACTAAAGTGGTATCCTGAGTGGACCCAGAGAGCACAGTCCTTCAGAATAAGGGTGGAGGGAAGCTTGCTTGGCAGCTGTGATTTGGGGGGGCTCAGAGTTGGCTCCTTGTCCCCTGGCTCTTCCGATGAAATGGAAGGTGGACCCTCTGGTGCACACCAAGAGTCCTGAGGTGCTGGGACAGGCAGATGGGAGTGAACCTCACAGCCACCCCAGCCTCACTGCAGCAACCATAAATGACTTGTGTCACACTTAATAGCAATTAAATGAATGAGATGTAGTTTAATTTATTATGAATTTGAGATATCCTCAGCATAAATTTCAGAAAGTAATGGTGAAAAAGGAGATAGGGGACATGAGCTGGAATCAGCATGGTGGCCCAGTCATCACGGTCCCTTCCCTATAAGAAAGTAAGTGAACAATCACACCACGGGGGTGGAGGAGGTGAGCACAGGTAGAGAAGAGATGCAGGGGTGCTGAGTGTTGGGGTGGGCACTTCTCCAGAACATCTGCCTCCCCTCCCCGGAGCCAGGAGAAGACTCGGTGCGAGCAGGCTTGCTCACCAACCTGGAGGGGAACAGCAGAAAATCTGTTTCTACCAGGGCTGGTTTTCTCCAATAAATAAACATGGTGTTAGCACAGCAGAGGACAGAGAGAAGAGGAGGTCCTCAGAGGAGATAGAGGATGCTGGGAGATGAGGCAGGGACAGCACAGGGCAGGTCCCACCCCAGAACTCTGCCTGGAGCTCCCGGGAGAGGCAGATTATCAAAAAAAGAAGAGGTCCCTCCTGGTTGAGCCTGGCAACATGGATCTGAGCTGAATGAAAGCCGAGGATCCTCCCTCAGGGTTAAGACATCCATCCTCCCAGAGGAAGAGAGCCTGTAACAAAGCTCCCTTTGCAATGGTAGGGCAGAAACCAACACAAGTAAGTCCACAGTTAACCATAGCCCAGTACCCCACCTCCCTCACCACCCACCCCTAGATCCTGCCACAGGAAACCGTGGAAAACACCCAGCCCTCAGACAGAAGCTCTGAGGGAAGAGAACAAAGAGTCTCAAATAAGATGAAGGAAAGGCAGGGAGAAATTTCCCATACCATATTAACACAAAGAGGAAGTCTTCATTGAGCTACATATATTCAAAATGAAAAGAAAGGATATAGCAGTCATGGAAAATATGAGAGCAAAGAAAAGAATAAATTAAAGGAAAAAACATAAGGCAAAATAGATGAATAATCCACTCTGGGTGGGAAGGGGGGTTGGGAGACAAGAAACAGTAGGAAATGCCCCAAAACTGCTACAGGCTAAAGAAAACCTGACACAAACCTCAAAAGTAGATATCAGAGTGCCTGGATGGCTCAGTTGCTTGAACATCTGTCTCTTGATTTCAGTTCAGGTCTTGATCCCAGGGTGGTGGGATTGAGTCCTGTGGTGAGCTCTGTGCTGAAAGTGGAGCCTGCTTAGGATTCTCTCTCTCCCTCTGCCCCTGTCCCCAACTTGTGCTCTCTCCTCCTCTCTCTCTCTCTCTCTCTCTCTTAAAAAAAAAGAAAATTGAAATGAAATGAAAATTAAAAAAAAAAAAGTAGATGTCTCTGCCAAGGTGTTTGGGGGAAGTGTGCTGAGGTCTGCAAGTTGAAATGTATCAAAGATAAGAAGTATTGATGGAAGGGAAGAAAGAGGGGTGGAGAAATCCTGATCAAGCCAAGTGTAGGAAGATGTTGATGGGATCTGGGTAGTGGATAAGTGGAGGGTCACTGTGAAATGTCTTCCTCTTTTCTGTATGTGAAAATATGTATAATAAAATGTCAGGGACTCCTTGGGGCACCTGGGTGGCTCAGTTGGTTGAGCGACCGACTTCAGCTCAGGTCATGATCTCACGGTTTGTGAGTTCGAGCCCTGCGTTGGACTCTGTGCTGACAGCTCTGAGCCTGGAGCCTGCTTTGGATTCTGTGTCTCCCACTCTCTCTGCCCCTCCCCCATTCATGCTCTGTCTCTCTCTTTCTCAGAAATAAATAAACATTAAAAATTTTTTTTAAATAAAATGTCAGGAAAGAAAGATAATACCTACTCTTCAAAACTATTGTAAGAATTACATGAGATAATGAATGTGAAAGGGTTGCATACACTACCAAGGATTTACAGGTTTTAAAAGTGATTAAATAGTATAACAGCATAACAAGGGGAGATTAAAGAGGCAAGGAAACAAATTGATTGCCTTTCAGAACTAATAAATAAATTAGAAATAGCAAATGAAAGACAGGGTGGATCATTGCATTTCTGACAAAGAGGAAATATTGAATATGATCAAAATGAATGCAGAATGGAAAGGCAAATTGATTAAAGTGATTTTTAAAAGTCAGTGGACGTGAAGAGCAACAAGAACCCAACTGAAGGATAATTGGCATCCCTAAAACAGGGAACCTACCAAATGGAAATGAAAATATTCAAAGGTAAATGAGAAGGAAATTGTTTTGGAGAAAAAAAAAAAGGGAAGAATTGTATCTACAGAGCGAAAGAACATAACACACTCCAGAAGAAAATGATACAGGCAAATCAACACTAAAGTATATCCTAGCAAGCTTTCTCAAGGATAGTGAAGAAATTCTTTAGACATCCAGGCAAAAATAATAATAATTATAATTCCTTACAAAGAAGGAAATCAGGCTGCCTTCAGATTTCTCCCAGCACTAGTAAATTCCAGAAGACCACAGAGGAATGTGTTCAACATTTGTGGGAAATAAACTGTGACCTAAAAAATTTATACTAAGCCCAGTTGAGCAGTCTCAAACATGCAAGTGCCCCAAATACTGCACCCATGAAGGTCTCTTGAAAGTCATACTGGCTAAAAACAGCCAGCCAGTCAAGGCATACATGGACATGCCTGGTCTGAAGACCGGAGATGGTCCAGAAGTGGGTTACTTATAGAACCAAGGCCAAAAATTGCAAATATGACTCTGCATGTCAGGATGCTAACATCAGCCACGTGAGAATGGTATCAACTAAGCACACTTGGAGGTTCGGGCAGGTGAGGGATTTGGAAGAAAGTCTAATCTCCTTCTGTTCTCATATTTCATAATGGGTTGTCAAATACTGTCTGAAAATTGATAAATCAAGAAATGGAGTTGTAAGTGTATTATATAAATATAAATACCAAGAAACAAGACAATCAGCCTCCATGTTCCTGGAAGAAAACGTATCAAGTACAAACACACACACAGAACATTAAAACTCAATAATGTAACAAAAAAGATGATAGATCTAAGACCAAATGCGGATACATCAATAAGTATGAGTGGATGAACACATTTTAAAGGTTACATTTGAAAAAGAAAGAGATGCATCTATAACAAGGTCACTGAAAGCCTCTGCAGACATCCTGGCTAATACAGACAAGGCAAAGCTGGGGGTGTGAAGTAATACCAGTCAAGACAATTCAAGGGAAAAAGCATTATGGAGAGAAAGAAAGGCACTCTATAATGATAAAGAGTATAATATACAATAAAGTTCTAACTGTCAGGAAAATTTATGTACCAAATAATGCAGCAGCAAATGATAAAAAGAAAAACTACAGCAAATACAAAGAGAAATAGAAACACAACAGGAGCAAACAGATTTAAGTCACCTCTCTGTCTGCCTATGACCAATCAATCACATAAACGCAATGACAAAAGATTAAGGGGGGAGGGGTTGTCTATGTAACAAAATGAATCAAGATGTTTCAAACCAAGCCGAGCAAACAGAATGTCCCCTCCTTTCCAAGGCCCATGGAACATTTACACACAGTGGCACCTCCTGGGTTTCCAGACCTCAATGGCCAACCTACTAAAGAGTGAGGGCAGGGTGAGGGGGGCAAAGGAGGGAAGTGGGGCTCCCAGATCCAGCACTTGGTGAAGCAAGCCATCCCCCCCAGACTGAAGAGGCAGGAGAGGGACGCTGTGAAGGAGCCAGGGGAGAGCCTGACCTGCAATGCGGCTGGATGGCATCTCGATGCCCTGTCCTTCCCTCCGACCCCTCCTGGATGCCAGCCCACGCATGCAAGTTTGCTCAGGTGACCCAGGCACGAAGGTGGCCCCCCTGGGCCAGGAAAGGTCAGGATGGTCAGAAAGTAGATTGGGGAGGGGCAAAGAGAGACATCATAGCATGCTAATCCAATCAAAGGAAAAGGGAAAGCAAAATGCCCCAAGTTATGAGTGAAAATAGGAAATGACAGAAAAAAAATGCATGAGACATAATGAAAGCATGCTTTGCTCAAACCCATGCAAATACAATACAAAATCTAGAAGAAACAGATGACTTTCCAGGAAAATGTGAATTAACAAATTTGAATATAGGAAAAAATGTGTAGAGTATAGAACAAAATTAGCAGATGAATTATTACAGGAAAATATTCTGTGTATCTGTTCCACAACCGAATTCCCTTGTTTTTCATGAGATTCTCCTGCTGGTTTCAGGTACACAAGTAAGTCACCTGAAAGTCATGATAGTTTTGCTCCCTTCTTCCTAATTTTTATACCTTATTCCTTTCTGTTTACCAACTCTTATTAATGATCATCTTTCCCATTTCTGCCTTTAATGGATGTGCTCTCAGAGAGTCCCTATTCCTAGGATGCTGGCTTCTTGTTTAAGTTTGTTTCTCTTGCTACATGGAGGAAGTATTTGTCTATTCCTGTTTTAGGTATGACTGTACACTTCTATCAAATGTCACTTTGAATTTAGTGGAGATAATCTCCAGGTAGTGGTTTATTTTTTCTTGTGACCTTTTAATATGGGAAATTAATTCCCAATATTTTGTATCATGTTAATTATTTTCTGACAGTAAAATATCCTTGGATTCTGGGAATGAGCACCCATGGGTTGTACTGCATTGTTCTTTTAGTTTGTTTATAAACTTGATTTGCTAAAACTGTATTTCAAGCTTTTGCATCAATCAATATGAATTTTTATTTTGGGGCTCTCTTTGTCAAGTTTCAGTGTGAGTTTTATGCTAGCCCCATAAAATAGTGTTGATGTCTTTCTCTAACTTCTAGAACAGCTTACACACACATTCAGATTCTATACTTTGATGCTACAGAATTCAGTTTGGGCCTGGTAGTTTGATAATAAAAATTAGGAGGAAGGAAGCAAAATTATTATTATCTGTATATCTGGAAAATCCAGGAGATTCCATTGGAGAAAAATCTATGAGAAAAATAAGAGAATTCAGTGAAGTGTCTAGATATAGAATTGATAGTCAAAAAGAAGTAGCTTTTGGAGGCTCCTGGGTGGCTCAGTAGGTTAAGTGTCTGACTTCAGCTCAGGTCTGATCTCACCATTGCTGAGTTCAAGCCCTGAACCAGGCTCTGTGCTGACAGCTCAGAGCCTGGAACCTGCTTCAAATTCTGTGTCTACCTCTCTCTCTGCCCCCCACCCACCACTCTCTCTCTCTCTAAAAAGTAAACATTAGGGGCGCCTGGGTGGCGCAGTCGGTTAAGCGTCCGACTTCAGCCAGGTCACGATCTCGCGGTCCGTGAGTTCGAGCCCCGCGTCGGGCTCTGGGCTGATGGCTCAGAGCCTGGAGCCTGTTTCCGATTCTGTGTCTCCCTCTCTCTCTCTGCCCCTCCCCCGTTCATGCTCTGTCTTTCTCTGTCCCAAAAATAAATAAACGTTGAAAAAATAAATAAATAAAAATAAAAAAAAAAATAAAAAGGAAACATTAAAAAAAAGAATTAGCTTTTGTCTATGCAGAAAGCTACTAGAAAATGGAAAGGAAGGAAAATGATAGCTTTTCCATCCAACTCTCACCCACCCCCACGTTATCTCCTGCCCCACGCCCTCAGCCTGGCATGAGCACACACAGATGGGCATTGTCACCTACACGCTCTCTACCAAGCCACTGAATCTATAAACACGATCGTTTTAAAATTTATTTTTATTTTCAAATCTATTTTTAAGTTATACAATTTAAAAAAAAGATTATTAAGGATGCAACTATATAAACTCTTACCAGTTCAGCAGTATGTTCACAACATAATGTGGAAGCAAGGAAAGTCCCCACTAAGAGTATATCTGCCAGTCGTGCTACCTCTTGTCCCTTCTGCTTACGTTATTAGTGTGATCATCAATCCACGGCTTATTAGCAGAAATATTTTTAGACTGCTTGTCAATTTTATGAGGGAAGTTTAGTTAAACATTGATAAAATCATCTGTAGGCACAGAGACTCTGTAACGTTCCGGGGCAGCCCATGGAGCCTTTCACACACCTCTCCACAAAGAGGGCAGGGGAAGGTACCTGTGTGCATTCCATAGAAATATCAGTAACCACGCCCCAGCTCCTAGGCACACTCAGGTGCATGTGGCCCAGCATACGCACCAGCTCTTATCAGGCTGCATCCCCTCAAGGTATCCCACTTAGTCGTGGAAATGGTTTTCACAGGGAGAGTTGGAGGCGTCCATGATGGCTGGACAGCTGGGGAGCAAGGAGGCCACCAGAAATTATCTCAGCAGCCCACAGCACCAAGCAGCTGACCCTCATAAGCTATCATCACCTACCACCAAGGACGCATGTGTTCCCTTTCTCCTCCACCTCCCAAATCTCACCCGCACCTCTCTTTGCCTGCCTCTGCCAGACCAAGAGGAAGGGGGAATACATAGTTCCAGACATCTCACCTGCATTGACCCAGAGCAGAATGTAGGGGTGATGGGAGCCCACAAGGGACATGCACAGTCTCCGACAGCAAGGACAGCAGCCCCACGCCTGTATCTCACCCCACACAGCAGTACCTCACAGAATTGGAAACACACTGAATCCCCTTCAAAACAGGGACAAAGGTCTGTATGGCATGGAACTGTCTCTAGAGAATGTTCTTCCCTTTTCCAGCTCAGCCACAATCTCCATGTGAGATCCTGTATCAGCAAGTAGTGGAGGGAGAGAGAAAAAAGAAATGGGTAAATATATACAAATGTGTGCCTAATAAAGAAGAGAACTCACATCCAGCATTTACAGCCCTAGTTGGCCTTCACAACTTCCTTTTCCCTCTACCCATGCCTGTTTCCTCTCCCTCCGCCAGCACCTCAGTGGATCATGGTTCTTCACCTGGCCAGGTGACCTACACCTTCATTCCTAAAGGATCTGAACCACTGGTAGCACAGCCTATACCGGATTGCTGTAGTCATCCATTAATTTTTACCATGGCACGGAGCTCACGTGAGTACCCAAGGCTCCACCATGCGTGCCCTCTTCCACACAGCAAGGTGGCCGGTCTTGCCTGCCCACCTCTCCCCAGATGCTGCAACCCCTCTGCTGTCCTCAAGCTGGTGACTGTCCTGCTACACTGAGAAAACAGAGGGCCTCTATAGATGGCCCTCTGCTCACCAGCCTGGGCCCACAGCCTGCCCTCCCACCTGGAGCCTCCAGCACGCAGGCTTTCTGGGGGTCTGTGGGCACCTCCAGCCCTGTGGATCCCAGCCTGAACTACTTCTCCGTCTCTTGCCCCAAACTGTGCCACCCACAGCCTTTGCCATGTCCGATAATGGCAGCACATGCTCCTGACTGAGAGGGTCAAAACCCCTGTAATTGTCTTTGATGCCTTTTTCCCTCAAACTCCACGTCCTGGGAATTCTGCCAGCTCTACCTTCAAAATGCATCCAACATTGAGTCACCTCTTGCCACCTTCGCAGCTGACTCTCTTGTCCCAGCTGCCATCAGCCCCTGTCTGGATTACTGCACAGTCCTTCCAACCAGCCTTCCACAGTGTGTTCCCACAAGCCCAGCAGGGCTGCTGCCTCACTTGGAGGGGAAGCCCCAGCCTTTGTTGAAGGTTCACAGGCCCCGGGGATCTGGCCTTCCAGCCATTCTGCATGCAACCTCACTGTGTCTCACATCTGCCCTCAGACCTTTATACTTGCTGTTCCCTCTGTCCGGAACATTCCTTTCATAGATATCTTCGTGGCCAACACCCTCACCTGTTCCAACCATTCACCCAAATGTCACCTGCTCTTTGAGGCTTGCCTTGGTCACCCTGTGAAATTACAGTTGGCACTCCCAGCCCACTCACTCGGTCCTACTTTGTTACAGACACTTAATTACCTCCACCACACTGCATGAAGTATGAAACACTTGGCATTTATTGTTTGATTCCTCCCCCACCTGGAACGCAGGCTCATGGGTCATCAGGGATGTCAGGCTCTAGAACAGCACCTGCTCAGAGTAGGGGCTCCATAGCTATTTGGTGAATGAAGATCAGTAACATGACCTCTTACGCATTTACAAAGAGTCAACACCAAGGGAGAAGCAGCATTGCCGGCTGTGGTCCCCACTCTGGAGGAGCTAACCGTCCATATGGAGAGAAGGCCTTGGCAATGAAGACTCTGTGAGCCTTTGCAGAGTGACTCCACTGGGCCTCGGGAATCCCATCAGCCAGCAACTGACTTGTTACTGCTAAGGGCTCAGGTCCCCCAACCCCAACAGGACAGAGGTCAATGAAGGGCAGGCCGGAGCTGGGAGAAGGTGTGGGTATTCCAGCCCCAGAGGGCCACCTGCCACTGCCTCCATGTCCTCAAAGCTTCCCTCAGCTCCCACCTGCTTCTTAAATTCACACTTTCAAAGTGACTCCTTACAGGAACCGATAGCAAAACAAGCCCCACTACAGGCAGGAAGGACAGAGGACACAGGCAATGAAAGACACAGAGTAGACAGAAAAGCCTAAAAGCAGCTCCCGCTGAGGTCAGAAAGTCTGGGGAGGGAGGAGCAGCCTCCAGCCTGATCAGAGAAGTGGGAGCTGAAAGGTCCTGTGGGGACCAAGGCGCCCAAACATGGCTGGAGCCACTCAAACTCTCCTGCTAGTCGTCCAGCCACACATGTCGTGTCCACAAGCAGGGAGAAATCACAGGGCCAACACCTACCCTGTGGTGGATGCTGTAACTGTAGGGGGCTAAATGGGGATGGAAAACGAGCTTCAATTTTCTGTGTAAATAAATTGAAATTTATTTTGACAGGCAATGACTCCCAGTGCTGAGAAGGTGTCTGAGGAGATACCCAGGTCCAACAAGCAGACAGCACCAGTGGGTTGTCTGTCCTGGGCGTGGGAGGGAGGGCCATGGTGGACCCAGGCTGCCAGCCCACTTCCTCCTTATGCACCCCTTCCTGCCCCGGGGAGGCGGTCAGGGGCCCCATGGCCGGCAAGCTTGAGAGGGTATGCCAAGGCATTGGGGCCATGTGGGTGCTGGGATGACAGCAGGCCTGGGGTCTGTGACCTGCAGGTGAGGAGGGGCACGGGAATGTGACATTTTAGAGGATAAAATCCCTCCTCTAAGTGACCAAGCAGAAGCACATCAAAATCTAAAAGTTATTCCTACATAAAATTCTTTGACATTAGGTTGGCAATGGATCTTTTAAAATGAAATCCATTAAAAATAACTGGCTTAACAGGCAAATACAACCCACCTAACCTGCCTAGAGATGAGCTGTATGCCTCTTGCTCCACACACCACATGCTCCCATAACAGAGGCTAGAAGACCCCAGAGGCTTCCCTTCATGGAGAAGGGGGCCACCCTTGTTCTTTCTGCCCCAGTTTAATCTGGAGAGTCATTTCATAACTGAGGGAGGACTCATAGCCTCTCTTTGAGGTCAAATATTAACTCACAGGGCAGGAAAACAAGTTAGCGTAAGCTTGCAAGGAAGCAACCTGGCGATTTGTAATAACCTACAGATACCGCTTCGACAGAGTCTGCACAATCAGAGACGAAGACAAAGGTGTACACACAAAGATGTCTGTCAGGTATTCTCATCATAGTAACAAATTAAAGGTAACCCAAACATGGGAAGTGGTTAAGTAATAAATTATCATATCGATGGGATATTGGGTACCTATGAAAAATGTTTACAAAAAGCGGTTTTAATGATGTGAGAAAAGTTTCTGATTTAATATTGAACTAAAATCCGAATGCAAGATTCTATTTACAGTGTCGGCTCAATTAAGAAAAAGAAAACAGGGGCACCCAGAGTCTGGGTGGCTCAGTCCGTTGAGCATCCAACTTCGGCTCAGGTCTTAATCTCCCTCCCAGTTTGTGAGTTTGAGTCCCACATGGGTCTCTCTGCTGTCAGCCCAGATCCTGCTTTGGATCCTCTGTCTCCCTCTCTCTCTGTCCCTCCCCTGCTTAGGAACGCTCAGGAGTGTGCTCAGGCACTCTTTCTCTCTCTCTCTCTCTCTCTCTCTCTCTCTCTCTCAATAAATAAATAAATAAATAAATTTAAAAATATATAAAAAAGAAAAGGAAAACAAATTTAAGAAACACCAGAAAGAAAAATGTAATAATGCTAACAGCAAGTAGGAGAATTAGGGGTGATTTTTCTGCATTATTCCACTTTCGATTTTCCAGATTCACTACAATGAATGACCACAGAATCAGATAACATTTAATTTAAAACTTGTTTTGAATAATTAAAAAGCAGGAATGGTATTTCCCTTCAGAGGTGGGGTCCCAGATTCGAAATAGAAACCAAGGTAGCCCCACCTTCTTACCTAGATGACAGCTCAGTTTCCTGTGGAACCACGGAAGCAGGTGTACAGGAGAGGCGACTCAGGCCGGGGGGACGTGATGGGAGCCAGCCCCAGCCCTGGCCCACAGGGCAGCCTGGGGTCATGGAGCCCAGGCTGGAGGAGGGAAGGGGCCATCCAAGGACACCCAGCAAGGAGCAGCAGAGAGCCTGCAGGGGGCTCCGTGACACCCTAGTTTATAGAAGCCCATGTAGAGTAGGGTTAAGAGCCAGCATGGAATCAGCAGGCCAGGTTTGAATGCTGAGTTCACCACCCTCAGCCCTAGCATCTTGAAACAGTTACTCAAGCCTCCCTGTGCCTCAACATAGTCATCTGTAAAAGGGGACAATAATAGTTCCTAACTCAGGAGGCACACAAGTGCTCAATCAATAGCAGCTCTACTTTCAGTCAGCAGGGTCACTAGCTGAGGGAGTGAGGTAACACTATTGAACCTCATTGATGTCTCATTTTTTCCAAGGTCCATCTACTGGGGTGTTCGCCTGTCCTGGCAGTAGATGCCAAATGTCATTCTGCAGGCCTCAGGGTCCCCTGGAAACCTAAAAGCTATGGATGCCCATCCCCTCCCCCAGCAGCCCCAGTTCAGTAGGTATGGATGGGCAGGGCCTAGGAATCTGCATGGTAAAAACACTCCCGTTCTGCCTCACACCCTGCCCCGGGGGCTCCTTGCTGTCAGGGTGTCCACTCTCCCGGATGGGAAGCTCAGTTTAGGGAACATTAAGCAGCATGTGCCATGAAAAGTTGTCCTCCTTGTTGGAGGTATTCCTCTCTCCTCCCTCCAAGCAGTCCCTGAGGTTGTGGAGACAGAACCAATTCACCACTATTGGCATGTCCTAGGATTCATTGGGTTTTATCATTAAGTTAAAGGAAAAAAAAAAAAAAAACACAACACTTAGCTTCATCCAGAAGAACCCAAGCTTTTCTGTGCATGCACTGTTTTGAGTGAGTCCATCCAAACCATCGCCATTAGATCTATAAATGGATCTCCAGGCTGGTGTCATGCATACTGGCTCCAGAAACTCCCACCCTCATCCCGTATTACCACCTCCCCATGAAAGTTCAAAACTGCTCACAGAGCAAGCCCTGCCTGTGATCCTACACCTCATTTTATTAGGCTGCCTGGGTTATCATCCTAACACAGCTCAATTAAGCCCTGCATTTGCCACTCTGTGGAGAAGATTAGAAGGTTAGGATTCCTGTCTGGAAGCCTGAAGAATCATGTGTCCTAGGAGATTCAAGTCATTTAAATCCTCTGTAGCCAGGAAATCATGCAACCTAAATGAACTACTCGCTTATGTAGGGTCTTACTCAAAAATGTATAGGACACAGCAGCTGCCCTCCAGCAGCCAGGATGGTGGGGAGATAGACTGTCTTCATCTGTTTGGGCTGCTAGAACAAAATCCACAGACCAGTGTCTTATGAAGAGCAGAAACATACTGCTCACAGTTCTGGAGACTGGAGGTCAAGGCATTGGCAGGTCAGGTGAGGGCTTCTTTCAGGCCAAAGGATGCTAATTTCCTCACACAGTGAAAAGGGGCTAGGGAGCTTTATGGGGTCTTCTATCAGAGCACTAATCCCACTCTTGAGTGCTCCACCCTCATGACCTAAGCCCTCCCCAGAGGCCCTCTCTATGACCTAAGCCCTCCCCAGAGGCCCCCTCTCTATGACCTAAGCCCTCCCCAGAGGCCCCCTCTATGACCTAAACCCTCCCCAGAGGCCCTCTCTGTGACCTAAGCCTGCCCCAGAGGCCCTATCTCTGTGACCTAAGCGCTCCCCAGAGGCCCCCTCTCTATGACCTAAGCCCTCCCCAGAGGCTCTGTCTACGGCATACCATCACTTTTGGGTGTTCAGATTTCAACATGAATGGGGGGGGGGGGTCACAAACATTCAGGCCATAGTATAGATCCATAAACAAATACTCCTATAATCTGACAGCAAGAGCCTCCAAAGCAAGAGCAGCAGCTTCAAGTGTGCAGAGGTGAGAGGCCCATGAAGGTAGGCTCCCTGAGGTGGGTGAGCACACCAGGCAGAAGTTACTAGAAGTTACTAGGGAGCTCAAGGACCTGGACAGAAGGGAAAGACATTCCAGGAACAGGGACCACCTTGTGCAAAGGTACAGAGGCAAGAAGGAAAGAAGGAAAGGTGGTTTGAGAGGGAATGATATGCCTTGGCTCCTCCTTTAGGAATGAAGGCTTCATTCTCCAGTTGCTGAAAGTGCAGCCCCTGGGGACTGCCTAGGGCCACACCCCTTCCCCAGATGGCCACATCCATGACTGCTGGACACACTCTCACACAGACCTGCTCCCACCCCTTGTCCCAACTCCACTGCGCTCTCATGGCCACCCCCAGCTCTCTGTGGGGCCAGCTGAGTCACTGCAGCTCAGCTGGGCCCTCTGCCCAGGACTGTGTCCTGCCCCTCCTTCCTCAGGTGCAGACCCAACACTTCCTAAACTAATCTGCACCTCAAGTTACCTTGGGGAAACTTCTTGCTTCCTGGAGCCCAACCTGCAGCAAACTGCAAGTCACTTGGCAGTGCCTAGCAAACATTTTTAAACAGTGGGAAGGAAAAGAGCTCAGTCTTCAGACTTTGGGAATTACTACCTGGATAAATTAGCAGGGACTGACCCTGGGCTGAGAAATAAAGGTTCAGACACCATTTGGTACTTCATTTTGTGGTGCCTCAACCCAACCCTTTTTTTTTCCATCCTCTAATGCAGACACTCAGTTGTTTGATTTCAAGCCACCAAGAATGTTCAAAGGCAGTGCCTGTGCTGAAGAAGCCTAGGAACTCTGAGATCCAGCCCAGTGAGCTGCGGCCCAGAGAGGTGAGGTCCTGTCCCAGGCCACCCATGTGGGAGAGTCACAATTACAGCCCGTGTCTGAATCCCAGCTACAGAATCCTTTCTACTCTGCAGTTTTGACACATGGTGCATTTAGAAAATTCTAAAGTTGTTGTGGCGGACTGAACCCCACCCCCCGCCACCAAGATGACCATGCCCTGATCCCTGGAACTGTGAATATCACTTTTTTTGGCCAAAGGGACTGCAGGCATGGTTAAATTAAGGCCCCTGAGATGGGAACATTTTCCTGGATTATCCAGGTAAGCCCTAAATGGAATCACAAGGGTCCCTATGAGAAGGAGGCAGGAGAGTCAAATGCAGGAGAGGCTCTGTGACCATGAAAGCAGAGACTGGAGTCATGTAGGCAGGAGCCAAGGAATGTGCGTTGCTTCTAGAAGAAGCTGGAAAAGTCAAGATTATCCCTTCTTGTCACCAGGAATGAAAAGTTGTGTGTCTGTGGCCTGGGTCTGAACTCCCTAGTGTCACCATGGGCTCACAATGAGGGAAACCATGAAAGGGGTTTCTAACAGAAGTAGGTGTTTGTGCCCCAAACTCACAACTTCCAGAAAACAATGAGCCAGAGCAAGGAGCAGATATGGTTTAGGGGAAGTGTCACTGAGAAGACCATGGACATGTGACAATGCAAATAGGTGTATCAGCAGTGAGGCCCACGTGTGGGATTCCCTGGGCTTTCTCTGTGGATAGTGGGCAGACCCAGCTGCTATGCACTTCACATAGCCCAGGCTGACAGCCACCCAGGGGGGCTCCTGAGATCAGGGAGCAAGCTGTGCCAGACCCCAGGTGAGAAGGAATGTGGTTGGGTCAGCTGCTGCAGGCAAGGACCCCTCAGCAAGCCAGGCAGGAGAGATCAGTGAGGCAGAAGGGAGCCCCCACACACTTCCTGAGCAGCTGCCCCAGGAGACATCTGTCTGCCTTGATTTAAACCTCAAAAATCAAAATATCGATAAGCAAATACAGACTGAGACAGAGCTGGCTGGGTAGAAGCCCAGGGAAGAGGTGCTGACAGGTTTTGGGTTATCTTGTTTTTTGTTTCTTACCAGTATGTTCTTTGGTACCAACACCACACACGTATCTTTTAGCAGGTGTATGCAGCAAGCCCAGCACATGGTCTAGGAGCTGGGGCCACTCAAGGGAGCAAAACCTGCAAACTCCCTGCCCTGGTGGGGTGCTGGCAGCTAAGGGCTGAGTTCAAACCCAGGTCAGCTCTATCCCAAGGTCTGTGCTCACTTCACTGCCCTCCAGGCTGGGCCAGAGAGCAGTGTAAGGGCCCAAGGAGCAGATTTTGTAAGAAGATTGCAGTCCAAATACAAAAGGCCCTTCTTCCAAAAAGGGGGAAGGGAGGAGGAATCTGGGTTCTGACCCAGACCCTGATGTCCAGGGGCACAGGGAGCTCCCACCACCCTGAGAGAAAGTGCTTCATCATCTCAGGCTTGAGCTGGAAAAGGTGACCAGAGACTGAGGAGAGTGGCCAGCAAGTTTCAGCCCCCACCCTGGTGGTCTGTCCTACTCAGTCAGGTACAGGAAGGTATCTCACCTGGGCAGTGAGAACACTTCTGCCCGCTCCAGGGCAACTGCTGGCTGTGCTCCTCCCCGAGGATCTGGTCCTGCCAAGCTCAGCCCCATTTCTTACCAGTGGCCAGGGAAAATGGGACCAGGCCTGCTGTGCAAGCTGATGACGGGCCACACCTTTCATGCCAAAGCCCCTCCTAGAAGGAAACAAGTTCTGGGACTTTAAGCCTCGGAGGCCAGAGGAGAAGCAAAGCTCCCAAAGGAGATATGAGGCCTCAGGATGACCCCATGCCCCAACTAACAGCAAGCACAGCTGGGCTTGCATTCCACACCTGGGGAAACTGAGACACAAGAAAGGAGCTGGGCCTAAGAGCTGTGTTCTGAGCCCTGGAATGAGAAAACGGAAATCAGGAGGCTAAAACTGATCCTATCAGGTGGGCCCCAGGAAACTGTCTCCCCAGCAAGTTATGTGCAGACACTGGGCCCCCTGCCCAATCCAGTTATGGACTAATGGTCCCCAGGACACTGCAATTTAGGGAAGGAAGGAGGGGTTTCCTTCCTGAATCCTAGGAAAAAAGAAACAACAATAATGGCCCAAATGTTGAAGGCAAAATAGCTTCCTCCTAGAAGGAATGGTTTTAAGAATCATAGAAAGAAACAAAGACAGACAGGCTGATACACTCCTGGACAGACCTAGGAGCAGCCAGAACCCTGCTGGAGAAACATGCCAGGAAAGATGCCACTTCCCTGACTTCTGAGAATGCCCCCAGCACCCCAGAAGGGATCCCTCCATGTACTGGGCTAATTTCAAGGCTCAACGGTTGAATGTTGTGAGGCCCAGTGGTCACACTGCATATACCCAGGCCAGCATCAGGCTCAGGACTGAGAAGGAGCCTGCCACCCACCCAGTAAGCCTGGCCCCCAAGCCTGAAGTCCACCTGATTACATGCATGCGTCAGCAGGGTCCCTGGGTCTGTGTTTTAAACAGTGCTGCAGGGGGTTCTGACATCCATCACACCCATCTGTGAGCTTGAGTAAACCCCAGGACAGAGTCCCACCCTGGCGTGAGCATGTTCTATGGACGGCCCACTTGGCACCGCTGCTTTCTTGCCCATGAGAACATGGTCACTGTGAAGTTCACCCTGGAAGGCCAAAAGTCCTCCCCTCAGAGCAGGGGCACGAGGACAAAGCCCTGGGATGCCTGGCCATGCTGCACTGCAGAACCTGGGATAGAGGAAGAGTAACTGACAAATGCCATTCTCCCACCTCTTATCCTGGGAAGTCAGCTCCATGGGGACTAATGATCCAGAAGATGTAGTAATGGATGAAACTCCACTTGAGGTCCTAGGCCTGAGTCTGATGCCACCTTGTACCCCTGCATCCACAGACCCAAACAGTGGGCACTGGGTTCATTCAGAAGTTCCCTGGAGTTCCAAGAGTGTGTCATCCGTGGACCTAGAGCAGGGAAGTGCTGAGGCACCAGATGAGACACCTCTAAAAGGGGAGCATGGGACGGTTTCATCAGGAAATCTGGTGTCCCAAACCACCTGCTTCCTGATCCAGTTGGGCTCTCCTGTTAACTGACATGAGATGTTCTTTTTCAATAAAAATGTTTTTTTAATTAATTAATTTATTTATTTATTTTAAGAGAGAGAGAGGGAGGGAATGCGAGCAGGGGAGGGGCAGACAGAGAGGGAGACAGAATCCCAAGCAGGCTCTGTGCTGTCTACGTGGAGCCCGACTCACAGCTCGATCTCCTGAACTCTGAGATCGTGACCTGAGCAGAAATCAGGGGTCGAACACTTAACAGGCTGAGCCACCCAGGCACCCGTGAGACATGATGTTCTTAATCTCCCTCCAGTTTGGTTAGCTTTTGAAAACCTGACCTTGGGCTGTGGCCTGGTGACAGCACAAGGTCACGCTGGCACAGCCTGGGGATCCAGCCTGTGAGGCACCTCCCCCCAGCAGTGACTCCTCTGTCCTGGTCCCCCAGCCGCTCTCTGCTCTGCAGCTTCCACCTCATGTGGATGGGACCCCACTCTTTCCCTCTGGACCAGCCCTTTCCAGGCGCAGCCTCTGTATCTGCCAGCACCCACACGAGGCAGTGGGAACAAGCACCTGTGTCCGCCCCTTCAGCTCACCCTCTGGGACGGCCTGCCTCCAGCACACGTGTCTGACCCTACACTGGATGCCCCAGCTGTTTGGTGCTGGTGTAACCTGAGCAGAGCCAAGGAGATTGAGAACGGGACACAAGGGAACGCTCAGACATAGGGAGGACCCTACATCCCTCACCGCCACAGAGCTTCCGGAAGGTGCATGACCCAGGCCTGGGCATAGCAGGACCCACCACACAGAGCTGGCTGCCAAAGTGGCTGGGGAGACCCCAGCGTGCTGGCATGTGGCGCAGCCCACATTCCTCATCCAAAGGGGGGCCCAGGCCTGCCTCGAGGGTGCTTCAGGTCAGCTCCATGGTGATGGGCTCACTGGAGAGGTGCGGCAGCCCAGACTACACAAAGAACACTACCTCCCAGCCCTTGGGGAGCTGAGATGGACAACAGGAGAGCTCCAGCATGCACCCCTGATCCAGCCTGTGAGGGGACCACCTGGTGCAGCAGGTGGGATGTCCCACACCCTGCCCCTCCCACACTGGCCAGCGACCCTGGAGCTCCCCACATGCAAGGCTCTGCAGGAGGAGGCCTCTGTGAGCACAGAGCCACCTCCCTGTGAAGAAGAGAGGCCACTTCACTGCCTTCCACCCATTTTGAGGAAAACAAATCCATCCAGGGAAGAAACAAGGTAGCAAACGGGCCTTCTCAGCACTCGGAGAATAGGGCACAGGAGGCTCAGGGCCATGTTCTGAGCACCTCTGGGCCTTTTGGGACAAACTCTCGTTCCCCCTTCCTTTGAGTGTCAAATGGAGCCACCACATCTGTTTCCATTCAGAGGGTCAAAGCTGGCATGGACCCAGGAGGGTGACAATAAGCTGGACTCTGGATCATTCATGTGGAACTGTGGGCAGGTCTTTCTTGGGCTCAGGGTGCTCCTTTGGAAGTTAGAGGAATCACAGCTCCCGGCTTCCTGCTGGGGATGACACTCAGTGGTGACCAAAACCTGGTCAGGCCTCTCTGGGCCCCTTCCACTCGGCTTCAGCCTTGGCCTCTAAAACTGCAACTTTCAACACCAGCAATGTCCCTCCACCGCCCACACACCCACTGAGGGACTTGAACAAACTAACGTGGCTGCTAGCAGCCTGAGGCTGCATCTCTGGGGCACAGCAACCCCCTGCAAACACCTGCTGAAGAAAGCTAAGGCTGCCAAGAGAATTTGCCATGTGCTTCAGCCGACATCTGAATGCAGGCACCTGACCCCCAAATAAGGCAGTTCCTTCAGAAAACTTAAAATTGTAAATTCTTCCTCTGCGGTCCCTTCTGTTGAAAGGTATTGTATTTCCTACCACGTGGGAGTATATTTCTCAAGGACTCCTGGGCCAGCCCTTTGAAATGTGGTCATCAAGAAGGACAGGGCCCCTCCTCGCAGAGTCCAGGGAGGCAGCCCTTCAAATCTAGTTTAGGCGAATGCCAGTTACCAAGCACAGCATCCACACTGACCAGCCCTCTCACCCACTTTCTGGAATCTTTCACTTGCCTGACTCTGCTCAAACCTCCAGTCCCTGGTTCCCCCTTAGAATCCCAGACACCTCTGTTCCAGTCAGAAGGGAGCTCAGCTCCTCCCCTGCTGCAGGGGTGCAGACTGACACCTGTCCTCACCAGCATCTGGCCCTGTGTGCCTCAGGAACTACCTCAGCCTCGGTAGACTGGTGGAGAGCGGCTGTGTGATGACCAGAAGGAATACACGTGCACACCCTAGAGGAGACTCAGACACGATGAGAATCAGGGCCATACCGCACCTTTATAAGGCCCCAGCTGTGTGCTGGGCACATCTGTGGTCACGAATGTGAAAGTCTCCATGTCTCCAATCTACTAAGAGGATGATCTGGAAATATAATCCAGGCCCATCTGACTCCATAAACCCCCAGGTTTCCTCCCAGAACCAAGTGGCAATGTGTAAAGAAGCCACAAGTGTTAGGGGTGCCATGTCAGGGACTGAAACACTTTGCACAGACAGAATACCGTGCTCCACTCTGGTGGAGGAATGTAATGGTGGAGTCTCCAGGTTTTCAAAGAGTAATACCAGGGCAGCCACAGACCCTGTAAGTGAGAGTGACGAGGGAGGGTGGGGAGAGAGGGAGGGAGGGAGGGGAAGGGAGGGAGAAAAAGGGAGGGAGAGGGAAGGGCATTGGGGGGAGAGACAAGGGTTGGGGGAGGCAAGTCTGAAATTTTCAAGTGGTTTCCTGCCCTCTTCCTTCCTCAGCCCCTCCACATCCTTTCCCAAAAGGAAACCATGGGGTGGGGACAGCCCTGGAAACTGATTCCCACTCGATTTTCAAGAGGAGCCACCTTTCTGAGCAGAGAGCCTCCATGCCAAGCTTTTGTCTGCAAGGAGTTTTTCTGTGAATTTATTAGAAGCTGAAGAAATGCTGACAGAGCAGTTTTGCCCAAGCCAGCAGGCTTCCAAGTGCACCTCATTAGACTAGCTTCCTGCAGGCAACAGGGAACAACAGGCAGGGGAGGCTGAGGTGGGTGACAGGGGACAGGCAGAGTGTCGGGGCCCACCCCTGGTTGGCATGGAGGGAGTGTTCACAGAGCACAGCTCCCCAGAGGAGCAGGAAGAACCACAGGGCTCTGCACAGCCACCTGCCCACTCAGGTCATGCCAGACTCTCAGGACATGGGAGGCTGGAGGGCAGGCGGACAGAGGAACCACAGGACACCAGGTTCCCAAGAGCTGGTTCTCTCCCACCTCCCCTGCCCCCATGCTCCTTGTTCATTTCAGGACAAAGGATTGCACTTGGAAGAAAGGACCCTTTCCCCTTGAGACCCCAGCTTTTCTAAATTCTTCTCGATTCACAAAGTAATCCCATTTTTTCAATCACCCAAGTTCCACATATTTTAATGTTTTCTTAAAAATAAATAGCAATCCCTGCGGTCATGAGGACTCAGTATGTGGCAGGCAGGCCTGAGCAAAGCCTGTGGCTCCCTGGTCACAGTTACTTGTTCCTGCCAGCCTCATCAGAACAACCGAACAGCCGTCTGAGGTGTTACAGAGGAGGGACCCCAAGATGAGAGACGTGAGGGACTCCTGGAGTCACACAGCGAATGCAGCAGAAGCCATGGACTTGGGGCTCACGTTCAGTCACTGCTCCACAGCAAGTTCCTACCTTAGAGTATTTCCACATTCTCTGTCTTGTTGATTTTTATAAAACCTGATGAAGTAAGCAAGCAAGAATTACCCCATTTAACAGATACGGAAATGGAGACCCACAAAGGGCCTTGCAGGAAGCTATGGAGTCAGTGAGATAAAGCCAGCTAGAGCCTAAGTGTTCCGTGCCTTAGCCTACATGTCATTCTACCTCGCCAAGTAAACTTTGCTCTGGAAACGATTGTTGAAAAATATTATTGGTCGGGGCGCCTGGGTGGCTCAGTCGGTTAAGCGTCCGACTTCAGCTCAGGTCACAATCTCGCGGTCCGTGAGTTCGAGCCCCGCGTCGGGCTCTGGGCTGATGGCTCAGAGTCTGGAGCCTGCTTCCGATTCTGTGTCTCCCTCTCTCTCTGCCCCTCCCCCGTTCATGCTCTGTCTCTCTCTGTCTCAAAAATAAATAAAACCTTAAAAATAATTAAAAAAATAAAAAGAAAGAAAAATATTATTGGTAATGTGATGCTGTGACTGGATGGATCATGGGGTAGGAGAGACATCATTTGGGTAGAGGAAGGGGTGTGAGGAGAGGTCAGGAGGCTGAGAGGTCTGGACTTGGAGAAGGGCAGGGAGCTGCCGGGAGTGGGTGGGAGGCTCCACAGAGAAGAAGGAGAGCTGGGCGCTGCCAGCCAGGTTGCCTGGATGGTGACCACCTTCCCAGCCACATAACTGACCGCAAGGCCCACCCATACCTCCAGCAAGAAGAAGATAAGAGTGAGGAGAGCCTCAATGCTGGACATTGCCGCATCTTCACATGGGAGCCCTAATCCTCACACACACCCCAGATGAGGCGTGCTCACCCCTGAGTCTCTCCGAAGAAAGAACCCAGAGACCTCCTTATGATTTCACCAAGCCCCAGCAGCTTTAGGACAAGCCCGATTTCCTCCAGCTATCAGTGACCCGTTCTTTTAATACCTCCCCACAGTTCAGTGACTAGTTCATCCTGTGTGTGTGCACGTGAGTGTATGCATGCACACGTGTGTGTGCCCCTGCTCCCATGCTGTGGCTGTGGGGTGCGAAGGATGGAGGCAGGAGACCTGCTCAGCACAGCCACCCTGACACGAGCCCAGCAGCCACCCTGCTCAGTGTCTCACCGCCTTCTGCTAGGAAAATGATCACTAAGGCTGGATTTTGCCCACAGATTTGGATCCCAATGAATATTTCCAGCAAAAGTCATGTAAATTGATTTGTAGAAAACGCAAAGATGGAGAAAAATGGGAGGCTGCAGACTCTGAATTCAATACCAAATAATCTAATATGCCCAATTGCATTTTCTCTCCCTACCTTTGATGTCTGCAAGCAAATCATTGGCACTTTAAGTTTGCACATATATCTCAATGCAAAACGGTCAAGCGGCAATAAATAAATGCATTATCCAGATAAATGGCTGCTGGTCAGGGTGCAACTGCAAAGAACAGTCTGTGCTCCTGCAGTGATTTACAAGCAGGAAATTCACTTATTCTCCCCTGACCCTTGGCTGTTGTCAGCTCTCATAATTCTAGAAATGGGAGGGGAGGGGTGGGTCAGGGGAAGCAAGGATGGTAGGAGGAGGAAGTATTGGAGGGCACCAGGCCTGGGGAATAAGAGAAGACCATTTACCAGGCAATGATGATGTCTTGGCCTTCACAGCCCCTAGGCTGCCCAGAGCCCCAACCTGATGTCTGCTCCTACACTTTAAAATATCCATCCAATCCAAACATCAAACATGCTAGTCCCAGCCTGAAATTACACCAGCAAAGCATCTCACCCTATGGCCTTCTTTGACCTTTCTCCTTTGATTCCCTAGGGCCACCTCATTCTTCATGAAGAATGTTAGGACAACCTGCCAACTACTCACCCTTTCATCTCTCCCCTGTAATCCATCCTGCCTGGAACTGCCAAAGACATGGTCCTAAAATGTAAATCTTGACATGGCACTTTCTGTTTAGTTCCTCAGTGTTTTTCCTTTTCCACCCTTCACTTGACTCCAGAAACCTTAAATAGAAACATTCCTTTTCTCCCAATGTAAGGCCTTCTCTGACTCTTTCCTTTGTTTTCCTATTCACACACATGCCCACCTGAAAATGGGTCATGAGCTCTTTGAAACTAGGAGCTGCATCTAATTCATCTGTTAGCTCTCCAGCACTTGATACAGTGCCTGAGATGGGCACTTGGTGGATGCTATATCCAGAAGGATGGATGGATGGATAGATGGATGGATGGATAATGGGATGATGAATGGGTGGGTAGCTGTTGGATGGGTAAATGGATATGTGGGTGAATAGATGGTTGGGTACATAGATGGATGGATGGGTACTTGGATGGATAGGTGACAGGTGGGTGGACTGGTTGATGCCAGTAGACAGGTAGATGACGATAGGGATACTTGAGCGGGCTGGTGAGAAAGGGAGTAGGTGGTAAGTGTGAAAAAAGAAAGACCCATTGGGGCTCTGAGGATTAACTCCTCTGAGACCCTGAGGAGGCTGTCTGTAGTCTAACTAGTAGGGCTGATTACAAAATACAGTGAATCTTCTGGCAAAGCTTAAATCCCCTTGTGTCCAAGCCCCATGACCCACCATGACTTAGCTTCCAGGGAGGTGCAGCAAGCCTTCGATCATGCCTTTGAGCCCCACCTTCCTGGTTTACTCACCATTCCAGCACTTCTTGGAACTGCTCATCCAAAACAGCAGCCCTCTCCCAGCTTTCCTTCCATCTGCACAATGTAAGTAACCTTCCACAATTTAGGTCATTGATCAGAATGAACTGTTACAACCACAAACAGAGCCTACAGCCGCAGTATAGAAAATGCATCTGAAGGAAACAAGGCTCATCACTCAAGCTATGGGCACAGAGCTCCGCCCTCTTTGTGTCTGACTAATTGCAGTGACCCTCATTCAGGCCCTATTTTGTCCACAGCAACATAATTAGAAATGTTGTCAAATATTTTACAGAACTCACCATGCACTTTATCTAAAAGCACTGAGTCTTACGACTTAGTGTATCTGTTTAATGAAACTGAATGCCATTAAGCCATGATTTGTTTTTAATGAACCCATGCAGGCTCCCAGCAATGACTATTTCTTTTAAAAAATATTTCCTCTCTGAGTGTTTCTTTTGCCAGAGAACAAATGCTGACCATGGGGATAAACAAGGAGAGTTGGGGAAAGTGTTTAAAATCGTGTAGATAACCAAACAATTTATTACAGTTCCAACATGAGCACCCACACCCAGCTGCTGTTGTGCGGCGTCTGCCTCTTAGTTGTTCCCAAGATGCTTCAAAGACTGACTGTGGGGTTAGGATTCAATGTACTTCTCACCTCCTTGCTCTGTAACCTCTGTAACATTAGACACACACTGGCCCACCCGGCTGGGCCTGAACTTCCTGATTGTAGAATGGGAGTCATAGTTACCATCTGACAAGGTTATTGTGAAACCTAAGCAAGAAACCATGACCATAGCATGTGCTGACCACGAGACACCAACTGACAAACATGGGCAATTGGTCTGCAAGGGCTGGGTGCTACAATCCGGCTCCCAGGAGTCTCCTAACTATTCCTACTTGGAGCAGCCTCACACCCCAGTGCCCACCCCCTGGACAGAAGGATGCCTCTACACATGTCAACCACAGATATATTCCAAAAGCACCCACACAGCCATGTACTCTTTCGTGTACCTGGTAGGCCCAGGCCGCAGCCAGGATTTGCTTGGCTCCTAGAGAAAGAACAGTGCATTGAAATCAGCCACTCCAGAGACACTCAGCCCCTTGTTCTCCCAGGGGGTAGGTGGCCCATGGAGGATAAAGAGACAGAAAGACTTCAAACTCAAGGTGATTAATTGAGTGTACATACCTAATTTCACTCCCCCCAAAATCCACTGCTCACCTCCAAAACAAAAGCAACCCCCCCCAAAAAAAAAAACACTGTGAAGAAATCTTTTAAAAGGCATAAATCCACAAGGACACTGAGAACAGGAGAGATGCAACACCAACAAAATTTTAAAAGGTGTAAAATAAAGTGGAAAAAAGCAAATCCTGAGCCAGCAGCAGGGAATGCAAAGAATCACCCCAATTCACACGACAGAATTCTCAAAATGCTCAGGAACTGGCAGCACCGGGAACTCGGAATATTAACTACAATGGGGCTAAAATAAGGAGAACTGGCCAGAGGCTGTTTGAGAAATAGCTAGATTCCTAGGCCCCTCTTCCACACTCACCCTTCATGGAAAGGCTGCCCTCCCCCACCCTTGCACTCCCACTCTCCCAGAGGAAGACAGGAGGTGGAGACAGCACAGTAGGGCTGTGAGTGCCATTCCAGACACCAAGGTGGTAACCAACAGCATTCAGTCTCCCCTTCTTGGCCCCCAGAACACTGCACTCAGATATTTTGTCCTCCAAGCAGGAGATGAGAAGTGTATTCAAGCTCCAGGGAAACCTACTAGCCCCAGAGGACAGGAGGATGTCCCACCAGGGGAGGTGGACTATACATCCCCTCTCCCACAAAGCTCCCCACCAGGGCTCCCCAGGAGCCGCCGACCTGTTCACCTGTCCCAAGCAGGATATTAGCCCTGGCTCTTAAGCCAAGGAGTAGCAGACCCCTGAGGAAGACTTCCATCATAACAGACAGAATGAGCCACTCAGAGGAAACCCACACATACATTCCAATAAAACTATCATTAATAGCCTCTGAGAGATAGAAGATATATCCACGAAATGTGAAAGAATATAAAAAAATAATATTCAAAAAACAAACACAAGCTCTTGAAAACTAAAAATATGATAGTAAACATCTCAAAATGTATAGAAGTACTGGAATAAAAAGTTGAAGACATCTGTCAGAAAGAAGAGAAAAAGGCAAAGAGCTAGAAAATAGGACACAAAAAGAAAGAAAAATAGAAGACCTGCTCAGGAGACCATGTAGCAAGCCCTGTCAATGTCCTGTCCTGATATCCCAGTCCTCATTTGCTCCCCTCCCTCATTATTGTGGGGCTTTTGCTCAAGGGCAGAGACACTTTACTTGTTTTTTTTTTTTTATATATTAATTATAATTTATTGTCAAATTGGTTTCCATACAACACCCAGTGCTCATCCCAACAGGTGCCCTCCTCAATGCCCATCAGGCGATGGGCCCTTTCCCCTCTCCACCACCCCCCATCAACCCTCAGTTTGTTCTTAGTATTTAAGAGTCTCTTATGGTTTGCCTCCCTTCCTCTGTAACTTCCCTCCACTTCCCCTTCCCCCTGGTCTTCTGTTAAGTTTCTCAGGATCCACATATGAAGACACTTTACTTGCATCCGCAGGGGACAGAGTGCTGGAAGTCTAGACTCCTGATGGCCCTGGGTCAGTGGAGCACAAGAGAATGAAAAGCCAGGTCCCTTGCCTTAGGGCAGGAAGTCCTGAAGTGCAAGTTGCACCCTGGAGTCCCCTGCTGGACAGCCAAAGAGCCCCTCAGGGGACCTGGCCTGAAGTCTCATCCTGCTCTCCCTTAGCTGCTTCCCCTTCCTCCTCCTGCTCCCCACTCCCTGGACAGTTTCTCTTGGAAGTCACTTGCATACAAACCCATGTGTCAACGACGATGACCCAAGACAATGTGTATATCCAAATAATAAGTTTGTGAAGAAGAGAACATAGAAAACAGGAATGAAGAAATGAAAAAAACAAGAAAACCCTTGAACCGAAAGACACAAATCTCCAGACTGAGAGGTCTATGGAGGACCCAGCAAAACCTATAAGGTTTTGCTCTATGTGAGCAAAAAAACAAAAAACAAAAAAAAAACACCCCAAAACCCCAAAACCCAAATCACTTTATTGCAGAAGTTTAGAACAAAGGAAGAAAATCAGCTTCTACATGTTTCAGAAAGGAAAAACTAGGCCACATACAATGGATTAAGACTTAGAATGCCTTGACCTTCTGTGAAATATACAGGACACTAGAAAAAAAATCAGTCTTGACTATTTACATCATTTACATTTAATGTGATTACATATGGTGGGACTTAATCTACCATCTTGCTTTTTGTTTTCCAGTTGTCCCATCTTTTCTTTTTTCCTCTTTTCCTTTTTTTTCCCTGCCTTTGTCCCCCTTTGGATTGAATATTTTTAATGATTCCATTTCACCTCCATTTTTGGTTTATTGGCCACATAACTCTGTGTGTGCGTGTGTGTGTGTGTGTGTGTGTGTGTGTGGTTTTATTAGAGTTTATACTAGACTATCTACCTTTAAGTAATATTATTGTACAACCCACATGGTATAAGATCCTTACAACAGTATATTTCTGTACATCCCCTCTACCAGCCTTTTTGTTGTTTTTGTCATATATTTCACAATTTTCCTTTTAAATTTTTTTTTTCAACGTTTATTTATTTTTGGGACAGAGAGAGACAGAGCATGAACGGGGGGGGGGGGGGGGCAGAGAGAGAGGGAGACACAGAATCGGAAACAGGCTCCAGGCTCTGAGCCATCAGCCCAGAGCCTGACGCGGGGCTCAAACTCACGGACCGCGAGATCGTGACCTGGCTGAAGTCGGACGCTCAACCGACTGCGCCACCCAGGCGCTCCTCACAATTTTCCTTTTAAAAGATTTTTCAGAGTTTTTTATATATACCCACACCTTTACAGTGTCTGATGCTCTACATCCCTTTGTGTGGATCCACATTTCTCTCTGGAATCATTTTCCTTGCCCAGAGGGCTTTCTTTAACATGTCTTATGGTGCAGGTCTTGTGGTGCTGAGTTCTTACATCCTTTGACAGTCTAAGGATTTCACCTTAATTTGGGGAGATATTTTCACCAAACATAGAATTCTAGGTTGACAGGTTGGTTTTGTTTCAGTACTTTACAGGTGTCACTCCCCTGTCTTCCGACTTGCATGGTTTCCAATAAGAAGTCCGCTTTCCTCCTCATATTTGTTCCTTTGTACAGAACACAACTTTTTTCTCCAGCTGCCTTATAATTTTTTATCACTGGTTTCAAGCAAATTGATTTTGATGCTCCTTGACATAGTTTTCTTCATGTTTCTTGTGGGTTTATAGTTTTTAACTAATTTGGAAATTTCAACTGTTATTCTTGGAAATATTTTTTCTGCCTTTCTCCCTTTCCTCCCTCTCTTGGAGGCTCCAATTATACGTATTTAGCACTGAAGTTTTCCTACAGTTTATTGTTCATATGTTTCACTTTGGATAGTTTTCATTGTTCTTTCTTTAAATTCTTTAGTCTTTTCAGCATTAATCTGCATTAATCACATTCAGCATATTTTTCATCTCAGACATTTTAGTTTTTACCTCTAGAATCTGATTTTTTAAAATAGCCTTCATTTTTTAGAGCGGTTTTTGGTTCACAGCAATTTTGTGAAGCAGGTACAAAGATTTCCCATATGCCCTCTGCCCCTACAAATTCATAGCTTTCTCTGTTATCAACATTCCCCACCACAGTGGTACATTTGTTGCAATTTATAAACCTACACTGGCACATCCTAATCACCCAAAGCCCATAGTTTACACTAGTTCCATCTTAGTGTTGTACATTCTACGGATTCAGACAAGGATTCATTACGACATGTACCCACCATTGTAGTATCAGACAGTGTAGTTACACTTCCTTAAAGACCCCCTGTGCTCTATCTACTCCTTCCTCCCTCCCCTCAACTCTTGACAACTGATCTTTTTACTGCCTCCATAGTTTTGCCATTTCTAGAATGTGATATAGTTGAAATTATACGCTATGTAGATTCTCAGATTGGCTTCTTTCACTTAGTATGATGCACTTAAGCTTTCTCCATGTCTCTTCATGGCTTGAAGCTCATTTCTTTTTAGTGGTGAATAATATCCCATTGTCTGGATCACCACGATTTATTTATACATTCACCTAGTGAAAGATACCTTGGTTGCTTCCAAATTTTGGCAAATGGAAATAAAGTTGCTATAAACATTCATGTGCAGGTTTTTGTACAGATATAAGTTTTCAGCCCCTTTGGGTAAATGCCAAGGCATGTGATTCCTGTATTGTATGTTAAGAGTTTGCTTAGTTTTGTGAGAAGCCATCAATGCAATTCCATTATGCATTCGCGCCAGCAACAAAAGAGAGTTTCTGTTCTGCATCCTTCCCAGCATTTTCTGTCATCAGTGCCCTGAATTTTGACCATTCTAATAGGTGTGTAGCAGTTTCTCATTGCTGTCTTAATTTACATTTCCCTGCTGACATACCATGCAAAGCGTCTCCTCATGTGCCTTTGCCATCTGTGTATTTTCTTTAGTGAAGTGTCCCTTCTTTGGCCCATTTTTAAATCAGGTTGTTTCTTTTCTCCTTGCTGAGTTTTAAGAGTTCATTACATATTTTGGAGAACAGTCTTTTATCAGAGATGTCTTTTGCAAATACTTTCTTCAAGTCTGTGGCTTATCTTATCATTTTTTTGACAGTGTCTTTTGCAGAGCAGAAATTCTTAATTTTAATGAAGTCCAGATTATCCATTCTTGCTTTCATGAATCATGCTTTTGGTGTTGTATCTAAAAAGTTAGAGCTAAACCCAAGGTCATCTAGATTTTCTCCTTTGTTAGCTTCTAGGAGTTTTATAGTTTTGCATTTTATATTTAGGTCTGTGATCCATTTTGTGTTCATTTTTGTGAAAGGGATAAGGCATTGTTCTTGTAATGTAGATGTCCAATTGTTTCAGCACCATTGTTGAAAAGGCCATCTCTTCTCTGTTGTATCTCCTTTGCTTTTGTCAAATATCAGTGGACTGTGGGTCTATTTCTGGGCTCTCTCTTTTGTTTTATTGATCCATTTGTGTATTCTTTCACTGAAACCACACTATCCTGATTACTGTAGTTTTACAGTAAGTCAAAAATAGGAAGTGTCAATCTCTAACTTTGTTCTGTCCTTCAATAAGGTTGGGACCCCCAAGCTTTTCTTTATCTCACACAGAGCAAAACCCTCACAGTATGCACACATCTCAGGCTGCTCCTCATCTTATGCCCCACCACCACCTCACCCCCAACCCTACCTCAGATCCCTATTCCCCTGGGTCATAGTTTGCAACACATCATACTGTGTCCATCTGCTTAGGTCTGTCCCTCCCACAGATAGGAGAAGCCCTCACTGGATCCAGTCCTGCCACCTCCATGTCAGAATGAGGTTCAGGGATATTTACTGAGCCAATAAGTGATATAGAAAAATCTCACTGAATGCAGAAGAAAGGGCATCTGTGTTGGAGGAAGTCTTCCTGCTGCAGAGGTACTTGGGGAAGCTGTGATTCTCCTCTACTCTCACTTCACCCTCCACCCTCCAAAGCCTTTGCCCCCTTAACCCCCAGCTCAGCCCCCTTTGAAGTCACTCCCCAAAGCCTATCTACAAGCCACCCATCCTCAGGAGAGCTTCACACCCATCCTGTCCCTTCTCTGGGCATAAGCAGCACACACGCTTAGACCAGTTGCTTTGATGCCTGGAGCCACAAAGGGAATAGGTCCAGGTTTCAAATCCTGACTCTTCCACTCTGGTTTGGGGCCTTGCGTGAGTTACTTAAAGTTCCTGTGTCCAACTTCCTCACTTATCAAATGGGGAGAAGATTATTAGAAAGATTAAATGGAGTAATTCATGTAGACACTTAGAACAGTGACTGGCAGGTAGGAATCACTCCTGCAGGTGGGTTATTTTCAGCATCACCCTTCATTCTTTTTCACGAAGGCAGGAGAAATTCAAGTCCCTGGAGGGCAGGGAGCAGGCCTGGAAACTGATGTGCACACAGTAGGTGCTCCACAAAAACAGTGGGTGGTTTGACAAGAGAAGAAGGAGATGAATGAACACCACATGCCCACCCCTGTGTCGGGCATTGAGCTTGGAGATTTACCATGTGATTCCCCAAGTTCTTATAAGCACTCAAGTGGATGATACAGCCCGCCCATCAGACTAGGGGACAAGTTCAGAGAAGATGAATGCCTTCAAGTTACATGTCAGTGAAAGGAAGGGCAAAGTAGGAGACAGAGGCTACCTGCTTCCCACCCTGGGCTGCTTCCTGCCAGCATGTGGTGGCCTGTAGAGCAGGCTGGGCGAGTAGAGTCCCCAGAACTTGGGGACAGTCTCTGTGATGGGAGGCCCCTGGTGATACAGGGAGCCTGAGTCCTTCTCACCTCAGCACAGGGCTCCCAGGAGAGCTTGCCTCCCTGCCCAGGATGGCCTAATCTCAAAAGTTCCATCTGATTAAACAAAAAATACTACTAATTCTAATGGCAAACATTTGATAATTATTTTTGATAAAAGTTTAAAAGTTCAAATTAGCCAATCATTGTGTAATATTTCATCTGAAAATAGAAGAACAGAGAAGAATTAGCCACGGAAATTGCATCAAAATGCTTTCTAAAAATATAATTTTCTTATCTGCAAATGTGCAGTGCAAAAACCCAGTCTAACCCCCACCCCACACACCCTGTCCCCTTCCTCACAAATCCATGCAGGCATCATCAGCCCATCTCTCTAGCTGTGACATCTCTGTGGCTCCGGTGACTGTGCTTGAGCCCATTTCTCCTGGCAGGAGTGGTGTGGTTGAGATCCTAGGACCATGGACATGATAACACACTCATCACTTCCACCGTGGCCCAGGACAGCCCTGGCCACGGGGAGCATGTAAGGCCCGGCAGGCTTTGTGGGGATGACTGCCAGTACAGAGCCTACTTTCAAACCATCAGTCAGCTGCTCACACAGGCTGCCTCCCACTTTGCAGATGAGGAGCCTGGGGTCTGGGGAGGGCATGCCCCAGACTGCTGTCACCTGGCATTCTGTGCACTGTTCTCCTCACGTCCACTCGCTGAGGGCTCACTCCATGCTAGACAGTAAGCAGGGCTCTCCAGAAGGCTCCCAGGGTAGAAAACCACCATCACCACTTTACTGATGGACCAGGCTCAGCCTGGAGACTGTGAGATTCTGAACCCGCGCCCCCTCCAGCTCACTCTTGTCCTTGTGCTGTCCTACTGGCACCCCGGGCTGCAAGGCTCCTCAGCTCACCTGCAAAGGGCCCATCTGCAGGCATGTGGGCAGGTAAGGGCAATATGCTCCTGCCTTCTAGTCAGGTGCATGACCCCAAAATCCACACGGCTGAGATGCAGTTCAAACCTGGAATTACAGAGGTGGCAGGATTGAGGATGGGCCCTCAATCACTAGGGGTGAGGGGACAGCTTCGGAGCTGGATGTGCTGCTACCCAGCTGCAGGGGCCGGGGAGTCACTTCTGCCTGGGACTCCATTTCCTTTTCTGACAAATGGGTGATCTCCACATCCCTTCCAGAATTGACTTTCACTGTTTAGACTGGATTGCCCCAGAAACAGGTCCTGAGGCCTGGGTTCAAGTAGCAGTGTGGAATAGTTTGTTTGGGGGGGTGTGGGATCCCAGCAGGAAGGAGGTAGAGTGAGACAGAGAAGGGAAGGAAGGGAGATGTGCTTACAAAAGCGAGGCCCCAGGCCAGCTGGAGCCAACTTAAACCTGTGCCTGGCGAGCTCCTCTTTAAATGGCATTCATTTGACAATAAATTTCATATATTAAAAAAATAAATAAATAATAAATGGCATTCACGTGGTAGCTGAAATTTGCCCTGGCAGGAGTCTTCACACCGTGGAAATTGCAAGCATTACAGATCGGGCTCATTTCCCCTGGAGAACTGGCTGGTAAACATTCACTAGCACACCACCAGCTTAACTCTTTGGGGAAATGGTGCAAAACACAAACCCCACAGTCATCCCATCCTTACCCAGGGGGAGGACGCCGGAGCACTTGCACAAAAGTCCTGAGACTGGTTGGGACCTTCTCTGCGGAATGTTAATTCCTAATATTCTCACAGCATCCCACACATGGGACGGAGCAGCAGGGATGTGGGCAAGATCTGATGACACCCACTACGTTCTCCAGATGCTTCTTAAACCCATAGAGTCAAAGTGCAGGTAGGCAGGCTGGGTGGGCCAGGAACAGGAGGGCTCACTGGGGCTGGACGTTCTCAGGGCATGGAGTGGTGCGTGGCACTTTGCTAATTACCTGCTCTTCCACAGCAGAACCCTGGGCAAACAGGTTACAGAAAGGCAGAGCCTGGCTAGCAGCAAGAGGGGCTGGTGCCTGGGAACCCTCCTGGCTCAGAGGTTCAAGCATAGAGTGACATCAAGAGATGTAATTAGCACACGCTGAGGTCAGGCTGCTCCAGTAGGGAAATGCTGTTCTGCTGACCGTTGTCTTTGTGGTGGGCTGAGCATGCAACCTGAAGGGTTCGGTGTGCGCCCCACATTCAGGAAGTGTTTTCGCTGCAGAAGAAAGATGGTGACATGAGCCCACACTCAGCTCCAGAGTTCATCAAGTTAAGTGCCATTCATACTCATCCAACAATTTACCATGTGCCCGCTCCCCACCAGCTCCAGCAGAGCTGGCGATGGCAAGACGAACCAGGGAAGTCCCAGCCCTCACAGCCCACATCCAGGCATTGTAAAGCCACAAGCCACTCGTGAAGTAAAACACAGATAATCACGTACCTCCAATACCATGTGTTTCCTTGCAAAGTAAGAGGAAGACAAACTCTTCAGGATCAAGAAGGATGCCACTCCGGTGAAGACTCAGGCAGGGATCTGAATAAAGTAAGGAAACTGCAGGTAGGGAAAGCAGTGCAAAGGCTCCGAGGCCAGACAGGCAGTTTCAAGGAGCATCCAAGTAGCCAGTGAATGGGAGGAAGGGAACAAAAGAATGAGCAGAGGAAGTGAGAGAAGCCAGTGGACATCAGACATCAGAGCGAAGTCATTGGAAGACAGTGAGCAAGGGAGGAAGGAACCTGAGCTACAAGTTAAAAATGTAAAAAGCCCCCTGGGTCCACTCCAGGAGTTGAGGCTGTCAGAGATGGGACAGCAGAGAAATGATGTGGCAGCCTCCTGTAGTACCACATATAGACACCTGAACCCAGGACAGAGATAGCACTCCAGGAGAAACAGGGTCTGACCACAAAGAGACTGAGTCCTTGCATGAGCAGTAGGATGGAAAGGTACAACCTCAACAGCTATTTCACCCACAGAGAACAAATGGGGGTCCCCAGCTTAGGGGAGGAGAGGGTCAGGGAAGAAGCTGGGTGATGCTAAAATTCCTTTGCCCCTCAGCCCCCACCCCAGATCAGCTCACAAAGCAGGGATGATAATTCTATCATCCCTGCAAACTTAGAGTACCCCTAAAGCTGTGAGTACATGTGTTCCATTGGCTGTGGTAACCCCAGGAGGCAGCAGAGATTCCTGGGTCACCACCTCCTGCCCCAGTGTCCTGTGTCTGTGACAGCAAGGCTAAGGGGCTCGGTGAGCCCTTGCTGCCTCAGAGTTCATATAAGGAGACAAAGAGGAAGCATCAGGTATCAGGTGACCACAGATCAAAGCAGGACCCAGGTGTCCCATCAGTTCCCAGTGAAGTTAGATGGCAATCACTAGGGCCCATACTGGGCCAGACACACTTAGCAGAGGGGCCCTGCTACAACACTCCCTCCATGCCAGCTCCAAAACCCCACTTCAGAGTGTGGGGGTGGTGGGGACACAGAAAGTGGTGAATGAGTTTAAACTTGTAGTAGGACAACCTCAAGTAATTGAGAATGGTTGTTGGGATAAATGAACTTGTAGTCACCACATTTCAGATTTCAAAATACTGAGGACAAACAGAAGATCCTACAAGCCTTCAGAAAGGACATAAAAGTAAGTGAATATGGGTTAGATGCAATGGTCCAGAAGACTCTTGTTAATGATTCTGAAAATCAGAGGGAAAAAGAGCAATACCTTCAAAATTCCAAAGGAAAATGATTTTGATCAGAGAATTCTATACCAGCCAAACTGTCAGGAGTAAGACGTTTAGGCATTTTCAGACATGCAATTTCTCAGATTATCCTCCCCTGCACCTTTCTTCAAGAAGGTCTCAGGGGAGGGCTTCTCCCAATGAGGGCCTCACCCTGCCAGGGCTGCAGGAAACACAAGTCCAACAGGACAGACAGCTGAAGGGGGTCCCAAGTGGGCAATGAAGGTAGACCCCAAGATGGCTGAGCAGCAGGGCCAAAACAGCCAGGGCAGCTTGAGGAAATCAGGGCCTGAAAGAAACACTTGGCAGGAAGATGAAATTGACAGCACCAGTGCATTGGAACACAGTGAGAGGAAATTTATACCAACAGAGAATGAGCATGGCAATTGGAAGGAGTTTGGGTATAAATTAGGGACAAGTGCAGAAAAAAAGTCAAACAAATGTAGCATACAGAATGATTATTAACTCCGCATAAAACAAAAAAGTTATGAAAGAAGGGAAAATAAAATTAAGAAAGTTAAAATACAGAGCAATCATTAACTCCAGTTAAAACAAAAAAGTTATGCAGGAAAGGGATCATCTGTGAAAAGCCTTAACATAATCACACTGTAGACACCAAATGTTAATCTTGTCAAAGGTAATGAGGCCCACGTTCAACTCCAAAACAAAACACAAAGCTGAACTTACTGCTCCCTTGAGCAAGCACCAGCTTTGCTGCTCAGGCTGTCTCCCAGAGCTCGGAGCGGGGAGTGCAAGGATTGGCCAGCCATCTGGAATAGGGTTGATGTCATCTGTCATCCCTTGAAGGTGACTGGATGAAAGAGAATGGTTGCTTGGCTGGCACTCAGAGGCTGCTTATTCGGGTGTCTGTCTCTGATTGGCTGAGTTTCAGCTAGGGACCGACACCGGTTGGTTGGCTGCACAGCACGTTCATTGAGGTCAGCTGGTGTCTATCCATTGAAAAGGTTTAAAACTGGTTCTGCTGTTATTTGTTACCATGGCTACAGAACAATCGGCCTTTGGCTAGGAGTGTGGGAACTTTTGTATTCTCAGTCCATGCAGAATTAGGAGGTAACTATGTTGCTGATAGTGGGGGATGGGAAGTGTTCCAACGTGTGTGGTGCTGCCAGAATGAGGTGAACAAAAAATAATTCCCACCTTCCATGGTAGGAAGTAAAAGGATAATGCCCAAGACTGGATAATTGAAAGTTAGCAATGTTATAGCATTTTATTTAGAGTTGTGAATATAATATCAAAAGAACTATTAAAAACTGGTTTCCTCTGGGAAGCAGGAATCTATGGGGTAGGGCAAGGAGACTGCTGTTTTGCCTAACAAAACTTGTGTTGTTAGACTCTTTAAACCCCATACATTCATAATTTTGATAGACTTTTTTTTAATACTTTTTAGAAATGTTTCACCTCAAAGTTTTCAAAATACATACTAAAATGTTACTGTGGGCAGGGGGGGATAAAAGAGTTCTGTTTCCAGCCTCTCCAAGCAGATAGCAAGATTTTTGTACCTCATGTACAGTCTCTTCATTGTTAACAAATGAAGAATGCACCCTCACTTACCCCAACCACAGAATTTCTCTATTTTTAGCATCCCCCACCTCACTGTGACATCTAAAGAGGAGGAAAATCTTTGGGTCCTGCCTCAAGACACCACCACGGTGAGATAGAGAAGGACAGAGAGGCATCTCCAGGCCTCGCTCCCAGTGGACTGTAAGCTTCTTAGGCTTATGTGGCTTCTTGAGGCCATCAGGGCTCTTCCAGTGCTGCACCCAGTCAAGATCATGCCTGTAGTCAGATGCCTTACACAGGTACACACACACACACACACACACACACACACACACACTCATCCAGCATCTCCCTTCTCCCTCAAGGGCTGTAGCCCCTCTCAGTGTACTTGTTTGTTTAAGTGTGTGTCACTCCCACTGACCTGCCCCACTGAGGACAAGAATAATATTTTTGTATCAGTGTTTCCCAACCCCCAACACAGGCCCTGGCCCATAAAGGAATAAGTGGACTAAATTCCTTAGCCCAGGAGGGAATGACATGACAGCTTTCATCCCAAGACTCTGGAAGGGACTCCTGTCCCAAAGACCCCAGGAGGAGTGGCTAATCTCTCTGGAGGGCAGCACCTACTGCTTTCTGGTAGATGCAGAAGTCATTTAATCCTGGGGGGACAGCTCCCCACCCCCAAGCAGCACTTCAGGGTAGAGGACACAGTGGACTCACCACTGACCTAGCTGACCCTTGCAGCCCTACCCACCCCACCTCATTCATGGCAAGGAAGACCAGAGGTAAGAGGGGGATACAGGGGACATTGTGTGGGGGTCTCAGTGTGGCAGCAGTGGGGATGGTGGATGTGGAGTCTGGATGCAGGCCCAGACTGTGTCAGACTGCCTAGAATTCCATGCTAACCCTTGGACAGGCTGATGCATATCACCCTCCTGGCCTCTGAGGTCCCAGCCCCAGAGGGCTCCACCGCGTCACTGTGGCCTGGATCAGACGTCATTAGGGTTCCTCAGTCAGGTGTCAGCCAAAGGGATACAGAACTATTTGGGGTCCCTTTAAGACTCCCCATTCCTCTGAGTGTCCCATCACCAGCAAGAGAGCATATCTCCATTTCTAATGGGCTTTGCCCCTAGAAAAGGAATGTTTGCCGTTCTCCCGTTGCTTAGTAATGGATCTGCAATTAATACAAGGAGACCTTGATAACATTTTAAAAGAAGCCAGGTACTGGATAAATCACACACACCTGACAGTCTGCATGAAATATGCTTCCACAATGTGTCCTCAGCCTGAAAGGCTGCCTCAGGATAGCTGTTCTCAAACCCTGAGGGCGAGCCTAATGGCCCACGTGCCTAGCAGTCCCATCACCATGGGAACCTGGGAGCCCCAGAGCTGTCACCAACCTAGCAGGCCTCAGGCACAGCTACTGGGCAGGTAGGAAGAGACAGCAAGGCTGGGCACCCAATGCCTCTTTCCCTTTGTCCAGTGTCCCGCCTGAACTCCAGGACTGGTGACTTAGCTTTCCTCCTCCTCATTGCTATAGTGGGTGGTGTTAGTTCTCAGCATCAACAGAATTTAAACCTCAGAACAACTGCTTCCCTACACTATCCTTGACCCCCACAAGCACCTGCAGGTGACTGTGGTCCTCCTCTGGCTATAGCTGAGCAAACCGAGGGGCAGAAGGAAAGCACTCCCTTTCCTTGCCTGCAGGAAGAGCTGGTAGGTCCGAATACATAGCCCTTCCCAGGAAGCCTGAAATGACAACTTTGAAAGTGCACTTTCTCCAAGTGACCTTTCCAGCCACTGGCAACTTAGCCTGGCCTGGGCTTGAAGGTCCTGAGCCCCTCCCAGGAGGGGAGGGGTCCTCATGAGGAGAGCAAGCTTCCAACTACAGAAAAAAGCATTGGACTGGGAAAGAAGACAAGGCTCTTGATATAATCCCTTCCGGACACCAGGCTGGGGAAGGGGTGTCAAAACGTGACTGGTGAACCACTAAAGGGTGTGCAGCTCTTCTCTAGGCTGTGTATCCTGGATGAAATGCACAGGCTACTTCTATCCTTCTGTCTAGATTTTAGGCATCAGTAGATGGCTTTGCTGGTGAACTAACTTCCAGAGATTTCCTCTAACCCTGCATCCCTACTGAAGCCCCTTGAACCTCTTCCATCCATCCACAGCCTTTTCTGAAATACCATTTCACTTCCTAGTTGAAAAAGCCAAGTCTTGGGGGACTAATTTTGCAACCTTACCTCTACTTGTAAATCTGCTCAGAGAGTGTGGTGAAATCCAAGGGAATCGGCACATTTGAATTCAGAATTTAGATGTGCCAGATGTTAGCCCAGGCCCTGGGGAGGGAGCTGCTAATAAGCCAGGCCTGCTCCCTGCTCTGGTGGACAGAGGTGCAGGGAGTCTGGCAGTCGTTCACACACTCATTCTTTCTTTCTACGAATAGTCGGTCACCTACTCTGTGCCAAGCACTGTCCTAGGCACTGAGATGCAGGGCAGAGATGCTTCTTTCCACCAAGAGAGGCAGCAGAGATACAGCCTCCCAGAATGTGAGCTTGTGCGCTAGGTAGGAAGGATGAAGCAGGGAGAGGAGTTGGGAAGGGCTGAGGTGGGGCCATGAGTTTTGCCAGGCTTCACAGAAAAGGCAGCTTTTTAGAAAGGAAGTCCATGTGGCCCTGGCAGTTTGAACACTGAGGGAGAAGCACTCCTGCAGAGTAACTGCAGGGAAGGACAAAGGCCCCCCGCCCCACACTGGAAGGGTCTGGGGTGCTAGAGGAGTAGCAGCCAGGAGGCCTGGGGCCTGCAGAAGAGCAGGGGGACAGGAGGGAGCAAGGATGAGGTTGGAAGGCCTTCCAGCAGGGCCCATGGCCTAAAGCAAGGGTGATGGGGACCCTTGGAGGGGTGTGACAGGGGCAGGACTCTGATGTGAACAATCACTGGGCTCCTGTGCTGAGGAAAGATGGAGTCGGGCAAGGGCAGAAACACGTGAACCTGTTACTTGACCACATCAGTAGCTTGGGCCATCCTAACAAACAGCACAGCTGGTGGTCTTCCTGGGTCTTGTGGTCTTTTCCTCTGCTTGTGTCTGTGTCCTAATCTCCTCTTCTTATAAGGACACCAGACACATTGCATTAGGGCCCACCCCAATGAACTCACTTCGCCTTAATCACCTCTCTAAAGGTCCTGTCTTCGAACACAGTCACATTCTGAGGTGCTGGGGGTCAGGGATTCCACATAGGAATTCTGCAAGTGGAGTCCAAGGGTGACACAACTCAGCCCCTACCAGTGACAATGACAGGAATCCAGATGAGAGAGCAAGACAGGGACCACTGAGGTGGCAGAGAAGATGGTGAAAAGGGGTCTGAGCCTGTAGGTGGGTGCTAAGGGTGTGGGAGTGGTCTGCTCCAAGCGAAGGTAATAAGGGGTGCATCATCCAGAGGGGATGTAATGGCCAGTGATAAATAGAATCCTTGATAAAATACTCCCCCCTCAAAAGAACTTTTTGTTTACCTAATTTCTAAACAATTGCTGTGGTTACTATTGAGTTTTAATACATCTGTAAACTTCAAATGAGCACATTTTATAATGGCTCCTTTAGTCAATATTGTGTTCTACCTAGACATTAATTCAGAGAACTCTCAGTTACACAGTTGACCCCTAGCAGGGACCAGGTCACACCTTGCTCACCTCATTTCTCCAGCCCCTGCATTCAACTGGTGGATCTGAAATAAATGTTGATATCACAGCAGTTAGGAAGACAAGGAAGCAGAATGTGAGTTACTGCATGGCTTCTATGTGACCACTTGGGACGTTTCTTTGTATTTAAAATTTGAAACAGTGAAACAGTACAAACTGGAAGGTGTAACATTTTTGTTTCATAAGTGTACATTTCAGTTCCTATCTGAACTGTTACTGATTGTAAATAATATCCTTGACATTTAGCCTGTCATAATTGTTAAGTGATTGTTTTAAAAAACTAAAGAACTAATCAAGTAAATAAAATGTTACATCAGTGCTGTCTTTCAGTGGCTGCCTCTGTGTCCCAGCTGTATGTCTTGTGGCTGATTCTGTTTCATTAAAATTCATTTATTTTTTATTGGCATGATTGTATACACGAAGTCAATTTGAGAAAATGTGTGCTCTGCATTTCTTTTCTGGACCCTATCCCTTGTTTCATTGCATGATTATTACTGAAAATAATTTTGTCACATAGAAGAGGGGAGGGGTATCAGTTAGTTCAGACTGCCCTAACAAAATACCCCAGACCAGCAGCTTAAACATCAAACAAACATTTATTCTTCATGGTTCTAGAGACCAGAAGTCCAAGATCAGGGTGCCAGTATGGTGGGGTTATTGATAAAGTTATGTATTCACATAGCCATTTCTGGTGAATTTGTGTAGTAGAGAGAATTGTGTTTCTTCCTCTTTTAAAAGGGCACTAATCCTATCATAGGGACTCCATCATCATGATCTTCCCAAAGTCCTGCCTGCAAATACTGTCTTTGAGGAGACACAAACATTCAGCCCATAGCAAGGGGGGAGTGTTAAAAAAAAAATCACCTCTGGATGCCCATGTGCTCAGGATGCCACTGGGATTTGGGAGTGTTTTGAGCTAGAGCCAAAAGGTGAGAGCTGAGTACAGGTATGAGAGCAAGAGGGCCATACAGGGTAGGGCTGGGACTGCATCTTCCACACATGAATGCACACCAGCAGCAGCTACGGAGGAGCGGATCTGGCCACAGTGGGATCAGAAATCTGGTTTTCAGGCATGTTCCATGGGGAGTGCCTGCTGGACATCCCCGCACAGGTTTCAAGTGGGTGGTCGGGTGTCCAGGGGAGACAGGAACTGGGGAAGCACCAGTATTTCCATTGAATTTAAAACCAAGAGTCTGGATGGCATCACTTCAGATAATAACACAAAATCACAGCTACACACACATGAACAGGTCTTGGAGGCAGTCATAGAACGTGCTTCAGAGAGGTGGCTTCTCTGAGCCTGGAGAGCAACAAGTCCTGACCTAGGACTGAGGCTAATCAAGGTGTCATTGGGGAAGTGATGTGAAGGTGACACCAGGGTGAGCTGGCCAGGCCAGGATGGAGGACAGCACGGCACATTCAAGGAGCAGGAAAAGGCCATGAGGAGACTGAGCTCAGGAGAGTGAGGGGTGCCTAGGAATGTTACCAGCAGAGGCCCGGGCAAAGATTGAAGAGTTTTTAACAGCAAAGTGACATGATCGGATTTGAGTTTTTAAAGGATCACATAAGCCGCTTGGCACAGAATGGATTAGAGAGGCAAAGTGATCCTTCCAGGTGAGAAACTACATGTTTGGACTACAGTGAGTCATACCTGCAGTGATGGGGAAGGAGATGGACCCAAGAAACAGGCAGCAGGTGAACGACACAGGAGGTGATGGACGATGGATGGAGAGGAGACAGGCTAAGCAGGATTCCCAGGTTTGGGATGGAGGGTCATGCCCTGGCGGGAAGTCAAAGGTGAGTCAGGTTTTGGGGGAAAGCACAGCTTAGTTTAAACATATTCAGTGCCAGTGCCCTGGAGACCCCAGGAGGCAGCGTCAAACAGCTGTAGGTATCTGGATTGGGAGCTTAGGGGGGAAGGCTGGGCAGGAGGCAAGGGTTGGCTGGGGATGGGGTGGTCCACAGTGAGTGGCTGGCAGATGATGATACAAAGACAGACAAGGTCTCCCAGAAGAGGTGACCCTGAGCAAGGAAGGTTGAGAGCCTTGGGGCCAGATGCCAGTCCTTAGGGTCCTGTGGAGGAGGGGGAGCCAGCAAAGGAGAAAAAGAGAGAGAAATTTGAGAACTAGGGGAAGACTGGGAGTTCCCAGCTGCCAAGAGGAGGGACTGCCTCAGGAGGGAGGGAGCCAGGCACACCATGAGCCTCAGTAAGACGCAGGGACAAGTGTATAGGACACACAGCTGCAGGCATCCCTGATGACCCTGGGGAGCAGGTTCTAGTGCCAGGGTGGGAGGACCAGTGAGAGTACACCAAGGAGGGGAAGGGAAGTGAGGAAGGCCAGAGCATGTCGACAGCTCTGTTGAGAAGCCTGGTGCTGAGCTCTCCAGTGATAACAGCATTGTTATAGACACCAAGCTGCCCTGAGCACCAGCTGTGCCGGCACAATGCTGACCACATGCCATGCATCTGTCCACCAAACCCTCACAACAGCTCTACAGCATAGTAGCTTGATTCTTCCTGACATACCATGAGGGAAACTGAGGCACAAACAGTTAAGACCTCACAGCCCTTAGGAATGTTGGGGAGGATGGTGTCTGAATTTGAACCTTGGATTTGGATTAAGCCTGTGTTGTGCTCTCAATCCCCATGCTAAACTCATGACTGGGAGACACAGAGAAGGAACAGAAGGGCTCTGGCCTGGGGCAGTCCAGGTCTCTCTGTACCCCAATTTCCAAAATGAGGGTCATAACCCCTATTATTCCTACTTCATGGAGTTCTTCAGCAGATTAAATGAAAGTCAGTCATTCACTTGACAGATGGGACTTACACCTTATGAGAGGGTGAGAACAATTAGGGTAATTAACCACATGGTAGACAGAAGTGCCAACTACAGAACTGACAGACACCAGGAGAGGAGACTACAATAGAAGAATTATCAGTTGAGTTTGGGGAAAAGGGCATTTCAGTTTGAGAAATGAAGGAATCAGACAGCCCCTGAGATGTAATCCTTGAAGGGCTCAGCCCACGCATACACATGTGCAGTGGTGCCCAAGGCCATGGGGTTGGGCGAGCTCAGGGTGGAGCTCTGGAAGGTGAGCACATCTGAGATGGTAGAGAAGGAAAGTTAGGCAGAACGGGGTCCCAGGAGCCAAGAGAAAGGGAGGGATTCCAGGAAGATGATGCTGCTCAGAGAACAGGAAGCCTGGGTCTGACAACTTGCAGCTCAAGGCCAAGTCTGGTGGGGATGGCAAAGGAAGCAGGCAAATGAGTGGGATACAGGCTGAATCAGTGCAGAAGGATTAGAGACAGTACCAGAAACATCTCTGATAATGATATGGAGCCCTTTTTATTTTCAACATTCAATTCCCAGTCTGTGCAAAAGGCTGCCACTTGCAAAGAGAATACACAAGACAGGTAAGAGCAGTGAGGGGTCCGGCACAGGAAAGAACTTGAGCGTGAGCCCAGAAGCCCACCTCCCAGTCAAGGCCAGCTTTGTTTCAAGGTTGCCCTGAGCTGAGCACCAGGCTGACTGGAAACTTGGAAACCCCAGGGTGTTGTCACACCCAGAGGGGATCCACCAGCTGTAAGCCACAGCTCACTCTTCCTTCCCTGAGCAGGCCATCACTCACAGCTCACCTGCTAGTTCACCTACCCATTCATGCACCATTTGTTTAAAAAGCCATCATGGGTCTTTTGCCAGAGCTGTGCTGTATCCAAGGACCTGGGTCTAAGGTGAACCCTGATCTTGCTCAAGAGGTAAAGCAGAGAGTGGTGAGCTCTGTAGTGGGTGGGGGCACCTAGTCTTGTTGGAAGAGATGGGTCAGAGGTCCTCAGGGGAAGTGACATATGCAGGGTTTTTAGTAGCCAAATGCAGTCGTTGGAGTAAAGAACACAGTGGATGCAAAGGCCAGAAAGTAGACGAGAGAAATCTGGCTCAGCCTAGTGGGTGGGGGTCAAGTCAGGGATGCGGCTTGGACTAAGCATTTTCCAAGTCCACACCTTGACTTGCTTCTTTCAGCTGTCCTGGGAGGCTAGACAATGGGGATTTTATACTCTGTTTAGCAGATGATTACGTGGAGGCCCAGAGCCTGACTCAGCTAAGATCACAAGGAAAGCTGGGGACAGGAGACAAGGGTCCTTAGAAACTGCTCAATGTACTCCAGGCTCTGCAAGAGACACATGGTGCACGTGGCCTTATTTGTTCTCCTGTCTTGGCCAAGGAAACACCCCCTCGAGATAGGGAGGGGATCGGACTCAGTGAGGTTGGCACTGCTCACCGGGCACACATGGTGAGGGCAGAGGCTAATTCAGTGGGCCGTTGAGTAGAGCTCAAGTGGGATCTGGGGAAGCTGTCCTACTGTGTGCCACCCCCAGCTGAGAAGGAAGGCCCAGAGCTCCTAGAGCCTGATCAGCTGAGGAGGACCAAGGTGACACTCTAGCAGTCTGGAGATGCCTGGAGCTTGGTGCTATCCAGACAGAGCCAAACTTGAAGCAAGAACAACAGCTGTCCACAGCCCATTGGAAGGGCCTTTTATACCTGCCTCTGGAGGCTAACATCCCTCTCACTGGGCCTGTCCCACTCCCTTTACCACTCGGCCCATCTTAGGTCCCCTAGGATTTGACGTGTCTCAAAGGCAGGGCTTCTCCCCATCAAAGGAATGTCTCATAAAAGCTCTCTGGGTTACACTCCATACTTCCTCTAGGGCCCAACAAGTACTGTTGTGCCTAGGAGGTAAGCCCACACACCTGCAGACCCCAGAAGTCTGGCAACAGCAGGGAAAGTAGGTCTTGTCTGGAGACCAGGTAAGAACATTCTCCAGGCTCCCCAGATTCTTTCAAAGATGACCAGTGGCCCAAGGACTGTGAGCCCTTTCCCAGCTGTGATCCTTCCCACATCTCAGGGATGCAAACTTTACATGGAACTGCCTGCAAATCTCTGCAAAGAGAGAAAACCAAACACCCAGTGTCAGCCTCAACACCATCCTTTCTGATGCAGCCAACCCATCTGTAGCCCTGCCAGCTCCAACTCAAAGCATACCCCATCTCTGGCAGTATCTGGAGGAGGAAGTAGTGTCAGAAAGGGTTGCTTCCCAGAAGGGAGAAATGACACACATTTGTATGCTTATGGGAATGATCCAATAGTGAGAAGGGAAATAATGATGTGGGAAAGAGGGGGAGGAATGGGTCCCCCTGTCCTAAAATCTCTGGCACATATGTTAAAGATTCATTCTCCCTGGCAGACACATGAACCAGTGGCACCACACACTATTGTAGACATTCTTTGCCTGTAGACTTCTTGAAGGACCCTGAACAGCAGGTGCTTTGTGAGGTGAAGAAACCACAACTGGAAGATATAGTATCTTTGGGACCTGGCAGCATGACTCATCAAGCATAAGGCTTACCCTAGTTTGGGAGAGAATACATTTTTTCTCATTGAAATAGGTTTTGCTCAACAAAGAGAAAAAGTGGCAGCTACTCAACAAAGATATAAAGTAATAATAACAATGATGACTAATGTGGGCAGTATAACCTAAATGCACTTAAAGGATGAATAACAACAAAGTCCAATTATTCAGCATCTGCTGAGCTCCTACCATGTGTCAGGAACTGCTCTAGGCACCATGATCACAACAGAGAACCAGAGACAAAGTGCCTACTACCAGGAAGCCTACCAGAATGAGAGCTGACAAGACAATAGATAATAAGGCAAGCAGACGGGGTATGATCAGAGCTAAGGCACTTTTGGGGCCCTCATAGTATCTGGGGACAGGATGCAGGGCTGACCACTTTTAGACTTGTTAAGTTGACATGTTGAAATTTATGTGTTTAATCCATTTCAAGTTGATATTTGTGCATGCTATAAGATAGGGGTCTAAGTTCATTCTTTTGCATGTGAATATCCAATTTTCCCAGGACCATTTACTGAAGAGATTGTCTTTCCTCCATTGACTGTTCTTAAATGTAAGACCAGAAACCATAAAATTCCTAGAATAAAACAGCAAAAACCTCCCTGAATGGGTCTTGGCAATGATCTTTTGAATGTGATACCATATCCAAATCCTAAGTGGGACTAAACCAAACTGCAAAGCGTCTGCACAGCAAAGGAAATCATCAACAAAATGAAAAGAGAACCTAGGGAATAGGAAAAAATATTTGTAAATCATAGATCTGATAAGGGTTAATATCCAAAATGTATAAAATAACTCATACAACTCAATAGCAAGAAACACAAATAATCCAATGTTTAAAATGAGCAAACAATCCAGATAGACATTTTTCCAAAGAAGTTATACAAATGGCCAACAGGTACATGAAAAGAGGCTCAACATCACCCATCATCAATGACATGCAACTCAAAACCACAATGAGATATCACCTCACACCTGTCAGAATGTCTAGTATCAAAAAGTCAAGAGACAACAAGTGTTGGTGAGGATGTGGAGAAAAGGGAACCTCTGCACTATTGGTGAGAATATAAATTGGTACCGCCACTGTGGAAAACATTATGGAGAATCCCCCAAAAAATAAAAATAGAACTATCATATGATCCCACAATTCCACTTCTAGGAACATATCTGAAGGAAACAAAAACACTATGTCAGAGAGAAATCAGCTCCCCTGTGTTCGTAGAAGCATTATTTACAATAGCCAAGACATGGAAACAGCATTAAGTGTCCAAGCACAGGTGAATGGATGAAGAATTTGAAGTATAGATAAATGCAATGGAATATTATTCGTCCTCAAAGAGAAGGAAATCCTGCCATTTGCAACAACATGGATAGACCTCCAGGGCATTATACCAAGTGGGAATAAATCAGACAGAGAAAGACAAACACTATATGATCTCACTTACATGAGGAATCTAAAAACAATAAACAAAAAGCTCATAGAAAAGGAGATCAGACTTGTTACCAGAGGTGAGGTGACAGGGTTTAGGGGTTAACTGGGTTAAAGTTGTCAAAAAGTACAAACTTCCAGTTATAAGATACAGAAGCGCTAGGGATGCAACGTACAATGATTACAGCTAACATTAATGTATGATATATTTGAAAGTAATTTAAAAGAGTAGATCTTAAGAGTTGTCATCACAAGGAAAAAAACATTTTTTCTTCTTTTTTTTTGTATCTATATGAGATGATGAATGTTAACTAAACTTAATGTGGTGATTATTTCACAATATATGTAAGTCAAATAATTATGCTGTATACTTTAAATTTATACAGTGCTAGGTGTAATTTTATTTCAATAAAATGGGGGGGAGAGCTTATGTGTTAAAAAGCATTTAAAGATCCATGTCTATAGAAAACAATGTATGAGACAGTTGGCATTAAAATAAGTGGAGATAGATTTTTCTACAAATGATGGAAAGACAGTATTATCCATAGGAGAAAATATAAAAGCAGATCTTTACTTTGTAGCATATACATATGTTATACATACACAAATCAATGCCAAGTCAATTAAAATCTAAACATGAAAAGTAAAACTTGTAAAACTTTTAGAATATATTAAGAAATACCTTTCATGATCCCATTATAAAGAGATTTGTCAAAGGACACAAAAAGAACATACCAAAAAGGAAAAGATCATAAAGTAGACTGTAATAAGATTTTTAAATTCTATGATCAAAAGACATCAGAAACAAAATGAAAAGACAGCCACTACTGGGAGCAGATATTTGCAACTTAACAAAAGACCAGTAGCCACTGTATATAAAGAATTTCTATAGGGGCACCTGGCTGGCTTAGTTGGTGGAACAAGCAATTCTTGATCACAGGGTCATGAGTTCAAGTCCTGCATTGGGGGATAGAGATTACATTTAAAAAAATTAAATCTTTAAAAAAAAAAAATAGGGGCACCTGGGTGGCTCATTCAGTTAAGCATCTGACTTTGGCTCAGATCGTGATCTCACAGTCTGTGGGTTCGAGCCCCCACATTGGGCTCTGTGCTGACAGCTCAGAGCCTAGAGCCTGCTTCAGATTCTGTGTCTTCCTCTCTCTCTCTGCTCCTCCCCTGCTTATGCTCTCTCTCTCTCTCTCTCAAAAATAAATAAACATTAAATTTTTTAAATAAAAAATAAAATATAAAGACAAAACAAAACAGAAACAAATTTCTACAGATCAAAAGCAAAAGGCAGACAACCCAATAGGAAAAAAAATTAATAAAGAATATGAACGAGCAATTTGGAAAAAGAAGAAACTAAAAGAATAACAAATGTGGAAGAGAGGTTCAGGATTTCTCAAGGAAAGGCAGGTGTCCCTGAGAGGCTGTCCAGCTCCACAGCCCACACTAAATTCTATAGCTCCAGTCAGAAATACCATCCAAAGACTTTGCAATCATTGATTTTCCTTTAAAGAGGGCCACTTCAAATGCTTGCTTCCTGTACTTGGGGTCAGGTGGGTGATATCAAGCAGTCATTCTCTGAATTTGTGCCATAGGTCACCTCAAGAGCTGGGCACAGAGAAGCCAGCGACAGGCAATCCAGTCCTGTCTTCTAGAGCCTCACAGTCTAAAGGGAGAAAGGGTGGCATGAACAATAGCACCATCATGGAGCAGGCTAAGCGGATGTTTGCACAGAGGGCTGTGCAGCACCATGCTGGAACCTGCTGGTCCCACCCGGGGCATTCAGGGAAAAGGCCTTTGGGATTGGGAAAGCTCTGGCCTTCACATCCCAAAGCAAACATGACCTCTGCTGCACAAGCCCCTTTCTACTGTCCACTTCCAAAACTGCTGAAAGAGAGAAAACCATCTGGAATAACAGACACACCTGGAAAATCTGAGCTCCTCCCACCTCTGGGATCTTGGGCTGCCACCTACTTGGCAGTCCCACTTAGATACCTCAAACTCAGCCATCCAGAACTGAGCTCATGATCCCTTCCCCAACTTGATGGCCTGCACCTTGAGAACCCTCCTCCATCCTCCCAACCCCTCAGGTGAAGAACTCTGGGGTCCTCAGTGCCTCATCCGCTCTGTTGCATCCCACCACCAACTAATCAGGAAATCTTGGTGGCTCATTCTTCAAAATGTATCTAGAATCTGACCACTTCCCTCTACTACTATTGCCCCGGTGTGAGCCACCACAACCCCTTGCCAGGATTATTTCAGTAGCCTCCCAAGGGCTCCACCAGCTCCAACCTTGCCCCCACCCACAAACTCACAATGACCTTCTTAAAATAAAGGTTTAGTTATGTTATTTTTCTGTTCCTTTCGACCCGTGTCTCCTGCTTCAGAGTAAAAACCCAAGCCTTCACAGTAACCTGCAAGGCCCTCCCTGATGTGGCCCCTCTAACTTCAGCTCCTGTTTCCCCTACACTCACCCTGCTCCATCCACACTGGCCATCTGGCTGTCCCCTGAGCACTCCAGCATGTCCCATCATAGGGCTTTGGCATGGCTGTTCCCTCTGCCCGGAACATACTTCACCCAGATATCCACATGGCTAACACCCTCACCTCCTGCAAATCTTTGCTCAACATCACCAGGTCATTGAGATTTGCTCTGACTACTTTAGATAAATTGTATCCCACCTCTTGCCCTCACCCACTCCAGGCCTCCTAATTCCACTGATGCAGCTCTAATCTGTTCAAGCACTGCCTCCTTCTAACATACTATGTAATATCCATGGTTTATTGTGTGTCTCTGCTGGAATGCAGGTCTGCAAGGGTGGGGATTTTTGCTTATTTTGCCCGGGGCCTGGGACAGTAGCTGGCACATAGTGGGCACCAGGGCACACTCAGCTTCTCCTTTCCTTAAAGCATGATATCCTAATCCTGCCTCAGAAGTGCTTATTACTTCCAGGATCAAAGGAAAACACTTTTAAAAATCTAACACCATGCAAGAAACAGGTAGGAAGAATCCCAGTTTCTCTTTTTAAACAGCTTTTTAGGAAAAGCTAAAGAGAGCCCTGACTGAGCCCACAGGGACTTGTGCGTGACATAAGTGGGATCTTGGGCAGCCACAGGACAACAGTGACAGGCCTCAGTCCCTGTGGCCAGTGCACACTTCACCTACAGGCACTGACTGCATTTTGTTGAACTCTTACTTGTTCAGGCTGCTATAACAAAATACCACAGACTGGGCAGCTTAAAAATTTATTTACCACAGTTCTGAAGCTGGGAAGTCCAAGATCAAGGTGCCAGCTGATTCAGCGTCTGGTGAGGGCTCTCTTCCTGGCTTGTAGATTGCTGCCTTCCTGCTGTGTCTTCACATGGCTGACAGAGAGCAAGCTCTGGTCTCCATTTCTCTTCTTGAAAGGACATCAATCCATTAGGGGATCCATCAAGGGATGCCTCCTGACCTCATCCAAACCTAATTTCCACCTAAAGGCCCTACCTCCAAATACCAGAGAATTGGGGATTAGGGCTTCATCATTTAAACTTTAGGGGACACACACATTCAGTTCCTAACACTTGCTCCGTGGGTTTCTGCGCAGAGGTATGAAGTTCCCTTACTGGACAAAGGACCATGGACCCATGACCTGGCTATTGGTGCTTCCTCTGCTGAGCTCAGAGCCTAATGATGCAGCATCTTCTCTAACACTAGAGATCAGACGAGAAAGGGTGTGGGGGATGTTTACAGTCACTCTGCAGAGTAATTGAATCCCTGCCACAACTCTCCTGGCAATACGATGCAATTACACGTTCCACACATGGATTGCAGCAGGGCCAGGCACTGCATAGAATCGGGGCGTCCTCGCTCCCACATCAGCGTGCAATTAATTTATTGTCTTCCGCACCAGGAGCCAGAGCAACTGCTCCCCGTAACTGTGCTAATCAGAAGTCGTATCTCCAATCCACTTCCCTCTCCTATTTGTCATGACCACATTCAGGGTGGGCTGAGGTTTCTAGCTAGAATATTGGGTTCTTGCACAAATGGGCTGAAATGTAACCCAGCGCTGCCAAGAGCTCCCCAAGGGTGAATGAATTTTGCATTTTCTCAGAGACAGATTTCCAAGAATCATAAAGTGGGCTTGTGCTGGCCTTAGGGGAGGTGCTAAAGCCCTGTCTGGGTTGGGCCTGAAGATTTCACCACCATTCCAAACTGAGCTGGGTCATCCAGAGATCATGGAGGCAACTGCCCCCTTCCCCCACCCCAGACAGAGAAAGAAACTACTTTCTGGAGCAAAACATGGCCCATCTCCCCAGCACATCTGAGCCTAACAATGGCTTTGCAGTTGGCCTGAATGGAGGCAGCCTCTGTTCAGGGACCCCACAGTGAGCAAGCACTGTGCCCAGAGGGCACTGCAAGGGATCTCCCCAGATTTCACAATGACCCTATCACCCATCTGTCACAGAAGGACACGGGTGCCCGGAGAGGTGAAGCAACAGTCTCGGTCACTCAGCTGATCAGCATCTGAGATGAGATGCAACCCCAGCTTTCTCTAACTACACAGCCCGCTGTCAGAGAGAGGGGACCACCCAAATTGCTCTGGCCAAATCCCTCCTGAGTACTCTGGTCTTCAGGGTGACTGGGGAGGAAGGTCTCCAGCAGGGAGCACCCAAGCAAATAGCCTCCTGGACAGCCGGCAGGGCCAGGTCCAGCCAGAATGCCAGCAGATGTGACTGACACAGAAGCAGAGAAGTTTCTGGGCTTTCTGACCCTGGAAACGGAGGAGGATGCTTTACAGACCGGGGTGAGGGCATGAGGGCATGAGGTCCCCTCTAATTGCACAGTAGAGAGTGAGAGGTCTCCAAAAGCCAGCTTCTAGAGAAACCTGAGCCCAGAGCTGGGGCCAGTCTCTCACAGCCTTTTGGAGCTAGAAAACCCAAAGTGTCGGGGCTAGAAGAGGGAGGGGGATCACTGGGGACTGCATTCTCTTCTGGGTCCAGCTGATGAGGTAACCTGTCACCATCAGCCCTCAGGGCTCCCTGTCTGGGGTGGGGAGTAACACAGCTAAAAACTGCAGCAAAGGAGATGGGGACAGGTGTGGTCTGTCCAGGGCAGAGTGAGGGGCAATGCCCAGTGGCATTTTCAAAGGGGGCCATACCAGGGACTAAGCATAGGCTCCCCATCTGACTTTCTCTTCCAGATGGGTGGTCCCAGAAGCTGGGGTACTGCACTGGCCAAAAAGGGGATGGCTTCCCCACCACCCCAGCTGTGCTAGGACATGTGGGCAGAGCTCTGAGGGCTCCACATGAAGGAGTGCCTGTGCAGGTGACAGGTAAAGATGCTGCCCCCAGCACATGCCCCGTGTGTGACCACTCAAAGGACAGACCCCCAGCTGGCAGCAAGACGGGACCCCAGAGCCCCCCAAATGCCTCTTCCCATTGTATGCATGAAGGGAGCTGCCTGAGGCCCCGCCAGGCCCCAAGACTGCGTCATGCCCAACTAACAACCGCAGAGGTCAGCCTGAACCCCTCTCATGGCCTAGAGTGCCCCCCACCCTGGGTCCTGAGACAGGATCTCTGCAGGGTTCTTCAATTGCTCCCATGGCCAGTGCAAGTGACACCAGGTGGGCACATGAGGGTGGGTCCCAGGGTCACACTCCTTGGCAGAGGAGCCCTGTTAGTAATGCCTTTTGGGTCTGGTGTGGTGCTGGCTTGGCTGGCATCACCGTTGCTGCTGATTAGGGCCATGATGTACCCGGCCCTAAGGCTAAAAATAAGCATAACAGTTCTTGCACGAACTAGTTAAGAAGCCACCGCTGCATATGCCAGAATTACCTTATCTTTCCACAACAGACATTTTTACAGGAAAACTTGAAATGTTTTTCATCCATCAAAATGCCAGGGTGCTACACAGGGAGCCCTGTTGCCATGGGCCTGGCATCAGCCTCACTTTCTTGGGGTTTAGTCCTGAGCCTCATTTCCAGTATGCAAGGGAAATTCCAAGTGTCTCTGGCCCCATTCACAGGCCAGGTCACTTCAGGTCATAGTGTTGCAGGCTGTGGGGGCTAAGAGCTTCATGTAGGGACCCCAAGGGTGGTATGGTGTCGGGACCATAGGTTACGAGGTGACCCCCTCTTTTGCTTGCATTCTGGCTCTGCTAGCTGTGACCCTGGGCAAATCACTCCATCTCACCATGCTTCAGGAACCTCATTTGTTATATTAGCACAATCTAAGTGAAATAATGCATGTAAATCATGCAAAGATAAATAATGTGTGGATAATGTCCAGAAAGCCCATGGCACTCAGTTAAAGAGAGTAATCTCTGGTGTCTTTGTCTACTTGGCTGCCACAGCAAAGACCATAGATGGGGTGGCTTAACCAGACTATTTCCTCACAGTTTTGGAGGCTGGAAGTCCAAGATCAAGGTGCCGTCAGGGTTCTCGTCCAGTGAGACCCTCTTCCTGGCTTGCAGATGGCTGCTTCTTGCAGTGTCCTCACATGGCCTTTTCTCTGTGTGTGCACATGCACACACACACACACACACACACACACACACACACACACACACACAGAAGGGGAGAGACTAGTGTCTTCTTACAAGGACGCCAGTCCTATGAGATCAAGGCCCTACCACTGTTCCCTATCCCAAAATACAGCCATATTGAGGTTTAGGGCTTCAACACAGACATGGGAGCCACAATTCAGTCCACAACAACAGGAATCCAAAGACAGTCGCTCACCAAAGTAGCCAATGTGGGGCTCCCCACTGGGCGTCCAGCACCAAGCCACTGTGAGGACTGGACAGGAGAGAGTGGCAGCTTTGGGTTTAGGGTCTACTGAACCCAATCATGAGCACAGTGTCTATCCTCCACTTGCAAGTGGGGCAGGGATTCAACACATCCATTACGTGGGAATCCATATCCACACGTGGCTAGGAGATCCTTGCACCCCTAGACACACACACGGGCAGCACCCACACAGCCCTTGCAGCCTCCAGCCCACGCCCTTGCTCTAGGCCAATGCTGCTAGGACCCCTGAGAGGACACCTGCCCCCCAGCCCTGCACAGTCCCAGGATGACACTACAGCAGCAAGGGGTCTGGGCAGGGGGACCACCCCTGTATTTCACATACCTGTTTGCAGACCAGCGACACTGTGCAGGGAACAGAGAGGAAATGTCTCAAAGTAGCTCTTCTAGAAGTCCCCAGTCACACTCCTGCCCACCAACGGAGGTTGTCACTGATGGACACCATTGTGTTCCTAGAGCCACACATGCCTCTCAGCAGTGGAATCTATGTCTAGGCAGCTTCCACATTGCGTGACCGGGGAGAAAACCGAAGCTCCACAGGCTGTCACTTTTCCACACTGACACGGGCACAGCCAGAATAAACTCTGGCATGTGAGACACAGGGACCCGGCTCCTTCTACCAGGCAGCCCCCAACATGTGCTCAGAGTGTGGAGCGTGGCAGAGCAGAAGAGGCGGCCCCACACAACACACACCACATCTGGGCAGGCCTGGGGCTCCGCAGGACACAGCTGAGCAAGAGTGGGAGCAGACAGGGACCCTCTGAGGCCTGAGCCCAGAGACTCAGCTGGGCACATTCAGGAAGGCTCACTGGGGGTGCTCCACAGAGCACCAGAGTGAACTCTAGAGTAAAGGAGGAAAAGCCCAGATGTGGAGCACCGGCTGACTTCTGTGGTGTAAATATCCTCCCACAGTCCATTTCCAGCTACCAACGCTTTGATGCCCAGCTCACAGCACTAAAAATGTGACCATTGGCTCGACTGAGTCATTCCAAGACAACTCCAGTGCAGCCCCAGCCCCCTGTGACACAGCCAGACAAGCACACAGCATGTCCCACAGAGGGGGCAGGGCTTGCACACAATGGGGCACCAAGGCCACTTGTGGGAGATAAAGGAGTACCAGGGACCTCAAAGGGAAGAGGGGCCCACACAGGAAGACTTTGCTGGATCTCTCCTTTGTGCTGAGAAGGGAAGAGACCTCTGTGGGGAAGGGACAGCGGTCCTGTGGACAGAGAGGGCGTGAACAAGGTGACACGTGTCTGACTGTGCCCCTGGTGAAAGGCCCAGCCCCTGAACCATGATGAGGGCACCTCTGAGGAGGCTCAACCCTCCCACCTACCCACCCCCTACCCCCAGCATGCAGCCAGGAGGGCCAGCCGCCCTCAGCTCCTTCTCCTCCTGGGGTCCTGGTCTCTGGCCAGGCTGTCGAGGAGGCAGGTCACAGGAAGGCCTGCAGCCAACCTCCTTCACTCACTCAGACCCAGTTCAGACATAGGAAAAGCAGGAAGAATAGCATGACAGCATCGGTGTGCACCACCCCGCTCAGAACTCAAAAGGCCACAAGGTGCACCAGAGGGAACAGCTCTCTCCATCCACTCTCCTGCACCGGGATTTATCATCTCGCTGCAGGCCTGTGCAGTTCTATCCTTAAGCAACATTGAGCACTGTTTTTGCATATTCTAAACCTGATCTAAAAGGCCTCAGACCATATGCAACATTCCGACTTGCTTTGCAGTTTGTTTTCATAAAGCTTTTCTAAGGAGACAGGTGGCCAGCAGTGAGAAGGCCTCTGGCCTTGGAACCCAAGCCTGCACTCGGCAGTGTGACCTACACTAAGTCACACAGCCTGGCAGCCTCAGTTTCTTCATCTGCAGAGCAGAGATCCTCCCCCTGGGGGAGAGGCAGTGGGCTATGCGTGGCCCAGATGCAGGCCTTCCCCCACCTGCTCTGCTCCAGTGCCCACTGCAGCCTCCCAGCCTCCAGCACCCCTTTCCCAGCCCAGAGCCAGCTCAAAGGACAGCCCACCCTCTTGGCCTTGCCACGCAGCAGACCACAGCCGGGGCCTGCAGGGTCTCACTCACTCTGCCCCCATCACTGCTTCCGTAGAAGAGTAAGGCCTGCTCTAACTGGGGTCTTTGTCTTGCACTGACCTGGGATTTCTCCAGCACTTTGGTGCTGAGGGGGCTCAAACCTCCCTCCCAAGGATGGACGCCTGTTCTCCTGGACCTGGGCCAGCTTCCGACCTGTCTGCCCCCGGCTCCAGCTGCTTCTCAGGCTCCCTTCCTGCTCTCTCAGCACTCCTCCCAGCCCTGCCGGTGACAGATGCCCAGAGCTCCGGGTCTGGATTTGTCTCCTCCTGTCTACACTCACCCCCCTGGGGATTCTTCCCTCATCAGGGCTTTAAATACCACTGGCACAGTGAGGACTCCCAGCCTCATACCATGCTGCAGACCTCTCCCCTAAACGCAAGGGCTCAGACTCACACCCGCATACAACACATGGTGACTCGGAGGCCTAGTGGCCATCCCAAGCTAACCCTAGGTGGCCTGTCCCTGAAACCTGTGCCGTCCCAGCATTCCTATTCAATTAGTGGCATTTCCAACCTTGCATCCGCTCAGGCCAGAAACCTTGGGTTTAATCTCATCTACTTCCTTTTTCTCATCCCCCCCCCCTCCCCCGCCCAGAGCATATCCTCTCAACTCAGCTCTCAATTTCTATCTAGAATGTAGCTGACTCTCACAGTCTCTGTCCCTCCACCCTAGTCCCAGTCACCGTGACCTCTGCTGCAGGATTGCAGGGGCATCCCCACTTTTCCTCCCTCACCCTTGCCCACCCCAGGGATATTCTTGACCTAGAATTAGAATGAACCTGTTAAAATCTACACCAAGTCCTATCACCCTCTGCCCAAAACCTACTTCACACAGGGTGGCAGCCAATGACAGGACCCCGGGATCCAGTCCCCCCTCTGTCATGCCACAGCAGCTCCAGCCGTGCCCTCTGCCTACAGGCAGTGCCCGCTGTCCCTGGCCACCCCCTCATGCCTTGGGGTCTTGGCTCAAATTCCCACTTGTCAGTGAGGCCTCCTCCTATCTCTGACCTCCACGGTCTTCCCAGTCTCCTGACTCCCCCTTGCCCTACTCACCCTCTGGCACTTGCTTACAGTCTGTCTCCCTCACTGGAACATAAGCCCCTGAGGGCAGGGATCTGTACACAGAACAGCATCTGGCCCAGGGGAGGTGCTGCAGGAACAGGTCCAGGACCCCTCCTCCAGTGCCGCCCACCCCTGCCCCCGCAGCAGACATGACACCAGCATGAGCAGCTGCAGCCCTTCTCCTGCCAGGTTCCCCTCTCCCTTCTCTAGCTTGCTCCCTCCTGGATCACCCCCACACCTCAACTGCCCCCATCTCCAGTTCTCCCCCCGGCACAGCCTCAGAATGTGTGACCTTCAGTTCTCCACAGGCAAGGCCCAAGGCAGGGAAGAAGGAAGGGAAGGAGGGAGGCCTGAGGATCTCTGGTGGTGCTTGGGGCTGAGGGTGGGAGGCTGTCCTGAGACAGGCTTGTTCCCCAGGACCCGAGGGTGCCCCTCACAAGAGCCACCAGGCCCTCAGGAGCTGCAGCCTTAACGTCATATCTAGCACACGGTGCTGAAGCCCTTCCTCACTCAGACACGGTGCCACTTGAGCCAGGGTGTCCCGAGAGGTGGGTCACGTGGGGGCAGTGTTTCCCCTGTTTTACATGGAACCAGCCTTCTCCAAGATGGTGGGCAGCACGCTCCTGCTCCCCCTTCAAATCACCTCACTAGTTTGTCCCCCTGCCCAGAGTAGAGGCTCCCAGCCAGCTGCTGTAGCTTCTCAGCCTCCCCAGGATAAGGGAAGGTCCAGCCCAAGCTAGTAATCCCATAACTCCAGTTGAATCCAGTTTGATATTGAACCCTGAGCTCTCATCCAGGTAAAGCTTCTCCCTGGACACCTGCCATTGAGGTGAGAGCCTGGCCTGCTCCTCACCCCTTCTCACTCCACCCTGCCCCTACTGGTGGCTGAAGTTTTAGGGTAGCTCCAGAGTAACAGAGGAAGACAGAGTGGGGAATACAGTGATAGGGAAAGTCTGCTTAATGGGCCCAAATGGGCAAGGTGACACTCTTGTAGGCAGTCTGCAGGCTCCGCAGTGGCCCCTGGCTGAGATCCCTGACATGGGCAAGGCTCTTCTAGACTTGCTGCTCTCAACTCCTGCTCTCACCTCGGCTTTTGGGGCCCATCCCTCTGCTGGGATCTCCTAGGATCCCACTGTAACAATCCTCACAGTGTTGGATACACACCCTTCATCCCACTGTTGGTGTAAGGGAGCACATTTCTACCTGGCCCCACCCCTTTGCTGGCCAGGGCCCTCCCAGCAGTGGTGGTCACTAGTGCTGGTCCCAATATGTCCAGGTCCCTGCTTTCCAGGCACATGTAAAATTCTATCTCTGTGCCTGTCTCCATGCCCCTCTTCAAAGGTGTGGTCACACAAATTGTTCGAACCATGATATGGGGACAACTGTGGGCTGTGTCACTTCCAGGAGAAATCTCTCAGGGCCACAACTCTCCAAATCCTCCTCCTTCAGCTGAGGCAATAACAGAAGCACACAGAAGCTGACAGAGGGTCCCTGAGTGACCATGTGAGCAGAAAGCTCCACCAGCCCATGTGGGCAATTAATGTGGGTGGAGAAGTACCATGATGTTATACCTATGAGTTTTGGGGGTGTTTGTTACTGATGTCCTGACTGATGCACCAACCAACATCAGACTCCATTTTGTGCCCCCTCAAAGTCATCTCTCACTTGCTTGGGGAAGAGGGAGGCACCCTCCTCCCTTCCCCTTTAGGAGGGAGGGGCTCAGCACACAATGACCCTCAGCACTGAGGTCCTCAACTTCCTACACTGCCAGAGGCGGACTGCAGACATAGCCAGCCTCATTGCCTCTTAGGGTGTCCCCGATAGGTGTTCTAGGTCTCACTTCAGGGAGATGCACAGATTTGTCCCCAGCTGTAAACAGGACCAGGAAGAACCCTGACTCCATGTGTCACAGAATCAACATCTTTACTCTTTGCTCTCACTGAATCTTTAAATCCACCATCAGACCTGTTTCTTCTGCCCCAAGCTCGGCTTCCCTGAATGGGATCCCACACAGGTCCTATGAGTTTCCTGGCCCTGCTCATAAAATAAAAATGTTTTCCTGTCACTTTTAGTCCAAAATAGCATTGCTTCCACCATTAACATTCCCCATCTTACATCATAATTGGTGACCCACATTTAGCTAAGAAGTACCTCTTCTCCATCTGGGAGCTCAGTGGGTGGGGGGCAGGATCCCCCTGCAGATGTCCCTTCTGCACAGAAACTGTGATGGTCAGAGTCCCATCTCACTAGAAGGGTGTTCCCATGGGAACCTCTGATGTCCTTGCAGAGCTGCCTCCAGGCATAGCTGACCCCAGTTCCTCCTTACCAGAGACATCCTGCTCTGGCTTACCTCCTAACTGCCCCTCATCCCAGGCTCTTATCCCACTCCTGCTGCCTACTGTCTTGGGCACAGGCACCGCTAAACCTCAGGAAATACAGTGTGCAGTATGGCCGTGCCTGCCCTCCACCCCAAGCCAGCCTCCCTCTTACTTGGTGTCAGTTTGGGCCTGATTCAGCCAAGAGTCACTGTGCCCCTCCCAGGGACTTGTATCAGCTGCTCAGAGGTCTTCTTAAAGCCCCTCTCATCTGCTGAGGAGATGGGGAGCACCCCTTCCCTTCCATCACTCCAGCAGTTCTCCCCAAAGAAATATCCTCTCCCTGCACCTTCATGCTCAGCCCCTTAATAAAATCAAGGGGGTGCCCATTCCTTTGCCAAATATTTATTGAGCATTTACTATGTGCCAGGCACTGTTCTGGGGCCAGAGGGAACAGACAAGAATCCCTGCCTTCATGGGGCTTCCCTTTAATGGGAGGAGACAGAAAGAAACACAATAGTCCAGCAGATGGCACAGTGTTAGAACACTACTTGTTCTGTGGAAAAAGAAACAGAGAGCAGGGCAGGCAGTGAGGGTGCAGCACAAAGTGCGCTGCAACTTTAAATGTGAAGCTCCAGGTGGACCTCAGGCAGAAAGTGATGTCCAAGCAAGGACCTGGGGAAGGGGAGAGAGTGGAGCATGGAAGGAAAGCATTCTGGGCAGAGGAATAGGGCAGTGCAAAGGCCCTGGGGAAAGATCAGGACTGGCATATTTTTTCAGAGAACAACAAGAAGGCCAATGCAGACAGGACAGAGTGGAGCAGAGGAAAGTGGTAGGTGATAAGGTTAACCAGATAAGGGGAGGCCAGAACACACAGGGCCTCAGGGAGAGGAGAAGCCAGAGCAGAGGGGTGGCATCTGAAGTCTTGTGTTTTAGAAGGATCACTCTGGGAACACCTGGGCGGCTCAGTCGGTTAAGCATCCAACTTTGGCTCAGGTCATGATCTTTCAGTTTGTGGATTTGAGCCCCATGTCAACCTGGAGCCAGCTTCGGATTCTGTGTCTTCCCCTCTCTCTGCCCCTGCCCCCACCCCTCTTTCTCAAAAATAAATAAGCATTAAAAAAATGTTTTTAAGGATCACTCTGTCTGTTGTCAGGGGCAGATAGTCTAGGGCAGGGGGGGTAGGGAATGTGGATGTGGAGGGTAAGTGGGACCCGGCACCATAATCCAGGTGAACTTTGGGCCCCAGAAGAGGAAACTGAAGCAGTGAGAAGAGGTCACAGTCAGGACATGTTCCACAATGGAGCCAAGTGGATTTTCTTACTTTCTTTCACCACCCCCCCTACTTCATTCAAAGTGATGTGAAAGAGAAAGGAAAGAGGCTAGGACAACCCCAGGGCTTTTGGCTGGAGCAGGTGTAGGACTGCTCAGGTCACCTGAGCTGGGGAAGACAGCAGCGCTGCAGGTTAGGGGTAGAGGTTGGATGTGCCACTGTGGCGGAGTTCAGGAGCCATCTCTGGGCCGGGGCGGGGGTGGGGTGCGTTCCTGCAGCCAAGGAGAGAAGCCAGAGCTGCAGACATACACAGGGCTGCAGCCACGGGCACAGAGGAGCACCAAGGGGCAGAGGAAACAGGCCCGAGACTGAGCTGGGCCCCCAGCAGGGAGGCTGAGGAGGAGGCCCAAGGCCCAGGAGGGGTTTGCCACTGACTATACAAGCCCCCTCCAATATGCAGGTAATCCCCACTTTCACAGTGGATGGGACAGTCACCATCCACTTGTCCTCTGCATTCTGGAGTCTGAAAATGGAGGCCAGGTAAACTGAAACATCTTGGTCAAGACCATATAGCAGAGCCAACCTCAGACCCATCTTTGGGGGTGGTGGGGACTAAGCTTGTCCCTTCCACACCACGGTGGCTCTGAGTGCCAGAGGGCCCTGCAGCTTCCAGTGCACATTTGCACTGAGGGTTCATGCACAGGTGACTCCGAGGCCAGCACTGGACTGGGCACTGCACAGTACCCTCCTCCAGCTACCAGGACACTATCAACATCAGGCCTCATGGCCACATCAGGCCTGGAGTGACCACTTAGGAGCAGTAACTCCTGTTCAGTTGGATGGTGAATTAGTGATGGGTCAGCAAGTCCTCGTCAGGAGCAGCAGGGAGGGTTAGCAGATGACTGTGGGGCTCTGTTCCTCAGGCGACTCCTCCCCTCCACCTTCTGTCTATGCCCAAGACCTCCAGAGCACTCTGCCGGGAGCAGCCTCAGGGGGCATTTACATGAACCAATAGTGCATCAGCTACCCATTCACCCTCAACCTGGGGCAGGATGCACACTGGGAGACACACCGCTTTATCCTCACAAGGACCTCACCGAGCAGGGACCGAATCATTTCACAGGTGAGCAGAGCAAGGCCAGGGTGGTGGTCCGGGACACATGGCTCGGGGCCTGCCCTACCCAAGGTAAGGAGACAGCGCTACTAATCCCCGCTTGGCTGGTAAGAATTCAGCAATTTCTGCTCAGATTAAAGATTCTTTACCAGTTAGCAGGAAAACTGTGGGAGGATGGTGGCAAAAGGGCAATGTAATAAAACATGAAAATGTAAGGTTCCATTTGTAAAGGAGCTGTGTTGTTCCCTCCTCAGCATCTATACCCCTTTGCCCTTTCCAACAGCCTAGGTCCCAGAACACCACCCAGGGATCTCAGACTCCAAGCACAGAGCTGGCATCCTGCACTGAGGACATTCCTGCCCCCAGTCACTGGGCTGCAGATGGGCACATGTCTGTCTGGATATGAGAGAAGAATCAGGTGGCTCAAGAAGATGCAGCCAGCCATCTTGGGACCTGGTAGGAAGCACTCATTAGTTAACCTGACACTGCAGAAAGCATTGTGGAGAAATGGGGCCCACGTCACTACCAAGCCGCTGAAGCAAGCCTCACCTGAAGCCTGTTCCCATCTGGGCTTTTCATTTGAGTTAGTCAGAATCTCTCTATGGCTTCAGCTGGTTTGAACTGCATTTCCCATTGCTTGTGATCAAAGCAACCTAACGAATAGATTATCACACATTTTTCAAGGGTGGCAGGCCACGTGTGGTACAGCCCCCTGACATAACTCAGGATGGAAGGTGGAGGCAGGGAGAGGAACGGAGAGGAATTTTATGAGCTAATTGATTTTTATTTAAGAACTGCAAAAGTCAACATTGGCAGGCACAACTCTCTTGGCCCTAGGAAAAAAGTGTGGAGTATGCAAATTTGATCTGAACAATTGGGTAAATATTCATTCACTTTAGGATCCTGCCCTCTTCTCCTGGGAATGGTCAAGCACAAGTTCACTCAGCCCTCGACCCCCACACTCAACAATCCAATGCATTCTATAAACACTCCCCTCCCAGTTCAGATATTGGAGGGGACAGGGCACTGGCTCCTCTCAGGGACCCCCACTCTCTAGGCTGCATCCACAGCCCTCTGGTCATCTTCCTCCCACCAAAACACAACCCCTCAAGATGGGAAATCTGTTGCTACATCTCCATGCAAGCTTCCCAAGCCTGCCTTTATGCTATTAAACTGTGTGTGCTAAGTCCTTCTCTTTCAAAAAGCCAGGCTCTTACCATTAAAAACCAAGACTTTTGAGACTATGTCTCTACTATGTGTTTTGGGGCATATTTTGGAATCAAAGTCAATAACTTTTCGGCCTTTTGGCTAAGATCAAGTGTGGAATCAAAGTCAAACTATGACACTTGGTACATTTGTCCATGTTCTCCAGAAAAAGAGCCAATAGGGTGTGTGTGTGTGTGTGTGTGTGTGTGTGTGTGTGTGTGTGTAAAGAGATTTATTATAAGGAATTGTTCCATTGGTGATTATGGAGGCTGACAAGTCCCAAGATCTGAAGTCAGCAAGCTGGAGACCCAGAAGAACTGATGGTGTAGCTCTGGTCCAAATGCCAACATGCTCAAAACCCAGAAAGAGCCAATGTTTCAGTTTGAGTCCGAAGGCAGGCAATATCTGGTGTCCCAGCTCAAACCAGTCAGGCAGAAGGCTTTTGTGCTATTCAGGTCTTTAACTGATAGGAAGAGACCCACCCACATTGGGGAGAACAATCTGCTATACGTAGTCTATGCATTCACATGATATCATCAGCTACCTCACAGACACACACAGAATACTGGTTGACCAAATGTCTGAGCACCCTGTAGCTGATACAAAACCAACCATACACTTGCTTCCAGGCTGTATCCACCTCTACGCACTGGAGGCAGGGCACAGAAAAAGTAACCTTTTCTGGGGAAAGATGAAAAGATCTCATGTAACATCTCTAATATTTTCCTGCTGCACTGATTTCCATCTGCAGGTTTTTACTAGCAGGCTTCCCCCAGCCATAAATTCCCTTCTTCTCTCCTTTCTCCCTGCGGCTCATTCTACTCCTCCTGATCCCTGAAGGCCCAGCAAAATGTGTACCCCTTTCTGTCTGAATCCCCCCTCCCAGAAAAGGTAGCAGGCAGGGTTAATGCAGGGTACTCTCTGCCCAAAGCTGTGGGTGGGCGCTGGCCAGCAGAAGCCAGCGTCCAACTGCATCCTAATGGAAGAGGGGTGGGCCAACAGACACGAAAAGCTGGGGGCCAGCCAAGCGATGGGAGGGCAGGAGAGGAGAGCCCACAGAGTAGTCATGGACACCCACTCAGGCCTTCCTCATTTTACAGCACACACCTCTGGGGACAAGATGCACTGAAGACAACTTTGTCTCCTTCACCATCTGGTCAGCACCAACCAGCGGAGGCAAGGAGACACATTTGTCAGCTGCCACCAGCACGTGACCCAAGCCTGGCCCCTCTGGCACTGCCAGAGAAGACAAAAGGGGCCCATTTGCAGGGCTGGTCCAGGGTAATGGTTATCTCCACTGCTGATAGCACCCTTCCCTGAAAAACACATAATGCACCATAAGCACTGCTCAGAGGCAGATAAAAATAGTTTTGGATCAAAGAGGTAGTTTCCTTATTTTGTCTCCAGGGACAGATCAGAGGGCTGGACTGCATGTGGGCAAATCAGTTTTTGCTCTTGGCAGGAGTTCCAATGCTTTCCCTCCACAAGCACGGAAAAGTCTGCCAATGTCGATATGTGAAGCTGAGATAATAGGCTGGGACTGTGTTTTATCTTTTGTTGACCCACTCCCAGCCTTCAAAGTCTCTGCTATCATTTTGTAGACAGACAGGCTAAGCCCAGACATCAACGGCAATAGCAGAAAAGTCCATCAGGCCTGTTGGACCTGGGTGGCTGGGTAATGATGGTAATGACCCCCACCGCAGACATCTGCCTGCAACTCTGCCTTCCCATTTAGCAGGTGAGGAAACCGAGGCTCAGAGGCCACAACATTTTGTGAAGGGCCGGTACTCGACCCAAAGTCCAGCTACATCCAAACCTGGAGGTCTTTCAGGACTCTGCAGAAGTGGAATCAAAAAGTCTGGGCTTGACTGCTGTCTCCAGCACTTAAAGCTGTGCCATGTAGAACCAGGCTCTTAATCTCTCTCAGCCTCGAGTCAGATCCTCGAGTCAGATCATGATCTCGCGGGTTCATGAGTTCAACCCCCCGCGTTAGGCTCTGTGCTGACAGCTCAGAGCCTGGAGCCTGCTTCAGATTCTGTGTCTTCCTCCCTTTCTGCCCTTCCCATGCTTGTGCTCTGTCTCTGTCTCTCCAAAAATAAATAAACATTTAAAAAAATTTTTTTTGTTTTAATTTAAAAAAATCTCCAGAGCTGTTTGTGACTCAAAGGAAATCATGCAAAACGGCTTTGTGATCTGCAAATTGATGCGTAGATACTGGTTGTTGTGTTGCTATACTTGTAATTGAGCATTTAGTGCATTCGAGGCGTTGCTGCTCACCAGGTCTCTTAACAGCTGAGAAAGTCCGGGCAGGAAGGCCTTGCTCACACAGCCAGGAGGAGGTGAAGTCGTCACTGGACCTCCGCAGCTGGCTCCAGTGCAGCCTAAACACAGCGATGGTTATCTCGGATGATTTTCCTATGCTAAAGACTGTCCGGGGTGATGGTGCCTTTGTAACAGACCTCCCCTTCCCTTCGAATCCTCCCAAAGGTCTGTTCTCTAGGACAATTCTCAGTCTAGGGAAAAGAAGATCTGATAAAGAAGTCACACCAAGGTGTTGCTGCTGATAAGGGCTCAGTGTATAACCCGTGCCAGGTGTTCGCATCCAAATCAAAGTCTGAAGGGACCATGTTTAATTCAAAGAGCTTAATCCGACAGGACAGGCAGAGGGTCAGTGCCCATCAAACGAATCTCGGTGGCGCCGCCCCCTTCCAACAGCAAGGAAGTGCCTGGAAACAAGGCAGGACCTTGCCTCCCAGACTGCCTGGTCCAAGGGTTTAGCTGGATTTCCTGGGCGCTCAATGGGCTCGCTCCGACACAAGGACATGGGCGGGGCCTGAGTGGGCCAGTCACGCCCTGGGGCGGAGCTCCCGCAGAGCCACACTCCCGCCCCGCCCCCTTCCTGCCTGGCGCCTGGGAAAGAGCTTGAGCTCAGGGAGCCCCATTCCTTCTATTCCAAGGTGGTACATCTGCCCGCCTACGGACTACGGTGGAGGTTAGGCAAATACATGCACACGAATAATACTTGCAGAGCAAACAATCACGAGTGTTCATTGCTCCCTTGGCCCCCATGCGACACATACCCCACCTGCTTCCCACAGGCTTGGGCTTTCACGGTGCTGTCACTGCCATGCTGAGCCCCTAGCCGAAGGTCTAGCCCCCAGTCCCCCTTGCAGAAGGTCTGCTTGGGCCAGAACAGGGTGGGCCATCCAGAAGCACACACCCCCAGCAAGCAGGGCCACAGACAAAGACCAGATGAGCCACAGTGAGCACTCTCCCCTCTCAGGATTTAACCAGAGGCCCGGAAGAAAGTACCTTTCGGCTAGGGCGCAGCTGGAGCACTGATTAGCCATCCTGAGCCATTCTTCTGGACAGTGCTGAGGGACAGCTGTGAGTGAGGATGAGAGGGAAGGACAGAAAGAAGGATCAGGCGGAGCAGTGGAGAAGAGCAGAGTCCCCTGACAGACATGCAGTCTCACTCGGGCGCCACAACAAAATACCACAGACTGGGCAGCTCCAACAGCAGGCATTGATTACACAGTTCTGGAGGCTGGACGCCCAAGATGATGGTGCCAGTGTGGTCGGCTTTCGGTGAGAGCTCTCTTCCTAATGTGCAGACTTTTCCTTGTCTGTCTTCGCCTTCTCACATTTGGGGGGGTGGGGGCGGCAAGGAGAGAGAGAGAGAGAGACAGCAAGCTTTCTGGTGAGGAACACTCAGCACTGAGCCCATCTGTTATAGACTGAATGTTTGGGTCCCCCCCAAAACTCATGTTGAAACCCCACTATGACTATTTGGAGACAGGGCCTTGACAGTTGTAATAAGGGTTGGAGGAGGTCAGGAGGGTGGGGCCCTCATGATGGGATTAGTGTCCTGATAAGAGACACCAGAGGGCTTGCACCTGTTCCTCTGCCGCTCTCTTTCTCCCCGGACTGACTAGCTTCATCTTCCCTCTTTCCTTTCCCCTTGCCTGGTCTTATCTAGTCAGGGGGAGAGGACAGTCCAGCCCTACAAGCTTGCTCATCTTTGCAGAATCTTCTCTCTGAAACTCCATTTCTGCCTCTTTCTTCCCTTCAGTATTAAACAAGGGAAGGAAAACAACCTTTAAGACAGAGGGCAGCAGGGCCCAGATGAGTTACCCATGGAGGAGCAGAGATTAAAGAAGAGAAAGTTCAGGGTGGGTCAGAGCCCAGCACACGCCATCCCAAACTACGTGAAGCGGGAGGACTGCTGAGAAGGGGCAGCCAGGGAGAGGGAAGGGGAGCCCGCAGGGGAGTCAGGATGCCCAGATGCCAGGCAAAGAAAGCATTCCAGGAACGGGTAGGAGCCAGACTGCCAAACACTGAGAAGTAGAGAGGGTCACAGAAGTTCAGTGGAAACTTGGAGGTCATTGGTGTCTGTGACAGGTTTGGTTTCAAGGAAGTGATGGGAAGAAGGATAATTATGGTGGGATGTTGCCTGAGGAGGATGGATGGAAGAAGAGGCAGCCCATTGGGAAATCGTGGGAAGTGAGGCTTCAGGGAGGCTGGGGGCCCTCCCTGCGGCTGTGAGTGCCCTGTGGAAGAAGCTGTGGCATTGTCCTGGAGGAGACAATGGCAGAAGTGGCCATTCCAAGCTGGCTAGGCCTATGGTAATAATCCTTCTTGTTTACACATCATCTCTCATCAAAGAATATTTGCAAATCACAAATGTTAATCAGGTCTGTCTTATTTGTTCTTTGTGAAATACCTTTATGGGTTTTTTTTTCTGATTACAAAAAAAAAACATATGCTTGCAAAAAAAAAAAAAAAAATCAAATGATCCAGAAAAAGCATAAACTTCCTCCTCAATCCCTCTCTCTAAAATTAACTACTGCTTGGTGTAGATCCTGCTTTTATAAACTAACAATCATGGACATCTTTCCATGTCAGTACACAGTGGTCAAGTTCATTGTTTTAACATGGTGAGGGAATTCTACTGTCTGTTTCCTCCCGGGTTAGGGAGGTCACCCTGATTCCTGGGACATATGATACTAGCTCATTTACCACCACCCCACACTCTTCCCATCCCCTCTGATCTATCCCCCACCCCTTCACAACCTTTGGGGCTGATCTGATTCTTTTGGCAATTGATGACATTTCATTTGATGTCAGTCTATATGCTGTTCCGCATGAATATCTCATATCTTCTTGTATCTCTCCCCAGTTAAAGTCAAAGATTTATTTACTGACATTGAATAAACTCCTTTGTTCCCTCTCTCCTTGTTTCTCTCTCCATTTCTCTTTTCCTAATTTATTTCACTAACAATTGTTTTTAACAGCTTTATTGTGATATACCTCACGTATCTTGCAAGACATCAATTTAAAGCATACAGTTCAATGTTTTTTAGCATGTTCACAGGTACATACAACCAACCCCACAGTCATCACTTACGAGTTTTAAAACATTTTCATCACCCCTAAAAGAAACCCTCACCTCTCTCCCCACTCTCCTTTCAGACCTAAGTAATCGCTCACTTACCTTCAACTTCAGTAGATTTCCCTATTCTGGACCTTCTATGTCATATGGAATCATGTAATGTGTGATCACTTGTGACTGGCTTTTTTCACTGAGCATGTTTTCAAAGTTCACCCATGTGTCAGTGCTTAATTTCTTATTATGGCAGAATATTCCTTTGTATAGTAGGCCACATTTTATTTATCAGTTGATGGACACTTGAGTTGTTTCTACTTCTGGCTATTAAGATGATGTAACTATAAAGATTCATGTGCATGATATGTTATCATTCCTCTTAGGTATATACCTAGGAGTGGAAATGCTGGGCCATATGATACTATGTTTAATTATTTGAAGAACTGTCAGGGTTTTCCAAAGTGGCTGCACCATTTTACACCAATAGTGCGTGCGGGTTCCTATTTGTCCACATTCTTATCAGTATTTATTATCTGACCTTTTATTCTAGCCATCCTAGTGTATGTGAAGTGGCATCTCATTGTGGCTTTGATTTGCCTTTCCCTAATGGCTAATTCTATTGAGCATCTTTTCATATGTTCATTGGTAATTTGTATATGTTCCTTGGAGAAATATCTCTTCAGATCCTTTGCCCATTTTCTACTTGGGTTATTTGTCATTGCATTATTGAGTTATAAGAGTTCTTTATGTACTCTAGATACAAATCTCTTATCAGATGTATGACTTTCAAGTATATTCTCCCATTCTGTAAGTTGTCTTTTTACCCTCTTGACAGTGATTTTGAAGCAAAAAATTTTTAATTTTTATGAAATCCAATTTATGTGTTTTTTTTCTTCTGTTGATCATGTTTTTACTAGAATCCTTTGTCAAGTGCTGAAGTGACAGAATTGAAGATTTATCTGTACATTTTATTCTAACAGTTTTATGGTTTTAGCTCTTACATTTAGACCTTTGATCCATTTTGAGATTAAAAATGATGTTTGAGTTTTTATATAAAGTTTGAGTCTGGGTCCAACTTCATCTTTTGTATGTGGCTGTCTAGCTGTCTTAGCACCACTTTTTAAAAAGCCTAGTTTCCCCCATTGAATGGCCTTGACACCCTTGTCAAAAAATCAGTTGACCATAGATGGGTAGGTTTAATTCTTGACTCTCATTTCTATTTGATTGATCTATGTGTCTATCCTTACACCAGTACCACACTGTCTTCATTACCATCACTTTGTACTTAAGTTTTGAAGGTGGGAAGCATGAATCCTTGTATTTTTTCTTCTTTCTCAAAATTGTTTTAGCTATTTGGGACTCCTTGTAATTACATGTGAATTTTAGAATCACCTTGTCAATTCCAAAAAAAGGAAAAGAAAAGGAAAGGAAAGGGAAGGAAAGGGAAGGGAAAGGGAAGGGAAAGGGAAAGGGAAAGGAAAGGAAAGGAAAGGAAAGGAAAGGAAAGGAAAGGAAAGGAAAGGAAAGGAAAGGAAAGGAAAGGAAAGGAAAGGAAAGGAAAGGAAAGGAAAGGAAAGGAAAGGAAAGGAAAGGAAAGGAAAGGAAAGGAAAGGAAAGGAAAGGAAAGGAAAGGAAAGGAAAGGAAAACAGCTGGTGTTCTGGCAGGGATTGTATTGTACCTGTAGATCAATTGAAGAAGTATTGCCATCTTACCAGTATTAAGTCTTCTGAGCCATAAACATGAGATGTTTTCTGTTTATTTAAATCTCCTTTCATTTCTTTCAATGTTTTAGTTTTAAGAGTATAAGTTTTGCACTTATTTTATTAAATTTATTTCTACGTGTGTTATTTATCTTGTAATTGAAATGATTGTAAATCATTGTAAATGAAAGTGTAAATGAAATTTATTTCTTAATTTCATTTTTGGATTGTTCATTGCAATCATAAAGAAAAACAATTGATTTTTTATTTTGACCTTGTGTTCTAAAACCTTGTTAAGCTCATTTATTAGTTCTTAGAGTTTTTAAGTTGGACATCCTAAATTTTTTAGTATTTTCTATATACAAAGTCATGTTATCTCTGAAGAGAGATACTTTTGTTTCTTCTTTTCAAACCTGGATTTTTTTTTCCTTGTCCAATTGCCCTGGATAGAACCTCCAGTACAATGTTGAGCAGAATTGGCAAGTGCAGACTTCCTTATCATGCCCCTGATCTTAAGGACAAAGTTGGGGCACCTCGGTGGCTCAGTCGGTTAGTGTCCAACTTCAGCTTAGCTCATGGTCTCACAGTTGGTGAGTTGGAGCCCCACATCTGGCTCTGTGCTGAGCTGTCAGCACAGGGCCTGGACCTTGCTTCAGATTCTGTGCCTCCCTCTCTCTCTGTCCTTCCCCTGCTCGTGCTCATTCTCTCTCTCTCTCAAAATAAATAAACATAAAAAATTTAAAAAAAGAACAAAGCATCTAGTCTTTAACCATTAAGTGTGATATTAGCTGTGGAGTTTTCATAAATGCTCTTTATCAGGTTGAGGAACTTCTATTTTATTCCTAATTTGTTGAGTGTTTTTATGATGAAAGACTGTTGGATTTTGTCAAATGTTTTTTCTATATCTATTGAGGTGATTATGTGGTTTTTATTTTTTACTCTACTGGTATGACCTATTACAGTAATTGATTTTCTTATGTTTAACCAACCTTGCCTTCCTGGGATAAATCCCACTTGACCTGGTATATATTCTTTTACATGTTGTTGGATTCAGTTTGCTAGTGTTCTGTTGAGGATATTTGCCTCCAAGTTCATAAGAGATATTGATCTTTAGTTTTCTTAGGACGTCTCTCTCTGGTTTTGGTGTCAGAGTAATGGTGGCCTCAAAATGAGTTCATAATTGTTTCCCTCTCTTCTATTTTTTGGGAGAGTTTGTGAAAGATTGGTATTAATTTTTTCAGTTTGACAGCATTCCCTAGTGAAGTCACATGAACCTTAGCTTTTCTGTGTAGGTAGTCTTGTGAACATCCACTCTTTAATTTCTGATTCTAGTTATTATCTTCTCTCTTTTTCGCATGATTAGGCTAGCTAAAGGATTATCAATTTTGTTGATCTGTTTAAAGAACCAGCTTTTGGACTCACTGAATTTTTGTTGTTTTTCAATTCTCTATTTCATTAATTTCTCCTCTAATCTTTATTATTTCCTTCTTTTGCTTTATGTTAGATTGCTCTTCTTTTTTCAGTGGAAGTTTAGGCTATTGATTTGAAGTCTTTCTTTTTTAAAAAATTTTCATTTATTTTTGAGGGGGGGGAGGGGCAGAGAGAAAGCGGGACAGATCATCTGAAGCAGGGTCTGCACTGACAGCAGAGAGCCTGACATGGAGCTTGAACTCACAACCATGAGATCATGAACTGAGCTGAAGTCAGATGCTCAACCAACGGAGCCACCCAGGTGCCCCTCTTCTTTCTTAATATAAGCATTTACAGCTATATATTTTCCTCTAAGGACCACTTTTGCTGCATCTTATAAATTTTGATATGTTGTATCTTCATTTTCACTCATCTTAAAGTATTTTCTAATTTCCCTTTTGATTCCCTCTCTTATCCACTGGTTCTTTAGGACTGTGTTGTTATTTTCTCAAGTTTTTTTTTTCCCTGATATTGATCTCTAATTTTGTTCCAGTGTAATTGGAGACCACACTTTATATTATATCTATCCTTTTAAGTGTATTGATGTTTGTTTATGGCCTGTGGTCTATGCCAAAGAAGGTTTCCTGTGTACTTAAGAAGAATATGTATTCTATTGTTGGCTCTGTTAAGTCTACTTGGCTTACAGTGTTGTTCAAGTTTTCTATTTCCTTGTTAATCTTAAGACTAGTTCAACCCACTATTGAAAGTGGATAATTGAAGTGTCTATTGTTATTGAATTTCTTTCTTCATTTCTGTCACTTTTTGCCACCTGTGTTTTGATCCTCTTTTATTAGGTGCATATGTATTTATAATTTTATATCATTCTAATGGACTGTCCCTTTTATCATAAAGTGTCCCTCTTTGTCTCTAGTAAAAAAATTTTTTGTTGTAAAGTCTATTTTGTCTGATATCAATATAGCCATTCTAGCTTTCTTGTGGTTTCTGTTTGCATAATATATCTCTTTCTATCCTTTTACTTTCAGTCTATTTGTGTATTTAAAGTGTGTCCCCTGTAGACAGCATATGACTGATCATGTTTTCTTATCCATCTGAAAATTTCTGCATTTTGATTGGGCTGTTTAATCCACTCACATTTAATGTTATTATTGATATACCTGGATTGAAATCTGCTATTTTACTTTTTGTTTTCTATATGTCTCAAGTGTCTTCTGTTCCTCTGTTCCTTGTCTACTGCTTTCTTTTGTATTAAAGAGCATTTTCTGATGTAACATTTAATTTCTTTGATAATTTTTTCACTTTTTCTTTTTTTTTCTTTTTAGTGATTGCTGTAAGGTTTACTGTGTGTATTTTAAATTATCAGAATCAGCTTCAGATTCATACTAGTTTAATTCCAATGATATATAGAAATGATACTCCTATGTAGCTCTGTTCGCTTTCCCTCTTTTTTGTGGTATTATTGTCATATATATTATATCTATTAATGTTATAGACCCAACAGTACATTGTGATAATTATTACTTTACTATCTGTAGTCATTTCCTTAGCCCAGTGCATCTTTGCTTCCACCCACTTCCTTTGTGCTGTTCTTGGCAATATATATTTTTCTATATGTTACACACTCTATAATACATTATAAACATACTATTTTATAGAATTGCTTTCTAAATCAGTTAAAAAAAGAGAAAAGCATGCATTTATACTACCTTTTATAGTTATGCAATTGCCTTTTTTTTTCCTTTTTCATGCCTATGTCTCTTTTCTACCCTTCCTTTTCCCTCACTCTGACTTCCCTCCCTCGGTCCCTTATCAGGAATCTTCAAACCTTCTTGTGACATTTAGGACTAGGAGTATCTGAGTGACTCCTCCCCATGCTGTGGGAACTGTCCTATAGGGGAAGCCCCACAAGACCAGGAGGAACAATGAAGGTCCTGGTGAGCTCTGTGCCTTTGGAGCTTGCCTAAAGGTAATCACACACACCAAAAAAATGCATCATAGTTGATTGAGCCCCTACCTGTGCCAGGACCAGATGAAGCATGCCACATATAAGATCATTATGGTCAGGACAACCTGACCAGGAAGATATCATTCCCATTTTGCAGATGACAAAGGTTAAATGACTTCCTAAAATCACAGCTGAGACCAGATTTTCACACGTGTGTCTAATTACAGTGCCAGAATCAGATTAGCTTCCCAGGACATGGGAAGGAGTGCATATTTTATCTGCATTCAGGACATTCTTTGAATGAAGGCAAAGGGCATCTCCAGGAGGTACTCTGACAAATCCACTTGGCTTTACTTTGTTTCTCTGATAGAATACAATTGTCAGGAGGGGAAATGTATGTTGATGTTGGTTTAAATTACAACTCCCTTTACCTTCTCATGAAATAATAAAACATTTGTCTAAAGGGGGAGAAATTGAATCACATCCATGTTCCATCAAGCTGGGCAGCATCACCTCAGAATACAAATGATTCTGTTACTTTTCAATAGTTTTTAAAGACTTTTGTTCTCATTATAAAAACAATGGAAGCATTAAAATGGAAATAATATATAATTCTCAGAGGAAATTTGAGAACACAGAAAAGTATGAAGAAAATATAAATCACACAAAATTCCTCTATTCAAAAACAACCAGTATTAATATTTTGGCCCATATGTTTGTTTGTTTTTCAAGTCTTCTGTGTGTGTATTGTATGTAAGGTCCTACTTCTCTCATTTAACATTCCATGGCCTTAATCCATGTCATTAAAATTTCTTCATATATGTTAATGTAACGGCTGCCTGATTTTTCATCATATGATGACACTTCATGTTCTGCAGCATCCTCATTGCACAGATTTACACTTTAACACAATTACAGGACCTCTTCCTGGCACTGGTGATAGGCCAGTGACAGAAAGTCTCCTCTCTGTCACTAAGATGTGGTTCCTGTCCCAGAAGTTGATGGCCTCAAAGGAGTGGACTTAGAATTTGGAAGACATGGAGCTAGCCAGGTTGCAACTCAAAATCAAAGAGAAAAAGCAAACCCAGGAGAAAAGATAAAATGGCCCAGTCCACTGATAACTCCATCATGGGGGCTCTCAGACACAGGGCTCAGGTCTGGACAGAGTAAAATCCCGGACACTCCCCAAAGCCATCTGCTCTGAACTGGACTGTGATGGAGAGCGGGGTGAGGCAGGGGCCACCAGCTGTGCCAAGGGGGTTCAGGGTGGAGACAGGCAAGGAGGGTTGGAAGAGGAGTGGACAAGTATGAGCAGCTGAGAGTAATGAGCAGTGTTCAAGTCCTCCCCAAGGACATCTGGCCCCTCCACATCCCTCCAAAGATATGTTTAAGGAGAATATCAAGATGCAAGTAGCAATTAAGGATGATTGATTAAGCAGCTGTGTGCACGACTGATTACTGGAAGTGAAGACCACATAGGAGTTGACTGGTTACAGCCTGCCCATGTCCACTCCTCTCCTCCAGGTGGCAGGACCCCAATGTCTCTTGGGTAACCCATTCCTCACTACATCCAGTCTTGGTGGAAGAGCAGCTAAAGAGCCCATCCTCCCCCAGATGGGAAGGAGCCTCAAACACTGTCTCTGGGACACGAATCAGTGCAGGCACACAGAGCCCAGCATAGGCTGGCAGGTCACTCATCTTGCCAGGTCCCCAGGAGGGGACTGTCCTGGGACTCCTGCTCCTGTCCTGGCTCAACTCAAATCATCCATCAGCTCTGGTGGCTGCTGCAAAGCCTTTGAAAACTTTCCCTTTTCTTTGAGTTGGCCACACAGTTTTTGTCACTTTTCCCAAGGAATCCTGCCCAGGGCTCCAGGCCTGGGCAGAACTGAGCTGCTGGGATTCACCCAAGTCATGGGCTGGCTGGTGCTGAGAACTCTACTCTGTCTGCTCTGGAGCTGGGTGCCTTCCCTGACCCACAGCTCAGGCTTTTTGCATGCTTAGCAGCTGACTGCCCAGTGCTCCAAAACCTCTGAAGCAACCCTCATTCAGCACCACACGATGAAGTCATTCCATAATGGCAGGCATGGACACAGCACACAAAATTGCAGCGTGCTTTGTCTGCCTGAAATTCTCCCCCTTTCAGCCAGAAGACATTCTGGTTACGGGAGGGGCTTGAACACCAGGGACACTGTCTCAGAGCTGATGTGCATTCTCCCTGCTCTAGGTGACAGGATTCAGGGAAACCAGGGAGGGTGAGAGAAGGAGGTGTATGTCCACGTGAGCGTGCTTGAGCATCCGCTGATCTATAAACTGGTAGGTGTGGTTGAAGGACTCCAGGCCGGAAGAAGGCATGGAGTGGGGCGGAGAGGGGCGCCACAGAGCTGAGTTCTGCTGGTGGGCACTTTCCAGAGGCTCAGCCTCAGTTTCCTCATCTGCAGTCCCTTTGGGCTTTGATGAAAACACAGTTTGTGAGGACTTGCTGATTATTCTTGGGGCTGCGGGGGGTAGGGCATGTTTTTATGCCCATCCTGTGTCAGCATTCTATAGGATTTTATTTTTTAAATGGTGGTGGTGGTGATGATGATGATGATGACGATGCCATTTTAATACAGTGGTGTCCAAACTTCTAAAAATATTCATTATGGAATATTCAAACTTTTTTTAACAGTGTGTCCCATATTTTAATGAAATCTGGTGTGGAACCCAGTATTTAAAAGTGTTTACAGAGCAAAGCAGACCCCTCTGGGGCCAGGGTACAGAGCCCACAGCCTCCCTTTTGCCTCCCAAGGCAGTCTCTGTGGCATCCTTATGGGCATAATTTGAAAAATAGTTTCAGAAACAGTTTGCAAACCACTTTCCTCTCTCTTTTTTTAATGTGTATTTATTTTGAGAGAGAGAAAGAGAGCACACACAGGAGGACGAGAGAGAGGGGAAGAGAGAGAATCCCAAGCAGGCTCTGCACCGTCAGCACCAGAGCTGACGCAGGGCTGCATCTCACCAACCTGGAGATCATGACCTGAGTGGAAATCACTTAGTCGGCTGCTTAGCTGACTGAGCCACCGAGGTGCCCCTGCAATCTACTCTCTTAACCAGAGAACATTATTTTATGGAAGAACTGGGGCTCTGGGCCACAGCACAGTGAAGGTACTTTCCACCTCTCTCAGGACCCCATTCCAATGGCTGCTCAGTCCTTTCCTGGATTCCAGCCTCCCGAGAGAAGAGGGCCTTGGCAAGGAGCTTTGTGGTGACAGCGGCTCATAGGTTTCCAGCTGCGCTGAGTCCTAACCTCACTTACTACTCAGAGCACCCTAATATTCAAATACCATTAGTATCTCCATTTTTCAGATTAAAATAAGAAGAAAAAAAAAGAGCTTGAGAAACTTAGCTAAAAGCAATAGCTTCTAAGTGAAGGATTAAACTCCACCCAAAGTCCATGCTCTTATGCATTCCATACAGGAAACAGTGGGGACACCCAGAGCCACAGCAGAGACCCCAGGATGAGAGGAGGGGACAAGCATGCCAAGGCTGGGGTGCCCAGTGCCCCTACCACCTCTCCTGGCACAGCCTCCAGGGGATGGAGGGCAGCAGTAATAAAACCCCTCCCTCCTACCTGGATGGGAACCTGGGAAGTTGAGGTGGCCTTGGCCCCGGAAGGCTGAGAGGAAGGCGGATGGGGTGCAGGATGGAGTTGCCTGGGCTTTAAGGGGAAAAAGTGGAGGCACCCTGAGATCCTATCTGTGGGATCCAGCTCTCTAGGCCAGAGAACACAGAGGACCCCACCCTGCCTCTTTTTAAATGTAGGGACCCGCTGCACTTTGATAATGTATATCTGCTGCCCAACCCAAAACAGGTCCCTATGAATGTTTGTGCCCTTCCCTCATATGACCAGTGCCTTTCCACCCTGGCAGAGGGTACATCTTGGAGATAAGCATGTGCCATAAGAGCTCATTCAGAGCCCCTTCCAGGAGCCAGGACCCACTGCGGAGCAGCCAGGAGAAGGGACACTGGGCTAGGTAGCAAGCAAGACTTGTACCATGTATGTCATCCTTTCTTCCTGGCACCCCCTCCAGCTGGTGTGGCCTAGGGAGCTTTGTGAGATAGGGTGTGTCCCTCCCCAACAGGTGTCCAGACAACATGGGAATTAATTGGCCCACTCTGTACTCAAGCCAGCACCAGACACATCTAAAAGCACAGCCAGCCTCTGCACAGGGCCACACCAACTTTTCCTTGCGCTATTTTAGGGCCCTGCAGACAGAGGTAAGATGATGGGCTGGACTCCCCAAGGCGTATCTACCCAGGTGCAAACACATAAGGGAGCTGTTCTCTCCTGACTGGGTGCGGCCAGTATGATGGTGAGAGGATGCCCCCTTCTCCCCGTGGTCATCTCTCTCACGTAGCACTTTGCCAAGACAACAGCTGCAAGAAAAGAATAGCCCTGTGAGCATCAGTGAGGCCGAGCATTCCACATAGACAAATAGAACAATCTGCACAATCGGGCAATGTCAATGGAGATCACCCACTCTGTTTTCAGGAAGCCCAACAATCTGTCATGTGCATGGTGCATGATCAAGAGACCTCTCTTTCCAACTTCTAGCACCACATTGTTAATCTCCCGTAATGGCTGGAGACTAGGGAGCATGTCTGTGAACAGTGTGATCGCCCAGCCACTGGCCTTCTCAACCACATTCTTCCCCCAATGGTCATCGCATCCAGAATGAAGAACTGGAAGGTCTAGGGGCAGTCACATGAAGAGGAAATTGGGCACACAAATCAGGAAGCAATCTGACATCTCAAGATCAACTCAACTGAAAACTTGTCACAAGTGTGCAGAGGCTGACAGATGTTCCCATGAAACCACAGGTGCTTTCCAGCAAAGCCGGGTCCTATAGAGACTGGAGGAGGGAAGCAGACAGAACAGAGAGACAAAAGAAGAGGCAGCCCAGCCAGGGCCAAGGAGGCTTTGCCAACTCTTACAAAGTTCACTTTTCTGTGATGCACAGCAGTTCAGAGCTGGAAGGAAACTCAGAGATAGTTTATTAATAATTTGTTCTGTTTCCTAAAAACAAAACAAAACAAAACAAAGCCAAACAAAACAAAACAAAAACCCTGAGACCAAAAGGGAAATGACTTTAATGGTTCACTAAGTGACAACCTGCAAGAGAAATTCAGGTCCCTTGCCAACACCTTCTCAGACAGAACTCCAATTCTCCACCCAGGGGCAAATGAAATATTCAGTAAACATCATTTAATCATATGTGGTCAAGACCCCATACTAGGTGCCTGGACAGATAGCAGAGGACAAACATATAATCACACAAATCGCTATTTAATATGAATTGTGCTAAAACACGTGTGGGGCTGACACTTATAATCAGGGACCTGACTCAATCTGGGACTGGGAGACAGGGAGAACTTACCTAAGGAGGGGACATTTAACTTGACATTGGAAGGGTTAACCCAACAAAAGGTGGGCAGAGAGTTTCCAGGAAGCAGGGACCCCCTCCCTTCTTCCTCCCTCCCTGCTCCCTACCTCTTGTCTCCTCTCCCTCCTTCTCTAACCAAACTTTTGGCTGCAAACCAGCTGACTACATTTCTGGCCTCCATGCCCAGTACAGCCATTACACACCATGGCCAAGCTTCACACAGTCATTGTCTCTTCCTCTCACCCAGCATTTTGGGCCCTGTCCCCACCCCCAAGGGTCCCAGCCTCATCCAAACCCCTCACTGCATGAGATGTGGGTTCCTCCTGCTATAGACCCTACCCCACACCAGTCACAGGGCTTTCAGCAATGCATGAACAAATTAATGAATTGAATAATGCACCCATAAGGTGTGGCAACTTGAGGGAAACTCTGAGATCCCTGTTTCCGCTGGCAAGCAGCCTACTGCACCCAGCACAGTAGATGTGCTCCTGAGACCTGAACAAGTGTACAGACCCTTCTCCACATGACAAACAACCATCCTGGAGCCTGTTACCTCAAGGCACTTCTCCGTTCAGTGGTCCAAAACATTGTCTCATTGGAATGCCCTCCTCTTGTTTGTTCATCCCTTAAAGCTTGGTGAAATTCTTATTTCCATCCCTTCCTTTCATCACAGCTCATGAGAAAGGAAATTACTTTGAGCCTTTGGTGTCCACCCTAGGGGTGTGGTAGAGAGTGCTCAGGGCAGGAAGAGATTGGCTGGAAGGATCTCTGAGGGCCTTCCCCTCCAACATTCCAGCACTCCCAGGCACTTAGTGGTCAGGAAGACACAGCCCTGAGCAGGGACAGTGACGTGCCCCAGACCCTCCAGCTTACCTGTGGCAGGGCTGAGGCTCTGGCTGTGGCCTCAGTTCTGGGACCATCATCTCACCTTCCTAGTAACTGTTCAAGAAGCATGTCAGGGCCCCGCCCACATCAGCTTGAGTTTCTCCATGCCAGGTCACAGGGAGCCCTCTGTTTGGGAACTCAAAAAAAAGTGCTCTGAGCATTGCATCCAGACAGCAGACCCACACACTCAGCTCCAGGACCATTTACATTTGGACCTACTGGGGCAGGCTCTGAGGAAAGGGGAAAGAGTCATCTTGTCCAGGTCTGATCTGTTCCATCTGCTACCCCCACAGCTCCCAGTGGAGTCAGGGCTTCAGAATGATTGATAGATAAATATCCTGGTTACCAAGACGCCTTGCCAGAGCCTCTGACACAACCTGTGACCTGCTGGCTCACTTGGGTGGAAAGAAAAGGGAGTTCACTCCTGTTAGTTGATAGAGTAGCATGAACAAATCACTTGAGCTTCATGACCTACACATGTGAGGTGCTGCTGCTGAACTGGAATTTAAAAACCAAGACAGCTCCTTCTGTATCTAGGAGTAGATAGACGATGAGTCACCTCAAAGTCCACTTTTGTTTCTGGGGAAATCACAGGAATGGTCCCTCTCCAGTTGTGACATCACTGAGGCACCCATGCCCCAGGAAAGACTGTAAGAGGATCTTTAGTTTTCTGTGTCACACAGTCTCCAGCACAGGATCCCAGGGAACTTCTTGAAGGGAAAGGAATAGCATCACAGCTCTGCAGCCCCAGGGTGAGGCACAATGCAGCCTTCTCAGAGATATGGAACGAGGCCCCCACCATACCAGCGTCCACCAGGCTGTGCAGGGCTCGTGTGCAACAGTGACACCACATGGCAGCAACAGAAACAACAGTGCTCTGGCTTGGATTCTCCAGCTCTTTCTCTCCCCTGGTGTCTGGAAGCAGAACCAGCTCCAGGTTCTTCAATCATTCAGGCAGTTTCTGCTCTTCCTACCAATGAAGACTGCTGAACACTCTAGTAGCTCACTAACAGTTAATCATACCTCCCTATCTCTACCAAGCTGTCAAGGAGGCCATTCCACTTTTGCATGCTCTGTCTTGTTTGATGATCACTAACATACCCACACTGTCTGAATTTTGCAGATAAGGATGTTTAGGGGTTAACAATTTCCCCCAAATCACATGTCCCAAATATATGGCAATGCTGGGATCTCAACCAAGCTTGTGTGACTGCAGGGTCCACACTCCTGCCCTCCACAAGGCCCCTCTTTGCCCGCAGCGGAAGCCAGAAAACACAAAGCATCTCAGGGTGCATTGCTTTCAGGCACTATCACCCTTTGGGTTTAGTCTGGTTAAAACTTCCCTGGAAACCCGTCCTTATCCGCACCTTCTCCAGTCACGTTTGGTTCACATGTGGATCAAAGACCATATGTGCTACATGGCATGGCTCTTCCTCCCCACCCTACCCCCATTTTGCTTAGCTGGTGCAAGAAACATGCCTAAGCAATCAGCATAACTTTAGAAAATCAATTTGTATTCTGTCAGCCTGAGTATCATTAACAACTTCTGCTAATACAGCAGTAATGAACATCTGGAAACACAGCAGCTGTTGGAGGAACGAGGTATAAAAAACACTAAGATGACAGCTTGTTTTTCATAAGTTAGATTGGCTCTGGGCAAATAGGAGAGGCAATGAACAAAAGGGGAACAAGAGAGAGAGGAGGAGAAGGGCGAGGGATTAGCAGGAATGCCCATGAACAGATTCACTGTGCAAAGGCACTCACTGCTTGAGCACCAGTGGCCTGCCTTCTCTGAGCCAGGCCCTGCCCAGGGTAAGGGATCCCAAGGATCCCCTGCCAGTCAGAGGCCAACAGTTCAGCTTATGGAGTCTCCGTGCAGGTGAGCACCAGGTGCTCAGAGAGCTCCCAGCAGGATGGATAGCTGGCTGAGCAGGCTGGGAAGTCTTCCCAGGCTGGAGACATTTAGGCCTGGCCTTGAAGCCTGAGTAAGGGTTTGTGATATGAGCAAAGGAAGGAAAAACTACTAGTGTGAGGGCAAGGAATCCCCAGGGGATCCTGGGGATGCTAGGTGTGGTCAGAGCAATGTCATTGGAGCAACAGGGACAGAGGCCAGTCATAGAAGGCCTGGGAGGCCCTGTAGGTGTGTGTGCATGGGTCCTAGAAGTAGAGGCTGGCATGGGTATTGTGAGAGTCCCATGAAAGGTGGGACCGAGTGACCATCCCCATGGGACACAATGTCTGAGGCACAGGTGGGCCTTTCCTCATCGAGCACCATGAGCACCCAGCAGGATTCAGCAAGCATCAGGGCAGAGGAGGTCTGCCTTCATGGGACCCACAGACAAGGAGCAAAATCAGCAGGCCAATGTGACACACACCCTGGGAAGGTGCTATTTCAGATGGAGTGACCTTGAGTGTTTTCTTAGAGAAGATTAGAGTGAGAAGGCACTTGAGGGCATAAAAGCATGACCCAAGTGACTTTAGGGGGAAGACGTGCTCCCAGAGGAGAAACCAGCATGGGCAAAGGCTTGGTGTGCTCTGGAGGACCCCAGGGCAGGTAAGAGGGAGGTTGGTTGGAGAAGAGAGGCCAGAGTAAAGGAGCACACTCAGGCCCACCTGCCATAACTCAGGCCCTGAGGACCATCTGACCCCACTGGAGAAAGCAGAGCTTGGGCACTTCTGGGTCTTTCCAGGGCTTCTCACTGAGAAGTGGGGCTGCTCCTTCTTCCCTGGGACTCCACTGTGTCTGCTCCTCATGTCTGCTTGGACATCTGGGATGGGTGGGGGCCCGCGGGGGAGGCCTTGAAGGGACAGGATTCCTCTGGGGTTTCTCTTTCCTTTGGTAAGGTCCCTCTTTGTTCAGTGGCCCAAGCCTTGGAGTCATCCTTCAGTGATTCACAGATTTAATCTAAAATGCATCAGCAGACCCTTGGCCTACACCAGCCCCATGCTGAGTGCCATCAAAGGAAGACTGTCTTGACATTTTTATAAGATATCTTTCCTTTACCAAAAGGATAAGTCTCAATTTTGAAAAATCAGAAAATGTAGGAAACACACACAAAAAAAAAAAACACAGGAAAAAAGTGTACATAATCCTACTTCACAGTATTTCAGTGTTTTCCTAAGTATATAGATGGACAGAAATACATACTCACAGTGTTTTGCTTCTGTGTTTGTCTTCATCTGTAGAAGCTGGTTTTTCTCCCCCTCAAAGTAGCATCACTATTTTGCAGTACAGAGCAGTGGGACAGGAAGGCATAGCAGACACTTTGGGACTCTTTGGAACCTCTGATTTGCAGGTTGATGATGGATCAATCAGCACACAGACCCAGGCCTTTGGGAGAGGGTGGAAGAGACACCTACCTCTGCCTCCTGAGATGTGAAATGAGGGTCACTTTCTTGGCCCCTGAACTACATTACCCTGGGGAAAGGCCCATCTCTACTAGTGACCTGGACTCAATGCCAGTGGTGAGAGCCCAGAGGTTCAACCTGAACCTCATCGCAGAAGCTGCCCTGGCCCAGTGCAACTTTGAGAAGCAGTGGCTGAGCATGGGAGAGTGAGCCCAAAAGAGCTACCCCCTGGGCAGGGAGGCACCCACAAAGGAATCCTCCCAGCAGGGCACTCTCCAGCCAGTGGATCAGCAGAGGGTGTGGGATGGGGATTCCCATAACAGCAGTGAAAGAGGGAGGAGACACGAGGTCTCTTTCACTTAGTGTCTAGACAACAGCATGATCTTTGCACTGTTTTGACTACTGTAGTTTTATAGTGAGCTTTGAAATCAGGAAGTGTCAGACCTCCCACTTTATTTTTCTTTTTCAACGTTTTGTTTTTGTTTTTGTTTTTGTTTTTAGCTAATGGTAATTACATATGAATTTGAGGATTGACTTTTCCATTTGTGCAAAAAAAGTTACTGGAATTTTGACAGGGATTACACTCAATCTGTAGATGGCTTTGGGGACCATTGCCAGCTTAGTAATATTGTCTTCCAATCCTTGGATATGGATGTCTTCCCATTTAATGAGACCCTCTTAAATTTCTTTAAGCAATGTTTTATAGTTTCATTGTACAAGTGTGCAAGTCTTTCTACCTCCTTGGTTAAATTTATTCTTAGGTATTTTATTCTTTTGGATGCTATTGTAAATGGAACTTTTCTCTTAATTTCTTTTCAAATTGTTCATGGCTGGTATGTAAAATCACAACTGATTTTTGTGTGTTGATCTTGTACCCAGTAACTGCAGAATTTAGAACTCTAGTAGTTATTTTGTAGATTCTTTGGTATTTTCAATATATAGAATTATGTCATCTGCAAATAGAGATACTTTTCTCTTTTGCAATTTGGATGCCTTTTATTTCTTTGTCTTGTTTAAATGCTCTGGCTAGGACTTGCAGTACAGTGTTGAATAGAATTGGCAAAAGCAGACATTCTTATCCTGCTCCTAATCTTAGAGGAAAAGCTTTCCATCTTTCATCATTGGGTATGATGTTGACTGTGGGTTTTTCACAAATGCCTTTTATCATGTGAAGGAAATTCCCTTCTATCCCTACTTTGTTGAGTGTTTTTATCATGAAAGGTTTTGAATTTTTTCAAGTGCCTTTTTTGCATCTATTAAGATGCATGTGGGTTTTTTTTTTCTCTTCATTCTATTAATGTAGTATATTACATTGATTGATTGTCTTATGTTGAGTCGCCACTGCATTCTGGGGATAAATCTCACTTGGTCTGATAGATAATCCTTTTAATGTACTGTTGGATTTTGTTTTCTTGTATTTTGGCAGGGAAAGTTTGTGTCTACACTCATAAGACATATAGGTCTATAGTTTTCTTGTGGTATTTTTGTCTAGCTTTGGTATCAGGGCCTTATAGAATATGTTAGAAAGTTGTTAAGGATTGAATTGTGTCCCTCCCCCCCCCCAAATTCATATGTTGAAGACTTAACCCCTAATGTAACTGTATTTGGATATAGGGACTTTAAGAATATGATTAAGTTTATATGAGGTCATAAGGATGGGGCCCTAATCCAATAGGACTGGTGTCCTTATAAGAAGAGGAGGAGACACCAGAGAGAGGAAAGCCCACATGAGGACACAGGAAGGCAGCTGTCTACAAACCAAGAATAAAGGTCTTACCAGAAATCATGCCTTCTGGTGTTTTAATCTTGCATTTCTAGCCTGTAGAACTGTGGCAAAATAAATAGCTATTATATAAGCCACCAAATCCGTGGCATCATATTATGGCAGCTGGATCTGACTAATTCAGAAGTGTTTTCTGTTTTTCTAATTTTTGAGTTTGAGTAGAAGTTGTGTTAACTTATTAACTTTTTAAATATTTATTTATTTATTTTGAGAGAAAGAGAGAAAGAGAGAATGAACAGAGAGAATCCCAAGGAGGCTCTGCGCTGTCAGCTCAGAGCTTGACACAGGGCTCCATCCCACAAACCATGAGATCATGACCTGAGCCAAAATCAAGAGTTGGGCACTTAACCAATGGAGCCAACCCAGGTGCCCCAGAAGCGGTGTGAATTTTTTTAAAAAAATACTTAGTAAAATTCACCACTGAAGGTATCTGATCATGGACTTTTCTTTGTTGAGAGGTTTTTTATTATTGATTCAATTTCTTTACTCATTATAAGTCTGGTAAGATTTTATATTTCACCTTTAGTCAGTTTTGACAATTTGTGTGTTTCTAAAAAAATGAGTCCCTTTCATCTAGATTACCTAGGACAATTATGATGATGATGATGACAGTGATGATGATGACGATGTTAGGGTATAATTATTTATGGTATTCCCTTATAATCCTTTTAGTTTATGTATGGTTGGTATAATGTCCCCCCTTTAATTTATGATTTTAGTTATTTATGTCTTCTTTGTTCTCAGTCAGTCTCACTAAAGGTCTGCCAATTTTGTTGATCTTTTCAATGAACCAACCTTTGGCTTTGATCTTTTCTAATGTTCTTCTACTCTCTCCTTCATTTATCTCCACTCTAACTTTTATTATTCCTTTTCTTCTGCTAGCTTTGGGTTAGTTTGATTTTATTTTGCTAGTTATTTAAGGAGTAAAGTTATCTTGGTGATTTGAAAATTTTATTCTTCTTTAATATGCATTTACAGCTATAAATTTCCCTCTGAGCACTGCTTTAACTGCATCCTATATGTTTTGATGTGTTGTACTCCTGTTTTCATTCATCTCAAAGTGCTATGTAATTTCTCTAGTTATATCTTCTTTCACACATTGGTTATTTAAGGGTGTGTTGTGTAATTTCCATGAATGTGCTTCTTTTCCAATTTTCCTTCTGTTATCAATTTTTAGCTCCATTCCATTATACTCCTATGATGTCAATATTTTAATATGTATTGATAATTAATTGTTTTATGGCCCAAATGTGGTCTATCCTAGAGAGAGTTTCAAAGGCACTTGAGAAGAATGTGTATTCTTTTGTTGGGTGGAGAGTCTTTATATGTCTCATATAAAGGTCTGGTTGGCTTATGGTATTATTTAAGTCCTCTGGTTTCCTTATTGATCTTCTGTCTAGATGTTCTATTATTGAAAGTCAAGTATTGAAGTCTCCTATTATTATTATAGAGCTGTCTGTTTTTCTCTTCAATTTTGTCAATATTTGCTTCATATACTCAGGGCTTTATTGTTTGTTGTGTACATGTTTATAATTCTTCCATCTAATGTTCTTCCTTGTCTCTTTGTAATAATTTTTTACTTAAAATCTGTTGATGTCTGACATTAGTATAGCCACTCCAACTCTCTTTTTCTTTCCTTTTACTTTCAACTTATTTGTCTTTGAGTTTAAAGGGATTCTATTGTAAGCAGCATACAATTGGACTTTGTGTGTGTGTGTGTGCGTGTGTGTGTGTGTGTGTGTGTGTTTTAATCTATTCTGCAAATCTCCTTTAATTGATGAGCTTAATCCATTTACACTTAAAGTGATTATGATAGTGAAGGACTTACTTCTGCCATTTTGCTACGTTTGTGTCTTATATAATTTTTTTCTCAATTTCACCTCCTTTTGTGTTTGATGTTTTTTTTTCCAGTGTAACTCCATGACTCTCTTCATTTACTTCTTACATACTTTTTATTTATTTTCTTAGTGGCTAGCATGGAGATTAAGTTAATATTCTACATTTATAACACTATTTTTAATTGATACCAGCTTACTTTCAATAGTACATCTCAATTCTGATCCTAGCCTACTCTATCACCCTTTGCATTAATATTGTCATAAATTACACCTTTATACATTGTGTGCTTATTAAGACAGATTTATACTCATTGTTTTATGCACCTGTCTTTTAAACCACATTGAAAGCAAAAAAAAAAAAAAAAAGCAACAGTATTAACTCTTGTATTTACCAATCTGGTTATGTTTACTGGAATTTTTACTTCTTCACACAGCTTCGAGTCACCTTCTGTGTGCTTTCATTTCAACCTGCAGTACTCTTTTTTAGCATTTCTTGGAGGTCAGGTCTACTAGCAGCAAACTGTATTATATTTCGTTTATCTAAGAATGTCTTGCTTTTTCATTTTTGAAGGATCATTTTACCAGATATAGAATTCTTGGGTAACAGTTTTTCTCTTTCAGTTATATAACCCCACTGCCTTCTGGTCACTGTAGTTTCTGATAAGAAGATAGATGTTAATCTTATTGATTATTCTTCATACCTGACAACTTGTTTCTCTCTTGATGCTTTTCTCTTTGCCTTTACCTTTTGACAGATTGATTATAATGTGTCTCAGTGTGGCTCTCTTTAAGTTTCTCCTGCTTGAATTTCCTTAAATTTTTTGCATGTGCAGATTTATGTGTTTCCTCAAATATGAGGAATTTTCAGCTATTATTTCCTCAAATATCATTTTGCCCCTTTCTGTCTCTCTCTCATGCTCTCACTCTCGCTCTCACTCTCACTCTTGCTCTCACTCCTGCTCTTGCTTTCTTCTTCTGGGATTCCCATAATGTGCATATTGGCCTGTCTGGTGATGTCTTATTGGTTCTTCAGGCTCTATTTATTGTCTTTTTTCTTTCTGCTCCTCAGACTGGGTAATTTCAATTGACCTGTCTCTAAGTTTACTGATACCTTCTTCTGCCACTCAGATCTGTGGAAATTCTCTAGTGGAATGTTTACTCTAGTAATTGTACTTTTCAGCTCCAGAGTTTCTATTTGGTTCCTACTTGTAATTTCTATCTCTTTATTGATATTCCCCAATTGTTCATACAACATTCTTCTCATTCCTTTAATTTTTTGACCACGGTTTTCTTCAACTCTTTTAGTATATATAAGATAGTTAAAGTCTTTGCCTCATAAGCTCAATGTCTGAGCTTTCATAGGGATGGTTTCTAACAATTTTTTTTCCTGTTGAGAATTAGACATTTTGAATATTTTAATATAGTATAAATCTGGAAGTCAGATTCTCCTACCTCCCCAGGGATTGCTGTTTTTGTTTGCTGGGGATGAAGCCATCTATTTGTTTACTGACATTTCTAAACTATTTTTGCAAAATCTATATTCTTTGTTGAGTGTGGTCAGTGAAGTCTCTGTTCTGTTATCTCACGGTCAGACAGTCACCTAATAGAGGCTTCCTTGAATACCTGAGTCCAATAAGAAAAGAAACAAATAAACAAAAAAGATGTTGTTCTGTCTTTTTAAGTTATTTCAACAGATGCTACCCAGAATGCTGCTTCAGCCAAAGGAGTTGAAACAATGGCCAGCATTTATGTTGGCCCTTCAGTTACTCATCAAGACAGAACAAAACACACAACCCTATTTTTGGAGGGCAAAGTTTATTGCCTTCTCTGGCACCAGCAAGCACCCCAGAAAGGCAGACCATCTTCTTATGGCTACATGCCTTGAAGCTAGGGAATGGAGAAAGGTAGTTGCTACACAAACACCAAAATTTACCAGACCCTTTCTTTACCAAGCACTTCCGTGGATTCAACAAGGATTTGACTCTATTCCAGAGTTCCAAAATAGTTGATTCTGACGATTCATGCTAGTTCAATGATTGTTTTGTTGGAAGGACCAACTCCTGGAACTTTCCATTCTGCCATCTTGTATAACATTGAACTAGTTGTTTATCTACCATTTTGTGGATCGCTTTTCTACTTTTTCCATGGATGTTACTATGTTCTGTCTTTGTCTCTATTTTGGTGTAAATTTTTATCATTTATACTCACTTGAGAAATCATCTATTGAGCTGTATTAATTTCTTAACCCCTTTCAATCTCATCCACATCTGATATACTTCCTCCTTCCTAGTCCCCTCTGCTTTAGGTTCCTCCTTCTTCTCCATCATAAAGATGCAATGCTTTCTTTAGGAGAATCAGATTAAACATATAGTAAAAGGTTTTGTTTTCTAATTATAGTTCGATTTCCAAAATCTTGCAGACTCCTTTTTATTAACTAGACCAAATCCAAATATATCCCTGAGTTGATCACACTCCACTCACTTGCATTCCAGGAGAGTTTCCTGGGTGTTTGAGGAAAGGAGCTCCTGTGTGGGGGAGTGCGGACTTCACATTAACCTGGGGTCTGCCTACAGGGAGCCATACTGCCTGCAACGCCATCCATCATGTATATCCTTGTAAAACACATGGGGGCCAGCAGGACCAGCTAGCAATTTATCTCTTTTGTTGAGAGTTTCCCAAAGAATTAGTTCTGGCACTTATTTATGGCTCAGGGTTTTTAATTCACTAATTTCTGTTCCTATCTATTAATTCCTTTGTCCTGTCTTTTTAAAGTTTACTTTATTCTTCTCTTTTTAAGTTAAACTGGAAACTTACTTTATTTATTTCTCTTTTCTGCCTAACATTGAAGGCATTTAAGGTCATGAATTTCTTCATTATAACCTTGACAGATATCCTAGGTCTTGATATATAGGGTTTTCAAATTGCTGTTTTCTTAGTATTTAGCAATTGTAGTTTCAAATTACTCTTTGATTCAAAAGTTACTTAGGAAATGATTGCACTATTTTTATGTTTGTTTAGTTTTCTCAAGGATGGGGTTTGTTTTGTTCTGTTTTGTTTTTACTTTCTTATTACTTTCCATTTTCAATGCGCTGGGTCAAAGTACTGACCTGTACAATTTCTATTAGGAGGCAGTTACTGGAAAATTTTCCTCGCCTGTTGCCTAACGAGTGAAATGTTTTTGTAAGTGTCCTGTGAGCACAAGAAAAGAACACGGCTTCTCGGTCTGAAGGACACAGGTTTGATATGTAGAACTCATGTCATGCCACTGATTGTACCACTAGTGTCTCCATGTCCTTATTGATGTATCCCGCACTCAGAGAGCTGTGTTACAGTTTTTCACTATTATTGTGTTTTTTCCACATTTTCTGTGCATCCGTGGGTGCGTCTGCAGGGGCTGTTGTCAGCCAAGGGGCCTGACGGTACTCTGGAATGCTTTTGTTACAGAGAAATACAGTGGGAAAAGGTCACTAAGCAAAGGAAAGGTAGCACATCCAGGGACGGTGGCAGGAGCCCCTGTGTGCCCTGTGGAGCCCAACCTGCCCATCCAAGGGACACTTTAGCCTGCCACCTGCTATTCACAGGACATCCTTAGGCTGCTTTGTGTTCCAATTCTGGGTCATGGCCAGCATGTTAGCAGATTTTACAGTTTCCATTGTTTTGGACAACCAGTCCACAGGAACTGTTTGGGAAGTTGTACAGAAGTATGACACCAAGTTAAAGAAATTGAATTATATAACTAACCCCTGCTTAAAACCCATCTTCCCTCCATTCTGCCCCTTTACGGCTTTAGCTTCTGTGTTGCTTAGAAGCAGAACTAAGGAGGTTGAAGAGGAAGTTTCCATTGTGACTTTCAAAGACCTTCTGGTTTTTCTCACATTTCTGTCATATAGGGCTCAGTAAATTACTCTAGCTCTAGACAGTGTCCACTGACTAATCCGGCGTAAGATGAAAAAGAGTTTTACATCTTTATTCCCTCCACTCCTCCTTCCTCCTTTCTTCTAGTTTTGTAATTCTTGAGTCAATTTCTCTTTGTTTTCATTACCACTAGTATCTTTTAGAGACTTGTATTGAACCAGTAATGCATGCATCACAAATAAAACAGGAAAACACAAATTAGGAGCATGATGGAATACCCCTATGCTTCCAACATGCTGGCAAACATTAACTCAGCAAGCATGTGGAGACACGGGAACTCTCAGACACGTCAGACACCAGCATACTAGCTGGAGCACAAAATAGTGTAACCACTTTGAAAAACAGTTTGGCTTTATCTAGTGAAATTAAAAACATGTTTATCTATGACCTAGAAATTCCATTTCTAGGTATATATCCCAGAGGAATGTGAGCCCATGCGTACACATACAAGAATAATCAAAGCAGAAATATACATATTACTCAAATATTGGACATAATCCGTATGACCATCAAAAGTGAAATGGATAAGTGAATTCAGATATATTCACACAATGGAATGCCTCAAAATAAATTAACTGCAGCCTATGCAACTTTCAGAAACATAATGTCAGGTAGAAGGATATAAAAGAATACGGGGCACCTGGGTGGCTCAGTCAGTTGAGCATCTGACTCTTCATTTCAGCTCAGGTCATGATCTCATGTTTCATGGGTTCGAGCCCCACATCCGGCCCTGTGCTGGCAGTGTGGAGCTGGCTTGGGATTCACTCTATCTCTCCCTCTCTGTCTGCCCCTACTCCACTTGCTCTCTCTGTCTCTCTCAAAATGAATAAACTTCAAAAAATTTTTTAAAGAATATAGGTAGCACTGTACACAATCTCCAATTCAAATCCCCACCTCCAAACTCCAGTCTCCTATGTCCAACTACCTACCCACCATTTCCATTGCATTTCATATTCAATGCACACAATCTGAATTCTTAACCTTTCCCCTCAAAGCCTGTCCTGCCCACCACCATGGTTTTTGGCAATTCCACAGTTCCAGTGCTCAGGACAAATACCTTGGAGTCATCCTTGCTTCCTTTCTTCTTTTTAATGTCTAAATCTAATGTCTACTGGATCCACCTAAAATTCTGTCCAGAATCCAGCCATCAAGTCCTCTACTGAATGCTGGTCCAGGCTACCACCATCTCTTACTGTGCCAATACAACAGTGCCTTTGGGTATCCCTGCTTCCCCCAACACTGGCAAGACTCATCGGCCCAACATGTTCTGGTGATTTCTATTCTGCTCCTTGCTCACCCTGCTCTAGCCCTCTGGCTTCCTTCCTAGGCCTTCAACATGCCAAGCAGTCTTGCCACAGGGCTTTTACACCTCTGTTCCCTCCACTTGGAACAGTCTTCCCCATGTGTTTCTCCCCACTGCTTTCTTCAGTCTGTGTGCATGTTTCAACCTCTTTGGAAGGTTGAGGCCTTTGGGGAACACCTTATATAAAACGTCTCTATTCATCTTCCCCTTGGCATTCCCACCCCTGGGACACTCACCAGTTTCTGACATTTTCTGTCACTTACTGTTTACTGTCTTCCCCAGCCCACTACCATTTCTAGAACATTAACTCCATGATGACAAGGATGTTTTTCTGTTTTCTGCATTGTTATGTCTAACATGCCCAGAACACTGCCTGGCAAACAGTATGCACTTACTTTAGCACAGGGTCCCTAGGAATCAGAGCCTGCGGTCACACATATGTGCTAATACTTGAAGGGAGCAATAGTGAGGGGAAAAAGTGAGCCAGGGAAGGAGAGAGAGCAAAGCCTGTCAGCACACAGCCAAGTAGGACACAGCTAGAGAACACAGAGTGGCCCCAGGAAGGGGAGGCACAGCACGTCACCTGCCTGCCTCTCTCACTGGCCAACATCCATCCCTTGGAGCACTGATTTGCCTTCTTCCCCCTCCCTCTCCAAACAGCCCCTGCGGGTCCACTGAGTCAGATCTGGGCAGAGAGATGTAGGTAGGATCCAGGGGTGACTCGCCCTCAGCCCCAAGGAGGCCCACACAGTATGAGGAGATGGGTCACCACAGTGGTTCTGTGCCCCATGGTAGTGGCCTTACTACCACAGAAAGTCTAAGAGCCATCACTAGGACCATTCCAGCCAGGAAGTAAGGCAAGTGGCCAAGTCCAGGAAGATCTCAGCCCAAGCCAACCACGTGGGATGAAGAAACTGGGCCTGGTAGAGCACTCACTATATTTACCGAAATGAATTCTACCTTCCCCAGCTGATCTGGAATACCACTGTAACATGTAATAAATTAGTGGAGTCACTTATTTTTAGTCATTCTTTTACATTATATATTCTATCTTACATTATTTTTATAGATGTTTTATTCTGTTTTGTGCTCTTATTTATAATAATTAACATAACTCAGCGCATGGTTTAATGGTTTGTAAAGTCAGGCTTGATTGCATACTGCTAGCACATTCAGGCCATGATTTCCCATTTTGTTTGCATATTCCTCCATGGACAGCGGGAATCTGATACTGTACCCAAAACAAGGTGAATGATTCTTCTTGGACCCCCTCACTTTCCACAAGGGTGTCTGCATGGCCTCTCTCTCAGATCTCACGTGGAAGGCTGATGGCTGGTGGCTGAGGCACCTGTGTAGAGGGGCAGAGCCAGGCCCCAGGGAGTCCCACCAGATGGACTTCACCTTTCCCCGCACTTCCTTGCCCTTGGGGCATCACAGCCAGCCGTGGGGAAGGTCTGGGCCAGGATCTGGTCATGTGGCCCACTACAGGTCCCAAGGCTTCCCTGAAGGTGCGTTGGGGTGTCCAGTAGTACCATTGTACACTTAGTCACACAACGTCCCAGCAGGTGTCAATAACATCAACAGCATCGAGTGTGGTAACCTGCAGTGAAGTAACCAGGACTAGGGCAACCTAGGGAGGGTGGCCCCAGAGCCGTCCTTTCACAGACCCGGCTGGGGAGAAGTACCATGAAGGCCAGGGCCGGCAGAAGGGTGTGGAAGGACCAAGACTGGCCAGGTCTGCAGTCAAGGAGCAGGGCACAGCATGGGGCACAGAGACCTCAGGGATGACCACACTGGCCAGCCAGCTCAGGCAGGACAGAGAGTGTTCCTGGGGTAAAACCAGCTCTCTGTGTCATGCACAGAAATGAGGAGGACTCTGTGGAAGGTGAGCATGCCCCAGAGCCCAGAACCTGAGGAGGGAGGGCAGGCCCAGGCTGAGAGCGTGGGGCAGGAAGTGTGAGCATGGGCCATAGGGCAGCCCGCCTGCACCCACTCCACATTCTTATTGACCTTGTCCCAGGCCCAGTGAGTCGGTCTCCATTTTGTAATTACTGTATTGTCTGAGGTCTTGTAAATAGCCTTGAATCCTTTGTGGGAAGAAGAATGGCATTCATTAATTAACAAATTCATTAGCAAGTCCTTTCCATCCATTCTTATACCTGGGCCTGCCCATTGGCACAGCACCCACCTTGGGCATCCTACAGGTGGGGAGGGGGCAGCTTTAGGGAGAAGGCCATGTGCAGACAGGCAGGGCAGCCCCACTTGGAGACCCTGGCAGCCATCCTGCCTTACATGGCCTCTCCCTGAGGCCTGTGGGCAGAAGACAGAAGCCTGGAGCTGTGGAACTAGGTACCACCCTCAGGGCATCCTGGTTCCCTGAGTGTCCCCCACCTGCTCTGTGCCCTATCAGCAGGACAGTCCCACTTCCCCCCTCCACTTCTTCCCAAACAACATGCCCCACCCCATGGTCATCATGGCACCTGGGCCCACAGAGGCTGTGTAGTTGGGCCGAGCTCAGCAGGCACAGGGCACACTCCTTGGTGTCCTAAGCCTCAGCCACCATCAGGGACCACGGGGACAGCCCGTACATTGGTCCCTCCCCAACACTATAGTCAGGGCAGGCATGGCCTCCATTTGCCCCTGCAGACCCACTTGCCCTGCAGCTTCCTGTTGGACCTGAGGACTTTGCCAGAGGCTGGAGACAGAAAGAAGCAGGTCAGACCAGGCTGGTGTCCTCTGGCTCTCTCCCTGCCAGGCCACAGTAGGCAGGGCTATGACCTCTACCTGCAACCATGGCCTGTGTGAGCAGCCCTTTCCTACAACCAGAGCCTTCCCCAGGTTCTGCATGGCCCCCAACTCAGGCCTCCATGGTGACAGTTCCTATGGTCTTTATGCTCCCTGGTCAGTCAGGATCAGTGGGCCATTACCTGTCTGGACCCTTTCCTGAACATCCTTTTCATTCAAAGCTGGCTCAGACAAGGCTCCTTATTGGAAAGGGAGAGAAATATGCATAAGTCCCCTTAAGTGCTATGTCAGAGGTCCCCCCACCATCCTCAGATCGATGACTTACTGAGAGGACAAGCTGTTATACACACAGGTATGGTCTATCACAGTGAAAGGACATAGACAAAAACCAGCAGAGGGAAAAGGCCCCCAGGAGAAGCTCAGGAGAAACCAGGCACAAGCTTCCAGGGGTCTTCTCCCAACAGTGTCACACAGGGACACGCTGAACTCCCCCAGCAACAATGCAGAAATACGTGCAAAGTTCCAACCATGGAAGTTCACCTGAGCCCTGTGTCCAGAGTTTGATGGGGGGTCAGTCACATAAGTCTGCAACACGTACATGACTGACTCCAGCCCCCTCCTGGAGGAAACCCAGGCACTGGCTATGAATCACACTGTCTGCATAAACTTATCTTGCCCAACCGGTAAAGCATGGCCCAAGGCCTCAGGCATGCAAAACACTCTTACCAGACAGAATATTCTAAAATCTCTGGAGACAGGCCTTTATTTGGAATGGGTAGGGTTTGAGCAACCCAGACCTGCTGACTTAACCCTTTCCTACCCAGCCACAAAGCAGAGTAAGGAGGAGCACCTGGGGGACTCAGTTGGTTAAGAATCAGACTCTTGATTTTCACTGAGGTCATGATCTCACAGTTCGTGAGATCAAGCCCCACATTGGGCTCTGCGCTGACAGTGAGGAGCCTGCTTGGGATTCTCTCTATCCCTCTCTATCAAAATAAATAAATAAATAAACTTTTACAAAAGGAGAATAAGGGTAAAGTACTTCACAGAGCTCAGGGCTAGGCTGCTGGCTGGGCTGCCAGCTGGGCCTCCAGGGAAGCAGACTAGAACAGGAAAGTTCTCAGGCATCGAGGTTCTCTCCTCCCTCTTGCAGGGGCCTCCTGGTCTCTTTTCCTGCTTCTTCCTATCTCTGTTTCTTTGTCTTCCTTCTCTTCTCTTCCTCCATCCTCTCCCCTCCATTCTGTCTCTCTTTTTCTCTCTCCCCAGCCCCTCCCAACACCTTCCTCTTCTACAGGTGTATGAGCCAAAGGTAGTTGCCCCAGGCCACCTGCCCTACATGCTCTCTTGGTTCAAGTACAGTCACAGTCTTCTGGAGCTCAGTTCCAAGGGATGGGGAAAGAAATCTGACTGGTCCAGCTTGAGCCAGGTGCTCACACCTGCTCCAGTCAGCCACAGCCAGAGAAGTGGGGTACAGAGAAAAGTGATGTGGGCTGGGAGGACTCCTCACATCCATCCACTCCACAGGTGCAGTGCTCTGCACCCACAGTGGAAGGTGAGACACTGGGGCTCACACAGCTAGTAGAGAGAAAATGCACATGTGGAAAGAAGAGCCTGGGGAGGCCATACTGCCCTTTGTAGCCAGACAAGCCATCAGCACAGCACCCTGGAACTGGTCTTTTTAATAAAGGCCTGAAGAAGCCTAAAATAATCTCAATCTAAAATGATTTGGCCTCATTGCCAAATAAGAAATGTGTTGAGCTGATGCTGCAGCTAAGTCCCCTAGGTAGACATAACTGGTCTCGGAGAAAGGGGACAGGAGCAAAGGAGGCACCTTAGCAAAAGAGACAGGGCTGCAGACCCCTTGTCTTTTGATCCCGCATTACTAGGACCCCTCAGAGGTGACTCTGTCTGTGCTTCATGGAACAAAAAGGACACAAGTGATCACCGTCCCCCGCCCCTGGAAGATCCTCACCTTGCAGGAAGAAGGAGGCTGGGTAATGAGGCGGGCAAGGGCCTGTGCTGGCCATGGCCATGAGACTAGATGCCAGGAGCATTTTCTTTGGCCTGTGTGCAGATGGGGTGGGGGGCACTGATGTTCTTTAGGGAGAGGGAGGAGGAGAGCCAGAGCGCAGAGGCAGCGCACTGGGACCCAGCCAGCAGACTTACAGAGCACTGTTGCAGGACCTGTGACATGGTGTGGCAGGACCAGGAAGCATGTGGTACACTTGGACACAGGACAAACTCCACAGGTTGAGTATGCCTGGGGGCAGCCAAAAGCAGGGAGGTCTCCTCCCAAAAAGGTATATGGAGGCTCAAGCCCATAGCTGGACAAATAAAAGTGGGAACACCTGTTTGCATGTCTTTGCTGGAGAGGTGGGCATGTGACAGCTTGCCCAACTCCTGTCCCTGAAGCACCTTGTCCGCTTGCTCACTCCAGCTTCTCCACTATGGAAACCCAGTCTCAAGAATCATCCTGTTAGCTCTCACAGTGGCAGACAAGACTGGTATTAGATGAAAGGCTATTTCCCCCAGGAAATGTATTGTTGAACATACTGAGACCAGAGGATGGGAGCTCTTACAGTGGCCTGTCCACAGTGAGAAGACAAGGGAGCAATGCTGGGGGCTACAGGGTCCTTCCGTCTGCCCACAGGAGCAAGCCTGGCTCCCACCCAGCCAGAGAGCAACAGAGAGTACATCCAGAGTGCACTTGTCCATCATGGTCCCACTGGCTCCCCAAATACTTCTGTGCACCCGATGCAGGGATGCTGGGCCTCCCAGGAGCCAGGGTCATACTCAGCATACATTTCCACATCACCATCTTTCTCGCCTCTTCCCCCAGGCTAGGCATTTAACCCCCCTGAGTTGCTGTTTATCCATCAGTAAAATGGATAGAATAATATCAATCTCACCAGGGTGTTATTTAGACTTATTTATTAATGCTGGCAATATACTCAGAGCCCTTAAGATTAAAGCAATAGATCACCAGGAAATATTATCGCATCCTGTTGCCATAGAGATGGTTCCATTCTCCTGGCTCCTCCTTGGAGCCCCGCTGCAGCATTAGGCTCCAAGGGTCTGGAGAGCAGAGCTACACCAGCCAGGACATTAACACTAACAACAGTGATAATTAAATTACACAGAGAGGAAGCCCATGAAATATGTATGGGAGAGAAATGGATTTGATTCATTTAGGCAAATGGGCATGTTTTCCCATTAGAAATGGCTCCCCAGAGCCCGCGTCTGGCTCTCTACAGCACGCCTTCCTTTAGACAAGGCAGGGGAACTGGGAAGTTTGGGTAGGAGGCTAAGTTGGAAGCAGAGGTGGGACAGAGATCCCAATACAATCTTCCTGAAAGCAACAGCCACTGCTGGAGCCCAGAGCTGTGGTGGCGTCTCTGAGTGCAGAAGTCCTATGGGTTTGACCCTCCTCTACCACTCACAAGCAACTTCCCTAACTTTCCAGTTGCCTCTCACATAAGGTGGGGGTGGTTGGGGGCAGGAGGGTGACCCAGGATTGTTGGAATGATTCAAGGACAGGAATGAGGCACTGGCCTCCTTCACCAGTGACCCCTGAGGGAATGGGGTCGCCCACCCCTGTGGTGCACAGAGGGGCTCCAGGTCTCAGAAACGAGTCAGCAAAGTTCTCTACATGTTGTCGGCTCTCCAGTTCACTGTTCCACAGGAGCGGGGGCAGCCACATGAACTGGGCCACGATGCAGAAGCACTGAAGCTACAATTCCAACCACATCTCCCAACCCTCCCTCATGCAGCCCATCATCCTCACCCTCTAGGCCATCCCAGTCTGGGTCACCCCTTCCAGGAGCTGTGTCCACCCTGAGTGGCCCTCCATAGCAGAGGCCCTGGGGACAGGGACCAGCAGTCTCTCCTTCATGCTCTCTTCCTGTCCAGCTTGGAAGTGAATCTTGGCTACAACTCTCTGAGCCCAGAAATAGAAACAGGTCACTGCCCAGTTTGGAGCTGGGGGATGCCTGAGGGAAGCCTGAGGGAAGTCTGATACCAAAGGCCTGGTTCCCTGAAGGGAGGGACTGGAAGCCCCAGCTTTGAGCCAGATGCACAGTGAGTACTTAGTGAATCCAGTATAGCCCCAGCGACCCTAAGAGGAATGCCCCACACTCCCCACCTCTGCCTACTGTCGACGGCCTTTCCCGAGCTAGCTTGGTTCAGTCCCTGTGGGCCAGGCACAGACAGACAACAGACATACAAGTCAACCCTGAGGGCTTCCTCTCTCCAACAACGGCAATACCATGGGCACCTGGGAAGATGGCTGGATGTGTCCTGAGCCACTGCCCTCCTTTCTTGGCTGTGGTCTCCTCTCAAGGTCTCCCCCTTCCAAAAGGACAGAAGAGCTCCACTATCTGTCATTTATACTGTGCTGTGAATTTAATCCCCATGATAATAACAAGAGCCAGTAGTATTTAGTGAGTACAGTGCGTGCAAAGCATGCTCTCCTGAACCCGAGAGCCCCTTGAGGCAGCTGGTGTTAACTATGCCCATTTCACAGATGAGGAAACTGGGGCTCAGTGAGCTTAGTCATTAGTTCACAGTCACAGAGCATGTCATCAGGGACAGGATTCAGACCCAGCATGTTCCCCTCTCCTGGGAAACTTGTGTTCTTAACCACATTGCTCATCATTGCAGCAAGGGCTCTTTGTGCAGAGATGGGTGGGGGCGGGTGTCCTGACTTTGCCCCTTTGCACCCCACCTCCCTAGAAGTTTTATAGAGCTCTCTTTTAACTGTGTGCCCTGTAATATCCAGGGGAGAACAGCTCTCAGCTCTCAGGCCTCCCGGGGTAACATCAGTAAGGAGCCTGGGTCTCACAGACACAAACAGAGAAGGTCAGGGAGGAGCCCGCCCCAGGAGCTGCCACCAAGCAGCCATCTGAAGTCCCCAGGGCATCCCTTCCATGGGAAGTCATACCAGGGCCTGAGTCTGGTGTCATCCTGGATGGCTCACCTCAGTTAGGCTTTGTGTTTCCCCCTCAGACCAGGAGCTCCTCATAGGCAGGGACAGAGCCTTATTCATTTGAGGCCTGGACCACACCACACCCCTCCCCCAAAACACACACACAGAGTCAAACCAGCTTCATCTTCATCTGATGCCAAGCCCAGAGTTTTCTGGGCCCACTTTACTAAGGCTCAGAAAGATTAGCAGAGCCCCTGCCACGAAGACACTAGGCCCTTATTCCTGTAGCTCTGGGCATTAACAAGTAGAGTGCTCGTGCCCTTGCACAGCAAAGTTCATCTCAGCAGGGTCCCTTCTCCCCTTGCAATGTCCCAGGCACTGTCCCAGGCATGGAGGAGACCCAGGGAACAAAACAAACCCCAGCCCTCATGAAGTCCATAAATCTACACCAATGGCATTGTGCTCAGGACCGGGGAGGGGGTGGGAGAAGGGGGTCCTCACTAAGAAGGTAATAGCTAAGCAAGCATCTGAAAGGTGTCTTGGAGCTGACCACGGGGCATCAGGAAATAAGAGTGATCCAGACAAGGACACAGCACGTGCCAAGGCCCTGAGGCTCAACCTTCTCGCTATGTACAGGTAAATGGAAGACATCTTGTTGATCTCCTGGCGGTCAGATGGTGGCCTGGCACTTGCCAGCTACTTTTAGAGTTATCCACAACCATCTGACAACCATTTTGCTCTTAAGAAAACTGAGACTCAGAGACCTCATATGGCTTTCTAAAGGTCATTCACTAGTGTGTATGACTTGATCACTGGTCTGCCTGGTTCCAAAGCTTGTGTCTGTCCACATGCCCTCCTGAATGCCAAGGGTCCAGCTTGCCACGGGCTCACCCAGCAGGCCTCGGCTTTGATGTTCCTCCTGGGGAATGAATGAATAAATGAGTGAATGAACTAACCAACACCAAGATACCCCTTCCATGTGGCGGTCTCCTGACCCCTGCTGGCAGGAGAAGCAGCCTGGCTGGGCAGGGGATTGGCTCTGGGGCCATGGCCGGCTGAGCCTGGAGTCCAGCCTGCTGCCCCATAGCCTCAGGCCAAACCTACGGAAGCAGAACAGTGACCCCAGGTCACTCCCCTTTGCCCAGCTCCAGGCCCAGGATAGGCATATTGGGTTGACCAGCAGAGGCTACACACAGACACCCACTCTTGTCTCCCAAGTTGTTCTGATCCACCCTGTACCGCAGTCCTTGAAGAGTGGCATCAAGGAAAAGCATCAGAACCCCTAGGGCCACCCCTGCCCACCTCTCTAGGCATCCCATCTCCCTCCTTCACCCTTTGGGTCCCAGCCACACAAGGCTTCTGCTGGTTCCCTGCAAAAGGCCACTCAGCCAGGCACTGGGTGTGGCATCCCTCTGCCTAACATGCTCTGCATGAGCACTCTTACTTCTGAGACTCAGCTCAAATGCTGCCTCCCCCAGGTGGCCCCCTGACCCCCAAGCTCCATCAACATCCCCTTGGGGGCTCTGCCCACCATGGGTTGACCACACGTTATGACCACAGTACCCAGTGTTGACCTCGTCCTGGAAGCAGCCCCTGACAGTGCATCCCGGTGCCCTCTGTACCCAGACAGCCACCAGCAAGCTGTGCAGAAAGCATCTGGGGATGGAACCAAGCCCTCTTTGCACATCTTGGGCAATGTGTTTTCTTTTTCCGAGAGTGCTGCAAATCCATTTGCCCGACAGTGATGGGAATGGGTATTGTCAGTGGCGGGGAGAGCACATTATGAATGATTCCACTTGAGTCCATTTTTAAAAGGAGGAAATCAATATGCTCTTCCCGGCATCGTCGGCTCCCCTCACCTGACCTCTGTGCTCAGGCCCCAGCGGCTCTTCCCACCACCCTCTCTCTTCCTTCCTTCCCAGAAGGGGCCGTTCCTTTCTCCAAACCACCCACAGAGCCTCAGGAAAACAGGCTTCTCTTCTAGGGAAAGTGCTGGGTGCAGGCACCCACACGGGACACTGGGGTAGAAGCACTTGATCTCCAAGGATAGTCTGTGCTTGAGGAACCTCCACGGACCCCGGTGAATGCACTGCCCCAGCCTGGGGACTCTGAAATCACAACCAAGCATGGGCCTACCACATGCTGGACAGTGCCTGGCATTCCCACACAATGTTTGCAAAAACTCGGGGAACACCAAGAAACAGTCCCAGGATCCGCCCTAACACCTCCATCTGATGGGCTGGCAAGAAGCAGGCTCAGAGAAGCAAAGCGGTGCCCAAGGACACACAGCTCAAATGTGGCAAACTCTGGATGCTAAAGCAGGCTTTCTGCAATAGCTCCATGGGCTGGCTCCGGGAATGCACAGGTCCTGGGGCCACACCGCCAAGGGTCAAACCCCAGCTCTGCCACCCGAAACCTGGACAAGTCACTTAACGTCTGTAAGCCTCCTCTAAAACAGGGCTGATACAACCTCCTTGAGGTGGTGCTGGGAGGCTGTCCAGGAAGGGCCCAGCCAACATGAACCATGAGTAAGGCAGTCCAGAGCCCATCCCTCCGGGCTGTCGGCCGCTGGCCTCTGCCACCTCCCCTCCTCACGGACCTCAGGCCTGTCTGTGCTCTACACCCTGGGTACGAATCCATCCTGGCCTCACCTGGCTGTCCCTCTTTCCAAGAAGCCTGCAGCCTGTGTGGCAACAGCTGTACACATCTCTTGGCCTCAGGCTAACTTTAATAATGAGTGTTCAGTGAGGATTCCTTTTACTTTATTAACTCTCCCTCACCCCAAAGTCAGGCCATCCATTTTCCTGTTTTGCTTTGGAAGCATTTCCACAAATCCACTGTGGAGGCAACATGATTCAGCTAAAAAAAAAAAAAAAAAAAAAGAGGGGGGGCCACCACAACTTGCAGAGACTGGATCCCAGCTATGTCACCAACAGGCTGTGACCTGAGATGCTGTCTTTCCATCTCCAGCCTCAGTTTCCCCCTCTGTAAAATGAAAGGGTTGAACTAGCTAAGTCACCAGGGCCCCTTCAGTGGCCGTGGCTCCTCCTTTCTGGGAAAGATGCAGTTTCTACAGGGCCTATTTCACTCAGGATAGTGCCTGTCCTGGCACAGGTGACGACCCACATTTAGCAACTTACAAATCAGAGAGACGTAGCACTGCTCACACTGTGAAACCCACAGGAGGGCTTCCCTCACACAGAGACCCAGGTGGAGGTGTAGAGCTACTTTCTGGAATTTAGCTGGCCACGGGAAGAGGTAAAGAACTCTGAAGGGCCTGACATCAGAAACGAAACGCCCAGACTGGGCATGACACTCATCACTTCGGCCCTCAGTCAAGCCAGAACCAGGCACTGGGCCTTCCCTGGCAAACCACAAGGGAACCAAGGAGTTTCCACTGCCATGTGCTGAAAGGTGGAAAGCCAGGCATATGAGGAATAGCCCACTGACCACCACCCACGCCTGAGTCTCCCAGGGACGAGGGGAGCAGATGGGTGCTCTATGGCCCTTGGATAGCATCAGGTCTGAGCCCTGGGCGGAGGGGAGGGAGAGGCTTGGCTACATGGGCCTGGAGTGTGAGGAGTACTCTGGGCCTGGCATCTTGGGTCCCCCCTCATGCATCTAAACATTCCCACAAGGACTCTATACACAGGGCAGCTTCATGGGGGAGCAGGAATGGGAAGACCATGCTGGCAGACACCTGGGAGCCCTGGGAATCCCAGAAATGCAGTGGTGTGGGGGTGGGGAGGATCAGAGAGACCAGTGAGGTCAGAATTAAACCTTGGAAATTAGTGCTGTTCATGTAGCTTCCTCCTCACGTGCCAGGACTAGATACCCCAACCCTGTCTGGGGAGGTCCTTCCTGACAGAACAGCAAGAATGCACAGGTGCAGGAGAGATGGCTCCAGGCAGTTAGAGTGACCATCCTAGGGCTGCATTTACTGCACCTTCTAGCATGCCAGCCACAGGCAAAACCCAATGTCTGTCAAAGACTGTTTATTCATTCACCCTTCACTCATTCGGCAAAATAGGTGTCAGACTTGAGCAATACCCAGCCCCTTCCCTCAGACACTTGGGCTTGGAGTGGGGACCAAGCTCTTACTTACCCAGGACATCCCTGACCCTGTGGCCCTGACGGGAGCATCATCCTATGTTTTCCAGGACCTTTCAGGACCAGGCCTTGGGAAGAGACGCGGTTGGAGCCTGCACTGAGCTGCTGCCCACCAGCCTGGCGTGACATGGTATCTCCACAGGCCTCTGCACAATGGCACCAGGCTCAGGCCTGTGGCAGCAGGTATGTTACCACTCCAATTATACAGATGAGGCAACAGAGGCCTCCAAGAGTTGCCCAGCGAGGACTAGACCCAGCTGGCCTGCCTCAGGAGAAAAGTGAGTGCACAGCAGCCAGCAACTCCATGCACCTCCTTCAGGGAAGCGGGACAATGGCATGTGTGGGAGGGCCCACGCTGGCCTCAATCCCAGCAAGCTGATGAAATCTTTGGTTTGCCCCTGGGTCAGGTCCTGCTGGCACCTCTTCCCCAAGAAGCTTTCTCTGCACCCCCCATGCCACCTCTGCTCCCCTCACCACAGCTGGAAGGCCTTGTCTTTGGCCAGCTGCCCCCAGCACACAGTGGGTTCCCAAGGGCCAGGCCCCACCATCATCCCCTTTGGCCTCTGAGTCCAGCACAGGCTCTGCTTTGATGTGATCAGGACATTCGTAAGATGGGAAGCATGAATTCATTTATATCCACCTTATACCAACACAGTAACAGCATTTCACATTCTCTTTTTTTAAATAACTTTTGTCTTAATAGAAAATATGTAAAACACCAAAAAATTTAAAACCCATAAACTCACCGTTGACATATTCATATATTTTCTTCCAGGCTTTTCTCTGTGCTTAGCTTCTGTTTGTTCACAAAGCAAAATTGCCAGGATGGGGTATGATTTTGTAGCCTGGTTTTCGTACTCAGGGTCACATTGCAAGCACTTTATAGTGTTAATTCATGTGTTGAGTAAACCATGTAATGGCTGCATGGCATTCATTCTAATCGCTCCATAATTTAGATGGCCATTCCCCTAATGTGGACGTGAGGTAGTTGCCAATTTCAGGCCACATAGAAAAGGCTGCAGGGCCTCTTTCTGGGCGAGAATCGTGGTCTGCTTGTCCAAGCATGCCCAAGGCACATTCCCACCTGGCCTCCTTGCTCAAAGCCCTGCCTTTGTTAAAGCCTGTCACCCAGCATCCCGCTGGCCCTGTCCCAAGAGGAGGTTCAGGAATCCCTCCTCTGCAGGACCTCCCAACTGCTCCGGGCCTGCTCCCACCTCCAGCCTGAAGAGGGCTGGGTGTTCAGAGGCAGTGTCTCCCCAACCTGAGCTCTCCCTCGGCCCCCCTCTCCCCTACTCTCCTCACTCCCTCCACAGAGGGCTGGCCCAGGCCAGCCATGCAGGGACTGTGCAAAAGCCATACCTGACAAAGAGCTGGTTACCGATTTGAGAGAAAAACAAGGCTGCCTTGGGGAAAGGTCTGGAATGCCCTTCTGGAAAGCACATACAGGCCCTGGGAGGGGGGCTCCCTGAGGTGGTCACTCCCCGGCCCCTGGGTGTCTCTCCCTCTCTGTGCACCTCCTCTCCTGCCAAGCCACCTACCAGAACCACAACAGCCCACTCTCGGTCCCTTTCTCTGCACAGGCTCTGTTGGCTTCTTCAGTTCAGTGTCCACTCCGGAACCTGGCTGGCCCAGCCCAAGCCCTTGGTAGCTTTCCCTGGGGCCTAAGTCTCTGGTCGGCCATGGATAGGTTCCTGGTTCAAGCACCCTCCACTGGTCACTTATCTCAGGTGGAGGGAGAGAAGTAGCCCTGACCCCAGCGACCTAGGGCAGTGGACACCCTGAGGAAGGGGCAAGGGAAAGAATGCAGTCACCACAGGTATGATAGGCAGAAGACACGGGTCTCGACGGCGGTGGCACCAAGGGCTGGGAGGACACGCTGAGCAATGACCAGAGCAAGGAGTATGTCTTACTCATGGTGGTGCCCAGCAGAAGGGACTGTGCTCCTGGGTAAGCAGGGCAGGACCAGCAGAGTCCACAGAAGCTGTCACAGCACCAAGCACTGCCATCAGCAGATTACTGGTCCCACACAGCTAAGCAGGCACCAGAGGCCTCTGCCTGGGGCACCTCTGGAGAGAGGCAGGGCCCAAGGGGAAGAGTAAGATGCCAGACAAGTATCCCTGGGGACCCCTGTGTACTGGGGGCTGGAAAGTGGAGGGCACAGCAGAGAAGGGAATGGCAGGATCAGGGGCAGAGGCAGGACACCCCAAATGGTCTCTAGGCTGCTGGGTGCTGTCAGCTACTGCAAGGTGGACACAGCTGCAGACAGCAGCCTGGCCTGAGGTCCCGCCCTCCTGCGGCTGGTGGAGGCAAGGCCATCTCTCCCCCTCACCTAGCCAGGGACGTCTCTGAAGGCCACTCTGGCCCAGCGCTCCCCGTGCAGCTGGCCTGCATGGCAGCCATCCACTTCTCCCCACCCACTCTTGCTTCATCCCAAGATTCCTCCCCAAAAGTACAGGAAGCCAGTGTACGAACATCACGTGTGAATCCCAGGAAAGCTGAGGAAGCAGGGCCACCGCCAGGCTGGCATCGGGCCTCTCCCTCCCGAGCCTTCAGCCTGCCCCCCTCTTCTACCACAGCTCACCGCCTATCCTTCTGGGACTCTGTGAACATTTCAGCACCTCCAGACTTTGCTTTCCTTGCTCTTGACCTACACTATGCTTTCCTTCCCTGACCCTGTCCTTCCGGCAGCCTGTGCCATCTGATGACTGCTGCCCACTGCTATGGCCTCTCAAGCCCCACTAGCAGGCCTACCAGGCCCCACCCCACAGCACTCTGAGTTTGCCCCATCCTGCCTCAGCCTTGGCTTCAGCCTTCATGCACAGGACAACTGTGCCACGAGGAGCCTAGATGGGAACAGACCAAGAGCGGGTCCAGTGGGTCCCAAAGTGTGCGGTCAGAGACAACATGAGTAATGCTTGCCAGCAGAGCTTTGACTCGGAATTACTGGGTTGTCCCACCCTGGGGATTTCTCAGCCATAAGACACAGAAATGGAGGGACCAAGAACCCAGCTGCAGTGTCACTTCTGCTTGTCACATGAATGAAAGAGCAAAACCCCACAAGGACGTAAGGGGTCACAGGGATGGGCGAAGCGTGGTCCTGAGAGCATCATCCTGGAAAGGAGTAGGGCCTAGCTGGGGAGGGGCTCCAGAGCATGGGAAGAGCCATGGACGGGGTCGGAGGGTGGGGTTGGAGTGCATGGGTAACCACATAGGATGCCCAGGAGCGTGGGCCAGTCCAAGCCTGTGGCAAGATGGAGTGCAAAACTGAGGTGTCAGCAAGGCGGGCTCCATCCGAAGGCCGTGGGAGAAGCATGGGTCCCAGGCCTGTCTCCTGGCCTGGATGCTCGTCTTCTCTGTCTTCACATCATCTTCTCTGTGTGCATCTGTGTCCTGGCCGCCCCTTCTCAGGAGGACTCCAACCACACTGGATGTGCAAATAAGGCCACATGCTGCGGTCCTGGGGGGTTCAGACTGCAACACAAGAATGGGGGAAAACTCAATTCAGCCACAGCAGCATCGGTGGATTGCATTGCCTCACCAAGGGAGGCCTGGCCCAAGGATGGCAGGAAACCTGCTGGAGGCTTTTGCACATCCTTACCGGCTGCGGGCCACCTGGGCAGTGGGCTGGCTGCTCCCTGTTGCCACCCGGGAGACGACAAGAGGGAAGGAAGCGAGGCCCGGAGCCAGCTAGAGCTCCAGCAATCCTGTCGTCAATCATCAGACACTTCGCTGCCTACTTTGGGCTCTAAAATAACACATTGATTTTTGAGCCAAAGCTAACTTTAGTTACCAGTGATGCTGCTAACAGGGGGAAATAAGTAATCATCATTAGAACTGAATCCAAATGAATGAGCTAGCCTGGGTCTCACTGGGATTTGGGCTTCTTCATCTTCTTCTTCTTTTTTTTAATTGTCACAGTTTGCTGACATAGTTCTTCCTAAACTGAAGCGACATGAAAGAAATCTTTTACAAAATATGACACGTTACCATTTGGGAAATATTAAAGGAATTGATTATTCTGCTTATCTGCTGCTGTTCTACAAACCATCCCAAGATTTAGTGTCTTCGCACAATACCATTTTGTAACATCTCACTATTTTGTGGGTTGGGAATTGAGGTAGGACTTGGCTGGTCATTCTTCTGCTCTGCGTGACATCAACTAGGCTGCTCCATGGTGCTCAGCTGGCAGCATGGCAGGTCCAGGACATCCCGAGTCACGTGCCAAATCCTTCCCATCATGGTCTCTGGGCTCTCCACATGGCATCTCTGGCAGGGCCCAGCAGCAATAGTCTATGCAGAGGTGCTGGGACCCAAGCCCACGGTGGACACCACGGGTGAGAAAGTGCTTAGTCCCTTTTGTTGTGGGGAAAACATCTTGGACAGGAGCCAAGGGAATGGGCAGCAGGGACTAGTCATGTTCTTGTCAGCAACCAGCAGGAGTCTGGAGGAAAATGCTCAGCTTACAAAGCAACCCCAGACTGCAAAGGAGACGGCACCACCCTTACCCACACTCACACTGCTTGAACTGCTAGTCACTCATACAAACTCACCCACACTCACACTGCTCCTACTGCTAGTCTCTCATACACACTCACCCACACTCACACCTGCTCCTATGGCCAGTCTCTCATACACACTCACCCACACTCACACTGTTCCTACGGCCAGTCACTCATACATACCCACACTCACACCTGCTCCTATGGCCAGTCTCTCATGCACACTCACCCACACTCACACCTGCTCCTACGGCCAATCTCTCATGCACACTCACCCACACTCACACCTGCTCCTATGGCTAGTCTCTCATGCACACTCACCCACACTCACACTGCTCCTACAGCCAGTAACTCATACATACTCACCCACACTCACACCTGCTCGTATGGCCAGTCTCTCATGCACACTCACCCACACTCACACCTGCTCCTATGGCCAGTCTCTCACGCACACTCACCCACACTCACACTGCTCCTACGGCCAGTCACTCATGCACACTCACCCACACTCACACCTGCTCCTATGGCCAGTCTCTCACGCACACTCACCCACACTCACACCTGCTCCTATGGCCAGTCTCTCATGCACACTCACCCACACTCACACCTGCTCCTATGGCCAGTCTCTCACGCACACTCACCCACACTCACACTGCTCCTACAGCCAGTCACTCATACATACTCACCCACACTCACACCTGCTCGTATGGCCAGTCTCTCATACACACTCACCCACACTCACACTGCTCCTACAGCCAGTCACTCATACATACTCACCCACACTCACACCTGCTCCTACGGCCAGTCTCTCGTGCACACTCACCCACACTCACACTGCTTCTGCAACCAGTCACTCATACATACTCACCCACACTCACACCTGCTCCTATGGCCAGTTTCCCATGCACACTCACCGACACTCACACCTGCTCCTACACACACGCTCTTATATACACACTCATAGGCATGCACACTCATGCACATTCTCACACAAACACATGATCACATGCACATCGCTCTTTCTCTCTCTCTCTCTCTCTCACACACACACACACATACACACATGCAGTCACTCTCACAGACTCTCACACATGCTCACACCTGACACTGAAGCACAAAGCTATGGACCCCTGATGGAAAGTCATGGAGGATACATGAAAGAGATAACCTCTCAGAAATTACTAATAGTCTACCAGGCACCAAGCCTATGACAGGTGCTGGGAAGCAGCAGAGTCGGAAGGAGACACAGTGCTGATTCAGATGCTGATTCCTCCTGTTTCCTTGTACAGATTTGGCTTCATAATTCATGGACTCAAGGCCCCAGCCTAGAGGTACACAGTGGCTCCCACAAGACATCGAGCTAGCAAAGGGACCTTGTTTAGCCTTCAATGTTTTGTTTTGTTTTGTTTTGTTTTAAACCAGTTATCAGTTTTTGAAACTCAGGAGTTATCACATAAAATCTAAATTCTGGCTTCTCTAGAAAAACTGGAAAAGCTTGGAACTCATATGAGCCTGAGCGCTGGGTCTGCCCACCTCACAGCTCAGGGTGCCTGTCCAGCCCCCAGTGCCTGGAATGGTGGCCTCCATGTCATAAAAGGGCAGCTCTTAGAAATCATCTACCTCAAACCTGTAATTTCCTGCTGCAGATTCAGGGTCTGGAGAGGAGGAGGCCCTGTATGAGGCCACATGTGGGGCAGCCCAGGGCCACTTGGCTCAAACCACCTGCAGCAGGACCAGGGTGGCACTCCCTGTCCTCTCCTTTTCTCTCTCCAGTACCTCGGACAGTCTCAGGCCCAGTGAAGTTCCAGGAATGCAATCGTGGGAGAAAATGCGGGCCAGGTTCTTCAAACTCCACTTCCAAAGGAGCTTCATGGTTCCAGAAGCTGGACAGCCTAAGACAGAAGTTCTGCCCCCAGAAGGATGACTGTCCCCAAGTCCCTTTAGGGGTCCAGATTGTGGGTCTGTGTGGGGCCCAGCCTGATGCCAGTGTCTTGCCCCTTCTGTGTCCCAGGGGCCCTGTCCAACCCCCCCCCCCCGGCTGGGGCTCCCACTCCCTGGAGCACCAGTCTCCCATCCTCACCCCTCCATGACCCTCCTTGATAGCACCCACTGCTCACACAGGCCTCATCCACAGTCTGAGTTCTGAGCAACCAAGAAGACCCAGGCCCCACCTCCTACATGAACAAAGGAAGTTCCAAAACCCCCACCGAGGACATCGGGTGACATCGGGTAATGACACCTACCCTCGGGGCTGTCATGATGACAAAATGAGACAACGCATGCCATGATCTGACACCGAATAGGTGCTTGGAAGATGACAGCTGCTGGCATTATTATCACCAAGGAAAACTTCACATCCTCTCCATACTAAATATGGCCTGCAATGTACAGTGGAAGAGATTCGTTAATTCTACCATATGTCCTAATTGGAAACATAGCTTGAATCACTGCCACTTGCCAGAAGAAAAAAGAGAAAGGCAAGCCAAAAAAAAAAAAAAAAAAAAAAAAAAAAAAAAAAAAAAAGGTTTTTCTTGACTTCCTACAGACTAGAGCAGTTATCAGGCAAATGTCTTTCCCCTGACTCTGGGATTTTCCCAACATCTCCATCATCTGCCTGCACTGGTTTTCATCTCTGCAATCATCCCACAGGCTAGGGACCCAAAGGAGCGTCTTTGCAACCCAGCAAAAACTATGCATTAATGGTGATCTTTCAGACAATGCACACAAGGAAATTTATTGAGCAAATCTTCACAAAACAACTTTCAAACAGATGGTGATGGGCCCATCACAGCTAAGCCAGACCAACTCCCCACTCCAGGCAGCTCAGAGAGGATGGGGGCACCTTGTTAGGGCACCCCTGGCAGAACACTCCAACATGACAGAGGTGCTGGAGCCCCTGCAACTGTGAGGTCATGAAGCTCATGGACCAGCTGAGTAGAGGATGCCATGGCGTGACACACGGTCTCACCCTGCATCACAGAAGGCAGGGGTACTTGCCCGGAGCAGTGAGCCAGTTGCTCAGAATGGTCACATTAAGAAACAGAGCCATATATGCCTGAATGTTGAATAAGTGGACCAAGAATAATCAAGCTAGCCACACATGGCACAATGATTTGCATGTGTTCAGCTGAGTCAATGAGGGAAGATAAGAATGAGCACCACTGATGGTGAGAAGGGAGATGAGCCACTTCAGGTCCTCTTGGCCTCCCATCTCTGTTCCTGCTCCTTTGGTCTCTGACCAACTTCACACAGATGAAATGAAGTTCCTGGCCCCTGCCTTTGCCCCTGCCACCCCTGCGACCTGAGCATCCCTGCTGACATCCCCAGGGAGGCCATCACATCTACACACATGTGTCTGGAGGAGCCAAGGGTTAATACCCCAAGGACAAACCTTTATCCAGTGGTATATACAAACCAGTGGGCAAGTTCCTTCCCTGCGGCTCAAGGGATACCCTGAGACCCAGGGTACAGCTTCTTAGGGACCCTGTTCTCTTAATCAAGTCTAACTCAGTGATAATCCTCCCACATTCCCCCTTCTGCCCTCCTCCACTGCCCTGGTCCTCATGCCTGCTCCCTGGGTTTGCACTCGCCAAGGAAAACATCCTTTGCACAAAAGCAGTACACAGCATCACCTACACAGAGATCATGTGGGAGATGTGAGCCACAGAATATCACTACTAGAAGGGTCTTCAAGGCCACCTTGTTTGACCCCAAACCTCCCCTTCCATTTTATAGATGAAGAAACTGAGACCCAAAGCTGAGAAGGGAATTCATTGTCCGAGGCCATACAAAACATTTTAAAACAGGAGTGGATATGTTAATATCAGATAAAATAGACTTCTGAGAAGAGGAATTACTAGAGACAAAGAGGGATATTACATAATGATAAAAGGACCAAATTACCAGGAATACATAACAATCCTAAATGTGTATGCACCAAACAACAGAGCCTCAAAACACATGAAGCAAAAACAGAGCTGAAAAGAGAAACAGATAAAGCTAAAATTATAGTTGAGACTCCAACACTCTCCTTTCAGCAACCTGCAGAACCACTAAGCAGAAAATCAGCAAGGATATAGAGGGATTGCTAACAACACAACCACCCAAGGAGCTCTAATTAACATACATAGAGCACTCCACCCCAGAATAGCAGAATACACATTTTAAAAGTGGCTATGGAACATTCACCAAGACAGACCATATCCTGGTCTATAAAACCACTCCTGAATAGGCTGATAATCACTAGAGGGGAGGGGGGTGGGGAATGGGTGAAATAGGTGATGGGGATTAAGGAGGGCACTTATTGTGGTGAACACCAGATGTTGTATGTAAGCAATGAATCACTAAATTGTACACCTGAAACTAATACTACACTGTATGTTAACTAACTGGAATTTAAATAAAAACTTTAAAAAACCCACTCTCAACAACTGAAACTAATGTAATATTGTGTATTAACTATACTCAAATAAAAAAAAGTTTTTTTTTTTTATTTTTTTATTTTTTATTTTTTTATTTTTTTTTAAATTTTTTTTTTCAACGTTTTTTATTTATTTTTGGGACAGAGAGAGACAGAGCATGAACGGGGGAGGGGCAGAGAGAGAGGGAGACACAGAATCGGAAACAGGCTCCAGGCTCCGAGCCATCAGCCCAGAGCCTGACGCGGGGCTCGAACTCACGGACCGCAAGATCGTGACCTGGCTGAAGTCGGACGCTTAACCGACTGCGCCACCCAGGCGCCCCAAAAAAGTTTTAAGTCTCAACAAATTTAGAAGAATTGAAACAATACAGACTGAGTTCTTGGACCATAATGGAATGAAACCAGAAATCAAAAACAACAGACACAGTGAAACTAAACAACACACTTTTAAATAATCCATAAGTCAAGAAGGAAGCCTCAAAGGCAATTTAAAAATACATGGTATACAATGAAATTGAAGACACAACATTTTTGTGATGCAGCTAAAGCAGGGCTAAGGGGGGAACTTATAGCACAATTTATATTTGTATTTATTATTTATAGTTACATTAGATATTAATAGCCTTACCAATCTCAAATCAAATATAAAATCAACCTAAGTTCCTACCTCAAGAAACTAGCAAAGACAGAGCAAAATACATGAAAAGCAAGCACAAGGAATAAAATAATAAAAAGAAAAGTCAATGAAATTGAAGATAGAAAAACAATATAGAAAAATCAATGAAATAATAAATTGGTTCTTTAAAAAAATCAGTGAAATTGATAAACCTTTAGCAATACTAACAAAAACAAAAGATAAAAGACACAGATCACCAATATCACTCCAGATTCCACAGTCATTAAAAAGGTAATAAGGGAATACTGTGAACAGCTTTAAATTCATAAATTTGACAACTTAGAAGTGTACCAATTCATTGAAAACTATAATGTACCAAAACTCAACCAAGATGAAATAGACATCTGAGTAGCCCTATAATCATCAATGAAATTGAATTCATAATTTAAAAGCTTCCAAGAATGAAATGTCCAGAACCAGATTGTTTTACTGAAGAGTTCCATCAAATATTTGAAAGAAAAATCAACACCAATTTTACAAAATCTCATCCATAAAACATAAGAGAGGGGAATACTCTCATCCCAAAACCAAAGACAAAACTGTGCTCCAATCTCTCTTATGGACTTCAGATGCAAAACCCTCAATGAAATTTAAAAGAATTCCAACAATATGTAACAAGAATTATACATCATGATCAAGTGAAATTTATTCCAAGAATGCAAGACTGACTCAACATTTGAAAATCTATCTGTATAATACACCATGTCAACAAACTAAAGAATAAAATCCATACATTATTATCAGTTGATGCAGAAAAAGCTTTTAACAAAATCTAACACCCATTCATAATTTAGAAATAAAAACTCTCAGGAAACTAGGAATAGAGACAAATTACCTCAACTTTTTAAAGAATACCTTCCTCTCCCCAAAAAATTATAACAGTAATATTTATACTCAATGGTAGAAAAAAAACCTGAATATTTCCCCCAAGAAGTTCTAGTCACTACAATAAGGCAAGAAAAGTAAATGAAAGACATCAAGAAGGAAAAAAACACAAAACTATCTGTATTGAAGATGACATGATTAACTACATAGAAAACCTTAAGGAATCTACAAAAAAAAAAAAATCCTCCTATAATGAATAAGTGAGCTCAGCAAGGTCATAGGATACAAGATTAACACACAAAAAAAATCAATCACATTTCTGCAATGAAATACAGAAAACAAATTTTAAAACACAATACCGGGGCTCAGTAGCCCCAGTGGCTCAGTCTGTTAAAAGTCTGATTTTGGCTCAGGTCATGATCTCATGGTTCATGGGATCAAGCCCCACATTGGACTCTGCACTGACAGCACAGACCCTGCTTGGATTCTCTCTCTCCCTCTCTTTCTGCCCTCCCCTGCTCTCTCTCTCTCTCTCTGTCTCTCTCTGTCTCTCAAAATAAATAAATAAACTTAAAAAATAAAATAAAATAAAACACAATACCATTCACAATTGCTCCAAAGAAAGTGAAATAGTTAGATATACATTTAACAAAACATGTATAGGGTCTATATGTTGAAATTTACAAAATGCTGATGAAAACAATCAAGGAAGACTTAAATGAAAGGAGAGATATTACACTTCTTGGATACTCCATGGATTTGAAGACTCAAAATAGTGAGGTATCAACTCTCCTTCAAATTGATTGATAGATTTAATGTGATGCCCATAAGGTTTTTTATAGACATAGAGAAACTTATTCTAAAATGTATAGGGAAAGGCACAGGAGCTAGCATAGTAAACAACATTGAGATAAAAAAAAATTAAGTGGGAATAATCTAATATTAAGGCTACAGTAAATGTGGCATTGGTAGAGAAATGAATACATAGATCAATGGAATAGAACAGAGAACACAGAGTAGAATTAAATACGTCCAAGTAATTTTCAACAAAAGTGCAAAACCAATTAGATAGAAGAATAGCCTTTTCAAAAATAAAAAACAAAACCTAAAACCTCATATCTTACACACACACAAAAAAAAGTTCATCCAAAATGAATCATAGACTTAAATGCAAAACATAGTACTATAAAACTTTCAGGAAAAAATAAACAAATAAGGAAAACTCTTCAGGATCAGTGCTAGGCAAAGAGTCCTTTGACTTGATACCAAAAGCATCATCTTTAAGAGGAAATTTTAATAAGCTGGACCTTATTTTTTTTTAATGTTTACTTATTTTTGAGAGAGAGAGAGAAAGAAAGAGTATGTGAACAGGGGAGGGGAAGAAAGAGAAGGAGACACAGATCCCAAGCAGGCTCCACACTCTGAGCTGTCAACACAGAGCCCAACACGGGGCTTGAACCCACAAGCTGTGAGATCATGACCTGAGCTGAAGTCAGAAGCTCAACTGAGCCACCCAGGTGCTCCTAAACTGGACCTTATTAAAATGTAAAACTTTGGGGGGCGCCTGGGTGGCGCAGTCGGTTAAGCCTCCGACTTCAGCCAGGTCACGATCTCGCGGTCCGTGAGTTCGAGCCCCGCGTCAGGCTCTGGGCTGATGGCTCGGAGCCTGGAGCCTGTTTCCGATTCTGTGTCTCCCTCTCTCTCTGCCCCTCCCCCGTTCATGCTCTGTGTCTCTCTCTGTCCCAAAAATAAATAAACGTTGAAAAAAAAAAAATTAAAAAAAAAAAATGTAAAACTTTGGTTCTGTGAATACTCACATAAAAAAGATAAAAATGAGGGGCGCCTGGGTGGCGCAGTCGGTTAGGCGTCCGACTTCAGCCAGGTCACGATCTCGCGGTCCGTGAGTTCGAGCCCCACGTCGGGCTCTGGGCTGATAGCTCACAGCCTGGAACCTGTTTCCGATTCTGTGTCTCCCTCTCTCTCTGCCCCTCCCCCGTTCATGCTCTGTCTCTCTCTGTCCCAAAAATAAAATAAACGTTGAAAAAAAAAAATTAAAAAAAAAAAAAAAGATAAAAATGACAAGCTACAGACTTGGAGAATATATTTGCAAACAACATATCTGAAAAAAAGGACTAGTATCTAGAATACATAAAGAATAATCAAAACTCAACATTAAAAAAATATATATATCCAGTCTTAAGATGAGCAAAAGATGTGAGAACACATTTCACTCAATAGGATATACAGATGGGAAAAAGCCCACGAAAAGACAGGATCAGCAGCCATTAGAGAAATGCAAATTGAAACCACAAGAGGTATCATCATATACCTATGAGAATGAGGGTATGGTAAAAATAGTAACACCACCAAATACTAGGGGAGCATGCAGGGACACCAGATGTCTCACGCTTTCAGGCACATCAAACAATAGAGCCTCTCAGAAAAGCAGTTTGGCAATTTCTTCGCAAAAGCAAACATGCAATTGCCATAGGACTCTGGACACTATCCTAGAGAAATGAAAATTTGTGTTCTCACAAAAACAATTACACAAATGTTCACAGCAGCTTTATTTGTAATAGCCCAATCTCCAGGGAATTATGCTGAGAGAAAAAAAAAGCCAGTCTCAAAGGGATTATATAATTTCTTTCATATAACTTTTTTGAAATAGTAACACTTAAGAAATGGGGGACAAACTAGTGGTTGCCAGGGATTGGGGGGTGGGGCAGGTGGTGGCTAGCAGTGGATTAGAAAATGCTAACAGGAGGGAACTTTGGAGTGTTAACATGGCTCAGTAACCTGACTGTGCTGGTGGATACATAAAACTACACAAGTGATAGAATTGTATAAACACAGGCCTACACACACACACACACACACACACACACACACACACACTCATAAATAAGCCAAAGATGGCCAGTATGTATTGCCCCTGAGTTGTTTATTTCTCCAGCTGTGGCTGAGGCCCATTAGGTCAAAAGCCCTCAGGCACCAAATTCCAATTTACACACATCCAATTATTTAAAAAAGCAGCCCAAACAAGCAAAGTTTTAGCCATTTAGAGATTGCCTGCTTTGCATATCTCATGGAAACTCTCCCAATAGCTGTTCTTTATTTATAAGATAAAGCCCAGGGGCACCTGGGTGGCTCAATTAAGCTTCTGACTTCCACTCAGGTCACAATATCACAGTTTGTTTCATGGGTTGGAGCCCCTCATTGGGCTCTGTGCTGACAGCACCAAACCTGGACCCTACTTTGGATTCTGTGTCTCCCTCTCTCTCTGCCCCTCCCCTGCTCGCACTGTGTCTCTCTCTTTAAAAAATAAACATTTGGGGCGCCTGGGTGGCTCAGTCGGTTCAGCGTCCAACTTCGGCTCAGGTCATGATCTCACGGTTCGTGAGTTCAAGCCCTGCGTCAGGCTCTGTGCTGACGGCTCAGAGCCTGGAACCTGTTTCAGATTCTGTGTCTCCCTCTCTCTCTGACCCTCCCCCGTTCATGCTCTGTCTCTCTCTGTCTCAAAAATAAATAAGTGTTAAAAAAGATTTTTTTAAAAAATAAATAAATAAACATTTAAAAAATTATAACATAAAGCCCGATGCCCCTGCTGCACTTCCCAACTCTGTGACCCGGACATGCCTGGGGTGTGGCTAAGTGACACCACCTGGACACATGAGCCCTCTGCCCCACCTGCTTCTCTCCCAGAAGGTGTCCTGCCCTCCTCTCCTTCTGAGTAGTGACACCCCTCTCTGGACCTCATAGCCTCTGCACAGATTTCTGCTAGGAAGGGTTCCCCTACATGCAACCCTGTCTCAACACGACCTCATTGAGCCTGTGGTGTGTTACTGCCCCACATGGTCATATCCTCCCCTTGATCAGCCCCATCCCTCAAACCACTCCTCCCACATACACATCCATGTACAAACACATGCACAAATGAATGAAAGTAAAACTGGGGAAACCTAAATAAGATCAGACAGTTGTATCAACGTCAGCATGTACTGTGTGATATTATACTATAATTTTGTAATGTTACCATTAAAGGAAACCCTGTAAAGGGTACAAGTGAACCTTATTATTTCTTACAACTTCAAGTGAATTTACAATTATCTCAATAAAAAATTTATTAGTGGGGTACCTGGGTGGATTAGTCAGTTAAGCGTCTGACTTTGGCTCAGGTCATGATCTCATGACGCTGCCATGAGTTCAAGCCCTGTGTCGGGCTCTGTGATGACAGCTCAGAGCCTGGAGCCAGCTTCAGATTCTGTGTTTCCCTCTCTCTCTCTGCCCCTCCCCACTCACACTCTCTGTCTCTCCAAAATGAATAAACATTAAAAAAAAATTTTTTTTAATTTCTCTTATGGCCCCTGGGTGGCTCAGTCAGTTGAGCATTTAACTCTTGGTTTCAACTCAGGTCATGATCTCACTGTTTATGAGTTCGAGCCCAGCATTGGGCTCTGCACTGACAGCCCGGGGTCTGCTTGGGATTTTCTCTCTCCCCCTCTCCCTGCCCCTCTTCCCGCTCACTCACTCTCTCAAAATAAATAAATAAACTTTAAAAATGTTTTCTCTTAAAATATTTCTGGCTACTCGCAAGTTCTGCCCACACCACTGTCACTAAGATAAGTGATAGAATGAACAGACCTTTCCTCAGGCCTGTGTGTTGGTTCCACCACAGCAGCCCCACAGAACTGCTGAGCAGACCCCATGCATGCTAACACAGGCACACACACACACATGCACACACACGTGCACACACATGTGCACACACTGCACACCCTGACATGCCCTACACGGAGGCCCTCTGCCCTCTCCCGCTGGGGGGGAACAGAAGCTCAGAGTCCCACTGGTCTGCATGCTACCCTAGGCTCTATTCCCAATTCTGGCCTCTTGAGCTAAACATGGCCACTCTGAGCCCCAACAGTCTTATCTGTAAAATGCGGATAGGGCTCCACCCTCCAAGGTGCTTCTTGTGAGACCAGAAATTGAATCTGTGAAGTGTGTATCATCATCCCCATTTCACGGATGGGGACGGTTGGGACAAGGCTGGGCCTGCATCCCTGCCCTGGCCGTTTTGTCCTGTGTGCCTTCTCCCTCCATGTGACTGGGTCATCAGGAACCCCGGTGGAACCTGTGTGCATCAGGACACAGGCTTGGCCCAGATAAAATTCAAACCTGGACTTTGTTAAGCAAATGTTTTCTTTCTTCAAACCTCTAGCCCCACGTGCTACAGCAGGTAGACTTCTGGAGCTGCAAGGTGGGGAGTGAGGGTACACTGGAGAGCTTCAGGGGCAGACCCTCAAGGAGGGAACACAGGAAGGGTTGGAGGGCCAGAGGGGCTTGCCCATGGTCCTACTTCCACCCTGCCTGGGCCCACTCACTCCCCCAGCACACTAAGCCACACAGCACATTTGTCAGACCCCTGACTGGAACCCTCCACCCCCACCCCACCCCAACCAAGGGAATAGCTGTGCTTGGCATGCCTACGCCTAGTTAGTGGGGAGGAAATTCCAGGAGGGCTTCTAAGGCTCTCCAAGCCTTGAATCTACCAACTGGATAAGGGAGGGGACAGATAACCAACGCAGCTCTGGGAAAGACAGGGCAAATGGTTGAGTCCAACCCCTCCTCCTGGGCAACTGCCACAGCTGGGCTCCACACTCTCAGCTTGGGAAGACAAGGTCAGAGGGCAGAGACCCCAGGGTGGGTAGAAGTCGACCACAGAGGGTCGGTCCAGAATGCCAGAACCAGGCCAAACTAATGAGAAGCCCAAGTAGCCCTGGTCATAGTGTCCTCAAAGCACTGGCTGAGAGATTGTGTCAAAAATTCCTAAGTCCATAAGAGGCCCCCAATCTCCCTCTACCACCCCACGGTCATGGGCCTCCTTTAGGCAGAACTTGGGAAGGACTGTGACTGGTTAATGTGGGGGCTAGCCCAGCGCTCTGCACACAGACAGGAGACAGCTCTGAGACAGGCTTGGAAAGCCACCCTCATCTATATGCTAATTAGCCCATGCAAGAATTACAGGGTTAATTAAGCATCTCTGCCCTCCTTCCATTTTATCTGCCCTGGACACAGAGGCAAGAGGAGGAAATCACAACCTCTGATCAAATTAGCTGTCCGCAGGCTGCCTGGGCCTCTCCTCTTCACAAGGCTTCAGAAACCAGCCCCCAAAGTCCATCACGTTTATTTCACAAGGCACGAGGGATTTAAAAAGTGATTAGGAATCAAACCCAATAGCAACCAGCCCCTGACCCCCTGCTCTCAATTTCCTTGGTGCAAAGAGGGTGTTTTATCACAGCATCCAGGCTACATGCCCCCTGAGGTGGGATGGCCAAGTTGGTAGGAAAATGACTGTCAAGAAGGGAGGCTGGGGGCGGGGGAGGGGGACCTGGATGTGAGAGGCTTCCTCTTGCTGTCCTTGCTCTTGCCGTCGATGCAGCACCCCAGTACTTAGAACTGTCAGAAGGGTGAGGGTTTCTTCTGTCTCTGCTCCGGTGTGTGTAAGTGATTTGAATGCACCTCAGCTTTCTTATTTATTACAGGAGGACATGGCACAAACCTGGCAAAGGAAGCCCATGACATGGTGCAGGTGACTCAGTGGCCCATGCAATAGGCGTCGAGGGATAACAGGCAGAATGTCGATTTTCTTCCTTCCCTTTCTTGGCTAAGAAAACAGGAAGTTACCCAAATAAGACAAAAAGAGTTTATCTGGGGTCTTAGAATCGCCACTTGGGAAGCGTAGATTCAGGCAGCAACCCAAACTTCATCCTGTCGAGGAGCAGTAAACACCCAGGGTCTTTATTAGCAAACTGCAGAAGTCTCCAGAAACTTGCACCGGTTGTCTTCCAAAAATTCTGAGTGGAAGATATAATTACATTTTACAATGTACAAAATTATCTGAGTACATTGTGACAGTTACTAGGAAAATATTTTTTGCAGAGTGTCCAATTTTTATCAAGAATGTGGGTGCAGCAGTCCTGTGTTCAGTCATATGCTTTTGCCCAGTTCAATAGTTCAACGCAGTTTCTGTTTCAGGAAAAAACAAAACAAAACAGGATGAAGCTTTAGTCCCCAGAATAGAGTCCTTCGAGCTCGAAGGTTTTACACAAGTTCATGCCTTCCATTTATCCCCTAGTGCCCCAGTCTTGGGTTCCCGTTATTCTCTTCTGCAAAAAAATCCTCTCAGATAGCTCAGTGTGAACTCGGCAGCCTGAAATGCTGGGGAAAGAGAGCGTCAGTAAATGTGTGCTGAACAAATGAGCTGGAAGCGTGCGAAGATCAGTCAGGAGATGGCAGGAGGGCCCGTGGGTATCCTTGAAAGACACCAATCACCACCCTCTTCCTCGCCAGGGTCAAGGCCAACCTCACAAGCCTCTCAAGAAGCACCCCAAGCACCATGGCCAACCAGCCAGATTTGGCATACAAGATAAAGCCCATCACTCAATCCCAATATAGCCACTTACAAACTGAGCCCCAGGGAGAGGCAGCTAGTTACTGACAGTGACAGGAGCGGAGCGTGGCTCTCCTAACACTCTCCACACACTGAGTTTGTGTGTGTCAGCCTCGTGTCCCTGGACAGAGTGCAGTTATGAAGAGACAAGCCCAGGCTCCTTCCCCACACGGAGCCCAGTGCATACACACCCTGTGTATGTGATGGGTGCTACTTCCATAATTAGGTATGTCACTTGGCACAACAGACTTCAAGACTGGGAAATTATTGGGGCACCTGGGTGGCTCAGTCGGTTACGCATCCAACTTTGGCTTAGGTCATGATCTCACGATTCATGAGTTCCAGCCCTGCATCAGGTTCTGTGCTAACATCTCAGAGCCTGGAGCCTGCTACAGACTCTGTGTCTCCCTCTCTCTCTGCCCCTCACCCACTTTGAGCTCTGTCACTTTCTCCCTCAAAAATAAACATTAAGATTTGTTTTTTAAAAATATTGGGGAATTATTAGGACTTAACCTAATCACATGAGCCCTTTAAAAGGAGAGTTTTCTCCAGCTGGTGACCAGCAGAGGAAGTGGGAGATTCCAAGCATAAGAAGGACTTAATGCACCTTTGCTGGCCTAAAGATGGAAGGAGGCATGTGACAAGACTACGGGTGGCCTTTAGAAACCAAGAGCAGTCCCCAGCAGAGCATGTAGTCCTCCAACCACAAGGAGCTGAGTGCTGCCAACAAAATGAATTAGCAAGCAAAGCCCCAAATAGGCACTTCTGGAAAGAAGCCATCCAAATGGTCAACAGGTATGTGAAAAAGTGTTCAGCATCACTCATCACCAGGAAATGCAAGTCAAAATCAATGAGCTATCAGCTTGCACCTGCTACAATGGCTGTTACCAAAAGGACAAAAGATAAGTGTTGGTGAGGAGGTGGGGAAAAGGAAATTCTGTACACTGGTGTACAAATTAGTACAGCCATTATGGAAAACAGTATGAGCTACAATATGATCCAGCAACCCCATTTCTGGGCATATATTCAAAGGACTTGAAATCAGGATTTCAAAAAGATATTTGCACTCCCATATTCATTGCAGCATTATTCACAATAACTAAGACATGGAAACAATCTAATGTGTCCTTAGATAAATGGATAAGGGAAATGTGGTACATACATATAATGAAATATCATTCAGCCTTTAAAAAGAAGGAAATAACCTTTGTTACAACATGATGGAGCTGGAAGACATTACACTAAGTGAAATAAGCCAGATACATGAAGACAAATACTGCATAATCTCACTTATATGTGGAATCTAAAACAGTCAAACTCATAGAAGCAGAGAATAGAATGGAGGTTGTCACAGGCTAGCGGTGGGTGGAAATGGAGATATGCTGGTCAAGGGTACAAAGTTTAAGTTATGTGGGCAGGATCAGTAAGTCCTAGAGATGAAACGTGTAGCCCGATGACCATAGTTAACAATACTGTGTTGTAAATTTGAAATTTGCTAAGAGGATAGATCTCAAATTAAACCTAACCACACTGTGTGTGTGTGTGTGTGTGTGTGTGTGTGTGTGAGTGTGTGTGTACATACCATATATACATATGTATATGGGGGGGCCATAGATGCCATGCAGGCTCTCAAATGGCTCTCCCACATATACACAATGTGTGTATATATATATATATATATATATATATATACATACATACACACATACACATACATACATACATACATACATACATACACATACACAATGGAATATTACTTGGCAATCAAAAAGAATGAAATCTTGCCATTTGCAACAACATAGATGGAACTGGAGGGTTCCATTATGCTAAGTAAAATAAGTCAGTCATAGAAAGACAAATATCATGTCTTAACTTATATGTGGAATTTAAGAAACAAAACAGATGAACATAGGGGAAGGGAGGGGAAAATAAGATAAAAACAGAGAAGGAAACAAACCATAAAAGACTCTTAAACACAGAGAACAAACTGAAGGTTGCTGGAGGAGAGGTAGGTGGGGGGATGGGAGGATGGGCTAGATGGGGGATGGGCACTGAGGAGGGCACTATTCGGATGAACACTGGGTGTTATATGTAGGTGATGAATCACTAAATTCTACTTCTGAAACCATTGTTACAGTATATGTTAACTAACCTGGATTTAAATAAAATTTTAAAAATTTTTCATTAAAAAAAACTAAACACGTGTGCGCACACACACACACATACACACACACACACGATAACTATATGATGTAATGGATGTGTTAACTTGATTGTGGCGATCATTTCACAATGTATGAATATACCAAACCATCATGTTGTACATCTTAAATATATATAATTTTTATATGTCCAAGGAAAAAAAAAAAAAGGAATGAACAAGAGAGCGATATTTCCCCAGAGTCTCCAGAAGCAAACTCAGCCTGGCCAAACCTTGTATGTCAGCCTCGTGATTCCCTGAGCAGAGAACACAGTCGCACCATGGGAGGATGTACCACAAATGTGCAAGTAATCAATTGAACCACACTTGGTCTGCTTGGGGCAGAGAAAGATCTACCTTGAACTGAATTTTTCTTTATTAGACGCTGGGGAGAGAGACACAGGATCTACCAGCATGTGCTTGTCATAACTTATGCAAATCTGACCCCGTGAGAGAAAGTCCTCGTTGCACTCCAGGACCACGTGAACTAGAACTGGCCCTGAGGAGTTCACCCAGTGCTGCTGCAGAGTTTTCTGAGGAGGTAGGAAGTACTCCACAGTGTCTTTGTGGAGTGTGGGTGGGAGGGGAGAAGGAAGGGAGGGCTTGCCTGCTTCTTTGCATGTTCTTTTCACTTTGTCTTTTACAAAGCTTCAAACATCGCACTGTTGAAGGCATGCTCTAGGCCTCACACCTCTATTCATGTCTATCCGGGAGCCATAGATGCCACGCAGGCTCTCAGATGGCTCTCCCCTTAAGCCAGTGTATGACCTGCTCTGGCACCTGCTACCCAAGACTGTCTTCCCACCAGTGTCAGCCCACATGGGCAGGAACTTTCCCATGGTCCTGCCCCATCCCCAGCCCACGGCCAGGCCCTGGAAGGTACCAATAAACATCCTGTGCACTGCAAATGCCTAGAGACCCAGCAAGCCCCACGTGTAAAATAATTCCACAGGAAACATGTAAGCTGCCACAGGAGGCAGGGGAAAGAGCTTACCCAAGAGGTATGGCAGCCACCATGTTTCTTCCTAATGGCTGTGCATTTCCCTGGAGTCCCTTCCAGACTGCAGGTAAATGTGGAGTCTGATCACACCCACCATTGGCTCTCGCTCACAACACTCCACTAAAATGACATCAGTGGATTTTTTTTAAATATATAAATCTATAAGAACTGAGGGCACAGACGCAGATGCAAAATGGCAGTAACATTTTGGAATCTAGGAAAAGGCTGGAGGAGAGTACCAGCCCCAGGAGGACCCAGGAAGCTGCCCTCAGGGAAGCACAGAGGCAGTGCCCAGGGAAGGAGTTGGCTGGCCCCAAACAAGCCCGTGGGGCCCAGGATAGGAACCCCCAGCGCACACCGGGAGGCTGGAAGGAAGTGTGGGGAGAGGGCCACAATGGGACAATGTGAGAGGGGCACCATCAGTAATTGTGCAGCAAACATAACCCCTGCTGGCCTGGGGAGGAAACCCCAAGGGTCCCAGAAGCTCAGGGGCCCTCCTGCACTTCTGAAAGCCTGTGAGTCAGGACATCAAACGTTTGCTTCTGGAGAAACTAAGCCAGAAGGCTCCAGCCTGGGGGACCCAAGCACAATGGAGGATGGGCGTGAGATGCAGAAGAGAAACAGAGGAGAAGAGAAAGTCTGTACTCAAACAGCAGAACAACCACCACCTAACCCACTCCTGGCCCTGGCCCCAAGAGAGAAGACAGGATTATTGTGCAGAAAAGAGACCCCAAGGTCCAACATCTGGGGATCCCCACTGATAAGTTCTCATTGCCAGCTGCTCACGTAGCCTCTGGTTGACTGGCCCTCCCATACCCCAAGGGCTCCCCACTCGCTTTGAGTGCTTCATTGTTAAATCTGAACTGGCAGCCAGCAACCACCAAACATTTGAGGCAATCTTCTAACATGGGGAAAATGAAATCAAAGTAGAAAAAAAGGAGGAAAAAATTTAAATCAGAAAGATCCTGCAGGCACAAAACAAGAATAGGGTTCTGTGGGAAAAGTAACAGATGCATGAAGAACTCTTAGAAATTCAAATAATAATGTAATGGCTGAAATAAGTAGAACAAAAAGACAAAAATTAGTGCAGAAAGAGATGGAAAGCAGAGAAAGACAAGAAACTGAAAAGGTCAATTCAGAAAATCTGCAATCTAGAAAATGAAAACATAGGAGAGGGAAACTATCAATGAGATGATATTAACTATTTCACAGGTCATCTTAGTCCGCTCAGGTAACTGGAACAAGAATACCATGAACAGCAAATACTTATCCCTTGCAGTGCTGGAGGCTAAGTCCAAGACCACGGCACCAACAGGGTCCACAACTCATAAGGGCCCTTTTCCTGATTCACTGACATCTGTCTTCTCTCTTGCTGTGTCCCCACATGGTGGAGGACTGACGGAGATCTCTGGGGCCTCTTTTCTAAGGACTACTCCCTTTCATGAGCAAAGCACCACCCAAAGGCCCCACCTCCTAATACCATCCCATTGGGGGTCAGGTTTAACATAGGAATATGCAGAGAGGGGGACACAAATTTTAGTCCATAGCACAGGTCATAAGGTTCAGATTGAAGGGGTCCACTGAGCACCCCACAAAATGAAAGAAAAACACCCCACATCAACATACATCATCATAACATCTTATGGTGCCAGGGGGAAAGAGAAGATCCTCAAAGCTTCCATAGAGAGGAAAAAAAGAAAGAAAGAAAGTTGCTCATAAGGGAACTAGAATGGCATTAGACTTTCCAACAATGAAACCACAAATTCAAATATAATGGAGCAATGCTCTCAAAATTCTCAGGGAAAAAAATTGTTTAATCTAGAAGTGTATATCCAGTTGTATGGCATTCGTATTGCTCTCTAAACCTCCAGTTTTCCCTCCTTCTATTCGTAAAGATTAGATAGATAAAACTCTATTTCTGAGACTTGTTTACAGCCACTGTCCTGTATATTAAGTGGGTTTTGTGTTGGGGGAGGCAATTTTCATGAAATCCTGGTTAAGAAGGTGTGGACACCAAGCTATGGCAGTGGTAGAAGTGGTTTCTTTCTGTATGACTCAGGCTGCCTGGAAGAATTGAGGGTCTATGCCTCAGCTTGCAGGAGACCAGAGGCTTCCTTAGGGGGAATGGCTCCCTTGTAAGCATTCTGTATCATTCTGAAAATCATCCCAAGGAGACTCACCTAGAAATTGTCTCTTTAGCCCTTCCAACACTGGTGTGAACACCTGTAATGATCCCTATTTCCTGCATTGAGTGTTGGACCCTGCCCACACAGCTGCTGAGCTGCCCTGATGACATTGGTCCTGATCCCTCAGCCAACCTCTCCTGGTCTATGCCACCAACTGTTGTGTGTTGGGCTCCCAGTGGCGTGCACCACAGTGGTCTCCAAATGACGACCCTCAGGCCCAGACAGAGTGCCTAGAGCTAGGGTTCCCCTACACCCCACCGCTGCCTTTTGCAGGGCAAACTCTGGGATGTGGTATTCACCCCAGGGCTCCTTGGGAAGGCTGGCACTCCTGTGACTGGCACTCCTGCTGAAATCAAACTTGGCCTGGCTTCCTCCTCCTTGCCCTGCTTCCCCACCCCCTCCCCCTTTCTCCTAGAAGTATCGTCTTAATGAGTCATCTTCACACAAACCCATGTCCCAGAGTCTGCTTGGAAGAAATATTTTCAGACACATAGGGACTCTTTTCATAACTTTTCATAACTTAGGGAACTATTAAGAGGACATGCTTCAGCAAAATGATGATGTGAAGCAGGCAAGGAAGCCACGAGACCCAGGAGTCCATCCAGAGCATGATGCAAAGTAAGCCCCAGGATGACAGGCTGCTTGGGAATCTGGAGAGCAACCAAGATGCAGAAACCCCGTGTGGGAGGGTCTGGAAGAAAAGGAAATTGATAGAATGTCAGTTTGACTATTTGGAATATAAAACTGGTTCATATAGAACTGATCTGGCAAAGTGGTTAGGAAAAATAAACATAGGTACATGGAAAACCAAATAAAAGGAAAACATGCACATGTTAAGTCCAGGAAACATCATCATTGTCTACTTCACTTAGCGGTAAGCAAAATGCACTGTCATAGTAACAGAAACACTGACCATTGATTTAACCAAAAGTTGTGACAAAAAGTACACCGAAGGATGGCGGAAAGGCTAATGCAAGGAAGTCCATGCAGAGCTAAATTGCCATCTTCCACTGCAGTCCATAGACAATGTTTAAAATCGATTAGTCAAGAAATAGCAGTGTCAGCATATTATTTCGAAATATGGAAGTAAATACCAGCTGTGTGCATTGCAAACAGAAATCTATTTGTTATGAATTTGCTTTTTAAATCCCATTACTTCCAAAAAGATGAAGCATAGCTTCTGATGGAAGGTACATATACACACACATGCCTCCCACACCACAAAAAAAGAATAAGAACAGAGCCATGGAGGAAGGAGATAGAGAGGGGTGATGGGGGACAGAACACATACAGAAGCCCTCTACTCAGGAGTCCACCAGGGTCACAGCCAAGGAAGACTCAGCAGTCACACAACTCTGGATGCTCTCCATACTCAGCAATTTAAAAACTCACCCTCTATCTGAAAACTCTTACCCACCATCAGCCATGGCTGCCTCAAATTCCACAATGCAGACTCTCAGTTATCTGAGTTGAGCATTGCTCTCTCTTTAAGAGTTGTGTTTCCTCGCACACCACATTCAGTATTAGAAAAGCACAGGCTGGGTTCCCATTCTAAAGTTTGTTTGTATGTTTAGGAAGCATAAGTGGGGGAGGGGCAGAGAGAGAGAGGGAGAGTGAATCCCAAGAAGGCCCCAGACTATCAGCACAGAGCCCAACACAGGGCTCTATCTCATGGTTCGTGAGGCCATGACCGAGCTGAAATCAAGAGTCAGACACTTAACCAACTGAGCCACCCAGGTGCCTCAGGTGGGTTCCCATTCTAGCTGCATGCCCTGGGCAGGCTGCTTCAAGTCTTAGAAGCTCAGCTTCTCTGTGTGGTGGGTTACAAAAATGGCCACCATCCTTGACAGCCCCTCCCGCTATTCTGGGCAGCCCCAGTCATTTGCTTTGACCAATAGCAAGTGACAAAAGTGACATTGTGCCCACTCTGAGTCTAGACCTAAAATGAAGACTTTCAGCTTCTATCTTTGATGCTCTTAGAACCCTTCACTGACATGGGAATGTGCCCGGGCTTTCCGGCCACAGTGAGAGATAGAGTCACCCCCACATCCCGGCCAACTGCCAGCTCACTTCCAGACTTCGGAATGAGGCCACTCAGGACTAAGAGGCCTCCAGTCAACCCACCAGCATCAGTCTGACCCAGCCCAGACCAGAAGGAACCAGCCAGTAGAATTGTGAGCTAAATAGACAGTGATGTGCTCTTTTAAGCCACAGAGTTTTGAGCAGGTTTGCTGTGTAGCAAGGAAAACCAGTGCACCTTCCGTGTGAAATGATGATGCCAACACTTAGCTCACAGGGTTGTTAAGATGTAATGGTGATATATGAAGTCACCATAAGCACTCAAAAAAAAATATCCCTTACCTCTTGCCCCCATCTCCAATGCATAAGTGCAAAAGAGTTCCTGGCAACAGTTTTTTCCACTGAGGAGTCCACACAATGAGGGCAGGGCTCCCAAAGGAGAGAGAAGAGCCCCGCATGCAGCCTTCTCACCCTTCCATCCCTGCAGTCAGGGCCACACAGCCACCTGATGCCACAGCAAGCAGCTCAGCTCCACAGGCGGCTCCGAAAAGGCAAAGATTTAACTGCTGTAATTGGCTTATTGATTTTGCAATCACATTTTAAGATGCATAATCTGCCACCATCTACATTGGCCATTACAGCATCCTTCCAAGGGAGTTTTATCTCCGCCACCTGTGGACCAGACCCTGTGCCAGGAGGCACAGAAAATGACTCTTCCTAATCACACTGGAATTGCAGCAAACACGGCTCATGGCAGGCCCACCAGCCATTCCCCAGACGTCAATGGTGAATTAAATGATGAACCAGAACTCAAGAACTCTCTGCACTGACCCTGGATGGCCTACCTCATTTAGCCACTGCACTAAGTTTGTCTACTTCACTCTGACCTACACAAGACCTCACTTCTCCCTAGGGGTAGGCTCTCCTGCCAGAAGAGCATGGGGTTTGGAGTCTGAACACCTGGGCCAAGCCAGTCATTCTACATCTAATAGACAGCATAGCCACAAGATATACACCCCAGAATATATGGAACTGCCCACACAATCATCTATTATCTGCCAAAGACTCATGTCCCTCCAAGAAAGTAGACTTAGACACTGTCTCCCACACAGACCCCCACCGGAGAGAACCAGCAGTTGTCTTGGGTCTGCTAAGAGTGTCCTAAGCACCTAAGCTAGGCCAAAGGGAAGAAGTCAAAGTCTAGAATCAAAGTGTTTCAAAACTGTAAGGACCAGGCAGCTCATTGAGTCCACTCCAGCCCCCATTTTATGGGTGAGTGAACAGTCACCCAGAGAGGGACAGTAACCTGTCCAAGGGACCTCAGCTCCTGAATGGCTGAGCACAAAAGCAAATGCTTGACTGCCCATGCAGTGCTCTAACTGCAGGGCTTTCTCATGAGCAGACCTCAATGCTTAGAGAGTATATGTCATCTCCATGAATAAGAGAGTAGCTCCCTAGGCTTTGCCTGCTCTAGGTACCATAATCTTGACTGTGGGTGAAAAACTGTCCATCTAGAGGGCTTTTTAACTCAGGACTAGATGCAGCTAACCAAGGGATTAATTGGCATTGCTTGGACACATACTACCTGAGAAGATCTATTCACCTACATTAATGGCAGCAACATGAAGGATAGACAAAAGATTCCAAAACCAACATCTAGAATCCGTGGCCAGTCTGTGCTCCTCTCATACCAGATTCTCTGGATTCTCTCCAGGTCCCTTGCAGTTATCAGCCTGTGCTCTGTTTGTGTGATCTCAGTGAGCCCCAGTAACAATTTGCAAGTAATTCTCAAGCTCACTCCATGCTTTTGCCCGAAATTTACTTCAAGACACAAGTTTTTCTCAGTTGGTTTAGATAAGGCTTTGCTTCCTGTATTCTGCTTTGGCAAACCCTTGGTGTGCTACAGCTTCTGGCCACTCCTACCCCACCAAGAGCCGTGGCTTCTCTGAAGTCCCTAGGTCAACATTGGGCCAGAAATAGACAGGAGTCTGATGTGTAGAATCTCAGAACATGGTCTTGATTTCCTACTGCCCATCAGCATTGTAGGAGAAGGAGACGTGATCCCTCTGCTCAGTGCTGAGGAGTTCATAGCCTGTACACACTGCCCATCCCCTCCTTTCACCATCACAGCCCAGGGCCCTTATTGAAAAGGATAACCCAAAGCCCCTCATCCTGAGGACACATGTGCTAATCTCACCTGCCCCCTTACTGCATGATGCACAGTGTACAGCAATGAGCACCAGGAAATCCCCAGGTGAATCTGCCACCTCACACACCTCAGCACTACTCTTGTTTAGCCCACAGAGATTGTAGGCTATTGGCTCCTGACCTACTCTCTAGATTAGAAAACGCACAGTGGAGCATGACTGCTGGGCTGTCCATGGAGAAAGGATCTCCCCCTTCTCTAGGCCATCCATAAGCCAATTCTAGCACAACCCTTGCTCATTCACATCAGATGTGCAGTCTCTGTCCCCCGTGCAGGATCCCTCACACCATCTCTCTCGGCTGCTCCAGCAAAGCTCCTGCCCAGCTTTGTCTCTTGGGCAGGAGGGCTCCAACCCAAAGTGGACACTTCCTTGCAAAGGACCACAACACTTCCTGGGAAATGCCATCACACCACCCCAGCCCACAGCAGTGATTCATGTTGTTCCTGGTTAAAAACTTTATTCTTTATATTGAGTATACTGTGTTAACACATAAAATCTGTCCTATTTTGTAAAATAAGTATATTCTTTAAAATAAAGGGAGATCAAATTTTGAAGGACTGAGAAGCTGGATTTACAGAGGCAAATCTTACCATCCTGAACACCACAATAACAGCAGCAAAGCCAGATCCTCACAATGAACACACTGCCCCCAGTGAGAGTGGGAGAAGACAGGGAGCCCTCCAAGGTGCCAGGTGTCATGGGTGTCCCTGCCATGATCATTCAGGGACATCTAATATGTGTGCAGCCAGGCCCTCCTTAGACCTGGTACAGTCTGTGATCCCTGCCTCCCATGGGTATCCCCACACCCAGGGTTGCTACCCCGTACCTGGTCTCACCTCCCGGCTTTCCCACTGCTGCTTGATATCCAACAGAATGACACCTGGGCCTGGCATTCAGAGCCCACCTCATCCAGCCCCCATTTCACCTTCTGCTACTCCTCTTACCCCAGGGAAGATTCACTCCAAATCCGAGCACCTCATCAGCACATACCACCAAATGGGCTCCCACTTTGCCACCTTGAGAAATCCCACTCATGCCCTATAATTCAGGCCAGATGGCTCTCCAGGGGCAGCTGCCTCCCAGGGGCCCCTCAGCACTTCATCTGCTCCCTCAGCCCCTCAAGAGGTGCTATCCCATGGGATGCCACCTATCTGTCCCCCAGGGCCTGTAGGCCATGGCAGAGTTGGGGTCTTACCTCTGGAACCCAAGTGCCCACGCTGTGCCTGGCATGTAGCAAGCTCTCAATGTCTGGTGACTGGATGGCTGAATTAATGAACAAATACAGAATAAAACCTATGTGCAGAACAAGAGTCCCGGGGGTAAAACGAGTCCCAATTAACACAATAAGTGGCATTTTGTTGTCTCTATTTCAGGACACATGAAATAATTAGTGCTTGGTACACAGAGAACTCTGAGTGTGAAGCTGGATGTAATCAGGTGTCAAAACACAGAAACCTAAAGAGAAAAATAAATCATGTGCTTGGTTATGAAGGGGCAACTTCTCTGGGTGTTTTCTCTCTGGAAGAGAGGCGTCTTGCTGCAGATTCCAGCTTGTTACAATGGGAACAAAGGCAGCTGAGAAATGTAGCAGTCCCTCTCCAGATGGGTGGCTGAGCAGCCGAGCACCACGTGGCCGGCCTGCCAGCCCCAGGTAGTAACACAGTGTATGTCTGCTGAGTGCCAACCATGCCAGGCACTTTACACTCACAAAACTCTCGGAAAGTAACACTCTTATTATGTGCATTCTGTCAATGTGGATACCGAGGTTAACTAGGCACATAATTTGCTCAAGGGTTCAGACCCAAGTCTATCTAGATCTAAGACATGCACATATATACACACTCTGGCAAGGAGAACTGGGCTCCTCCTTCTCAGCCCACGAGTCCATGGCACTGCTCAGTCGTCAGGCAACTGCCCCCTCCTGAGCATCTTCTCGGACTCTCTTGGCCTCTGGTTCTCCTAATCATCAACTCCTGACCCCCTTGGACACCAGTGCATCCAACCACACTGTGATTCCAATGCTTACCTCCAACAGGTCACACTCCCAGAGTTTCTGGCTCCTCCCACCACATCCAGACTCACAGATGAGGTGCTGTCAAACACCAGCAATGCAACCCTGCACAGGGGATTTCTGCCCAGGCTCCCCTTCAGTCTTTCCACTCATCTTCCCAATAAAGCATTAGTTTGTAATCCTTGCCTCAGGCTCTGCTTTCTAGGGAACCCAGGCTGAGATACTGCCTTGGTGTTTGCCTCTACTTTCCTTTGTCCCCAACCCTGCCCTCCATCCTCCTTCCTGCTAGAGGCGTCTACTCCCCTATGTGGAGGGATTTCCTGGAATGTGGAGGCTTCCTCCAATCTGTCTTTTGAAGGTTTGCGTTGTAATTTACATAAATGAAATTGTACCACAAATTTCATTCCTGTCCTTGACTTTTGCACTTACCCCTGGTTCTTAGACTACTTGCAGTGGTTACCTATGCTCAGCAATGGCATCCACTGCTGCATGGTGCCCACGGCATGGCTGCAGTTCACTTACCCACTCCCCACCACGTTGGCGTGTCTCTCAGAGCAGATCTGGGAGGAGGATCACTGGTCCCATGCTGCATGCAGTCTAAGACTTCTCTCACACCAGCAGAACACAAGGGCTCACTTCCCCACATCTTAGCCAAAGCTTGCCATTATCTGATGTTCTAAGTTCAGTATGATTGGACAGGAAGCAGGACCTCCCTGTGTATCTTATTCCTGGTCAGGTTAGCAGCTTTTCTTCTACTCATCAGCCATCTAAGATTCATCGCTGCTTCCTCGAGTTTTCCCTTTGAGCTCATATTGCCCCAACAGTATTGGCCACCCCGACTGGTCACCCTCAGAGTGAGTTTCCAGAGCTTAGGAAGGAGAAGGAGGGTGCACATCAGGACACAGAGCCCATTGGACCTAACTCCTCCCCAAGTGCCCCCCTGGGGAGTGACCCCAAGTCCTCCAGGGGAAGTTCAGGTTTCATGGGGTCTAAAAAGAATCTTGACTCAACACATTTCAAGTTTTATTTCTTCCACATTCCCCACCTTATTCTCTAGTTCAGGAATAACAGATCAGGTGCATCTGTGTGAAGGCCTCAAGACCAGAACGTTATGGCCACAAATGACCCCATGTGTACCTGACCCCAAACACTGCTGGTTCTCAAAAGATCTCACCGTAGGAGCCCAGAGGTACTGGGTCACCCTGAGTCAGCCTGGCACCCTGGTGTCAGGCATCCAGTCCTTCACAGGGCCAGAGTCCAGCCAGAGGAGCAAACAAGAAACAAGAAACAGCTCAATGGCTCCTCACTGCCCACAGTATTTCCCAGAGTATGTTCCACAAAACCCATTTCTGTGTTACATTAATACAAATTACAAACTAAAAGTGGCCTGTCAGCCCTGGGTCTGCCAGGAGATTTTCAACCTTTAGTGTTTGGGGGTCCTGTTCCTGGGCTCCCGGGAAAGCTGTCTTTAACATTTACAAAGGTCAAAATGAGTTGGCAAAACCTCAGAGCATGGGGTCTATTTCTGCCTGGAGAACACATTGTATGTCTGCTTCGTTGAATAGATAGATGATAGATAGATAGATAGATAGATAGATAACCAAAAAGGAGCATTCTGAGCACAAGATAAGAAAAAGAAAGAAACCTCCCTGGTTCCCACAAGCTTAAGGTCCAACAGCCTTGATGTACTAAAGATAGAAGATAAAGTCTATAACTTTCTGGAATGTCCTTTGTCTTGATGATTCGTAACTCTTTATGTAAAAAAATGTATATAACACTGCACCAAATGTTCCTTTCTCGAACCACTCTCTTCTTGGTGAGGACTATGTATCCCAGGCAGCTGTCCTAACTTGGGCTCCAGTAAAACCCTCTTCCTTTCTCCTTAAATTTCTATAAAAAGGTTTGCCCGTTTTGCATTGGCACCACCCCCCCCCCCCAGAGGGCTGTACTTCTCAGACTACCCAAACCACGGAGCCCCGGGAGCTGCCCACCCAAGTGCACTGTTTGGAGTCAGCATCTCAAGACACAGACCCCACCGCCTGTCACCAGATAACCTTCTTGGTCTCCCATGGCTCCACCCAGGGTGCTCCAGATAACACTTCCCCAAATGCCAGGTTCTCTCCAGGTCCCAGGACCCCAGGAACTTCCACACACCCCACTTGTCCTTCACACTCAACCCAGAGTCCTCTCCCTTTGGAATCCTCTCGGACTTCCCTAGGCAGGGTCAGTGCCTTCTGACTCCTCACCTCGGCAACCCTGCAAACAGATAGGCTTTCTTCCTGTGGTGTACACTCCTGAGACATGAATTAGACACAGTGCAATCGATTGATTAAGAGACGCAGTGTATATTGCACATAGGGCCCAGTGAAATGCGGAGGCGGCGTGGGCCCAAGTGTCACCCGTGGGGGTGACATGGGTAGTACTGGTTCCGTGTGCTTGGGGGCTCAGGCCTCTTCCAAACCTTTGCTTTGTGGTTGCTGCTGTTTAACTGTGCTGAAACTCTACAATTTTAGCCTGCAGCATCAAAATACACTTACAGCTATGAAGACAACAAGAGTAGTAAAGGTCGTACAGGGGGATAATGAACTTTATTCCTGCAAGCAAACTCTACAGCCCCAAAGGATGGCCTTGCAAGGGTCCTATTGTGAAAGGCCTTACAGAGTGCCTACCCCATGTAGCTCAGGAGTGATTGCACACACAACATGCCTCCCCCCCCACACACACACAGGCATACATTGCACACAGCGTATTACGAAGGAGCTGCATAAACCCCAGCCAGAGGCCCAGACACTCCTGCTATCCCACCCAGCCCCCTGCCAAGGCCAGCTCAGGTGCTGCCTGAACCCCCAGGACACACATCTCTTCCCCCAGGCCATAGCCCCTCTGAGCACTCCTGAGCCCTGCATTCAGGGTCCGAAGCCCCACTCAAAGCATGGAAGCCTCTGGGAAGTAGCCCTGCACGTGGGATGGTGAGTATAAAGATATAGACAGATGGGGTTCCTCGGGCTGGGATCTCAGCCAGCTCAGGGGAATGCCCTCTGCTCCCCAGCCACTCTAAGGTTCTCAGGAACTAGGAGCCAAAAGTTGCCCCCTCTCCAGTGGACAAAGCACAGTGAGCGCAGCCTTCCTGTGAGCAAGCTGCTGGACAGAATTATCTGGACTCCAGATGAGGCTGTAAGGATGTATGGGTGACCATCCCCTTGTTCCAGCACAGGCACAGAGACTGGGGTGCAGGGAGGTACGGGGTCTCTCGCAGGCCAGCCCACACAGTGGGTGCAGAACCACCCCATGTCCAGCCGACTGGCTTTCCACCCACCAACTGCCTCCCAGCACCCAACCACAGCCTTATCCCCAAGGCTGAATGAAGTCAGGCTCCTCAACACAAAACAAGCCGGTTCCTTTATTGCATCTTAGGGAGGGGCGGGGAGGGCATGGAGTGGGGGCAAAAAAGCCTCACCACTTCCTGATGCATTATTTATCAGGAGCGCATTAACCGCGGGTGACATCACAGGCATTAGAAGGTAATTTGTGGAAAGTATTGTTAAAGCAATTGATTTGCAAATTCCTTGACAGGGAAAACGGAGCACTGAGCAGGCGGAGAAGTGACATGGAGACTTTTTTCTAATGTATTTGGAATAATTGATTGAAAGCTAAGCTGTGTAGCCAGTGAGAAAATGAGATTATTCTGTCTGTTATGCAAAGAAATTGTATATTGTGCAAAACAGCGGATGAGGAGCTGTCAGGGCAGCTGAAAGGCACTTGCTCCTTCTGTGGAAGGTAGGGAGGGAATGTCTTTCCAAATTCAGACCAAGTCCTCATCACTCCCTTACCCCCGAAAGCGGCCACCACCTCTTTTCCTGGCTCCTCCGCTGCCCACCAACCCCTCCAACTCTAGGCTCTGGGCCTCAGGCCAGACCCTCCAGGGCCAGCAAGAACATGGTGCAGTGAGCAGGGGCTAGAGAGATTGGCCCCTGCCCCGCTCCCTCTCAGTCTTCACCATCCCTCACCTGTATACTTCAGTCCCCCAGTAATCCCAGCTGCTCCTTCCTAGCCCACGAAGTTGCCACTCTTCAGAACGCTCCTGTGACCCGCTCACAGCCTCAGAATGACCAAAACCCCCTCCTGAGGCCACAGAGCTGGTGTGGCTTCCTCCCCACCACACCCCTGCCACACTTCCTCAACTCCAACATTATCAAACTGCCCCTTGCCTCCTGCACTTGTACAATGGCTCCGACCTTTCTGCTAGAACACTGCCAGCAGCTTGTTCACCCAGCAGAAGAGTCACTGTCTCCAGGCATAGTTCAAATATACCTCCTCCAGGAAGCCTTCACTGACTGCCCCAGGCAGACAATCCTGGGTGCTCCTCTCTCCCTGGGAGCACCAGTGTGTTCACTGGTGGGGGGTCTCCGCCTCTTCAGGTGGTTGGTGAGTGCTTACCTGAGTGAATTAATGCATGCAGGAATGATTGCGCGAATGAATGAATGCATCACTGCCCTAATTGCCTTGCTGGGTCCCTTTTTCCCCAACTCTGAAGAAGCCCTGGGCAATGTAGCACAGGCACCCAGAGGGGCTGCTGGCTTTGCTAGCTGTTCCCACTGCCCTAGGCCAGAGGATCAAGCCAAAGCCTTCCCAGCAGGATGGCCCAACAGTGGTCCAAGAGAAAGCAACCATATGTGTACACCTGGCCAGCCCTCAGAGCCTGGAGTCAAGAAACAGACAAGGGCCCCAGGACATTTGAACAATTGCCTAGCCCTGCCACCTGCGTGTCTGTAACCAGGCTTCTGGTCTGTCAGAGTCATATTGGCTCCCATCTCTAAGACTGTTGAGAGTTGAAACTATAGTGTCTAGCCCCCATTATGTACTAGAGGTACACATGACCACGTCACTCCAGTGGCTCTATTTATATCATGCTGAAAATTCCCACCAAACTGATTTAGGATTTTTATGCCCATTTTGAGTACTAGGAAACTGAGGTTCCTTGGAGTTAAATTGAGATTACAGCTGAGCCTTGAACAACACCAGGGATTAGGGTCACTGTCCCCACAGTCAAAATTCCCCATATAACTCTCACTTGCCAAAACTTAACTACTAATAGCCTACTGTTGACTAGAAGCTTTACTGGTAACAGCCGACTAACACATACTTTGTATGTTACATGTATTTTTTCCCTATATTCTCACAATAAAGTAAGCCAGAAAAATGAAAACGTTATTAAGAAAATCACAAGGAAGAGAAAATACATCTACATGACTGCACTGCAACTTTTTGAAAAAAAATCTACAAAGAAGTGTTGTTCAAGGGTTAACTGCATTCTCTAAAAGTGGCAGGAACCAGGCCAGACTGGCCATGCCAGTACCGAGTACTACTGACTGTCCCCTAGAAAGCACCTTCCTGCTGACCCCACTCTTCACACAATAAGCTGGGCTCTAGGAGAGGAAGGTTAAGAGACCTCACCAGGTAACTCATACTGTCAGCGACCAGCCATCAGGGTTTATGTAGGACACAAGACTTTCTGGCACCAGAGATGGGAAAGCCCCAGGCAAACCAGGGCAAGCTGATGACCCTACTTCCAACCACCTTTAAAAAGCTGGAAAATGCATACCGATTCATTCAAGTGTTTTGATAACAGAGAGCATAACATTAGGTCCATTCCTTTTAAATGATCAATGTTTCCTAAGACTTTAGTTGTAGACTAGAGAAACGGATAAGAAACTCTCTGACCATCTCCTCATCTGACTTCCAATGGTCAGCCCACCCCTACAGGCCCATTTCAACACCTCTGAGCCCCTACCGTGGCCCCTCCCCAGGCCTGGTGCTGTGCATGGAGAATTCAAGGGTGACCAAGACATAGCCCTTCACCCCACAAGGAGGCCAGAGGCAAAGGATGAGTAGCAACATAGTAAGAGCAGGACAGAGAGAAGCCTGGAGGACTGGGGGACATGTCGGAGGGAGGGGAGGAAAGAAAGGGCTTCCTAGAATAGGAGACACCTGTTTAACATGAGCCACAGGTAGGTATTAGCAAGGTGACAAGTTGGGGAGTGCATCCTAGACAATTGGAACAGTGTGGTCAAGGCCCAGAGGTGTGGCCAAGCCAGGCCCACTCTAAGAATCACAAGTAGGACTGCAGACCAGAGCAACATGGAGGAGAGGGAGGAAGCAAAGACAGATAAATAGGCCATACACAGGAGGACTTTTTTCTCTAAAATTGGCATTTTTTTTAACTTGGCAGTGTTTACAACATGGAATTTCTCCAAATGAATAGATAGACATCTAACTCACTATTTTTAATAGTTGCATAATATCTTATGATGTGAGTGTATTCTGATTATTCAACCATTCCACTTTTGACAGCTTGCAGGTTATTTCTGGTTTATACTTTGTGATCTATAAGAAATTCCTCAGTAAACATTTTTGTATTATGGTAGAGTCCCAAATATGGGATTTCAACAGGAAGTTAACTTCCAAAAATGCAATAAGAAGTCACATTCCCACTAACAATATGCAGAAGTGCCCTTCCAGTGCATCTTTGCAAACACTGTGTGATATGTTTTGTTTTGTTTTGTTTTGTTTTCATTATTACCACTCTGATGAATGAAAAATAACTAGCCATTGTTACTTTCATTTTTATTTACCTATTAGTGAAGTTGAACCTCTTTTCACTTGTTTAATTTTTTTTTAAGATTTCCTCTGATTTTTTACAAGATTTCCTGTGATTGCCCAATTCAAATACTATTTGCATATTTGGACACATTTCGATTGTTTGTTTTTACAGGGGCTCTTTGTATGTTATAAATAATGATTTTTTCAATTGCTGTAAGTGTTATCTGGCCCCCCAACTGTACAAAATGTTATCAACCCTGACAAATCTACCTGCTTTAACTGGACTCTAGACCCCCAACAATCTCAGCTCTGGTGGCACATTGGAATCACCCAGAGAGCTTTGAATCATGGCACCTGGACTTTGGCTCCAGAGGCAGATTCCAGAGGTTTCTGGTGAGCTCCAGAAATCAAAATATCTGGGTAAAATTTACATGACATAAAATTCATCAAATAAACCATTTTAAAGTGTACAACTCAGAGGGCTGACTGAGTGACTCAGTCAGTAGAGTGTCTGGCTCTTGATTTTGCCATAAGAGGTCATGATTCTAGGGTCATGGGATTTAGCCTCACATCCGGCTCTGCACTGAGTGTGGAGCCTGCTTAAGAGTCTGTCTCTCCCTCTCCCTCTGTCCCTCTCCCCCACTCATTCTTTCTCTCTCTCCAAAATTAAATAAATAAATAACTAGATAAATAGTACAATTCAAAGACATTTAATTACCTGTAGAATGTTGTTTCATCACCACCTCTCATTCCAGAACATTTTCCTCACCCTAAAGGAAATGCCAGCCTCATACAGTCATTCTTTGAGCCTTAGCCTTTGGCCACCACTCATGTACTTCCTGTGTTCACGGATTTGTCTGTCCTGGACATTTCATATAAGTGGACGAAAAGTAGCCTTTTGTGTGTGGCTCCTTTCACTCAGCATAGTTTTTTTCAAAGTGCATGCATACTATAACATGTATACATACTTCATTCTTTTTCGTGGCTAAATAATATTCCATTGTATGGTACATCACATTTAGTTTATTCATTCACCTGTTGATTCACCTTGGGTTGTTTCCACCTTTTGGCTATTGTGAATAGTGCTGCTGTATCACTTGTATGTCTTCTTTGGGAAAATGTCTATTTCAGGCCTTTGCTTATTTTTTAATCAGATTATTTATTTGGTTTTGGTTTTGGTTTCTCTTTGAGTTCCTTATGTACTTTACATATTAACCCCTTATCCAAAATGTGGTTTGCAAATATTTTCTCCCATTCCATCAGCTGTCTTTTCATTTTGTCGATGGATTCCTTTACCGTGAAGCTTTCTAGTCTCATGTAGTCCCGCTTGTTTATTTTTGCTTCTCTTGTCTATACTTTTGATGTCTTGATTTAAAAAAAAAAATCATTGCTAAGACCAATGTCAATGACATTTTTCTCTGTTTTCTTGTAGGAGTTTTATGGTTTCAAGTCTTACACTTAAGCCTTTAATCCATTTCAAGTTTGTTTTTGTTAGTGATGTAAGATATGGTCCAGTTTCATTCTTTTGCATGTGCATATCTGGTTTTCCCAGAACCATTTATTGAAGAGACTGTCCTCTCTCCATTCCCATCAAAGACTAGTTGACATATATGCATGAGTGTATTTCTGAATTACCAAGCAGCCCTTTATAGTCTGGACTTGATTCAAGTGTTCGTGGGGATCCACTGAAGAATTTTAAGGCAGTCAGTGTTAAGGCTCCCAAATCATTAGGTTTGAGGACTACATGTTCAACTGCCTCAGATGACCAATGATGAGACCAAAGCCCAGAGAGGGCAGGAAATCACCCAAAATCACACAGCAGAAGGACTCAGGGAAAAGGCAAACCTCAGACCCAGACCTCCTACCCCCTAGCCCACACTGCTTAGTGAAAAGAACCACCCTACCCTACTTCACTTATGCCACTCCAACTCCTGACAGATGATCATAATTGTTTAACAAACTTATCTTAAGGTCTTCTACAAATTTGGATAATCTTCATTTGTTTTTCTTTAAAATCCTCTGACATTCCACGGAGAAGAGCTGAATATTCAAATCATCCAGGTAGTTCAAACAGAAGCTGATCTTTCATTTATTTACTTTAATCCTGAATTCTGTTCTATTTTATTTAGCATCTCCTGGATTCGAGACGTGGGTGAAGGATAGAAGCTTTAACTGTCTCAACCATGATAAACATCTCTCTAGATCTCTGTCATTTGGGGTTTTGGGGGATCCCACAGGTCACTCTTAGGAAGCCAAATGACCTCACACATGCCCTTCCCAACTATGAGCCTCCAAGTCTCTGTTACAGAAACACTGCCCACACACACACCTAGTCAGAGCCCCAGGCATCCTCTCAACCTGTCTGGCTCTACCCAGCTCAGTTTGTGGCTCCTGGGTAACATAGCTGGGCTGGGCTTGGGTCATAAAAGGAAATAAATCTCCCTAGTCATGGGCACATGGATGGGCAAACAGGGAGATGTGCGGTGTATGTCCAAGGGCAGGCAGCATAGGGGAGAAAGTATCTCGACTTTGGGCTGCCAAAAACAGGAAACCCTGTGGGAGTCAAGGGTGTTGGGCCAGGTGTGAAAGAGAGGTCCACAACAGAGAAACCTTCTCCTCCCTGCAGCAAATATTCTGGGGGAGGATACAAGCTGTTCCTACCTCAGGATGCCCTGTGCCAGGCAATAGGAGGAGACGGGGGTGCCCCAGTCTTTGGCCAGCAGAGTACCCTCCTGAGTGAGTTCTCACACCCAACCTTAAACCAAACATGAGAATACTCTGGGAGAATACGCTGGAAGAGAGAGAGAAGAAGCCTGCCCAGCTAGGGAACTTGAGGAAAAACATGGCAGTGATTTCCCAGGATTTTCTTTTTGCCACATATATCTGAGACTGGGTGCTGGAGGAAGTGGCCACCCACAGTACCAATGGACACAGACAAACAAGGCCCTAAGGAAAGCCTGCTTTCTCTAGCCAAAGGACCAGGAAAGGGCAACCTACCAAAACAGAAAACTTTGAAATTGTAATTGCCCTACTCCGACCAAAGAGAAAAAACTGTGGCTCCACTCCCAAAAGCAAAGGCTGACTCAAGACTTCCATGCTCACCTGCAGTAATGAGTCACCCACCTTACTCCTACAGGGTCCTCAGAGTCCATGTAGGGATCCTGGATTTCTACCCCCACCCAGGTATTGAGCGGTATTGAGGTATCTCTCCCTTCTATTCTGGAGTGTGTCAGAAGGGGCCTAGCAGGAAGCTGGCAGTGAGGAACTCACCCCTCACCCCTGTCAGAGGAAATCACATAAGAAGGTGTCCCTCCCCTGTCAGCAATTATGAGGCCCTCCTCCCCACACAGAGTATCCATGGGGAACCACATGGAGAACCTGGATTCCACCCCCACCCAACAGCAACAAGGCAGTATCTTCCCACCACACCAGCATACAGTCAAATGAGTCCTGCTGAGACAAAAGTTTGAAATAAGATCCAGAGTCTCTTAAAATACCCACAATACCCAGAGTTCACATGAAAATCACTCATTATATCAAGAACCAAGGAAATCTCAACTTGAATGAGAAAAGACAATCAACAGATGTCAACCCTGACATGACAAAGATGTTGGAATTGTCTGACAAGGATTTTAAAGTAGCCACAATAACAATGCTGCAAGGATGCTACAGAAATGCAGTTTTGAACACATTTGAAATAAATGAAAAGCAGAAAATCTCAACAAAGAAATAGAATATACAAAAAAAAGAACCAAATGGGAATTTTAGAACTGAAAACCACAATCACTGGGAAAAAAAATCTCAATGGGTGGGCTTGAAAGTAGAGTAGCAACAGCAGAGAAAGTGTTGGTGAACTTGAAGATAGAATAGAAATTGTCCAATCTTAACAACAGGGAGAAAGGACAGTGAAAAAAATGATCACTCAGGGATCTATGGGACTACAACACAAGATCTAACATTTGTGTCATCTGAGCCCCAGAAGGAGAAGAGAAATGGGGTGGGGGGAGGGGGAATTAAACAGTATTAAAATAAATAATGGCTCAAATTTCCACAAATTTGGCAAAATGCATAAACTTCCAGATTCAAGAAGCTAAACAAACAGGAAAAACCCAAAGGAACCATGTCAATCATATCATAGTCAAACTTCTGAAAACTAACAACAAATAAAAAATCTTGAAAGCATCAAGACTGAAACGACACCCTACCCTGCGGAATAACTGCTCTGAATGAGAGCAGATTTCTCCTCAGAGACCATGGAAGCCAGAAAGAGGTGACACAACCTGGTTCACGGGATAAGAGAAAAGAACTGTCAACCAGAATTCTATACCCAACAAATACTTGAGGGGAAAGCAAAACATTCTTAACATCTTTACACTGGTAAATGTTGATACCAGTGACAGTAATTTATAGCACTAAACGCTTACATTAGAAAAAAGAGAAAGACTCAATCAGTAAACTAAACTCTCATCTTCAGAAACTATACAAAATAAAATAGAGCAAATAAACCCAAAGTAACCAGAAGGAAGGAAATACTAAAGGTAAGAGCAGAAGTCAATGAAATTGAAAACAGAAAATAGAGAAAATCAATGAAGCAAAAGCCAGTTGTTTTGAAAAGGTCACTAAAATTGATAAACCTCTATCAACTGACAAAAAGAGAGAGAAAGAGAGAAAAGAGAAAAATTATCAATATCAGGAATGTGACAGGGCTCTCACCACAGGTCTAAAACCTGCAGCCAGCACAAGAGAATACGATGAACAATCTCTCACATGTAAATATACAATTTAGCTGAGACAGACCACTTCCTCAAAGTGCACAAATTACCACAACTCACTTAATATGAAATAGATCATTTGAATAACTCTGTAACTCTTAAAGAAATTGAATTTGTAAATCAAAAACTTCCAAAAATGAAATCTCTAGGCCCAGATGGTTTCACTGGAAAATTCTACCAAACATCTAAAAAATAATTAACACATTGGGGTGCCTGGGTGGCTCAGTCGGTTAAGCGTCCGACTTCGGCTCAGGTCACGATCTCGCGGTCCGTGAGTTTGAGCCCCGCGTGGGGCTCTGGGCTGATGGCTCAGAGCCTGGAGCCTGCTTCCGATTCTGTGTCTCCCTCTCTCTCTGCCCTTCCCCCATTCATGCTCTGTCTCTCTCTGTCTCGAAAATAAATAAACGTTAAAAAAAATAATAAAAAATAAATAAAAAATAATTAACACCAATTTTACACTACCTTTCCTGGAAAATAAAAGAGGGAATACTTCCCAACTAATTTGATGTTGCCAGTATTACCTTGATAACAAAATAAGACAAAAAGAGCACAAAGAAAGAAAACAATAGTCCAATATCCCTCATGAACATAGATGCAAAAATCTTTACCACTGCATTAACTAATACAATCCATAAACAAACCCAATAAAAAGAATCATACATCATTATCACATGGATTTATTGAACCAGGTATGCAAGCCTGGTTCAATATTTGAAAATCAATGTAATTGATATATTAATAAACCAAAGAAGGGGAACTTGGGTGGCGCAGTCAGTTGAGCATCCGATTCTTAATCTTGGCTCAGGTCATGATATCACAGTTTGTGAGTTCAAGCCGTGCATCAGGCTCTGCGCTGATGGCATGGAGCCTGCTTGAGATTCTGTCTCTCCTTCTCTCTGCCCCTCCCCCGTGTGTTCTCTCTCTCTCTCTCTCTCTCTCTCAAAATAAATAAATTAATAAATAAACTTTAAAAAAAATTCTAAAAAGAAAAACTAAAGAAAAATCATATGACCATTTATTAGTTGATGCAAAAAAGCACTTGTCAAAATCCAGTACCCATTAATGATAAAATCTCTCAAACAACCAGGAATAAAAGGAAACATTTTCAACTTGATAAAGGTCATCTACAAAAACCCTATTGCTAACATTAGACTTAATAGTGAAAGAGTAAATGTTTTCCTACTGAGATTGGAACAAAGCGAGGATGGTCATTCACCACGGCTATTCAACATGATACTGGAAATTCTAGCCAGTGCAACAAGGCAACAACATGAAAGGGAAGGGAAGGGAAGGGAAGGGAAGGGAAGGGAAGGGAAGGGAAGGGAAGGGAAGGGGAGGTTGTAGAATATAAGCTGAACACACACAAATCAATTGTATTCCCATATACTAGTAATTAACACATGGACCAAAACTAAAAATACAGTACCGTTTATAGCTGTGCAAAAAAAAAAAAAAAAAAAGAATGAAGTATGTATAAATCTAATAAAATTTAAGTTAGAGCTGAAACCCACAAAGTGCTGATAAAAGAAATCACAGTCTAAAATGAAGAGACATATAATGTTCATAGATTGAAAGACTCACTTTAGCAAAGATATCAATTCTCCCCAAATTGATCTATAGGCTTAATGCAACTTCTACCAAAATCCCAGCAAGAATTTTGAAGACATATAGTCAAGATTATTCTAAAATTTATATGGAAGAGTCAAAGGAAGTAGGACTAAATAACTAATAGCTAAAACAATTTTGAAAAGAAGAATAATGTGAGAGGAATCACTCTACTCATTGTTAGGACTTACATAGCTGCAGGGGTCACCCTGCAGGGTGTGAGCAGAGGGGCAGAAGTACATAGGTGGAACAGAACAGGGAAATCAGAGACTGACACGCAGAAGTAATGGAGGAAGAGACTTCAACAGGTGAAGCTGGAGCTGTTCTTTATCTATGGGCAAAAAAATTGTCAACCTAAATTTCCTAACTTATATTAAACTTAAAATGGATTTAAAAGCAAACATAAGACTATAAAACCCTTCAAAAGAGACATAGGAGAAAGTCTTCAGGACCTAGGACTTGCTGACCAGTTAGACTTAACACCAAAAGCACACCCGCTAAAGAAAAAAAATTGATAAACTGTACTTGATCAAAATTTAAAACTTTTGCTCTGTGAATGATCCTCATGAAAAAAGCCAGACTGGGGGCAAATATTTGCAAACCACACACGTGACAAACGACTTGCTTTTAGAATGTATGGTGAACACTGTTTATCTTTTCTCAGTGATGGTAAGGTGGGGGTTGGGAGGGATCTGGACAAAACTCAAGTAAATAAGTAGATAAAAATCTGAAAGAGTGGTGATGGGTATGAAGGAATAAATCAGGGTAAAAGAACAGTAAATGTAATTTATTAAAAATAACAAACAATCCAACTAGAAAATGGGCCAAAAAAAAAAAAAAGCATGAAGAGACATTTCACAGAAGAGGATATACAGGCACCAAACAAGCACATGAAAAGGTGTTTAATCCACCAACCACTGGGGAAGCCTTGCATACACAATTAAGACCAGGACTCCTCGCCACCACCTGCTCCGTACCCCTGGCCATGAGGTTCTGCTCACCGTCTGGAGTTAGAAATGAAGAGAACGAGGATCCCCTCGGTGAGCACCATCACGCTGGGCAGAAGGAAAAGCCAGGGGAATAGGACAACCACTGCAAGCCCCAGCCTTAGGACTGCCCATGCCCTTCCATGCTTGCACTAGGTGGGACAGGGTTGAGACCACCAGCAGGTCTCCAGAGCACTCCCCATCCTTTTTCCATGACTGTCGAGCAGATTAATAACCTGGCCCTGGAAAAACACGAGTGAGTGGCAGGTACTTAACATGTGCTCATTAAGAATGCTTGGCAAAAGATGCTGTGCTTCCTACCTACCATTTGTTGACAGAAATGGGCCAGAACTTGACCAGATGTGTGAACTCCTGAGGAGTCAGCAGCTGCGCTACAGGACATAGGGCAACGGCTGATCGCATGGGGAGGGGCTCAGACAGTAAGGCCCAGAGCTGCCCTCTCCACTCTGGGGGCGGGAGTGGGGGGATAACCTGGTGGGAGGAGCAGGAACACCTGTGCAAGGGACATCTGAGTCCAGATCCTGGCAGAGATGCTTTGCTGCCATGTGACCTGGTGATCCGGTGAAACAGCAATGATGAGAATGCCCATTGCACGACACACAGTGTTCAGCTGCGCCCGGAAACAAGCTGGCGGCAGTCACTTACGGGCAGTAATAACTTCCTGGAACTGGACTTCTGCATTCTTTTATTCAGCAGCATTTGTCAGGCTCTGAGGCACCCATTCTGTCTGGTATTTTAATCCCATGGCTTTAGAGATGAGAATACTGAGGCCAGAGAGAACTTAGGTCTCCTGCTCAAATCCCAGGGCTGGGGAAAGACCCTCAGCCTCCCAAGGTCTGTCAGGTGTGTTGGCCCTGGGGGGAAAAAAAGCAAGAAAGTAAGGACACTCAGGACCCACCCACTCACACGTTCCCCAAAATGCCCCCAGCACCTTCAGCTTTGCAGGAACTCTTAACAACTCCAACCTTCAAAGGAGCCCAATTTTAGAATATTCAAAAGATTAAAATAGACACTTTCTAACCAAAACTTTTAATGAAATAATAATTGACAGTATAAAAAGTCCTACTCTAATGCATTTAAGCTTTGAGCCAACATCTTAAATTCTTACTACTGTGCCCACCTCTCCAAAATTTGCGTGAGCCAAGGCTGTGGTCCCAACAAGGATTTCTGTCTTGCCCCTCAGCTGCAGCCCCAGCATGGGGACTCCTGGGAGGGATCAGACCAACAAGGGGCCTCAGTGCTTGTTACCGTCAGAGAAACCGTCACTCTGTGTGCAGCCAGACCCAGCACAGCTTCTTCTGGAAACTGGTGCCCAAGGAGCAAAGGGAGGAGATGATTGTTTACCCTCTCAACTGGATTGAGAGGTATCCAGTGCCACTTGGGTACACCTGCAATTGAGATTAAGCAACTTAAAAGTCCCTCCCACAGAAAAGGACAGAAACTCTCAAGCTGATGAGTACCAGGCTCCAGAGAAAAACCTGACACGGACTGGAGATCATTTGTCATCTTGTTCCTTTGTTGAAAGTGTTCTTGTTTGAAACCTCAAATTAAATCAGGTTCCTTTAGACTCATTCACATTTGTTAATACTATAAATGGGTCCCCAAAAACTCTTTCTTGTGCGTTATCTTCTTTGACTCCATAACAACCCTGCAAGACAGGAGTTATGAAACCTCCCTGACAGAACACCAAGCCTCAGAGAAGCTAAGGGATGTGTCCAAGATCACACAGCAAAGGACCAATGTCTCCTGCCTCTGCCTGGTGCTGGTCCCATTGAAACGGACCTGCCTCCACACAGCTGCTTAACATCCTGTCCTCGGCACCAGCCGACTTCTTTCTGAGTTGGCCACTGGCTGGCCAGCACTTCAGCTCCCTTCTACCAGGTAATAGAGCCCTGACTGTCACAGAGAGAACAAAAGTCAAAGCTAAACTGAACTACACACTGGGTTTCAATTTCCCCAATTCTTCTGGGTTGCAAAGGGCCAATGAGAAGCTCATTTACTTGATCCAGTCTTCCCTTCTAGTTAGCTTCATTACCATGCTGATGACCTACCTTTCTCCTGAAGCAGGTTTCTGGTTAACTAACAGGTCTCTGTGGCTCTATAGCCATCTTTATACCAACAACAGAATACTGCCATAAAAAACACAGTGGACTCTCATCGCTTCACAAACCTAGAAATGGCCAGGCCAATTTTTCTAAGGTTCCTTCCAAATCTAAGAACAAAAAGAGATGACCAGAGGAAGTCACACCACTGAAGTACAGACAGATGCATGGTCTGCCCAAAATCTTTGCTCTCACTGCTCTGGTTAGGATGTAAGAAGAGAATGGCCTCAGAGGCGAAGGGAGGAGAAAGCCAGAAACGTGTTGCTGCCAAAGCTGGGGGTTCATCCACATGTATGCAGGAGCCTGAAGGACCATGTCTGTCGCTCCAGTTCCTGGGACAAAGTGGGTACTTAATACACACTGACAGAATGGAACTGGATTCAATCATAAATATGGAAACAAAGCTGTGCCGCAGGGAAGCCTGGAGGTACAGCAGTGAGTGAACATGTAGTGAGAACTGAAGGCCCACACTGAGTGAGTGGGATCCAGATCGAGCCTGTAATGGGTTGCAGACTCAGAGAAGAGCAAGCTCAGGGAGAGCCCGCCCATGGGCACAGAGCAATAACTGGGAAGCTTGTCTCTTCCTCTTGGTCTCTGCATACAGATTTCAAATCCTCCCCTGAAAATCTGAAACACAATCCTGAGACTCGTGTATTTCAGCTTTTAAAAATTACCTTAACCTCATGATCCACAAATCACCAACCTAAGAAATAACATAAAAATGAATTTCCAGGCCAGCAATGTCTCTGGGTCACTGGCAAAAGTGAAGACTGAATCTGGAGGGATGTGACCTCAGCTTAAGTCCATGAGAGCTTCAAAGATGTAGTCACTGCAAAGATCAGCTCACAACAAAAAATACTAACACATTAAATAAAGATCACCTACCATGGGTGAGAATCAGCAAACACCACAAACTAGAGTTTTAACCCAAGAGGCACAAACCTTAAAATAATCTGATAGGGACTACAAATAAATTTATAATTATTCAAGAAGCAAAAGAACACTTGGAAACCAAAGATTATTTTTAAAGGAACAGATCAATTTGGAAAAAAAGATAACCAAAGAATCTCTACAAACAAGCAAAGACATTTAAATTAAAAGCTCATCGGGGCGCCTGGGTGGCGCAGTCGGTTAAGCGTCCGGCTTCAGCCAGGTCACGATCTCGCGGTCCGTGAGTTCGAGCCCCGCGTCAGGCTCTGGGCTGATGGCTCGGAGCCTGGAGACTGTTTCCGATTCTGTGTCTCCCTCTCTCTCTGCCCCTCCCCTGTTCATGCTCTGTCTCTCTCTGTCCCAAAAATAAATAAAAACGTTGAAAAAAAATTTTTTTTTAATTAAAAGCTCATCAAGTGGATTAAACAGTAGACTACAAACAGTTGGAGGAAGAATTTATTTATTGGCTGATTTGTTTATAGATCTGAAGAAATTAAGCAAAGTGCTGCAAAAAGAAAGAAATAGAAACTATGATAGAAAGGTTTCCAAAACAAATTTGAAAATTCAACAACTTATACCAACTCCAGAAAGAGAAAATAGAATGAGAGAAAGGCAGTATTTGAGATATAAAGAGAATATTCCAAAATGATATTAATCCACATATTTGTGAATCAGAGCCCCACGTAGAATAAATAAAATTAAATTCACTGCAGACACATAAAGTATGATTGCTGAAGCAAAAGACAAAGATACCACCTTACAAGCAACCAGGGAAAAGAGGCAGATGACCCACAAAGCAGCAAGAATTAGACAGCCAACTCCACAGTAGTAATGACAGGGACCAGAGGACAATTAAATAATGCATTCAAAGTGCCAAGAGAACATATCGATCAGCTTATCAACTGAGAGAGTTTACTACTCAAAGATTCACTGAAAGAACACTAAAGAAAGAACTTTAAGAAGAAAACCAAAGCCAGAAGAAGGTAATGGCACAAAAGGCAATGGTAAACAAAGAAAGTTCGCAAGATCATTGGCAAACTGTTCAAGCATTGACTGTCTAAATAATACACTGATTGTATAAATCACCGATTTATTATACACTGATTGTATAATACTAGGAGCCCTGTACCCTTAGCCACAATACTACATGGCCTCCTGAATCCCCTTCCTTGCTCTGAGTTCTAGTTCAAGTGTAATGTCTTGAAAAGTGATGTGTCTGCCTGGAAAAGGTTTATGAACAGCCAGCTGCTCAGATCAATAATCCAAGGCCAGTTTGTTCGCACTACAGGCCTCCTCTCTCAGAGATGATAATCACAGCATTAAAATACATTGCAAGAGGCACCACTCGCAGTGGGCCTGTCATACATTATCTCATTTCATTTTACACTACACCTGCAGGTGGCTGTATCATGACTCAGACGAGGTAGATAAGCTGTCCAAGGTCATACTGCCCATAGTGACAGCGTGGCTGCTGCTTCTGGTAGGCCATCTGCCTCCATCGTGGCCGAAATTCTCTCCCTGCAAACCCAGCCACGGAAAACATCCCCGCTTGTCAAAAGTAAATCCCTCTTGCTAACTACTGATGTGATGTGAGGTCCAAGTAGGCAGCCTCTGCGGGTCTCCTTTTCCAAGGTAAACTTCATTCAGCATGTGTCAAGGATCTCAAGGTAGGTTGGCACAGGGAAGACCAGGTCAGAGAAATAGAGGGGAGCTGACACAGGGGGCTTCGAACCCTGAGAGGAAGAGACCAGGCGTCTCAAAGGGAAGGAGTCACCACCTTGAGGGAAGATGGAGTAACTGTCACACACTGCCAGGCAAAGAGGGGCAACGTTAAATTGTCTCCATCTCCTAATTCGGAGCATCAACATCTTGCTGGGAAGACCCTCGCCAGACATTACATCCAGTCTTAAAGTTCAGGGCCTTTAAAGATAGCATATGTACTTGGAAAAATGACTCCCCAGTGAGTTCCTTGAGACACCAAAGTGGCCGGCCCATCTCCCATCTCCATGTGTCCAGGCTGTCTCTGGCACAGACAGACAAGCAACAAAGGCTGTGGAGTGCACCACCCTGCTGGACGGGAGGGCCTTAGCACCCATTCACCCAGCCTCTGCTGAGAGGGCTGGAAACTGTCTGGGGCCAGCTTAGGAGTCAGGCCAGGTCCCCACTGACTAGAATTCAGGGTTGGGGAGACACCCTCAGGGGTCCTCAGCCATACAGAAAATGCCAAACTTCCCACATGTGATTTCCCCACAGACCCTTCTTACATTTTCTTTTTAATTTCCACAGTCTAGGAAGGAAAATACTCTGCATTTGTTTCTTATTAATTTACAAATCATTAAAAACATATTTTACAAGAATTTTTAACATCCACAAAGCTCTTTTTTTAACCTCTTGTAAGTCATTTAGCACTCTTTTCTCAAGGAAGAGGAAAATGCATTTTTTGCCAAGAATAAACTCCTCACTTTAAGTTGGGTTCGGCTTTTAGTCCCAGGCTCATAAACTCCAGCATGGCTTGGACAAACTGAGAAAGGAAATTCTTCCCCAGCCCCAAGTCCGCAAGATTGTAAGCAGCATGATTTTCACACACACACACTCGCCAAACAAAACTGGGGGTGAAGACTGGATAGTCTTCTGTAAGCTTGGCCTCAACCCTAACCAACAGACCCCCAACAGAGCCATCCAAGGGAATCTAGAAAGGGGTTCTCAGCCAGGGCACCTCCCACCCTGAGCAGCCACAAGCTCCCTGAGCAGGATGCAGCTTTGAGCAATACTGTGCCTCAGAGGATGCACAGCCAGGCTGACCAGGACACCTGAGCTCTCCATGTGCTGTGCTTAAGAGGTGGCAGACAGCATGGTGCCAAGCTAGCACTAAAGGAAGATTGTGCATGTGTGGAACACGCAAGAACTCTGCTTTGTGCATATGCAGGAGAGCACGGTCGTGCAGTAAACCAGTCACCCAGACAGTGTCAGCACCAAAGGGCAACCAAAGGGTGGTGATTTTACCAATGCAGTGGGGCATCATAACACTGCAGTGGTTACTGATCTGGAACTATCCCTGATTTGTGCACACTTTGGTTTTATGGATTCCACATGTGCATTCCCCCCAAAATTCATATGTTGAAGCCCTAACCCCAAAGCAATGATATTTGGAGTGATGAGGTAATCAGGGCAGGATGAGGTCAGGAGGTAGGGCCTTCATAATGGGTTCAGTGTTCTTATAGAAGAGACACCAGAGAGTTTGCTGTCTCTCCATGCACACACAGAGGAAAGGCCATGTGAGCCCACAGCAGGAAGGCAGCTGCCTGCAAGTTTCTTAGTAACACAAATGAACTTCACTAGAAACTACCACCCTATCCAGGGGCAGCTGAGGACAGAGTCTTGTTTCCTCTGCTTTTTAACACTCCAGAGCCAGGAGCACTTCCCCAATACGCGCACACACACACACACACACACACACACACACGCCAGTCCTTCCCACTACAAGTCAGTGAATCAAACAGCTGACACTTAACCGATTTGATTTTGCCATCTTTTAGCCACAAAAATGCATAGAATAACACAACCTGGGATCATATAAGACAAAGTGGGAACAGGTAAAGTAAAGCTCAAAAGCAGAGAACACTAATGGGAGCCAGGAACAAGGCGGCCCAGCAGGCAGCCCTGGAGCTCCAGACCTTCCTGATGGGTGGCCTCTACCAGGTGACAGGACACTAATCAGGAGCACGGCTCCCTAGGCCCACAACATCTAAACAAATGTGTGGGTTTTAATAGTTTAGGAAAAGCATGAATGAGTAATCACGGGGAGGGGCCTGGAACTCAAGTACACTGGGGAGCCACACCTGCCATGACGTCTTTCACCAGGCCTGTCTCTCCCCTGACAGCTGCATCTGCCTCTGCACTGGAGGCCTGATGCCTGTCACCCAGCCCCAGCCATCAGGTTCCTGAGCAGGAACAAGGGGATCTCTCACCACAGGGGGCAGACCTCAAGACTCCCCTACTCAGAGCTAAAGGTCTGCCCCCTACAGCTCAAGCTAACTCCATGCCCTCTGTGTGGGCTCTCCTGGCACCCAGCCATGCCCTCCTTGGGCCCTTGGTGCTCCAGACACTCAGGCCTGAAGGAGGCTCCCCACTCTGCCGGCTCACTCTCAGGACTCCAGAGGCCTCCCCAACTCAGTAAGGTTCCTCTGCTATACCTGTAGGACCTGTCGTTTCACACACAGCCGACCCAGGGCCTAGATGATGCCTGGCGTACAACACATGCACAATAAACACCCAAAGGGCAAGCTGTTTCCCAGAACCCAGCACACCCCCTGGCACACAGTAAGCACTTAACAAGTAGTACTGGAAGCACAAGAACACTTTCCACCCCAAATGTTGCCTGCACCAAGGAGGGTGTGTTCAGTTCTCCAAGGAAAGGGCACACAGATGTAGGGAGAATGTCCCTGGCCAGCCTCCCACAGAGGTAGCATGTGAGCTGGGCCATATGGACGGGAGGACTAGGGGAGGAGGCGTTCCAGGCCAAGGGAACAGGAAGGGCAAAGGCCAAAGAGCCTGGCGTGTTCAGGGACATCTCCCACTGTTGGGGGGAGGGGGCTGAAGTGTGAGGTTACTGTCTTATCCTCATTTATGGCAGTAAAAGCCACTAGTTTATTGGCAGCAATTGTTAAATATTCATGAATTGTGCAAGCCTGTTGTTAAACCATTGTTAGCTTGAAATCAGTCATGGCTGAATTCAAAAATTGCCAAAGGTGGCACATTGGGGAAGGACAGCCCCAATTGTGCTGCCCCAACCCCCATGCCTTTCTTTTCCTAGGAAAATTGAACACTTGAGAACAGGCATTATCAACCCATATTCTCAATGAAAATATTAACTTTAAAAAGTAGGCATGCATGTTGTAGGTCAGAAATGGATCATAAAACGTGAATTCCGAGGGATGAATTCAGAGCCTCTCTGTCAAGGAGCCCAGCAGGAAAAGCTCCCCGTCTCATTGGTGCTTTCCTTCCCTAAGCCAGTAGCTTTAGACAGCCAGTAACTTCTCCAAATGTTCACATCTGCAGCAGGTTGTATTTTCCCAAAATGGCTCACAGCACTGTCTCCAGTCTCACATGCTCATCTTGCCTTGTGACCTTGACACTGCTCCCGTCAGATTGGGGTGGGTCTGCACACCTCCCATAATGCAGGCAGGCCTTTGGACTGCCTCCAGCAGCAGAGCACAGCAGACCTCACGTTACATGATTGCCAAGGCTGTGCCATGAAAACGCCAGACACTAGACCAGACCAGGAGGACACATGCACAGCCCATAGAGAGGCATCCCCTCAAGCCAGCTGACCTCCCAGCCAAGAGCCATGGCGGGGGGGGGGGGGGAGCCTTGGAAAGCAGCCCTGAGTGGAGCAGAGGTGAGCCACCCCAGCTGAGCCCCGCCCAGTGGCAGACTTCTGAGTAGGATCTGTGATAAATAGATCTGTTTTGGCCACTAACTTTTGAAATGGTTTGTTACGTAGCAGTGTAGAACTAGAATAGATTCCTCATCAGGAAAGTGGGGAGAGATAACATCCTCCTTGTGCAGTTGCTGGGATGGTCCTGTACGGTGAAGTATGACAGGTGCAAGACCAGCCCCCCGCTCCTTGCAAGTGCTAGGCACACGTGCATGGCCTCCTTCCCCCAGCACCCGACCCCTATTCTCTGCCCACCCCTCAGGATTCTTGTGTCCTGCACTACTGTGCTCCCTCAGCCTTGGCCAATGGGAGATTTTATCCTAAGACAAGATTCAGGCTGTTCATAATACGCTCTTGTCTTCCAGACACAAAGAGATCTCAGAGATCTCCATGCAGGTCAGCACACCACCTGCTTCAGAATACATTTTGCTGTCTATCCCTCAGAATCAGAGCCACAGCAGGGCCCAGAAATTCGTATTTTCCACCAATAGGGCCCAACACCCAGAACCAAGGATTAGCACCTTGGACAAGAGCCACAGGATGTTTCCTTAGGTTTCTTGGAGCCTCAGTTCTTCATCTATATACTGAAATAGCCCCCTTGGGATGCCCATTAAGTAGATAATGTGTAAACATCCTGACACAAAGAGGATGTCCAGCAGATAGCAGTGTCCCTGTCGCCATCTTGCTGGTCTCTTTGGGCTCTTCAGAAGCCCTGGCATTATAACAGTCCCTCTTACCTGTCCAGAAGTAGAGTGGCTTAGGTCTGCACCTCTCCCCACGACAGTGGTTCTCAGCCTGGGCTGCACATTAGAATTGCCTGGGGCTCGTTAAAAATGCCAACCCCTTTGCCCACCCTTAACCAAGAGAGTGAGTCAAAAAGTCTGATGGGTGGGTAGTAAGGTGGAGGGGGTATCTGTTTTGTAAACACCCAGGTAATTTCAACGTACCCCAAAGTGGCCCTGAAGTATGAACAGGTGAAGAGCAGTTAAATGTCTTACCCTCAGTGCCTGCATGCCTAGGCTCTGCATTCTACATACAGATAGTGGTTTAGCTTAAGTCAAAGCAGAGCAGATAACAGAGAGACAGAACTGCGTTTCCCAACTCCCCTCTGTTGGAGACACACCTGGTCAATTGTGGGAACTGAATCTAACAGTGTAATGTATGACATGAGTCAGTGTGGTGCTGGCACACGGTGGGTGTGTAAAGAATGCAAGGTTATTTAGTACAGTACTTACTGTTTTCAAACAGGAGCTGTTATCTGTGTCTAAGAGGCTTTCAGCCCCACCCAGAAAGACCCACATGCTCAGAGCCACTGGGGACCCTAGGCATAGCCATTAGGCAGCTAAGTCTCTGTAAGACAGAACAGCCACAGTGTGAGAGCCCCAGGTACCAGACAGAGGGAAGAGAACTGGGAGCCTGCCAAGGACCCTGAGAAGTCACCGCTGGGAGGAGTGGGAGACAGGCACTCCCACACCTGTCCCCCTGCAAGTTTCCATCGGATTTTATAGATGAGGAACTGAACTGTCAGGGTCACAAAGCCCCTGCCCTAGAGGGGCTCCTCCCCTTCTCCTGGCTAATGTCTCCCCTGCTCACTGGCTTTGATGGAGCTGGAGTCCTGAGCCCCTGTGCTGGTACTGCCCACCCCTTCTCAGGCCTGGTCCCCAGATACTGGGGAAGATAAACAGGTTACCTATGCAGGTGCCCTGAAAGGGTCCCTGAAGGAGAGCTTCCCTGGATTCAGAGACCTATCCAGGCTGGTATTCGTGTTCCCTGTCCCCAAGCCTGAAGGTCTGGGTGCCTGCCCTGTGCCACACTCATCCCCTGGCCCCCCACTCCTGGCTCACTTCCTCAGACTGAGCAGGGACACCATCTGGAGCCATGGTCAGCATCACAGGTCAAGGTCCAGGGGCCCATCCAGTCCAGGCCCTGTCCGCACTGGCCCTGGGCCCACAACTGAGTTCTTGGACCCTCACTGGGGACAAACACCCATGGAATGAGATGCCTTGTGAACTGGAGGAAGAGGGAGACGGCAGGGGCCCCCAGTCTTCTAACCTCAGAGCCACAGGGGAGACAGTGCACCATGCACAGGGCGAGGCAGGAGAGGCCAAACTGTGACACACACTACACACTCCCCAAGGAAAGGAGGGTTCCCTGTCATACACTCCCTCTGATATGTCAGCTGCCATCTAGGGTCCTTGATGCCTTCTAGCTTCTGCAGATGTCAGACCCCTGCTAAGCTAAAAAAGACCCCCAAACTGTCCTAGAGAGAAAACAGGAGCCCAGGCCAGGCTCCAGGGAGCTGGATGGCCTGGCGTGACCCTTCTTCACGGACAGGCCGGTCCCTGGTGTCTGTGATGTCACCCAGGCCCTGAAACACAATCTCTCCATGCAGGGTATCAGCTGTTGGGGCTCTGGAGGGCACAGAACTCCTTCTCCCAGGGGCCACTGCAGCACAGAGGCAGGTGTGGCTATCCCAAGTCACAGACAAGGCTGGGGGGGCTTGTCCCTTGGCAGGGACCTGCTAATAGCTACCCAGCAAGGGTGCTCAAGGGAGAGGAATAGGGACCACACATGCAGAAGAGGCCCCCATAGGCAGGAGTCTGGGGACAGTGAGGATGGGTCTGAGCAACCACAGTGAAGTATGCAAAGTGTGACTTGTCCGGTGGTGCAGTGGACAACACTCACACCTGCCCAGCAGGCCCACATTGAGGGACCTTGGCTGTAGAGGCCATAAGACTTTCAGGTACTGAAGCGGCCAGAACGCCCAACAATGAGGGTTGATCAGTGCATTATAGTCATCGTAAGGGGGAATATTATGCAGACTTTAAAATGTTATTTAAAGAATTTTTAATAACCCAGACCAATGTTCTCTACAGTGTACCCTTCTGCACCTCATGCCTTTTCCCCTACAACAGACGGCTACCAGCTGTTTGGGGACAAGACCTGAATAGCATGGAGGGGACCAAAGATGCTGGATGAGCCCCAGTGAGTCCCTCTGGCCAGCACCCCCTTTCCCTGGACCCCTGGTAACATCTGCCTCCCCTGGAATGTGAACCTCTGGGTTCAGGGAGGGATTGTGAAGAGGAAGGCTTTCCAGGGCTTCATCCAGCCCTCAGCACAGCCGCTGAAGCCACTGACGATGTGCTGTGTGGGTTCCAGGCCAGCCGGGAACCATCCACAGACCTTGGTGACACAGCTTTGAACCAAGCCAGAGCCCAAGGAGGAGAGAGCAAGGCCTCATCAACCACGAAAGTCTTCAAAGGCTGGTGGGAAGTGCCCTCTGTCAATTCCAACCACATGGCAAATTAAGTTCTATTTAGCCTCTTTCAAAAATATTTTCCTCTCTTGATTTAATAAAAGTTGGAGCAGTGCCACTGTTCGTAGGCAGGCTGGGATGCAGCTCAGTGAAGCAGGAGCGAGCTGCCTGCCCCCACAGACCGGGCCACAGCCACTCCACTGCACCTCCCCAGATTGCTTCTGTTTGCAGGCTGCAAAGATCTTAACGCCAACATGTCCTTTGGCACTGGCAGTTTGTTCTTCCTTTTTTCCTCCCTCACCTTCTTGGAATGTGTAAGGTGGAGAAAAAGAGCATGGAGACAGAAGAAAATGGCCGTCCTGTCCACAGAAGCCCAAGCCCAGGCAAGGCCCTACATCACACACAGGGACACAGCCCACAGCCAGCCTCCCCACCTCTTTCCAGGGCAGGCCACTTCCCCTGGTGACTCCCACCAACCTCCGATGGGGTCTTCACCCTCTCCGTTGCTTGGTCCCACCACTCCCCTGGGACGAGGGACAGCTCTCTGTCCACATCTCATGTGACTCCCTGCAGCAATAAACAAGATGGGCCCCTTCCTCCTCCTGGAAGTACACTGCTGTCCTGGCCCCTGGAAAGCAGACCTCCTCAGAGCCAGCATACCCAGCCGGCTGCTGGGCAGATGGGCTCAGAGCTGTGCCCCTCACTAGCAGCTGCCCCCAGCCCTGGGGAGCCACCCACCCACCTGCCCCCGCCCCCCGACCTGCACCCTCTTCTGGGGCTGTTCTATAGGCAGTGACCTGATAGAGGGTCTGGAGGCTCGGTCCTTTGCCTCCAATTGGGACAGCTCTGAGGGCTGAGGCCCCAGTAGCAGCCACATTGCAAATTAGTGCCTCCCTCCACCCAGCTCCACTTCCAACTGCCCTGCAGGTGTGTCTCCCAATAAACGCCCTGCACCTGCCTCTCCATTCAGAATCTGCTTCCCCCACCTAAAATGGTTGGTGGCAGGCACAGTCCTTGAAGGCAGACTTTAAAGAGGAATTTGCAGCCAGCCGTCTGGCCAGGCCCCACCGCTGGGCCAGCACTGGTGTAGGGACCACAGGCCAAGCAGCATCCCCGGCCTTTGAGAAGTCGGGAGAAGCAGTGAGCAGAAGGACCAGGGAATGGGTGGCACTTGAAGGAAGAAAATGACAGCTCAGGGTGATTAATTACCAACTCAGGGCAAACATGAAAGCTAAGGGGGCTTCCCCGGCTGCTTTTAAGAAAACTCTAATGTCCTGCAGCTAAGAATAGAGTGGGGGTCAAGTTCAGGACTTAATGTAAAAGTGCCAACTTCAGAGAAGATGGAATGTTCAGCCCTGGCCAGTCCCCCACAAGTTCAGGGCCCCAGTGTGCAAAGAAGGGGACCGATTCTCAGGATGGGGCACTCTGGGGATGCAGGTCCAAGGTCCCTGAAACTGCCAGAGGAAGGGCAGAGCAGCTCACTCCTGTCTGAGAAGACAGCACCCCACCTGATGGAAGTACTGCCATGGCTTTAATGAGGTATCACCAGGACAGCACCGCCCCCTGAGAATGTGCCCACCACCCCCTGGCAGCCAGCCTACACACTAGGATCACACTCCACACAGCCTGGCAGGGAAGGTGGCTGGCCTGCCAGAGGAAGGAACATGTGGCATCCCCCATGACGGCAGGGCTAGCCAGCACATTCCAGCAGAAGCCACTCCGTGCAGCAGTGGGGCTGAATTTGGGGTACTGCATCAAGGGGTAGAGATTTTGGACAGAGAAGGGGTGCTGACCCAGGAAGGTTTTCCTGCAATTCAGGAATTTAGCACCCTGGCAAGGACCCAGGAGAGCAGGGCTCCCACACATGTTTCCTGGAAGCTTGCGGGAAGCGGTGGCCCACGCTCAGTGACACACAAGTGTCAGAGTTGCCACAACAGACAGCAGAGGCACAGCAAAAGGTCTCCAAACAGTGGACCTCCATGAGTAGACAGACTATGTAAGAAGGACAACACCAGGTGCCCATGCTCCCCAAGAGGGACACCCCGCCTGTCAGTGGGGAGGATGGTGATGGTGAGTGGGCCCACGACCCTAAGGAGCTCAGGGATGGCTGTCCATGCAGGCTGGACGCAGAAGAGGCTGCCACAGAACTGGTAGCATTGGACACACAGGAGCCCGCCCCACAGAGGCCGGGGGGCAGTTGTGAACATCACAAGCTGAGGATGCAGGCTAGTATAATGGGCTGAGTGGCAGCCAGTGGAGATAAAGAACGTGGAGTTCTTAGGGGAGAGAGATGGGCCAAGAACAAGGGACTGCTAGTTACACAGAGTAAGTGAGGGTTGGACGACCAGAAGACTGAGGACAAAGGCTCCACTAAAAAGCCCCAACCCTTTGCCCGTTGGCAGGCCTAAACCCATCTTCAATCCAGAAAGTACAGACCAGAGGGGATGGTAAGTCCCCAGGAGGAAACCCCAGACACACTGTGGCAGGATCCTCAGTAGACTTCCTCAGACCTTCCCCGGAGGCTCCTACAGTCTCGTACTCATACATGCTGGGGACATGGCAGTGCCCAGGCCTGTAGGGTTGTTAGAGCCGCTTCTAGGAGGGGCCACATGCCCCTGGTCACAGCAGGGTGTGGCCTGTCTCAGCTCACGTCGGGTCCTGAGGTCCCTGGATGGGCCTACGTGTCTCCATCTCTGAGCACCGGGGCTTACTCCAGACCCTGGTCTTTTCTCTCCAAGCCCTCCCTGCCCCCACCCAGGCCTATGTGTGTGGATTCCCAGATACATGTGCACCCAGACCTCCCTCCAGACTCTTCCTCCTCCTCACTCAGCATCTCTCCACCTCTCACGGCCATCTCCAAGTCAACACGTCCACACTCTTTCTTCCTCCACGTGGGCTGTGCACAATAAGCCGCTGCCTGCTCTATTACCTCATCCCAGCTCCCCTGCCATCCAAGATCTGAGTTCCCTGGGCCGGGTTGGCCACAGCGGCTCCCTGCTGCCACACAGGCCCCTCCATGCACCTACCCATGGCAGCTACACCCAGTCTTAAACACCAGTCAGACCTCATCCTTCCCAGGCTCCCCAACCATGTGGGATGAGATCCAAAGGCATGTGTGGCTTTTCAAAGTCCTCCTGACCCAGGCCCTCCCTGGCTCCCCAGCCCAGGAAGTTGTCAGATCTTGTCAGACAAGATTCTGTTGACTGTCCTTGATAAAGGTCAGCTGTCAAGGACCACAGCTTCAAAGGCCTACCTCTCTGTTTCTGATAAAAGCCATTAGGGTTGAGCACTGATACTCTCCCCACTGCATTGTAAAAGACACATAGAAAAGACTTTCTCATGGTGTGATTTCTGGCCCAGAAAAAAAAAAAGGCAGGGTCATGAGGCAATCGAGTGCTGTCAGGCAAGAATTGCTTCCATAGTTCTTTCAATGGGCACCAGATCAATGTTTGTTAAAAAAACAAAATTAAATTAAGAGACCTTGCCTTCCTCTCCCCAGACATCCTGAGGATATCTCTAGCATCATGTTATTTAAAAGTATCTTACCTGTTACCCACTACCTTTTCTGCTCCTCTCCCGAAATTGTGACCTTGCTGAGAACAGGTGTATGACCCATTATTCTCCGAATTTTTAACCTCCAGCCAGGCACTGAGCAGGTGCCCAGGGATTTGATGAAGAAACAGAGGTAACTGATGGAGGCCCTCCCCCGGGCCTTCCTTCCTCCCAGCCTTGCACACGCAAAGGAATCCCGGGCAAGGCTGTGGCCCACACGTCTGTCTCCCACACATCGGTCTGCCAGCCTGTGAGCTCTCCAGTGCAGACACGCCCAGGCCAGCCTGGATTCAGCACCGCTGCCAGCCCAGGTCCTGGCACCCAGAAAGTGCTGGGTGAAGTCTGGCTGGCTGGGCTCCTACCCAGTGAGGAAGGAATTACTCACTTCCCTGAGGCTTCATTTTGAAAATGTATTTAGTAACTTCTAAACAAATCATACCAACCCTCCAAGTTTTATTTGTTCAGTTAAATTAATTCTATTTTAATATTTCCATTAGCCATTTAATTTATTCTAAAACCTGGCACTGCAAAGTAATAAAACCTCTCAAATATTGACAGACAGTAAAGTAAATGTCGCCCAGCTACAACCATCTGTTTTTCCTCCGAATTCCTCAAGATGGAGAGTGTGCCGCCATGATTTATTTATGGACCTTCCTCAGCCTGTGGTGTCTGCTCCCAGCCCTCCCTCAGCCCTGGACCAGGGCTGCTGGATGCCACGGTCTGGACACAGTCAACACAGTATGAGGGAAAGAAGGAAAGAGTCTGGAGTAAAAATGAGAAAATCTGCATAGCACGGAGAAATGGAGTGATCTCAGGTGAACTGTAAAAGCTCACCGTCCCCCACTGCCTGCCCCATGCCAGTGGCCTTCTGATGTCCCTGGTGCACTGACCCCATCTTGCCCCCACTCCTCCTGGCCCTGCCCATGGAATGAGAGGGCCCTCTTCCTGTCCCGCTAGCCTGGACAGGGCAGGGGCACCAGGCTGCACAGCCCACACGGGGCCCTCACAGAGGCAGTGTCTAGCTGGCTGGCAGCTGTGCCTCCCCACCGAGGGTCTGCTTCAGCATGGGGGTGACACTGGTGACCCTGCTCAGAGGCAGCTCCCCATGAGCCAGGTGCAGCAAGATCTGAAGAAAAGGCTTCAGGGGTGACAAGGGGCAAAACGAGGTTCAAATCCTGTACCTACATAGGGCCTGGGTGGGTCAGTCATTTAAGCATCTGGCTCTTGATTTCAGCTCAGGTTCATGAGTTCGAGCCCTGTGTCGGGCTCTGTGCTGACAGTGCAGAGCCTGCTTAGGATCCTCTCTCTCTCCCTCTCTCTCTGCCCCTCCACCCTGAAAATAAATAAATAAACTTTAGAAAAACAATTCCTATACCCACCACTCCCCTTTCCTAGAGCAGAAGCATGAGATGCCCCACGGGTTGGAGGTATGTCTGCCCAAAGCAGGGGCCCAGAAGGCCATGGAAGCACTCCTTTCTCTCTCCAGACACCCAGCATCTCTGTGAAGGAAGGCTGTCACGTGAGCCACTGCTCTCTGAGCCAGGGGTACAGGTTCAACTTCCCCCAGGGTTGGCAGGGAGACAGGGAAAACACACACACCCGCCAGGCACCCACACACCTGCCAGGAGGTTCAAATGTACCTGGTGTTTACTCGGCACACATAATTGTAATTCCTTTCCTACCCTTACACCAAGCCAAGGCAGCCACAAATATTCCTCTGCACATGTCAGAGCCACGCAGCCCCAAACCATTTGGTCTTCCCCTCCCTAATTGCCTCTTGTTGTGGCCTCCCCGCTCCCACCCACACGCAGCACAGCTACAGGATTGCATCTTTGGTGGAAGAGCTGAATGGGGGGTGGGAATGGGGGCATCCAGGCCTTTAGCCCTGAGCTCCTGCTGCAACCCAGAAGGGAATCAGAGCCCAGACCATTCGCTCGTCCCGTCCCACAAGCAGGTGTGTCAGCCCAACTTACTTCAGGGATGCCAGATGCCTCAAGTTTCCTGGAGCCCTGTGGGGAGAGACCAGCAAGCGAGGAGATGCGCCTGTGTGTCCTGTGCTACAGCAGGGTTGTGCCCACCCAGCAGGGCCCAGGGAGGGATCAGGGGCCTGCTTGTGGGACAGGAGTGGCTCCCAGAGGCAGTGGCACCAGAGAGGAGTCTGCAGACTAGAGAGTGTTCAGGAAGAGAAGCTGGTGTGAGCGAAGGGTCAGAGGAGGAAACAGCAGGTCCCACACGGCTCTCTGGACTGAAGCGGAAGTCATGAGAAGGGCAAACACAAGGGAGGTCAACACTGGGAAGAAAGCACAGACTTCTGCCCAAGGGCCGTGGGAGCCAAGTTGTGAGCCTAGGGGAGGGACATGCCCCACTTTTGAAACTGAGACCCCCCTGGGACAGCCATGGAGAGCTGGAGGAACCCAGCCCAGGAGGAAATGCTGGAGACAGTGGGAAACATGAGACTCGGGAAGGGCCTGAAAGATGCTCCCCAGACAGAGGCCTGCTCTGCTCCTTCATTCTGGGTGGCCCCACAGACTGGGTCTCAAGGAGGCAGTTAGACAGCCAGCACCACACAGACGGGCTCAGGAGGGGCTCTGCAGACTTGGTGAGCCCTCCATGGGTGTCATTGAAGGGGATGGGCTCAGGTAAGCCCTCTGACACCAGGGCAGTAAATGTTTACAGAGCAATTGCTGTGTGCAGGCACCCTGCCGAGCACTTGGGGAGACGATAGTGAGCAGAAAAACTGCCACCTGCCTCGTCCACCCAGAGGCCCCTCTTGCGCAACTCAAGATGGGAATGGAAGAATTGCACAACTCAAGTGACAACTCAGGGAGTGCAGCCAAAGAGGACCACACAACCAAAAGGACATGGTGGGGGTGAGTGATTCAGGTAGGGCAAAGAGGGAGGCGTCCTCCCGGGCCCCTGGTCTCGGCATCATTACCAGATCCTCAAGGAGGCCCCCATGCACAAGCGATTCTTCCTGCCCTGGCCCTCCCAACCCTGCCACCCAAGGACCAAAGAAATACATTCAAATAGCAACCCCAGCCAGTGTCCTGCCCGTGGCTATCGTTTCTCTCACGTAAGCTCAGGGCAACCATAGGTGTGGATACCACACAAGCTAGGGAAGGAAGCACAAAGAGGGGAGGAGCCTCCAGTAAGAACACATAGTCTCCAGGAGAGTGGCGGGTGGTTCCAGGCTGGATCTGCGGGGTCTAAGCCCCACGCTCTGCACCCCCCAGCCCTGCTCTCAGCCACAGGACAGCTGTGAAGACCCTGGCTGGCTATGCCTGGCGCCCCACTGCGGCCTGCACAACACATGCCTCCCCAGAGTCACTTTACCCCCATCTCCCCACACACTATACCCCAAAGAACTGCCACAGACACGCCTTGTGGCAGTTCCCCCATTTTTTATCTACATGTTTGGGTTTTCAATGATCTCAACAGGTTCTGCCGACATCATCCCGGGAATTAACGAAGGCTGCCAGTCTCACAGCTCAAAGAGAGGAAAAAAGAAGTTGTGTGTTCACAGCCAAAAGAGGAGTTCATAAATTTTCACAAAATTGCTAGATGTGTGTGATTTATAGCCAAGGCAAGACGCTCCAAGCCCCTGAGGAGCAGAGCGATGGCTGGGAGGGGGCGGAACATGGTGAGAAGGCGGCAGAGCCAGCGGGCTCAGAAGGACGGTGGCACTCAGCAGAAAGGCACGTGGACCCAGGAGCAGTGTCTGCAAAGACGGGCAAAGGCGGAGCTTCCCGCAGTTCCTGTGCCTGGGACATCTGTGAACATGATGCAGAGGAAGCACCCACAGAGGTGACCGGCCTCAGAATGCCATGCAGGACCCCAGTGCAGTCCTCCAGTGCCCCCTGGGTGAGTGACAGCTGCCCAGCACACCAGGATCCCCTGGAGATTCAACATGGCCCTTCCTGCTGCAGCAGGCATCTGAGGTGCCCTGACACAGGGACACCACCAGGGCCGGGCTGAGGACCATGGGGCAGGGCAGCATGGATACTTGGGGGACAAATCTCACAGCAGTCCCCAGCCCCCACACCTGATGCCCCATGGGTGTTCACTCACAGAGCATCCGAAGGTCCGGAGCCTGACATGCAGGAGCCGGGGCGCAAGACAGCCCTCAACAGAGAACCAACCACCAGTCCTGGTGCAGGAGGGGGAAATAAAGGAAAAGTTCTGCAGGGGTCTCAGGACACAGTTCTCCACGACACCCTGAACTCTTTGTCTACCCACTTTTCGGCTGGGCACACCGGTCTGGACATCTGTGACCTTTCCAAGGGTTAACAGGTGGTAAGTGGTAGAGATAAGGTTCAAAGCCATATCTGATGGACCAACACCCACATTCTCCACCAGCTGCTTATCCCTACGCTGATGACAATCAGGCAATAGCAATTGGTTCAGTGTAGATGTTCCTGTTTATGTCATGGTCATGCCTTATATATTCCTTTACATGCACCAAATATTTCACTTAGAAAAAATTTTTTAACGTTTATTTATTTATTTATTTATTTATTTATTTTTTTTGAGAGAGAGACAGAGTACCAGCGGGGGAGGGGCAGAGAGAAAGAGAGACAGAATCCAAAGCAGGATCCAGGCGCTGAGCTGTCAGCACAGAGTCTGATGCAGGGCTCGAACTCATGAACTGTGAGATCATGACCTGAACTGAAGTTGGACGTTTAACTGACTGAGCCACCCAGGCGCCCCCAAATATGTCACCTTAAAAGATAATTTTTTAAAGTTCTCAGAGCCGATGGAAAGAGAATCACTCCTCTCCCTGCACTCTTCACCTGGATGGGCAGCCACCCGAAGAGGAAGCTCAGCAGGGCAGGGTGGGAAGTGTCTGGATCTCCCATCCACCAGGCTGAGAGCTTGTCTGCGGCCCATGGCACACCAGATTCTGGGGGAGCTGTCCAACATCAGCACCATCAGCTGGTCCCGTCCCCAAAGTGACCGCAGCCACTGTGGAGGACACCCACACTATGCCACTGTGCCTGGGCCCTGGACCTAGGGTGGAGACTGCCACCACTAGGGAATGTTCCAGGAGCTATGATCTGTGGACAGGCTACTTCCTTACAACTCAGGCCCTGGAGCCATGTCACTTCTGGGATGAAAGGCTCTGGGGTAGGGAAGAAAAACATGCCTCAAGGGGCAGCCTGCCCACCCATCTGTCAAGACAGCTGCTCTCTGAGGAAGGTCGGGTCAGGGAAGGGATAGAGAGGGGGAGAGAGGAGGACAGTGAGCTTGATGGAGGGCAGCCACCCGATGGCAGGACCCAGTGGTCTGTCCTGGGAGAGGCGCAGGGGGGTGGGACCTGGCAGCTGGGAGCAGCTGAGCAGGGACAGAGGTGTTCATCATTTTGCGGGGTCAGCCTGAAGCCAGGGTCACCGGAGGGCCATCTAGGCAGCCAGCCCACCGAGGACAGCTGCTGCCCCATGCACAGGCCAGCACAATCTGGGACATGAAGGCAGAGAAGTAAAACTAAATCGTGAGGAGGCCAGAGGGGCCTTCGGTAACTGGACTTGTGTTCCATCCTGCCCTTGGGACTTCTGGCAGGCTGTTCAACCTCCCACAACCGGTTTTCCTCATCCTTCTGGAGGGACTAAGAATTCCTGTCTCTCAGAAGGGCTAGTGGGATGATTTGAGATCCCGTGTCTGCACATGAGACACAGGCATAGATAATACAGCAACTCCTGTCGCTGCAGGCCTCTGATGGGCTCCCATATGAAGGCTGCATGGTACTCACTCCCATTTTACGGATGAGACAACTGAGGCTCAGAGAGACAAGTAGCTAGTGGAAACCCACAGGGCTAGGAAGTGCCAGTCTCCCCATTTCTGCTCTCCCTAGAAAGAAGTCTCCAGACACCAGCCACTTCTCTAGCATAAGCCTATTTACTCACATCTCTCCCCAGGCAGAGATAAAAAGCCAGGCCATTTCCAATGTTCACATTTTCATTCCTTGAAATTCTGGGAAATTCTTCCAATGCTGTACAGCGCAGACAGGAAGCCAGGGGGCCAGGAGGCCAGCGCACTAAGATGGTGCTCATCCCTCTCAGATGTTTATGGGGAGCCCTTCTGTGGCCCCGTGACCTTCTCAACCGGGTGGCTGTCAGAAGAGAAATGTTTCATTATTCAGAGATGCCTCCCACCTCTGGTCGCTGCCACCCCTGACCTCACATGGTGCCTTGGGGTGACCCCAAATCCTCCACATTCCTCCTCCCTTTTGCAAGGGATACTTTCAGAGCCTCCCTCAGACTGTTGAGGGACTTAAATCACAAGTATCCCAGGGCAGGACCAGCTGACAGGCCCAGAGTCCCCATCAATCTTCCCACAGGACACTCCAGGCTCCGACTGAGAAGGATTTACGGGGTGGGAGGGACACAAGACAATGCAACCCCACCCAGGCCCCCGCCAGCAGCCTTTTCCCACGGTCAGCTCCAGCCATCCCTACTGGACGGGTCAGAAAGGCTGGCTCAGGGGAACTCACCCTGTCGGAGTAGAGGATGCTTCCCTGCAGGTAGCTCAGGCTGGTGGGCTTACCTACGGCTTCCCTGACTTCTTATTCTTGTCTCCATGTGTCCAAAGTCTCTGCAAAACCTCTGCTTTTTAAATGAAGGAATAAAAGAAAACAATGAGCTTTGTTTTGCTTTGCTCTGCTCTGCTCTGCTCTATTCTGTTTTGTTTTGTTTGGTTTTTAAGCAACTTGTTCTCAAGTGCTAGGAACCACAAAGGCATCTCCCACCAGCCTGCAGCGAACGCGGACACGCAGCGGGGAGTCTGGTCATGTCTGATTTCCCAGGGAAGCCACATAAAAAGCCCTTCTCGTCACAGGAACAATGCTGCGCTGAGAGCAGGCACAAACCTCCCCTAGAGAGACCCCAGCAGAATTCCAATCACAGCCCAGAAACTCAGCCTGGGCTGGTTGCCCGCATCTAACACCCCAGGAGAAGTTCTGTGCCCTCTTCCTCTCTTCCCCCTCCACCCCCCGCCAAGCTCCAGCCGGTCTGGGCCTGGCCCTCATGCTCTGGCCTAGGTGACAGACCAACAACTGTGCCATTTTGGTTGGAAAAGTCTGGGCTCCCCTTACATCTTTGCTTTTTCTCCTACCTCCCCTCAGGACCTTTGCAGGTAGCTTCAGCAATCTGTGCCTCAGTTTCCCAATCTGTAAATAGGGACCACAATAGCACTCCCCCACCCCTTGTATGGAGGAGTACTGAGGAAAGGGCCCAGGCAGGATCTGTCTCATGGCCGGTGCCCCATGCAATCACGGTTACTACTGTTAATATGGACAGTTTGCATTCAGATATGGCAGATGTGGAGTCCCGTGAGTCCCTGTGCTTGAAGCAGCCGCTGTAGTGAACGCGTGCTCCCTCATGGCCACCTGAGATTCTATCCACAATCTGGAGGGCCAGGACAGACACTATCCCCACCACGTGAAAGATGAGAAAGCTGAGCAGCCAGCCCCACCTTGTCATTCACCAGACCCTCTGCAGGGCCTGCCCCACACCAGGCACGGGCTGGGCCTGCAGGGCACAAGGAAGGGAAGACCTTGCCCTGCCCTGAGCAAACTCATACTTCATTTAACACAAGAAAAATAGGTCAGGTTTAAGTCACAGGCCACCTGTGGCTGGTTGATCAGAGCTGCCTAGAACAGTGTGTTGAGAAGGATTCTGAGGCTGCCTGTCAGCTCGAAATGACAGTGCTCTGTGATGGATTTGTGATGCCTGCCACAGACACAGAAGGGGCCTAGGTTGTAGGCAGTTACAGATAGTTGTTTAGGGTGGAGCCAGAATTAGAACCCACGTTTCTTGACCCCAATGTGGTGATGGCAGGCATGGGACCATCAACATGCCCAGAAATTACTCGTAAAGTTTTCATATTTCTATTTTGATGAAAATGTCACTATTTGCTACTGACTGAAATATATGTCCCCCAAATTTGTATGATGAAGTCCTAACCCCCAGGGTGACTGTATTTAAGCATAGAGCCATTTAATTAAGGTTAGAGGTGCCTGGGTGGCTCAGTTGGTTGAGCATCTGACTTCGGCTCAGGTCATGATCTCATGGTTTGTGAGCTCAAGCCACGCATCAGGCTCTGTGCTGACAGCTCAGAGCCTAGAGCCTAGAGCCTGCTTTGGATTCTGTGTCTCCCTCTCTCTGCCTCTTCCCTAGCTCACACCCTATCTCTCTCTCTCTCAAAAGTAAATAAACTTAAAAAAGAATTTAATTAAGGTTAAATGAAGTCATAGGGTGGGGATCTAATCTGATAAGAAGAGATGCCAAAGAACCTTCTCTGTCCCCTTGTGTTTCTCCTCTTTATTCTCTTTCTCCTCTCCTTGTTCCCTCCCTCTTCTCTGTCTCTCTCTATTTTCCCCTCCCCCACTATGTGAAGACACAGTGAGAAGTCAACCATCTGTAAACCAGGAAGACTCCTCACCAGAACCTCACCACACTGGTGCCCTGATCTGGGACTTCCAGCCTCTAGAACTGTGAGAAAATAAATGTCTGCTGTTTAAGACACCCAGTCTCTGTCATTTAGTTATGATGACCTAAGTAGACAAACACAGCATTTTGACACTGGTTCTGGGCAATCAGAACTCTGGAAATGGACTCCCTGTATCCATAGGTCTCTGCGCCTACTAATGATTCTGACCTCCCTAAAAGTGAGTGGTCTCTTCTGTGGGACCTGAGGGAAGATCCACCCCTGCCCTGTACTTCCTCTTGCCCATGACCTTCCTGGGCAGGACACACACCTTCAACAGCCACTGAGAACCTAGAGGGAGGTAAGAAGCTTCTGGATGGCGTCCATCTTGCCTCTGCACCCTTACAGCCTCCTCACAGGCTTCTGAAGCCAGGCCCATCTCCCACCACCCACATCCAGCCTTTGGGAACAGCCCAGAATCCCGAGGGCACCCTTCTCTTTCCTCAGGGTGACAGAGCAGATCAGTGGCATCGGTGGGGCCCCAGTCCTCTGTGTGTCCTTGATGCATCAGCCACTGGGCATAGAGCACTGTGACTGGCACTCACTCCCTAACCCAACAAGAGTCACCAACCGCTATAGTCAGAATGCTGAATGCTGGCTCTGTGACTGCCTCTGTGTGCCCATGGCCCTCACCACCACACCTCTCAGAGGTTTGTGCCCTATCTGCGAAATGGGGCTGGAGGTGGTGAGCCCTGTTCCCAAGGATGTGAGAGGAGTAAAGTATGTACATACAGCAGTACCAGCACTGGTAGGCACTCCACGAAATAAAGTGTTGTTATTCTTGTCGTTTTGCTCTTGTACCAGGCACTTTCCTCACGTAGACTCATTGAATGCTTGTGTGATCCTCACAAAGGGGTATAAGTAACCCAAGAAATGAGGAAACTGGGGCTCCAGGAGGCCAAGGCCATGTAGGCCATCTGAGAAGCAAGAATGAACCATTTCCAGAGCCCAGTGGGCAGTGCACAGGGATGGTGCAGGGAGCAGCAGGAGGCAACAGCCACGGGCTCTGGCCTCTCTGCACCTTGATCAACAGCCTGTGCTACTCAGGGGCCCAGAGAAGGAAATGTGGCAGAGACCCAACAGGCACAAAGAAGGGAGGCAGTGAGGATTAGGGGAGATGACAGCCACCTCAACAGACAGGGCAGGGTCTTTTACAGAGAATCTGGGTGCCTGGTCAAGGAAGGGGGCTGGGCCATGGACCAGGCAGGAGCACAGGGAGGGAAGCAAGATGAGCTGGGGTGCCAGGATCTTGCCAAGTTTTCCTCAACAAGGCCATCATACAGCTGGCAAGTTAGGGCCGAGGCTGTAAGCTTCGGGGCTGGGCTCTCCCCTCACCAGGGCCTGTGCCCCTGAGCTGCCCGCTGCAGGAGTACCTGTCACAAACCTTCCCAAGCAGCTGAGGCCACAGTTGCTGGGATGGCCAGCACTTCAAGAGGCAGGACAGCACCTGGGAGAGCAAGGGCCCAGGCCTTCCACCACTGAGGGACACATGACTCACTGCAGAATCCACACATCCTGTGGCTTCAGCTGCCCTGACTTTATGCCTTCCGCCCACCCCCACCTCAGGCCCCAGGTCTCTGAGTGGCCAGCCTACGACCCACACAGGCAGCACCATTTTGAAAATAAAGCACGGCATGTAAGCGTTACCTGTGAATTCTGAGGGCTCCATACAGCCCCTCCTTCGAGGACATTTCCCCATTTCAAAGTATTTTTACTTCTGTTGTCTGCCTTTTCAACAGCCCTGTGAGTGGTCTGGGGAAAACTCCATTCTCACCAATTTTACAGGTGAGAAAACTGAGTCTCCATATGTTAGGGTTATCAATGCTGGCCATGCTAACAACCAAAAAATCTGGCTTGACACAAGGAAAGCTTATTTCTTACTGATGCAAAACCCAGTGCAGATGGTCTGGTCTGTGTCTCTGCTGGCCATCTCCTGCCATGTAGCAGGGGCACTGTCTTCAAGGGTCTTTGGGGTCTTCCCCTGGACCCTCTACATTGTGCTGGTCAGTAAGTGACAATGGGAAGAGCCCGATAGGTTGTGGTTCTGCCAGGCCTGAAGGTTGGCACGCCCCTCATTTCAGCTCACACCCATCAGCTATAACATAGTCACATAATCTAGCTTTCCAGCAAGGCAGGCTGGAAAATGCAGTCCAAGTGTGCCCAGAAAGAAGGATGTGACTGGGGGCATCAGGCCAGGTGTTGCCAGCCCCGGCTTGGATGCCCCGGCTCTGGTTCCCCTCACCCCACCACCCACCCTGCCGTTGGGCTTCCCCACGCATATCTTCTCTGAGTCTGCTTCTGGGACAGGGGCTGAATCAAGACTGTTCAAACTGAAACCCCCACATGTGGCTTTCACTACAGGATGTTTGATCAATTAAATACCAGAGAAGTGTAAAGAGACGAGAAGACATTTCCATTCACCTAAAAGGAAATTGCAAGGAAGGAGATTAAAACCATATTTGAATTATAGAAAAAAATAATTGGCAAAGTTCCTGGAATCCAAGCACATTCCTGTAATGAGTTGTTGTGGGTGGAATTCTCTCCCCAACTGCAAAGCAAGGCCCGTCCGATTCCAGGAGGCCCGACTTAATCACCATCTACTTGGATATTAAAGTTGCAGCTACTCAAGTACAGTAACAGTTGCCTAATTACAGGGTCTCAGGAGGGAATCTATAATCAGTTTTTAAAGGAATATCTTCTACATGTAGCACCTTTCGACAAGGGGCTCCTGGAATCTTTACAAATATTAATTAATGTCCCTTCAGGGGGTCTCAGGCATGTGGACTTCAGTGATTGACGAAATTTGGAGTCTCTGTCAGCAGAATAGGGATGATTCAGATTCTGTCAGACTCAGATACAGAACTTTTGGGACATTAGGTCAAGGTCCAAACTACAAAAGGGAGAAGTAAAGTAAAGGTGCCAAGGGCAGAGAGGAGCATGAACTGCAGGCAGGGTGGGGTGGGAGTCAGGACACCCAGAGGCCTGTCTGAGTCCCGGCTGGCTTCCGTTTCCAGAACATTCTGTGTTTGTGTAAACCAGTCAGTGGTAATCTCTGCATCCGGGGGTCTGTGCAGCAGAGCTGGGACATCAGGACATAGGCTCCAGGGTGTGAGCACCAGGGGTCTGGGAGGAGGCCTACCAGTGTGGGAGGTAAACTCGGGGAGGGGAATGGGTGCGAAGGTGGAGACACTGGCAGGCCAGGGAGGAAGGGAGGAGACACCTGAACAGGTCACAGGGATGAGTGGGGAAGGAGCACTCTAAGGAGTGGGGGAAGCATCTACAAACAGCATCTGGAACAGCCCAGCCAGTCCAAGTCCCACATGGGTGTCGGGGTGACAAGCTGCATGGGAGAGTAAGAGTTACAGAGGCTGGGGAGGGGCTGGCACTGGAGAGTCAGGGCCTCCCCTTACAGCAGAGAGGTTCCCAGATAGGCCCTCCCCTCAGAGACCCCCGCTCCCCCCCCCCCCAGTGCTGAGAGCATTGTCCACACCCTGGAGAGGAGCTGGGGTCCTGGCGCTTACTACATCCTTGCTCACCCATGACAGCCTCTGATGTGCCTAAATTCTCCTAAGTCATCACCTCCACTGCAGGCTAGCAGGTGCACCTTCTGCCTCCTCCAGCTTCTCCCCTGCTGAGGAAAGGCACCTCTGAGGAAAAGCCTCAGCCACCTGCCCCAGCCAGGTATCTTTACCCACCTCCAGGCCTGACCCCCCCAACCCTACCTTTCCACACACCTGTGCCTCTGCAGACCCACCCACACATCTTGTTTCTGTGGCCTTTCCCTAAGCCCTCCCTCCTACAACTGTGGCCTGTCCCATGAGGGACGCTTGGCCATCTGCCTCACCACTGCACGCCTGCACCCAGCAGATGCTGTGTGGATCGCATGAATGAACTAGGCAGTCACTGGAGAGCAGAGAGCTTGGCAAAAATACCTCTTTCCTGATACGGGAAACTTTTCACCAAACCACTTTTTTTCTTCCTTCCTTCACCCTTCATTCAAACCATTTTTAGCAGCTGTCAGTATGACCCATGTGTATTTGGAGCCATAGGGGCCCCTGGGTGGCTCAGTCACGTGTCTGACTCTTGATTTTGGCTCAGGTCATGATCTTACAGTTTGGGGGTTCAAGCCCTAAGTCAGGCTCTTCATTGACAGTGTGGAACCTACTTGGGATTCTCTCTCTCTCCCTTTCTCTATGCCCCTCCCCCTTTGTCTCTCTATCTCAAAATGAATAAGTAAACTTTAAAAAAAATAACTATATTTGTAGTCTTAAAGGCCAGCAAAAGCAGGACATCAGGAGAGGAAATGGCCCTATCTTCTCTGGGTTAAAAGGACACAGGAGTGCACCATGGGTTCAAGCTACTCTTTATGGCAAAACTGTTTGTATTATCTGCTGCTATGTAACAGATTACCCTAAGAACAACACATTAATTTTTTTAAGTTTTTTTAAATATTTATTTATTTTTGAGAGAGATGGAGACAGAATGTGAGTGGGTTAGGGGCAGAGAGAGAGGGAGACACAGAATTGGAAGCTGGCTCCAGGCCCTGAGCTGTCAGCACAGAGCCCAACCCGGGGCTTGAACTCACAAGCTGTGAGATCATGACCTAAGCCGAAGTCGGATGCTCAACCAACTGAGCCACCCAGGTGCCCCGAGAATAACACATTCATTATCCCACAGTTTCTGGAGACCAGGATCTAGATTTGGCTAAGCTGGGGACCCCCAGGGAGGCGTCTCTCATGAGACTGAGGTCAAGCTGTCAGCCAGGGCTGCAGTCTCTTCTGAAGGCTTGACTGGAGAACTCTGCCATTGAGCTCTCTCACATGGTTTTGACAGGCCCTGGACCCTTGTCACATGGGCTCTCCATGGGGCTGTTTTATGACAGCTGGTGTCCCCCATAATGTGTGATCCTATAAATAGCAACAAAAAGCACCCAAGACAGAAACCATAGCCTTTTTGTAATCTAACCTCAGAAGTGACATCCTATCACTTCCACCATATTCTGCTCATGAGAAGTGAGTCCACATGTCCTGCCCACACTCAAGAGGAGAGGATTGCCCAAGGACACAAATCCTAGGAGGAGAGGATTCTTGGGGCCACCTCAGAGGCCACTTACCATCTTCATTCCTGGAGTAGATCTTTTTCCCAAAACTGGCTGTGATAGCATCTTCCACCCCCATGCTCTTCTAGAACTGTGCCACTCACCCATCAAGAGATGGAGCCCATGGCCCCTCTTCTTGAATCTTGGTGAGACTTGGTGACTATTTCAATCCCTATTACATGGCAAAAGTGATGCGATATAACCTTTCAGGCTTCTACCTTGTTTTCTAGAGATGCTCACTTTTGGAACATAGCTGCCCTGCTCTGAAGAAACCCAAGTAGCCCAGAGAGAACCAAGACCCCAAGCTCCCAGCCCCAGCCAAGATCCCAGCTGACAGCCAGCACCAGCATGCCATGCAAGTGCACCGTCTTGGAAGGGACCCCTCCACTGATGCCAGAAGCAGCCAAAATTTAAGATTCACAAAGGAGACAAATTATTGTTATTTTTTATGTTTATTTACTTTTGAGACAGACAGAGTGCACAAAAGCAAGGGAGGGGCAGAAAGAGAGAGAGAGAGAGAGAGAGAGAGAGACAAAGAATCCAAAGTACAGAGAGCCCGATGCAGGGCTTGAACTCACAAACCATGAGATCACAACCCAAGCCAAGGTCAGACATTTAACCAGCCAAGCCACCCAAATGCCCCAAATTGTTATTTTTAAACTACTAATTCTTGGGGTGGCTTATTACTAAGTAATAGATAGCAGATTGCATTGCCAAAGCCCCCCTCACAGTGGAGGGGTGAACCTGAGGGACTCCCAGCAAGACTGGCAGGAAGAACTCATGAAGCTGGCCAGGAAGGAGTGGCCAAGCTGTGAGTCCAGCAAAGGCAGGAGAGTCCACAGGAGGAGGGCATGAGATGTCATCCGTGGTCTGGGAGCCCTCGAAATGCAGGGCTGTGGCAGGGCAGGGCCACTCAGGCAGCAGTCTGAAGTCCAAGAGAGGGCCCCAGCAGGCAGGCCGGCCCCTCGTAGCAGCTCCCCTGAGGACCCTCACCCCAGCTGGAGTGGGCAGGACCTGACTCAAAATGCAAGCTCAATTTCAGCTGCAGACAGCCATCGCCAGGCCCGCAGGCCGGTGGGGGACGTCAGGTTCGCACACCAAGGGTGCTGCCTAGGGACAGCTGTTGTGGAGAGCAGTCACATTCAAGAGGGGACTGGGCCTCTCTGGCTGGCCTGGAGAGAGGGGGGTGAGGGGGTGCTGAAGAAGCACTTTCTAGCCTCGGCACCAGTCTGGCCAGGCAGGGAGGGTGGAGATCATGGCATCTGCAGGAGCGGCAGGTCCCAGGCCTTCTTCATCCAGATCTCCAGCACCCGCTTCCCCATAGGTGGGGGTGGGAAAGCCAAGGTCACGGTGTAAGAAAGCCCTCTCACAAAGGACCTCTTAGGACCACATGCAGATGTACATGGTGTCTTAACTCCAGTCTCCCCTGCTGCCTCGCCCAGTGATGCACACACCTGAGAACAGACATCGACACACACACCTGACAGACGTTTTGCAGACAGAAATGCCAAATCTTGCAAGAGAAATGAAGGATGTGGTAAAGCCAAGGAACGTGGAAAGCTGCCGCCTTAACACCCCGAACCCTCGTAAAGAGAGGTCAGCAGGGGGTGGGTGACCAGATGAAAGGGAGCACCAGGCCACCACCCAGGCCCCGAGGCCAGCAGGGTGTACAGGGAAACTGACAAGCTGACAGACTTTTCTTTTCAAAAGAGACACTTCCTATGGTCATGTCACAAGAGCCAAATGTCCAGCTTTGTCAGTAACATCACACACACATACTTACGTCTTTGCTTTGAGTTATAGCCAAAAGTTAAGAACAAAATAAAATTGAGCTTTTTAAAAATGTTTAACATTTCAGTGGTTACACAATGTCCCATGTAAACCTCTTTTAAAAGAACTCCCTACGATATTTTGATCTGTAAATTAAGTGATGTCATTTTCTGTGGCCTTTTCTAACACCATGTGTCCTGGGGGCTAAGTCCTCCACCAGAGTCGGGACGAGGCTGGGGGATGCCCCACCCCCCCCCCACTCCACCCTCCACCCCTTAGCAGAGGCTAGTGGGGGATTGGGAAGGCCTGACAGGGAGGAGGGGTTTCATCTGGCAACATTTTGAGAAGACCCTGCTCCCAGACCTTTGGGGTGGGACTAACCGGCTCCTGGCTTCTAGGCCTGGCTTCTAGAGCCTGGCCTGGAAAGGAAGCAGACATGCTTGGAATTCCAAAAATGTACCCCTGTCTCAGCCTCTGCCTGCTTCTCCAGGCCTCCTGGGATTCAGGGAGCAGGGCTGGGAAAGCAAGGGAGGCGCTCCCCTCCCACAGATGAGCTGGAACTCTTGCCCCAACTCCAGTCTAGTCCAAAGGTTTCCTCTGCACACCCCCAAAGCTGTCTGTGTGCCCAGCAGGCCAGCTCCAAGGAAGAATGCTGACCCCTGTCACCCCTGATCACACAGCTTTCAGTGACCCACCCCAGAGTATGATCTTCAGGAGGGATCCCCACCCAGCTCAGCCCCTGACCCAAGAAGCAGATGCAAGGGGACACGGAGGGAACCCCAGTCAGGCCCCCAGCTCCTGACATGTGGCAAACCCCTGCTTTTCCGTAAGGGCTTCTCTCTGAATTCAGCTCACACAGAAGGCCCTCCCTGACACTGGCCCTGAGAAGGAAGTCAGAAGCTGGTGGGAAAAGAATGCTCATCCACCTAGAGACACATGTCTCTGATGAACCCCCCAGCAATGAGTCTGGCATTGAGGGCAAGGAGGAACCTATGAGATAAATTGTATTCCATTAGATCAGTCTAGACTACCTCTGACAGGCAGGTGTCTCCCTCCCAAAAGTAGACAAGGGATGGCAAGTAAGACACGGTAAACAGAGCAGACAAGGGACAGCAAACAGGACACAACAGACAGGACACGGCAGACAGTACACAGCAGGACAGGACAGCAAGACACAGCAGACAGGACATGGAAGACAGGAGACATCAGACAGACACAGCAGATAGGGGACAGCAGACAGGACATGGCAGACAAGGACAGCACACAGGACACAGCAGACGGGGGACAGCAGACAGGACATGGCAGACAGGGGACAGCAGACAGGACATGGCAGACAAGGACAGCAGACAGGACACAGCAGACAGGGGACAGCAGACAGGACACAGCAGACGGGGGATAGCAGACAGGACACAGCAGACGGGGGACAGCAGACAGGACACGGCAGACAGGGGACAGCAGACAGGACACAGCAGACAAGGACAGCAGACAGGACACAGCAGACAGGGGATAGCAGACAGAACACAGCAGACGGGGGACAGCAGACAGGACACGGCAGACAGGGGACAGCAGACAGGACACAGCAGACAGGGGACAGCAGACAGGACACGGTAGACGGAGGACAGCAGACAGGACACAGCAGACAGGGGACAGCAGACAAGACATGGCAGACAGGGGACACCAGACAGGATGCAGCAGATGGGGGACAGCAGACAGGACATGGCAGATGGGGGACAGCAGATAGAACACAGCAGACAGGGGACAGCAGACAGGACACAGCAGACAGGGGACAGCAGACAGGACACAGCAGACAGGGGACACCAGACAGGATGCAGCAGATGTGGGACAGCAGACAGGACATGGCAGATGGGGGAGACAGCAGACAGGACACGGCAGACAAGGACAGCAGATGGGACACAGCAGACAGGACATGGAAGACAAGAGACAGCAGACAGAACACAGCAGATGGGGGAGAGCAGACAGGACATGGCAGACGGGGGACATCAGACAGGACATGGTAGATGGAGGACAGCAGACAGGACACAGCAAATGGGGAATGGCAGACAGGACACGGCAGACAGGGGAGACAGCAGACAGGACACGGCAGATGGGGGACAGCAGACAAGACATAGCAGACAGGGGACAGCAGACAGGACACAGCAGACAGGGGAGACAGCAGACAGGACACGGCAGACAGGACATTGAAGGCAGGAGACAGCAGACAGGACACGGCAGATGGGTGACATCAGACAGGACACAGCAGGTGGGACACAACAGACAGGGGAGAGAGCAGACAGGACATAGCAGATGGGGGACAGCACACAGGACACAGCAGACAGGACATGGAAGATAGGAGACAGCAGACAGGACATGGCAGACAGGGGACAGCAGACAGGACACGGCAGATGGGGGACAGCAGACAGGACATGGCAGACAGGGGAGACAGCAGACAAGACACGGCAGACAGGACACAGCAGACCGGACATGGCAGACAGGAGACAGCAGACAAGACACAGCAGAGAGGGGAGACAGCAGATAGGACACGGCAGACAGGACACAGCAGATGGGACACAGCAGATGGGACACAGCAGACGGGACACAGCAGACAGGGGAGACAGCAGATAGGAGATAGCAGACAGGACACAGCAGACAGGGGACAGCAAACAGGACACAGCAGACAAGGGACAGCAAACAGGACACAGCAGATAGGACATGGCAGATGGGGGAGACAGCAGACAGGACACAGCAGACAGGGGACAGCAGACGGGACACAGCAGACAAGGGAAACAGAGGTAGGACACGGCAGACATAACATGGCAGACAAGACAGAAGATAGGACCCAGCAGTCAGGACACAGCAGATAGGGGACAGCTGACTGGACACCAGCCATCTCTCTGGCACCTCACTGTGTACTAGAGACCTCCCTGCATGTTTCACCCTTGCCTGGGCAGTGGGGAGGGAAAACTGGAACATTGAGCTTGCCTCTGAGTCTGAAGTCAGTGGTGTGAATACAAAATGGTTTTTATTTTTCCTCCAATCACTACTCTCAGCCATGTGTGTCAAATCTCTCTTTGGATTTGTCCAAGTATTAAAAACTCCAACCCCGAAGAAAAGCATCCTTGCATCTAGTCTCAATAACATGCAGTCTACTACCCGTGCTCCCCTCACAAGTGTGGCCTGAGGATTAGGGCTGAGGGAAAGGCCCTCCCTGGCCAAACATGGCCCCCCTTTGGAGGAAGTGCCCAGACAGGTTCCTTCCTGAGCGTGTGGGAGCTCTTCAGGGGAGTGGTCCCAGGGGCCCTGGCCCTGCCATCCAGGCATCAGTGCCTGGCCCCACTGCTCCATTAGTATCCCATCCAGAGCCCAGCTTTCCTGCTGGGGGTCTACAGGGCTCGAGTCCAGCCATATCCTGTGGGCATGCCAACTCACAGGCTCTTGGGCCCTTGGCCACTCCAGGCAGGCAGTCCGGGTGTCAGCCCTGCTTTAATTCTCTCCCTGCTTAGGAAGCCATTTAGCCAACCCCTAGGAAGCCCAGATGCTGCACCTGCATGGCCATCTAAAGTCCATGGAGAACCCTCTTTCCCTCCCAGGACACTCCCCTAATCAGTCTCCAGTAATTTTCTTTTCCACTTGCCTGGAAGGGTTAGAGCAGCCACTGTGATCCTCATCTCCTGTTACACAGCTGCTGTAAAGCGTATGCACGTAGGGCCTGTGTCCGTCGGCTCAGGCTGCTATGACCCAATACTACAGACAGTAGCTTAGACAACAAACCCACATTTCTCCCAGTTCTGGAAGCTGGACATCCAAGATCAAGGGGCCCACAGATCCCATGCCTGGTGAGAGGCCTCCTCCTGATTCCCTGATGGCTGTCTCCTCACTATGTCCTCATGTGGCCAGGAAGAGTGAGTAAGATCATCTCCCAGGCTAATTGCATTCATGAGGGCTCCACCCTCACAACCTGACCACCTCCCAAAGGCCCCAACTCCTAATGCCATCACCCTGATTAGGATTTCAACATAAGAATTTAGGCAGACACAAATGTTCAGTCCATAAAAGAGACAGCTACTGATGGTATTACAAAATTTGTGATGTGGCTTGGGGACTCCTGGCCTCAGGACCCTCCCAGGGTGTCTGAAAGGTCAAAATTATTTTCATAATAATGTCAAGACATCATTTGCCTTTTTTTACTTTCATTCTGTCATGAATATATCCAGGCATTATCCAAAGGCCTGTGATGCGTAATACATCCTCACTCTCATAGTTGATGAAGTATACGGTGTACTCTTGTTTTACAAGATTCTCAATTTTACATGGTGCAATACAACATAGACAGGTATAACCATGGTGCACTGGTAAATGTTAAACAACCAGGTATCCAAGCAATAAAGCCCTTTGGGGAGAGAGAGCTCCAGCACAGCACACCACACAGAAGCAGGCGCTCTTTGGGGTGCTGGATAATTTTTAAGGACACAAAGGGGTCCTGATGTAACTGGGGCTTCTGGGTCCCCAAACAGGCCAGGCTTAGCCACTCGCTGCTGACAAAATCCAAAGACAGAGAAATGAGCAGAGGTGAAACAAGAGAGGAATTTATTTCAGTGAGGCCAACACCAGGAAGCCAGCAGACTAGTGTCCCAAAGACTGTCTCCAAAGTGCCCAAAATATTTCCAGGTTTATATAAGGAAAACATGGGACAAAGGTCAGTACTTACATGCAAGTGAGCAGTCAAGCTCAGGTGGATCTTTGACTTGGGGTAATTAATGTTCCCAGCAGGGATTGCTTTGTCCCCCAGGTCTTTTGCCTGACTTGAAATATAAGCTGCAAAGAAGAACTTAATCAATTAGAAAGTATAGAGACTGAGGTCAAAATGGAGATAGCTGAAGTCCTCTTTCACAAAGATCAAAATGTTTGAGAACCACTGCTCAACGTCTCCCCTGACCAAACAATGTGCCAAGGACAGCATTAGGCAGTATCAGGACACAGGAGGCAAAGCTCCTGGTACCCACATTCCAGAAGCTCCACCCTAACTGGGGAGTCCCTAGTAGAAGACTCAGCAAGCAAAGGGCCAGTTATAAGATTGAGAAAGGGATGGTGACCATATGGTCTGGAGGGGCAGGGAGGAACAGTCCCTAGGGGCTAGTGCAGAGGGGAGGTCTTGTGCTCCACTGTCAGACAGACCTGGTTTCTGATAAAATTGGCTGAGATGAGCCCATTGGCAACACTGCCCTGGACCACGGAGCCACATTCCTCACAGAGGACTCCAGGCCCCACTGCCTATGGGAATGCTGAGCAGGGACACAAATGGAGCAGCAGAAAGTCTGGTGTTTGAAGAATAATTCATAAGAGAAAGACCTGTCTGGAAGGTAGCCAGACTAAGCCAAACAGGTTACATGTGAGTTTATGCAGTGACCCTGAAACTAACATATAAAGGAGCTGTCAAGCCAAGGCACAATGGGCCCCATGGCCATCTTAATTTTACCACTACCCACCATGATTTTCCCCAGCATCTCCACTGGCCCAGCCCTGGTCTAGGAGCTGGGATCCCAGAGAAGAATAAGCCTACCCTGCCCTTGAGCTGGTGGGCAGACAGGGAAACTCCAAGGGTACAGCATGGGTGGTGATAGCAGGGCCCAAGGGAGGCACCAGTCATTCCATTGGTCAAGTAGGACTAGGAAGGTGTGTTCAGGAAGGAACTTGTGCCAGGCTGTGAGAGAGAAGCAAGAAAGTCCCATGCCCACAAGCATGAACAAGAACCCCAGGGTAAGTAACAGCAATGACAAAGGTGTGAAACAGTCCTCAGCAGCTGAGGCTGGACCTCCAGGCATCCAGAATCTGGCATCAGGCTCATGGTCAGGCAAGAAATGCACCTAGAATGAAACTATAGCCAGGTGGGCACTGAGGGGGACCCTATGCTGGAGATGACAGGCTATGAAGTGTAAATTCCTTTCTATCACTCATCTAGAAACTCTAAGCTGTCAGGTTTTCTGTCCCAAAGGAACCAGATGGTCTTTGTTTGTCTTAGTGCTGGGCCCAGAAAGTTCTCCCATCCCCCACTTCTAGTACCACTGGAGTGAAAGATCCACCCTGTTGTACTTCACTCTCCCCTGCCCTGACACTCTCTCCTTGTAGGGCTAGCCAGGAGGAGGTAAGCCTGGAGAGCTGAAAGCCATCTTCCCCACCCTGCAAGGATGAAGTGAGAAGTGAGAACAGCCCAAGGAAAAGCAAGCTCAGGGGCTACAATGAAGCCACGCTCCATCCCTGGAGCCCACCTGACCTCCCAGTCCTGGCTGTCCCAGGTGAATACCTGGGACAAATGCCCTCTTTACCTGAGCAGCGTGAAGGTGGTTTGGTTTCTATGACCCATTGTTCAAAGTTCTACTTTCGTTTGCTGCAGCATAGTCAGCAATGAGGAAATGAGAAAACAGATCAGTGAACAGGAGGAATTAGCAGCTCTCAGGGCTGAGAGTGAATGAGTGGACAGCAAATGTTTGACACGGCACACTTTCGTCTTTGTCATTGTCACTCTATCTACTGACTTTAAAATGTGCCATGTGTTTTACACAAACCTTCTATTCAATTTTCCCAACCCCCAGAAGATAAGCAGACCCACCCATAACATATATTACAGTGGAGAAGACAGAGGTGTAGAGAGGCTAAATAATGTATCCAAGGTCACCCAGCCGGTAAACAGTGGAACCAGAATTCACTCCTACCTGCCTAACTCCACAGTTCTCAGCCACCAAAACCTGGAGGTCAAGTGTGAGAACCCATGAATACCAGACACACAATCAGAAATAACACTAACGCACCTCTGAAAAAGCTAGAAGTTGGAAAAATAGAATGGGGTTTCCAGTTCCTCAATTTACAGGCATATTTTTACTCGTCAGGTAAAATAGGGTACTACCATCAATGCTTATCCCATTAACATTAAAGATGGGAATCATCATCACTGTCCCAGGGCTGTACAATGGCTGGGATGATGAGAGGGGTGGCCAGACCCCTCTCTGGTGGAGGTGGAGGTGAGAGTTCACTGGCAATGGGCCTAAGCCCACCAGATTTGACAGCTGGGGTAAGGAATGAAGCATGGCTTCCAGCTACACGCATGCACACAGTCAGCCCACAGGTTCTCAGTCCCAATACCAGACTCTCCAGAGTGGAGTGGATATAGGGGAACCAACATCTCAACTTGCCCTCAGCTCCAGGAGGTGAGAGGTATATATAGGCTAATCTCAACAGCACATTCCATCCAGTGGGCCTCAGTGATTGGTTCAGGTATGAGCATGTGACCTAAGTTGATCCAATTAGAGCAAATCGCCAGATACTTTGGCAGGAATCCTGAGACACAGGTACTTTCTCTACCTCTAGATCATGTAACTGTGCAGGAGTGAGGCCTGGAACTGTGAAAGTCATTTTGCAACCTACCATGCAGAAGTCAGCCTGAGATGAGACTGGCTGTGGAGTTGAATACAGAAGAATCACAGAGAAATGAGGGCTGAATTCTTGAATTTTACTTGTAGGAGACAATGTGACATGGACCACTGGATGCCTACAAAAATATTCATTCTTTCCTCTATTATTCTTAGTAAAAGAACCTTGATTTTTTTTTTTACACAGAAATGTGCCCATGAGAAAAATTACATTTCCCAGCCTCCCTTGGGAGAGAAGTAACCATGAGACTAATTGTGGCCAGTGCTACATAGGAAGAAGTTCTTGGGATGGGTTTCCACTAAAGCTTTTCAAAAGGAGGCCCTTCAAATCAACACTGTACAAAGGTTCTAGCCAGGACAACTAGACAAGAAAATTAAACAAAAAGTATCCATATGGGGAAGGAAGAAGTTAAACTATCTACTTGCAGATGACATGATCTTGTGCATACAGTAGCCTAAGGAACACACACACACACACACACACACACACACACACACACACCACACACATACTATTACAGCTAAGTTCAGCAAAGTTTGGCAATAGAAGATCGATTTACAAAAGTCACCTATATTTCTACACTAGCAATGAATAATCCAAAAATGAAGGTAAGAAACCAATTCTATTAACAATAGAAGCAAAATTAAAATAAAATACTTAGGAACAAATTTAACAAATGAATATGACTTGTACATATTTTTCAGTTTCAGTTTCAGTTTCAGTAAAACTATAAAACACCATTGAAAGGAATTAAATAAGACCTAAGTGAATGGAAAGACATCCGGCATTCATGGATTGGAAGACTTCATGTCATTAAAATGTCAATGTGTCCCAAGACACGCTCTACAGATTCAATGCAATCCCTATCAAAATTACAACTTTCCTTTTCACAGAAATGGACAAGTTGATTCCAAAACTCATATTAAAAATGCAAAGAATCAGAATAGCCATGACAATCTTGGTAAAGGACAAATTTGGATGACTCCCACTTCCCAATTTCGAAACTTATGGAAAAGCTACAATAATCAACACTATATGATGGGGCGCCTGGGTGGCTCAGTCAGTTAAGTGTCTGACTTTGGCTCAAGTCATGATCTCGTGGTTTGTGAGTTTGAGCCCTGCATCAGGCTCTGTGCTGATGGTTTAGAACCGGGAGCTTGCTTCAGATTCTGCGTCTCCCCCTCACTCTCTGCCCCTCCCCCACTCATGCTCTATCTCTCTGTCTCTCAAAAATAAATAAACATTTAACAAACTTTTTAAACTGAAACTGGCATAAGAAAAAATATATATATACATATTGGGGCACCTGGCTGGCTCAGTCGGTTAAGCATCTGACTTTGGTTCAGGTCATGATCTCACAGTTCATAGGTTCGAGCCCTGCACTGGACTCTGTGCTGACAGCTCAGAGCCTGAAGTTTGCTTCAGATTCTGTGTCTCCCTCTCTTTCTGTTCCTCCCCTGCTTGTGCTGTCTCTCTCTCTCTCTCAAAAATAAATAAAGATTAAAAAAATTTTTTAAATAATTTATATGTATATATATATAAATTTAACAGAACTGAGGTTTCAGAAATTAACTCATATATCTATGTTCAGCAGAGTAAGGAATGAGGTACTGATACATGCTACATCAAGTGTGAACCTTGAAAATCTAATGCTCAGTGAATGAAGCCAGACACAGAAATCTTCCATTTTACATGAAACATCCAGAATAGGTGATCTGAAGATACAGAAGGTAGGCTTATAGTTGCCAGTGGCCAGGTGTGAAGGGAATCAGGTATTAACAGTACAGGATCCCTTTCAGGGGTGAGGAGATGTTCTGCACTTAGGAAGTGGTGACAATTGCACAACTCTGTGAACATACCACTGAACCATACATTTCAAATGGTGAATTGTAACTTAATTTTTCTTAACAGTCTTTATCGTTTCAGTCAATTTGAGGTAGATTTTCTGTTTCTTGCAAACAAAACCTTCCATTCTGATATTCAGTGGGGCTGCCTTCCTCTGCTTTCTGCCTTATTCTTTCTTCTACCAAGAAAGCAATTGGCTCTCTCTTGAAACATGGATGGGGTTGAGGCCTAGGCCACAGGGACCAGGGACAGCCTGAGAGAGCTATGTGAAGGACCAGAGGTGCCCCCAACTTCTGAGAAAGGAACAAAGTCTGAGGCTTTTGTCCAAATTTCCTAGGTCTGGCTGCTCCCTCTCTAGCTCTGGAGGGGCAGGGACTGCAGAGGGACCCATCAGATTGGCTCAAGAACCACCATCCCCCTCCCATAGGTCACTGGCCAGCCCTGTGGTGAGATGCCCAGGTGGCACAGGCAGTAGCCACCCTGGGCCCGAGCAGCTTACACTGTTTCCATAAGCAGAAGGACATGGAGGTGACTGGAGCCACGACTGCACACACCGTGTAGTCACCTCAGCTCATTCCATAACCTTACGCACAAGAGGCCTGACTACACCATTTAAATACAAGATGGGGCAAACATGTTGAGATGTTTCTTTGGTCTTGGGGCAATCGGCAACTCCAGCTTCAACATTGTCCAGCCTAAGTCCCCCACAGCCATGTTTCCCTTGCCCATTGAGAGCAGGAGGTCATATGGATTCAGCAGAGAAGCAAGCTGAGACTCCCCAGTCATCTTAAGAGGATGTCAGCTCTCCCAGGGTCCCATTCAGTCTCTAAAGTGGGAGCATCGGCCTCTGGTCAGGCCTGCTGAGCAGCAGTGCTTCAGGCTCTCACCAGAGAACATATCTCAAACTCTGTTCTCTAGCATTAGTCAAAGAAATATTATTCACAAAGGATTACCTGGTGAATACACATTCCATGGATTCCAGGAGATCACACCTATCAGAGAGATTCAGGTCTGACTGTGTGGTTTGGCCCATTGTCTCTGCAGCCACACTGAGGGCTGTTAAGAGAGGCCCATAAAACCAGGGTTTTGTTGTTATGTTGTTGACTTGTTGGGGGTTTTGAAATCTTTTTTATGTTTTTTAAGTTTATATTTATTTATTTTGAGAGAGAGAAAGAGCACAAGCAAGGGAGGGGCAGAGAAAGAGAGGAACAGAGAGAGAATCCCAAGCAGGCTCCATGCTGTTAGCACAGAGCCCAATGCAGGGCTCAATCTCACAAACCGTGAGCTCATGACCTGAGACGAAATCTAGAGTCAGATGTTTAACTGACTGAGCCACCCAGGTGACCCTAAATCCTTTTTAAGGTACACATTCACACAGAAAAAGGCACAAAACAAAACAAAAAATAATGTGCAGATAGTGCAGTGAACATCCATAAAACCACCACCCAAATAAAGAAAACATTGCCAACCCCCCAGAAGCCCCTGGGTCCCCTGCACCTCACCAAGGGGCTCCATGTAAGTGAATTTATACAATTAGTACTCTTTGTCTCAGCCTTCTTTCATCAGAACTTAGGCTTATGAGATTCATTCATGTTGTTGCCTGTAGCCACAATTCATTAATTTTCATAGCTTACAGTATTCTGTTGTATGAACATATTGCAAGTTGACTTTGGACCCACTTCTTGTTTAGGGCAATTACGGATGCTATTAGGAACATTCTGTCTCATATGCATATCTAGATACATTTCCATTGGGTACTATTCCCGTAAGTGGAATTCCTGGGTCAATGGGGATGGGGCGTTAGAAGTGGAGAACTTCAATTATGTAGAAAACAGCAGAAATATAAATACCAGATTTTTTTCCAAAATGGTTGTAGCAGTTGACACTCCTACCAGCAGACTATGAGTTCCAGTTGCTCCACATTCTCATCAACACGTGGTGTTATCAGTCTTTTTTTTTTTTTTAAGATTTTATTTTTAAGTAATCTCTACACCCATTGTGAGGCTCAAACTCACAACCTCAAGATCAACAGTTACCAACCAAGCCAGCCAGGTGCACACCATCCTGGTGGTAAAGGTATTGTATTAGTTACCTGTTGCTGCATAACAAATTACCCTAAAACAGCAAATGTCAAGGTTTCTGTGGGTCAGGAAGCCAGGAGAGGGTATCTGGGCAGCTCTGGCTAGTGATCCCTCGCAAGGTTGCAGTCAAGAAGTCAGCCAAGGCTGCACTCATCCAAAGGTCTGCCTGGGGCTGGAGGACATGCTTCTCAAATGGTGTGCTCAGGAGATGGCAGAAGTCCTCCATTCCTCACTACATGTACCTCTCCACAGGGCTGCTGGACTGTCCTCCTGACATGGCATCAGGATTCCCCAGCCAGTGATCCAAGAGAAAGAGAGGCCACACTGTCCCTTATGACCTAGTGTTGGGGGTGACACACATTACTTTTGCCATATCCTAGTCTTTCAAAGTGAGTTACTTAAGTCCAGCCCACACTCAAGGGGAGAGGAATTAAGGTCCACCTACTGAAAAGAGGAGTATTAAAGAATTTGTGGGCATATTTTTAAACCACTAGAAGTATTTCACTCTGGTTTTAATTTGCATTTCTCTGACTAACAAGGTTGAGTTTTCATGTGTTGGCTGGTCATTTGGATTAAGTCTTTTGTGAAGTACCTTTTCAAGTCTCTTTCCCAATTTCCTGTTGTGGTGTTTGTGTTTCCTTGTTGATTTGTAGAAGCTCTTTATGTATTATGGATATGAGCCCCCTACCAGTTATATGTGCTGCAAATACCTTCTCCCACTCTTAGCTTGCTTTTCTACATCTTTCATCATATCTTTGATGAACAGGCATTCCTAATTTTAATGTAGCCCAATGTATCAGACTTTCTCTTTATGGTTTGTGCTTTTTATATCCTGCTTAAAAAGTCTCTTCTTACCCCAAAGTTATAAGCTATTTTCTAGTTTCAGATAGGGGGCCTACAGGGTGGCAAGGGACATTCTTTCCTGAGAGCCAGATGACAGAGGGGGTCAGAAGCCACAGAGCATGCAGATACCTTCTCCCAGGTACTTCCAGGAAGGGATTTCACAGACGTGATTAAAGTCCCAAGTCAGTTGACTTTAAGATAATCAAGAGGGAGACTATCCTGGATGGGCCTGACTCAACCAGTTGAGTGAGGCCTTTCCCAAAGGGCTTAGCCATTTCTCGAGCCAGATTCCAACAGCCAATGGGTCCTCCTTCCTGATGGTCTGCCCTATAGACTTCAGCCTTGCTTAGCCAAGCCCCACAATTGTGTAAGCCATGTATTAAATCCATACACACACACACACACACACACACACACACACACAAAATCAGCTACTAGTTCTGCTTCTCTAGTTGAACCCTGGCTGATATACCTGTATTACCTTCTAAGACTGTGTTATTTTGCCTTTCCCATTTAAATCTGAACCCACACAAAGTTGACTGTGCCTGGTGTGAGATGGGGGTCAAGGCTGTTTTCTTTTTTTCCACTTAGATACTCACTTATCCCTGCACAGTTCATAAAAAAAAAAATTAAAAAAATTAAAAAAATTTTTTTAAGTTTTCCTTTCTTACCACTCTGCCAGTTTTGTCATATATCAAGAATGCATATATCCACAAGTCTGCATTTTCTAAATGGACTGGCTTTGGCCACCAAGAAATTCAATTTCAAATTTCCTTTCCACTTTCAATACTTGTGTCAGACTTTATGAGATGATTGTTGAATACCAATATACCACTGACTTTACCCTATAATTCAGCCCTTATTTTCCCTTTGCTCTGGCGCCTAGTACATGCTCATTAAATCTTGATTTACTCCCATTCCCCTGCTTTGGAAAACAGAAAGCCCTAGAACTGAGCTATGGGATGGCTGGCTTTCAATGAGGGCGCACTGGGAGGATGGTGAAATAGTCCCATAAGACCTGGCGACTTTGTTGGGAGAGGGACAAGGGGTGGAATTAAAATCTGAACATGGGAACCTATCACAGTGTGGCCTGTTCAGCTGCCATGAAGCATCCACACATGGAGGGGCAGGGCGAGGACAGTCCCAACCCCAAAGGGACAGGGTCTCAATGGTGGGCACTAAACATGTGCCTTATATTTTAAAATGTACTTTGTTAGAGTACAGAGAACTTGAATCACTATGTTGTATACATGAAACTAATAAAACATCATATGTCAACCATACTCAAATTTTTAAATTTTTTGATATAATTTGTTAAAATTACAAACATGCTATCATAACACTCCTTTGCCATCAGGTTGCCATCATGTCCTGTTGCCATCGTGACAACAATTGCTCTTATGCAGGTGGACAAGAACAGCACTCCAACCTCACCCATATCAGTTCCCGTTTTGTCTGCATCCTATCAGACCTGGTCCACGTGAACATGGGGTCTTTTCCCCACAGCATCATCAGAGTGGAGGGACAGCAGAGAGCCCTGCTCTCCTTCACGAAATGTAATAACCGATGGCCTTTGCCTCCTGCCTCCTTCTGGACCTGGCCACAGCGCTGGCCACATGCTGGGAGATGCACACAGGAGCTTGGAAAACTGGATGCACTGCGGGTTAAGTAAATTATGATTCCTCCATACCAGGAGCTATAACGGAACTGCAAAAACTAGGAAGGACCTCCTCTGCCCGGACACAGTGGGCTCCAGCATCACATCCTTGAGTGAAAATAGCAATGAGAAGAACAGTGTGCAGAGTGTGCTGCCTTTTTGGCACAAGTTGGGGGAAATGGGAATTGACACACACATTTGCTTGAATATGCAGAAAATATCTCTGAAAGGACATGCCAAAAATGTGTGATACTGGCTGCCATAGGAAGGTAGATAAGGTAGTGGGAATGGGGCAGAGCCGGGTACGGCTCTTGGCACTTGGATACTCTGCCTGTTCACAAAATCAAAACAATTTTTTTAAAAAATAAAGAAAAGAAAGAATGAGACATGGAAGGCCTGCAGGAGCACAGCTCGCCAGCTGGGCCAGGAAGACGGTGAACCCAAGAGCGGGAGGAGTGGGCTGTGCCCACCCTGGGCGGGAGGCCATCACCCACCAGCCCCGCCAGCCCAGGATGCCAGACGCAGCCTTGGCAGGAGCTCCCACTGGAGGCCCACGGAAGTCAGGCCTGCCATGCTGCACAGCTTCCCCCTCGGCTGCTGGCAGAGGCTCCTCTTTTTCTTGGCAAGGCAGCGCCTGTGAAAAATGCGGTGGGCCGCAGGGCTGCATCTGCAGACAATGGCTTGGAAATGGTTCGAATTAGGAAAAATCTCTCTTTACCTCTGCCCTCCAAATCCCCACTCCCTGCAGCAGCCAAGCCAGGCACCCAGGGACATGTGTGCTGGGAAAGCAGCCTCATGTGATGCAGGCAGGCATGGGGAGTGTGGGCATACATGCGGACGGGCAGTCCGAGCGGGTGTGGGCGAGTGTGCATGTGCGTGTGCACATCTGGATGCGTGCATCAGGGGCCATCCCTCCAGGCTTCAAGGACAGGGATGGACAGGCATGCAGAGTTGTGGGCATACATGCGGATGGGCAGTCCGAGCGGGTGTGGGCGAGTGTGCATGTGCGTGTGCACATCTGGATGCGTGCATCAGGGGCCATCCCTCAGGGCTTCAAGGACAGGGATGGGCACCCAGAGATTCCAGCCCCTGCTCACCACTTGCTAGCTGGACCTCTAGAAAATTCTGTCAGGGCCTCATTTTACTTGCTTTATCTACAGCACAGGGTAACACTGAGAGCGCAGGAACATGACGTGTGAGGGCTCCACACACTTTATATGCAGACACACAGCAGACACAGCCCTGTCACCTGGCCTCCCTGCTGATGACTGCTTCAGTCGGCCTCAGACCCCACCTCACTCCCATGCCAGAGGACGTGGGCTCCTGGAAGGCCCACCCTGACAGAGGAAATGGTCCTTGAGGTAGAGGTCAAAGGTGACCCAAATGAATGACAGGTTCATGGCAAAATTTTCTTGGGGAAAAACAAAACCAGAAAATGCCAAGAAAAGAGGCAGTAATTCAGTGGCTGCATGTGGTACTGGGAGTTTTTGGCCTCTTCTCCTGGCTTTGCCTCTGGACCACCACCCCCTCCCATACCCCAGCCCACTGATGGGCCTTTCTGGTACTGAAAGTACATAGCTTTCCCCACAGGCCAGCTGAGCCCAGAACTTGTGGCTGGGCTCAGGTCAGAGCCTGGCATGGGACAGGTGGAAAACCCCCGGTGAAGGGTCAGCAGCCCAGATAAATTTGAATTTGCCCAGACCCACCGAGGATGACAAGAGCTTGTGCTGAGCCCACAGAAGGCCTTTCTCTGACAGGTTCCCCACCCAGACATGGCACCCATGTGCCCAGCCTCCTCCCCCAGCTGGGGCTCTCTGGAGCAGGCTGGACACCCAGCCAGAGCCACTTGCTCAAATTCTCTCTCCCCCCGGCCTGAAATGTGTAAATACAGACGTCAAGAATCTACCCGACAGGTCTTGTGCTGAGAGAAATCCAGGAGAAAGTGGGTCTTCAGGGAAAAGAGGACCAAGCAGGGACTTGAGTGCAGAGACCCCACTCCATGCATGTTGGCCGGCCAGCTGCCAGCTTCTTCAGTCTGCCCTTTCTGATCAAGCCTCCTCCACCCACCGGACAGCCTCTGCGGTCTCCTTTGCCCTCTGGCTTCCTGTCACCTTCAGCCAGTGGGAGGCACCAGCAGATGGGGCAAAGAGAGGCCAGGTGTTGATTCTGCCAGCCACCTAGCACTGGACCACCACAGCTGGGGACACCCATAGACGCCCCTCCCCTGGTGATCCTGTGCCTGCCCATAAGGTTTGAAGTGGGCAAGCTTTACCCATGGAACTCCAACCACCACACTAGCCCAGACCTTGCCCCTGAGCTGCAGACGCAGGGCCACCCACCACTGTCTGTCACCGCAGGCAGCTGCTCATCGACTTGGTCATGTGTTTCCTCCAGGCATGAGGCTCCCTTCATCGCTGTGTGCACACCTGAGACCCCAACACTGACTGGCAGGTCAACATCTGCGGATAAATGAGCCAGCAGACCCTTGCGTCCTCTCTTTCCGTCACCCCACAGAGACACCAGTTTAATCACAACCTCACCTGCACCACCACCACCCTGTATGGCCACCTTTCACCTGAGGGATCACTGGCTACAACTCCTATCTGCTCACCCTCCCCTCCCCCACCAAGTCTCCACACAGAAGCCAGAGGGACTTTTGTAAAGGGGAAAAAGGGGCGCCTGGGTGGCTCAGTCTGCTAAGCATCCGACTCTTGATTTCATTTCAGGTCATGATCTCACAGCTCTTGGGATTGAGCCCCGAGTCAGGGCATGGAGACTGCTTGGGATTCTCTCTCTCCCCCTCTCTCTCTGCCCCTCCCAAACACATGCAAGCATGCATGCACAGTCTCTCGCTCTCTCTCTCTCTCTCGCAGTAAACATTAAAAAAATAAAATGTACTTTTAAAAGAGAGAGAGAAAAAAAGACAAAATGTAAGAGGAGAAGGAAGGTATTGCCCTTCTGCTTAAATCCTCCAATGGCATCCCCCAACTTGGAAAAAACCCAAGCTACTTACCATGGCCTACAAGGAAGGCCCACAGGGTCTGAGCCCTGCCTTCCTCTGCTGCCTTACCCTCTTTCCCTCACTGTCTTCCACATCAATGTGCCAAGTTTGTTTGTGCCCCAGGACCTTTGTACTGGCTGCTTCCTCTGACTGGAGGTCTTCAGAAGGCTGCTCTCTGCTCCTCATCATAATTCTGGACTCTCTTAAAACATATCCTTTTCAGAGAAGTCTCCCTGACACCCTCCATGAAAGACCCACCCTGTCTGTGCCCAGCTCCACCTGTCTTCTTTGGTCAAGTGGATGGTGTCCCAGCAGATGGATGGGCAGGACCCAGTAATGAGGTTCCTGCACTCTGTTGGCCTGTGGGCTTTACTAGACCCAACCCTTGGCAGATCTCAGTGCATGCCAACCCCACATGGCACGACAGCCTTCTCAGGGCCCAGTCTGTGCAAGGGCGAGTTGTTAGCATTATAATTATCCTCCTCACGTAAAGAACAAAAGGAAGGGTGCCAAGTTGGGCAACCCCCTTGTCTGCATGACACTTTCAGGGGGACAGCTTCTCAAGAAGGGCTTCCCGTCCTCATAGGGCATGATGTGTAGGCCTCCCCCTCTATGCTTCCCCGCCCCCGACTCTGCCACAAGGGCGTCTTTCCATTGCTCATGTGTGACCCTGCCCTGCCTCCTGTATCCACAGCTTCCTCCTGCCATACACCACATCCAACAGCCAGCAGTTCAGCCTCCTTCCGAGCTGACCTTGGCCACGTCTGATGCCTGAACCACACTTCTTATACCCTCTCATCCAGCCTCACAGCACCACCCCAATTATAAACAGTCACATACTTCTGCCATGGGAAGTTAAGTGCTCACCCACCCCACCACCACCCTCCCAGACTGAGGGCTTATGAGTACAGGAACCATAGCTGTTTTATTCAGCATTAGACCCCCAGCACTCAGATTAGATTCTCCTAAATGCTTTGTTGGATGGATGGATAGATGGATGGATGGACGGAGCACAGAACCCAGGGTTGCACCACTGCAGGCTTGGGCAGACTACATCTCTGAGCCTGGGTTTCATAGCTTAGGGGTTTTAGCTCTCTCTACCTCGCAGGGCAAGAATCCTACACACAGCTTCACATTGTTGGAATGCATTAACACCAGTGTTGCACCTTGTCTTGGGATCCCAGCCCACTGTTTACTCTAGCTGGAGGCACTGCTCTGGACCCTAAGGGCTGTCTCCTGTGCTCTGAGGCTGATCTTCTATCAGAGGTGCTGAGGCTTTAGGTACCCAGTCTCTACATGGGGTCCACCCATCATGGCCAGGGCCCACCCCACCAGTTAGTCCCCCATCTACCTTCGTGGATAGACATTAGACACTGTGACACTAGCAGGGAAGGGCTCTGGGTGACATGGGTACCTCCTGAAGTTCCCAAGTCTCCATTATCCCAGGCAAAGGTGCCCACAGAACCTGCATGCAGACTCTCCCAGGTGCCAAGGACAGGAGGGGGTTCAGGAGGGAAATAAGGTGGCAGGAAGGTCCTAATGTGAGCTCCTGGAAGACAGAATGGCAGTCACGTACACTCAGCTCATCCTCAGATAATAAGAAGCCACCTTGCCACCCAGAGCACCAACAGGAAACTGGACTCAGCTGGGCAACTGAGAAGGGGCAGGGCAGGGGCCAGGGACCCCCATCACCCCATCACCCCACAGGTTTCCTTCCAGAGGGAGCAAAGCGAGGCCAAGGGCCACAGCCCCAAATTCACTGGCCACACAACCCACTCCCCCCACCCCTATTTGGCTCACTCCTCCTCACCACCCCCCCCCACACACACACACATGCATACACACACACACAAACACAGCCCTCCATTCTGGGCAGCCTGGCTTCCTCTGCCCTCTCCTACAAGGCCTGGCCGATTAGGGGAAGCTGCTGGTGAATAATGATTACTTGATAGCCCAGCGCTTTCCTCACCTCATGGAAAGAACAGTGTTTTCTTGGGTTGGGTCAGGGATTCACACACACACACACACACACACACACACACACACACTGAATGGAGGGACCGTCTCCAGCTACATTTAGTACTGGTGCAAAAATATCAGCCCAACTTGGCCTAGCATGGGTCCCTATTTTTAAAAATGTTAGACTCACTAATTAAGACACATCTTCTAAAAGTTCAACACGTTTACATTTATCATGAGCACATTTTTTAACTTGAATTTTCTAAAGTCCTTTTAGTTTCTTTTTTTAAAAAATGTTTATTTATTTATTTGAGAGAGAGAGCATGTGACAGCAGGAGAAGGAGAGGGACAGAGAGAGAGAGTGAGAGAGAGAGAGAGAGAGAGAGAGAGAGAGAATCCAAAGCAGACTCTGTGCTGTTAGTGCAAAGCCTAACATGGGGCTGGATCCCACAAACCATGAGATCATGACCTGAGCCCAAGTCAAGAGTCAGATGCTTAACCAACTGAGCCACCCAGGCCCCTCTAGTACTTTTTAGCTTCTTAAAATTACATTATATCACTACAACTGTCATGACAGAAGTACAGCCACTATTAGCAATTCGGTGACATAAGTGAAAAAAACTGAGGGCTACACAAGCAAATAATCCATGTAAGCTGGTGAAGAAAAGAAACATACTCATGAGTGACCATGTGTGCCAGGCACTAGGATGCCCTCTGCACTTGTTATCTTGTGAGTTTTATCCCCACAAGAACCCATAAAATGCAGGTGGTCATGGTGGTCCATTTTACAGCTGGGGAGACTGAGGCTCTGAGGGCTAGGTGCTCACTTGGCTCACACAGCCTCAAGAGAATAGAGCTGTGTGACAGTTTGGTTTATGGTACTACTGAAGCCTTTCATCCCCTCTGAGCTGTGAAAGATCATCCCTCTCTCACTAGAGAAGTTAGCCCCTTTGGGATCTCCTTTTGGGAAAGGTAGGGCCCATCTCATAGTGACTCATGCACTGGAATAGTCTCAAACACTGGGATCCTAGATCCTGGGCACTCATCCCATGCCCTATTTGCCATCTGGATGGGCTCCTTTGGGAAGCCCCTCGCCATTCTAATCTAAAATGGAAGAAATTTTATGAGGGTCAGTGTAGATGACCACAGGAGTTATTAGTGCCATTCCCCAAATAGTTTAGTTCTCCTTTCCAGGCACGTGGCAGGAGGCCATGCCCTGGCCTCTCGGAGTTAGGTATGGCCATGTGACTTGCTGTAGCCAGGAAGCAGTAGAGGAAGTTTTAAGAGCCAATTCACATTAGTCTCATATCCCTTTTGTCTTGCCTTGACAATAACAGAGACAAAAGATGGAGCCTCGGTCCTTAGGTAAAGAAATAATATCAGTACCCAGCTATCCACAATGGTCAAGCAGTATAAGAGAGAAATGTGATGCTTTTGTTCCTGAGATTTGGGAGATGTTCATTACAGCAGCAAACTCAACCTGTGTTAACTGATACAATAATATATATGAAAACAGTATACTTTCTAGATAAATGCTTTATTGTAACATGTATTTGCTTCACTCATATCATCTATAAAATTGGGATAATATGTCATGAGGACTAAATGAATAATATGTAAGTGAGTATATATGGGCCTGGCATAGAGTATGCATGATATATGTTAACTATCATTAGTGATGCTATTGCTCTTGCCCTCATGTCTTCTTTTCCTCCATAAGCTCCAATTCCTGAGAAGGACTAGAGGTGTATAAGGGGAGGTGTTGGGACTTGCCAGCAGGACTAACAGTGTGGAGGTCAGGGGGAGGCCAGGTCTTCCCAGGGCAGTCAGCTGTGGAGTGATCCAGACCTGGCACAGTCTTGCTGTGACAGAAATTGGCCTATCTGCCACCTTCAAAACAAGTTCTCCTACAAAAGTCATGCATATTCTCTTCTTTAAAAACTTGGAAAAAATACAAAAGAGCAAAAAGAAAAACAAAAATTGTCTAGAACCCTGCTCTGGCAGATAACCTCTTTAATATTTTCATTATATCTTTCTCTTATGTTTTCCTTTTGCCATTTCACTTTTCCAAATGGGACTTAAACTGTGCATAGCTGTCAAGGCAACCTATGCTGCCTTTTGGTTTTGTTTTGTTTTGTTTTGTTACTAAAAATATGTCAAGAACATTTTCCCACTTTATTAAATATTTCTCTACAAAATAAGTTTAGTGTGGCTTAACAAGGCACACATGGATGTGCAACAGTTAAATTACCAAGTCCTGATTCAAAATTCAACTGAGCATTCACTATGTGCCATGCATTGAGCTAGCACTAGTGATAAATTGGTGAAAAAGTCAGACCCAGTCCAATCTTGGGAGAGCTCACCCTTCATTAGTTCTTGCTCCTGAGGTTCTTGCTCCTGGGGAAGCAGGTGGGGATGTTATAGTGGCCCAGAAGACATTCTAAACCCTAACTCTTGATGTCCAAAAAGCCTTACCTGGGATTGTGCTAGATTCTGGGTAAAGTATAATAAACACCTGTTTAAATGCACAGCTAAGTTCAAAAAGAAATGAGGATGAACACCAGAGACCCAAAATGGAAAAGGTTATGGAAACCAGAGACGAAGCAGTGGTAGTACTTCAGATGCCTGGTGCAGGTAGGAAGGGCGATGGGGCCTGCTTATGCACCTTGCGGCTTGGGTTTGTGACTATATACCTGCAGAAGAGGTTGTGGGCCCACAAAGGGCACCAGGTTGTGCCTGAGATTCCCACAGTGGTGGCACTTCAAAATATTCCATGTTTGCTGGAAAAGCAGATTGCACCTTGCAAAGAGGGATAATAAGGATGCTTATCTGTTTTTGCTCAAAGTGGGGGGAAATGATCCCTGAGAATTTGTAAACTCAAGACTCATGTCACAAAGGCTTAGTGTTCAACTGTATTGTACCTCATGGCCTAGGTACTACACATACCAAAAAATCAACATGAAAAAATCAACATGAGCTGCTCACACCCCATGGATATCTGGCAGAGGTTAACGTCAATTCTCTCAATCCAGGTCACAAAGAAGCACTATGGAAAAAACTCACTTCCTAAAATCACAAAATAGTTGAGGAAGTGAGAAATCAGGAGACAGACGTAAAAGAAACAATGGAGAATCAGGCCTCCAAATACTTCAAGTGATGGAACTAACTGAAAATTACTACAAAATGTATAAAATGACTAAACACACAAAAGAAGGGATAGAAATTATAGGAAAAGAGCACAGTATTGTGCAAAAACAGAGAAGGCAGGTGCTCAGAGAGAATGCTACATGTGTTGACATCAGGCATTTTTCATTTCCCAGGATTCCTGTGTCAGTACTGTTTGCCTGCAAGTAACAGAAAACCCAACTGATCAACAGTGGTTTGCTCAATCAGGATGATTTTTCTCATATAACCACAAGTTCAGAGGAGGGCTTCTGTTGGCACTGGTTCAACTGTTCAGCTGTGGCATGTAGGGTCCACTTGGCTTCCCTTAGTAAACCATTTTTAATTCTCATCCTTACTGTCTCATGATTACAGGATGGCTACTGCCATTCCAGATATTGTGTGACTGAAGGAGGAAGGGGGGGAAAGAAATGTGAAGAGTGAAGAGCAACTGACATCTGTGTCTGCTTCTCCAGAGCCACCATCCTCACCATCACTATCACCAAAATCACCACCACCACCTCCATCATCACCTTTGCCACCATCACTATCACCAAAATCACCACTATCTCCACCACCATCACCACCTTCACCATCAACAACACTACCACCACCACCACCTCCATCATCACCACCAGCAGCAGCAGCAGCACCACCACCACCACTAATAACAACACCATCACTACCACCACTGTCACTACTACCAAAATCACCCACCACAACCACCATCACCATCAAAATCAGCACCACCCCCACCATCACCACTATCACCACCACCACTGCCACCACCACCACCTCCATCATCACCACCACCCTCACCACCCTCACCATCACCAACACCACCATCATCACTATCACTACCACCGCCACCACCACCACCACCTCCACCATCACCACCACCGCCGCCACCACTAACTCCTCCACCAACATTATCAAACCACCACTGCTGAAGTCTTAGTTTGTGTCTCACTGGTAGGAACTATGATTTATATCTACCACCAGCCTCTGGGAGGCTGGAAAAGAGTGTGTCACCTGAAACTTGACATATCTTAACCCAAATAACACTGAGATTCCTTTAGCAAAGAAAGATGAAAAGGAAAGGTGTTGATGAAAGTAGCTCCTTCTGGTGATTTGGGGGAGGGGGAGTGGCGGGAAAAAGTATCATGGCCATGTCAATCTTTCAGGAGGAATTTTTCAAACTCTACCCAAGATTCCACAGTGCCCCCGACCCTGGGGAGTGTTCTTCATGCCCTATAGCCTACACATGGAATCACTGAGGCACTGAACAGGTGGTGCCCCTCAGATGTGCCAGGGTTGGCAAGAAGTTTAAAGCTGTGCACTTTAACAACCAGCCCCGGAGGCCAAGGTGCACACTATCCTCCATCATCTCTTCCACACACTTCACTCCTTCTCTAACTCCCAGTTATACCTTTCTTCTCCTCTTGAGGACACTTCCTTCCAGAAGACTTTTGCATGGCAACAGGTGTTGGGCAAGAAGTTCCTTAACTAAAAGTGAATTAGGTTCCCGCTAAAGAAATAAAAAGTGTCATTGAAAGTAAAACAGCAGGAGATAATGTTTAACCAGCTTAAGAAAGCACAGTCTTCAGTCATGTTCACGATCACCACTGAAGCATGAACCACATAAGATATTTATTCAATAGCTACACAAAGGCAAACTTAAGATAAAGTTTCTGGTAAGAAGGCCACTGGCCACTGTTGGCTGCCATTAGCTGGTGAAGTTGTGCTTATTTGGAAGTCATAAAATTTTATAAATAGTTAATACTCTAGGCTTGTCAAAAATTCCACCAAAATTGGCTTGTCACAAGGTTTGCTGAATCTGGGGATGATATTGAAAACCACCATGAGAAAGTTCCAGAAGCTGGCCCACAGGCATCACTGGCAGTGGGAACAGCTGTCCGTGCTAACCTTGTGTCCAGGCTGCAGCCCTCGGTGGAATCTGAGTATAAAACCCAAGGCTATTTTGAGACGTGTGGGAGCCTGAGACCTGCATGGAATGAAGTGATGAGCCATTGGGTCCCTAAGTAGCAGTTTGATTTTGGACGAAGCTCAGAACGAACTCTATCAACAGGCAGGACAGAGCAAATGGACTTCAGGGAGAAAAATTCACTTGCTGAAAATGCTAAAAATCTGTGCTAGAAAACACATTACCACTTTTACATTTGCATGCTTCAATCCACTAATGTTCCAAATCCTTACTATCTCTATTTTTAAATATAAATTTTGTGGTATTCAGTTGGTGATGAGTTGGATTTACTTTCAACAACTGAGAGCAATTAAGACAGCTATTCATGGCCTTGGCTACAAGTCTGGGTGCCCAGGAAATTCCGAGGGCTGGAGGCTATGCTTTCACAGTGGGGGTGAGGTGGGGTGCTGGGGTTGGCCCGAAAAGGGGCCCTGCCCCAGGGCAGGAGGAACAGGAGAGACAGAGGCAGCTCTGGGCTGAAGGCGGGAGAGGGCTAGTGCAGTCAGAGAGGGGTAGGTAGAGGGAAACAGAGGCAACAAGAAGAGAGGGACCCAGGTGGGGTGGAAATGTGAATATTGGCTTCCCTGAGGTCAGAACTGGCAGTAGCAGCTGCCCTGGGCCTGGGAAGAGCAGCATGGCGCAGTACCTGGAGAGTCCTGCAAATGGGATGGAGAATCCCCTCCCCAGGGCCCCGCTCCCTTCCCTAGGCAGACTGTCTTTTTCTCCACAGAAGGGGACCTACCTGTTCTCCCCATCACTCTCATCGCAATCTGCAGGAGGGGATGAGGGAGGGGGAGGGAGACCTACAGTCAGACATCTGATGGAGTACAGAAGCAGAGAATCCTAGCACAGAGTGGCTGGATGACTTTGGCCAGGGAACCTGACTTCTCTGAGCCTCAGTTTCCTTATCTGTAAAATAAGGGTAAAAACATCCCTCACCATATAGTGCATTTGTGTGACACAACGCCTGGCATGTATAAGGCACCAAATACATTACCCAGCGCTGTCCACATTTACAGAGAAGAAAACCGAGGCAGACAGACTAAGTGATGTATCAACCACACTCTAGCAAGGGGTTGAACAAGCAGTAAAAGTCAGACAGCGTGCTGCTTTCCCTGTGGTAGAAGCACAGGTGGGGACCCATCGTGGGCTTTGAGAGTGATGTGTCCCTGCTCCCTCTGGGCTCTGTCCGAGGCAGAGAGTGCGGAGGGGGAGTTGCACACAGGTCTGGTTGAACAGGGCAGGCTTGGTGACTGTGGTCCCACACATACTGACATCCAGACCCTGGTGTCCACCTGTAGCCAAGTTCTGAGGCTGGCCCAGGAAAGGGTCTATGGAAGGTCAGCAGCAGGCGCCCACTTCAGCACGACCTCTGTTCCCCTCATACTGAAGTCCTTAATTGTCCACAGTCCACATTCTCGCACAAAACCACCAACACCTGTGACAATACCCAAGTCACCAGCTGCACATGTAGGCCAGTCTTTCCATGGGCTTTCTCTGTAAGCTGGGTTCCATCTCATAAGGCTGTTGTGAGGATGGTATAGAGCCTACCCAGGCGAGGGCTTAGTCGACATGACTTCTGGTCTCCTCCATCATCTCTCCTCTGACTGCATACGTGTATTACCCCAATTTTCTTCTGGGCAGGGTTTGCCCAGGGATTCCCATGGCTCCAGCCATGCCTGCAGCCAGGGAAGGGGACATAGCCAGAGTGAGTGACCACAACACCCCTGACCATATAGACATCAACCCCAACCACCCGTGCCCAGGAGAAGGAAACACAACAGCACCTGTCTGGCAGGAGGCCTGTGGAGTTAAGAGGTTTCAGCCCTTGCTCTGTGTGATTGAGCTCAAACATCATTGGTTAGCACTAGAAGAGTTTCTTAAAAGAAAGAAATGAAGAGTGTGGATATCAGTATTCAGGTGACTTTGTGGAAGGACAAAGGCTGTGGAGGTCTAACATGTCTGGTGGTTATAATAAGACAATTATTGACTCCATTACTTTGTTCAATCAGTGCTTATTGAGCATCTACCAATGACAGTTGCTGCTCCACAGTGCCTGGGCCACGGGAGCAGAGAAACCCCACCCTCTGGAGCCAACATCCAGCAGTAGGAGACCCTCAGGCCCAAAATGTGAAGCAAGTCTCCTTCCCACCCTTTGTCATCCTCTTGAGTTGGTTTTGTGTGTTTTAAGATAATCATATACTTTTTATCCTTGTATTCCTGGAATATGACCTATGTTGTCACGGTGTTACTGGACTTAGGTTTTTTTACTATTTAGTGTGTTTACATTTACATTCAGAAGTGAACTTGGTCTATGGCTGTGCAAGCGTGTGTGTTCATGTGTGCATGTGCACATGTAAATATTGACTTTATCAAGTTTTGACATCAAGGAAATTCTATGGAAGTACTCACTAAAAGTTTAGCAGACTTTGCCTATAAAACTGCTTTGACCAGGACGCCTGGGTGGCTCATTCGTTTAAGCATCTGACTCTTGATTTCCACTCAGGTCATGATCTCATGGTTAGTGAGGTCAAGTCCCAGGTCCTCCTATCAGCACAGAGTCTGCTGGAGATTCTCTCTCTCCCTCTCTTTCTGCCTCTTCCCCTGCACGTGCGTACACACTCTCTCCCTCTCTCTCTCTTTCTCAAAATAAACAAATAAAACTTTTAAAAAATTAAAAAGTAAAATTGCTCTGACCAATTAAAAAATACCATAGAAAAAGTATATTGATAACAACAATTAAAATGAATTTATAGATATAAATATATTTGTAAAATAAGTGACATATTTTCCATACAACAAAATGCATAGATTTTCACTTTTCAGTTCCAGAATTTTGATAGTTTGCAAACACCCAAATCAAGATCTAGAATATTTTCATCACCCAGAAAGTTTCCTTATGCTCTTTTTCTGTCAATTCCCCCACACGTATTCAGAATCAATCACTATTCTGATTTCTATCACCAGAGATTGGTTTTGCTTGTTCTAAAAATTCTTATCAGTGAAACATACCGCATGAACTCCTGTGTCTGGTTGCTTTCATGCAGCATAATATTTTTGAGATTCAATTACATAGCTGTGTATTAACACTTCATTTTATTGCTGAGTGAATTCCATTATTTGAATCCATCAAAATTGTTTCATTCACTCACCTATGCATGGATTGGGGATATTTCCAGTGTTTGGTTATTTGAATAAAGCTACAGTGCATATTCATATATGAGCCTTTTTTAGGACTCTGGTAAATACCTAGGAGTGGAATTGCGAGGGCATAAGATTTGTGCATGTGTAGCTTTACAAGGAACTGCCGTCCTATTTTACAAGCCCACCAACAACGTATGACACTTCCAGAGGCTCCACCCCTGATATTGTCAGTTGTTTTAATTTAATTAATGTTAATTAAATTTAATAGCTAATCTAGTCAGTATCTAATGGTTTTCACTGATGAGTGTTAATGCTGAGTATCTCTTTACATGCTTATTGACCATTTATACACCTTCTTTTGTGAATCGTCTAAGAGTATTTTGCCCATTTTTAACTGGATTGTCTATTAATGATGGTTAGGAATTCTTTGCATATTGTGAAGATGAGTTCCTTGTCAGATATCTGTATTATATACTCTCCTTATCTGTGGCTTCCTGCTCATTTTGTCTTATTAGTATCTTTTGATGAGTAGAAATGTTGCTTCTGATGTCCAGCTCTTATTCTTGGATTTATGGTTTGTGTTTTTCATGCTGATTTTGTCAGTGTCTTTGTCTCCCCCAAAATGGCAAATATCCTCCTATGTCTATTTCTAGAAGATTCATGGTTTTACATGAATCACATTTAGATGAATGATCCATCTTGAATTATTTTCTGTGTGGTGTTAAGTTTATTTTTGATACAGATATCCAGTTCATTTAAGCACCATTTATTTAAAAACTTCCCTTTTGCCTTTGAATTAACTTGGTTCCTTGATCAAAAATTAATTGAAAAGTGGGACACCTGGGTGGTTCAGTTGGTTAAGCGTCTGACTTCGGCTTAGGTCATGATCTCACGGCTTGTGGGTTCAAGCCCCACGTCAGGGTCTGTGCTGACAGCTCAGAGCTTGGAGCCTGCTTCAGATTCTGTGTCTCCCTCTCTCTCTGCCCTCTCCCACTCACATTCTGTCTCTCTCTCGCGCACGCGCGCGCTCTCTCAAAATTAATAAACAAAATTTTTTTAACTTAATTGAAAGGAAAATACATCTACACTCCCATGTTCATTGCATATTTATTTACAATAGCCAAGATATGGAAACAGCCTAAATATCCATTGACAGATGAATTAGTAACAAAAATGTTACACACACACACACACACACACACACACACACACACACTTATATACATATATATAACATACACATACACAATGGAATATTATTAAACCCTAAAAAGAAGGAAATCTTACCATTTTTGACAACATGGATGAACCTGAAGGACATTATGATAAGTGACATAGGCCAGACATAGAAATACAAATACTGTATGATCTCACTTATATGTGGTATACTTAAAAAAAAAAAGAGGGGCACCTGGGTGGCTCAGTTGGTTAAGCGTCCGGTTTCGGCTCAGGTCGTGATCTCATGGTCCGTGAGTTCAACCCCACGTCGGGCTCTGTGCTGACAGCTCAGAGCCTGGAGCCTGTTTCAGATTCTGTGTCTCCCTCTCTCTCTGACCCTCCCCCATTCATGCTCTGTCTCTCTCTGTCTCAAAAAATAAATAAACGTTAAAAAAAATTTTTTTAATAAAAAAAATTAAAAAATAAAAAAAAAGAAAGCCAAACTCATAGCAAGAGCAAGTAGAAAAGTGGCTACCAAGACTGGGGCATGAGAAGATGGGAGAGATTTTTGTTTTAATCAACTGACCATATTGTGCAGGTTTATTTCACAACTCTGCTCTGTCCCACACATCCATTTGTCTATGTTTATGGCAGTACTTTTCCACTTTGATTACTGTAGCTTTATTGCAAGTCTTAAAACCAGGTAGTGTGCCTCACCCATTTTGTTCTTTTCCAAAGCATTTTGTCTCCTCTATATTTTTCACTTTTCCATGTAAATTTTAGAATCAGCTTTTTTCAAAAAGACTGCTGGAATTTTGTTTGGGATTATGTTGAATCTATAAGCCAATTTAGAGAACACTGACGTTTTCTCAATACTGTGAACTACAGTCCATGAACATGTTACGTCTCTCCATTTTTTTTTAATCTATATTTATTTTTGAAAGAGAGGGAGGGAGAGAGAGAGAGAGAGAGAGGAGCAGAGAGAGAGAGAGACACAGAATCCAAAGCAGGCTCCAGGCTCTGAGCTGCCAGCACAGACCCCAACGCAGGGCTTGAACTCATGAACCACGAGTTCATGACCTTAGCCAAAGTTGGACACTTAACCAACTGAGCCACCACTAACTTGGCTCTTAATTTTTTAAAAAATTTTTTAACGTTTATTCATTTTTGAGAGACAGAGAGAGACAGAGCATGAGCAGGAAAGGAGCAGAGAGAGGGAGACACAGAATCTGAAGCCGCTCCAGGCTCTGAGCTGTCAGCACACAGCCAGACATGAGGCTCGAACTCACGAACTGCAAGATCATCACTTGAGCCTAAGTCAGACGCTCAACCGACTGAGCCACCCAGGCACCCCAGCTCTTACTTAATTTTTCCTGACAATGTGCAATTTTCAGTATGGAGGTCTTGCTCTTCTTTTATCAGATTTATTCACAGATAAGTTTAATGTTATTTTTAAGTACTATTAATCTCACTTTTGTAGGGTTTTGTATACCTCCTTTATAAGAATGAAGATATTGTCTTCTATTTCTGGTTGAGTTTTTTATCATTAATTTGTGTTGAATTTTATCAAATGCTTTTTTGCATTTACTGAGATAATGATATGCTTTCTCTCCTTTAGTCATTTAGTTTTCTTTATTCCTCAACTGATGGCCATAAATTTCATTGATTTATTGGAATAGTAGATGAAATTTTCATCTCTGGGATCCCACTTTGTATTATATATTATTCTTTCTGTGTATTCTATACATTACTGAATTCAATTTACTAGTATTTTGTTAAGAAATTTTGCATGTGTGTCTAAGAGGGATATTAATCTCTAATTAATCTATAATTTTCTGTCAGGTTTTGGTATCAGGGCTGTTAGCGAGCCTCATAAAATGAGTTGAAAATTATCTCCTCCTCTATCTTCTCTGAAGAGTTTTGTCAAATTGCTACTAGTTCTTCCTTAAATGTTTAATAGATTTCCTGGAGAAGCCATTGGGCCTGGAGTTTTCTTTATAGAAAAGCTTTTACTTATAAGTTTAATATCTTTGATAGACATCAGCCTCTTTAGACTTTCTATTCTTGCTTGAGTTTTAGGAATTTGCAATTTGCAAGCAATTTGTCTATTTCTTCTAAGTTGTTGTGTTTATTGGAGTGAAGTTGTTCATAATAGCCCTCATTATCACTTTAATGTCTGTATGATCTGGAATGGAAAGGTGTTTTATTTTTGTTTTTGTGCTTTTATTTCAGCATTTATGTTGTTCCACTGTCATCTGACATCCATTGATTCTGATGAAAAGTGAGTGTAAACTCTTTCCATTAATTGTTCCTCTGTATAAAATGTCTTCTTTCTCTGGCTGCTGTTAGGTTTTATCTTTATCTTTGGGTTTCGGTAGCTTGCCTATGACTTGTCAAGGTATGGTTTTATTTGTGTTTATACTGCTTCAGATTCACTGAGATCCTTGCATCATAGATTGATGTCTTTCATCAACATTGTTAAATTCTCTGTTATCTATGCTGAATATTTCTTCTGCACCAAATTCTATCATCTCTCCTTCTGATGCTTCACTTACCCATATATTGGACCAGTGGATATTGATCCAGGTCTTGGATGCTCTCTTCCATTCTTTATATTCCTTTCTCTTTGTATTTCAGTTGGGAGATTTTCTCTTAACCTCTTAACCTTAGTCTTCAAGTTCACTGATTGTTTTATTTGATAAAGTATCTTTTATTTCTAGAATTTCCATTTGGTTCTTCAGTATTATTCCCATATCTCTGTTGAAATTCCCCATGTGTGTTCATAAGCTGTCTATCTTTCCTGGTGGATTCCTAATAAGATGTACCATAGCTATATTAAAATCCCTTTCTGATAATTCCAACCTCTGGGCCATCTCTGAGTCTACTTCTATTGATTGCTTCTTCTTTTGACCATGGGTTGTTTCTCTGTATTGTTATTGTTTCTCTATATGTTTCATCATTTTTTTTAGTTTGGTTTGGTATGATTTTAGCATAGTAGACTTTGTAAAGCAATCACTGAGAAGTTAGTGATATTCATTCCCAGTGAAGGACATATACAAGCCACTATTGTGGAGGGTAGAGCTATATTTGGGTTTTAGTGCAGCTTAAGTTGGCAGGTGGGTGCAGACTTGCTATGTTAGGGCTTCTCAGGATTCTAATCCACTCTGCAAGCCCAGCTGATGTTTTGTTTTTACCCTACTTATTTGTCTTCTATTTTCTATTTATTGTTTGATTCTGTTTCTATGCATCTGGATATTTCCTTCTCACTCCCATTTATAACAGATTTCTCCCACTTCCTTACTTCAGCAGGGATGGAAATAGTCATGGCTTCTTCCACTTTCCAGAATTTGGTAGTTAAGTTTCTTTATAACCTTAGATCTCCAGTAGGTTTCTTTAAACTATAATTTTGTACCTTGTCAACTTGTTCTCATAGCTAAAATGAATTTCTCAACAAATGTCATTGGGAAAATTGACACATGATTTTTAAAAATTATCTCTATCTCATACATTATAGCAGTATAAATTCAGATGGATTTAAAATTTAAATGTTAAAAAGATACAATAAAGATGCCAAAAGAATTTATTTAAGATGACTTTCATATAGTCCAGTGGTGTGGAAAAATGGTCTAAACACAACACTAAGATAAGAAAACATAAATGGAAATGGATGGGCTTGACTAAACAGAAAATTAGAACTTATATATGACAAAAAAAATTGAATTAAAGATAAATTAAAACCTGTGAGAAATTATTTCTAAGACATATGATACATAGGAGATTAATACTATTAATATTTAAAGAACTATTAGAAACTAAAAAGATAGGGGTGCCCGGGTGCCTCAGTCAGTTGAGCATCTAACTCTTGACTTCAGCTTAGGTCATATCTCACAGTTTGTGAGTTCAAGCCCCTCATCGGGCTCTGTGCTGATGGCGCAGGACCTGCTTCAGATTCTCTCTCTGTCTCTCTCTGTCTCTCTGCGCCTCCCTTGCTCATGCTGTCTCTCTCTCTCTCTCAAAATAAATAAACTTTAAAAAAATAAACAAAATAAAATAATCAAAAAGATAAACACCTCAATAGAAAAATAAACTAATGAAATGAATGGGTAATTTGCAAAAGAAGACAATACATTGCAAAAAATGAAAACCATTTTAATTAGTAATTAAATAAATGTCAATTGAAACACGTGAGATACCATTTTTCACCACCAACTTACTACAATTTTAAAATATTAGTCCTTCATTCACTAAATATCTGTTCAAACTTTCTACATGCAGGATCCTCATATATCCCTGAGAGTTAGAATCCAGAAGTGAAGTGACAGTCTCTGCCTTTAGGACATTAGGACCTAGTGTGAGAAGATAAGGTGATAAGTGTAAGAGAGGAAGATAAGGAAAAGAAAGGGGACTAGAAAGCAATAGGGAAGAGAGATATCTCTCTTACATAAGATTGATAGGGAAGGCAATTCCAGCCAAGTGGCATCTGAGCAGAGACCCAAAGAAAATGAAGGCCAGGGTGTCTGGGTGGCTCAACTGATTAAATGGCAGACTTTGGCTCAGGTCACGATCTCACTGTTCGTGAGTTTGAGCTCTGCATCGGGGTCTGTACTGACAGCTCAGAGCCTGGATCCTGCTTTGGATTCTGTGTCTCCCTTTCTCTCTGCCCCTCCCCTGCTTGCACTCGCTCACTCTCTCTCTCAAAAATAAACATTTTTTTTTTTAATGTTTTTAAAGAAAAGAAAATGAAGGCCATTTGGATGCCTGGGAAAAATTATCTCAGGCAGAGGGATCAGCAAGTCAAAGGTTCCTGAGGCGAGAACATGCGAGGCACACTCAGGATACCAGTAGGGGAGCTGTCCTGTCTGGCACCTAGGGGGAACATGCAATGATGGTATTCCTGGAAACTAGTATTCTCATACACTGCTAGCAGATGTATTCATTGGTAAAACTTTTTGAAAGACAACTTGACAACATTTATCAAAAGCTTTGACACACATACACTTTTGACTCCAAAATTCAAAATTTCTGAATTTACTTTAATGCAATAATCAGATGAGTGCACAAAGATATACATACACAAATGTTGATTACAGAATTATTTACAATTAGTTATCTAAATTTTCAGCATTTTTGGTTATTTAAATTATAGCATATTCATCCAATGAAATTCTATATGGTCATTAAGAACAATTGATATATTTGTCCATTTCTTGACAAGAAAAGGTGACATGTTTTGAAATGGAAAAGTAGATTATAGAATGATATGCATTCTATGATTCTTTTTATTTTTTTTATTTTTTTTTTTCCAACGTTTATTTATTTTTTTGGGACAGAGAGAGACAGAGCATGAACGGGGGAGGGGCAGAGAGAGAGGGAGACACAGATCGGAAACAGGCTCCAGGCTCTGAGCCATCAGCCCAGAGCCTGACGCGGGGCTCGAACTCAGGGACCGCGAGATCGTGACCTGGCTGAAGTCGGACGCTTAACCGACTGCGCCACCCAGGCGCCCCTCTATGATTCTTTTTAACTGAAATGTTTGTTCATATGCATTTATATACACAGAAAAAGATCTGGAAATACAAATATCAAAATATTAATGGTAGTGTCTTCTGGGTGGTGGGATTGCAGTAATAACTGGAAGTTGTTATCTTTATCTCCTTCACCTATTTCACCCATCCCCCCCCCCCCCCCTCACGTCTGGCAACCAGTAGTTTCCTCTCTGTATTCATGGGTCTGTTTCTGGTTTGTTTGTTTTGTTTGTTTAGATTCCACAAGAGAAATCATATGGTGTTTGTCTTTCTCTGCTTGACCTGTTTCACTTAGCAAAATACCCAACATCCATGTGGCTGCAAATGGCAAGATCTCATTCTTCTTTATGTTTGTATATACCACTTCTTTATCCATTCATCTATCAATGGACACTGGGGTTGCTTCCATATCTTGACTATTGTATATAAACATAGCAACAAACATAGCAATGCATACATCTTTTCAAATTAGTGCTTTTATTTTCTTTGGGTAATTACAGTAATGCAGTAGAATTACTGTATCATATGGTATTTTTAGTTTTTTGAGGAAACTCCATTCTGTTTTCCATAGTGGTTGCACCAATTTACATTCCCACCATTTGTGCACGATGGTTCCCTTTCTCCACATCCTCACCAATACTTGTTATTTCTTATTTTTATGATACCAGCCATTCTGACTGGTGTGAGGTGATATCTCATTATGGTTTGACTTAATTTCCCTGATGATGAGTGATGTTGAGCATCTTTTCATGTGTCTGTGGGCCATTTGTATATCTGTATAGAATTGCAGTAATTTTTATCCTTTTAATGAATAACATGCTTAATTTTCTTGCAGTCACTATGTATTATCTACATAACTTAGAAATAATGTTTTCAAAATTAAAAGACCCACCAAAATGATAATGGATATTTTAATTTCAGTATAATTAATATACAGTGTTTTGTTAGCTTCAGGTGTACAACACAGTGATTCAACAACTCTATATATTAGTCAGTACTCATCATGACAAGTGCACTCCTTAATCCCCATGGCCAGTTCACCCATCCCCCTACCCACCTCCTCTCTGGTAACTATCAGTTTGTTCTCTATAGTTAAAAGTATGTTTCTTGGTTTGCCTCTCTCTGATAAGCAGAAATGTTTTTAAAAGATGGGTCTCAGGAAGAAGCAAAAGAAAAGAAGACAAGGTTCTCTTTGACTGCCATTAAGAATTTTTTCTTTGTCTTTCATTTTCACAAGTTCAATTATGATGTGTCAACATGAATTTCTTTGGACTTATCATATTTGGGGTTTGCTCATTTTCTTGAATGTGTAGGTTTATGCATTTTGCCAAATATAGTAGGTTTCATCAGTCCCTCTCTCTTTTCTCCAGCTGGAGTCCAGTGATATATGACACAAACGTTCAATTTTTTGTTATTGTTCCACAGGTCCCTGAGGCTTTGACTTTGATTTTGTGTTTGTGTTTTTGGTTTTGTTTTCAATCTATTATCTCTACATGACTCAGATTGGGTCAATTCTATTGTTCTGCCGTCAAGTTCACAATTTCCTGTTCTCTGTCACCTCCAGTCTACTATTGAGCCCATCCAATGGACTTTTTCAAACTTCCATTATTGTATTTTGCAGATATGACTTAACTCCTATTTGCTGAGATTTTCTATTTTTTTAATTTGTTTCGAGAGAATTTGTAATTACTTGTAGAAACATTTTTATCACAGCTACTTTAAAACCCTTGTGAGATAATTCCAACATCTGATTCATCCCTGTGTTGGCATTAATTAATTTTCTTTTCATATTCAAGTTGCAATTTTCCTGGTTCTTGGTATAATGGGTGACTTTCTATCGTTCCTCGACTATAATGTTTGGACACTGAGTGTATGGTTAAACGTTTACTTTTAGCAGTCAGTTGCTGGTTTAGGGTTAGCATGCAGGCCTACTTTTGTGCTCTGTTTCCAATGAGAATATAATTTTCAGAGCTTATGGCACTCTTTTGGTCCATTTGAGTTCATCTAGTGCTGCTGGGGCTCATGCTGGTCGCTGCTGGGGCTCCCACTGGTCCCTGCTGGTGCTTAAGGGACAGATGAGATTGGCCCAGGCCCAGCCACCTGATGCCTCTAGGTAGTGGTGGGATTCTCCATCCCACAGGGGTTAAGGAACTCCCTAAACTAGGACACTAGTGGTGGTAGGGTTCCCTTGCTGCTGCCATTGTTTCTGGGTAGGAGAGGAGACTGTCAGGCCCAGCAGGGACAGAGAGCACTTCCCCCAGTCACTTCTTGTCCTTCTTGTCCGTCAGACCTGCTGGCTGACCTTTCTTGCTCACCTGCTTTCAGCATTACCTCCAGGGTGAGGAATGAGCCCAGCAGGCCTCCTTCTGTTGCTAGCTTGGGGGCTGGGGAGCACCAGGCCTGGTCCCTGTCAGGAAGGCTTGTGAGCAGCTCTGCTCCAACAGGCTCGCCTTCCTCTTCCACCCTCCAGAGTCCTCCTTCCCTTGTCTCCTGTGCCATTTCCAAGGTTTGTAGCAATACTCAACAGCGAGGAGCATGGAGACACACATCTCTACCACCTTGTCCAGACCAGAAGCTAAGCCATTGCTTTGTATTTCTCCATCTGCTCTGACCTGCTGGAGCACCATCGCAGTGTGCAACAGACAAAACCTGGTCACTCCCTTCCAATCCAGTGATTGTTAAGCCTTTGTTTTATTTCTTAGTTTTTGGTTGTGAGAAGTTTAGATTCACCCAGTAGAGATGGTAGCATAATGAACAAGCACCGGCTCTTCTCTAGCGTCTACAATTAGCAGCCCGTGCCCATCACGCCTCAAGGCGTGAACTCCCTCACCACAGGGCATTTTAAAGCAAATTCCCTAAGTGCCTCCATTTGCATCTCTGACCAAGAGTGATCCTCAAACCCTCTCCTCTGACACCCTGGTCCCTCTTGCCTGGTTCAAGTAAACATTTGGTTTCAGAATTCAAAATTCTTCAAGAGACACCAGAGCAAGAGGGCAGGCGAGATTCACAGGCTGCAAGCCAGCTGCCGGGTGCTGCTGGGTGTGTTAGTCACTGCCCGGTATGGGAAGGCTGGTCGAGCCTACTGGGCAAGCACAGGCAGAGGCCTTGCTGCAGCCCCTGGTCCCAGCTGTCACAGGACTAGCTTGTTCCCAGTGGTCCTCGGGAAGCCACCCTGCCCAGCCCAGGTCTCAGTCAGATTCTACACCTCCCCACTTGAGGCATCAGGAGCCTCTAGGCCTCCTGAGCACGTAGCCCACCTTACTTTATCCTGTTGAGGTTTCCCCCTGTTGGCAGAGGCTGCCCTGCATAGCAGACCACACCCAGCGGTTCCAGACGGAGAGGCCCTTACAGACACCTCTGTATTCAAGAACACACACTTCCATCCTGAAAACGTTAGAAGACGAAAGATTTAGAAAATCCTTGTCTCTCAACAAAGTCTGCCTTTCAAGCCCACTGTCCAAGTGCAAACTCAGAAAGCCTTACGGTGAAATTCTGAAACTGAATATTCACTCTTGCAAGCCCAAACCACCCGAGGCAAATGGATGCCTCCAGCAGAAGAGGGGAGAGTCAGGACCAGGAAATGCAAATGAGACAGGTATATTAACATATTTCAAGAACTACTGTCCCAATAAAGAAGTAAAGAAGACTGTGTGAGGGGAGCTAGGGTCTCAGGGCACAAGCAGGTGGGTCCCAGGTAGGAACACAGAAGTTGCAAACCCTGCCAGGCCAAGGAGAGTCAGGCCAGCCCAGGGAGAACCTGAGAGAACCGGGGTCCTGAGTCCCCAAGGTCTGGACTGCCCAGAAATGAGACAGTGAAGAGAACCTTCAGCCAAGACTCTTGCCAGGCTTCAGACAGAGTACCCTTGGCCAAGCCTCTCATATTTTCTCAGCCTCAGCATCTGTGAAATGGGGGAATGATACCCCCAGGGCAGCTGAGAGAACCTAATAAATCAGTGCACAGAGACCAGCACGGGGCCTGTCCCACAGGGCCATCTGATCAGCTGTTATTTAGTACACTGACACTAACACAGTGCTTACCACAGGTCAGCAGGATCTAGCCCTTTACATGAGGCTCACTTATCCTTACAACCCTATAAAATGGGTCCTATTATTATCCTCCTTTTATGGACAAGGAATTCGAGGCTCAGAGAGGTTAAGTAATTTGTCCTGGGTCACATAGCTAGGTAGACAGAGCTGGGGTGTGAACACAGTGTCCCTTGCTCCTAACACCCACTTGACTTTTTTTATATGGCTAAGGCCAAGTGTCCTCTTTGGGCTCCCAGCTCAGGTGAGCCTCAAGGGACCAGCCTGATGGGAAGAAGGTGTATCCCAATCCCCAGTGTCCCAAAAGCCAAAGTCAGGGGCCAAACACCTATAAGGAGGCCATCGCCCAGCCCCAGGGTGGGCCAGGACATGGAAGGCAGGCGTCACAGGCCCTCTCTTCCCCAGCCCTCCTTACCTGCCTGGCAGACCTCAGCACTGGAGCAGAGGCTTCTGTTCACCTCTTGCCTCCTCTCACAGCTGGTTCTGTGGCCTTGGAGAGTGACTTGGCCTCCCTGAGTCTTGGCAGCCTCATCTGTAAGGAGGGGGTGGCCACAGGACCCCCTCACAGCGCTGCTGTGCACGCAAATTGATGAAAGGAGACCTGGCCCAGGAGGCTGTCTGTACAGCACCACTGGCATAGATGGGTCTTGTCACAGACACAGCGTGGGGCTCTGAGCTGACCTCCGGCAGTGGGCAGGTCTGAGCTGTGGTCGCCAGCCCTACTGCCCACAGGGAGTGAGCCCCGCCCCCCTTTTGCTTCTGCCAGAAGCATGCCTCCTGCACACCTGCTCTTTCCAGGACAGCCATGTCAAGGCCTTGTCACTAGCCCAGGCTTTCGGCCAGTGGACATCCTGGTGCACCCTGTGCCACAGCGTGCCCCCTCCCCCACTCCTGGGGGCAGTGGGACTGAAGCAAAAGCTGTGGCCGTGGGCCAGACTCCCTGTATGCCCACCACCCTCCTGGTGGTGGCCCAGAGGGAGAGGCTCCTTCCTCCCGTTGGCTTCTCAGAGCACTACCAGGGCCTGGCTGGGCCAGTGTCTAATTCCCACAAAAAGCTCCTCTTTAAGGAGGGTGGTAAAAAGAGGGAAAGTGAGAGAAATGAACAGCAAGAACATTCCCATTTGGAGCAAAAAGAAAGGTGGTCACTACAGAGCTGGGAGAAAGTGCCATGGCTAGTCAGGTTCACAGCTGCTGGCACTGGGGGACACAGGGCAGTGCCTTCCAAGGCCTGGTTTCCAGAAGAGATAGCCCCCTTCTCACAGTGCCCTGGAGCAGGCAGGCCACATGAGCGACCTCTCTGAAACCCAGGTGCTCTCCATAAAGCTGCCTGTATCCCCTGCCTCTGTGCCTCTGTGCCTCTGTGCACATACTCAGGGCCCAGACGCCATCAAAGGCCATGTGGCTCTGCCCAGGAAATCAGCTTCCGTCAGAAAAAGTCAACTGACTTGTCATGTGAACTTGAATCTATCAGGACAGCAAATTGTTAATAACAGTCAAGAAGAATCGAGTTAAAAAGAGACAGGCCAGATAAAGGAGGGGGCAGGCTGCTATCTTGCAGCCCAACCGGGAAGAACCCACAGGGTGAGTGTGACAGAAGCAGGTGCTAGGGGCAGGCCTCCTGAGGGAGGGTGTGCCCAGCTGAGCGCAGGAGGCAGAGAAAGAGACACAAGCTGGTCCCTCTAGTAACAGAGATGAAGCTGCCTGGAAGGACCTGACGCCCACCCCCCCATCCCACCTCAGCCTTGCAAAGCATCAGGGCCTCTGCACAGATCCTCTCTCACCCCATGTCCCGCCCCATGTGGCTTCAGGGAGCCAGGGTTGGGGGCAGAGACAGCAGGTCCTGGTGGCTTATCTCAGCCTCCACCATTAAGCCCTCAGAAGGGCCCCTACCCCACCCCCCAGGGAATATTCCCAGCAGTGCATCTTTCCAAAGTGCCCCCACCACCCTCTCTGGCAGCCCATCCATCCCAGCTGGGTTGGGCGGCAAATACAATAGCATAAATCAGGGATGAGGTCCCACTGGGAGCTGGATTCTATGTAGACACACCTCTCATTTTTCACCCCACCCCTCCCTGTGACCCAGGCTTTGCCAGGCTGACTTTGCTCTGGAATTTCTAAAGGTGTGTCCCTTTGGGAGAAGTTCCAAGTGTAAGAATGAGGGCAATGGCCTCGGGATAACATTATGCCCATCCACCCGGCCAAGCTGGCAGAACCTGCCCCTGCAGGGTTCAGGAACTGCCCTGTCAATAACCCCAATAGCAGGGACATGCTGAGGAGGAAGGGGGGCTTCAGTGCCCTCTCTGTGGTCCAAGTGGGGAGGGAGATGCAGAACAGGGTCCCACTGCTGGACAAGGAGTCCCCACCAGGCAGCAGGCAAGCAGGCCCCCTGCACGACCCACCCACCCCCTATCAGGCCTGGGAGCTAGAAAGGGCGGGGCTGAGTGTGAGTGATCAGACAGTCATCCAGGTCCAGCAGGGCAAGGGCTGTGGAAGGGCCACGCTAGGGCCACAACTGGGTCATAAAGCTCTGCTCTTGGGGGCAGGTAGAAGACCAGGGCTACGTCATTTCCATCTGAATTGCTCAGCTTCTCACTAACCTATTTATACTCTCACTCTCTTTCCAAAAGGGTTTAAGGAGGCCTTAAAATTCAGCAGGGGACAACACCAAGGGAGGAGGAGCTGAAAGGATGGGACCTGCAGGGTCCTGCTGTCTCTGGCTGTGCTCTGCCCTCCAGCCACTGCCCACTAACAAGGCAGGCCACCAGGCTCAGGACTGCCACCGACAATTAGAGATGGCTGCTCTAGGGTGCCCCTCCCCAATGCTGGGCTGCCCAGGCACTTCTGAAGGTCAGGCGAACTTGGGGGCAGCGGGCCTGTCTGTTGTCCTGGTGGCCTATTCAAGCCTGAGTCCTTCAACCCACAAGACAGCCACCCTGGAAGACACCAGGCAGACCTGTGTGCAGGGCTGGGGTGGAGGGAACCCGGTACCTCGCAGAGCCCAGGGTGCTGGCACTCAGTGGTACTACAGAAGGACAGGCACCTGGTCACAGGGACAGGTCTTCTGTGGGAAGGGGTGGGCTTCCTGGAGGAGGAGGCCTGAAGTGGGTAGGATTCGCAAGGAGACCAGGGCAGAGGGTACAGAGTGGGGGCAAAGGCAGGAGGCACCAAGGGTCAAGTGTGGACACCCCAGGAGAGATGGGCTTCCATAGAGGAGGGTGCCAAGGTTCAACTAAAGTGGTCATGAGTCGCTCCGCTCAGGGCCCTGGCGCCCCCTCCCCAACTACTCCTTGGCCAGCCACTGGGGTCAGCGCAGGCCGCTCGAGGCCGTGGGCCGGCCCCTCCAGCGGGTCTAACGGCAGGCGACGCCGATTCCGCTGCGATCCAAAGTCCCCTTTAAAAGTTTGTCCCGGAACAAAACCCCTCTCTCCGCCCCGCCGTGAGAATCGGGGCCATCCCCGAGGGAGGCTCTGAGGACAGGAGCGGCTGCCCTCCTCCACCCCTTCGGAAACAACAATGGGCGACCAGACGAAAGAGAAGCAGGGAACCAAGCGTGGAAAATCCCCTAGTCTTGCAATGTCAACTGCTGGGCGGCCGGCCGGCCAGCGGCGGCCGTGCTGCCCCCGCGCGCCCTTCCATGGGACTGCACGCCCGGGAAGGAGGAGCGCCGTGGGTTGATCTCCTGGTTCTCAGACTCTGAGGACGCGTGGCGTGTAGGGAAGGAAAGCTTGCGTTTGGGTTCTGAGGCTATTTTAGATTCAAAAGAATTTCCATTTCATTACCGAAGCCCGAAATCGTATCGCGGCTTGCACTTTTCCGGAGCAGAAGTACAATGACTTGCTTTATTTGATCATCGCATCCCACCACTAGCCGTGTTCTTTTCTTTTTCTTCAACAGTAAGTCAGAGATCATATATTAAAGAATTTATGAAGTGGATATTCAGAGAACAAAGATAGTCACAGAGCGGAAGAGCTGCAATTGCTTTTCCCTGAACTCTGAAAACACGAAGGGCTGGGCGCTGCCTCCAGCAAACAATTAGCCCTCCTTGTAGTCACTGGCAATCTTAGGACTGTGGGGAACGTTGGGTACCTGCAGGTCAAACAGTGGGAGAACACAGACAGCAAGTGACAGGACCCACTAAGTGCGAAGGCACTTGGCTGTGCTGGGACTTCACCTGAAATCCACAACTGCCTTTTTTTTTTTTTTTTTTTAAGCTTATTTCTTTATTTTGAGAGGGAGAGGGGCAGAGGGAGAGAGAGAGAATCCCAAGGAGGCCCCCACTGTTAGCGGGTCTTGATCATGACCTGAGCAGAAATCAAGAGTCGGACCTTAAGTGACTAAGCCACCCGGTGCCCCAACACACAACTGCCTTTCAATGTGTGTGTTTCTGCCAATTTGTCGGGATGAGACTGAGGGTCCAACACACGGAGTCGGTTGATGGAGCACCCAGCTCCCCAGGGTTAGGAAGAGTCGTGTCCACCCTGCTCCCAGATGTCCACTGATTCATTGAAGCAACTTGACTTTTAGGATCAGTGGCTCATCGGATTGACTTGGAGGTGTGAGGAAAGCATCTACAGCGTTGGGGGTCTCACAGTGCAAGTGCAGCACTTAAGTCAGAGGGGAGAATTGAGGAAAATCCTGGAGGCAACTTGGATTCTCCTCCTAGGAGAATTCTAGGAATGAAAGGCTTCCTGGCTAAATAGGGGGGTTCCCTGTCAGCTATGCTGGCAAGTACGAAGCTGAATTACACAGCTTCCGGGGGGGGGAGGGGGGCTGTTATCCAGGGACCTGGCTGCTCTGGTTCCCATCACAGCTCACAGGAGGGGCACCCACCCACGGGGGACCCTGTGTCAGGCCTTTCTTCTCCTTCTTTCTCTCTAGGCCTCAGTTTCCCCATTCCATGAGGCACAAGATGGAAACCCAGGACAAGCACAGATGGGTTCAGTGGCCTTTCAGTAATACTCCAGCTCTCTCTTGAACATTCTGCACCCAATTCCCTATCTGGCAACAGAGACTGTCGTTGGGAGCTGAGGAGTGGCCTTTATAGACCGTCTCACTGCCCCCCCATTCAGCCTTGGCATCTAGCCTGAGGGAGCTGAGGTGACTACAGGGGTGAATACGGGCTGGACTCTGAAGCCAGACAGCCCAGGATCAGAACCTTGACTTTCTTAAGACTGAGAGAGGGTTGGCCCACCCTGTGGTCTCCATGCCTGGCCCAGATACTCAGGCCTCAAGGGATGAGGGAGCATATCCGGCAGTCTTTTGTTCAGGCTCTAACCATCCTGCTGCTGTGGGTCAGGAAGAGGTTGTACTGGAGAGAGGAGACCACCAGCCAGCCATGTGACCTTGCCCAGGGTCTTCACCCATCTGAACCTCATTTTCCTATTCTGTGAAATGGGTATTATAGTCTGGTCTACAGGCTTGCCAATTAGATTGGAAATGACATACCTATGATGCCTAGTACTCAGTAGTTCTGGATAATAAGCAGGCTTAATCATGATTTACCACTTGGTGGAGGATTGTCATCTGGGTGCCTAGGAGTTTGACCCAGGGAAGCTCTGCCCTCGGTATCTGGGCTGCTGCCTTCAGGCCCATGAAGGGAGACTCCCTAGGCCTCAACCCAAAACAGCGACCAGTGAGTGCAGGCAGAGGCAGGCAGCTGCAGGCACAGCACAGAGCCAGCCCCCACTCCTGGCAAAAATGAATCATCACTGAGGAAGCCTGGCCCAAATGCCCCTGGCCCCAGGGGGAGGGTCGGTTTTAAAGCAGCTTCAGTTTGGGCAGGGACTTGAGCCCTGGACCCCCCACCCCCACCCCGCCCCAGCTGCTCTAGCTCACTCTGCATCGTGTTCAGGGTGCTGCACCAGACTGTCTGGAGCTGATGCCCCTCCAGCCCCTTGTGAAAACTGCATGCTTCTCTGTTAGGTGGGTTTTGGAGCATTGGTGGTTGTTTTCCAGTTCTCTGGGTTTGCTTCCAAGAGGGCTTTCTGTTGTGATTTATTTTTTAACAGTTTACTGAGGTATAATCGACACAACCCTCCCACCCCCCCAAATCCACCATGCTTTCAGGAGCCCCAACAGAAGCAAAACAGGGTAGCCCCTGGCAAGGGACGATGATATGCGTGTCCCAACCCACCCCAGCTCTATTTTGACAGGTCATTTCACACCCCAGCTCACCTCCTGCTCCGTGGACGTCAAGGCCAGTGCTCTACCCTAAATGTGGTGGGCCAGGTGGGGGTCGGTCTGATGAGGAACTCCGCACGTGGTGTAAGCCAGGAGGCTTGAGCAGAGAGTGGACCACAGGGCAGGGAGGCCCCAGGCATCCCTGAGGGCACCACCAAAAACAGGACAGGGCCAGGGCTGCCAGACAGACCGACCTCCCAAAGATGAAAGTTGGAATGTTTTGTGGACTTTCACAATTTTAAATATGGGCTCAACACTTTATAACTTTTTCGTTGGGGTTTTAATAAACATGGAGGGGAGAAATGCACATTGTCTGAACCTCCTTTCAAAGAAGAAGGGACTGCATAAAACTGGGCCTTAGGCCTCTGCGGACACCTCAGTATCTCTCCAAGAGGGACCCCGGGTCATTGTCCCAAAACCACGAGGGAGAGGGGGTCCCGATCGCGAGTGCGCGCCCAGAACTCTGCGCCCCCAGCTCTCCCTTCTCTTCCTCTCGCTCTGGCCCCACCGCCCGCAGGTCGCACCAATGGCATCTCGGCCTCGGCCCTCTCGCACTTGGAACTTTGAAGCGCCCAGCGTGCAAGGTCAGTGGCTTTCCTCCGGAGGAGCGCGGAAGGGTAGTCCACGCGCGGCCGGAACGTGGAGGGAGGGGGCCCCAAGCGCCAGAGGTGCCGGCCGCTGCGCTCCCCGCTCCTGCCCAGAAGGGCCGCCGCGCGCCTGCTCCCCGATTCCCCAGTCGCTCTCCCCGCCCCCCCCCCCCCCCCCCCCCGGCCTCCCTGACAGCAATCAGTTCCCCGTCTGGCCGCTGCCCGAGACCGGGTCCCGCGCCCAGCACCGGCCTGAGGCCCCGCGAGCTCCGGGGGGCGGAGCCGAGAACCGGCGCGGGCGGCGACGGCAAGAGGCGCCGCGGGGGCGGGCCGGGGGCGGGCCGGGGCGGGGCGGCGGCGGACTGCGGAGACGCGGCGGCGCGCGGGGCGGCGCAGAGCGTTCTCGGCGCGGCGCGGAGCAGAGCGGCCGGCGGCGGGCCGCAGGGGGCGCGGGCTGGGGCCGGGGCCGGAGCAGAGCCGGAGCCGAGCCGGGGTCGGCCCGGGGAGCCGGGGCTGGGCGGAGAGCAGCCATGGCGCCGCGCAGGGCCGGGGCCCGCGCCGCTGCGGGCGGCCTGGGCGCCGAGTAGCCGGGCCGGGCCGGAGCGCGGGCGGCGGCGGCGGAGGAGGCAGCTGCGCCCGCGCCCCCCCGCCCTCCCAGGCCCCGCGCCCCGCGCCCGGGCCGCCGGCGATGGTGACACATGCGGCGGCGGCGCGCCGGCGGCAGGACCATGGTTGAGCGCGCCAGCAAGTTCGTGCTGGTGGTGGCGGGCTCAGCGTGCTTCATGCTCATCCTGTACCAGTACGCGGGCCCGGGGCTGAGCCTGGGCGCGCCCGGCGGCCGCGCGCCGCCCGACGACCTGGACCTCTTCCCCACGCCCGACCCGCACTACGAGAAGAAGTACTACTTCCCGGTGCGCGAGCTGGAGCGCTCGCTGCGCTTCGACATGAAGGGCGACGACGTGATCGTCTTCCTGCATATCCAGAAGACCGGTGGCACCACCTTCGGCCGCCACCTCGTGCAGAACGTGCGCCTTGAGGTGCCCTGCGACTGCCGGCCCGGCCAGAAGAAGTGCACCTGCTACCGGCCCAACCGCCGCGAGACCTGGCTCTTCTCTCGCTTCTCTACGGGCTGGAGCTGCGGGCTGCACGCCGACTGGACCGAGCTCACCAACTGCGTGCCCGGCGTGCTGGACCGTCGCGACCCCGCCGCGCTGCGCACGCCCAGGTGAGCGCCCGGAGCGGCCGGGTCCCAGCTTGCGGCTGCAGCCCCGGGCCATGCCCCCGCCGGGTTGTCCTGGGCCCGCACTGCCCTCGCCGTCCCCCCTCTCCTGTCCTCCCCGCGGGCCGCTTGTGGACCCCCTCCCGACCTGCTGGGAGCCCAAGGCTCCCAGTTGGTCCTCTGCAGCCCGGCCCGTAGTCACCCTGCCCTCTGTTCTCACCTTCTCCGCGTCGCCTCTCTACTTTTTTCCTCCACCGCTCCCGCCCCGCCGGCTGCGCATAGCCTCGGTTTCCCTCGGGTCACTGGCCACTGCCCTGGGGATATCACTTGCCTTGCATCGCGGGCCAGTGTATAATCTGGCTCTCCCCAGCAGCGGGTCCAGGCTGGCCTTGCGTGGGTCGGGTGGGAAAGTGGGTTCCTTGGTGTGTGTAGCCCACCTGCAGTGTTCACTTACCATGGCCGCTCGCATACCCAAAGCAGAAGTGAGACAAGTGAAGTGCCTTTCCGCCTGCACCTGTGAGCCCCCCAGCCCCCCAACCTGCCTTAAGAGAGCTGGGGAGGAGCTGCCAGGGAAGGGGGTTGGCTCTGCCTGCCGGTGTGTGCAGGTAGAACAAAGGCCTGAGTGTGACCTGGGGCTGGGGGCGGGGAGGAGGCAGTGCTGCCTGTGCTCACAGTTGGGCCAGAACCAGTTGGCAGCTCCCTCCGAAAGAGGAGTGCAAAGGAACAGCTAGGTTAGGGGAGCTGAGTTGGTCAGAGGGACCTGTACAGCCACATACTTTGCTTGGGAGCCCCCCATTTCTGTGGAGGTTAGAGGCACAGGGCTGACCTCTGGGGGACAGCTTTCCTGCTGAGTACACTGTAGCCACAACCCTGGAGGCCAGGCTGGGTTTCCAGTGCTTAAAATTTGACTTCTCTTCCTCCAGCTCATATTGGTGCCCTAGGGGCCTTTTCCCCAAGATGTCAGGGCTGGGGAAGGCCGGGAGTGAGATCTTGTTGCCTGCCTTTGTTTATCTTCCATATTTGCCTCAGGACTGCACTTACAGACAGGCTGGGGGTAGGATAGCTTCTGTGACCTCTGTAAATCATGTTTGTTGGCATACTTTTGGGTCAGGAGGGTGCAGGGTCCCTGGTGTGTTTGGAGGATAAAGGTTGGGTATCTCACGAGTCCAGAGCTGAACGTGGTCCATGGCATTGCTCTCCTGTTCAGTTCTTCAGTCCTTTTCATGTAGTCTTCCCTGGACTGTGAGGAAATGAGGGCCCTAGAGCTGAGGGCACAGGTCATCTTACTTTGCCTTGGCTGCCCCATCCCCTGCTCCTAGCAGCTCGGAACCTGAGAGGTTCCAGGTCTCTTAAGGCCCCAGTGGTTACAAATCTACCATTCCAAAGCCCTTAAATCCTTGCTTCCTGTACAGCACTTGGTGTGCTTTCCTGGTGTGATCCAGCCACTCTGCACTAGACTGAGCCAGATCTGGGGTTGACACACCAGGGCTGTAGGCTCTAAGAACTAGGCACTGACCAAGCCACATAGGCCTCCTCCTTTTCTGCAGGAGTGAGGATGGGGTGGGCACCATCCTGTCTGCTAGAGGGAATTAGCTTGGGCGAACCCCAGAGGGGACAGTGTGCAGAACCTGTTCTGGGGGCTGCCTAGAGGCCTGAATCCAGTTTGTACAACCGGACGCCCTTCCTGCAGCCTGTCTCCTGAGGCTGTTTCCCTTCAGGTTACCAGGATGAAGGGCCCCTGACCTCCCTTCTCTGGAGTCTGTCCACCAGAGCAGGAGGCCCAGCCACCCTTCCAGACAAGAGTGGGGGGACCAAGTGGAGCAGATGGGGCCCCCCAGGTGCTGCACGAGGGAGGCCCAGCACCGCCCCACTCAGGGTGGGTGTCTGAGCAAGAATAGAAAAAGCCGTGCCTAGTCAGCCGATGCCTCTTGCTGTGGTGGGCTGCCAGCCCCTCTGCCTAGAAGTTGCTGAGCTCAGCAGCATGCTGGCCCAGTGGAGGAGGGGTTTCCGGGGTTCGCAGGAGGCCTCCCTCTGCTGTCCACTCTGGAGTGGGCTGTGGTGTGAGGCAGGTGACAGAGCATCGTCTTCTGTGCGCTCTCCCCCCTTCATTTCTGTTCCAGGCGCTAGGTAGATTGCTTTTTTAATGAGCTTCCCTGAGAGGCCAGGGTAATCTTGGCTTTGTGCATTTACAACCCATCCAACTGAGGTTCACTTGCTGAGTGTACCCCTCATCTGGAGCTGGACCAAGGTACTTCGAAGGTCAGCATGCAGTTCTCCCATCTGCCCCCCGACCCCCGGCCCAGCACCTCTCTGGATGAATTCGTCAGTGCCCAGATTCTGTGGGATCTCTGGTTTCGGGAGCTCCAGATTTCACCCTCACCCTCCTTCCAGCAGGCTACGGCTTGCCTTCCCCATGGCCCTGAGGGTGCTGGAGTGACCACATGGCTGGTTAACTGGAGGGGGGGGGAGCCTCCAAGAGCTGCCCTGACAGGTCCCTGGGTGTCTGGGCCTAGGGTGAGGACCCTTCCTTTCTCCCTGGGTTCCAGGGCCAACCATGTTGCAGGGCTTGGATGAATGCCTCCCTGCCATGAGGTGTGCTTCTAGAAACTCCGCCAAGCCTCTTGCAGCTCCTGGTGCTAGTGTCTGCAGTATTTGGGGGCCTAGAAGAGGCAGGCCATGTGGCTCAGGGAAGTGGGGGTTTCTACGGCTCCAGAACTGCCCCATCACACGGCGTCAGCCTCGGGGGTTCTAAGCTGGGCAGGTGTTGAGGTGACAGACTTCAAGGTGAGGAAACACACCTTCCCGGAATACAGTTTTCAATTTCTAACAGTGGTCAGTGCTTCCTGAGTTAAAAGAGGAAAAGGCATATGAGCCAAGTGTCTGTAGGTCCCTCTTATGTCCTGTGTCCACTGAGGGGGCTGCCACACCTGACCTGCTAGCATCAGGCAATGTGCTTGAAAGCCACCCCCCCCCCCCCCCACTCCAGGAAGCACTGACCTTGGAGCAGCGCAACAGGCAGGTATTCAACTGCTGCCAGGGGCCACTTTGATTAGAGTCTCAGCACCCCATGCTTCTGTGTCGCTTCAGAGACTCGCAGAAGTGCTCCTAAGAGCCAGAATGTCTCTCCTACCTCTCCCCATGTGCCTGAAGGGGACAGTCAGGGCCTTGCCTGGATTGCCTCAGAAATGTTCCTGAAATTGTGGAGGCTTCATTTGGAGCCCCCTTGGGCATTTGGGTCCCGAGTATGACTTCCAGGCCACCTCCCTGGCTCAGCCAGCCCCTCTGTGCAGCAGTCCCCCACCCCCACCCCAGGATCCCCTGGTGGGCTCCCTGCAATCTATAATGTTGCCATGTATAAGTAGCATTGGTAGCCTGTGTCCTCTTAGCCCTGGTCACCCACCCTCCACTCTCCTGAATTCCTGTCTGTGTTCCAGAAATCTGCTGTCAGCTCAGCCTTTGCTACCTTGTGCCCCAGCATGCTGTGCTCTCTGCCCACTGCTGCTGGGTCCTCCTCTCCCTTCAGCCTCAGCTCTGCTGTCCCTTCCTCCAGGAAGCCTTCGCTGCCAGCACCCTGCTGCCTTAGATGCCACTGGCCGTCCTTCATCTGCTATGCTGGCATGTCCACAGCACATTGGCACTGGCCAGATGACGAGTGGGTACTGCCCACGTGTTGGTACCAACTAGAATGTTCTCTTCCTGGTCCCGCACCCTCTGCAGGAGCTGTGCCCTTCCATGAGTCTTTTAGTGAATCAGGTTCAAGTCAGCCTTGAGTACAGTGCCAGTCCCACAGGGCTTCAGGGGCCCTCAGTGGGCCCAGCCAGCTTGGGCAGACTTAAGATTGGGCATTTCTGTGACACTTCTTTCTGTGGCACTCCACACCCAACTTGCCTTCACAGTTACTTTCTTACGTGCGATCAAGGGACAAAACCCACATTTGCCTACAGCAGGACAGGTGTTAACCAGAGCCCATGACTAGGACCCATATATAGGGCCTAGCCTCCTAGGGGACCTGGATAGACTGTCATCATGGCCTGAATCACCTGCGGAGGCCTTGCCTGGAGATGAAGGGAATCTGAGATCAAGACGTTCAGAATTAGGGGGTGCCCAGGTGGTTCAGTCAGTCAGGTGTCGACTTTTGATTTACTCTTGATCTCAGCTAATGGTCATGATCTCACAGTTCATGAGTTCGAGCCCCACATTGGACTCTGCCGACAGCATGGAGCCTGCTTAGGATTCTCTCCCTCCCTCCCTGCCCCTCTCCTGCACGGATGCACCCCTGTGCTCGCCCTCTCTCCATCTTTATCTCTTTCAAAATAAATTAATAAACATTAAAAAAGAAAAGATGTTCAGAATTAGATTTTCATTCATATCCAAAACAAAACTTTTTAGGCAAATGCATGAGAAGGCAAATTTTTAAATAGCTTACTGATGATTATTTTAAATGGTTTTTCAGTTTGTAGAATTCTCTCTGTAACTCGTGTTTTCTTTAAAGCACCTGAGAGTTGCAAGACCAGGGCTTCCTGTACTTTTAGGCACCTCACTTGTAAAACCTGGGGCTGTGTAGAGTGGGCTGGCCCACTGTACTGTGGTGGGGCCTGCTCTGCTGTGGGGACTGTCGCTCCTGGGTCAGAGAGCCCTGGGGACAGTGGCCCAGCTCCTGCCCCTGGGGTCTGTGAGGCTCCTTGTCTTTTTCTTTCTTTCTCCTTTGGAGGTCTGAGAGGTTTGCTGCTGATCTTGAGGAGTAGCAGGTGATCAGGTCAGGGTGGTTGGGGGGCTTGGTTTTGTCATCCTTAAAGGACCTGGAGTCTTTTTCTTTCACATCTCATGGTTTTGTTGTTGTTGTAATGACTGTGTGATAATTGAGAGGAAAACATAAAAGAGAAAAGTAAACTCACTGTATTCCTCACGCACATCTTTTTTTTTTTTACACTGTAATTGAAACCATAATATAAATTTTCTATAAATGTTCTTTGTTATTAAAAACTTACTATTTTAGTAGCTGCAGGTGACACCCCCCCCCCCCCCAGCCGGGTGTGTTGTTAGTCCTGCTCTGTCGTTAAATGTGCAGATTTCCTGTCTCTGGCTCCTATAAGTAATGCTGTAGTGGGTGTCGTTGTGTGCAAATGTTTTGCGTAGCTCTGATTTCCTTTCTAAATTCCTAGGAGTGGAATTTCTGAGTTGAATGATCTGCAGGTTTAAATGCTCTCAGCATAAACATTAGGTTACTTTTCGGAAAGTCTGCCCTTACCATGTTGCCGCATGTGGTATTTGAGTGCCCGCTTGAGCAGCACCTTGGTTGGTATTGGATATCGTTGTGGGTGTGAAAAGAGTTTACTTTTTTAAACCAGCAAAATGTGTCTATCTGTGGTTTTTATCTAAAAGCCCTGCTTGGTGCATGCACTCTTGGGGGTTGGGGAGGGGTCATGTCCAGTCTCCCCAAACACCTGCTCATCTGGCCACAGCTGTTGGCTTCAGCCCCTGCTGGGAGAGCCAGGTGCAGCTCTGACATCTGGGGTCTGAAGGAAAGGCGTGGTGGGCTCTGGGGACCCAAATCCAAGGAAGCCAGAGTCCAGAGAGGGAAGGGTGCAGATAGGCTAGCTCTTGTACCCCAAGCACTGGGTGGCTTCTTGGAATGGGTCATCTTATGCGGCCCACCACCCCAATAATGCAGGTATCTGATGATTGTCCCAGTTTTCCACATAAGGAAGTCAAGGCCCAAGAAAGTTGGGGAACTTGCAGAGTCCCTCAGCCTGCAGAGCCAGGAGCTGATGCTGAGATGTCTGTTCCGAAGCCTGTGTGTCCCGCTCCACCCCACCCCCAGGCGGGAAGACTGTCTTTGGGTGAGAACAATAGCCAGCAGTTCAGTCAGACCAGCCAGGTTCAGCACATGCGGCTCCCCAGACCCAGAGCAGACACAGGCAATTTCACGGGCAGACCTGTGTCGTTAGTTTACTGGAAAACATCTGGTGGCCTTCACCAGAGTAGCAGCAAGACAAGAATCAGGCCGCATCCTCTTGGCTCCAGCAAGGGAGAGCCGATGCTGGCACTGCTGGCAGCACTCGGGGGGGCCCCCAGCGCAGCCCGGCCAGTGGGCCCGCCCCCACCCCCACCCAGTGCCCGTTGCAGGTTGTTCCCAGGTGGTTGTGAGGGCCCGCAGCCAGCAGCCCACCACCTGGGCCTGCTGGAGAGGTGGTGTGATTCCGGCCAGGATTCAGTTCAGCTGGTCTTTGGAGAGGATGGGAAGCGGGAAGGGCACTCAGGCTCCCTCCCAAGAAGATGGTTTCTGAGTACTTCTCCTCAATAATTACCGATAACTATGTGGACACTTCTCATTGGCAGCCCTGCTCTCCTCTTCCTTGAGGTCTGCACTTCGGCCTCACTTGCCAGCACTCACAGCTGAGGAGATGTGTTTGCAGGAAAGTTATCTCTCCAGACTCTTGTTCTTGCCTCTTCCGGAACTCCATTGGCTCCTTCTCTTCCTATTAAGCTTTTGCTCTCTGTTTGGGTTGCCAGGGGTGAGATGCTGTCCCAGCTACAGAAAGACAGACAGGGGCCCAGGCGTTAGGGTCCAATCTGCCCCTGGATGTAGGCCTCACTTTCTGCCTATGGGACTTGTGGTCTCATTTCTCTGTTCCTCCCTAGGTAAAATGCCCCCTCCCTGGTGTGGCTGTGTTCCAAGTCACTAGCTGGCAGGGCTTGCTATTCTAGAAGTGTGGCATGCACATACCCATCCACCAGAGAGTTACTGTGCTAATCCCGGGCTGCAGGACCTGGGCAGACGTTAGAGGATGTCTGTGTCGGGCAGGCGGGCGGTGGGCATGGGCTGTCCAGCCGCTGATGACCACACACACACACACACACACACACACACACACACACACACACACACACACACACACACACACACGTCCTGCCCCGGCCTGGGCCTAGGGCCTGTTTGCTTTGATGAGGGAACAGAAGCCAGCCAGGCGTCCTTTCTGTCCCACAGCTATAGCTGCCTCTGGCCAGACTCCGGCCAGCCAGCAGCCCTTCCCTGCAGTGTTGACTGCTTTCCACCACTCTTGAGGCTCCCTCCCGAGTGGCCGGACCGCTCAGAGGCCTCACCCCCACACAGGCTGTTGGTCCATTCATTCACTCAGCCAGCCACGCTGGGGCTGCAGCCTCAGTTCACCAGGGCCACCTGTGGGGACTGATACACCGAGTTCCACATGGCCACTGCAGGACCTTATGGGCCCTCTCTATGTATATGGGTCTCTGAGGCCGCAGGGGAAGACGGGCACATGTGGGGACATGCTCTTGGATTCCTTTCATGCAGCCCAGGAAGCAGCCAGGGGCCTCTGGAGAGAACTGGAAGAGGAGAGAGGAGTCCCCTGGGCAGCCTCTCTCACCTTGGGTCTGAGCCAGTGGGTCTCGTGGGCACAGCGAAACATCTCTGTGAGATTGTTTCTGCATCTCAAAAACAGGGGTATGGAGTTTGTTGTTTGGTTCTGTAGGAGAACCAGGGACTTGTCATCCGTGACCTCCTGTGGCCACACGGTTCATCCAGCCCCAGATTGTGTTCGTGTCTTGTTGGAGCTGTGGTCACTCTAACCCCTTAGATTCTGTGATCCCAGGTGGGACACAGGCCTCATGGCCCAGGAGTGGGGCCCAGTTCCTCGTCTATAAAGTGGAGTGTCAGTGGCTTGCCACAGCACAGCATGAGGCTAGCTGTGGTGTCAGGGCCGTGGTGGCGGGGCTCTGGGGAGAGGCAGCCCCTGACAGCCGTGCATCCAGCCTTTCTGTGAGGGCCACATGTCAGCCGCACAGCTGCCTCCGCGTGTTTACATGGGCAACGTTAAAAGACCCACGCGGGGGGAGGGGCAGGCGTCGCAGCAAATCAATAATTGTCTGGAAAGATAGTAACTCGAGAGATTAAAACTCTGGGGCTAATTGTTTATAAAGCTGTGGAGTCAAAGGAGGTCAATGGCTAGGCAGGAGCTGGGGACCCAGGTGTCTCCGGAGACTGATGCACCAGGGTGGACACTTGGACATCTGACCTCTTGAGTGACACCAGTCTGGAACCTGCATACACCCAGAACTCTCTGAGCCTCGTTTTCCTTGCCTGCCTGGGTGTGGCAAGAGGCCGTGGACGAGCCAGACCCCAGCAGATAGCCAGCTCCGGAAGCTTCTCACCGCCCACCATGGCACATAAGGATGGAGGCTGTCCACAGGCAGCCCAGCAGCAAAGAAGCCAGCTGGGAGGAAACAGCTCAAAGCAGATGGGAGAGCAGTAACAGCAGGCTGCCAGGGTGGACAGCAGAACAAGGGTGGGAGCTTAGGCTTAGAGCCAGACCAGCTGGGTCAAATCCCAGTTCTGCCACTCACAGGCTGTGTGACCTCTGTGCCTCGGTTCCCCCTTCTGTTAAATGGGCATAGTGACAGTACCTGCCTCAGAGGTGGGTACTTGGAACTGTGCCTGGTGCTGGAGACTTTTTTTATAAGAGGCCACGGTGCATCCCCTCTCTCTGGGGTTAGGGAAAGGGTCCTTCAGGACCAGCTAGGTTTTCGGCTCCTGTCTGGGTCAGCTTGAGGGCCGGCAGGGGGCTTCCTTACAGCATCTGTGGTCTAGGTAGCTAGGGTCCCAGTATCTGGGACAGCCACCAAGTATCACTGGCCTTCTGATGTGACAACCTGAGATGTGCTGTGCCTCAGCCATGAGGGTCCCCTGCTCACCCCGGGCTGTGGCATTGGGGACCACCCTGTTCCTTCCCATCAAGGGCTTTGCCGAGCTTGCTCCCTGGATGTCCAGAAAGCCCCCGCCCCCGTTCCACAGCCCGGACACAAGTGGCACTCTAATCATGGCCTGTGGGAACAGTGCAGGCTGGCCCTGCTGTCTGCGGCTTGTGTCAGCAGCAGCTCACCTGACTGTTCCTCTGAGAACCCTCGACACACAGCCTGGAGCTGCTTGCTCAGTGACAAGGGCAGGAATGAGGGTGGGGGGGACTGTGGCCAAGCACAGAGAGGCCTACCTGCCTCCCAGAGAATCCAAGGGATGTGGTAGTTTCTTCCCCCTCACTGGACCCCCATCTGTCCTGCGCCTGGGCTGTGCTGCTGACCCACTGGCGTTGACGGGTATGATGTGGCAGGCTCATGTTTTGACTTGGTGGTGGCTGTGATCTGTGTCACCGGCACCCCTGTCCTCACTGCAGGCTGAGAGTTGAACACAGGGGTCCCAAGGGAGCCCTGCTGTGGCTCCCGGCTGCCACCCACCCCCATCACCACCGTCTGCATTTCATGCTTTTCAGCACGCTTTCTTATACTTTCACTGCAGATATGTATCCCTTGAACAGCACGTAGGGCTGTTGACGCACTTTCCAGAACCCTTATCAGACTGTACTTGACCTTCTGCAACTTGCTTTCTACTTGATTTCTGAAGAAATCTCATCCTTGTTGTTGAGATTTATCCACGTTGGTCCATGACATGCATATTTAATTCATCGACTGCTGGATTTAACATCGAGTTTGTCTAGACACATCTCTTTTTCTCCCGTGCTTTGTTGCAGACAGGAGTAGCATCTCACAGGCCAGGTGGCAGTGGCCAGGCCTGGCCACCCTTCCTCACATGTCCCTAGGAGTGGGCTGGAGGGCAGGTGGTCCGCCCTCAGCCCTCTTAGAGATGACTGCTGCTCTCCAGACTGGCTCCTCAGACCCCCAGCACCATGCCTGAGGTTCCCCACCATGGGGCCTGTAAGACACGGTCCTCTTTGCCAGGCCAGCAGCTGTGAGCTGGACCGCTGTGGTCCTAGCACATGTACCCGTGACTGGTGAGACGGGCATTCTGTTACGTGGCAGGTTTCCTCCCTGCCATCTACCTATTTGTGTCCTCAGGCTGTTTTCTGCCCTGAGGGATGCTTTGTCTTCTTAGTGTATCCTAGTTTGAAGCCCTGTGCATGGTGTGTTGGCCAGACCTCTCCTTCTAACTGTCCTTCCACACTGCCTATGGTCCTGGGCATTTGGTTTACTGATGCACAGGTGCGGGCCAGGTGGGCCTCTGTTCTGCAGCCAGTGGCACCAAGTGCACTTGCAGGGGAAGGAGGGAGTGTACCTTGTGACCTCTAAACCCCTCTGGGGCCGCTTGTGGTTGGAGCTCAGCCAAAAGCCCAGCAGACTGAGTAGATAGACAGATGGCCGGCTAACCAGCCATCCTTCCTGCAGCAGGAATACCCCCAGGGCCTTCCTTGGAAGCCCTCAGCAGCACCTCGCCAGTGGTGGTGGGAGCCCGGCCCAGAAGGCCAAACAAGTAGTCAGTCTTCCTGCCTGGCGTGTCACACCCATTGATCCTGGTTTGTTGGTTCCTGTGAGGTTGGATTGGAAAAAGGATCCTGCAGTCAAAAACGGAGCCTGGAGCCCCCTGCTCTGAAATCATGGGAGCCTCCTTCCCACACGATGGAAATCTAGGCAGGGCTTTCCCGGGGTGAGATCTACCTGTGTCACCCCGCAGCCTGGCCGAGGAGCCAGACATCACTGCCTCCAGCCTGGTGCCTAGTCCCATCTGCTGTAGCCACACACCAGAGCTACCTCTACATGGTTCTCCTCTGTAGGTGAGCTTCCTGCACCGCCCCCCCTTGTCATCCCAGGGGCCTTGGAATGTTCCCCACGTGGCCCCAGCCCCTTATGTGCAGCATTTGCTTCTGGACCACGTCCCCAGTTGGCCCGGGAGGAGTGGCCCATAAATCATCGTCCATCTGAGAATTCACTCCTGCCACCGCAGGGCTCTTAGGGCCCCAAGAACAAACATGGGCAGCGGGTGAGCATCTCCCCTCTGAGTTATGAGCCTTAAAGCCTTAAGTGTAAATATTTACGTTTCTGGAGCATCGGTGTCCTTGGGAAAGGAGGAGCAGCAAACTCAAGTTTCATGTTTGCGTTACAGCAGCATGAGGCAGGATGGGGTATCATCTTGGAGCAGTAGGCAGGGGGCATTTTCTCTGGTTCACAGTCCCCGTGGGGGGAACTTGGCACCAGCAGCAGGAGGAAGTCCTCCAGCCAGATCGCAGCTAATGGAGCAGGGCTTGGGGAGGGGAAGTTGCTGTGCCGCGTGCAGCCTGCTTACAGGGCGTACGCTGTGCTGGGGAGAGCGACGAGCAGGTGTCCTAGCCTGGAGGGCACAGCACAGAGTGACTACGGCAACCTCCACACTCGCTCATGGCCAGGCCACCCTTGTTTATGCCTCGCTGTCAGGGGCTCCACTCGCAGATGAGGAAACTGGGGCTCAGAGAGCCTAAATAACTTGTCACCCAAGATCACACCTGGCAGAAGTGACATTCACACGCAGGTCTGCGGCCACAGGGTTTCCTGTTGACCCCTTCCCACGATCCCCTCCCAGGAGGGAGAGCCAGGCGTCACCTGGGCACAGGATTCAAGCCCAACATGCTGCCTACCTATGGGGAAGCAGAGTGGCTGCTCCGAGGATCAGCTTTCCCAGGAGTCCAAGATGGTATAGTGGGGATTGAGGGCAGGTGGAACAGGGAGGGCACAGCAGACAACTTCCCAGGGGAGTCTGGAGGCTTCTTTTTTTTTTTTATTTATTTTTGGGAAGAGAGAGACAGAGCATGAACGAGGCAGGGGCAGGGAGAGAGGAGGACACAGAATCGGAAACAGGCTCCAGGCTCTGAGCCATCAGCCCAGAGCCTGACGCGGGGCTCGAACTCCTGGACCGCGAGATTGTGACCTGGCTGAAGTCGGACGCTTAACCGACTGCGCCACCCAGGCGCCCCATGGAGGTTTCTGATGTCACCTGTGAGGAGAGGCCCTGCCCAGGCAGGCACAAAGCAGGGGAGGAGGTGGGCCACTGCTTGAGTGTGTCTCCTGCCCTCCCTGGAGAGCCAAGGCCTCACCTGTCCTGCCTCAAACCCTGGCCACAGCCTCCTTCCCGCCCACCCCACTGAGCCTCCCCAGGGCCCCTCATCCCAAAGAGGAGCACAGACCCCCCCCCCCTTCTTTTCCCTAATGGCAGGCGGACAGGTAAGCAGGTCTGGGCCTGGGGCCCCTCATCCCAAAGAGGAGCACAGACCACCACCCCCCCCTTCTGTTCCCTCGTGGCAGGCAGACAGGCAAGCAGGTCTGGGCAGTATGTTTTACTGGCACAAGTCCAGACAGAAGACTGCTTGTTGGCCCACCGTCTGAGCCTGTGTAAGTTCAGGACCTACCAAGTCCAGCTTTAACTCCATTCTACACAAGCAGTCAGGAAGCCCAGTCCTGTGAGCGGAAGTTTGTTCCTTTGCTTTCCTGGAAGCTGGGCTGACAGTGTGCCCAGTAGAAAACACCATTTTTTTTTTTTTTTAGTTTATCCATTTTGAGAGAGAGTGCAAGCTAGGGAGGGACAGAGAGAGGGAGAGAATCCCAAGCAGGCTTCTTTCGCACTGTCAGCACAGAGCCCAGTGTGCACCCCAGGCTGCAGCTGCATGGCAGCTGTCGTTCTAGAGCCAGTCCTCAGAGGTGGCGGTGGTCAGGGTAGGCCCCAGTTCTGCCCCCTTGCTGAGGGCAGACAGCCATGGGACGCACCCAGCCTCCTGGGCAGGGTCACATGTCACCCACAGCTCACCTGGTCCATCTCACGTGTGGCAAAGAGGAAGCTCAAGGCTATGGAAAAGTTTGTGCTTGGCCTGGAAGCCACGTTTTAAGTCTTTATTTTCAGGGTTTTTCCTGGAACAGCGGTACGCACTGTAGTTCGGGATCTGGCCAGGGAGTCCTGGGCCCAGGACCTGGCACCCTCCCCCTGGCTGTGCCTCTCTGAGTCCCTCTGAAGCAGCAGCGCCTGCTGAGCATGCAGGGCCTGGCCGGAAGCCTCCACTCTGTGGCCGTGCAGTGTGCAGCAACGGGTCAGGAGGCCTGGCAGCCTTCCGTGTTCCCAGTGCCAACAGGTGTTCCTCAGGGACAGGATTGACTTTGTGGCTCAGGAGGAATGCTAGTTGATTGAGTGGGGCTTGACTTTATCTAGGGAGAAGGCCCAGTAGGTACCATGGAAGGCCTGGCTCTCTGCCCTCCCCTGCCCTCAGGCCAAGCTGGGACCTGAGTGGATCTGGCTGGGGAGGCACAGGCCAGCAGCACTGCTCATCAGCTACCAACCATGTGGGCTGGTGGAGAAACAGGCCCTTCAGGCCATCTGAGCCCCGAGGACATTCAGCCATTGCTTCCATAAGTACCAGGGGATGCCAGGAAGGCCAGGCTCTGGGGGGCAGGCCCACAGGCCTTACGCCTGCACACTTGTGTCCCTGAAGTTGGGACAAGCACTTTCACCTCCATCCTATGCAAAGATTGTATACACACCTTGCAGCCACTGGTCTGGTGGCCAGTGTCTCCACTGGGCTCCGGGCCCCCTCCCACCCTCATGCCTGCTGCGCACATCACCCAGGGTAAGAGGTAACTGGCAACTGCTGCTGGGGGGCTCCAGGCCATGGCTTCCCAGGGCTGACCACATGGCGTGGCCCCTTCTCCAGTTTGAAAGCCTTTTTTATGATCTGTGCTGTGTGTCACTGCCAACCACAGGCCATCTTCCGCCTCACAGAGCAGCAGCCTCAGGCTGGGGCTGGATTCATGTGGGCCTTGGGGATACTGGACCCCCTCCCCAGGAGGGAGAGAGGCTGGAGGGCTCCCGGGGCTGACCACGGGCTGCACGAGGTACCCACACTCTGACATAGCCACACTCACACGCACTGCCAGCAGTAGCTGGGAGCACAGCTCGAGCTGTGGAGCCAGCAGTGACTCAGAAACATCCTGGAACAAGAATTCCTTTTTTCCTTACAAGCAGTGGGCACTTTGGGACGTTTCCTTCCATTTGAAATTCCTTCCTGCTTAGCCCCCTTCAGAGCTGAGCAATTTTCCACCCCATGGCCAGGCCACCCCTCCATCCCCATCACCTTAGAACAGGCCAGGACATTAAGGAAGTGTGTTTTCAAGGAAGATTTGCTGTCATTGCAGGGCGGCGGTAGGGGCAGCCTGGAGCCAGCCAGGTGGCCCCTCAGGTCCCCCACCCAAACAGGTGGGGGGGCCAGGCTTTGCAGGAGGGTCTGTCGGGGGTTAAAGAGCAGACTCCTCAGTCACCAGCCTTCCCAGGACAAGGGGCCCTGGCTAATGGCAGCAGCAGCTGTCCTTGCTCCTTAGGCAGGCGTGCCAAGCAGGGTACCTTGAGTGCTCTCTGCCATCACTGCTGTCCTCACCACACCTGAGACACAGTCGTCACTCTCCCACAGGTGAGGGCCCCAGGACAGGGTAAGGGACTGTGCAGCTTTGGCGGGCTGAAGCTGGTGCTGTAGCGGCTGCCTGGGGCTCATCCCTGGGGTGGCCTCATGGAGTAACCGTGGGAGCATCTGGCACCCAGGGGGCCTGGGAGCATGTGTGTGGCTGCCCGACTGAGGGCTTAGGTGACTGTCGATCATGGAGCATCCCCTGTCCACCTGAATCAGCCTGTCACTCGAGGTGACCCACCCCTCCCCCTTTCCTTCCCCCTCCCCCAGGTGTTTTTCAGGCCTGCTTGAAGAGATTAATACAAACAGGCAGCCAGACAGTTGGGCCTGGAGGCCCAGCTGCCTCTCCTTTCCTCGTGTTAGCAAGGGGATAGGGAGTGTCAAGGGACAGGTCTGGGACAGGGGCTGCAGACCTCCAGATACAGGAGCTGCTCAGCTGCTGGGCCAGAAGCCCCAGACACACCCCACACCACCAGCCTCCAGGTACACATATGTCTGCTGCCCCCCAATAGACTCCATGCCACCAGACCCTTGGTAGGCACACACCGATGACCCCCATACCAACAGCCCACCCCAGGTAGACACACCCATCGCCCCCCACACCACTCCCCAGGTAGACCAGAGGTACAGGGTCAGGGGGCAGGCATATCCAGGATGCCACATCTCCTGGGCATGGCCCATGGTGATGAGAGGGCCCTACCGTGAGGTCGGTTTGGGGAGGGTGGAGCCCCCCATCTGCTCCAGTGAGCTCCATCCCTGCCAGGTTCCAGCAGGGCTGTGGGCTGTGCCCTGAGCAGCATTCTCCACCTGATAGACCCCAGCATCAGCCCAAAGACCTGAGGGACTTGGGGGGCTGCTGAGGTGGGCTGGGGACCAAGGTCGCAGCTTCCCGGCCCAGGAGCCTAACTGTACCATCTTGCCTACGCCAGCCTTGCCCTCAGCGTGTGCCATGTGTGCCTGTGGTTCTGTGCAGACATTCAGGGTTGAAGTCTGGGGGCCATGGAGAAATCCCCCATTGTGCAGAAGGAGGGAGCCAGGTCGACAGAGCAAGCATAGATCACCCATACTGGGGCCCCAGCCTGGGCCTCAAAAGAGTAACCTGACATTCATTCTGTGTGGGAAGGAAGGGGCCATTAAGACCCCAGCCCCAAAATGGGGTGCAGCCTTCTGCCTATTGGGGGCTGGTGTTCTTGCTGTCATAGACTTCGTTTCTCTGCCTGGCAGATGGACAGCATTTGCAGGGCTGAGAGTGGATGAGGGGCCCTGAGCTTCTTTCCACCACAGCCCCCACCCTGTTGGCTCTGTCCCACTGACAGCTGGAGCCCCTCAAGACAGGCTGGGCCACTATGATTCACGTATGAGTCTTCACCCATTGCTGAACACCTGGCACAGCGTAGGTTGTGACCTCCAGAGACAGAGCCCAGCTTAAGCCCCACTGTGCTCCTCACCAGAGTGTGACCTTTCTGTGCCTCAGTTTCTTCCTCTGCCAAATGGAGCTAGGGGTGGACGATGCAGCCTGCAGGGGTGCCTGGAGCCCAGGGGAAGGGTCCTGGATGAGAGGGCTATCCACTGTGTTTACCTTAAGATCACAAGTTTGGGATAAGATTGAATTCACAGTTCTTGTGGTTGGTATTGACTTCTTGCAGTTTTTTGTGAGCTGGAGCAGAGGCCTAGTTTCTACTGGTGGTCCTGCAGCTGAGGGCCAGACCAGAGCCTCTTGGAGCCTGTTCACTTGTTCATAGGACGGGGGAGCAGAGCACCACCTCAGGGTTGGGTGGGGTGTTGAGAGCCCCTCAGCAGTGGAGGTAGCATCACCAGTATCACATGTGGTATGAGGTGTGGCACAGGGGCTGAAGAAGAGGCTGTGTGCTCCCTGTGCCCACAGTGGGGAGGGGTGCTTACTGAGCCTGTGCTCTGTCCAGCTGAAGAACAGAAACGAGTTCTCAGCTCACACTGGAGTCCTGAGCCCGGTATGCCTGCATTTCTGGCCCATCCAAGGCCAAGGCTGGTGCTCTGTATCTTTTCTTTGGTCCTGTCATTCCCCAAGAGAGCCGAGGATGGACCCCACACACACACTCACGCTGGGGATAGGCTTAAGTGGGTGGGCTCCCCTTGTTATGCAGTCACTGAGGGCCCCTGGGGGTGGCTGTGTCCTTAGAAGCCTGCCATGGTTTTGCTCCAGAAGACTTGCCTGGCCTGGGGCTGGCTGCAGATATCCCATTATATGGAGATATGGAAAAGGAGAGCCTTTTTTTTTTTTTTATTGTGGTCATAACATAAAGTTTACCATACTTACCATTTTTTAAAAGTGCAATGGCTTTCAAATTATGGTAAGAGCCTAAATGTCCATCAACTGATAAATGGATAAAGAAATTGTGGTTTATATACACAATGGAATACTACGTGGCAATGAGAAAGAATGAAATCTGGCCTTTTGTAGCAATGTGGTTGGAACTGGAGAGTGTTAATGCTAATTGAAATAAGTCGTACAGAGAAAGACAGATACCATATGTTTTCACTCTTATGTAGATCCTGAGAAACTTGACAGAAGACCATGGGGGAGGGGAAAGAGAAAAAAAGAGAGGGAGGGAGTCAAACCATAAGAGACTCTTAAAGACTGAGAACAAACTGAGGGTTGATGGGGGGGGTGGGAGGGAGGGGAAAGTGAGTGATGGGAATTGAGGAGGGCACCTGTTGGGATGAGCAGTGAGTGTTGTGTGGAAACCAATTTGACAATAAATTTCATATTAAAATAAGATAAACAGTCAATAAGAAAAAAAAGTGCAGTGGCTTTAAGCACAGTCACATTGCTGTGCAGCTATTCCCCACCCCATGCATCTCCAGATCCTCTCTCTCTTCCCACCTGAAACTCTACCCATGAAACACTGCCCCCCTATTGTCCCCAGCACCTGGCAGCCACCATCTACTGTCTGTTTCTGTGAATTTGATGATTCTATATACCTCACGTAAGCGGAGTCTACAGTATTTGTCTTTTTGTGGCTGGCTTCTTTCACTTAGCATAACATCTTCAAGATTTATCCATGTTAGAGCATGTCACTACTTCATCCCTTTTTAAGGCTGAACCATGTGCAGGTGTATGCATATACCACATTTCACTTACCTGTTCACCGTGGATAGACACTCAGGTTGTTTCCTCTCTTGTCGTGAATAATGCTGCTACGAACATTGGTGCACAGTATCTGTTCAAGCCTCTGCTTCCAGTTCTTTTGGGTGTATACCCAAAAGTGGACTCTCTGGGTTATATGGTAATTTGATGTCTAATTCTTTGAGGATCTACTGACTGTTTTACCTGCCCACCAGGAATGCATCAGGGGTCCATTTTTTCCAGAAGCATTTCTCGTTTTCTGGTTAGTGACTTGTCACGACCTAGGGGAGGACAGTCAGATCTCAGTGCAGGCATGCCGAGGTGGGAGTTCCTACTGCAGAGAGTCCGCACTTGGGGTCTCGGGAGGAATCTGACAAAGCCAGCCTCAGACTCTGGACCCAGAGGCTGGGAAGGCAGAGGTGCCGGACAGCACTTAGTAGAGTTTGGGACTGGTGTCAAGCAGAGGGACTGGGCAGGTTCCCACCCATGAGAAGCATGGAGCTTGGCCCACTGGCTATAGGGCTGAGCTGAGGAGTGGCCCCTGTCACAATTGGCTTATCCCTACAGTGGTCTCAATGAGAACCCCCCCACCTGGTCAAGCCCCCCCACTTCCCACCTGAGAAGTCCAACATGACCAGTTGAGCTTCTGCCTGGCTCAGCACGGCCATCCTATGGTCTGAAGCCCACAGTGGGACTCGCTGGGCCTCATCATGGCCGCAGACCCCTGCTCATGTAGCAGTCGCCTCTGTGTAACTTCCTGCCTCAGAGGGTTGATCATTAATTCCTCAGCCCCCATGGGCAGTCCTGAAGCAGCCATGTCTGTGCTCAGGTATATAAGGTACCTTCTTTTACCAGTGGCCTGAGGCTGCACACACAAATGGGCTCATGTCCTCTCTGCCTGTCTGTCCCCGTAGGCCCTGTGCAGGCCATGCTGTAGGAGGCTGGGGGTGCATGCCTAGTTCTCACAGCCTCAGAGACCCAGGATTTATGAGGGATGCCTGCACGGGGTCATTTATGACTCTGGAGGTCTTGGGCTGTAATGGACTCAGTGCTTCTCTCCTGGATGTGGGGGTTCCGGACAACAGGCAGAGTTTTTATGACCCAGCTGGCGCCGCTTGCCGGCCTGCTGCCTTCACATTCCTGTGTTTCCTGATTCCCACCGAGGTTAGTGTCAGCTTGGGGACAGTGCAGGGGCCTTTGCTCCAAGGCCATCGCTCAGCAGATGAGGCCCTGGGTGCACAGAGGGGACCTTCTCAGCTGGTAGGAAGGGCCCCGGTGCACCTGGAGGGGTGGAGGCCACTGTACTTTGGCTAACCTTCCAACTATTTGAACCACGTTTTTATTTCCCCTTTGTAAGAAGTTTTGAAAGTATGTATGTGTGTGTGTGCCCACTTCTGAGTCCCCCTGGGGCTTGGTGAGGCCACCCCTCCTTGTGGACCCTCACCCCAGAGCCCCAGGCAGGACCAGCCGTGGAGTACAAAAGGTGTGGGCCCTCCAGCATGCACTGGCTAATTCCACATATCTCCAGGCCTTCCTCTCCTGGGTCCCCTGGGTGCCATCCATGCCCAGACCCACAAACCCTGAAGCTGTGACCTCAGCAAGCAGAAAACCCACCTCCAGGTCCCTTAGGGCTGCTGCCACTGCTCCTTCAGCAGAGAGGAGGGGGAGGAGCTGTGGTTTCTGGGAAATCCAGAAGCTGTCCTCCTGACCTCCCTGACTCTGTGCAAGGAGATGGTCCGATAGGTGTGTGATGGCCACCGAGGTAGCCACCACTGCCTGCTTTCGCTCTTGGTTTTATGGAGCAAACAAATGCTCTTTTGTCAGTTTCATTCCAAGATTCAAAGCCTCGGCTTTTGTCTGAGTCACTCTGTCCAGGCTCCAGGCTGGCTGGCCCTGGAGACAGTGAGAGACAGACCAGGAGAGGAAGAAACACCGTGTAGTGTGATACACCCGTGGCTGAGAGGTAGACCAGGGCAGGAAGGTCTAAGAGGAAAGGAGGTTCTCTGAAACAGGACTTGGACAAACTGTGCTCTTTGACAGGAGGCCAGGTGTGACAGGGACAGAGAGGAAAGCTCAGAGAGGGGTTGAACAGGGTGGCAGCTCCTCCAGGGCCCATGGAGACAGAACCCAATGGAGGGGCCTGCAGCCACATAAAGGACCCAAGACATGGGCTGGGGCGAGCACCCAGGGTGACCACTAAGGCTCATTTGCAACAGGAGAGGGAATGCAGTTGGGAAGGACAGGCATGGGAGGGGTGGGGGGGCAGATGTGGAGAACACAGGGCTAGACAGGAGGGACCTGCCCAGGGGAGGGAGACCAGCCTGGGCTCAGAGCCCTAAGGAGCCCCTTCCCCCGGGGGCTGGCGTGCAGAGGGAAATCATTGGCCACACCCGATGGTTGCATCCTGACGTGTTCCAAGGTGGTGATGCAGGGCTGAGTAGGTACCTATGGCCCAGTCTGAGACCTTGTTTGTGAAAGGAACATGTGTCTTCAGATAACTCCTGGGACCCCCTGCAGCCCCCCAGAGGCGTTGAGAGGGCCTGCGTTCAGCTGCACAGAGTCAGTGGCCATAGATGGCTCTCCCTGGACCCACCTGGGCTCCGAGCTGGCCAGGCCTACTGGGAATTTTACAGACAGGCCTTGGCCATGAGCTCTGCCCACTCTGAAGCTTGGGGAGACAGACATATCCAGAAGGAACTTTGGTGGGAGGGTGTGGCTGTGGGGAGGGGGCTATTGGGGCCTGCCCTCCAGTACATGGCGACCCTGTGCTGAAGCCCCTTGGTCTTGCCTGTGGACATCCAGGGGTATGTGACTTTCTGTGGTCAGGGCCCACCCTACACTATCCTGCTCGCTAGGTCCAGGCTGTGGCCCTCCTTCCCCGGCTCCCACATGCTGGCATACATCCTGTCTCTGAGCCAAGGAGGGAGGTCCCCCCCAGTTCTAACTGCTGCCAGCAGTGGGAAGGCAGGGTGGGCACCCTGTGGGTACTAGGGGCCTGTCATTACCAGGGAGGAGGAGCGCTGGTGAGAGGCCGAAGCCCGGCCACAGCCCCACAGGGAAGCTGCCTCCCTTTCACTGCCTGTTTCAGAATCTCCTGCATCTCAGGCACCCTCCTGTGCGAGTCAAGCCATCTTTTCCAGCTGGAGCCCGTCAGCTGACAGCACCCCATCTGCCCCCTGAGCCCGCCCCCCACATGTGCCCATTGAGTCACTGACCCTTCTCCTTGCACCACATTCCCTGGCCTTCGGCCCTCAGAGGGCTGCAAGTCTTCAGATGCTGCTCCTTCTGTATCAGTGTCCCTAGCCACCTGCTAGCCCCATCCTGCGCAAGACAGCCCAGACCTGGTGCCCACAGCCAGAACTCTCGCCCTGCCGTGCTACCACTTCCACTTCCTGCAGGCATCTCCCCCACCCTGGACCCTCCAGCATCCTCCTCTGTCACCCCGCATCACATGCTCCAGAAAGCCTTGCTGATGGATTCCCTCTGCTGCTGCTTGAGGAAGCAAGGTCTCTGAGCTCCTGGACACAGAACATACCTTCCCTTCTGGTTCAAGGTTTGTGTCTGTGTCTAGGCTGGTATGGGCCAGGGCCTACTGCTTCCTTGTCTGCACATGGTATGGGTGACCCTGCTCCGTGGGCTGCCAGGCTGCCTCAGACACCAGGCCAGGAGCCTGTCCTAGCCAGTGTCCTGCTGGGCTTGGATTTCACAGAAGGGTGGGCAGGCCCCTGGGAACAGTCCCTCTCAGGTCCCCTGTCCCTCCCCTTTCACCCAGGCTGGTTCCAGTGCTAGTGAGAGGGCTCAGGGCTGGTGTGGCCCTGTCCCTGCTCTCTTCGCCCAGCTTCCTCCCCCCGCTGGCTTCCTCTACCCCAGGAAGCTCTGGTCCCTCTGTCAGGCATGCAGGGGCCATCTCAGGGCTAGACCCTCTCTCCTTGAAGCTGTCCTGGGATCCAGGAGCTTGGCAGAGGCTTACCCAGGTGGATAGGAGGAGTGTGCATTTGAAGGACCCTGAGCAGTGAGGGAGTTGGACAGACTAAGAACCATTTTCAAGGAGATGAGCCTGTGGGCCCCTTGCTAAATCAGATAAAATTGTGAGCAGGGCCCAGGGCCTCTGTCCATGCTCAGGGCCCTGTGGCAGAGCTGTTAGCACATGTCCTTTTGGGGATGGTTTTCCTCCAGATCTGTCCAGAGGCCTTTCTCAGGATCCTGCTTGCCACCTGTTTCCTGAGCACACCCACATCTCCCACAGATAGAGAAGAGAAACAGGGAAACTGAGGCTTGGCGAGGCCCTGACCCCACATCTTGCCTACATGTGGGTCCTCTCAATCCACCTTGTCCAGGAAGGGTGTCAGCCTCCAGAGACCCCAGGCCATGCAGCCAGGGGTTCCCCCTCGGGGCCAGAGGCTGGCCTGCTAAGCTCACTTGGAAGCAGGTGCTCTGGCTGACGCATCTGCTGAGCTCACCTGGTGCCTGGGGCCCTCCCAGCCTGAGATCTGGTCCCCAGGAGGCTGGGAGCAGGGAGGATGCCAGCTAATAAGGCTGCTGCCTCGTGCCACTCTTCCAGTGGTGTGGCTGCCCCAAACCTCCAGAACCTGCAGAGCTCTGAGAGCAGCCCAGATCTTTTACTGTCAGACACTCTGGGACTCAGGACAAGGACACTGGATGTGGGAAGTAGCTCCGTCCAGCAGCTGGGGTTCTGAAGGTGAAGCCCCCAGACCGGTGCCTGCATGTGGGTGTGTAGCAAAGATGAGGTGGACAGACAGGTCCATCTTGTCATTGTATCGTGTGAGGTGAGAAACACCCCCTGCCCTGCTTCCCCAGTGAATGGAGAGTTGCAGGGTGGGATGTGGGCATCTTCAACCTGTTCCTGTCTCAAAGGGAATACATCTGACTCTTCCTTCGAGGACCATGTTGCTTCTAGTTTACTTAGGATACTTTATCAGGTTAAGAGAATTCTCTTCTAGGGGCACCTGGCTGACTCAGTCAGTTATGCATCCGACTTCAGCTCAGGCTATGATCTCACAGTTTGTGGGTTCAAGCCCTGTGTTGACAGCTCAGAGCCTGGATGGAGCCTTCTTCAGATTCTGTGTCTCCCTCTCTCTCTGCCCCTCCCCTGCTTGCTCTGACTGTCTCAAAAATAAAAATAAACATTAAAAAAGAGAGAAAATTCTTTTCTATTGCTACTTTACTGAGAGTTTTTATAAAAACAGGTGTTTGGGGCGCCTGGGTGGCGCAGTCGGTTAAGCGTCCGACTTCAGCCAGGTCACGATCTCGCGGTCCGTGAGTTCGAGCCCCGCGTCGGGCTCTGGGCTGATGGCTCAGAGCCTGGAGCGTGTTTCCGATTCTGTGTCTCCCTCTCTCTCTGCCCCTCCCCCATTCATGCTCTGTCTCTCTCTGTCCCAAAAAAAATAAATAAACGTTGAAAAAAAAATTAAAAAAAAAAAAGAAACAGGTGTTTAATTTTAGCAAATTTTGTTTCTTGAGAGCTTGTTTGGAGGTTCTAGCGGGGGAGCGCAGCTACTCGTATACCCTTGACTGACCAATGGTCCTCCTCTATCAGGGGAGGTCGTCCTCTTCAACCAAACGCGCAGCTTTGGGAGGGATGCACGTGGAGTGGTGAGGGAGGAAGGGGACACCCACCTAGCCAGCCAGATAGCCGAATCAACCCTGGCAATCAATGGGGTGACAGATGTCGCAGCCAGATCACCCTCACATCCTAGCAAATTTTGTTTCTTACACATCTGCCAAGGTCTGTGACCTATGGATACGATGAATCTCGTTTACAAATTTTCTCACATTAAGTCGGTTAAGCATCCGACTTCAGCTCAGGTCATGATCTTACGGCTTGTGAGTTCAGGCCCTACGTTGGGCTTTGTGCTGACAGCTCAGAGCCTGGAGCCTGCTTCAGATTCTGTGTCTCCCTTTCTCTCTGTCCCTCCCCAATTCATGCTCTGTCTCTCTCTCTCTCTCTGTCTCTCTCAGAAATAAATGAACATTAAAAAAAATTTTTTAAAGCAAATTTTCTCACATTAAACCATCCTTGCATACATGGGGTACCTGGCTGGGGTAACCCGACTTGGTCATAGTGTGGGATCCTCTGTGTGTTCTGCTGGATAGGATTTGGTAAGATTTTTGTGTGGGTTTTTTACATCTGTACTGTGAATGAAAGGTAATTTTCTTGTCTTTTCATGTGTTTGACTTTGGTACTAGGGTTATGTTGGCCTCTTAGAACGGGTCGGGGTGGGGTGTCCTTCTTTCCTGTTGTCTAAAAGTATTTGCATATAGTTGGATACTCTGTTCTTTAAAAATTTGGTAGAGATAGCCTGGCATTGTCTTTGTAAGAGTTCTCCCCACCTTTTTATTTTGAAAAACATGGAGCCTACAGAGTAGTAAAGCCTTAGACCTTACACCCAGACACACGGATTGTTATTGTTTTTGCCATCTGGGCACACGTGCTCCCCTGCGCTACGTACCTGTGCGTATCTGTGTATGCAGGTACTTGGGTGTATACGTATAGGTGTGTGTGTGTGTGTGTGTTCGTTCTTCTTTTCAGCAGAACGATTTGAAAATAAGCTGCAGACACTTCTCAACATTTGACCACTTGTGGGAGGATTTTTAACTACCTCTTTGATTTTGTTGTTGTTGTTAAGGTGATAGGGCTACTTATGCCTTTTATATCTGGCTGGTGGCTTTTCTCTCTGTCTCTTGCATGTCCCCCTGGTGCCCCCACCCATGGTTGGCGAGAGCAGGTGAGTTCATCTGTCCGTTTGTTCTCTAGAGCTTTTCTCTCCTTCCCTCATGGCTGGGTTTAAGGGCCCTGGCATGGGCGTCCCTGTGTGAGGCACTGTGCTATGCACTCTAGAAGGCATGGTATCCATATTGTGCAGTGAGAAAACACAGTAGAGGCATTCCTTGGGTCCTATCAGGGCCATGCAGCTGCTAAGTGGCAGAGCCTATGACAAGTTGAAAGACCACACACTGTACCTGTGGGCACCCTGCCCAGCTCCTCTCAGACACCCTGCATCTGGGGTTGCTCAGCAGGGTGGATGCCCCGGTAGCTGGGAGACTTTGGCTAAGGAAGCTCTCCTGAGCCTCAGTTTACCCATCTGCCAGAGGGAATTGAATAGTGGTGCTCACCCCAGAAGTCATAAGAATAGAGCGAGTGAGTGCCTACTAGGCCCTGTTCCTTACAGCAAGCATCAGCCTCTCTCCTCCCACCCCCACTGAAGCACTTGGTAGAGGGTCTCTTGGTTCTAGATCCATCGGTGTCCCCAGTCCCCAGGACCAGGGGTTGCTGCTGAGGTGGCGGCTCTCCCAGCACATCGGCCAGAGGTAGCCGCCCTACCTGGGAGAGCAGAGCTGGGTCAGCAGGGACCACAGGGTGGCAGAAAGTGGGACACTGCAGTTAATTTGGGCATCAGATGGTTCTGTCTAGAGTGTGCCATTGACATCTGATTTTCTATGTCTGCGGAAAAATAATTTACGTTCAGAGAGCACGTAAAGCCATCCTTCCCCAGCACGCTGTGTGCTTGTTCAGGTGATGTGTGCGCATGAAAGAGGGGGGATCAGCCCCCTCCTGTCTGTTCAGAGGCTCCGTGGGACAGGACACCAGCTGTGGGGTCAGCGGGTGGAGCCTAAAGGGAGTCCCAGTGGTCCTCAGACCAGCTCCGGCCCTCCTGACCCCCAGAAAAGCAGACAGCTGGTGGCCTCATGGTTTCAGAGACATCCTAGTGGCTCCTGGGAGGCCCAGAGCCTGCCAGGCTTCTGACTCTGCCCCTCCTGTGAGAAAATCCTATTAGATCAGGTACATAAAGGGCTTTTAATCTTTGTGTCTTGTTTGTATAGAATTGGAAGAATATGAGAAAAATTAAAAGCAGAAGACAAAGCTACCGAGAGCTCCAGGCCCTGGGACAAGCCCCGTTTGCGTTTGGCCTGTTATATTTCTGTCTCATCTTCATGTTTCTCCAAAATGGCATCAAGTCATGACACGAGCCCTGAAGTGGTGCTTCTCCTCAGCCAGCACATGCTTCTGCTTCTGTGTCATTGCAGAGTCCCCAGAAAGGCTGTGTGTCCAGTTGGCATGGAGTTGCTGGGCACAGGTATCAAGCCGTGTGCCCTGAGCTCGGGTTAAGCCCTGAGCTGTCTGCAGCCTGGCAGGGACAGTGTCCACTGAGCTGCAGCGTGCTGCGCGGGCCTTCCGTGCTCTGTCTTGGCTGTAGGGTGTATCTTGGCACACAGACCCAGAAGCTGCTATTGCCTGGCAAACGGCAGGAGCAGGCGTTCCTGACACACATGCTGCACACCCTAGCAGGGCCTGACACCACCTCCCACCTTACTCACGGGCCCTCGCCTCTTCCTCCTTGGGCCCAGGTGGCCGTGGCAGGTCTGCAAGTACAGGCTGTGAGGATTCGGGGAAGGAGCCTCAGCAGAGGCCTGCGAGCCATCGGCCAGGGTTCAAGCTGGCAACCAGCAGAGGCCAAGGCTCTGGAGGCAGGTCTTGGGCTGAGTCAGTCCGCAAGCACCCGTCCCCACCCGGGAAGGAGCAGACACTCACCTTCCCCTCACCCTGAGGTCTGCATGTGTGGCGGAAGTCTCGCCTGCCAGGGGTCAGAAGCCAGAAGGTGCCAGGTGGGCAGCTGTCGTGCAGCGTGAACAGCCCGATGGCACCTGGAGGCCTGGCTGGGTTCACCTGCAGGTCAGCACCCACTTAGGCAGGGCACTGCCGGGGAGCAGCCAGCAGGAGCTGGGTGCAGTCAGAGAAGGATGTCGTTAGTGCTGCTCAGGAGGGAGTCCAGGGCGGGAGCTGACCCCAGCCATGGTGGATCTCGGGACAGCGGGCAGTCTCCCAGAATGCCATCAGCCACCCCTTTCTTTTGGAAAGGCCTGCACTTGGTTCTTTGGAGAGTAGCCCCAAGCCTGGCCTCACTGGGAGGCTGTGGCCCCCTCCCTGAGCAGGGCTTCCAGAATGCCAAGCAGTCACAGCCTTTGTGGTCACCTGCCAGGAGGGGCTTTTGTGAGCCTGGCTGGCCCAGCCCTCACTGTGCAGCTCCCTGGGCACCTCAGTGTCAGTGCTATCAGGAAAACAGCTCCCCAGCAAGAAGCCTGCTGGGGGCTCGTGCACGTTGGCTGTGCACGCTGGCACCTGTCCCTGCACTTGGCTGGGAGATGCATTTCCAGGGTAAGCAGCCTTACCCAGACTTTCGTGCTAGAGCATGCCCAGCCCCAGGTCCTAGAGGTGTCCTGAGATGCTGTTAGGGTTCACCCCTGGTCAAGAATGGAGAGTGAGCAGGGTACCTGGATGGCTCAGTCGGTTAAAGCATCCAACTCTGGTCTCGGCTCAGGGCATGACCTCACAGTTCGTGGGTTTGAGCCCCACATTGGGCTCCACGCTGGCAATGTGGAGCCTGCTTGGGATTCTTTCTCTCTCCCTCTCTCTGTGCCCCTCCCCTACTTGCACTGTCTCTCTCAAAAACTAAATAAATAAACTTTAAAAAAAAAAAAAGAACCGAGAGTGAGCAGCACAGAGTCTGGGCCAGGAGGGCCCCTCATGGCACCCCAGCCCTGGCTTAGCATCTTCTCCCAGTCTGTGCCAGCTTGGGTGTAGTGGGTGTGCCTCCACAGCACCCAATAGAGCACGTTGGCCTCATGATTAAGTCACTTCCTGCCCCATGGGTCTCCCGTGGGTGATCCAGTGGGATCACCAAGGTCAGGGTTCCTGGGAGAAAAAGCTTGGGCTTCCCCCAGGAAAGCTGCCTGGTCAGGAGGGCCCAAAGAGGAAGGTGAGGGTTTCAAGCCCCTAGAATGCACACAAAGTAGCCGCCTGCTGTGGGGTCCAGCCAGGCTGTGCCTCAGTTCTCTGTGCCACAGGGCGAAGAGGCTGAGTAGCCTGTAGGGCTGTCCTGAAACTTTGCTAGCCTTGTCTGTAGATGGGATGTTGTCATCTGCTCACAGAACTATACGTGTTGCCAGGGGAGGTGGAGGGAGACTATGGAGGTTATTTTCTAAGCCTAAACTAATCAACTTGTTTTTCTTCATATTTTGTCACCTGGGAATTTTGAAACAAAGACAGAAACTTCATTTTCCCCACTGTTTGATAACTGTTCTTTCCTTATTGAAGTCACGAACTTCTCTGCATTTGGCTGTGCCCTCCCCTGGCCTACATCCCCTCCTCCCCTGGCACCCCTCCACTTCCTCCTCTGCGGATTTATTGGAACGCTGCTCCTCCCTGTCCTTCAGATGTCAGGTCACATGTCACACCTCCGAGGCCCCAGTGGACCCAGAGTTGGAATTAGGCACCCCCCTTTCTGCTTCTGGCACTGGCCACGTTCCCCACCCTTCCAGGTGCTATTGGAGGGCAGAGCAGTATGCATCCTGCATGCAGCAGGTGCTCCCGTTAAGGAGAAAAGGGTAAGGCAGACAGAGGGGACTGTGGAGCCCAGGCCAGGGTGCTGAGCCCTGAGGCAGAGAGGGGACAGACCACCAGGCTCACACCTCCTGGACCTGTCTGGGCTCCTCGCATCTGCCTGGGGCTATGGGTCCCTCAGCATCCAGGCTGTAATGCTCTTTTACACACTGCTTTCACCAGGTCTTTATAGGAACCTGGGAGGCCCAGGAGGTGGGAAGTAAGGCTCGTGGGGGTCATCATTCTCCCCAGGCCCCCTGGTAGGGAGAGAGCTGGCAGAGTCTGACACTGGATGGACCCCTCCATGAAGATGCCTCAAGTCCAATTGACAGGATGCAGAGAGCTCCCTCATATCACCCTGTTCTCGCCTTTATATTCCCAGCCTCATGACCAGGAAGGCTTCCTGGGAGCACAGGGGAGGGGTGGGAGCTCCCGGCTCCCAGTACCACTCCCTCTGGTGGGTAGAGCCTCAGCCTGAGCCCACAGCAGGCAGGGATGCCCATGTGGGTAGATGAGCCAGTGCATGAACCTGCAGGCAGGGGATGCCTGGGAAGGTCCCTCTGCTGTCAGGAGCTTGCTGGAAGAACCCACCCTCAGGTTCCAGTGTCCCAAGTCGCACAGTCCCCTCCCCTTGGCCTGCTGGCACTTTCACACAAGACCTCTGCTTGTATGTCCTTTTGTTCTGACAGCCCCTCCCAATAGTGAGGGCCCAACACCAGGCTCAGGTGTGCACACCAGCCCAGGGGGTATAGGAGGTGCACTGCATGTTGGAGCCAGAGCCGTACCACTCCTCCCCTACACACCCTGCTAATCCTGGAGACCCTGGGTCCCAAAGAACCTGGAATTTGGTTGTTTGGGGGGAGATCAGAGACACCTGTCTGGAGCTGCGGGCCCATGTGGTTCATGTACCCCTGGACACACTTAGGCCTCTGACCAGGCCCTCTTCCTTGTTCAGATGGGGGTTATTAGGGGCACGGGCTCCTCCCTGGGAGCTGGACTGTGGGACAGCAGTGGGGAGGGAGTGGGGGCTCATAGCAGCCCTGCTCTCACCCCTGCTGCTCCCTGCCTCTACCCTGTGAGAGTCAGGCTTACCAGCCATGTGTCCTGCAGCCCTGTAGGGACAGGTCTCACCCATTGGGCTTCCCAGCAGAGGACAGGAGTGCTGTTAGGTCTCTGCCCCAGCTCTGTGCCTGCGGCAGTGTTGGTGACCATGTGTCGTTAGGCAGGAGGAGCTGGAGGGCTGTGCATGACCATAGGAGAGCCCATCCAGGAGGCCCACTCAGCGTCCCACAGCCAGGAACTGCTTGGGCTGAGCCAAAGTCAGGGCTCCAGCTCTCTGCTCCCCAAGACGGACGCTCCAGGGAAACCGTGTCAGGAGAACAGTCACAGTGGCTGTATAAAGTGTTTTCAGGTCCACATTGTTGCATCCTAGCTGCAGATCTGGATGTGTCTTTTTCTCTACAGAGACCACTCTCAACTCACTGTACTTTAAAGGAAATAGATTGTAAATTATATTCATAGTTTACTTAAAATACCGCTGCCTCTGGCTGTGGTTTGGTGAGCGGTCAGCAGGTGGCTGGGGGCCAGCCTTGCCAAGCGACATTTAAGTGCCTGCTGGGGGTTGGGGCTCCATGGGTTCTCATCAGGCACTTTCAGTCTGGGTCCAGGTGGGCCTGAGCTCCAACTCCAGCACTACCACCAGCCAGTTCTGTGGCTAGGTTTGCTATTTAACCTCTCTGGGCCCAGTTTTATTTCTCATCTGCAAAATGGGAATATTTCCTTCCACAGAATGTCTGTGAGTGTCCAGGCTGAGCAGGGTAAAGCACTAAGGTTCACCAAATTAATTAATTCAGTCACTACTGAGTCCCTGACACCCCAGGCTGGCCCCACCCCAGGAGCTTACCCTCTGATCATGCCCAGGTCCTTATGCATTGGCCCTGAATAGATGGATTAGTTTCAGAGACTAAAGTAAGCCATTTTTCCTCTCCTTTTGAAAGGAACCCACTGTAGGCAGGCCAGGTGGTGCAGCCATAGGAATCACTGAGAACCCAGGTTCTGTTTCTAAGCTCTCCCATCCCCAGAGAGCAGGGCTTTCTGCCTCGTGATCCAAAATAACTGCTGGCACTCTGCAGTCATAGCTACACTCCAGCCAGCCAGAGAACAGGGGGAAGAAGGTGTCTCTCCTCACATCCTAATGGCCAGGCTTAGTTACACAGCCACACCTCACAAAACATTTCCTGGGCTTCTTCCTCCTCAGGGACTTCCGTGCTGTTTCCTAAGCCTGAGGAGTCACCTGGGGTCCCGGGTGAATGCTGCTCCCTGCAGCTGAATGCCCTTCCCACTGTAGGAATTTAGCTCACCGGGCGAGCTGAGGCCCTCCTCACTTTGTTGGAAGTGGGCAGGGCAGGGAGCCCAGTTGTGAGGCCAGCCAGCCCAGCCAGTGCCTTCCCAAGCACAGCTCAGCCTTCAGGACCCAGTCTTGGGCCAGCCATTTGTCTTTCTGTGTAAGGCCCCCCACCCAACCTCTCCAGCTGGCCCAGTCACCTGGACCTCAGATGTCACTGTGTGATCAGTGAGGGGCTTGGTCAGCCTGTGCTCACCTAAGAGCACCTATTCTGGTGTTTTTCCAAGAACTGTATGAGCTATGGGCTCCGCACTGAGAGTCCCAAGGCGCAAGGGGCTGGGGGGAGGGGTGGGACCTGGCCACGGCTGCATGTACCCAGCCACTGATCACTGAGGCCATGGGGCCACTCTCTGGACCCAGGTATTTTTAGAAGCAGAGTCAGTTGACCACAGCTGCTCTGTGGACATGTTACCGAAGAGGGGATAGCCTTACACAGACGTTTTCTACAGTGCGTTTGGAGAGGAGGCTCCCCAGCCTGCCACTGCCAGCTCAGCACTTGGTGATCTAGGTGTTTCCTGCAGGGGCTTGGCAGGAGTGCCATGCTCTTGGGCCCTGTGGGGCCTGCTCTTGCAGCACTGGGTATGGTGTGGGGACGGAAATCATGGCCAGAGCCAGTGGAGAATCCGTTCACTCGCAGGTTCCCAGTAACTCTTGTCCTGCCTGGAACTGGCTCGTCTCCCCCGGCCATCCTCCTACTGCCCATGCCAGCACTCGCCTCTCCCTCCCTCCCACTCTGCCACCTCTCCCTTCAGTCTGCACTGCTCACCCAGCCAGGCCCTGTTAATGATGCACATGAGAATCCTGGTTCAGAGAGGAGAGATTACCCAGCTGACAGCCAGCCAGGCGCCCACCCGGGGGGGCCGCACCTGCAGGCCTCTTCCTGTCACAGGAAGGAGGAGGAGGCAGCCAGCCCCACATAGGGCAATCATGGAGAATCAGAGCTAAAATCTGACTTGCATTTTGTAAGGCAATCAGTCCCCCATCTGGATTCGGTGCTGGGTCATCTTACTGCGTGAGCTGCATTCCCCAGAGCTGCCCTCCTGCACATGCAGCCCTTTCCAAGCCCAGCAGGCCAACGGGAACAGCAGGACCAGACTGCAGGAGCCACCAGGCCATGCACCCTGAGGTTACCAGCACCTGGCTTAGTGTTGGCAGAGGGCAGTTCTGATCGGGTTAGCTCAGTGAGCTAATCACAGCAGGTCAGGCCACAGCTCCTGGCTCTGGCCACCCCTGAACCCATAACATGGACCCAGGCCCCATTGAGGGAGCCAGCCATAGGCCTTGGGGTGAGACCATAAGCAGAGCAAGTGGGGCTCCTGGCACACCAGCCCCAGCCAGCCCACAAGCTAAGTCTGGAGTGCTGCAGTCAGCTCCCACCCACCTGGGCAGGTTCTTTGGAGTCCTCCCTCTGAATTCCCAGGTACCTCTCAGTGTGGTTGTGAAGCACTAATCCTCCAGATCCTGACCTCATCATGTGGCCTCTGTGCTCTTGAAGGGGGATTCCTGGGCCCTGGGAGGGCTAATGTGACAGTTAGGGCAGCAGGGGGTGTGAGTACCCCTCATGGAGCTTCCCTGGCCACTCTGGGACCCCCTGAGTCAACCAAGGTGGGAGAAAGTGGCCGGTCCTCCATAGCATTAGTCTTCTCCCTTGACTATGTATCCAGAAGTAATACAGCAGGTCTTTTTTTTTTTTTTTAAGACTTTGTAATTCTGACCGTAAATAACAGTGCCCTCACCCACATAAGGGAGCTACAGCTCTGTTGGCACTGGCTAGAAAACTCTGCCTTTATTTCATGGTCTGGGTTTAGAGACTGGTGGGTTGGGCCCTCGTTCACAAAAGCCCTGCCGTGGGAGCCAGCAGCTCAGGAAGGAGGTGAGCATGCCACTCTGAGACATCAGCCAGCTGGCATTTTGTCATAGAGGACGAACAGCACAAACCTGACCGTTTGCAACGGAACCCCATTCCAGAGAGCAGAGTTGTTACTTTATTTCAGTTATTTAAATAACAGTGCACTCATTGCTGACAACACAGAAACGTGTAAAGACAGTGTTAAAGGAACCTACTTGGGATTGTGGGTGTTCCCTAGACTTCCAACATTGCTGTAAGTTTGAAAATTTTACACTGAAATGTTAGAGTCCATAATCTCCCATCCTCAGGCAGCCACCTAATCGTGCTCTTCTTCCCTGCCGAGTGGTGATCACAGAGTGCTGTTGTGGGAGGGCATGGGCTCGTCCACACATCCTCGCCTATAGGCATCTCTGCTGTGTGTCTACCATCCCCTCCCTGCCTGGCTTCCATGCCTCCTGCGGGAGCTAACACTCCGTCAGCTTTCTGCAGCGACTTTGCTGCCCCGCCCCCCAGCCCTTCTCATTAGGGCAGACTCTTGCAAGCTGATGCCCACTTGGCCCTTCCCCCAGCCACAGAATCCTGTGCACCCCTCCACCCTCCCCACCCCACCCCCGCCCCCAGCTCCAGGCTTCTCTCTGACTGAGCCAGGTTTCAAGTCTGGTTTCTGGTCAGAGCCCTTGGCTGCCAGAGGAGAGTCAGGAGTGCTTGTGTTCAGATCAGACCCACACTCTCGGGGCAGAGAAGGGAAAATGAAGCATCCTCTGGCCACTGGTGTGAGGGGCAGGAGGTGGGTGCTTCTGGGACAGCAATGTCCAGTTACACAGTACAGGTGTGGGCTCTGGCCTTGGACCTGTCACCTTGCCTCATGAACCCAGGTTTCACATAAGTGATAAAGTTTGAGCTATACCGAGTCGGGATTGTGGACTACTTGCCTGATGCCCACAGGCAGGTGGCAGGAGGGAGAGGGGCTCCTGAGGACAGAGCGAGAGGGTGCCACTTCCCTGATCCCAGCGCAGGAGCAGAGCAGGAGCCTCCTGTTAGCTGCCCACCCACCTGCCCCCCACCCCTTCCTCCAGGAAGGAACTCAGAGCTCATTGGCTGCATTTTGCAGAACTTTCCCAAAGTGTCTGTGTGTTGTCAACAAAACAGGGTTCCCAGGCCAGGGCTACAGTTGTCCCATAAAAACTCACACTTAAGACTCTGGAGCTGGCCACTGCCTGACAGCAGTGTTAGGACCCAAGAACAAGGCACATTCCTTGCCCTCTAGGATCTTGCGTGACTGTGGGGCGTGCTAAAACCAGTGCACACAAAAATGTCAGAGCAGCTAGGTTCACAGAAAGCATTACAACTAACGTGATGAACTCAAGAATGCATGATACAGGCGATAAGCCCTGCAGGGTGTCAGGAGTGATCGCAGGCGTGCGGACTAGAATTATTTCACAGCACAAAATGTCTTTGAAGTCCCATGACTTATTTTTGAAATCCATGTGGACGCTGCACTGTATGCCCTTTCCCTTTGGAACTCGTTCTCTTGTGGAATGAACAAGACCCTTCTTGGTCTGGCCCTGCCTGCCCCTTGAGCCTCCATTGCCCTTCCCGCTGGTCGGGACAGTCTGTGCCCCCACCCTCTCTGAGAAGCCTCCCTGCCCCTCCCACTGCCCTTGTTGACCCCACCCCACCCAGCCCACAGCGCTAGAACACTGAATAGCTTCGAGCCTGGGACTCTTCCTCTGTGAAAGGCAAGAAGCGCCTGCCCCCAGGCTGTGCCTGGCATGCCGTGAGCCTGTAACCTTGGCTGCTGTCGCTGCTGGGAGGGACCTGGGGGCGTTGCCAGTTCGTGTCCTTTGCCAAGCCAGGGCACTGACCTGGTGCTGAGCACCTGCTGGTGGCGAGGGGAGATGTAGCAGGGCCTGGTCACCACCCCTCCGGTCCCTGTGTGCTCCCTGTTCAGGAGTAACGGTGCTGTCAGCCCTGCTCTGTAGCCACAGGCAGGACAGTCTGGTTGGGACGCGCTCTGGGTGATCCTGGGCCTGTCCTAGGGCACAGCAGAGACCTGTTTTAGAGGTCAGGTCCCAGGACCACCCACTTTAGCTAGGATATAGTGTAGGGCTCTGCTCAGAGAAGGTGCCAGAAGCTTGCCACCCCAACAGAGCCTAACTTGCCAGCCAAGTCACTAGAGTCTTCACATTGGGATTGACCCCACTGAAGAGTCCCAGGAGTGGTGCTGACTCTGTTTGCACCTCAAGGCCCCCCTGTAGGAAGCCAGACACCAACTGGATGTTCCAGCTTGGTAGAAGTGGTGGTTCCCTCCTAGAGGTCATGGAGCAGCCAGCTCATTAATGCGTGCTTAGTTCACAAGCCAAAAGCAGCCCCTGCTAGCCTGGAAAACTAGCCACCATCACCATCCCAAGAGGTGATGTCCACGGAGGATCCTCCACAGACCTCTCCCTACTCACTGTAGGAGTGTTAGCAAGTAGGAAGGGGAAGTGAGAGGGGCACGAAAGAAGGGCGAAGGGCAGTAAACCCCTAGAGTTGGAGGCACTGGCGGTGGGAGGGGGGGATGTTGCAGGCAGAGGGAGCATGGGGGCAAGATGGAGGGGACTGGCATACTTTGGGGAACCAAGACTCCGGTTTGGCAAGAATGCCAGTTTACCTGCAAGGCCTGCTGGCATGAATCTTGGTTTTGTTTGTAAAACTTTTTTAAACTTATTTATCACAAAGTGTTTTCTAAACTTACAAAATAATTTGCATAACGTACATAAGAAATAAAACATAAACACCTACACCCCCATCGCCTGCCTTAAGAGTGACGGCGCCATCCACATGACAGAAGCCACCATGAACTGGTGCCACCCCAGCGACCCTCCTGCCCCAGTACACACTACTGCTGACTTCTGCCTTGAATTTTCATGTGTGTCCCCTCATTGCCTTTTTTCTTTTTTTAACTGACGTCGATATCTACATATGTATCAGTCAATGGTATTTTCTTTGGTTGTGTTTATATTTGGAAACTGTAAACAGTGTCATCTTTATTACATTTTCTTTATTTGCTTTTTCTCTGCAACATCTTATTTCTCAAATTCACCCGAGTTGTTGTAACTATAGTCTGTTCTGTTCATTTATTACTGAGCCGCACTCTGTTGGAAGAATATCGCAGTTTATGTTCACATGCCACTGCGGCAGACGTGTGAGGCTGTCAGCAACGGTGCAGCCGTGGGTGGTCTTGTCCATGTCTTCAGTGCACTTGAACAGGGTTTCCCTGGGTTGTACGCCTGTGAGAGGAGTCTTGGGTCACAGCTTTCCAGTGAAGACACTCTGGAACAACTGTCCCCGACTCACGTCCCATGAGCAGTTGGAAGTTGGCATTGCCCCACCTCTGCGTTGCCTGTCTAAGTCACATTGTGGCTCACTGTGTCATTTCCTCCGTGACTAAGGAAGGAGAGCATCCTTCCATATGCTTCTTTGGCCAGTTTCCTCATTGTTGTATTTTTCATGTTTTTGGTTAAAACAGTTTATATACACACTTCAAGACAAATAGTTCCAAGAGGCTTATAGTAAAAACCAACAGATCTGCTTTTCCTTTCCAACCTCCCCAAATTACCACTTGCGGCTCTTTTCAGTGTTCTTCATGTATTTACTTCTGTATTTCTAAATAATTTATAGTGTTATTTCTTGATTTATTGATTTAAACATTGTGTATTTGCTTTCTGTTTGGGTAGATGAAGATTAAATGTTCTTAAGCCCTTGCACATCCTTCTCCATAACCCCCCCATCCTCCAAGTAGAGTAAAAATCTCAAGTTTTTATTAAATCAATAGTATTTACATTATAATGTCTCTAAAAGCACTGTTTACTTCTGATTTTAGTAGAATACTTTCTTTTTCATATTACTTCCTGCTTTTCCTGAAATTAATAATTGCCAATCTTTTTTTTTTTTTACTTGCATTGTTTTCTGTGTTCATAGACATAATTTTTTCCAAGTGATTCCAAAGATCTGCTGTGTACCTACCATTTGTTTTTTTCCACAAATGCTCTGTTGCATCAGGTAATCTGTTCAGGCCCCGTTTTTCCTGGAACCCCTTCTCCTCTGCTCCTGGAGGCCCAGCGGGATGTGCGGTCGACACCCTCCACCTCTCTCCTGGGTTGGAGCTCCTGTCTCCCACGCTTTTGTTGTTGTTGTTGTTGTTTACTAAATGAGATTCGTAGTCCAATATCTTCCTAAAACAAGATTCATGGAAAATAAATGTCCTGAGTCTTTGCATGTCTACATTGTCTCCACTCTGTCCTCACATCTGCTGGATAGTTTGGTGGGGTCTGACATGTCGCTGGTCATTTTCTCTCAGCATCTAGAAGCCAGTGCTCCATTGATTTTTAGCATATGATGTTGCGGAGAAGTTGGGTCTCCTGACAGCCAGTCCTCTGCAGGTATTCTGTTCTTCTGTCCAGGTGCTGCATGGGCCGTCTCTGTAATCTGGCTCTGGTCCCCACACTCACTTGCTGGGCACTTGGCCATTTCAGGCTAAATGAACCATATACTGCAGTTCTCATTATTTCCTCCTCTCCTCTGCTTCCTCATTCCCCTTTTTTTGGAAACCTTGTTGCTTGGTACTTGGGCCATCTGAATGGATGAGCTCCATTCAGCTCATCTGAATGGATGAGCTCCTGCTGGAGAGTGATAAGCAGAAAGCCCCCTGTTTTATGGGGGACCCCAGATGTCCATGCAGGAAGAACTTTGGGGCAGAGACCCTCCAGTTTCTCATGAGGTGGGGCTAGGGCAGGGATTAGGTTAGCCTGGTGGCAGCTGTCTGGGCACGGAAGGGCAGGTGCTGGGGACACCACTGAGGGTGCAGACTGTGTTGTTTGGCCCCTGCCCAGTTCCTCATATCCCTGAGCCGTGAGCCCCTCGGCACCTTCACAGAGTGTACATCAGGTCACATCTTGTGGGGTGTGGTCGGTGATCAGGGGGTTCTTCTACCCCCACACCACACCCTGCCTTCTGTTCACTTCTTGTCATTGCCTTCATACCTTCTTTTCATCGGACAGTAAACCAGAACATAAACAGCCAGTGTGTCTGGTAGTGTGTGTAATGGACAGACAGGGCAGAGTAGGGGAGTTGGGAGCAGGCCAGGATACAGGCCTATGGGCAGGGCTGTCTGCAGTGTCATGGTAGCAGCCAGGGTGAGGGCCAGGGTGGACAAGGTGGAGGTGGGTGTCAGGCTCATGAGTTCCTGAAGAGGCTGACAGGCCATGGGTGTGTGTATCTGCTGCAGCGGCTCCCACACTGTCCAGACAAGAGCTGGGTAGTAGCCAGCCCCTCAAACAGGCTCCAGAATCTGCCTGAGCCCTTTTTCTCCACCACTGGCTATGCCTGGGGGACAGAAATGGGGGCGGGGGGGGTGCCCAGGCCATGGCAATGTCCTGCACAGAGAAGACACCACATGTTCCATCCTGATACCCTTCCCAGTCACCCTAGCATGGGTGAGCCCCACTTGTACCAGCTGGGCCAGGAGAGAAGCCATTCCTCTTAGCACCCATGTGGAATACAGGGCTGTGAGATCAGCATCAGCTCGAGGGGCCCAGGGGAGTCAGCTTCTCAGGCCTCACCACAGAGCATAAACAGGAAGCTCTGAGGACCAGAAGACTCGTCTGCATCTCCTGGAGCCTGCCAGATACACCAGCAGTGACTGTACCCTTAGAGACCCCTCAGCGATCCCAATACCCAGGCCTCTCTGACAGACAGAACAAGCCCAGCTGTCTAACCAGGCCCAGGCAGTTCACACCACGGGCTCTAAGGAGGCAGCCTGGACTCGTCCTGCCTCAAGACCTGCTATGTGACCCTGGACAAGCCCTACACCCTCTTGGGCTGTGAGCAGAGGGACTGGACAGGTGGGCGGGCAGGCCTCCCATCAGCCTTGGCTGTCCAGATGGCAGCTATAGGTCACTGAGTGAACGTTACCTCTCTGGCTAACATGTCAGAGAGATTAATGGCCAAGGACTTCAGGGGTATCCATACCCGGCCTCCCCAGGACCTGCAGGCACCAGCTGTGACAGGGCTGAGAGTCCTGGTCCCATCACAGGGACCGGTGAGGGTCTGGGAGGAGCTGGGGCTCCCCCAAGCCCACCCCCGTGGTGGGATGGAGGGCAGTGCTGACGCAGGACCCCAGGCTGAAGGCTGAGGACACAGTCAGGGAACGGTACTGGTGCTCTGTGTGCACAGTGTGTTCTTGCCCTCAGAGGTCATCTTTGGGGCCATGTTGAACCCCCAGCTGGCCTTGGCTGGGGCAAAGTGGACATGCCTCTGTGTCAGTGGACACCTCAAACTCTGCTTTTCTGTGTCCAGAAGGAACTACCACACTGGCCCATTTCCATATGAGGATTCAGGGTCCCACAGAATGGGAGGAGGTCCAAGTAGCCCTCAGCCTCCCAAAGGGGCCTAAGGACACCTGTAAGACCCCTCTGGGACACCTGTGAGAGCAGTGGATGCATTTCTTTATATGCATGTTTCCAGGTGTGTCCTTGTGTTTATTGCTTTGTGTCTGCTTGTCTGTCTTGTCCTCTTCAGAAGCACTTCTCATGGTCAGGCTTTATAAATGTCTTATACTTCATTCCTACAAAGTTGACACCTGAATGAACTGACCTTTCTTGTCCTGGCCACTCACCCCACCCTACTGCCAAAGCCATTGGGGACCTCCAGGCAACTGCTTAACCTCCCGGGCTTGGTTTCATCCACTAGGGGCTGAAGGTGCTACGTGAGGTGACCTCCTTGAGGCACATTCTGTCTTCGATCCTTGGATCCATCTCGGTCTCAACCCTGGGGAGCCAGCTTAGCACACACACAGGAGCCAGCTTCCTTCCTGCCCACTCCCGCCCCTGAGGGAGGCTCTGGTCAAATGAGCTGAGAGGTCAGTGTTAAGTTCCTGCTGTGACAGAGGCCCAAGGGGGAGCCCTGTCTACCTCATGGCTTCCCTGGGAGGTGGTGCTGTCTGAGGTCTGTAGGATGAGCCAGAGTCAGCTGATGAAGCAGAGAAGGAAGAGGACACAGCTTAAGGCCCTGCAATTTCTCCCCAGGAGCCAGCAGGAGGGTTGGAAGGAGGTGCAGTGGTCACAGAGGGTGCAGGTGGCCCATTGTTCATCTTTCAAGGGCAGCAAGAATCACCACGGTGTGTTCCACAGGAGCTGGGGTCCAGTGTGGGGGTGCAGGGCTCCCCTCTGCAGGTGCTGGAACATGAGCTGCCTGCAGAGGCTGGAGGCCTAGGCTGGGGCACAGTATTGGGGGGGCGGGGGAAGGGGAAGAGGGTGCTTCCAGATCAAACAAGGACCTGAGCAGAGACCACAGACTAGAACCCAGGCTTCAGGGAACAGGTGGGAGTCAGGATGCCCTTCCTGCTCTCCACTCCCTGCTGAGAAAGGGGTCCCTGACTCCCTCTGCCCAGGTGCTCTCTCTGCTGTCTGCCTTAGCCACCACCCCACTCCCGGTGGCACAGTCCCTGCCCTGCTCCTCCTCAGCAGTCTGCTTTGCAGGACCAGTCTTCATCTGGTCCCTGCCCCCCAGCCACTGGCTAACTATCCCCCTGCCCGGGCTCTGCTTGGGGGTCCCAAGTTCCCTAATGAAGATGCCACCCTGCAGTTTTCTAGATGTCCCTCCCTCCATCTGAGGGGACATGTGGAGGTACCCCACTGCCTTTGCTTTTGCCAGTCGCCCTGCCAACCCCAGGGCCTCCTGGGAGATGTGCAGTCAGATCAGCATGCTGCCAGCAGACCCCCCGAGGTGCTCTATGCAGCTCCCCAAGGGGTTAGTGAGGGGGATGGTGGGTTAGTCGGGTGCCCCTGTTGGGCCTCAGTAAGGAGGGGTTCGTGTGCATGTGCTTCCGTGCTGCTGTCTGGAGGGGGGTGGGGGTGGGCATTCCTGGAGCTTCTCCCCCTGGAGTGGTGTGTGGGGCCCAGGGGGCTCCTGCTGCCTGCCCCAGCCCTGGTTTGCCTTGGCCTGGGACGTCCCACCAGGCACAGGCTGCGGTTCTGCCAGCCCTGGAGGAGAGGCTTCCAGGAAGAACCTCTCTGGGGCTGACCGCCACACACCACGCCTGTCACAGGAACATCTGGAAGCCCCCCTGCCCGCTATGTCTTGGTGACATCAGGCCAGTCATCATGCTAGACAGGGATGTGCCTGTTACATGGGGAGTCACTTCTCCAATGGTATGGACGCCCCTTGCATATAGCACAAGGAGGTGGCATCTTGAGGGATGCCTGACTTCCTGGGGTGGAGACAGTTCCTGGGAGACAAGATAATTATGAATTATGGGTCACCTGGGGGTCCCGGGTTGAGTGGTCTACTGGTGCCCGCCCTCCACGGGTGCAGGTGTGCAGTGGGCCTGTGGGAGGCCCTGAGCAGGCCCACACATGCAGCCTGCCGCTGTGAGCACTTCCTTACGCCTCTGGTCCCCAGGAGCACGGGCTCCTGCAGGTCTGCCCCAGTGCAGGGCAAAGACAGGCTGTCCTTCCTAAGGAGGGAGCACACAGGAGGATGGCCTTGGGGTCCAGGGGAAGCCCCTGGGCCAGGATTCAGGAGGCACTGAGGCCAGGCACTGCAGGACCCTGCGATAGTCACACCTGGCAGACGTGATGGTGACCGTGGTGCCCTTTGCAGGTTGTGTCACATCTCAGCTCCCAGGCTTCCCATTCAGAAATCGCCATTTGGAGAACTAAATGTAACGATTGGTATCAGAGGTGCCTGAGGTCCCACGCTGTGGACCCAAAGCAGTCAGATTTGGAGCTCCAGCCTCCTCCCTCCTTCACCGCCAAATGGCCCCCAGATACTGCCCCCCCCCCCCCCCCGCACTTGTGCCCTCACCTTACCCCCTGTCCCTATCTCATTACAGGAAGTTCTACTACATCACCCTGCTGCGAGACCCCGTGTCCCGCTACCTGAGCGAGTGGCGGCATGTGCAGCGGGGGGCCACCTGGAAGACGTCGCTGCACATGTGCGATGGGCGCACACCCACGCCCGAAGAGCTGCCACCCTGCTATGAGGGCACGGACTGGTCGGGCTGCACGCTGCAGGAGTTCATGGACTGCCCCTACAACCTGGCCAACAACCGCCAGGTGCGCATGCTGGCCGACCTGAGCCTGGTGGGCTGCTACAACCTGTCCTTCATCCCCGAGGGCAAGCGGGCCCAGCTGCTGCTGGAGAGCGCCAAGAAGAACCTGCGGGGCATGGCCTTCTTCGGCCTGACGGAGTTCCAGCGCAAGACGCAGTACCTGTTCGAGCGGACGTTCAACCTCAAGTTCATCCGGCCCTTCATGCAGTACAACAGCACGCGGGCGGGCGGTGTGGAGGTGGACGAGGACACCATCCGGCGCATCGAGGAGCTTAATGACCTGGACGTGCAGCTCTACGACTATGCCAAGGACCTCTTCCAGCAGCGCTACCAGTACAAGCGGCAGCTGGAGCGCAGGGAGCAGCGCCTCAAGAGCCGGGAGGAGCGCCTGCTGCACCGCGCCAAGGAGGCGCTGCCACGGGAGGACGCCGAGGAGCCGGGCCGCGTGCCCACTGAGGACTACATGAGCCACATCATCGAGAAGTGGTAGTGGTGGCCGGTCGTGGGGGGTGGCCCCGCCGGGGATGAGGTCAGACACACGGACTGACCCACCGGAACTCTGGTGGGAAGAGGGTCCCAGATGCACTCACCAGAAGGTAGATGTGCTGAGTGAGGGTCAGGGAGTGGGGACATGGCGGCCCGGCGGGGTCTGAGGAATCCGCCAGTGCAAACCACCGCCCCCACCCCCTGGCCAGAGGAAAGCGTGCCTGAGGGATGCCGCAGGCAGGCCTGCGCAGGCCAGGACTGTCCCTCCTCTCCTGGCCCCAGCTCACGCACGGCGGCCAGCCGAAGGTCTAAAAACAAGAAACAGACAGCAGAGAGTGCAGATCGGACTTGGGCCAGGAGCGCGTCCCACACCCACTGTGCACACCTGCTGGCTCTCTGCCCTGCAGGCCAGCAGGGGCCCAACACCAGCTCCAGGCACCTTTCCAGGATCAGGCCACCCAGGCAGCCCCTTGGCCTCCAGTGGCCCCAGGTCCCCTGGGCCTGAGTGAAGCCCCTTCTCTGGGCAGAAAGGTAGCCCCTTGAGGTGTCCTCAGGAATGGAGCTCCTAGCTCACCCATCTTCATGGTCAGGGCCCACCCCTCCTGAAGCCGAGAAGACTCTGGCCTGCCCCTGGGAAGCCCACTCTCTCTCTGGCCCAAGGTCAAAACACACAGTCTGGCTTCTTGCTTTGGGTCAGGAGATCAAAGCACACCTCCTGGGACCCTTCCCCCCCATTTCCCACAGTCCTCAGGCTAAGAAGGGCTGCAAGGAGATGGGCCCACATGCACTGTCCCCCTCTGTGGACAGAGAGTAAGAAAAGAGTGGGAAGGCTGTGTCCAAGGATGCTACCACCTGTGTCTATGTACCTCCCCACCCAAGCTGGCCTTTGGGCCACCAAGCCAGACCAGCTCAGGCAGAAAGTTTCCCCTGCTCCATTTACCATTCTGACCCTCTGAGATTTGGTAAGACTATCCCTGGCCCCAGGGTCATCACTTAGACATTTATTCAGGGCTCATGCCCCACTGTTCCCACAACCGCATGTGCAGAAGTACAATCAAGCCTCCATTGGCTAGAACACAGCCAACTGTACCTGCTGCCCATGAATCATATCTTGGGGCCACAGTGGTTTGCTATGGCCAGGGAAGGGGACTCAGGCTTTCAGATTATCAGAGTTGGAAGAAATGGCTCTCAGTGGCTCCCTAGTATCCAGATACACAGCCCTTCCCACCCCAGCCTCTCCCTGCATTTCCCTTTGCCCAACCTCTGACCACAAGCAGGTCAGGCCCTGTTCTTGGCAGCCCTGCACATTGGAGAAGCCATGTTCCATATCCATTGTAGACACTTCCCCCATGCCCTACCTGTCTTGTGCTCCAGGAGGCCAGGCCACTGTCTTCTCTGGGGGTGCTCTCCCCACATGAGGCCCTGGGTTCTGGGATCAAAATGTGTGTCCCACACCCAAGGTGGACGAGTGCCCTCTCTCTCCAGGTGAGGGCTCACACGTGCCTGGGGGCTACAAGCCTCCCTCACGAGGGCAGTGAGGGCCACGGCCAGCCTGCTGAGGACAGCAGCATCGAGGGCAGATTCTACCAGGAGCCCTCCTCCCTGCCCCAGGTTCTCCTCAGCCACCCCAGAGGTGTGGGAGCAAGGAACCTTCAATAGCACAGGAAACACTACAGTGTTGTCAAATGGGAGGTACCCAGGAAGAAGTAGCTTTTAGTCTTTGCCTGCCTGGCAAAGGTTATGGTGCCCATACCTCCTGCTTCCTACACCAACCACTTCATCTTCTAGTCCAAGGGCAGTGGTTAGCAGGCTGGGATGGGCACCACACCTACCCAGGATCACCCCGCAGAGTGGGTGCGTCAGGCTGAGCAGACCAGTGCCCAAGTGGTGTAGTGGTTCTTTCAAGGGGTAGTGAAGGTCAGCATGGGGGGGGATCTGTTCTGACACTCATCCTTTGGGGCAGTCGTGCTCCAGGGAGGAGGGTGGGACGTGTTCATGAGACCTCTGGGGTCTTGGACAAGCACGTGGGGTGCTCGGGGTTTGCTGTGGCTTTCATCAGGAGGTGGTCAATTCCACCTCCTGGTAGAAAGCTCAGCCCCGTTCTGCCTGAACCCCTGGGCACCCGGCCCTCCTGAAGTGGGCTTCCTGTGTGTGCCCCCTTGAGTGTAGGATCTGTTTTGTACATATTGGAATGTTTTAACTTATGATCCGTTGTCCCAATTCACACGGAAACACGGGTCTCTCCTTGGTTTCTTTGCTGCATCTGGAAAGCGGTCCCGTGGGGGGCCAGCACCCAGGCCAAGGCGCCCAGAGACAGCACCAGGTGCCAGTGCCCCTCGGCCCCTCACGCCTCCAGTCCGGCACTTCTGCTCAGGCCACCTGCATTGAGGTGAAAGCTCCTCATGCCTGTAGCGCCTCCTCCAACACCACCACCTTCCGGGGCTCCACTGAAGGGGTGCCCCACCCAGCGGCTCTGCACAGGGCTGAGGAAACAGAGGCAACACGCGGTGAGCAGACAACCCACTCCTCACACAGACCTGCAACATCTCCTCCTGGAGGAGGAAACAGGGACGGCAAAATTGTCCGAGCAATGAGTCTGTGACCTTTTTGGGAACTGGAAGTGTTTCACTTGAACCCAGGAGCGTTTAAAGCTTTATTTATTTATAGCTTCTTATTAAAAAAAAAAAGAAAAAAGTGTTGAGAAGAAATCTTTTGGTTATTCATACAAGAAAAACGAGTTGATGATGGAAAAGCAAGTCATAATCATCTAATTGTTTTTGTCTAGGTCAAGAATGAATGTTAGCAGATGAAATAAACCCTTGACAAGGAGCCTCGGGTGTGCTGTGGTCTATGGTAACAGCCGTCTGCCCGGCGTGGCGTGGCCACACCTTCTGGGTTTGATTTTCAAAATGAGCATCCAAGCATGGGGATGGACGCGGGAGCAGGGGCTCCCTCAGGTGCAGGCAGCCAGGAAGAGAGGAGTTCACACACTTTGTCCCTGAGGCAGCCCTTTGCAAAAGGAAGAGGTCGACCTGTCATCGCCACGAAGCAGGGGTTAGTGGTCCTTAATTGCAACACTTGAGAACAGGAGCCCAGCTTAAAGTGAGGCTGAGAAATGCAGACACCATGTGTTTCTCGGTGACCTCGTCCTCCTTCACTTTTAACTTGGAAAGATTTGCAGATGACAAGGCAAAAGAACAGTTCACGGACACCCGTAAACGCTTAGCCTAGATTTACCTACGTCAACATTTTGTCGCGTCTTCCTGTCCTGCACTCACACTTGCTCTCTCTGTACGCAAACACGTGCACACGAGTACACACAGATATGTGTGTATGCACTCACACATACACTCACGTTTTTCTGAAATATTTGAAAATAAGTTGCAGTCCTCAGAATACTCAGGCACGTACATCCTAAGAATGACATCCTGCTATGAAACTCAACCCTTTATCATCTCCTCAAATTTAACATAAACACAGTAATCCGAGCTAACATACATTCCCTGTCTAAATTTCCTACTTGTGCCCACGATGTCCTAAAGTCTTATTTGTGAGCCGAGGACTGTGTGCTGCTCAGCTGTCCTGCTTCTCCCATCTCCTTTCACCAAGCAGAGACCCAGCCTGCACTGCCCACCTGTTCCCTTTCTTAGCACTGACATTTTAACATAGGCCACTTGTCCCTTAAAATGTCTGCATCAGTCTGATGGTTCTCTCATGATCAGATTCAGCGGCACCTGAGTGGCTCAGTCGGTTGAGCGGCCCACTCTTGATTTCTGCTCAGGGTCCCAGGGTTGTGGGATCAAGCCCCGCATTGGGATCCACACTGAGCGTGGAGTCTGCTTGGGATTCATATTCTCTCTCTCTCTCTCTCTCTCTCTCTCTCTCTCTTTCCCTCTGCCCCTCCCCCTTGCTCTCTCATGAGTTCTCTCTTTCTCTGTAAAAACTAAAAAGATAAACATTTGGGCACAAATGCCACACAGGTGAGGTGGTTTGGCCACCAGCCCTGATGGATTTTAGTTCTCTAATGAGACAGGGGGTGGGGGGAGGGCCCTTGCCCAAGGTCTCAGTGTGACCACAGGGCTGATAAAAGGAGTCAGCTCATTGCCTTGCCTTCAGGAAAATGATCTGTTGTGGGGGCCAGCTGTTGCTGGACAGTGTTACAGCTGGGGCCCTAGTGCACCGACCTTGCGTTTCCACAAGGGTCCTGGGGAGAGCCAGTAGGCTGTCAGTTCCCAGTGACTGTCACATGGAAAACCCTAGAAAATGTACCTTGGAGCTAGTGGGCCTAAGGGGGTCTCCTTTTCCTCCCCTGCCAGAATTTGTATCTGGACACTCCTACCTCACCCTGTCCACATCGTCGTTGTCGGGGAAGAACTGGGGGAGGGGCGGGGAGGGGAGGCTGAGGCCTTCTCCCCCACAGCTGCCTGTAGAGAGGAGCCCCTGAACAACTGAGAGGTGGGACAGAAACCCAGGAGATGGGGGCACCACTAGTTCCCAGGGGAAAAAGTGGCTGCCACCTGCTTGCCAGAGCTTTCCCACGTGGGGGAGAGGGTGAGGGACAGACACGGCTAACCCTTAAAACCCCAACCTTCAGATCCAAACCCCAACCTTGCTGACCATCTGAATCCATGAGGGAGTGTCTCTTTGGTAACAGGGTCCCTGCAACGGAAGCATTCTACACGGAACCCCAGTGTGGAAAGACCTGTGCAGCAAGCCACACCCCTTCCCCCACACACACCTTGGAATTGGCCCTCCCTAAACATTTCATCTGGAGTCTGCAGGCTGGCTCCCCATCCGGGAATACAGGATGGACGTGTCCACTGTGCAATGTGGGGCCAGGGTCTTCATCAGACAAAGTCAGTCGTGGAAATACCTCCCCGCAAGGATGAGAGTTTTCATCTTTCTATTTAAAGTTGGAGGCCCCCTTTCAAGCCTTCCTGAGCCTGAGGCTACGGAGGCTCCTGGGCCCTGCCCTGCTCACCCCATCCCTGCACTAGGCTGTAGCCCTGCCACTCCCACAAGTCCCACCAGGTCCTACCGGGCTCCTTCAGTCTGTGGGTTCCTGGGTTCAGAGCAGCCCCCCCACCTCCTTGTGGCCAGCTACCACCCAACCCCATCCAGCCCACCGCTGCCTGCTCTGCTGTCCCCTTTTCACACACCCGCCATGACCAACAGCAGCCACTTCCTGGGGTGGGCCTGCTACTCACGTGCTTTACCTGGATTCGCACCCCAAAACCTGGATTCTCACCCCAAAACCTTCTGGCTAGAGCTCATCCTGCCCCAGGGCCTGTGTGCTTCCTCTTCTCTCTTCCTGGAGGAAAGTCATCCCTACTCACTCCGCCCGGTCACAGTCCCCTTTTCAGTGGCACAGGGAGAAGCCCATGTGCTCCCAGCCCCAAGTACATGGGCTCCCTGAGGGCTAAATCCAACCCAAGGGGATGGCAGCCCACAGTCCCCACCCAGGAGCATGGACCTCGAGACTAGGAGGCCGTCAGAGGGAGCTGTATCCATTCGTGTCACGGGGACCCTTGCCTTTCTGGCTGACCAGCCCCCTCCCCACGAAATCCTCCTGCCTTAGTGCACCAGGGTGCGAACCCAGCCCCCTCAACATGGCCTAGCTTGAAGGGCATCACCTCCCCGTGCCAGGAACCCGCCTGCTACAAGGAGCTGGCGCTGGGTCCCGTCCCCGCTGCTGCACCAGAGAACCTCTCAGGAGCACTGCGTGTTGTCAGATCAGAGTTGGGACTCCACCTGGCCCACTGACCTGCTGTCAGCCCTTCTCTGTGAAATGGGCCAGGCAGGACACATCACACACTAGGCTGTCATCCCCAGCTCCAGCTCTGACCTCAGACAAGGGGAGGGTGCACAGAGACCTGACCCTTCCTGCCACCAGCTCGGTCACACCCATCACGCTGCCCACCAAAGAGCAAAGCCACAAGGGCTATAGCTTCTACTGTGGCCTGCCCTCTCCTTTCCCTTTCTTTCCCTAAAGGACTGTGACAATATTCCAGGTCCCTGCCCACCAGCCCCATCCATCCCCACATGGTCAGCGCCGTCTTGTTTCCTGCTCCTAGAAGTTGGGTGAGTCACCCACCCTGCCTTCTCTACTTGCCAAACAAATACAAAGACCCTCCTGGTCCCATCCCTGCTGGACCCCTCACTTCCCTCCCTCCCCAACACAGCCCACCCAGTCCTGGGGCCTTCTTGGCTGTGGCCCTAGGCTCTAGGTGGGACCAGGCTCCTGGGCAGGCTCAGAGGAGGAATTTGAATTTACCCGGCACTGCCCAGACCTTTCCCAAAACATGCTTTTTATAAAGAAATTGCTCACATCCTGACTTCAAGTCTCCATTCCCTCTGACATGGGTTTAATTTTTCTTAATTTGTCCATTCAATCTAACAGTGTCTCTTGGTTAGAACCAGCATGTTATGGCTCTCCCTGTCCCCCCTCTGCTTCCCCTCCTCTCTGGGTGCCCAGAGGACACTCCTATCCCCAAGTGATGAGTGGCAGGGTGCTCACACAGGCTCCCCCTCCTCTTGTCAAGAGGGCCAGCAGGCCCTGGTCAGGACCAGCCAGCCTCTTTCCTCACCAGCTCCACTGCAGGGTGGCCAGGGTGGTCAGGACACAGGATCTAGCCTCATGTCTCAGGTGAGGCACAGAGACCCCTCCCAAGAGCCAGTGTGTCCCCTCTGGTGATCTGCTGATGAACCCCCCCTCAGTTCTCCCAGCACTGTCACCCCACTCTCCAGCCCCCACCCTGTGCTGCAGGGACCCCCATCCCCACAGCAGGCAGGAGTTCTTAACTACCACCCCCACCCCCACCAGACAGGTTACCCTCCCAGCAGCCACAGGAAGCCTGCTTTTCTGTCTAAATTTGCCACACAGCCATTTCTACTCCCCTGCAGCAGCCCCCTCTTGCAAATGCATGGCTCTGAGGTCCCAAGCAGGCTGGGCATGGTCCCCCTTTCTGCTTCGCTCTCAGCCCATCCACTATGTTTCCAGTGCCTGACCCAACAAAGGCCGTGAACACAGAGCGCTGCGACCTAGGGTGCCTTCCCCTTCCTCTCTTCCTGAGGCGCCTCACCCCAGTGCCCCCAGCAGCTTTCCACCCTCCCTTCTAATGGGCTTGTCCTCACCAGCCCTGTCCTCCCACCCCCTTCTATAGCTCATCAAAACCCTAGACACTTCTCACTGAAAGGAAGCCTAGGGAAAGAAGCCACTTTTCTTTCTCAAACATAAAGCCAAGCATTCAGAACGCAGCCTCTCTAAGACTCGAGGGAGCCAGCCTGGAGCCTTGCGGCTGGGACTCGGCAGTCTGCTTTGTTCTGGGTGGTGCCCGCCCTTCCCCAGGAGTCAGGAGGCAGGATTCAGCCCGGAGCTCCAGACAACATGGTTTGTGAGGAGCCCAGCACATGAGCCTAAGAGATCCACAGTGGCACTGTCTCCAGGGAGAGGCCTGGAGAGGCCTAGCTATCTCCAGGGAGTGGCCCACTGTGTGACAAAGCCACACTCACAAGGGCTGTTCTAAGTGGCTCTGGCAAGAAGGGCTTCCAGGGGACTAAGGTGTCCAGAGGAACCGAGACCTGCCTGGATCACTCTCACGTTGTTGTTCCCGAGCATGCTGAGAGGTGCCCTCAGGAAGTGGCCTGGAGGTCCTGCTGGTTTTCAGCTGGCACTCCATGTGGAAAGTGATTTGTTCACTTCAAAGGATTTTGGGGACCCCTGGGTGGCTCAGTCTGTCTGACTCTTGGTTTCGGCTTAGGTCATGATGCCAAATTCGCGGGTTCGAGCCCCACATCAGGCTCTGTGCTGGCAGCACAGCTCCTCCCCTACTCATGCTACCTCTGTCTCAAAATAAAGAAAAAACAATCTTAAACTCCGGCATCGCAGGAGAGCCTGCCAGCTGTCCCTCGATATCTCTCTTCCCCTCCTTCCTTAGTAATAGAACCTCCACGTATCAGTGGGACCACAGCCAGCTGGGATCAAGACCATGCTCCCAGCCCCCTCACAATGACATGTGGCCACACTACTAAACTCTGGCCAATGGTATGCAAGAGATGATGCTTGCAGCTTTGGGACACAATCTTGAAAGAGAAGTAGTGGACATTTCTTCTTCCCTGACTCCTACCTAATGGTTAGAATGAGGATGTGATGGCTGGAGGTCAAGCAGCCACTTTGGCCCATGAAGTAGACGCCTCGTGTTGAGGATGGTCAAGCAACAGGATAGGTTCCTGATGATTATGGAACCACCCTACCAGCTTTGGGCTGCCTACCTCAAGATGTGTGAGAGAAAAATAAACATGTCCCTTGCTTAAGTTCTTAGCTGCCTGGGGTTTCTGTCACTCTCACCTGAACCTAATCTAACAACGGGCTACATGGCACAGCCACTACAGGTGGTATTTCTGCAAAGGCAACCCAGCTGGAGTCTGCAGCCCAAGTGGCAACACCTCCGTTCCAGACACTCCTGGGGATGCACTGCTTCAAGACTGCCCCCTGCTGTTCTTGACTCATACGCATGCGGAGGGCGGGGGCTCTTTCCTGTGTACACTTTTGTACCTTTTGAATTTTGAAGCATGAACAAATTACCTGTTCAAAACACAGCTGGCTGAAACTAAACCCAAAAGCAAAATGGAAGATAAGAGGTACATTCATGACAGTGATTTTCTCAGAGTTCAGGGAACACAGGGAGGGTGGGACTCAGCTTGGAGGAATCCAGGAACTTCAGCTTTTTAACAGTTTACGTGTTCATACAGATGGACCTCAAGCACAGTCATTGGGAAAGTTGGGGTGAGGACAGAGCCCTCGCTGCCTCCCTCTGCCAACAAACACCAACTCAGCACAGCCCGGCAAGCACCGCTGGGGCCACCCAGTCTCTGGCCCCGGCCCTCCTGACGCCCTGTGCCTGACCCCCCTGCCAGAGGGAGGACTGACGACACCCTCGCCAAGCCAGCACCATCTGACCGAGTGCCTGGGCGAGAAGCCAGACGGCCACCATCCTTTCCCTCAGTCCTTTCTACAGCTCCTTTAAGGGACCTGTTCCTTGGAAGGCCACGGTGTGAGCTGTACTTGGCCAGCTTCTCCTGCAGGGGCTTGGTCTCCCTTCAGGGCTGGGCAACCCCGGGGCCTCATTCAGACAGGATGGAGTGACAGGAGGGAACCGAGTCAGGCTCCTGCCACAGCCCGCCTCTGCTCCCTCCCTGGTGGATCAGGAAGGAAGGGGCTCTGCGTGTGTCCCCTCAGGCAGTTCTGCGCACCCCCCTTTTACCCTCACCCGTGGCCATCACTGGGTCCTGAGCTTCCCAGCCTAGTAACCAGTGTGGAAATGCGATCTCCAGCTCCTCCACTTAGCGGTTTCAAGGCAAACTCTTCATCAAGCATGTGTTTTCCCGCTGTAAAAGGAAGGCTGGATTCCATTTCAGAGGCAAGCAGCCAACAGCTGCTGGACTCCCCGGGGACACGGAGTCTGGAGCTGGAGAAGGAAGGGATGCAGGTCCCAGGGTCCCAGAGGCTGTGACTCCTACGTGCCCTCCTCCTGGGATCACGACCTGGGTATGCTGCTTGCGCTTGAATCCCTGACCCAGGGCTGCTTCTGGGGACACGAACCTGAAGAAGACCCTGACCCGGGGGCACCCACCAGACGCCCACCTCCTGTGTTGCTTCTCCCCCACCATGGGGCCCCCTGGAGGCTGTTGAGAGGAAAGCCAGCCCACCTCACATACTCGCTCTGGGAGCAGGCCTGCAAGGCGGCCAGAGGTGTGGAGATGCCAGCAGCGGGCACCTTGCGTGGCTCCCAGACTAGTGCAGAAGGAGCCTCTGGGGCCGCTGGGGCAGTAGTCGCATTACAAAAGGTCCTTCTCTACCCCCACTTATTCAGACCTCTTCTCAGGAAGGAAAGAAAGGGTAGAGGGGGAGGGGAAGGGAAAACCAAGCCTAGTTACGCCCGCTAACAAAGCTGCTCCCATTTTAGGCCAGCTCATCCAAAGCAGACACCCCTCATGAAAGGGCAAACCATAGCCATGGGCTTATGCTGTGCACATTACATGCTGTATCTGTTCCATGTGTTTCATGCTGTCTATGTCACTTGCTGTGCCTGTTTTGTGCCACATATGTCACATGCTATACATGTTAGACGCAATGTACGTTATGTGCTATAAGTGTGTACGTGTTTGTGTGGTGTGTATGCCGCATGCTATGTGCATGTTATATACTGTGTGTAGCATATAGCATTACTCTATTACATGTCACATGTGATACATGCCATATGCTATGTGTGTTACATGCTGCAATATTATTCACTGTGTTACATGCTATACATGTGCACATGCTATAAATTATTTGCTATGCACAGTTTATATTATATGTGTGTTATGTGTTACGTGTTATGTGTGTCACATGCAAGTCCTTGCAGACACTGGCTGGGTGAGTCCAGTCCCAGGAGAAGGTGGGGCTGGCTGCAGCGGACCGAGCCCTTTCGAGCTCTGAGCTCCCTCAACTCAGGGAGTATGCCCGCCAAGTGCTGCTAGAAGATCATAGGCCAGGCCCAGAGTCTTGAGCTGCGCAGAAAGCTGGGGCTGATGAGAGCACGGCCCACAGCAGTGGACCTTTGTTCTTTTAATGTCTCTGACCTGTGACTGTTCCATAATCTGCTCATCCATTCTCCTCTTGTTGGACACTGGGCCGTTTCAAACTCTTAGCTATTTATAAAAACAGTTGCTATTAAATTGTTTATGTTTTCGTTTCTCCTGTGTAAATAGCAAAAAGTGGAATTTCTGGGCCATTTAAAAGTACATCGTAACTTTATAACAAACTTGCACTTTTTGAAAGTGTTTGAACTCATTCACCGTCATAAGCAGAGGATGTCTATTTCCATTGCTACCCATCCCTGCCAACCTTCGTTCAATTTTAGTCATTCTACCAGTTAAATAACAGCATCTCAGATGGTTTTTAATTTGTATTACCTAGATAATTAATGATGTTAAGTATTTTTTCAGATGCCTATGAGCAATCGAGATATCTTCTTTTGCGAAATGTATCTCTTACTCATTTTTTAAAATTGGGTTGTTTGTCTTTTTCTTATTAATTTGTAAGAACTCTTTACCTCTTCCTTTCTTAAGTTTATTTATTTATTTTAAGAGTGGGGAAGGGGCAGAGAGAAAGGGACAGGGGAAGAGAGAATCCCAAGCAGGCTCAGCACTGACAGTGAGCCATGAGATCATGACTTGGGCCGAAATCAAAAGTCAGACACTTAACTGACTGAGCCACCCAGGCGCTCCTCTTTATACTTTCTTGATAGATATTCTTTGTCAGATGTATGTGTTCTGAATGTCTTCTCCCAGTCTTTAGCTTGGCTGTTTATTCTCTTGATGAATACTTTTGATGAAGAGAAGTTCTCAATTTTAATAAAATCTAAATTATTAATTTTTATTTATTTTTTGGTTACTATTTTGGGGTCTTTTCAGCCAAATAAATGTAAGCATAAATGTTATATAATACTTCCAGGAAGCTTCCTTAAAAGGGATAGGGTAGGTTCCTCACCTTTCTTTCTCCTATCCTGCTGCCTGGAGCTCATATGTGATGGTTGGTGCATTAGCACCCATCTTAGACAATGAGGTGATCCTGGGAAGGGAAGCCATGTGATAAAAGGAGCCTGAGACATCATGAGGACACCATACTAACCCTAAATATATATAAATATATGAAACATAAAGATCAATTCGCAAACTCACTATTCTTCTGTTTTCACTTTAGTTTCAAAACTTCTCTGCAGTTCTTTTTTTTTTAATTTTAATGTTTATTTATTTTTGAGAGAGACAGAGTGAGAGTGAGCAGGGGAGGGGCAGAGAGAGAGGGAGACATAGAATCCGAAGCAGGCTCCAGGCTCTGAGCTGACAGCACAGAGCCCGATGTGGGGCTTGAACTCATGAATTGTGAGATCTTGACTTGAGCTGAAGTCGGATGCTCAACCAACTGAGCCACTAAGATGCCCCTAAATCATCAGTTCTTAATTCTTATCGTCTATTTGAGTCACATAGTAAGCTTATAAAAGTAGGGATGCCTGTGATTCAGGTTGAGCCTGAGTGGGAGGCCCAGGCACCCAGGTTTTCAAATAGGATGTAGTCTCCTCTCTCTATGGACTGTCAAGGTTGAGAATTGGTGCTTGAAATCAGTGCTCTGTTCTTGGCTTGAAAGTGTGAGCATTATGATCCAGATGGTGAGCTTTGGCCCACAGCCCATTTTTGTCAATGCACCTTATTGGAACACGGCCACACACATTTTCTCACTATTATCTGTGGCTACTTTCTGGCTACAACAGTTCTCTCTCCCTCTGGCCCTAGAAGTCGCCATGAAGAAAGATACTCAAGCAGTGCCATAGATAGGCCCACTTAGAAAGCAACCAAAGCCTGTAGCTACGAGCCAGCCATGTGTGTGCACCGCTTTGGAATGTGGGTGCGCCAGCCCAGATGACTGTGGCCCCAGCTGACATCTGACACCAAGTGGAAAGTGCCCAGTGGAGCCCTTGTGAAGCGCCTGACCCCACAGACTGGATGAGTACAAAACATGGTTGCCACCATTAAACTTGCAACAGAACCACTTGCAATCCCATTCTGCCTTCCTCGTATGGTAAACACACCTTTAATTACATAAAAACATCTGTTTTCCTTTGATAATAAGCATATATATGCATACGAATACTTTCGTACATCTATCCATATGTCTTGGTTGGTTTGCTTCACAAAGTGGGATCCTGTTCCACACTTTGTGCATCTTGATTTTCTCACTCAGCTTCTACAAATCCCTCTGGAATCTTACACTCAGGCATTTGTGCAGTCTCTGTCGTGGCTTCCTAATGTTCCAGGTGCAGATGACTGTCATTTGCTCAGCCATCCCTGGCAGAGGGGCGGACACTGTGCTCTGCTCTGTGGCTGATGCTGATTTTATCCACAGCGCTTTATTTCTATCACGATGGCTGGGCCTGAACATAGATGGATTTTAATTTTAACACACGCTGTGCAACTGCTTTTGGGTAGCCTGACATTCAACCACTGGAAGACTGGGCTGCTTCTCGCTGTGGACACAGGGCCTACAAGAGCAGAGGGCTGTTGCCAGCTGCACAGGGCCGGCGTGTTCCTGTTCTGCATGTATCCAGCACAGCTCTATGCAAACCCTCTGACAAATCCATGTCCCGTGGTTTCTTCAAGCTTCTCAGACCCAGCTGAACTTCATCAGCTATCCAACACTGCTAGGTGTAGATAAAAATCACACCCAGAGACACCTTGGTGGCTCACCCGGTTAAGCGTCCGACTCTTTTTTTTTTCTTAATAGTTTTAAGTTTTTTATTTAGAGAGAGAGAGAGAGAGAGATTGAGCGAGGGAGGGGCAGAGAGAGAGGATCCCAAGCAGGCTCTGTGCTGTCAGCACAGAGCCCGATGAGGGTCTCGAACTCACAAACTATGAGATCATGCCCTGAGCTAAAACCAAGAATTAGACACTTAACCAACTGAGCCACCCAGGTGCCCCCATGCATCTGACTCTTGATTTCGGCTCAGGTCATGATCTCACAGTCATGAGTCCGAGCCCCATGTCAGGCTCTATGCTGAGCCTGGAGCCTGCTTGGAATTCTCTTTCTCTCTGCAGGCCCAGACCTCTGGGGTCTCCACCCCTGCTCTGGGCGCTTCTGGTGTCCTCTTGTGTAGAGAGAACTGCCAAACCACACACACCTGTGGCCACTAGTCCTGAGGCAGAAGCATCTAAACCAGAGGTTCTCAGCTGAGATCACAGAGCCCTTGGTATCTCCAAAACATTTAACAAGTGTGTATATGCTAATAACAGTAGCTGCTTGGAAGCCATATACATAAATTGAAAGAGAACTATTTTTATTACATTCTGAAATAACTGCCATTAGTTACTAACAGGATGTGCGAGCCTACTGGGTGCCGCACAACTTCTCAGACCTCACAATCCGATGGGACTCCACCTGCTCCCAGTGATTTCCACGTGATACTAGAGCCCCCCTTTGCCAGGGCAGGGTCCTCAAAAGGGCTGGAGTGTAATTTAGTATGGAGACGGTCACAACCTGGAGTGCACAGCCCCACTGTGTTTAGCAGATGGATCTGCATCCCCTTGGGCTGAGCAACCCCACGTCCAAATGCTCAGGAACTCCCCTCCCCTCGCTCCTCCACCTGGCCAGTCCTCAGAACCCAGAGGCCAAAAGAATCAAGAAAGATCTGCAAAGCAGCGGTGGGTCCTGGGCCAGGGCAGCAGCTACCGAGGCGGGAACCTGGGTCTGGGTGGTCACTAGCATACAGCACAGGTGCCTCCCACTCCCAGAACCCCTTGTGTGCATGGGGATGCCCCCGGATGCTCGAATGGCCATCACCTCACAGGAGACACCTCACAGGACACCATGAGGAGGCAGGAAAGGGACCCTGCTGGTGGGACGCAAACCGGCAGTTCCTGCTGCTTGTGGTCCCACCACTGCCAGGGACCAGACCCTGAAGGACTGTGGGGACAGCCGTCAGGCCCGTCCTGTGCCACTTGACACAGAAACCAAGACCAGACTCTGTCCAGCAATGAACCAGATGCTGTCCACACACCTGGGCTGGACTAGTGTCTATCCTGGGTCTCTGCAATCCCAGAGAGCCAGCCCTCCAGAGCTCGCCCCATTCTCGAACACAACAGGGGGCACAGTAGATGCTTTATATAAAGACATTTAAAAGAATAGACTACACAGAAAGAAGGGAAAAAAACAATATTCACAGTATTTATTTTTGACTTGAAAACATAGGCTATTTATCTTGTTTTCCTATGCTTTTCAGATTTTCTAAACCACTTAGAAGTATCACCAGAATAAAATTTTTAAAGCGACGTTTGACTCACACAGCCCTGAATTCCTCTCCATCTAAGTGGGCCAAAGTCTGACAAGGGAGATCTCAAAGTCACATGCCTTCAGGTGCCTGGCGAGATGAATAAATGAGAGCAGCGCTGAGCATAAGACAATAGGGAGTGGTGGGGACTGCAGAGAACCAGCTGCTCCCATCTCCAGCTGTTGCCACCATAATCTTAAATCATCATAAAAGCTCTGAAAGCTGTCCTGTTTTGAAGATAGAAACAGGAGAGGCAGAGCCCAAGATGACACAGCAAGAAGCAGCTGCCAGATGCTCCTGGGAGGACACAGGCTGTGCAGGAGCGCGGGACGCGGGCGCCACCTGCCGGCCGCGAAAGGTCAGCTCGTGGTGGCCGAGCCTGTCTACGCCACGCCTGCGACCGGGCCGGGAGCAGCGCCCCCGCGCGGGAGGCAGCGAGAGGGATGCCCGGGGCCTCATTTCACCCGCTCAACAAGGCTCATTTCACCCTCTCAAGAGCCTGGAACCGGCTTCCGGTCCTGTGTGTCCCTCTCTCTCTCTCTCTCAACAAGGCCAGCCTCACGGAGGCGTCGCCAAGAGGTGTGAGGCAGTGAAAAGGTGTGAAAATCTCCAAGTATCAATAGGGAAAGCATATCAGTGAGACTTAAACGGGCATACAGAGTAGATTCTTTAGGGCCTTGGGGTAAGGAAAGATTTTCTAAACAAGCAAAAGAGAGCATAAACCAAAAGAAAAAGATTGCTATTTAGAAAATGTCTCCATTAAAATTGAGAAGTTCTCGTCTTTAAAAGACACCATAAAAAAATGAAAACAACAGGGGCACCTGGGTAGCTCAGTCGGTTAAGAGGGGAAAACAATAGTTGCAATACATATACTTAAGAAATGATTCATACTCAGAATATATATATATACACGTATTTATATATATACATACATAAATGTATATAAATGTATATAAATTATATATATAAATGTATATATATGATGTGTATATATATGTATATGTATATATACATGTATATATGTATATACGTGTATATGTATATATGTGTATATACGTGTATATGTATATACATATGTGTATATACATATATATGTATATACATATATATATATATATATATATATATATTTTTTAAGTCTGAATCAACAAGGAAAAACGTTAACTCAATGGCGTAAAACCTAAAACTTGCTACTTCCTAAGAGGCCCAGTAAATGTGGGAGAAGATATCCAATTTCGTTTTCAAAGAAGCACAAATTAAAACAATGATATGCAATTTCCCACCACTAAATTAGCAAAAATTAAAACCTCAGTAAGTATAGAGTGTTAGGAAAGACTTACGGGGAAAAAAAGAATTTTCATACACAGTGGAAATGCAAAATGCAGCAATCACGGGACCTCTCTTGACATCTAATAAAGGTGGATATCTAACAGAGGTGCCTCACAGCCCAGGATTCCTCTCCTTCCAGTGTGTACCCAAGAGAAATGACCACAAGCGCACCAGGACCCGTGTAAAACAAGGTTTACAATAGCCAAAAGACCTGAAAACAACCCGAATGGTCATTCACTGGAAAGGCAGGGGGCGAGCCAGCTTGCATGTTCCCACGGTGGACTAGTTTACGGCAAGGAAACTAGCAAACAGGCTGCACCCACGTGCACGAACCTCAAAACTAAATGTCCACATACCTGACGCATGCACAGGATTTTTGTAAAGTTCATTTACATAAAGTTCAAAAAACAGGTAAAACTAAATAATGTTAAGACGGTGTTTCTCAACCTATTTTTCTTTATCACCTGCCAAAGGAGACTTTTTAGAGATTTTTTTTTTTCCTAAAATGTCAACCTCCCATGAAATTTTAATTCCGCAGATACGCTGTATGTCTGTTCCTATATTGTGGCTCTTTGGGGCACCATAAACCACTGTTGTCTAGGTATTTTTTTGCTTGTCCCCAACCAAGAGCCAATTTTCACCCCCACGAAACAATATTGCCCCCTGAAAATGCTTGGGTTAAACCATGTGAAATCATCTATATTCAATTTCATATGGTTCAACCTAATACATTGCATTACTTACATATCCAGTAGGGAAAACTGTAAAGAAAAGCAATGATTAATACTTTTAGAAGTATGACAACCTCAGGGTGCCTGGGTGTCTCAGTTGGTTAAGCGTCCAACTTTGGCTTGGGTCATGATCTCACAGATCATGGGTTTGAGCCCCATGTCGGGCTCTGCGCTGACAGCTCAGAGCCTGGAACCTGCTTCCGATCTTGTGTGTCCTTCTCTCTCTCTGCCCCTCCCCCACTTGTGCTCCGTCTCTCAAAAATAAATGTTAAAAAAATGTCTAAAAAAAGAGAGAAATATGATAACCTCTAGTAGAGCGAGGGGTCAGGATCAGGGAGGGGTACATGAGGAGGAGAGGAGTTGTTTCTAAGTTACCTGGAATGTTCTCCTTCACAACCTAGGAGAGATGTATTGTTTTATTATGAATCTTTAGACTGAACAGATATATTTTTTACACTCTCCTTTGTATAAGACATAGTTCAAAATTTAAAATTTCAGAAGGATGTAGCACAGAGGTGTTCTACAACACATTTTCTGTGTTGATCCATGTTTTTAGGCGTATCCAGGTGCAACAAGCATTTGTGACACACCCCACTACCTTCCAGTTGTGTAGTTGTGAGCAATTAATTACACAAAGCTCCTAAATTCCTGTGTCTCAGTTTCCCCACCTGACAAAATGGCAATAAAAATAGCATCTACCTAAGTCGGGGATCATGAAGATTAATGAATTGGCATCTGTAAGGTGCCTGGCACAATATGTGGCAACTGAGCTGCCACACAAGAGCCCTAGGAAGATGACTTCCTGGGAGGGGGTGGGGGTGGCAGACCTCACAACTCAGCAGAGACTCCCCAGCCCCCTTCTAACTGACAGTCACTATGCAGCTATATCAGAATCCATCTGAAGCTCCAGGCTCAGGATTATTCCACCAGTCCAAACTAAGAGGACCATCAGAAGTCAATTTGTGGACTTTGACCCCAGGAATACACCCATTTGTTCATTCTTTCATTCCTTTGACCATCTGGCATTTCCCTCATGACTGTCGCTGTTCTGGGCTGAATGAGAGGAGGAAGGATCTCTACAGTCCAAACCTCATTCTCAAGAGGCATGCTTGGCTCTCTGGCCCAGGCTCTTTGGTGCCTCCAGTCCCCACCAATATGACAAAAAATGTGCAAGACCCGTATACCATAAACCACAAAACATTGCTGAGATAAATTAAAGAAGACCTACACAAATGGAGAGATAAGCTGTGTTCATGGTTTGAAGACTCATTATCGTAAAGATGTCAGTTCTCCCCAGATTGATCAAAGATTAATGAAATCCTAATCAAAATCCCAGCAAGATTTTTTGTAGCAATTGACAAACTGATTCTAAAATTTATGTGGAAATTCAAAGGACCTAAAATAGCCAAAATGTCTCTGAAGAAGAACTAAAAGAACTTACACTACTTGATTTCAGAAAGCCACAGAAATTGACACAGTGTGATATGGGTGTGAAGACAGACACATAGCTAAATGCAACAAAATAGACCCGCAAATATACAGTCAGTTAATTATCAACAAAGACGCTAAGGCAATTCTATGGAGAAAAGATCATCATTTTCAACAAATAACCTTATACACAAAGGAGGAGGAGGAGGAGGAGAAGAAGAAGAAGAAGAAGAAGAAGAAGGCTGAGGAGGAGGGGAGGGAAGAGGAGGAGAATGGAGGGAAGGGGAGGGCAGAGGAGGGGAAGGACTCAATACCTCACACCATATACAAAAATTAACTTGGAATGGATCGTAGGTGTATGAGCTAAATGTGTAAAACTTGTAGAAGAAAACAGAAGAAAAATTTAGTGGTCATGTTGGTTTTAAAGAAATGTTCACAGGGGCACATGGGTGGTTCAGTCAATTGAGCATCTGATTTGGGCTCAGGTTATGATCTCACAGTCTGTGAGTTCGAGCCCCACATCAGGCTCTCTGTTGTCAGTGTAGAGCCTGCTTCAGATCCTCGGTCACCCTTTCTCTCTGTCCCTCTCCCCTCTCAAGACATTTTTTTTAAGGAGAGATGTTCACAAACTCTCTGATCTTCCTTTTGTCAAGATGTGGAGTTTAATCCCCCTCGCCCTGAATGTGGACAGACTTAATCACCTCTAGCAAACAGATATGGCAGAAGTGATAAAATGTCACTTCCAAGATTAGGCAATTAAAAGACTACAGTTTCCATCTTGGGTTCTCCCCCTCTCCATCATCCCTCTGTATCTGTCTCTCTCCCCATATTCATTCTGGGGAAAGCCACCTGCATGTCATGAGGTTGCTCTGTGGAGAGAGCAGCATGTCTGCTGTGAGGAGAGAGGTCCATATGGTGAGGAACGGAAGGCCTGCCTTCAATCACATGAGTGAGTTTAGAAATAGATATTTACTTCATCAAGCCTTAAGATGATTGCACCCTCATGAGAGACTGAGCCACAACTACCCAGCCAAGGTGTTCCCAAACTCCTGACCCTTGTGAAAATAACAAATGTTTATTGTTTTAAGCCACTAAGTTTGGGGGTTATTTATTATGCAGCAATACAGTAATCTTGGGTTTGCCAAAAATGCCTTAAATATGACACAGAGAGCATGTACTATAACAGGAAAAAAAATCCATAAATCTGATTTTATAAAAATCAAAAACTTCTACTCTGTCAATGAAACTTCATAGACACTATTTCTCCCAATTCCTTCCACCACGTACACCTAAAAACCTGGATGTAACACAGCTGACAATCACAAGAGGGGTGTTGCAGTCAGCTCAGAGGGCCACAGCGGAATACCACAGACTGGTAGCTTAAACAACAGACTTTTATTTCTCATAGTTCTGGAGGCTGGGAAGACCAACATCAAGGTGCCAGCAGATTCAGTGTCTGCTGAGAGCCCTCTTCCTGGTTGCAGAGAGCTGTCTTTCCTTCTTCTTCTTCTTCTTCTTCTTCTTCTTCTTCTTCTTTTTAAAATTTTTTTAATGTTTATTTTTGAAAGGGAGACAGCATGAGCAGAGGAGGGTCAGAGAGAGGGAGACACAAAATCTGAAGCAGGTTCTAGGCTCTGAGCTGTCAGCAAAGAGCCAGACTCAGGACTCGAACTCACAGACCACGAGATAATGACCTAAGCCGAGGTCGGCTGCTTAACCGAATTAGCCACCCAGGCGCCCCAACAGCTGCCTTCTTGATGCATTCTTACATGGTCTTTCCTCAGTGCATCCTTATGAGGAGAAGGAGAGTTGTTGTCTTCCCAGTTGTATAAGGGCACTTATCCCATCGGGGGGCTCCAGCTTCATGACCCCATCTTAATCACCTCCCAGATACCATCACACCTCCAAATACCATCACACCAGGAATTAGGACTTGAACATATGAATTTGGAGGAAGACACAAACAGTCCAAAACAAGGACTCTGAAAGATGGAAGGCAGGTTGGTGACTGAATGGTAGCAGAGAGCCCTGGCCAGTCCAGAGACAGTACTTTGCTGCCCTGTCGACAGGTCAGTCAGTGGAGAAGGAATAGAGAGACTTCTCCCTGCCCACTAACATCTGTGACCCTGGATGGAATGTTTTCCTCCCCTCCAGGTGTGGCACCAGCAGACTGAGTGGTGATTCTGGACTGAAATCCCTCACTCTGGGGTAGCAAATAGTTTATGGCAGCACAGCAACAGCAGATAACCTGGGGCATTTTCCTCCCCCGCTGCTGGCTGTGTTAACCAAGGGGGGTCTCACTTCCACCCATGATTCAGCAGTGGCTGAAGCCCTAGAGATTCCTCCTCTGTGGGTAGTGTCAGTGGAAAACATGGGAAGCTTGGACCTAGCAGTGGCAGGAAATGCCCCTCACTCTCCAAGCTAGAGAATGGTGGGAAGATTTTTGAGAGAACAGAACTGGGGAAAGGGATTCTCTAAACCTGTATAGGATATTTTGCGCAGACAGCTGGTTGACCCAGGTTTTTCAGAGCAGCCTTTGAATAGCATACATACAAAGTAGACCAGAATAGCATTGCAAGGACTCAGAAACGAAATTGTCATTGGAACCACAGCCCACAAAAGTAGGCCAAGACCATCACACTAACCTAAACAGAATGACTATTTGCTAAAATAGGTTATTTCAATATGATCCAGAGTCTCAGGACATAATACTCACAATGTCCAGATTACAGTAAAAAATCACTCATCAGGGGCACCTGGTGGCTCAGTTGGTTGAGCCTCTGACCCTTTACTTCAGTTCAGAGATCGTGGGATTGAGCCCAGCATCAGGCTCAACACTGAGCATAGAGCCTGCTTGAGATTCTCCCTCTCCCCCTCTCCCGCCTCTCCCCCTCTCCCCTGCTTGCTCTCTCTCTCTCTCTAAAATATAAAATAAAATAAAATAATTTTTTAATTTTTAAAATCACTCATCATACCAAGTACCAGGAAAATCACAACTAGAAGGGGAAAAGACAATCAACGAATGCTAACACTGAGATGTACTCAAATGTTGGAATTATCTGGCAAAGATTTTGAAGCAACCATCATAAGAATGCTTCAATAAGCAATCATGAATATTTTTGAAACACATAAAAATAAAAAATCTGAGTAAAGAAATAGAAAATATAAAAAGAACCATAGAGGAATTATAGAATTAAAAAATCAAATAATCAAAATTAAAAAATCATTGGATGGGCTCAATAATAGACTGGAGATAAGATATGAAAGAATACTGATCTGTCGATCAATAGAATTGATTCAGTCTGACCAACAAAGAGAGAATAGATGGGGGAAAAAATGAACAGAGAGCCTCAGAGACCTATGGGGTAATAACAAAAGTCTAACATTTGTGTCGTTAATGTTCCAAGAAGAGAAGAGAAAGTGTGGAACAAAAAAATATATATACATATATATTTGAAGACATAATGGTTGAATATTTCCAAAATTTGGTGAAAAGCGTAAACCTATTCATTCAAGAAGTGAATAAGTCCAAAAGAGCAAACCTAAATAAATCCACCCAAGACATATCATAATCAAACTTCTGAAAACTAAAGACAAAGAAAAAATCCTGACAGTGGCTAGAAAGAAATAATTCATTGTCTAAAGAAAAACACTTCAAATGACAGCAAATTTCTTATCTGAATCCAAGGAGACCAAAGGGAATGACACGACATTTTTCAAGTGCTGACAGAAAAGAATTGTCAATGCCAAACTACATGCAGATAATATATCCATTAGAAATGAAGGAGTCACTCTTAGGCAGAGAAATGCTTACAAGAATTTGTCACCAGTGGACCTACTTCTAAAAATGACTAAGGTCATTCTCCAAACAGAAAGGAAATGATAACAGAAAGAATTTTGAAACATCAAAAAGAAAAAAGAAAGAACAATGAAATGCATAAAAAATAAGGGTAAATATCCTTCTCCTCATAAGTTTTTCAAATTGTATTTGATGGTTGAAGTAAAAATTTTAACATGATCTGACGTGATGCTCGATATATAGAGAGGAAATACTTACAACAACTATATTTTAAAAGTGGAGAAATTAAAAGTACTTAAATGGAAGTAAGTTTTCTATACTTTCTCAGCATCAGTAAAATGCTGGTAAGAGTAGTCTAATCGGTTGTGTATGTATATTGTCAGACCTGGAGCAACCCCTAAAATAGAAGTATACACAGAGACGCACTCAAAAAAACTACAAAGAAATCATAACATAGGTCCCCCAGAATGTTCAAGTAACCCAGAGGCAAGCATGAAAAAAGGAACATAGATGAACAAGAAACAGAAGGAAAAAATAGAAAAATATAAGAAATATTGAAAATATTGGAAATATTGATGATCCCTAAATCTCTAATTTGGATATGTGCATAACAATCACCTCCTTTGAGCTTCTTTATTTGAACTAAGGTTTAAAAATCATATTCATATAAGTAAATCAAGACGGAATTCTAAAAAATGCTCAGGTAACCCACAGGAAGGCAAGAAAAGAAAAGCAAAGGAATAAAAAACGAAGGAAACGAACACAAAACAAATAATATTGTGAAAGGCCTAAGCCCTAACATAGCAACAATTACTTTAAATGTAAATGGTTTCAATATACCAATTAAAAGACAGATTGGCAAAGTGGATTCTAAAAAACACAACCCAACTACATGCTATCTATAAGATACTCATTTCAAACTTATCTATAGATAGGTTGAAAGTTAATGAATAGAAAAAGATACATCCTTCAAATATTATTTTTAAAAATAGCAGGAGTGGTTATATGTTAATATCACATAGAATAAATTTCAAAGAAAAAATTTTTCATGGCAAAGAAAAATATTACAAGATAAAAGAATCGCTCCACTGGAAAGACATCATAATCTTAAATATATGTGCACCAAACAACAGACCCTCAAAATACATGAAGCTAAAAGAAAAAGTAGACAAATCCACAGCCATAGCTGGGGACTTGAACACTCCAGTCTCTACAATGGATGGAACAATAAGACAGGCAATCAGTAAAGATATGGAAGAGCTGACCAACAGAATTTAATTGACATTTATAGGACATTCTAGCCAACAACAGAATATACATGATCTTCAAGTGTCCATGGAATATTCACCAAGATAGACCATTTCCTGGGTCATAGAGCAAACCTTAACAATTTTTAAAAATTGAAATCATATGGAGTATATTCCTGGCCATAATAGAGTTAAAGTAGAAATCAATAACAGGAAAATCTTCAAACACTTGGTAACTGAACTACACACTTGTATATAACTCATGAATCAAAGAGGAAGCATCAAACGAAATAACATATAAAACTGAATGAAAATGAAAACACAACTTATCAGCGCACCTGGATCAATCAGTCAAGCATACTATTTTTGATTTTGGCTCAGGTCATGATCTCACAATCGTGAGACAGAACCCCACTTTGGGCTCCACACTGACAGCATAGAGCCTGCTTAGAATTCTGTCTCTCCCTCTCTGCCCCTCCCTCTCCCTCTCTCTCTCTCTTTCTCTCAAAATAATTAAATAAACATAAAAAAAAAACACAACATATCTGAATTGGTGGGATATGTCTAAAGCAGTACTGAGAGGGAAATACATAGTGCTAAATGCTTATATTAGAAAAGAGAAAAGGTTCATATTAGTAATCTAAGTTCCCTCCTCAAGAAACTAGGAAGAGGGAAAAAACCCAAAGCAAGAAGATGGAAGGAAATAATAAAAATAAGAGCAGAAATCAATGAAACTGAAAATAGGAAAAAATAGAGGAAAAAAAGCAGCTTTTGAAAAGATCAATTAAATTGATAAATATTGAATAAAATTGATAAAAATAGAAAGAGAAAAGACACAAGTTACTAATATTAGGAATGAAAGGGGGGATATCAATATAGATGCTGCAGCCATTAAAAGTATAAAAAGGAAATATTATGAAAACTCTATCCACATAAATTCAACAACTTAGATGAAATGTGCCAATTCCTAGAGAGTCACAAACTATCAAAACATGCCCAGAATGAAATAGATAACCCGAATATATCCTATGTTTATTAAAGAAGTTGAATCTATAATCACTTCCAAAAAAGAAATCTCCATACCCTGATAGTTTCCCTGGAGACATTCATCATTCAACATTTAAAGAATTAGCACCAATTCCAGGCAATCTCTTCCAGAAAATAGAAGAGAAGGGAACATTTCCTAACTCATTTTATGAGGCCCTGAAACCAAAACCAAAGACCATATTTTTTTAAAAAAAGAAAACTATAGGCCAATATGTCTCATGAACTTAAATATAAAACTCCTAAACAAACTATTAGCAAACGTAGTTGAGAAATATTTTTTAAAAATTATGTGCCATGCTTAACTGGGATTTATTCAAGGGATACAAGGCTGGTTCAATATTTGAAAGCAAGCAATATAATACACTGTATCAGAAAGCTAAAAAAGAAAACACACATGATTATATCAATTGACGTAGAAAAAGAATTTTACAAAATTCACTATCCATTCATGACAAAAGCTCTCAGAAAACTAGAAATAAAGAGGAAATTCTTCAACTTGATAAAAAGCACCTACAAAAAGAGTCTTACAGCCAATATCATATTTAACAGTAAAAGATTGAATACTTTTCCCTTAAGATCAGGAACATGGTTCTCACAAGTCTTATGCAACATAGTACTAGAAATCCTAACCAGGACAACAAAGCAAAAAATGCAATAAAATTGTGCACATATGAGAGAGGAAGAAATAAAACTGTCCCCATTTGCAAACAACATGATTATATACATAGAAAATCTTAAGTCATCTTTTAAAAATAAAATTCCTAGAACAAGTGATTTTAGCAAGGTTGCAAGATACAAGATGAACAAACATAAATCAATTGTATTTCTATATCCTAGGAACAAAAAAGTGAAAACCAGAGTTCAAAACACAAAACCATTTACAATCCATTCAAAACGTTAAACATTTACCTACAAATGTTACAAAACATACATAAAACTTTATGCTGGAAATTACAAAACATTGATGACAGAAGTCAAAGAAGCTTTAAATAAATGGAGAGACATTCTATGTTCATGGATTGGAACATTCACATAGTAAAGATGCCAATCCTCCCCAAATTTATATACTTGATCTATCAAAATAGATTAATTCAATTCTGTCAAAATGCCAAAAAAATGTGTTTGTAGATATTTTGTAGATAAGATAGTTTTTAAATGTAAATGGATGGTTAAAAGAACTAAAATAGCTAAAACTATTTTGAAAAAGAAAAATAGAAAGGAACCACCTGAACTGATGTTAAAACTAACTGTATAACTACAGTAAATAACTGTGCTATTGAAAGGGGCATACACACACACACACACACAAAATAACTGTGCTATTGAAAGGGGCATACACACACACACACACACACACACACACACACACACACTACAAAACCACAGTGGAAGAACATAGACTGCTCCAGAAATATGGAACCCTAAGTAGATTCACACAAATTCACCCAAGTGATATTTTTACAAAGGCACATATTAGTTCAATGGAGAAAGTATATGCTTTTCAACACATGATGCCAGGGCAACTGGACATCCATTGGCAAAAACGTGAACATCGACCTAAGTCTCATGCCTTATTAAAAAATTAACTCTAAGTGGACATGGGTTTAAATATAAAATGTAAAACTATTTTAAAATATTAAGAAAAACATAGCAGAAAATTTTCAGGACCTAGAGCAAAGCAAAGTGTCCTGAGACATGACACTAAAAGCACAAAGAAAACTGAATAAATTGAACTTCATCAAAATTAACATTTTTGTTCCATGAAATAAGCTGAGAGGATGATATCCAAAACGAGCTATCACTACACTATTAGTTTAGAATAGCTAAAATTAAAAATAGTGATACTATCAAATGCCAGCGAGGAAGCAAAGAAATCATTTCTTGTACATTTCTGATGGGAATGTAAAATGGTACAGCCATTTTGTACAGTCTGGTACAGTCTGGAAAATAGTTTGATGGTTCTTTTTTTAATAAGCCTAAAAATGCACTTGCAAAACAACCTAGCAATTGCATTCTTGAAATTTATCCCCCATAAAATGAAAACTTATGTTTTACCCAAAAACCTATACACAAGTGGCCATCCAACTTTATTCATAATAGCCAAAACATGACAACAACCCAATGCCTTTCAGTGAGTGAATGGTTAAAAAGACAATCTCTGTGGGGCGGGGCGGGGGGGGGGGGCACCTTGGTGGCTTAGTCAGTTAAGCATCCGACTTCGGCTCTGGTCACGATCTCACAGTTCGTGAGTTTGAGCCCCACATCAAGCTCTCTGCTGTCAGCACAGATCCCACATCAGATCCACTATCACCCTTCTCTCTCTCTGCCCCTCCCCTGCCCACTCTCTCTGTCTCTCAAAATAAATAAATAAAAACTTAAAAAAAGAAGTCTCTGGTGCATCCACACAATGGGCTAGTACTCAGCAATAAAAAGTAACCATTAATACACACGACTTAGATGGATCTCAAGGGAATTCTGCTTAGTGGGAAAATGTCAATATCAAAAGGGTTCATGCCATATGATTTCATTTTCTGTATGACACCACACAACATTTTGGAAATAACCAAACCATAGCAACGAAGGACGGATTAATGGTCACTAAAGGACAGGGGCAGGAGTTTTGGAAATAAAAGCAACTCTACAGGGTAATACAAGGGGACTTTTTCATGGTGACGGAACTGTTCCGTATGTTGACGGTGGTGGTGGTTACAAAGCCATATAAGAGATCAAATTTCACAGAACTACACACACACACACACACAAATTAGGGCATATAAAAACCAATAAATATAGAATAAGGTCCATAGTCTAAATAACAGTACTATGTCATGTCAGTTTTCTTAGTTCAACACTACACTGCAATTACACAACATGGCACCATTAGTGGAAGGTGGGGGAAGGATCAATGAGAGTCGCTGTACTATTTTTGCAACTTCCTGTGAGTTATTTCAAAATTAAAAGATTTTTAAAAGCTAAAAAAGTTACAAAAATGAAAAGGCAAGCCACAAATGAGAATAAAATATCTGCAAGTCATGTATTTGAGAAAGGACTTGTATCTAATATTTATAAATAGCTCTTAGAACTTAGTAAGAAAAATACAAATAGCCCAATTTTTTAAAAATTGACTATTGCAAGTTTATGCAAACAGTGGAGCTGAAATTCTGAGGTTTTGGAAGTCCCCACCATTCACCCGAGTCAATCCAGACAGACAGTGATGCTCCTGGGGAGAAGGAAGGCAGAGACCTGAGAGCAGACGTCAGACAGAGTAGTGCATGGATCTCCTGGATTGCAGTGGGAGAAAATTCTCCCCTTCCTGGACTACATTTGGAAGAGGTTATATTGCCCCTCCAAGAACAAAAGACCTGGCTGATGCCTTTGAGCAGCCGTTCAACTGGGGACAGAGGTTCATGCAGAAGGCGGATAGCCTGGTCACAGCTCTTCACTGTGCTTCACCATATTCCCCAGGCAACTGGGGATGGCTGTGTAACTGCTTTTCTGGGACAGAACGACACCAGGCACAACACTGTGAGGCTCTCCTCTGGAGGAGGGGAGTGGGTCCAGGCTTTGCCAGTCCCTTTAAGATTTGGAGTTTTGAGGGGCGCCTGGGTGGCGCAGTCGGTTAAGCGTCCGACTTCAGCCAGGTCACGATCTCACGGTCCGTGAGTTCGAGCCCCGCGTCAGGCTCTGGGCTGATGGCTCAGAGCCTGGAGCCTGTTTCCCATTCTGTGTCTCCCTCTCTCTCTGCCCCTCCCCCGTTCATGCTCTGTCTCTCTCTGTCCCAAAAATAAATAAACGTTGAAAAAAAAAATTTAAAAAAAAAAATAAAATAAAAAAAATAAAAAAATAAAAATAAAAAAAAAGATTTGGAGTTTTGAATCCTGGCCATGTGCCAGAAATAAAACACAGGAGAGCTGTGGCACCAGGCGGGTCAATGGCCCAGCGCAGAAGTGTTGAGGGCAGGAATCTAATGGAAGCCTGGGACACAGGAGGGGAGATTGTCCACTCATCTGTGAGGGCTACCTGAACAGCGGCAGGCGTGGGCTTTCCTCCCTGGGGATGAGAGGGTGGGGTGATGCCATCTTCTGCCACCCACCAGCAAGCAACGCTGTGCTCCCAGGGGAGGCTGAAGCTGCTTATACCAAACCCTGCCCCTCTGTGCCCTGTAGCTGCATCTTTACTAGGGCAGGTCTGTGAGCCAGCACATTGGGCCTCTCCCCCAGAGGACACAAGGCACACAGGCCCCCCATATATACCAAGTCTACTGATCATAGAGTGCTCCAAAGCATTGACTTCAGTTCTGGTGGAAATAGAACCAGGCTTTCTCTCTCTCTCTCTCTCTCTCTCTCTCTCTCTCTCTCTCTCTCCCTCTCTAATCAGGCTTATAGTTCTTTGTTCTTTTATTTCTTTGTTTCCTTTTCTCATTTTTTGGATCAAGCTTCTATTTTTTTTTTTCTTTTTCTTCTTTCATTCTTTCTTTTTCTTTGGAATTAGGCTTATAGTTTTTTGTCTGGGTTTTTTGTTGTTGTTGTTGTTCCTTTTCCTTTTCTTTTCTTTTTTTTTTTTTTTTTGGACCATGCTTTTTTTTTTAAGTTTATTTATTTATTTTGAGAGACGGGGGGGGGGGGGGGGAGGGGCAGAGAGGAAGCGGGGGAAAGAGAATCTCAAGCAGGCTCCACACTGACAGCACAGAGCCCAACTTGGGGTCCAAACTAACAAACTGCAGGATCATGACCTGAGCCCAAACCAAGAGTTGGATGCTTAACTGTCTGAGCCAGCCAGGGGCCCCAGGCTTATTTTAACAAACAAATCAAAGCACACACTGCAGAGGAATGACAGGCGGGGGGGGGGGGGGGGGGGGGGGGAGTGTGGAGGTTACAAATACATGGAGATTAAAAGATATCCCACTAAAGAATGAATGGGTTAACTAGGGAATTAAAGTAGAAACTTAAAATACATGGCTTTATTTAATATCCAAAACCTTTGGGATGCAGCAAAGGCAATTATCCCAAAGGCATAAAAGCAAGTATATAACAATACAGGCCCTCATCTAGAAGCAAAAAAAGTCTCAAATACACAACCTAACCTAACACCTAAAGGAGCTGGAAAAAGAGCAGCAAATAAAGCCCAAAGCCAGCAGAAGGGAAGTAATAAAGATTATAGAAGAAACAAATGATACAGAAACCAAAAAAATAGTTGATCAAATCAACAAAACTAGGAGTGGGTTAGAGCCCACTCATTCATTTAACCTAAGATACCTCTTTAAGACCCTATCTCCAAATACAATCAAATCACATTGTGGGTTAGGGCTTAAACATGAATTTTGGGGGACACAAAACACAACATAACATAAAACCTAACAACATAATGTAACATAAAACATAATAATAACAGGCGCCTGGGTGGCGCAGTCGGTTAAGCGTCCGACTTCTGCCAGGTCACGATCTCGCGGTCCCTAAGTTCGAGCCCCGCGTCAGGCTCTGGGCTGATGGCTCGGAGCCTGGAGCCTGTTTCCGATTCTGTGTCTCCCTCTCTCTCTGCCCCTCCCCCGTTCATGCTCTGTCTCTCTCTGTCCCAAAAATAAATAAACGTTGAAAAAAAAACACATAATAATAACATAACATAAAGCTACTGTACTTAATGATGTATGAGGGAAAGTGGGCAAGCAGGAGATGTTATTACGGAAGAGTTAAATCCTCAATCACCCTGAGTATTAAGAAATAACACTATATAAGTATATTCTTGAGAACTGGAGAGGAATACTGGAAAAATATAACTTAAAGTGTTGAAATATATTTGCCTCTGGGTGGAGCAGAATGGGCCAGTACTGGTTCAGTAAAGTTACACAATACAAGTTCAGCCTGCTGATCTTTCATATACATTTTTAAGTACTATTTGATTTTTAAACTTTCATGATAGACAATGTGATGGACTTACCAATAATCACTCCTACTTTTCCCAGTCCTATCTGAAAAGGCACTTGGAGAATTGACCTCAGCTCAAGGGTTGGGCTTGACTGAGACCTATTGGATGGCTCCAGAACAGAAGAATCTTGCCCAGTGTTCTGGAAAGTTCTCTCCTGACATGAAAGAGAAATTTGTCACTGGGAAGCCACGTTCTCCACCATGTGGATAAGGAAACAGACAGCACCAAATATGTGGGTGACTATCTTAGTACCAAGCTGATGCTGTGACTGGCAGAGCAGAGAGATGAGAAGACCTGGGATTTTAATGTATCTTTGAACACCTAAATCACTCAGCTGGAAGACAGTCCTCACTCTGATTTCTGATGTGTGAACTAGTATGTTTTCTTATTAGATATGCCCACCCAAGGAGTATTTCCTCTTATATACACCATAAAGCATCCAAAGAGGTATAACTCCATTCATGTATAAAATTGCTAAAAGTAAAACTGTATTTTAAAAAGTAGTACATACAATTTGGCCTACTTTTGATATATATGTCTATGTGAATATATATGCAAATATATTAAAATGTTAACAGTAATCTCTGGTAGTAGAATTTTTTTTCTCTTTTTTCCCTGTATCCGTCAGGTTTTATATAATAACAAGTATTACTTATGTGATTGGATAATTTGATCACATTCTTCCCTTGCTTTGCTGATTATCAACCTTATTCTGTTTTGAGTTTTATTAAAAATATATTTCATAGTCTTTGGTAACCACATTGTAAATTTGAATTTATTTTACTCACAAAAAAATTTTTCTAATTCCCATTTAAAAGGAAGCCAGTATTACCCTGATACCAAAATCAAACAAAGACATTACAAGAGAAAAATCTGCAGACCAATATCTCTTATGAAATAGACAGAAAAAATATTCAACAAAATACTAGCAAACCAAATCCAGCAACGTATAAAAAGAATTATATCCATGACCACAGGGCACCTGGGTGGCTCAGTCAGTTAAGTACCCGACTTGGGCTCAGGTCATGATCTCACAGTCTGTGAGTTCAAGTCCTGTCTCGGGCTCTGTGTCAACAGCTCAGAGCCTGGAGCCTGCTTCAGATTCTGTGTCTCCCTCTCTCTGCCCCTCCTCTGTCTCATTCTCTCTCTCTTTCTCTCAAAAATAAATAAATGTTAAAAAAAAGAGAGAGAGAATTATACTCTCTAACCAAATGGGATTTATCACAGGAATTTAAGTTTGGTTTGACATCTAAACATTCATTACTAAAATATGCCATATCAATAAAAAACAAAAAACACATGATCATTTCAATAGACATAGAAAAAACATTTGACAAAATCCAACAAATTTCATGATAAAAGCTCAACAAACTAGAAAAATAAGGGAACTTATTCAGCTTGATAAAGGGCATCTATGAAAAACTAATAGCTAACATCATGCTTAATGTTGAAAGACAGAATGTTTTCCCCACTAAGATCAGGAACAAGGCAAGGATGTTCACAACCACCAATTCTATTCAAAATTGTACTGACAGTTCTAGCCAGGGAAATTAGGCAATAGAAATAAGGATATCCAGAATTGAAAGGAAGAAAGTAAAACTATATTTATGGATGATGTGATCTTATATCTAGAAAATCCTGAAGAAATCCACTAAAAGCTATTAAACTAGTTCAGTAAAGTTACATAATACAAACTCAATATACAAAATCAATTGTATTTGTAGAAATTTGCAATGAACTATCTGAAAATGAAGTTAAGAAAAAAATGTCATTTACAACAGCATAAGGAATAAATACTTATTTATTCCAGCAAAGGAATAAAATACTTCGTACATTTAACAAAATAAGTGCAAAACTTACATTCTGAAAATGGTACAACACTGTTAAAAGAAATTAAAAATCTAAATACATGGAAAGATATCCTTGTTCATGGGCTGGAAGAACTAATATTGTTAAAATAGTAATATCCCACAAATTAATCTACGGATTCAACACAATCCTTATAGGAATCCCAGCTGCCTTTTTTTGTCAGAGATTGACAAGCTATTCTAAAATTCGTATGAACTTTATGGGACTGAGAGTAGCAAAATAGTCTTCATAAAGAAGAACAAAGTAGGAGGACTCACATTTCTTTGTCAAAACTACCTATAAAGCAAAAATAATCAAAATAGTGTGGTACTGTCTTAAGACAGATGAATGGAATAGAATGGAGAATCCAGAAATAAACGCTGATGGGGCACCTGGATGGCTCAAGTCAGTTAAGTGTCTGACTCTTGATCTTGGCTCAGTTCATGATCTCACGGTTCATGGGATCAAGCCTCACATCAGGCTCTGTGCTGACAATGTGGAACCTGCTTGGGATTCTCTCCCTCTCTCTCTGCCCCTCCCCTCCTTGCATGCATGCTTTTGCTCTCTCAAAATAAATAAACTTTAAAAACAATGTTAAAAAAAAGAAATAATGTATATATTCAAATGAGCTTAAACAATGATGTTGAAACTTTTTTTATTTTAGAAAGAAAGAGAGCATGTGAGTGGAAGAGACAGGCAGACGGAGAGAGAGAGAGAGAGAAAGAGAGTGAGAGGGAGGGAGGGAGAGAATCTTTTTTACTTTTTATTTAAAAAAAAATTAATGTTTATTTTTGAAAGAGAGAGCGTGAGAGTAACAGAGCATGAGGGGCAGAGAGAGAGGGAGATCCAGAATCTGAGGCAGGTTCCAGGCTCTGAGCTGTCAGCACAGAGTCTGACATGGGACTCAAACCCACAAACCATGAGATCATGACCTGAGCCAAAGTTGGACATTGAACCGACCTAGCCACCAAGGCACCCTGAGAGACAGACAGAGAGAGAGACAGAGAGAGAGAGAGAATCTTAAGCAGGCTCCATGCTCAGCATGGAGCCCAATGTGGGGCTCAATCCCATGACCCTGGGACCCCAGGACCATGAGCTGAGCCGAAATCAAGAGTTGGATGCTCAACTGACTGAGCCACCTAGGTTCCCTAAAGTCAAGACTATTTAATGGGGGAAGGAATAATCTTCTCAACAAATGGTGCTGGGACAAATGAAAAGCCATGTGCAAAATAATTAAGTTAAACCCTTACCTTACACCATAATAAAAATTAACTCAAAATGGATAAAAGACCTAAATGTAAGTGCTAAAAACTATAAAACTCCCTAGAAGGAAAGTGTAGAAGTAAATCTTCATGTCCTTGAATTTGGCAATGGATTCTTAGATAAGACAAAATGCATGAGCAACAGAAAAAAAAATAGATAAATTTGACATAATTGAAATTAAAGTTTTTTTCTTCAAAAGACACTGTCAAAAGTGAAAGGACACCTGCAGAATGAGAGATAATATTTCCAAATCATATATCTGATGAGAGTCTTGTATCCAGAGTATATAAAGAACCCTGTTGATTCATAATTTAAAAAACCCAGAAATTTTTTAATAGGCAAAGGCATTTTTCCAAGGAATATATTCAAATGACCAATAAGCACATGAAAAGATGCTCAGCATCATTTGTCATTAGGGAAATACAAATCAAAACCACAATGAGATACCACTTCACACCCAACAGAATGGCTATTGCAAAAAAGGAAAACAAGCATTGATAAAGATGTGGGGAAATTGAAACACTTGTGCATTGCCAGTAGGCATGTAAAATGGTACAGCTGCTCTGGAAAATCATGTGCCAGTTCCTTAAAAAGTTATATAGAATGACCATACGATCCAGCAATTCCAGTTCTAGATGTTTACTCAAAAGAATTGAGAGCAGGGACTCAACTAGATAGCTGTACACCAATATTCATAGCATCATTATTCATAATAGCCCAAAGACAGAAGCAACCCAAAAGTCGATGACAGATGAATGGATAAAATGCTTTATAAAGAAATATTCTGCAAGCTTGAAAAGGAACTATATTCTGATACACACTATGCTGTGGACTGAATTCTGTCCCCACTACCAAAATTCATATTTTGAAGCCCTAATCCCCAATGTGATGTTATTTGGAGATACGGCCTTTGGGAGATAATTAGGTTTAGATGACATCATTAGGGTAGGGACCTCATGATGGGATTACTGTCTTTATAAGAAGAGAAAGGGACATGGGGACTCTCTGTCTCTCTGCCATCTGAGGACACAGCAAAGAGATGGCCATGATCAGCAGAACCTGACCATGCCAGCACTGTGATCTCAGGCTTTCAGACTTCACAACTGTAAGAAATTAATTTCTGTTGTTTAAACAGTCTGTGGTATTTAGTTACGGAAGCTTGAGATAACTAAGACATACTACAGCATAGATCAATATTGAGGACATTATGTTAAATGAAATAAGGCATACACAAAAGGATATTGTGTAATTCCCCTTATAAGAGGTACCTAAAAGGATCAAATTCATAAAGACAGAAAGTGGAATAGAGGTGATGAGGGGCTAGGGCAGGAGACAGTGGGGAGTTGTTTAATGGGTACAGTTTTGGTATAGGATGATGAAAAGTTTTGGAGATGGATAATGGTATTGGATGCACAACGTTGTGAATGTACTTAATGCCACTAAATTTTACATGTAAAAATGGTTAAAATAGTAAATGTTATGGTATGTGTATTTTACCACAATAAAAAATGTAACAAAATTACATGGAACAATAATTGACAGAACTGAAAATAGACACAGATTAGTACATAATTATGGTTGGAATTTTTTTAATGTTTATTTACTTTGAGAGAGAGAGCAAATGGGGGAGGGACAGAGAGAGAGGAAGAGCCCCACCTGGGACTCTATCCCACGAACCGTGAGATCATGAGCTGAGCCAAAATCAAGAGTTGGAATGCTTACCCGACTGGACGACCCAGGACCCCCTCCTGGTTGGAGATGTTTAAATTGGGTTTTGATTTGCATTTTCCTCATGGTTAATTAGGACATTTGAGGATATTTTGTTGTGCTTATTGACAATTTGTGTCTCTTCTTTGGAGAAGTGTCTATTCCAGCATTTTACCCATTTTGTAATTAAGTGGGTTTTTGTTTGCTTTTTTTTTCCTGTTGAATTGTAAGAGTTTCTTTATTCTGGATACTAACCACTTATCAGATATATAATCTACAAATATTATTTCTGTTCTGTGGCTTGTCTTTTCACTCTCTTGATAGTGTCCCTTGATGGACAAACTCTTAAAGTTTTGATGAAGTCCAATTTTTTCTTTTGTTATCTGTGCTTTTGGTGTCATGATTAAGAAACTATCACTAACTTGGGGGGCCCCTGGGGGGCTCAGTCGGTTGAGCGTCCAGCTTCAGCTCAGGTCATGATCTCAGTTCATGAGTTCGAGCCCCACATTGGACTCACTGCTGTCACCACAGAGCCTGCTCAGGATCCTCTGTCCCCCTCTCTCTCTCCCCCTCCCCCACTCATTCTCTCTCTCTCTCTCTCTCTCTCTCTCTCTCTCTCAAAAACAAACAACCAATGATCTATCACTAACTTGGTAGGATTCAACTCCATTCTTTCGCATGTGGCTATACATTTGTCTCAGCACCATTTTTTAAAAACACTGCCTTTACTCCTTTACGTTGTCTTGACACTCTTGTCAAAAATCAATCATAAATGTAAGGGTTTATTTCTAGCATCTCTATTCTATTCCATCAGTCTATATCTCTATTCTTATGATGGTGTCACTGTTTTGACTGTGGTAGCTTTGCAGTAAGCAAAGTGTGAGTCCTCCTACTTTGTTCTTCTTTATCAAGGTTGCTTTGGTTATACAGAGTCCCTTGAAATTCTATATGAATTTTAGGGTGAGTTTTTCTATTTTTGTAGAAAATCCCAGTGGGGATTTTGATAAGGATTTGCTTTAAATCTACAGATAAATTTGGGAAGTACTGTCATTTTAACAATATTAAGTCTTCCAGTCCTCTAATGTGACATGTCATTCCATTTGTTTAGGTCTTCTTTAATTTCCATCAGCAATGAATTTCAGTTTTCAGTGTACAGTATTTCTCCCCCTTGGTAAGTTTATTCCTAAGAATTTTATTATTTTGATGCTATGTAAATGTAAAGGTTTTCTTAATTTCCTTTTTGGGTTGTTCATTCCTGGTGTATAGAGATACAACTGATTTTTGTCTGTCAATTTTGTATCCTACAACATCACTAAATTCAACCTTCTTTGTGGGTTCCTTAGAAGTTTTCTACATATTGTGTTGTCTGCAAACAGACGTAACTACCTCTTCTTTTCCAGTTTGGTAACCATTTTTTTTTTCTTTCCTATTGGTACTGGCAGCACTATAATGAATAGTGACAAAGTGGGCATTCTCATATTGTTCTTGATCTTAGGAGAAAAGCTTTCAGACTTTCACCAGTGAGTGTGATATTAGCTGCTGGGATTTTTTTTTTAATTTTTTTTAACGTTTTTATTTTTATTTTTGAGACAGAGAGAGACAGAGCATGAACGGGGGAGGGTCAGAGAGAGGGAGACACAGAATCTGAAACAGGCTCCAGGCTCCGAGCTGTCAGCACAGAGCCTGACGCGGGGCTCGAACTCACGGACCGCGAGATCATGACCTGAGCCGAAGTCGGCCGCTTAACCGACTGAGCCACCCAGGCGCCCCAGCTGCTGGTTTTTCATATGCGGTCTTTATCCCATAATGAACATTTCCATCTACTCCTAGTTTATTGAGTGTTTTGTCATGAAAGGGAAGTGGATTTTATCAGATGACTTTTTTTTTTTGCACAAGTTGAGATCATGTGGTGTTTTTCCTTGCTTCTTTCTATCAACGTGGTATATTACAGTGAATAATTTTCATACATTGAACCACACTTGCCCTGGGGATAAATCCCACTTGCTCATGGAGTATAGTCCTTATCTACTGGCATTCCATTTGGTTATCTTTTATGGGGGCATTTGCATCTATTCATAAGGGATATTGGACTTTGGTTTTCTTGGGGTGTCTTTGTCTCATTTTGCTGTCAGCGCAATGCTAGCCTCATAGAATGAGTTAGGAAGGGTTCCCTCTCTACTTCATTTTTTGGGCAAGAGTTTGAGAAGGATTGGTTTTAATTCATCTTAAATATTTGGTAGAACTCACCAGTAAGCCACTGGTTCCTAGGCTTTTCTTTGTTGGGAGGTTGTTGGTCACTGATTAAATCTATTTACTTGTTATATGTCTAGTCTAAATTCTGTTTTTTCTTGAATCAGTTTTGGTAATTTGTGTGTTTATAAACATTTTTCCTTTTAATCTTGGTTATTCAACTGCTGGCTTATAATTGTTCATAGTATTTTCTTATAATCCACTTTATTTCTGTTATTTAAGTAATAATGTCCCCACTTCATTTCTGATTTTAATTAAGTCTTCTTTCTCCCTCTTACCCTTCACCCCTCTCTCTCCCTGAACCTAAGGGTTTGTCAATACTTTCAAAGAACAAACTTTTGGCATCATTGATTTTCTCTGTTGTTTTTCTACTCTCTCTTTTCTAAAGTTTGTTTATTTTTGAGAGCGAGTAGGGGAGGGTTAGAGAGCGGGGAGGACAGAGGATCTGAAGTGGGCTCTGCATTGACAGCAGAGATCCCAATGTAGGGGTGGGACTCATGAACCATGAGATCAAGACCTGAGCTGAAATTGGAAACTTAACTGCTTGAGCCACCCAGGTACCCCTGGTTTTCTACTCTTTAACCCATGTATATCTGCTCTAATCTTTATTGTTTCCTTCCTTCTGCTTTAGTTGGCTCTTCTTTTTTCTAGTTCCTTAAGGTTTACAGTTAGGATATTAACTTGAGATTCTCTTCCTTTCTAATGCAGGCATTTACTGTTAAAAATTTCCCTCTTAGCACTTCTTCCCACAAATTTTGGAATATTATATTTTTAAAAATTCCCCTTGTGACTTTTTTTTTACCCATTCGTTAAAAGTCTGTTAATTTTTGTGGATTTTATTACTCTGAAATTTCCAGTTTCTTTCAATTATTGATATCTAGTTTTATTCCATTGCCATCAGAAGATACTTTATATGATTTCAGTCTTTTAAAACTCATGAAGAATGTTTTTGTGTGTCTTGGACGATGTTCCATGTGCACTTGAGAAGATTACGTGCTGTACTGTTGTGGGAGTGTTCTGTTTATGTCTGTTAGGTCCACTTGTTTTAGGTTGTTGTTAAAGTCCTCTTTATGTCATTAATCTTGTCTGACCTATCCATTTTTGAAAATGGGCACTGAAGTGTCCGCCTGTTACTGTAAAACTGTATTTCTCCCTTTAATTCTTTCCAACTTTGCATCATATATTTTGGGGCCCTTTTCTTATGTGTGGTCAAGTTTGTCATTGTTATATCTTCTTGCTGGATTAAATACTTTATCAATATATAATGTCCTTCTTTTCAAGTTTATTTAGTTTGAGAGAGAGAGAGAGCAGGGGAGGGGAAGAGAGAAAGGGAGAGAATCCCAAGCAGGCTCCACATTGTCAGTGCAGAGCCCAATGCAGGGCTTGATCCCATGAACCATGGTGATCATGACCTGAGTCGAGATCAAGGGTCAGATATTCAACACTCTGAGCCACCCAGGAGCTCCTATAATGTCCTTCTTCATCTCTTGTAAATTTTTTTTAATTAAAGCCTATTTTGTCAGATAATATAAGTCTCTCTAGCTCTCTTTTGGTTACTATTTGCATGAGATATCTTTTTTTTTATCGTTTTACTTTCAACTTTTTTGTGTCTTTGTATTTTAAGTCTCTTGTTGACAACATGTAGATAGTTGATGAGTTTTTTCCCCCAATCTGCGAGTCTCTGTCTATTAATAAGGGAGCTTAACCCATTGCATTTGGAGTAAATACAGATAAGACATGATCTACTTCGGCCATTTAGCTTTTTGTTTTCCGTATGCCACACGTTTTGTTCCTCAATTAATCTGTTATTCATTTTTTTTATGTTTACTTAAAATTTTGCAGTGTATGTTCTATTTTCTTCTTTACTTTTCTATATATTTAAAAATTATTTCCTAGTGGTTATGTCAGGAATTACAATTAACATCTTAAACTTATTTATAACAACTTAGTTTGAATAGCAACTTGGTTTCAATAGTATATATTCTGCTCCTATATACTTCTCTCCTTCTCCTATTATTTTGCCAATTACATCCTTATACATTTTGTGCTCATTAATATACATTTTCAAGTACTGTTTTATGCATTTGCCTTTTAAATCATATAGGAAAACAGATGAGGGGTGCCTGGGTGGCTCAGTCAGTTGAGCACCTAACTTCGACTCAGGTCATGATCTCTCGGTTCATGAGTTCAAGCCCTGCATCAGGCTAACTGCTCTCAGAGCAGAGCCCGCTTCCGATCCTCTGTTCCTCTCTCCTTCTGCCTCTCCCCCACTCATGCTCTCTCTAAAATAAATAAAACATTTTTTAAAAAAGAAAATTTTTTTAAAAAAAGAAAAAAGATGAGTTATAAACTAAAAGTAAATGAGGTTTTTATATTTGTCTATGTAGTTACATTTACCAGTGTTCTTATGGCTTTGAGTTACTGTCTGAGTTTCAGCCAGAAATATTCCCTAATGGCATTTCTTGTAAGGCAGGTCTACTGTTAATGACATCTTACAGCTTTTGTTTATCTAGAAGTATCTTAATTTCTTCAAAGATAGTTTTGCCAGATATAGAATTCTTGGTTGAGAGGGGTTTTGTTTTTGTTTTTAAAGGACATAAATGTCACCCCACTGCTTTCTGGTTTCCATGGTTTCTGGTGAGAATTTGGTTATTAGTCTGATCTTGTACTTGATGAGCTGCTTCTCTCTTGCTGCTTTCAAAATTCTGTCTTTGGTTTCAACAATTTGACTTATGTCTTGGTGTGGATCTCTGAACGTATCCTGCTTTGAGTTCATTAAGCTTCTTGGATGTGTAGATTCATGTCCTTCAACAGATTGTGGCAATCTCTTCCTCAGATACTTTTTCTGCACTTTCTTCTCCTCCTAGGATTCCTACAATGCATATGTTGGTACACTTGATAGTGTCCCATTAATCCCTCAGATTCTTCATTTTTCTTTCTGCGCCCCCCCCCCCCCACCAAACTGGATAATTTCAACTGTCCTAGTCTTTAATTCTCTGGTCTTTTTTTTTCTGCCTGCTCATATACACATCTGCCTTTGAATACCCTCAGTGAACATTTTATGTCACTTAGTGTACTTGTCAGCTGCACAATTTGGTTACTTGTTTATCATTTCTATTTTTTTTTAATATATTTTCATTTTGTTCTTTTGTCATTTTCCTGATTTCCATTAGTTTTCTGTCCATGGATTCCTTTAGCTCATCGAGCATATTAAATCAGTTGATTCAATGTCTTTAATAATTCCAATGTCTGGGCTTTTTCAAGGATAGTTCTGTCAAATCGTTTTTTTCCTGTGGGTGAGCCATATTTTTCTGTTTCTTTATGTTTTTCACTTGTTTTTTTTTTTTTTTTTTTTTTTTTTAAGAAATGGACATTCTGGGATTTTATAATATGCTAAATCTGGAAATCTAATTTTCCCAATCCTCAGGGGTTGATATTTGTTTATTGAGGGCAAAGCCATATGATTGTGACTTTCCCAAACTATTTTTGCAAAGTATGTATTCCTTTTGTGTGGTTCCTGAAGTTTCTATCCCATTGTCTCTGTAGTCAAGCAGTGACCTGAGAACAATTTCTTTAAATGTCTGTCTCCAACAAGGAAAAGAAGAGGGTCCTGTCTCTGTAAATCTTCTGAAGGATGACACCAGTGTAAGCCACTGCTACTGAGGGCCCAAACCAAGGCAAGTATCTGTGCCAGTTCCTCACATATCACTAGACCAGCTCAAATGTATGGATCCAAATATTTTGAGAACAAGGTCATCTCTGTCCACACTAGCACCATCCATCTACTCCAAGAACACAGGCTGCTGTCCCCATGGCCAAAGTGGTGCCAAAAAAATAGGAAGTGGTAGTTAGTTCATGCATGCCATTCACACAAGATCAGAAGCTTCTTCATGAAGCACTATGCTGGTTGTTGTAAGTGTCCAAACATGTTCCAGAGTTCCAAAATAGTTTATTGCAATAGCTTTTCCCAGTTTAATAGTGATTGACCCCATATGCATTGTAAATTAATGTCATTAGGTACATATATATTTAGGATTGTTAATGTCTTCTTGATTGACTTTTATCATTATAGAATGTCCTTTTTGTAATCCTCTGGTAATGTCTTGAATTTCACTTTGCCTGACATTAACATAGCCACACCAGTTTTCTTATGTTTGTGTGGTATATTTCTTAATTTCAACCTATTTCTATTAACTGTTAATTCTTGTAAATTATTTTTTAAAACACAATCTAAAAATCTCTGCCTTTTACTTAGAATATTTAAAACTATTAATATATGATGCAAATCTTGATTTTTTTCAGTTTAAAGTCTGCTGTTTAGCTGTTAGTTTAGTATTTATCTCCTCTGTACTTGTTCCTTTGTTCCTCCTTTCTTGCCTCTATTGGGTTGATTATTATAGGCTTTTTTTTTATTATTTAAAAAATTTAAGTACTGAATTTTATCTCCCATTTGGTTGGGGAGGGCTATAACTTCATATTTGGTTTTTAATGGTTACTCTAGGGAAAACAATATGCTTCCTCAGCTTATCAGTTTATCTTGCATTACTATCACACCAATTCACATATAACTTAAGAATCTTATAACTCCCATCTTTTGTGCAATTGTCATATATTTTACTTCTATCTATATAACTATTATACCTATGACATATAGGTATCAATTTTGGTTTAAGCAATCAATAATATCTTAAAGAAAAAAATAGTATATTTACCTGCATATTTACTATTTCCAGTACTCTCCATTCTTTCCTGTTGATCTGAATTTCTATCTGGCATCATTTCCCTTTTAGCCTGAGGGATCTTTACCATTTTTTATAGTCCAGATCTACTGGGAATGAATTCTATTTGCATTCAATTATTCTGAAATGTTTTATTTCATTTTCATTCTCAGAGAACATTTCCCCCACACATAGAATGCTAAAACAGCTTTGCCTTCTTTCAGCACTTTAAAAATGTTATTCCGCTGTCATCTGTTTTTTTCCTGCTGAAAAGTCAACTGTCATTCCTATTGCTGTTCTTGTGTATCATGTGTCTTTTTTATTTTTCCTGGCTACTTTGAAAAGATTTTATCTCTGGTATTCAGCATTTGACTAAGATGTGCCTAAGGTGTGGCCTGTATACTTATCCTGCTTTTGGGTGGTGGGGTGACATATGGTTAGAAACCTGAAGAGTGTCAGAGTTCTGTGATGCTCACAGTTCACACCATGCAGGATCACTCAGGGGAAACACTAGAGTTGGTCTTGAAGAAAAAGGCAAGATAGGAACTGTGGGAAAGAATTTTTATAATGGTTTCCCCAGGAATGAATGGGCAAGGAAGGGTAAAAAAGATTAGGACTAGCTAATTTGAACAATTCCAGTGGGCTCTGGGGCTTGGGAGCTGCCGCTGGCTGTCTGGTATATGGTTTTGGGTGATTAGGGTGGGTGTACAGTGGCCCAGAATGTGCATATCCAACCAGTAAAGTGGTTGATGGTATGAACTTAATTGGATGCTCAAGATAATTCACTGGTCTCTAGCCAAGGCCTCAAAACTGGTTTTAGAATTTTTTTAAAAACTATTACAGAGGGTCACTGAGGTTTTTGGATATTGATATTTTAACCACATTTTGAAAATTTTTAGCTAATATTTCTCCGAAACATTTTGCTTGTTTCTTTTCCTCCAAATATTTTCTTTTTCCTCTAGTGTTCCACTTAGCATATTTTATATTTTCACTATTGCCTCACAAGTTGTTACATCTCTGTTCATTTATGTTTTTTTTTCCCTCTTTGCTATTCAACTTGGATAATATCTATTAGCCTGTCTTCACATTCACTGATCCTTTCTTTTGCAGTGTTTAATATTGTAAGCCCATCCATGAGACTTTTAAAAATTGTATGTCTCTTGTAAAATTCTCCACATCTTCATCTTTGTGTCTGTCCTTTTCTATAGATCCTTTAAGGTATTTATAATTATTTTAAAATTCTTATTCAGTAATTTCAACATCTTGCTTATTGGGGGATTTGATTTTTTCTTGGTTGTGCGTCATACATTTCTTCTGATGGCTCCTGATTTGTAATTGTATACTGGACATTCTGGGTGATACAGTGTGGAGACTTTGAATTGTTGAGTTTTGTTTAGTAGGCAGTCAAGTTACTAGCAGATTGCCTTGATTTTTTTGAAGGCTCAATTTTAGGCTTTAGTAGAGTGGGTCTGTTTTAGTTTTGCCCTTAGTCCTAGGGCCTCAACCAGTGTTCTCAGATGTGGTTCTCATTCTAAAGCATGGCTTTCCAGGTTTTCAATGAAAGCCCCCAAAATTCACTATGTCTCTCTAACCTGGTGGGTCATAAATTCCAAACTTTCCCTCCCCAGCACCAGACATCTGCTGAAATCTCTACTGACCTTCTCCAGACTTCCAGTTGCTTTCTGTTGGGCTCTCTGGAATCCTACCCAACTCATGCATAATTTAGGAGGAGTCAACCAAGAATTGGAGGGGAGTATGACAGGTGAACTCAAGGCTCTGTGTTTTCCTCTTTCTGGGATTTCCCTTTCAATTTCCAAGCTGCTCCAACAACCCTGAATTCTGAGTTGGCTCCTCAACCTTGTGAGATTGCCACTTTTTGTTGTATTCCCTGTGGGGCTATGTGAGGAACCGTCACTTAAATGTGATCTTGTCCAGTGTGTTACTCTTCTTTCAGTGGATGAGTCCCCTCCAGTTTTGCTTGTCTCTGGTCACTTTCCTCACTTTACAGTGCATTTCAAAATTTACAGTGCATTTCAAAAATGTATATAAAATGTATATAATTATCGGTAGGAGAGTTAGTCTGATACAAGACACTCTGGCCATTACAGGAAGCCAGATGTTTAAATGTTGTTTAAAATAAAATTCAACCTCCTTGGGGCCCCTGGGTGGCTCAGTCGGTTGAGCATCGCATTTGATTTCAGCTCCGGTCATGATCTCACGGTTCATGAGCTCAAGCCCCAGTGCAGAGCCTGCCTTGGATTCTCTCTCTGCCTCTCCCCAGCTCACACACACTCTAGCTCCCTCTCTCAAAACTAAATAAACTTTAAAAAAATCCAATTTTCTTTTTATTTATCTTGATGATGGTTAAGTCTGTTCACCTTGAAAACCTACCAAGATGTATGTTTGTGTACTTGGGCCTAGATGTGCTATTTACCAGTAAAGTTTATTACAAGAAAAAGCCAACTTCCTGTCAGTACCCAGTTAAAAACCACTCGGGCTTTCTTGTGGCCCTGGGATCAAACTCAGATCCCTGCCTCAGAATTTCTCTCCTGGCTATGGACTCTAGGTTCACTTGCAGCTCCCTAAATGAGACAAACTAGCTCCTGCTCCTCCCTCTATCCCCGCCTCCCACACCCTACCTGGATAATTCCGCAGACGTCATTTTAAGCATCATCTCCTTGTAGAAGCTTTTCCTGACTACCAAAGAAATCCCTCCTGTCTTCCACCTGAGGGGCCCTCTGCTGCCTTCTCACAGCCACCAAGTCCCCCTCCCTGACCTCCACCTCAGCAGGAGCACTCCATACACTGGCTGGCAGTGTCCAATGAGCATCTGAATGTCAGGAACCATATCTTCAAGTCTGGCCCCAGAATAGTTTAGAGAATCTGCAAAATGTTCAAACTCTGCCACCCTGCCCATTATGGTGAGCTCCCCTGGGGCAGCTTGCCTACAAGATCCTGCCTGTGGCAGTTCTCCAAGGCTGGCAACCTTCAAGAGGCATGGGTGCTATTGTGAGACTTGGTGGAACTGGACCCAGCTCCATCACCAGACCAAATGTGCAGGTAAAGCTCTCCTTCCTGCAGGCTTGCTTCTTCTGTCAGATGAAAGGGTGGGATTTTGAGCTCTAATGATATGTCCTTCATAAAAGAACATAAAAAGCCGAATGACCTAAACATAAAAGCCGAATGACCAACCAGACAGTTTTAAAGAAGACAAGTAAAAGTTTATTGTGTTGAGCAGACCTTATTTTCATTACAGTACCAGGAAATTCATTCTCCACTCACTTCGGGTGCAGAGGGCTCTGCAGACACCTAGGGCCCCGGTACTTGTTCCCAAGCAAGGGGCAGCACCTGCACCTATGTTGCATTTAACGAGCAGGATTACAGTAAAACAGAATAGTTATAAAGAAGGTTTTCTAAATACATACTTTCCTTTAAAAATTCTAGTATTTTTCATTTTTTCTGTTTACCTCATTATCATCAAGGATAACTGGTTGGAAAACATAGTGTTGATAATCTTTTTCCCAAATCATTTGCCTTGAATTTTGCTACTTTTACTCTGACGAGGATTTATGCCCACTTCTCTGGACATCTAAATAATGACGAATAAGGCAATGCATAAATTACAGGTGGGATGAAGGCCTTAGCTCATACCCCAACTTGTTTCTTCTTAAATCTTCCACATTTGGCCTCTATGTTGCTAGGTAATTTAAGATTCAGGAGACAGCCTCTTGCTTGCAAAATCAGTATCAGGGAGTTTAAGCTTAATGTGCTACTTTTGGGGAGCATGCCGCTGCTTGAAGCTGATTTTGTGGTTTCGTTTTATAAACTGTCAGCACTCAATGGCACCCTGAAGGGGAGAGACCATCTACTTAGTGCACTGACTCACTACTACCCACAAGTGTCATTTCTGAATTAGATCAAGAAATCAAATAGCAAATGAAAGAGAAATTGGTATACTCCAGATAGTCTGAAATATTAATTACAACCTGAGTTAATGAAGTCAAATTTGCTTGAATTCAATCAGGCAATTACCAAAGTTGTGATTGAGATCTTCCCCCACTACATCAAGACAGGGAAAACATGAATTTAAGTAAAAAATGTTATCCCACCAAACTAGACACATGACAGCTATATTTAACTCTAATCATCCCACAAAAATGTCCCCATAAAATCAAATACTTAAAAAATTATTAAAATTATACAACAGTTGAATATACACTTAAATTACTTTGTGCACAATGCACCTTCCATTTGTTGTTGCCAAGAAAAACTTTCCATTTACCAAATGATCTACCAGTTTACCAGGTGATTTAGCAGAACATTTCCATCTCCATGAAATCTGACACCATTAGCATTAACATTGGAATCAGAAAAACACACTAGAAATTCCCTTGTGACTCATTCATGGCAATTTTAGAAAAGGGCTACTTTCAAGTACCCGAGTTTACTCACAGGGGAGATGTAAGGTAAGAGGAATTTTACTCAATCGTAGGAGGGTGGTGTCTGACTTGTTCCAAATTACAGTGGCAGTCAAGTATGATTCCCAGCTAAAGGACAACGGAATTTCCTTCCTATTAGCTGGGCCCGTCCCTTCTGAAAACCCCACTCACACCGCCAGCTTCCGGACCTTCGTTCAGGGACCACGTCCTGCAACCAGACAGAAGTTGTTCCTTCAAGTACAGCCTCCACATGGTTCACAGCATGAGGACTGGAGGAGAGCAGAGTTCATTAAGCTCCGTTCCTGGAAACGATTTCTGAAACATATGTAAAATCTTTGCTCTCCCACGAGCTGAGTTCATGAAACAAGGGCCTACCGCGAGGCATATACATATAGTAGGTAGGCAAACATCTGCATGTTTCCGTTAGAAACGCCACATCTTGAGATTCGACACCTTATCATCCTTATGGGAAACTAATGTGTCATCATTCTCGGTGTGGTCAGTACTGAGTTCAATTGTAAAACACACTTAGGCATGCCTTCTCAGCTCCAGCAGCAGACTGTGTGAATGGGGTTTGGTCTCAAATACCACTGTTCATAGAACACAAAAACTCACATGTTGCATGTCATTCGGACATGTCACATTATTTCACATCACACTGGCCCTGATTCATAAAGAAAATTTCCCATTATGGCATGATGAGAGACAACAAATCCCGTTCCATAAAAATGATGGTTAAAAACAATGCACTGTGAACAGTTTCCAGAACCTTGAGCATTTCAGTGCCATCAACTCTTGCTTCTTGGGAAAAAAATCTCTATCTTTTGGGTCACAATTTGCTTTCGCACAGTAGAGTCAATGGACAAAGCTGACCAAGACCAAATTTTAGTGGTATTATCATTTCCTAGGACATTAGAGGTTCATCCTGAAAGATACTGTTGCCACGTGTACCAAGAGAAGGAAGGAAGGCCCTACACCACTTCAAAAGCAAACGAGGTCTTACACACTTAGAAACAACTACTGACAAGACTTGTGCTTAGGGTGGTGATGGACAAGAGCAGTGAGGACACACACTACACGGAGAACAGATATCACACTGTATGTTCCTCACATGGAATATGCATAAGAGACCTAGTGGAAAGACATGGAGAAAGGTGGCATGCTCCATGTCCCAAGGGAACCAGTATTTAAAAAGCACACCCCATTGACTTTAGTATTTCCCACTCAATCTCCCAGAAAATCAACTCGGAAAGTACACAGTTCTGTTCACGGGTGTAGACTGAAGTGGTGGTGGCAGAAGGCTCTCTGACAGCTTTTCTTCGATCCAAGATGAGGCTAAACAAATGTTTTTTGTTCTCATTGATTCTATCCCTTCAGCTGCTCTGACAAGTGAGTGGCAGGGCAGGGGGGGAATCAAGCTACAGCCTTTGTCAACAGCAATGACTCTGAGGGACCTTTTCAGTCTTGGATCCATTTATCTAAAAATTTGAGCTCCCTTCTTCCCAACTTTTAATGGAATTATAAAAGCTCCTTCTGACTGACTGAGAGACTCCTAAGCTAACTTTTGCTTATGTGACTATAGAAAAAAAATAAATTACTTGATATTTGCCATAAGACTTTGATTTCTAAAAAAGACTGAAAACCTATGTTCCCTGGCTTAGAAGAGCGAGGAATCAGCTATCATTTGCAGCCCCTCCTCACATTTGTAAAAAGCAGGCAAAATATTAGGGACAAAAATGGTTTTGCAATGGAAGGAGGCACAGTCCACAGGAGTGTTCTTGTGTACCCTGCAGCCTGGGCAGACAGAGGGAAGGCCCTAGAGCCTCACGCCCATGTAGGCCGAAAACACACCAGAAGACTCCCTCTGGGTGCCTCCCAACACTGCCCACTCACCAGGAGAGGGCACTCCAGAAGGGCCACTCTGGGCCACTGAAGTAAAGACACTAAGAGCAGGGCTGATGCTGCTTCAAGATGCAACTATGTGCTGTCAGAAGAGTGGTGTGCCGGCAATTTCGGCAAACCAGAGGCAGCCCACAGCACTGAACTAAAAGGAATAGAGGACCACGTACAGAGGAACACGGATTACAGTCAACATCTCTCCTCTTCTCAGCTCTGGGAGTCCTGCGTAGAGAAAAGTCAAAGCCAACTTTGCCTGGGTCTGCGAAAGAACCCCCTGCCCCCTACCCAGAGGAGCAGAAGGTGGATGATGTGATGACCTTCCCGAGGGAGACTGGAGCCCCTCAAGATGGATCACCAGAGGGGCTCACTATGGCTGTATCCAGTGAGGAAATCAATAACAGACTTTTTTTTTTTTTTTAAGAAAGTGGGAAGAAAAAGTAAAGACTTTCACAAATAGAAAAATTATTTACAAAACAATTTCCTAAGAAGTTTACTGGGGTTGGGTGGGGAATAAGAATGTTTTCATTTTAAATTAGTCACGTGGTACTGACGGTTTATAACAGGGAATGGCCAATTTCTGTCTTCTTCACCTCCCCCAAAATACCCTAAAGTCCTCCTACTCCTGATATGTTTCCTACCCTCATCCCAACCCACCCCATCTTGTCCCCAAATTAATTGCCTGGAGCCAATCTCAAAGACACATGATTGTTGGTTGGGTTTCCATTTAACAATGAACCCACTGCTGGGGAAGAGAACACAAGGACACAGGACGCACTGGCATAAACCTCAAGGTGTGTGGACCTCGGACAAAGCTTCTGCCACCACAGCACAGGCTGCAGACTGAGCTCCGCTATCAGTAAACTGAGGTAAGGAAGAACATGGCAGCTCTGGCGGGTCGACTTCCCATGGTGATGCAGCATGTGTGTGCTCTTGGTGTGGGCACCACAGGACTCATTTTCTTCCAGTTGCCTCTGCCATTTTCCCTTCTGGTTAGAAGACTGCTCTTTACAGAGTCCCAAAAGATCAGCCACTTGTCTTCCTCTGAGGTACAAATCCAATAGAGCCTTGACTCCAAAGATCCAGAGCCCACTGGCGTGTAGAAGTCAAAATCAAATGCTCAGAATCAAAAGATGTGGCACGCCTGCCCAGCCAGTTTATCAGCAGTTGTAAAGACAGATCAGAAAAAACTAGCATTTAATACAAAAAGTGTTTTTCAAATGGTGCAATTTCCTGTCCTCCTGTGAAGATCATAATTCTTCTCGTTTCTGAGGTCCTGTGGAAAAGGAGAACAATTGAAAATAAAATGGTTTTATCCTCAAGTGACAAAAATACAGACTGAATATTTTTTCTGGTACTGTAACCTATTAATTGTGGCCCCACCTCCATTTTATCTCTATTTTGAAATTTTTAGGAGCTTTGGTGTGGAGTGTTTGTATTATATTTTGAAAGCAAAAACAAAACAAAAAAGACCATTTTGTTTTTAAAAACACTGAAACCACCTGCATATCCCTATTCCTGCAGAACTGTTTCACAAATACAATCTTTACTTCTGGTAAAAATATACACATTTTTAGTCAAGATTCTTCTTTTTTCATTTAATAACACACAAACACATTTTCCTAAGTAAAAGTGTAGCTCATTTACCACTCTCTATTCCTAGATGTTTAAACTGTTAATAATTTTGGTTTACTGGGGAGCCTGGGTGGTTCAGTCAGTTAAGCATCTAACTCTTGACTTTGGCTCAGGTCATGATCTCATGGTTCATGGGATCGAGCCTCACATAGGGCTCTGTGCTGATGGCACGGAGCCTGCTTGGGATTCTCTCTCCCTCTCTGCCACTCCCCCACTTGCTCACGCATACACTCTCTCTCAAAATAAAAAAATAAACTTAAAAAAATAATTTTGGTTCAGGAGCACCTGGGTGGCTCAGTCGGTTAAGTGTCTGACTCGGCTCAGGTCATGACCTCATGTTTCATGGGTTTGAGCCCACATCAGGCCCTATGCTGACAGCTCAGAGCCTGGAGCCTGCTTCGGATTCTGCGTCTTCCTCTCTCTCTGTCCCTCCCCCACTAGCACTCTCTCTCTCTCTCAAAAATAAACATTAAAAAAATAATAATTAAAAAAAGTAATTTTGGTTTATAAATAATAAATTTCTCCATTTTTATTACTTTTTTCTTATGTGAACTTATTTAAGGTAAATTCTCAAGAAAGGAATTACTGAGGGTATAAACATGTTAATGGTTTCTGCTTTTTAACAAGGACTGTTCTAATATACAGAGCTTTGGCAAGGTAGACCCAGAGCACTTTCCTCATCATCTTCCCAACAAATAGCATTATCAGTATCAATATGCACATTTTTTCAATGGAGTGTATATATATATTTTTTTAATGTTTATTTTTGAGAGAGAGAGAGAGAGAGCACGAGAAGGGGAGGGGCAGAGAGGGAGACACAGAATCTGAAGCAGGCTCCAGGCTGTCAGCATAGAGCCCAACGCGGAGCTCGAACTCACAAGCCATGAGATCATGACCGGAGCCAAAGTTGGGCGTTTAACCAACTGAGCCACCCAGGTGCCCCTCAAGGGAATATTTATTAACAACAGATTCCTTTAATGTGACTGCTGTTTTCTCAACTTCATTTATTTGTGTTTTCCTCTTATTTGAACAGAATTGTACATTATTTACCCACGTATCGATAGAAATCCTTCAGGTGTTAATAGCGAATTTGAATTATTTTTATTATTTTTATTTTATTATTATTATTTTATGATACTTAACAACATAGTACAGTCTTCGGGATGATTAGGTGAATCACTCAAGATCCATGTTCTGTAACTGACTTCTTAGAATTAGTTTTGAGCTGAATAATGTTAAAAATCCAGAATTCAGCTTATTAATAGTTTACAAATGGTCACTATTGTATTCTAATGATTTTTGTCAACTGTATACCATTAGAGATTTACATAAGAGTGGGGAAAATATTACATGAAGATTTAGTCCCTTCTATTCTTAGCCTAAATTAAATAAGTCCACTCCAATATTCTTCTTTGAAAGAACACTTTTTTTTTCAAAATCAATATACACTTTGTCTTGACCCTAAATATGTTCATTTAATAATGCCTGGACAGATTTAATAAAAAACCAAGGAATCTGACAAAAGATCCCCAAAGTAATGTCAGGCTTAGCTTATATATCACAAAATTCATGAGCCTAAATAACAGAATTCTCAACGCACCTTTTCTCAAAAAGATAAAATAAAATAAAATAAGGGAAAAGAAAAGGGGGCAGCAACTGTATTAATACATACGTTTAGAAGGCCAACTAAAAAAGCAAAGTAAAAATATACACTGGTTGATGTCAGGATGGAAGGGCTGAGATTCCTTTTATTCATTATTCTGTTGTTTTTGCAACAAACACAAATCAGAAATGCAAATAAGTACTTCCCTAAGGCTGACCGCTGGACCTACCTTCCCAGCGTGGCTCCTGTGTTGTCTTCTTGTCCAGCATTCCTGTCTCTTTCTCCCTCTGGAACTGGGTCTGTAGCTGCTTGATCTCTTGGTCGTAGTCCTGCCACTCTGGGACAATTCGAACAGCTGCTTCCAGCTTGGGCTCTTTGGTCATTGGATTATTACACTGTAAAACCCAAATCACATGCTTCAACCAAGCTGAAGACAGGGCACATTATACAGAATTCAAAGATGTGTCTGTTCTTGGATTCTAAGTCCCAACTGAACAAAAAGAACAACACTGAAGAACCAAATGAGAGACCAGCAGAAGCAATGTGGTAGTGGGTCACATAAAGCTTCTAAAAAATTGTGGAGAATGACTGGAAAGCAGGAACTGAAAGTTCCTTTGATAAAATTACAAGGCACAGAGATAATCCATGGACAAGTAGTGTAAGTAGTGAAACAGCCCCATCAGACACCAGAGAACCTGGCTGCCTGCTGCATGCAACAGAGATCTGTGGATGTTACTACAGGATGTGCTACAGTCCCCCAACTGCACAACTACAGAGAAGACTAAAGAAGAATCTGTGTGTTAATAACGATCTAGTCATAAATCACACTGGAATAAGATGTAGAAAAGAACCACAGACAGCTTACCAAATCTATTGTTTTAGCCCTTTTCTTAGAGGCATCATCACACCACGTTTCACACCAAAGCCATTCTTGAGGGAGTGATTTAATTGGCACCTGATGGATCATGTTATTGGGCAAATCCTGTTTGGTAAAAAGAAAATAAGACACAATACTCTCAAGTTCTGAGGGAAACTGAAATAAACTCAGAGCAAATTAGCGGTAATGGCTGCTCATTACATATCACATACCAATCACAATTTTTTAGAACTGAAAGGGTCTACTAAAAACCTGTGAGAAGCTAAAATACTTATTTGTGATTTTTTGTAAAACTACAGTTTAGAGGACTTCTAAAACATCTACCTATGATAAGCACCTGAAAAACTTTAGCTTAAAACTCACAAATAACCTACACCTAGACTTCTCTCCATGAGGGCAATTCTAAGAAAAATACTAGTGCTTCTTGAAAGTTAACTAATCATAGAGTGTGGTTTTGATACTTCACAACTTTGCATAAAGGATGCTCCAAATCAACCTTGTCAACTGAGGCTTGATCCCAAGTGGATGAAGCTTACATGTTTTCAAGCCAACTGTATGCTTTGAAGCTTTTTCTCAGGAAAACTTTTGAGTTTGACACAATAAAATGTTGCACTATGTTAAGACACAACCAATATGATCCAGAAATTCCACTTCTGGATATATGCACAAAAGAAAGCAGGGACTCAAACAGATACTTGTACACCAATGTTCACACAGGCATTATTCACAATAGTCAAAAGATGGAAATAAGCCAAATGTCCATTAACAGATGAATAGATATACAAAATATGGTGTGTGTGTGTGTATACACACATACACACACACACACACACACACAGGAAAATTCTTTCAGCTTAACAGGAAGGAAATTCTGAAAGCTGCTATGACATGGATGAAACTTGAAAACATTATACGAAGTAAAATAAGCCAGGCACAAAAAGGAAAAATATTATATGATTCTAAAAGTACCTAGAATAGGCAAGTTCATACAGAAAGAAAATAGAATAGAGGTTGTCAGGGACTGGAGGGAGGAAGGAAGGTGGAGTTGCCATTTAATGGGTACAGAGTTTTGGTCTGGGATGATGCAAAACTTCTGGAGATGGACAGCTGCACAACACTGTGAATTCACTTAACACCACTGAACCGTCCACTCAAAAATGGTTAAAGTGATAAACTTTGTGTTACCTGAATTATACCTAATATTACAGATAAAGACACTTGTAGATGAGAAAAATTGAAAAAAATTGTTACTAGTGAACTTACACTAAGGAAAATTAAAGGATATTCTTTAGGCAGAAGGAAAATAATCCTATATGGAAGCTCAGAAATGCAGAGAAGATTGCAGGGTAACCACATGAGCAAATCTAAATAGATAACAATCCCATTGTAGGAGAAGAACTTCTGGGGTTTAAAATACAGAGATATCTAAAATCCACAGCAACAGCCATTCAGGCTGGGATAAGGATAAATGGAGTCAGTGAATTCTAAGGCCAGTACTCAACCTGAGGTTATGCAGATGCAGCAAGGAGTCTGCTAGGAATGTCGGCTCTTAGGCCCAACCATACATACACCTACTGAACTGGCCCATGCGAATGGGACCCAGGAATGAATGCTTCAATAAGTTCTCCAGGTGAATCTTTTATGTATGCTGAAGTTTGAAAAGCACTGTTCTAATGTTTTTGCACTGTGTGGTAGGTGCAAATATACCAACTAGTATTAGCCTTTGCAAAGTCGGGAGTGCATACTGTAACCTCTAGGATAATCATTAAAAGAACTGCAAAAAAGTATATAGTTCAAGGGGCTCCTGGCTGGCTCAGTCAGTGGAGCATGTGACTCCTGTTCTTTGGGTTGTGAGTTTGAGCTCCACACTGGGTGTAGAGATTACTTAAAAATTTAAAAATCTTTGGGGCGCCTGGGTGGCGCAGTCGGTTAAGCGTCCGACTTCAGCCAGGTCACGATCTCGCGGTCCGTGAGTTCGAGCCCCGCGTCAGGCTCTGGGCTGATGGCTCGGAGCCTGGAGGCTGTTTCCAATTCTGTGTCTCCCTCTCTCTCTGCCCCTCCCCCGTTCATGCTCTGTCTCTCTCTGTCCCCAAAATAAATAAACGTTGAAAAAAAAAAAATTTAAAAAAAAAAAAAATTTAAAAATCTTTAAAAAAAAGTGTATAGTTCAAGCTAGTAGAGGGAAGATGGTATTATAAAAACCTCTCCATCTGAAGGAAACTAAGGAGAAAAAAGAAACAGAACACATAAAATAAGCAGAAACACTAGAAAAGCCAGTCTTACTGGTGATTACGTTAACTATAAATGGACTAAATGTTCAAATTAAATGACTTATACAAAATGTAAAAACCAACAGATATAAGCCTATTTATAAGAAATGGAACTGGGGTGCGTGGGTGGCTTAGTTGGTTAAGCGTGCAACTTCGGCTCAGGTCATGATCTCACAGTTTGTGGGTTCGAGCCCTGCATTGGGCTCTGTGCTGACAGCTCAGAGCCTGGAGCCTGCTTTGGATTCTGTGTCTCCCTCTCTCTCTCTGCCCCTCCCCCACTGTCTCTGTCTCTCAAAAATGAATAAATGTTAAAAAAAATTTTTTTAATAGAACTAAAATATAAGGATAGAAAAAATTGAAAATAGAAGGATAAAAACAATATACCATTTAACAATAACCAAAAGGAAAGCTGGCATAGATGTACTAATATTGGGTAAAGGTTCCCCCAACAAAAATCATTAAAAATTCAGTTGTAGGATATATATGCTTCTAAGTTTTAGGTACCTAATGGTATAGTCTCAAAACACATAAAGCAAAATTTGACAAAACCAGAGATGAGGAAGATATCACAATACAGAAAAATATTTTAATACAATTCCCTCAGTAACTAATAGAAAAACAGACAAAAACACATAATATGACCAATGGACTATACCTAATATCTACAGAATACAAAAAACCAAATGAAATGTTTACCAAAACTGATGACATTTGGGTCTAAAAGTAAATCTCCACAAATTTCAAATTTCTGAAATCATACAGAAGAAATCCTCAAATCATAAAGCCACTGAGCTACAAATTAATAGCAAAAACGTAACTAGAAAATCCCTGTGTATTTGGAATCACTTCTACATTACTTAAGAGTCAAAGACGGGGCGCCTGGGTGGCTCAGTCGGTTAAGCATCCGACTTCAGCTCAGGTCACGATCTTGCGGTCTGTGGGTTCGAGCCCCGCGTCAGGCTCTGGGCTGATGGCTCAGAGCCTGGAGCCTGCTTCTGATTCTGTGTCTCCCTCTCTCTTTGCCCCTCCCCCGTTCATGCTCTGTCTCTCTCTGTCCCAAAAGTAAATAAACGTTAAAAAAAAAAAAATTTTTTTAAAAAAGAGTCAAAGACATCACACTGGAAACTAGAAAATACATTGTACCAAATGACAAGGAAAATGCTACATATAAAACATGTGCAATGAGGCCAAAGTCTTGCTGAGATAGAATCTGATCATTTCAAATGCATATATTAGAAAGACTAAAAATTATGAACTAAACATCTCAGGAAATTAGGAAAAAAAATCAACAAATTAAATAAAGTAACAGGTAAGCACAATAAAGAACAAATTAATGAAACAGAAAAGAAACAGGATGAAAAACATTAAAAGATGTTTCTTTTTTTTAATGTATATTTATTTTAAGCAAGAGTGAGTACGCGCATGCAAGCAAAAGAGGGACAGAAAGAGAGAGAGACACAGAGAAAGAGACAGAGAGAGAATCCTAAGCAGGCTCTGTACGGTCAGCATGGAGCCCGATGTGGGGCTTGATCTCAAGAACTGTGAGATCATGATCTGAGCTGAAATCAAGAGCTGGACACTCAACTGACTAAGCCACCCAGGTGCCCCTAAAAGATGTTTCTTTAATTCCCAGTGAGGTGATAAAGGCAAAAAAGAGAAAGCACAGTAAACAATGTCAGAAAATTATAAAAGATAGAGAAAGAGAGAGAGAGAGAAGACATCAATATAGATCCAGCAGACTTTAACTGAAGTGATGAAAGCATTTTCCAAAACTGATTATACAGTGCACTTAAAATCTGAACATGTTGCACTATATAAATTATATCTCAATTTTACTTATTTTTTAATGTTAATTTATTTTTGAGAGAGAACAGAGCATGAGTGGGGGAGAGGCAGACACAGAATCCAAAGCAAGCTCCAGGCTCTGAGCTGTCAGTCCAATATGGGGGGGTCCAATGTGGGGCTTGAGCTCACAAACTATGAAATCATGCCCTGAGCCTAAGTTGGATGCTCAACTGACTGAGCCACTCAGGAGCCCCTACATCTCAATTTTAAAAAATGAGAGGGTAGTACGGGGCACCTGGGTGGCTCAGGTCATAATCTCGCAGTCGGTAAGTTCAAGTCCCATGTCAGGCTCTGTGCCGACAGCTCAGAGCCTGGAGCCTGCTTCAGATTCTGTGTCTCCCTCTCTCTCTGCCACCCACCCCCCCACTCCCACTCATGCTCTGTGTCTATCTCTCTCTCAAAAATAAACATTAAAAATTTTGTTTAAAAAATGAGAGGGTAGTATAAACAACTTCATGATGATATGTTAGTAAATTTAGCGACACCTTAACAAAAACATTGATTAAAGTAGTAATAGAAAATGTCAACAGTCCCATAACTCTTTTTTTTTTTATTTTTTTTTAATGTTTATTTATTTTTGAGAGAGACAGAGACAGAATGAGAGTGGGTTGGGGCAGAGAGAGAGGGAGATACAGAATCTGAAGCAGGCTCCAGGCTCTGAGCTGTCAGCACAGAGCTTGACATGGGGCTCAAATTCACGAGCTATGAGATCATGACCTGAGCCAAAGTCAGACACTCAACCAACTGAGCCACCCAGGCACCCCTACAGTCCCATAACTCTTAAAGAAACTGAAGTCATAATTTAAACACAAAGAAATTTCTATTAGGCTTCACTAGTGAATTCTACCAAACATTTAAGAAAGAAATAAGGTCAATCTTACACAAACCATTACTGGTAAATGAAAAAAGAAAAAAACAAAACCCAACTCATTTTAGTAAGCCAATATAGCCTCAACACCAAAATCTGACAGAGATATTACAAGCTATTATGTCACACAAAAACATAAACACAAAATTCTTAAATAAATACTAAGCACAAAAAATCCAGAAATATATAAAAAAGAATAATAAATCATGACCAAGCTGGATTATATAATTCAGAAATTATATTTAGGTATATAATTAAACTACACTTACAGAATAAAAGAGAAAATACTAAAGATACTAAAATACTAAAAGAGAAAATACTAAAGATACTAAAGATACTAAAATACTAAAAGAGAAAATACATCTCAGCAGATATCAAAAACATAAAAAATTTAACACAAGTGATTTTTTTTAAGTACCAAACTAGACTTCTAGTGGTGTGGCCTGGGGCCTGAAGCATGGGGCACGTAAGGAGAGGCGGGGTCGCAGGGCTGTGGAGCCACCAAGTGGTTGGCAGGGCAAAGTAGGACATGCAGGGAGGGCCAGGCCAGGCCCCAAATGAAAAACAAAATAAAAAATAAAGTAGGAAACTAGTAATAAAAGGAACTTCCTTAATTTGAATAAGAGGAAATATCTACAATATCTAAAAAATATCTACAATAAACATCATACTTAGTGGTGAAATGCTGAAAACTTTGCTTTTGAGTCAAGAATGTCCACTATCAACATTTCTGTTCAACATTATGGAAGTCCCAGTAAACAGCAAAAGAAAAAAAAAAAATTATGTAAAATTAGAAAAAAAAAGTAAAATCGCCATTATTTGTAAATGATATGCTTACATATACAGAAAATACAAAAGTATATACAGATTAGTAGGGTAGCCGAATACAACAATGAACAAAAATCAACTGCAATTCTAGATACCAGCAACAAATGGAAACAAAAATTTTTAAAAATAACTTTTAACAGAGATGTATAAGATCTAAGATCTCTATGAGGAAAAAAATGAGAAATTAAACACAACCCAAATATAAAATCCTAGGGGCAACTTGGGTGGCTCAGTCAGTTGAGCGTCTGACTTTAGCTCAGGTCATGATCTCGCACAGTTCATGAGTTTGAGCCCTGTGCCGGGCTCTGTGCTGACACTGACAGCTCAGAGGCTGGAGCCTGCTTCGGATTCTGTGTCTCCCTCTCTCTCTGCCCCTCCCCCACTCACACTCTATCTCTCTCTCTCTCAAAAATAAACATTTAAAAAAATGTCAAAATATCACAATAAACAAAAAATTTTTAAGACATAAATAAATAAAAAATAAAATCCTAGTAAATGTTTTTTTCCTCCTAAACTTGACAAGCTCATTCTAAAATGTATATGAGAAAATAAAGGACAAAAAAGTACTCTAAGACACTCTTGAAGAATGAGGTGGGAGGATTTGACTTACTGGATATCATGACTTATTATATATAGAACCAGAGTATTTGAGATTTATGTAGGATGTTAAGATAGACAAACAGGTGAGTCAAAAACTAGAAGACCCAGAAACAGATCCACGCATACATGAGTACCTCATATCTGGCAAAGATGGCATTGCAGAGCAGTGCATTTCATTAAACAAGAACAACAACAAACTGATGTAACTGTATATGCACAAAAAAGTGAAAGTTGAACTCTATCTCACACCATAAATAAAACAAATTTCTACTGGAATATAGATTTGAATGCGAAAAAAAATAAAGCTCATATTTTAAAAATGTCTTTGTGACCTTAATAGGGGTCAAAAAGCATTAACCATAGAAGAAAATACTGACCAGCCTGAAAACAAAAGATACCATTAAGAGGGTTCAAGTAGAAAGTTTTGCAACATATACAACAAAGGTTACACTATTAGTACACATAAAGAATGCCCATAAATCAAGAAGAAAAATTTCAAATAATCTAAACACAGTAAAACCTTGGATTGTGAGTAACTTGTTCTGCGAGTGTTCTGTAAGAAGAGCAAACATTTCTAATGAATTTTAACCTGATAAACAAGCAATGTCTTGCAATACGAGTAATATGCAATGCTGAATGTCACATGATTACAACTAAGTCAATGGTTCTTGAAATTTGCTTTGATACACGAGTGTTTTGCATTACAAGCATGTTTCTGGAATGAATTATGCTTGAAAACCAAGGTTTTACTGTATTTAAATAAGCATATCACAAGAGAATATCTAAATGACCATAAATACACAAAATGGTACTCAACTTCATTAAATTATGGAAATGCAAAATAAGACCACAATGAGGAGCAACGCCAACAAAAATGGCAGAGTAAGGAGCTCTGAAAGTCTGCCTTTTGATAAAAGCAACCAAAAAAGTGATAAAAATTGAATCAACTTTTTTCAGAACTCCAAAAATTAACCAAAGGCTTACAGCAACCCAAGGAGCACCTAAAAGTCAACAAAAAATGGTTGAATGTTGATAAGAACAGTGAACTTTGAGGCATTTGGACTTCTATTCCCATTCTCCTGTTCCCCATTAGTCTCAAAAAATAACAGCCTGCACTGCCATACTAGAGTAAGGAGAACAAGGCTGGAGGTCTTTCAAAGTTCATTCCAAATCATTTGAAGACAGTACTGTATAGGCCTGTCTCTATTCAATCTCACTTGAACTTACCCCATGCTAAAAGCTTCTCCTTGGCAGTCCTTGAAAAATGTGTTAAGCTTTCTGAGGCTGTCTGAGATGGAGCAAAGAATACATTAAACAAAAATCTTAACAAGAAATACTGAAGAATGAGATAACCATAGAAGGCTGTGAAAAGAAAAGACAGATTCCTGGGAAGACAAAAGGCCATGAGAATAGTACGTGTAAGGCTCTGAGCATGCTCTGTGTTGCGTACATAAGTAAGAAAGCCCTAATAAAGCCAAAACTCTCACCTCTTGTTGATCTTGAAGCCCTATGCAACAGAGAAGTGCAGACTAAGGTACAGTTGTAAACTGCCTGGCTGACTGTTGAGGATGTGTCCCAATAGGCACCCAGAGGCCTCTGGCAAAGACTGGAAATCTTTGTGGTTTTGAACACTTAAGAAATCTCTGTTCAATTTTAGCTGACGACTAAGCTAAGCAGGCATACCAAATATGCAGACTTCACAGAACTGGTTTAGAAGTCCAAAAACAAACAACTACTACAATAAGCACCAGCAACGAACCCTGGGAAGGGGGGAAAACGGATTTCCAGAGTTGCCACACTACATTACTTGAAATGTTCAGTTTTCAATGAAAATGGGACATGCAAAATACCAAATATACAAAACCCATATATAGGATGAAAAAGCAATCAATAGAAACTATACTTGTGGAGGCCTAGACACAAGGAATTTATATCAGATCTCTTAAATATGTTCGAATAGGAACAAAGGAAATCATGTCTAACAGAACTAAAGGCAAGTATGTGAATGATGTTCCAAAAAATTAGAGATGATTAATAAATTAATTATACAAATTATACAAATTAACCAAATTATACAAAAGAACCAAACAGAAAAATCTGTTGAAAACACAATAGCTTCAATAAATGAAAATTCACTAGATAGGTTCAACCACAGGTTTTAGCAGCAGAAAAGATAATCAGGTCAAGTGAAGATAAATCAGTTGAGATTATCCAGTCTTGAGATTATCCAGGAGCAGAAAGAACAATGAAGAAAAATAAACAGAGCCTCAGAGAACTGTGGGAAACCATCAAATATACTAACACACACAATGGGGGTCCCAAGAGGATAGAGAAAGAGGCAGAAATAATACTTAAAGAAACAGAACTTCTCAAATTTAGTGAAAAACATTAGTCTATACATTCAAGAAGCTCAATGGACTCTAAGTAGGATAAACTCAAGAGACCCAACATCATAATCAAACTCCCAAAAGACTAGAGATGGCGACTCGTCAGATAAGGGATTCTCAAGATTAACAGCTAATTTCTCATCACAAAACATGGAAGCTAAAAGGCGGTGAGACAATATATTCAAAGAAAAATATGAGAAGAAAAAAAACTGTCAAGCAAGAATTTTATATCCAAGCAAAACTATTCATGAAAAAAATGAAGGAGAAATTTACATATTACCTAAGAAGTTTGTAGCTCCAGAGCCATTCTATCAGAAATACTAAAGTGAGTCCTCTGGCTGAAATGAAAGGGCACTAGACAGTAACTCAAATCCACATGAAGAAATAAAAAGCAGTAAAGGTAAGTAGGTAAATATAAAAGATAATATCGATGTATTTCTGGTTTAGAGCTCCTTCCCCCTGCCCCCGGTTTAAAAATAATTACAAACAGTAATAATTATAAATCTGTGTTGACAGGCATAAAATGTATAAACATGCAAACTATATGATAATGAAAGTAAGCGGGGGAGGGGGGGAACCACAGCTCCATAGGAACAAAGTTTTTGTATACTATTAAGTTATTATTAACCCAAACTAAACTGTCATAAATAAGTGTTAATGATAATCATCAGGACAACCACTGAGAAAGTAAGTCAAAAATATACAGGAGAAACAAGGGAATTAAAATGGCAGATGTTAATCCTACTTCACTAATAATTTTGTATTAGATATAAATGTGATAAACTCTCCAAATGAAAGCCACAAGGGATGGCAGTTCACATGTACCAAATTAACAGACTGACAATAAATACTGGTCAAAACATGGAGCACCAGGAATCCTTACACAGCTGATGGGTATATAAGTTAGAACTACTTTGGAAAATTGTCTGGGATCATCTAGTAAAGATAAATATACAAATCTGGTAACCCAGCAAATATACATGTAGCTGAACACACAACTGAAATATGTGTACATGTGCAGCAACATAGGTGCATGAATGATCACAGCAGCTCCACGGAAGACAAAAATGGAAAACAACCCAAATGTAGAATAAACAAAATGTAGTACCTCTACACACACCAACAGGGATGGATCACACAAACATAATGTTGAGCAAAAGAAATCAGACTTAAAAGAGTTCATCTTTTAAGATACAACTGAGGTAGGGAGGAAAAAAAAACAAAACAGGCAACACTAAACCACAGTATTAAGGATACACATTAAAGTAGTAATTCTATATAGAAAAGCATGGGGTGATGACCACAAAGGTCAGGATGCTGGATACTTTTATTAAGAATGGTAGCTGCAGGATTTTAGTAATGTTCTACTTGTTGAACTGGATGGTCATATATGGGCATTAGATCTGTGGTAATTCACTGGTGCATGTGAATATGTATATATTGGTATAGTTTTGTTTTGTATGTTTTCTTTTATGGGTGCTAAATATCACAATGAAAGTTTTAAAATGTTTAATGCGGACTTTAGCAAAACAAAATATGTGAAAGTAGGTATCCACAACAAACTAAAAGCTTACTTCTGAAAAATGTTGAGCATTAAAAAATTGATTCAGATAAACTTCTTAAAAAAACACCATGGTTTCCAACAGAAAAGAGAGAAACTGTGAAACTATACACTGTGAATCCTTGCTAGTTAGTCTCTAAAGAGAAACAGATTTCCCCTAGCAAGCAGGAAAACACATTTATCAGGTTATCTTAGGTGCAAAATTAAACAACATGGTAATGGTTTGAGGAGGCAGCATCCTCCTTCCCATCTCCCTTCCAAACCAACATCATTAGGCCTACAACATTTTTTCACTACTATGCATTCTGTTGAGGACAAAAATGTCTCACACACACACACACTCCTGTCCATGAAGAAACAAAACATTGTTCCAACAGAGGAGAAAACTGAGAGGAAAATAATAAATTCAATTTCTGACATAACCCATCACTGCAAGTGTTAACCAAAAAAATAGCCACTTACTTGATCAAGATTTGAAAGGCTGTTAGGATCCTGACTCAGACCTTGGTACTGTCCCCTGAGTCTGTCACCAGCAGCTATTTTCCTAAACTTCTTTAGATCCACGACATATAGTGCACTGGATAGAGAAGAACTACTTGTTATAACCATGGATTATGACAAAGAATAACCCCACTGAATAATGGTAACCAGGTAAACATTCTGCCCTCTCTGTGAAAAGGTAAGCTGTGGCCTCCAGTGGAGCTCAGGGTCAGCATGTGCTTCTTCAAAGATGGCAGGAAATTATTGCAAAACACATACTCTGCCATAAGCTCACTTTGTCACTCCTTCTTAATTGCCTTCCTTATTTAGCTGCCTTAAGTCTCTGACAATAGAAAACTTCTACCAAACGTCAGCAGATTAGATAATAAAAGCTGACCATCAGCCAAAAATAGCCTGATAATGTTTTAGATGTTGCTGGGAAAAAAAAACATCCACACTGTTATGGATCTTCTGGACCAAGGACATAACTAATGATAAAGAAATCCCCAAACCCCAACTTTTATTCTCTGTAAATGCTGCTTCCTACACATCGCAGACCTTCCAGATCTTCCAAACCACATTCTGCCAAGAACAGATAATGCAATGGTACACAGTCTGACCTAGGAGTTCTACTTCTAGGAATCTGTCCTACAGATACATTTGAAATATACCAAATGATGTATTTATTCACTGCAACACTGTATGTCACAGCAAAAGACCACAAATAACCTACATATACTGCAATAAAATGCAGATGTTAAGAAAGAAGGTCTCTCAACACACTGATAGACGATCTACTATAGTTAAAAAAAAAAAAAAAAAAGCACAAAACTGAAAATATGATGGTATATTTTGTGTAAAAAAAAAAAAAAAGATGTAAGAATCAAGAAACTCTAGGGGCATCTGATTGGCTCAGTTGGTTGAACATCTGACTCTTGATTTCAGCTCAGGTCATGACCTCATGGTTCACGAGTTCGAGCCTGCCTGGGATTCTCTCTCTCCCTCTATCTCTGCATCTCCCCTACTTATGCACTCTTTCTCTCAAAATGAATAAATATTAAAAAAAAAAAAAATTAAAAAAAAAAGAATCAAGAAACTCTGGAAGGACATACTGCAGTAAATTAATAGATGATGTTATCTGTTATAGGAGTAGGAACTGGGTAGAAAACAGACAGAATTGGGAGGCCTTTACACAGTATATTTTTTACAATTTTTATTTTTGAGCCACATTAATAACATATTACCTATTCATAATTTCAAATATGTAAAATTAATTTTTTGAGAAAAGAAAATCAAACAGCTTTGGAGAGTACTCCTTTTTCAGTACCTGATATGATACTTTCGCCCAGCCAAATGACTGGCCCAGTACCCTGATTTCCAGAATCTGTATCCATCCATTTCTTTTCGGCTATCACAAAAGGGAGTATAGCCATAAGGAGCGCCATCCAAATTGAAATCTCTTAACTCTTTCAGATCTGTTCGGACAATCTGGAGAAAAAAAATCACAAGTCATTTGTTAAACAGCCATGCAGACAGCAGTTTCCTTAAAACACAGATTGTCTCACTGAGACATTACAGAGGGCAGCTCTGAGGTTACCGGCACAGGCTCCAGCAGCAGACCCAGGCTAAGCCCAGATTCCTTCACTGATTAGTGGGCTGCCTTCACTAACATGTAAGACACTTTGCATAGTGGTTGGCACACAGTATTCTAAGTATTCGAAAAGGTGGCAGTAAAACAAATTTCCACTGCTTAGCTTCTGTGATGGAGTTTCCCCATCTGTAAAATGGAGACCTCACAGGATTACATGAATTAACATATGAACACATGCGGAATGATAACTGACACAGAGCAAGTGCTCAACAAAGGTAAGTGTGCTTATATGAGAACCCAGAAAACATGCTTCAGGTCAAGCTGGTTGTGACACAGTGAGCTGAAGGAGGCAGGGAATCCCAAAAAGGTGGATGAAGTTTCTGGCCGCATGACCTTTGCACACATTCTATCATTTCCATTCAAATGATCACCTCAGGTTTCAGCCGGCTCAGGGAAAAGGGGAAGATTGTAAAGGAGAACTATATTAACACTTTTTGAGTGTGTATGCTCTAAAATCACAGTGTGTTCGTTTTAAGTCAAATCTTGACAGGAGGAAGAGTATCTGAAGAGCTGCAAACTATCAAAGCTAGGCATCTATCTGGTAGAACTTCCTCTGTCTTACCCATGCTGATAACTCCTAGCTTTTGGGTAAATAATTGGAGACGATAGCAAGCACTGTTAAACCTCAATCTTCCAGTTTTTAGTCTGTGTGTTAAATGAATTAAGACACAAGACTGCATGTATGATGTATAGAGGCATAGAAAAAAAGATTAAAAGGAGATACCTCAAATGCAAACTGTAAAAGTGATCACACCTGCGTGTACCTTTTCACATATTTTAAAATTTTTTTTTTTTTCAACATTTATTTATTTTTGGGACAGAGAGAGACAGAGCATGAACGGGGGAGGGGCAGAGAGAGAGGGAGACACAGAATCGGAAACAGGCTCCAGGCTCCGAGCCGTCAGCCCAGAGCCTGACGCGGGGCTCGAACTCACGGACCGCGAGATCGTGACCCGGCTGAAGTCGGACGCTTAACCGACTGCGCCACCCAGGCGCCCCTCACATATTTTAAATAATGTCACAGAGGCATGTATTTTTCTGTAACCAGAAAAGTAAAATCATTTAAAAAGGAGAAGGAAGTCTAACGGCTTTAATACAAAATGTTTAAACCTGGCTTCTAAGAGCTTACCTGATCAGCATCCACAAACAGGAATTTGTCAACAACCAGTGGGAACAGCACGTCCAAGAAGAGGATCTTGTAACCCCAAATAATGCGCTGTTTCTCAGTCTGCTGATGAAGCCACCGGGGCCATTTGTATTGAACAAGCTCATACTGGAAGTTGTACTCATTTGCCATATAAGGTATGAACTCCTATTTTGGCACATAGGGAACAACAGACAACCATTTACTCAGATGAAGAAAATCGGCTCTCTAATGGAAGTCAGTCACCATGATGACAGCACAAGTAAAACATATTTACCATAACGGCAGTTGAATACAGAAATCTGACCGTGACTCACCTGTGACTAAAAGAATACATATAAACTTGTCAAACCCCCCATTTCTTTAGGACTTCTAATTATCACGTGAAATGACAAATCTTTCAATGAAGGCTTTTAGGTTTGTGTGTGTGTGTGTTCTATGGAAATGAACTTAATTTACAGTAAAACATTTTTTGAGCTTGACTCAAAGGCTTTCTCAGACCTGGGCCTAACCCAGGGAATGACACGGCAGATCCAAATATTCTGAACAAATTTGTTTTTAAGTTTTTAGATCGTAAATACAAGTACCTTCAGGGGACCAGAAGTGAATTACTGAATAAAATAAAAGTTGTTTAGTAACATCTATAGAACCACAACAACAAAAGACACAAACAAGTCAAATTTAGATGATAAATACTAACTAATAAATAATGCAGAAAACTTCCCAAGTCTGTTTTTCATGGTGCACAGATGAAACAACACTTCCAGAGATCACTGTTGTCCATGAGACAATGAATAATCCTCCCCACTGGAAACCAGCACTATGCTTTCTAATTAAATTAGAATATACATGCTTAGAGGAAGACAACATTATTTCATCAAAACAAAAGATTCAGGGGCACCTGGGTGGCTCATTTGGTTGTGCGTCAGCTCACGGATCCCAGGGTTGTGGGACTGAGCCTCACGTTGGGCTCCGCACTGACCGTAGAGCCTGCTTAAGATTCTCTCCCTCTCCCTTCCTCCCACAGCCCCTCTCTCCTGCTTGCACTCTCTCACTCTCTAAAAATTTTTTTAAAAATTAAAAAAAAAAAAAAAAAATACAAAGATACAGATTCTCCTCAGGTCACAATAATTTTATGTTTGGTTTTATGATGACTGTTCCCCCTAAATAGTCCAGGCTAGAAGACTAATCAACACGAAGTATGCAGCTGAGCTACGGAAACCCAAGGAAAGATTTTTAAGTTACACAAATAACAGAGAAGCAGTAAGAAGTATATTATACCATCATATCTCCTTAATGTCTCCTTTCCTCTCCCCTGAGAACAAACCTTAAATGTGGGGGACAGATAATTCTTCAAGAACCAGAATTTCACAGGAGTCCTGGTATTCTTCAGTACTGACAGCATCATTATACTGTCAAACAAAAGCAAATAATAATCAATATTAATTTTCCAATGCTTTTTAATCTCAACAAAATTGAGCAGAGCTGATCATAAGACCGCTGAATGTTTTTCACAGCAGAGCTGATGGCTTTAAAAAAGAGACCCTTGGGGCGCCTGGGTGGCGCAGTCGGTTAAGCGTCCGACTTCAGCCAGGTCACGATCTCGCGGTCCGTGAGTTCGAGCCCCGCGTCAGGCTCTGGGCTAATGGCTCGGAGCCTGGAGCCTGTTTCCGATTCTGTGTCTCCCTCTCTCTCTGCCCCTCGCCCGTTCATGCTCTGTCTCTCTCTGTCCCAAAAATAAATAAACGTTGAAAAAAAAAAAAATTTAAAAAAGAGACCCTTAGTAATGGCAAATGAAAAACTGCACTCATTATAAAATTATCACTGAATGGAAAAGAAAGGGTATTTCTCACCTATAAAAATATACCTAACTGACAAAGGCAGATGTTTTAATCATGTTACATCTTTAAATACTCTGCTTCACGAACTGCCGTATTAATTATGCTACAAACGAATAACGGAGGTTGCAGCTAACAGACTACATGACTATGAAAAGAAAACTGGAAAGCCACAGCAGCTGTGTGTGGCTGCACTGCCCCCCACAGCCTATCCTGGAGACACTGCTAGGGAGGAGAGCAGGAAGAGGTCAGGGGATGGCAAGTGGCTACAGCGTCAGGATTTCCCTACTACGAAAACAGACAAAAACACACTGAATCAAGGAATTTAATTAAATTGAGTTATTACTAACATTTGACGTTACTATTTTAGGTCAGTTATTATTTCTTGGAAATAGAAGGTTGAACCTGAGTAAAATGACAGTTTAATTATTTGCCATACTAGATTTGTCATGGAAAATTAAAAGTAAAATGAACCTGGCATTAGGAAAGTCACTCTCAAGCAAAGGAGCATATTCCCAGCCAAGCCTTCCCCCAGCAGCCGCTGTGTCAACCAGCACATGGCTGTGGCCTCTCCTTGGCTCTGGCTGTGTGACCTCAGGCAAGTCCCTTCACCCTCTGAATCTGTCTGTATAACAGAGGTGTTCTTTGAGAACTAAGATCACTCCTGGCGCTACACCCCTATGAATCTCTAGGCGACAGGTCCACAGCCCTGTTCCACTTCTACTCTCTGTGCTAACTTCCTAGTTTCTGGGTTAAGCAATGCTTGGTGGCCAATTAAACACCATTATTTATAATGTGTGCGCAGTGGTATTAAAGGTTTATAGCCTTGTAATATCCACACATATACATTTATGATACAGCTGGACTTTATGAGATTGGCAGATCAAAACAAATACAATTCTGTATTCACAGTCCTCAGAGTGCTTCACATATACAGAAGCATAATGGATAGAATGCCATGAAACATTTATTCTCTTACTCTCTAAATAAGAACACTGTGACAAACTCATTCATAATGTACTGAAATAATCAACATGACTAACCGAAGAAATCTTTCATAGAGATGGCCGGATGCCACGGAGAAAATATTAATTATGTCATCTTTATCCTGTTTCACTTCCTCAGTCTTCTGTCCTCCTGTAAAGCCCCTGTAACAATAAAGGTAAAAACAAGAACACTTGAACTGCTAGTATAGACACACAGCCCTTCAAGGGGAGAGCTACAGAGACCGTGTTTCCCATCCTATTCCTTCCCTAGAGGGTGATGCAAGGGGAGGTGGTGAAGCATCAATGGCGCCCTGGGAGGGCACAAGGGAGCCAAGCCACCACAGGATAACGAAAAGGATGCTGCCTGCAAGGCCCCACGTAGCTTCAGAAACAAACTGAACATAGGCTACTCCACAGAATGCAATCCACTCAATGGAAAGTAAACTAAGCTCTCTGAAGGACAGGCACCATGCAGTAAGAGTCAAGAAGTAACTACACCATGGGGGGACATTAACCTCCTTCGTTCATTGTGGGAAACACCCATCTACTCTAAGTGGAAGTGCAAGATTTGCTGCAGAGTACAGACTCTGAAAGGTCCACATGGGATTCTTACACTCAAAAGAAGGGAGGGATGGGGCTTATACTTTTCCTTAAAAATATTACTTTTTTTTTTTAATGGTGCCAATTTACCATTTGAAGGAGTCCCAAAATCCAGATTCATTTTCATTAGTTCCGTCACTCAGCAGGTCTTCGTTCACCATGTCTGCCTTCTTCTGAACCTGCAACCATACGTGAGGGGTACCATGAACAGTAGGGGACGAAGCCCCTACTTCCTACAGCCAAGTCTAGGCCCCATAACTCAATCTGGTGCCCATATTCTGGCAAAAGAAAGCTGTGCCACAGGCAGGCACGGCCCACCTACAGTCTGGACCAGTTCAACAGAATGATCTTTCACATACCACATTAACACCTCAGGTGATGAGACAGAAACCTCTTGTAATTCAGTAATAACTGTAGTCTGAAAAATGGTCAAAGAACCTCAAATTCAACTGTATAGGAAACAGAGTCTGAGCAAAACTAGCAGCATCATCCACCCAGCTGACAGCTGTTCCAGGGAGAGTGCAGCCCACAGGAGAGCTACCCGTCAGGACAGAGTCACTTCACGCCACAGCCTGTTTTCAGGATTCACCAGGATAAAGATGGGTTGAATCTTCTCACCAGCACAGGGAGCAGTTTTCTACTCTTCTGTGTGTGGTCTGCTTTAGATTTTACTGTGTGTAATGATTGTTTATTCTGTAATACCTTTTACTTGAATTTAAGGCACTAAGAACTTTAAAATTCTGAAACGTGAAAAGAAATGAAATAGGGCTACCAATTACCGTTGTTGAAATTTTCACTGTCATTCTTCCCAGTTTTCTGAGAACAGTCAGCAATAATGTGAATTGTGGCTATGTAAACACCAGAATATCTGAGACTTGTATCGCTCACTGAGATTACTCAAAAGGTGCAATCTCTCAATTGAAGAAAGCCACAAATGTATATTTACGAAAGACGCTTCACACATAAAGAAGCATTCTTATAAACCCTACAGTAAAATCCCAAAGGTGAATTAAAGCCTTAGACCAGTTTCTTTTCTTCCCCACCAGCTTTACTGAGAGACAACTGAAACACAATATTGTGTAAACTTCAGGCATACAATGTGATGATTTGATACGCATAGAAGCTGTAAAACAATGATCACAGTGATAGCATTATTATCAGTTAAATCCATCTACTTCTAGATGAGAGCTACTGAGTGCCAGAATACTGCTACTTTTACCCACTATAAAAGTCGCTGCCTTAGTATTTCCAAGCTCACCTTCACTTTAATAATTTTGCTCTTGAAGTTGTTGAGGACGACAACAACTTCATCAGCATCGGGAGGAGAATCTGTGCCATCATGGCTTCGAGAGAAAACAAAGGGAAAGAGTAAGGCAGATGTTATAAATCACAATTCTTGAAATGCAGTAAGGAGTCTGATATCAAAATGCCATATTTGTCCATCATCTTTATCATAAAGGAGTTTTCCAGAACAAATTATTTTCCCGCAAACTGTAGCAAGTCCCTTCAAACTACACAGAAGCACTTGTCAGAATTTCTATCCTTCAAACATTGAGCATTCCAATCCGTCACAGCCCAGACTTTCTTCTTGGGTCTCCCCTTTAAATTACCTTTCAGAGAGTGAGAGGCTCCCAGTGCTGGCGCACTTAACACCTGTATTTACTAAGTCTGAGCCATGCTCACCACCAGCAATAAAGGAGTGCCCAGGGACATGAGCCACTGAACCATCACTGGAAACACATCACTTCTACTCTTTCATGGACAGGTGACAAAGCATGGCTCTACTTCAGAGTTCTGTAAAGTTGTCTACTCTATCCTTCTGCCTGGAGGTACACAATCAGCCAAGTCTAGGCCCTGTAACTCCATCTGGGGCCCATACTCTGGAGGAAGAACTATAAAAAGCTATCTTCAGGCAGATCTGGGGCAGAAGAAGAAAATCTTTAAATTAAAAATAAAATATCCCCAGTCAATTGTAATGCCTAGAATTTCCAGGTACCAATTTTCAAGATGTTAAGTGCAGAAAGCCACGATAAAATATAAATTCACTGCATTCACTGTCATCCCACAGAGAGCAGAGTTCTCAGGAAAGGTAAGATTCTCATGGGGGAGCATGAAACGCTCCAGAGACTAGGAATATCCAAGAGGAAGGGAGGTCTAGACAGGAGGAAGAGAGGAGGTCTCCACACTCCAAGAGAAGGGGAAAGAATGGCTAGGGAAAGGGCACACAGAAGGCAGAAGGGACAAGGTTCAGAAGAACAAGTAAACTTATGACAAGATTAAATTCTGCAAAACCACATGTGGAGAAAACATTACTTAGAGGAATGGTATTTACAACGAATACGTTATTATAATAGCTTCAAGAATCCACACTGCTTTCACAAATGTCGGGTAAGATCTTCTAGAACTAAGATGACACAACAAGAGGGTGTTTTAAGTACAGTCTAATGGAAATCCCTCCCTAAAAAATTGACACAAAGTCTCTTCACAGAGCTTAAAACTAATTTAAATTGTATTTAGCAAAATTCAGATTACACTTTTTAAAAGGCTATATAATTTTTTTGAAACTAATAGCCATTTATAGCAAACCTAAAGGCAGAACCCTGGCTACTGAGGAAATGCTCTGGAAGTACTTCCTTACTACCACAGACCAGGAAAGCCAGTGCTGGCACCCAGATTTCACAGTCACACCTTACACATGCTGTGCATCTGCGACTCACCCAGCGTGGAGAAATACACTGTCTAGGTAAAAAAGTTTAACTGTTCGTCATTTCTTTTCTCTTTTTTCGAAAGGACTCAATTTCTCATCTACATATGGTTTTCATCGCAGTGACAGAATGATCTGATTCGGAGATACCGCTAGCACAAGGGAAAGACTAAAGAGTGAAACTTAACTATACTTATTACTGTTTATACCACTTATTAACTAATCATACCCTGCCAATTCTTCTATACTCAATTTCCCAGAAAAGCATTGTTTCATCACACATAAATCAAATTCTTATTCCCTGGCTAACTGCCAGTGTAGAACTCAATTGAAGCTGATTCTCTGCAAAATGTTCTGGAAAAACAAAAAAGCACCTCCATCACTTAATCTTACCTGTATATTCTATAAATATCTTCAGAACGACCCTTCCTTAATCTGAGAATCCAAGCTCCTGGGTTGGCCTTTAACTGAAAGTAGCCCTAGGGTAAGAAGAAAGACAAATTTTAGTTCTCATCAAAATGCTATTTCTGAGGAACAGTTACTTCCTTTTCTGAAGTATCAGTCACTTATATTTTATGTGTCATGTATGAAGAAGCTACAAAGCTCCAAAGCCAAGAAAAATGCTGTCAGCTCATAAGCTATGCATTCGCAGGGGCCAATTTGATTAGAGCAGAACATTCAGAATATGTTAGCATTTTTTTTAGGCTGACATATAATTCCAATGTATAAATTTAAGTAAACTTATGATTTTTATATTGACCAAACTGTCAATTATGAACTTTAATCCCATTTATGTTCAGAATGCAAACTGCTCCATCATAAATCATACTGCCCAAATTAGCATGACTCAATACCACCATGTGAGGTACTGATGATTATTTACCAGATTGGCCATAACAATGGTATCCACAATGACTGGGTTGGCCGAAGTTCCTAATGTAAACTGCAGTCCTCGTGGGGGCTGGCCTGTGGTAATGTCATAGCAGTGACCTTCTAGTAAGAGGTACTCCAGTTCATACTCAGCGGCCACTATACTATCCACCTGCAATAGCAGAATTAAATCACTTGAAAACTACTTGGCAATAAAAAGAAACAAACTATTGACACATGCAACAACATGGATTTCAAATGCACTGTGCAAAGTGAACAAAGCCAGACATAAAGGGCTGCATACTCTATGGTCATATTTCTAAGAAATTCATGGACAGGCAAAACTATAGTGGCAGGAAAGGGAGGGGACTGCCTGCAAAGGGGCACAAGAGAACTTTCTGGGGCGATGGAAATGCTCTGTATCTTGACTGTGCTGGTGGTCAACAACTGTTTACAATGTTCAAAACTCAGATGGGCTGGAAAGAGGAAAAAAAACACAATAAGGAGGTTTTTGTACAGATGAGAGGATAAGACTGCCATCTAGAAAGGTAGTATTGGAAAAAGCATGTTAAAAAAAAAAAAAAACCTGCCAAAAGAATGAACAGATCTAAAAGCTAAATAATAAAGGAAACAGAAAAGAATACTACCAGGACTAACTTCCATGAGAAAATGAAAAAATAATGAGAAACAGTGAGAAACCGCAGAGAAAAAATGTAAATTTATCTTGGCCTTTAGGATATAGCTGAAAAGACTGCTAGTTTTTTTTTTAATTTTTTAAAAAATATTTTTTTGAGAGGGAGAGAGAGAGAGCAAGCACAAGCAGGGGAGGGGCAGCGAGAGAGGGAGACACAGAATCCAAAGCAGGCTCCAGGCTCTGAGCTGTCAGCACAGAGCCCAATGCCAGGCTCGAACTCACAAACTGCAAGATCATGACCTGAGCCGAAGTTGGACACTTAACCAACTGAGCCACTCTGGTGCCCCAAAATATTGCTGTTCTAAATCCAAATATCCAAATGTATTTGAGGGCTCCATAATGGCATAAAATTCATGTTCCACACCAACTGCCTAAATTATTACTGATTCCTTGCAGAATATATAATATAATTGCAAGGTCTTGGGACAGCCTGGCTTTGGCTGATTTTTTTCATCCCAAGCTGGTTCAGACTTGGCTCTGTCATCCTATCTAATGCTAATAACACACTATTTGGAGCTTAATATTACTGCTACACTAAATTCTAAAAGTTTAATAAGGAAAGCTAAGGAGTACACCTCCACGAAAGCACCAAGTCCTAGGCTCTGTGTTTTTAGTGGATACAGAGAAACCAGAGAAAGTCTAGGAAAGAACAGCAAAAATTCTAAGGACATGGAAGAGAGCTACTCTGCATCTGTTCTGTGCCTACTTGCACTGCTCTTTAGTGCTTTTTGTGGCCATTTTATAATCTCCTCAGCAAAAGTTCATTCTTCAAGGGCAACAACTCCACTTCCTGTTTGTTATAAATACGGTAGACAAGTTTGAGGCAGGGAATAAGGCAAGTGAGTACACAACACTCACCCCTAACTTAGCACCTGAGGGATTCTTCTTCACTCTAATGATAAGAGGGCTGAGAATTTCTCTAATAACTACCTTCAAGTTCCTGTTCTCCCAATTCTGAAGAAGACAGAATGAGCAAACAGGCTTCAATTGTAGAATATATTTAGGGTAGACACAGAGACAGATGTCTTAGAAAGGAAGGAGGCCCTGAGATGCTGTAAGCTCCTTGTAAGTAAAGACCATATGTTTTGATTCCTTCGTTAATACACTCTGAACTAGGTACAGAGAGTGAGGGCTATGAAGAGACATCAGCAAACAACTCTTGTGAGCTCTCGGTCTTTGAAAATGGACTGGGGGAAAAGGACCACTTACTTTAAGTTATATGAAAATGAGTGAAAAAAAAGAACAGAAAAGCAGAAAAGTCACCAAAGCCAAAAGCTGGTTCTTCAAAAATATCAACAAACCGACAAACTTTTAGTGAGACTGACCACAAAAAAAGAGAGGAAGAGCCAACTCACTGTAAGAAAATGCTGTAACCAACTGTAAGCCAACAAGCTGTAACCTAGATAAAAGGGATAAATTCCTGAGACACAAAACTGACTTAAGGCAAGATAGAAAATCTAAACAAATCCACAAAAAGAGACTGAACTGGTAACTTAAATATTTCCCAATTAGGCAAGAAAATTTAAAAGACATCTTGTTTGGAAAGAAAAAAATAAAACTACCTCTATTTGCAGATGACATGATCTTTTATAGGCCTGTATAATAAGAACTACAAAACACTGTTAAAAGAAATTAAAGACCTAAATAAATGGAAAGACATCCCATGTTCATGGATCAGAAAACTTAATGTTAAGATGGTAATATTCTTCAAATTGATCTAGGAATTTAATGCACTCTCTATCAAAATCCCAACAGCCTTTTCTACAGATATTAACAAGCTGATTCCAAAATGCAAAGAACCCAAAACAGTCAAAACTATTTTGAAAATGAGGAATAAAATTGGAAAACTCACTTACCAATTTCAAAACTCACAACAAAGCTACAATAAGACAAGTGTGGCCTAAGAACAGACACACAAATCAAGGAAATAGACCTGAGAGTCCAGAATTGAATTCATATTTAGGGCTAACAGATATCTGGCTAAGGTACCAAGACTATTCAGTGGAGACAGAACAGTCTTTTCAACAAACGGTGCTGTGACAAATGGATATTCACACGCAAAGAATAAAGCTATAACCGTACTTCACATCATATACAAAAATGAACTCAAAATGAATAAAAGACCTCAATGTAAGAGTTTAAAACTTTGAAAGTCTTATAAGAAAACACAGGAGTAAATCTTTGTGACCTGGGGTTAAACGTTGGTTTCTTAGGTATACTACCAAAAGCACAAGCAACAAAAGAAAAGGTCATTTAGATTTCATTGAGATTAGAAATATCTGTGCTTCAGAGGACATTTTCCAGAAAGTGAGATAGCTAAGAAAATGAAAGAGATTATTTACCAACCATATATTTGATAAGGGACTTGTTTCCAGAATATACAAAGAACTCTTATGACTCCCTCCACAAAATGGTAAGCAAATTTTTTAAAATAGGCAAAGGATTTAAACAGACATTTCTCCCCAAAGATGATATACAAATAGCCAATATACACATGAAAAAATGTTCAACATCATGGGCAGGAATGGAAAATGGTGCAGTCACACTTGGAAAACAGTCTGGCAATCCCTCAAACAATTACACGTAGAATTACCATATGATCCACCAATTCTAAGAGAAATAAAAGCACATCTACAAAAACTTGGGACATGAATGTTCTCAGCGGCACTATTTATAATAGCCAAAAAGTGGAAACAACCCAACTGTCTATCAATGAATGGATAAATAGAACATGGTATGTCCATACAGTATTACCTGGCAATAAAAAAGAATTAAATACTAATACATGCCACAACATTGATGAATCCTGAAAATAATAATTTAAAGTGAAAGAAGCCAGTCACAAAAATGTACGATTCTCTTTAGATGAAAAGTCAGAACAGGCAAATCCATAGAGATAGAATGTAGATTAGTGGTGACCAGGGGTCAGGGGGCATGGGAAGTGACTGCTAATGGGTATGGAGTTTCTATCTAGTGGTGATGACTGCAAAATTTGTGAATATTCTAAAACTACTGAACTATATATACTTTAAAAGGGTAAATTTTATGATATGTGAAAAAATCTCAATGAAGCTGTTAAAAATACAATCACACATGAACACGGACATCTCACAGTCCTGCCTGACTGAGATCCAGTCTGTTCAGTCAGAAACTACCACCACTTCTTAAAAAAAGGTTGTACACATGATTATATACATAGAAGCAATGATATTCTTACCTCTTCTAAATAAATATTATCAAGATCATATGGTGTTCTGACAGACTCCACCATCCAACTCTCAGGTGTGTTCAAATTCAGGGTGAACAGAGGAGACTGTGGCATATCCAAAAATTTTGCTATTGGACCCTTAGCAAAGCTATTGTCTGGAGTGAAAGAAATCTCTGGTTCTAAGACATAACGGTAAAAGCTGAAATTGGAAAGAAAAAAAAATTGAGCCTTTTTAATATACCCACAGTCCTTAGGTTCCCAGGCATCCACACAAATCAAAACAAACTATATTTGGAAAGGTAGCCCCCCACACTGGGAAAAGTGTTTCCAAAACCATCTCTTGACCTAATTATGCCTCCTGTGGCTGTTGCAGATGCAAGATAAGGGCATGAGGGACAGAAATGAGAGGAAAGGTCATTCTTTCTGGGACTGCTAAGGGTGGCTGCTGTTAGAGGCACAAGATTTCCTAAGCACATGTTTCCCTTCAATGAGAAAAACACTTATTTTTCTCTTAAACACAAAGTCCTAAATGGTGACTGGGTTCTCAGGTGGGCCCTGGAAACACTATGCACAATAGTTTAAACATCTCTCCTGTTCAAGGACAACAGTGGAAGCTGAGAGCCATTGAGTGACTTTGAAACAATATCTGAATTCACTTAGAATCTAATTTATAAAACACAGCACATTTGCATATAAGGAATTTCCCACAGACCCAGAAGATGCTACCCTATTACTATTAACTGCTTTTTATATAATTTTTTTCATAAATCACCATTCCAAGGTTTAGACAACACACAGCTAAGCCTGCCCTCCTTCTCAAGACACATGCAAATGGACCTCACCAAGTTTCCTCTGACAAATATACTACAACTTGAAATAATTCTGCTCCACTTTTAAGATAAAAAAAGACAGGCAAGTTTCTTCTTGCACCACGGCACATTTTTTTAACTAGGTAAATTTAATAGCTACATTGATCCAAATGTTTAAAATTAAACAATGACATAATTCTGAGAGAGGGATGGAGGCAGGGAAGAAGGAAGGAAGGAAGGAAGGAAGGAAGGAAGGAAGGAAGGAAAGAAGGAAGGAAGGGAGGAAAGAGGAAGGCAGGCAGGCAGGTAAGGCAAGGCAAGGCAGGCAGGCAGGCAGGAAGAAAAGAAGGAAAGGCAGGAAGGAAGGAGGAAGGAAGGAAGGAAGGAAAGAAAGAAGGAAGGAAAGAAGGAAGGAAGGAAGGAAGGAAGGAAGGAAGGAAGGAAGGAAGGAAAGGCAGGCAGGCAGGCAGGCAGGCAGGAAGGAAGGAAGGAAGGAAGGAAGGAAGGAAAGGCAGGAAGGAAAGGCAGGAAGGAAAGAAGGAAAGGCAGGCAGGCACACACGGTAGCTTGGGTTAACGCCACCTAAATGCTTCCATGCCCACGCTAAGTTCTCAGAACTTCTGATTAAAGCAGAAATTTAGCAAACCTAAACATTCAGTAAATGATCTTTTCAAACATGAAGTCCAGCTATAAGCCCATTTGATCCTTAACACGCAATACCAGCTTTCAGATTTAGTACCACGTTTTCAACTGATTTCTTAAAGAGCTTTGTTTTACCTTTTTAAAGGCATGTCAGAAAGTTTTGACTGGCAGTTCATAAACACTCTTAGATTCATGTTGATCAGCTGGGTTAAAACCTAAAAGTGCAAACAAGAGACAAATCACATTTTCCTATAGTGAAACTAAGTGATATTTGAGACAAAATATTTACATTTTCTCTTCAGAAATTTATCACTCTGACACTGAGTTGAGAGAACACCTCTTAATATCTCAAGAAAGACAGAAAGAGAATAATAGTCTGCAATGGAGAAATTTCTGGAAATCACAACTCTGGGGCACAATCTAAATCACACATAGATTTCATTTGGCAAAAACATAGCAAGTGGGCTACTGCAAATTACTGTTCCCCATGTGTTGAGGCAACTGATGGATAATGGAGAGCTGTCTACAGAAGGAAAATTTTTAAATTTTTCTAATGTGTATTTATTTTTGAGAGAGAGAGACAGAGCATGAACAGGGAAGGGACACAGAGAGAGGGAGACACAGAATCTGAAGCAGGCTCCAGGCTCTGAGCTGTCAGTACAGAGCCCGATGCAGGGCTCGAACCCATGAACTGTGAGATCATGACCTGAACTGAAGTCAGGTGCTTAACCAACTGAGCCACCCAGGCACCCCTACACAAGGAAAATTTTAAAGGTTCATCAGTGCAGTTTACATACTACAGTGAGAAAAATGCATATATATACACACACCCACAAAAAGGTTAGCTGATTACACATCAATAAAACTTTACCTTAAAAAAGAAATACAACTCAAAAAAAAAATATTGAAGCAACTGTATTTTTGGCAGAGCTCCTAAATTTTCTTAAAACTGTAGTATCTTATACAAATGTACAAGACATGCTACAATTTTTAAATTGCTAGTTTTAAAAAAGGAAAATGATAAAGCAACATTCATTTATCTTTTTACCTCTTATTCCTTATAAATCAAAACATGGCATAAATAAAGTTAATTAAAAGACATCTTGTTCTGGGACGCCTGTGTGGCTCAGCTGGTTAAGCGTCCAACTTTGGCTCAGGTCATAATCTCACAGTTCGTGAGTTCAAGCCCCATGTCGGGCTCTGTGCTGACAGCTCAGAGCCTGGAGCCTGCTGTGAATTCTCTGTCTCCCTCTCTGTCTCTGCCCATTCCCTACTTGTGCTCTCTCTCTGTCTCAAAAATAAATAAACATTAAAGAAAAAAAAAAATCTTGCTATAAATAGGATTTTTTTTTTTTTTAGTACATGAGGAAACCAACCAAACTTGTACCAACATCCTAAGGTTAGAAGGATGTTTCCAGAGCCACTACCAATTTGTATGAAGACACTTGCTCTGCCATGATGCCCTGTGGCATTTTCCAATGCCCTGTGAAGATAACTACGGGAACAATAAGACTCTCAGAGAGTCACAGGACCTGTGACCACTTCAGATAGAGATGAGAACAGCCTCAGAAGCCATGCCTACCAAGAGCAACGGGGCAAGTCTCTGTGCTTCTCTGGTGACAGGGTCAATGACAGCCACGACGTCAAAGTACGTCTCCCCTTCTTTCGGCCTCATTTTAATTGCACTACAGAGATCAAAGACAAAACGTGAATCTCATGGAAAACAGGAAACAAAGTTAACTTTGTTTTTTTAAGGCCAACATAAGCTATCAGCCCTCTCAGCATTTCCAAAAACACTTTAGATCTAAAACAATAAGGCTACATGGTGGTTAATTCTGTTATTACATCTACCTCAAAGTTTGCAAAACCTGAAGATTCAAATTCACTCAAAATGAACCAAAAGATATGTGTTAATAGAGGAAAACCAGCTTGAAATTGTATTTAACCGAAAACTGCTAAAAGCTGATGTTTGTTTTTGACAATTACAAACATGCCAATTTTTTTTTCTTGACGAGAAGGGTGTGAGGAGAGAAGAAATAACGGATTTTTTAAATACAAAGAACATTACAGAAAACTTGTGAGAGAAAAAAGAAAGAAGCATAAAATCTTGCCACCCCAACCCAACCATTCTGTGGCATTTTTCTCTGTAGACCTTCTCAAATACCTGTATAAAGATAGTAGCAATTTTATAACAATTTCCTTCCTTCCCCCACCACCTTATCATGATTTTTCCATACTGTTACACATCAAATATCCTGAATAGGAAAAAATCTTCTATTTACCCTGTGAATCTGCCATGTTTACCCAAGCTATTTCTTATTGCTGGACATTTAGATGGCTTGCAGCCTGTAACTTCGTACATATACTTTTTTTCACACTGGAAATTTCATTGGAGTGAACAAAGTCCTGGACATGAGATTACTGAGTCACAGGACACAAATATTTTTCTGGATGGGGTGTCTGGGTGGCTCAGTCAGTTGAGCATCCGACTTTAGCTCAGGTCATGATCTCACGGTTAGTGGGTTCAAGCCCCGTATCAGGCTCTGTACTGACAGCTCAGAGCCTGGAGCCTGCTTCAGATTCTGTGTCTCCCTCTCTCTGCCCCTGCCTCACTGTATCTCTCTCAAAAATAAACATTAAAAAAAAAAAAAAGAATATTGCCAGTTTTCTCATTTAAAAATTAGCAAAATTCAGGGCACCTGGGTGGCTCAGTTGGTTAAGCGTCCAACTTCGGTTCAGGTCATGATCTCACAGTTCGTGAGTTCAAGCCCCAAGTCGGGCTCTTTGCTGACAGCTCAGAGCCTGGAGCCTGCTTTGGATTCTGTGTCTTCCGCTCTCTCTCTGCCCCTCCCCCACTCATGTTCTCTCTCAAAAATGAATAAACGTTAAAGAAAATAATAAAAAATTATTTTTCTGGATAATATGTACTGTTAATCACAAGTTCAGAAGAATTAAGCCAATTTACAAGGATATTAAGTTATACATATTTTGTCTTAATAAGTAAAAAACAGCAGCTGGTTAGATTGCAATTTGTACCCCCCCCCAAGATTTCCAGGGGAGAACCTGCATCTTCCCATCTGTGGTTTCCAGCTACACAGCCTCCCTATGAAGTCACATTGACTTAGATGACTTAAGAGGAGCAAGAACTTCTGATACATTTTGAAAAGGAATAAAGGTGAAAGAATTCCAAAACACATCCAATTTTCCAAAATCTTAACTGGTCAAATCAGTGCCTATCTTTGTGCTGAACAATGTTTTAATGTAGTTCCAGCGCTAACCACTACTATTCTGTGCAAGAATATTTACCCAATGGGAGGAAAACAAAAGTACAAAATAAAATGTTAACTAAAAAAACCGTGTAAGTATAGTTTAAATGGTGATGAAGGTTATTTCAAATCCTAACAGTTTTGGAAATAATCATTAGAACAGCTTTGTGCCTGTATCAAAGCAGATGATTTCAATTTTTGACAAAATTAACAATTTCAGCCACCAATAATTATTCTAAAATAACCGTTTTTTTTTGTTTTTTTTTTTTTAACTCTACTACAGCTGTTCTCAAAATGTGGCTCCAGACCAGCAGCACCAGCTTCAGAAATCATCTGGTTTCTAACAGATTCTCCATTCTAGCCTGGATCAAACAGTCCAGTCAGATTTGATCCCCACAAGGACTGGATATCAGAAAGCATGGGTCAACTAAACCAAAGTCCAATCTACCCCAGACTAATTAAATTAGAATGATAAAGGAGCAGGAAGCAGGCATCTGTATCTAAAACCTCTAAGGTTTTAGTGGTATATCTAGATATATCAAGATATATAACCTGCCTGGCTACATATATCAACTGTAGAGGTTCTTTCTAAAGACAAGTTAATCTGGGGCGCCTGGGTGGCACAGTCGGTTAAGCGTCCGACTTCAGCCAGGTCACGATCTCGCGGTCCGTGAGTTCGAGCCCCGCGTCAGGCTCTGGGCTAATGGCTCGGAGCCTGGAGCCTGTTTCCGATTCTGTGTCTCCCTCTCTCTCTGCCCCTCCCCCATTCATGCTCTGTCTCTCTCTGTCCCAAAAATAAATAAACGTTGAAAAAAAAAAAAAATTTTTAAAAAAAATAAAATAAAATAAAGACAAGTTAATCTTAAGTCTAATCATGAGAAAACAACCCAGACTATGGGACATTCCACAAAATAATTGGCCTGGACTGTTAGAAAAAAGGGTCATAAGAGACAAAAAAAAACAAAAAACAACAAAAAATAAAATAAAATAAAAACAAAAAGCAGGGAACAGTTCTGGATTTAAGGAGACTACAGAGACACACAGCAAAGGACTGCAATGTGTGATCTGGAGCAAATCAAAGAACAAAACCATTTTCAAAGGTCATTACAGGGGCCTTAGAGAAATGTGAATAGGACTGTGTGCTACTTACTATCACCGTATCAAGGCTAAATCTCTGAAATATGCTAATGGTAGAGATACCTCAAGTGTTCAGGAGACACATGCTGAGGAATTCAGACATGATGTGTAATGATGTCTGAAACGGACCTTCAAATGGTTCAGGAAAAATGTGAGTGCATGTATGCTTGTTCACAAACATACACATTGTATATACTATACATACATACACGACCCACAGGTAGATGACAGATAAATGTGGCACAATGTTAACAACCAGTGAACCCAGGTTGAAGATATTTGGGTGTTCACTGTAATAATCTTTCAACTATTCAGCAGCTTTGAAACTTTTCAAATAAAAAACTAAAAAAAAACAAAAGGCAAGAACTTCATAATACTAAACTTTTTATTTTATTGAAAACAAAACCATTTTCAGTAAAAGATGAACGATACAAGTGTTCTAACAACCTGCGTTTATTCTTATCAGAAAATTACAACTGATCTGTCATTAAATGCTTTCTGTTTTCTAAAAGGGTACTGTCTAAATAAATTTCAGATTTAGAAATAAATGTCAGTGTTTATGCAACCAAGATCCCTTTATGAATTCTGCATATGAAAATGCGTATATATGAAAAATACACAGTGGACAAATCTGCCATTCCAGTAAGAACTATGTACACACTTCACATGGAAAAATAAAGGAGATGAGATACAGGCAACCTTAAGAGTTTATTCAAGAATATGCATGAATTCAACATTAACTCTGTACCTATGTCTGTCTTCAAAAAACTGGTACTCGATTCTTGCATCTCCTTTTGGTTGAGCCGACAGGAGGGCATCCACCTTCATGACCAAGTCACTTGCCCTGAAAGACATGGTTGGTGAAGATTTAGCATCTCTTTCACCGAAGGTTTTTCCAATTATTGCTGAACATGATATAATCAGCCTAAGTAGTGAATACCAACAAGACGGTTTGAAGAATGTACGAACTTTTTACCAACAGGCATGCATGAGAAAAAGTACGATTTTGTAACTGAGTAGTTTCATAACCTTGAAAGAAGACACCAATTTGCCCATATGTGAAATGGGGATAGTAGTACCTACTTGGTATGGCTCTTGTAAACATTGCACCAGCTCAACAGAAAGCACCAAGCTCAGGGCCCATCCCGTAACAGACTGTCAGTTTGTGGTATTTACCTTCTCCCTCACCCGCTGCTAAATACCTCTAATAGTTTTTATGATTATTAGAGTAATAATTCACTGGAAAGAATTCAGAAAAAAAATGAGAAAACAGATATACATATAATGCCCTTATCAAGAGCACTGATGACATTTTGGTTCATAATTCTTCTGTATTTTTAAACATATATAAATACATATATAATCATAAGTGGGATTATATTATTTAGTAACCTGCTTCTTCATTTAACAATATATTGCAAACATATACTACAAACATATTTTTTTTAGTTAATAAACACAGGGTGCATCAATATTTTCACTAATATGTTTATGGATAGGTCATAATCACCAACTGGCTAGCGAACATCCAGGTTGCTTCCTATTTCACTATTACAATCAGCGCTGCAGTAAACAATGTAGAAAAGTATTTCTGCTTTCCCTGACCCTTCTAAAGTTGATTTCTAACTAAGGAAGATCTTGAACTAAATCAGGAGACTTATAAAAAAGGTCAAATCTGCTGAACCAAGCACTGAATTCTAAGAATTCTAAAAAAACACCTGTAACTATGTGAACTGGAATCAAGCCTATACATTTTCTCACTGAACCAAACAGCTATATCAAACTACCTGTCTGGTACTTCTCATTACTGACTCTGAATACATATAATCCAGGCCACTTGTTTCCTGTGATGTGTCAACACTGTCACAAAACACGCCAAGGGATGCTGGGTTGTATGGACTTGGCTGAGCAGGCAAACAACAAACTCCCTAAAAGTTCACAAAGCACCCTGATCAAACAGCCCAGAGCTGAGCTTCAGAAAGCTAAGGATGGCCTTGTGGCTGCAGGTCTGGGCCATGAGTGAAAGCTATGGCTGTCAAAGCGGGCCACTCCAAGGTGGCGCAGCTATGGCACTACTGAAAGCCCTAGGCAAGCAAGGTAATTCTGAGAGCCCGAATAGTTTTAGTTTATCTTTAGGTAGCCCTGGGACTACCTTATTTCCCTCAATCCACCTAGGAGAGACCCAGAGCCACTTCTCTTTAGTAAAAGGCAAGTCTCTGGTGCACAGTCTGGCAATCATGTAGTCCACAAAGACTTCACATAGAGAGGGAGTGGTCCAAGGACACACCACACCAAGCCTATGCCCGTGACATGATGGCTTCGAGACATGGGAACACCTCCTAGCCTGCATCAGAGAAGTGTTTCATAGGCCAGAACAAGGGGTATCACTGAAGAGCCACTGAGGTAGAAGGAAACCTCCTTATCTGTAGCCCCACTACTGACTGAGATGAAAAAAGATTCCTTCCCCTATCACACAAGGCTTGGCAAAGGGACTACTCTGGCAGCTATCGAGGTCAGTTCTTCACTAAGACATGTATCTTAAACCCTGTAGCATGAGGGTATGTGAAAGAGATGAAGAAAAAAACCAGAACTTTTAAATTGCGTACCCTCCAACTACTCATCAAAGAACACTACAAATGAGTGAAAATACAACTCACAGAATGGGACAAAATATTTGCATCTCATCTATCTATAAAAGATCAATAGCCCAAATATTTACATATTTCCACAGAACTCCTATAAGTCAATAATAAAAAAACACACAATTAAAAATGTGCAAAGTAGGGGCACTTGGCTGGCTCAGTGGGCATGAAAGTCTTGATCTCTGGGTTGTGAGCTGGAGCCCCACACTGGGTGGAGAGATTACTTAAAAAAAAAACAAGGTACACAGCACTGAATGGATATTTTTCCAAAGATATTCAGATGTCATCACTAATTGTTAGGGAAGTGCAAATCAAACCACAAAGAGATACCACTTCAGATCCATTAGAGTATTACCAAAAAAACCCAAAAAATAACAAGTATTGATGAGGATGTGGAGAAATTGGAACCCTTACACATTACTGATGGGAAAGTAAAATGGTACGTCCTCTGTGGGAAAACATGATGGTTCCTCAAAAAATTAAACATAAAATATATCCCTCCTACTACATTCATTTAATATTTAATACAAGAACCATGTGTATATGACCTATGGGCCCTCGTTATGGGTCCATAACGGACCTATGGGTCCACACCAGGGACGTGGACCAGTTAAATAATTCATTTTCTTCCCATTGAGAAATAACTCATTAAAATACATTAGCTAACAAGAACACTGAAAGAATTAAAATAAATATTAAAAACCACAATAACCAATTCATCACCTATGCAGGATACAAGAGAAACAACTCATTATTCTATGCTAATAAATAAAGGAAAAGAAGCATTTAGCCTACTTTCCTTTCCTGAACAAAATAAAACAAATGAGGGAAAGTACCTCTTTACAAAAGTATTCCAAGGTTAAAAACAAAAAACAAAAAACTAAAAAAAAACCCTCACCTCACCCCTCTACTTTCGCATATGTTTGAAATTTTCCACAACCAAGAAAAAACAAAACGAAGAGACCTACTTCAGTTCTTTAAATAAATTAACTTGTTTCAACAGAAGCAAAAGTAAACACCTGAACTGAAAAGCATTATTATATGTTCAAGCTGAAAATAAAACACCATGAAATAGAAAGCACAAGGAATGTTCAATTAACCCAGCCCCTATGGTATGCACTAATTAATTTCTTCCATGGCAAAACGTACACATCTTCTTCTACCCGAAGCTGTTGAATATGGGATTTGATTTTCTGTCCTGAAGTTTTTAAGATGATATTTTCTAGGAGGTGGAAATCATCTTGATTAAAGAGTTCACCGTCGTCCAGCGGCCCAATGATCTGTGAAGAGGAGCAGCATGGTCAGTGCTAGAATCAGCAAGCTGTAAAGAAGCCCTCTGTGGTCGTCTGGCTATCTTAGAAGCCTATCAGGGTAAAGACCCAAGACATGTATACATCTAATAAAATCAATGAAAAAGGCAAATATTAAACCCAAACCAATTCATCCAGTTATTTATCAATTCCTCAACCACACAGAGTGTACACTTGTATATGTCACAATATTTTTAGTCAGCAACTCTGAAGTAAAACAAAATAGGAATAAAGTTTTCATTAATTCTCACTGGATATAAATAATAAAACTAAATGCAGTGCGGTGAAGTTTTTAAGATGTTTTTAAGAGATGCAGTGTGGTGAGTGACAGACAGCAGAGATTTCACCCTCTGTGCTAAGAGTTTAAAGTTTGGTATGCCCCCCCTGGCCCCCCGAGTCTCATGTCTATGGCTGCAGATATGCATGAAAGAGTCTAAGCCTGCACCAATGAAGTTCACAGAGACTGCACAACTATGAAAACGGTCCCCACAGGGGATGAATACTTCACAGATCAAAACTTTATCAGCTTATTCTCTGAGAGACACCACACTCTCGTCACTATACACAGGACAGGACATAATAAACAGTGGGAAGGTTTTACACAAGAACACTTGTAACAAAAGCAAGCCTCCTCTGAAATCAGGGTGCAGAAATTATCATCAGCACTGCATAAGCCCCATTCCCCTCAGGAAAAGAGTGACTCTGTTTGAAAAGTTAGTTTACTAGCTTCAGGGAACACCGCCAACACTGTTCACTGATCTAATCTGAGGTCAAGCTTGTCTCAGAACAAAATCCTCACCCTTCCATTGCTGATCACTGCCCTCTGTCCCTTCTTCAGCTTCAGAACATCCCTGCAGTACATGGCATGAGACAAAATGAAATCCATTTTGGAAGACTCAAAGACCTCTTTAAAAAGACTGAAATCCATGCCCTAGGAAAGTAATTGTTATTAAGGAAAAGTAATTGTTATTAAGCAAGCCATAAAAATGAATAATCATAATGAATAAATCACAAAATACTCTTTTAATGGAAAGTCAGAACAAAATTTTAATAATTAACATTATGATGTTTCAATTCTTCACTCTTCCCATTTTCCCCCACCCTCCCACTTATCAAGTAATGCTTATTTTCTGTTCCTATTCTTTTATGTGATTGTTCAACTGGCAAATTATTCATCACACCTTTATTCTGCATTTTAAAATCTTGCTAATTTCAAGGGTCTTTTTTCTCACTGAAACATCAAGTACACCATCATTTTATAAGAATTTTAAAACTACAAAACAGTCCAGGGCCGCCTGGGTGGCTTAGTCAGTTGGGCGTCCGACTTCAGCTCCGGTCATGATCTCATAGTTCGTGAGTTAGAGCCCCACGTCGGGCTCTGTGCTGATAGCTCAGAGCCTGAAGCCTGCTTCAGATTCTGTGTCTCCCTCTCTCTCTGACACTCCCCGGCTCACACTTTGTCTGTCTCTCTCTCAAAAATAAACATTAAAAAAAAAATTTTTTTTTTTGAAAACTACAAAACAGTCCAAAAGGTAAGTAACTTACATGATGAATACATGTGGGCCTATATCAGAACACATCAAGAACACATAAACCCCTAACTTTTAAGAAACTTCAATCATTTTGCTATATAGACAAATCAAAATATTGCTCATCTTTTAAAAACTATATAAAATATAAACTTATATGAATCATATAAGATATGAAATTTTATTTAAAAATATTAAAAGTAGTGAACAGAATGTGGCAGAATTGTTATTTCTTGGAAAGATTCTTCCAAACTAAAAGAAATCCTCTGAAACTCAGTACTAAAATAAAAAATCCCAATCATGAACAAGATGCATCAGCCCACGGGAGTGAACTTCTGTGGAAAGTAACAGAAGAAGGCAGCCCTATGCAACACACAAAGACTTACCCCAACAGAGAACCCCCCGATGTCAGCTCCTGCAGCCAAGGCCTCTGCAGTCTCCTCCTTGGCCATTTTTGTGATGAAGTTCTTAGCAGAGTTGGACGTCTGTGTTTGGAGAGCTGCCCAGATGGCTCTGGAGATCTGAGTGTTCTTATAACTTATATCTTCACTAGGATTATTGATCATGCTTATTCTAACATTGTTACTGGATTTCTATTTACAAAAGGGGAAATAAGAGTTATATGGTAAGATGTTTTAAAATTAAAAAGTGGCATTAACATCAGTCATAGTCCAGTAAGTAGCAAATACAATCTCTCTTAAAAGTGTTCAGCAGTTCTCTTCTGCACACAGAATAAAATTAAAATGCTATAGCCAGGCTTTCAAACCCCTACATGAACTGGTCCCCAGCCTACCTTTCATTTCTTACCATCCCTGAAAATACAGCTCCATTACAGACCATCAGAGTCCTGTATTCCCCAAAACACTTTGTATTATTCTAACATACTCCATGCTTTATGTTGGCATGCAAATTCCAAGTCTATCCCATCTTTCCTTCCCTCAGACCAAACCAATCTTCAGGCTTCTGTTCAAACACTTCTTTGTTCACATGGCCTTTCCAGATTCCTAGTAAAAATTGATCTCTCCCTGATTAAAAAGACAATAATCCGTGTGGGAGAAGAGATCTGGGACCCATAAAACCTTGTGTCATGACCATAAGCAACAAAAGTTCATACTAATGTGTTATCTAAAGACAAATACAAAAATAGTCATAGCAGCTTCTTCAGAATAGCCCCTAACTAGAAAAAGATGACATTGTCCATGAAATAGATTAAACAAACAAACAAAACTTTGTGGTATAGACATACAATACAGCACAGCGAAAAAGAACTAACTACCACTATTGGTAATATCATGGATAAATCTCAAAATGCTGAGTAAAGAAAACAAACAAACATATATAAGATTCCATTTAAATAAAGTAAAAAATAATCAAGAAGAGGGAACAGGGAGCAGGGTGATGGCTTTCAGGAATTCAATAATTCTCTATTTCTTGACTGAGATGGTGGCCACCTGGGTGTTCCCTTTGAGACACTATGTATCTTATGATTTGTGCACTTCTTTTGATCCTATATTTTACTTCAGTTAAAATATATATTTTTTTTAATTTCAATTCTCAGGGCGCCTGGGTGGCTCAGTCGGTTAAGCATCTGACTTCAGCTCAGGTCATGATCTCACAGTCCGTGAGTTCGAGCCCCACAGTGGGCTCTGTGCTGAAAATGCAGAGCCCACTTCAGATCCTCTGTCTCCGTCTCTCTCTGCCCCTCCCCCACTCTCACTCTCTCTGAAAAATAAACATTAAAAGAAAAAAAAAAAGAATCTATTCCCTTAAATAAAGTCTGAACACTCCAGTCTCCTCTCTTTTCTCACCAGAAGACAGACCTTCGAAGAAACAATGCTCCTTTCCCTCAAGCACTAAGACAGCAGAACAGCTGCCTTCCGCACAGAACAGTAACATCAGTACACAGAGTGGAGGTGTAGACACTTGCCTGATGTTTAATAGCATCATACAGTAACTGTCTTCCAGAAGGGCTATCAAAATCTCCAACAATCCAAAAAGTTACAGGCCTAATGAAGGAATCATCTGTATAAAAAGAAAACAACATACTGAGTCGGAGGGAAAAAAGCACATTCCACGTTTCAGTATTGTTCTTAAGCCAAATAATTTCTGAAAACCATGCAAAAAATAAGAAAATGATGTTTAATATACAAAGCAGAAGTAGTGAAATTTCTCTACTAGAACGAAAGCAGGGTAACCTTCCAATTGGCTTAATTACAAGCTAGGAACATGCACTTATTAATTCTACTATGGTTTAGGCATCTGTTAGCATGTACAATGAAACATGTGGGTAACAGATCACAGTCTTGAATCATATGGATTTGTAACTTTCTGAAATAGAATTCTTTGCAAACATTTACACAAATTTTGTCTGCATTTGAAAAATTATCTACTGTTATCCACAGGTTCTAGAAAGGTCACAATAAAGTATCAATAAATTCTAAATCACAATGCTGCCTGAAACCACATAAGATAATTAAGAAAAGAAACAAAACATTCTAAAGTTTAAAGTTACCATAGATTTCCTTGGAGGACATTCCTAGACAGAGGTAAAGGAAAAAGAGTAGAAGAAAATGTCATTGCTATAACTGATGCCTACCGTAAAGTCAAAATTTTAAATAATGTCTAACATGATCAATCTTCTCTCTGCTCCGTAGTCCCCCTAATGGTACAGCACTGTTCCAGGGCCCCTCAGAACCAATTTTCTTGAACCAAATGGAGCAACTGTTTTTATTCACATAGATCTAGGAAGCCAGAAATTCTCTCTAGGAGAAGACTAAAGCATAGATAAAAATAGCTGCCTAGGGGCAATGATCTCACAGTTTATGAATTTTAGCACAGAGCCTGCTTGGGTTTCTCTCTCTCTCTCTCTCTCTCTCTCCACCCCCCCCCCCCCAGTCCTCCCCCACTTGCATAGGCATGGGCATACTCTCTCTCTCTCTCTCTCTCTCAAAATACATAAATAAGCATTTAAAAAAAAAGAGCTGCCTTAAATGACAGTCAGTGCTCTGAAGGAGTAATAAGTGGCTAGAGGGGGAAAACATCTGTCTGCCATTAAAATATCATTTCACATAACTTTAGCCTAACTAGCTGATTCCGTATTAAAATCAGTTTTAAAATATGCACAAGGATTCCTAGAACCAAGTTTATCCTATAAACCCTAAAAAAATTAAATCAGTGTTGTCACTGAAGAGGTAAGTCAAACTAATTTGCAATCCATTAACCCATGTTTACATCATAAATGTTTTCATTTTAAAATCACGAAAATAAGTTTCATTTGACCTTAATATCTAATATAAATTTATAAAAACATCTGAATTTTCAAAAACATACAAAAGAATTTTAAATAGGTATTTCCTAAATTCAAATCATTGTAAGAAATAATGAAAGAAATTATGGAATCTCCAATACACTTATAGATTCAATTACTTCTACAAATACTAAAAAAAAAAATGCTGAATCCAAGATAAGCCAGAAATGGATCACCTTTCTTTGTCAGATAGCTCATACTATTGGCTATAGCAGCAGTTTTGCCTTGGGAATCCAAGACCATAAATCTGGCATAGTCATCCACAAAAAAGTTATCTGAAAAAAAAATTGAAACAGATTTATAATTAACATGCCTAATTCAATCCAATGTTAATATTCAAATAATAAACTGATTTGACCATAATACAAGATTTATAAAAAACACATAAGTGAAATCTGTTGTTTCATGTTTACTGAACAAGTTCACAAGACACCTACCCATTAATCACATTTTAAGACACAAAGTTAATAAAAAATGGACACATCCCATATAACTTTCATGTATGTATATACATACATGCACCACTTTAACGGTTTATATTTATTCTATTCCACCCCATGACTCTACAACTAGAAACCAATCTCTTAATAAGATCCCCTAACTCCTTGTCTCCCTTCCATAGTCGACACACCTGAGTAAGCCCTTCCCCATACCACTGGGCGATGGAGGGCAAGAGGGAGAATGATGGGAGAGAAGATCTAAGACTCTGACTTTCATTTTTTACACGTCTAACAAAATAATACAATTTTAGTTTTAATACAAACAAAAGGTCATTTTCATTCTTTTTAGACAAGTCTCTTCTCCAACTAATGGCCTCTGGCCATGCTGTTATCAACCATTTTTCCTTGGGTTACTCTAGCTAAAATCCCAGTTTCATCGACTCATTCATTTGATCTGAACTACCCAGTAATTTCTTCCTACCTACAAAATGGTCTCTGTTCTGTATAATAAACCCTCTATGTCCAAGAATGTCCCCAATCTTCTGCATTACTGTGTTCCAACACAAATGCCACTCTTCTCTCACCATCCTCCAAGCACAGCTGGCTTATCCACCCCACCACCTATGTGTGTCCACCCATGCACCATCTGTCCTTTCACTCAACCAACTATGCCTGGGGCCTACTATCCTTCCAGTCAGGATTCGAGTAAAAGGAAAGTAATGCGAAGTAAGAGCTCATGACATCATGCAGGGGAGGGGAAAAGGCTCCAAAAGACTTAAAGCCTTGAAACTTAGTATCCTTCTAAGAAGGTCCCAGGACAACAAAGGCCAAGGGCAGGGTAGGTAATAACAGAGCTAGGACCACTGGGTCAGAAGGATGCCAGCTGCTCCTCCAAGGACAGCTCCAACATGTTCATGAGGCAAACTGCATTTTCGGCCCTGTGAACCAGCATCACTTCACAGCTGAGCGCTACAACATTTAGTGGAGAAAGGTACCCCAAAACACTGAACTGTTGTGCTCCTTATTCAGGAGTACTCCAAAAAGAGCTCTTTACAGTTTAATTTTAAATGATGGAAACAACAAAAACTTAGAACAAAGACTCATAATACTGCTTGATTTGCTCTATTCAAACTTGTGGTAAAAAGCTAAAGCCTAACTATGAAGAAACAGTTTATCTCACTCTCTAACCACTTCCTTTTTCAAACAGAAGCAGAGAGATGTCCCTCTTCCTCTAAAAGGAATTTGGTTTCAAGTTGATTAAAGACAGCTGCCATAAAGGAACAACCACACCTGGAGCTGTGTGCATCACACCCACCACAGCAGCAAAGGCCCTTGGCTTGGACTTCTCTGTTATGCTTATCTTTCTCACCCAGTGACATCCCCAGGGCGAGTGACAACAGCTCCACCTCATTTCCAGCTATTTGCTGAAGTGGCCTTCACAGTCACAAGGAAAGGCAGAAGGAAGACACTGTTCACACAACTACCTCTGGAAAGGTATTCTTGTGGAAACAACGCAAACATCCATCAACTGAGGATTAGGTAAGCCAAATGTGGACTGTCCATATAAGAAAACATCAGCCATAAAAAGGCATGAAGTACTGAGACATGCTGCAACATGGGTAAACCTAAATAACTTTATGCTGAGTGAAAGAAGCCAGTCACAAAAAACTTGAATTATATGGCATATCCAGTAGAAAACTCCCTTAGAAACAGACACTAGGTCAGCGGTTGTGAGGGGAAATGGAGAGTAGCTACTAATGGTTACATGATTTCTTCTTGGGGCAACGATATATATTCTAAAATTAGACAGTGATGATTAGACAACTGAGAATACGTTAAAACTGTGTGCTTTAAAATGTGTAAGTTTTCAAAAGGCTGAGTTTTGTGGCATGTACACTATGTCTCAAAGAAGGTTTCTTTTTAGACAGGTATTCCTAGCTTCTCAGAGTAAAACCACCTGAGGTGTTCGTCCACATCACTGCTGGCTGATTCTAGAACAAAGATGAAGAAAAGACAGCTGCTTAACAGCTCTACAACTGTAAAAAAAAAAAAAAAAAAAAAAAAAAAAAATACAGATGTAGTCTCATCACCCAAGGCCTGTTTAACCGGCATTTAAAAGACAATGGATTTTTTCAAAGCTTACAAAGATTTATCTATACAAACTTGGAGAAAATTCTTGTGAATTTAGAGGCTAATATTATGAATTAAAACATAAGATTGTGTCACAATCTTAGGTTATCTTCTGAACATTACAATCCAACAGATGCAAAGGTTCTGAAACATAAGTCAAAAAAGGTCCAAAGTTCTTCCTGAAATGATCCTTACTGGTTGCTGTTAAATCCAGGTATTCTCGCTCAGATGTCAAAATCCTCGAATTGATTCGTGGAACAACATTTGGCTGATTCATGATATACTCTACCACATCCTGATCATGGGACAATTCACCCTAAAAGGAAAAAAAGAACTGGTGGGAGTGGAACGAGCATTAAACCAATTACAGCAATAATCATTTATTAGGCACTAAAAAGCCTTAACTTTATACTGGTAAGAGCCAAAAACTGAAGTTCTCATGTTATAGGTCCCTATCACTGCCAAGCACAGTTTGACATGTTATTTATGTACATTACCTTTAACTCTGCATCAACACGAAGCCAATGTTAGTGACATCCATTTTAAAGATGGAAGCTGAGGTATAGAAAGGTGATATACCTTACTCAAAGAGCTAAGGGGATCCAAATATGAAATGCAAACCCATGTTTCTGTGGTCTCTCCACACATCACTGTTCTTCCCCCAGAAATAAGCAAACTCTACAAACTAGATAAAAGTTAACATAAAAAAAAAAAAAATCCATCCTAAGATCTGCTCATAGTTAGCCTCTCTCCAAAGGAAAAAGGCAAATGCCTTCTCTTAAGCACTTAACTTATTTTGTAAAAATCACTACAAGCTTTTTGCAACCTCAGGCATCCAAGTAATGCTACGTTTCCAGAGTCACAATTATACAGCAGGGAGGAAAAATCACTTATCGTTTTCTCTTCCTTTTCATGCCTCTCAGATATACAGAAATACTTGTACTCCATGAAGTGATCTCAAATCGAAGCGTAAATGGCTATGGAAACTTGCAAGTTCTCACACTCAAAATATTTCATACAAAACCATATTTTAAAGCGATTTTCAAGGAAGAGATAGATGTGAATCAAATATACACAGTCAAGTCTAAAAAACTCCAATCAGTCATCTTCTGTGGCTACTGATTATCCCAAGAAAGAGAAATCATATGCAAATTCTCAAACTAAACTAATAATGAGTCTATGAACCATCCATACAACCCAACAGACTTACAGAGGTACTAGATGACTTAGTAGAGATGTACACCCCCATGTATACAACCTTGGTCTCTATTATAAATCTGAATTGATTCCAGTTAGAAGCCTAGCCAGCTGAGGGAAAGAAATTTAGCAACATCTATCAAAATCTTAAACGTACATAACTTTGGATGCAGCCTGTCTATACACACACACACACACACACACAAAATGATTATTTCTTTTTTTTTTTTAATATATGAAATTTATTGTCAAATTGGTTTCCATACAACACCCAGTGCTCATCCCAAAAGGTGCCCTCCTCAATACCCATCACCCACCCTCCCCTCCCTCCCACCCCCCCATCAACCCTCAGTTTGTTCTCAGTTTTTAACAGTCTCTTATGCTTTGGCTCTCTCCCACTCTAACCTCTTTTTTTTTTTTTCCCTTCCCCTCCCCCATGGGTTTCTGTTAAGTTTCTCAGGATCCACATAAGAGTGAAACCATATGGTATCTGTCTTTCTCTGTATAGCTTACACAATGATTATTTCTAAGAGAAGATGAATGGCAGGCAAATAGGAGTGAATGGGTAAGTTTCTCTTCATTTATACCTCTATACACATTTTGAATTTCATACCATCTGCATATTGTACCTTTTTACAGTGACTCTAATTCAAAATTTTATTTTTTTTAATTTTTTTTTCAACATTTATTTTTGGGACAGAGAGAGACAGAGCATGAGTGGGGGAGGGGCAGAAAGAGAGGGAGACACAGAATCGGAAACAGGCTCCAGGCTCCGAGCCATCGGCCCAGAGCCTGACGCGGGGCTCGAACTCACGGACCGCGAGATCGTGACCTGGCTGAAGTCGGACGCTTAACCGACTGCGCCACCCAGGCGCCCCTCTAATTCAAAATTTTAAATGTATCATACCCTTTGACAAAACAATTCCAAAAACTGATATTTCTCAAAAAAATAATAATAATAAGGTACAAAGATACACATATGAGACTATTCGCTGCAGCACTATTTATAACAGTACAACTTTACAAGCAATGTGCAATATCAGGGGATGAAATAAATGATTGTTCATTCTTTTTTTTTTAAGTTTATTTATTTGTTTTGAGAGAGAGAGACAGACAGAGAGAGAGAGAGCACATGAGCCAGCATGCAAGTAAGGGGGAGCAGAGAGAGAGGAAGAGAGAGAGAATCCCAAGCGGACTCTGTGTCATCAGTGGAGAGCCCAACACAGGATTCAAACCCATGAACTGTGAGATCATGACCTGAGCTGAGATCAAGTCAGACACTTACATGACTAAGCCACCCAGGCGCCCCAATTATTGCTCGTTCTTAAAAAAACTATGCAGCAATCTAAAAATACTGACATAGAGCTGTATGTTCAGAAACACAAAGCTAAAATGTATTCAATTAGAAAGGTAAGCTAAAAAAAATACAAATGTAAACATATATTTCAACATACATGAAGTCACAAAGAGTTATTTCTCTAAGGACTGAGATGAAGGGAAGAACTTTCATTTTTACTTTACACACTTGAATATTCTCCCCAATTTAGTATCTTCTAAATATGTACAGGAGCACATATGACTTATGTCATAATATTTAAAACAAAACTTTCTTTAGCTAGACCAAACCAAACTTCTCACTGGCAATATAAGGAAAAACAGAGGAAAACTAGCATTCAAAAAGGGAATATTTGAAAATGACCATTCTTTTAAACAATAGGTAAGTTGGTGTCTAAAAACAGAAAACTCTTCTGAATTTTTACATCCAACAATGTTGTAAAAGATATGATTTAAGTGGATGCTGGAAAACAAAAATTTTTGAATTATCTTTCATCTTTTTATTAATATCACTTGAACAAAGAAAGTAATTATCAATTCTTCTAGACTATTCTTAACTTTGGAAAATTAAGCCAAATGCATTCAAATAAAAACTATGTTTTCATATTTTATTTCAGTAGCTCCATGAATAATAAATTCCCTAGTAAACTACCAGGATAGGTCCTCATTCATAAGGAGACATGTAATAGAATTTAGCCAATACTTTTTATGTTTTTTGGGCTTGTTTTAATAAATGCACTAACAATCAGCACAATAAATAGCTTCTTTTAAAAATATATTTCTGGTCTTTTCAACATATGGTGCTGGAAAAACTGGATACCCACATGCAAAAGAATGAAGTGAGACCCTTACACCATGCACAAAAATTAACTCAAAATAGATCAAGGCTGCAACTATAAAATTCTTGGAAGAAAACTTTGGAGAAAATCTTCAAGACATTGGATTTGACAATGACTTCTCGGCACACCAAAATCACAGTCAACAAAAGAAAAAACAGGTAAACTGGACTTCAACAAAACTCAAAACTTTTGTGCATCAAAGGACACTATCAAAAAAGTGAAGAAGACAACAGAATGAAAGAAAATATTTGCAAATCACATCTGATAAGGGATAAATATCCAAAATATGTAAGAAACTCTACACTTCAACTACAAAAAAAAAAAAAAAGCCTAATTTGAAAATGAATAAAGGACTTAAATAGACATTTCTTCAAAGAAGATACACATATGGCCAATAAGCAAATGAAAAGATGCTCAGTCTCTTTAGTCCTTAAGGAAATGCAAATAAAAACCACAATAGGATACCACTTCACACAAACTAGAATGGCCATTATCAAAATAATAGAAAGTAGGGATACCTAGGTAGCTCAGTCCCTTGAGTATCAGGCTCTTGATTTTGGCTCAGGTCATGATCCCAGGGTTGTGGGATGGAGCTCTACTCGGGATCTGTGCTAAGCTTGGAACCTGCTTAAGATCCCTTATCCCCGCCCCTCCCCCTCTTCTCTTTCCCCAGCTCCCTCTCTCTAAATTAAAATTTTTTTCAATGTTTATTTTTTTGAGAGAGAGACAGAGCGGGAGCAGAGGAAGGGCAGAGAGAGAGTCAAAATCCGAAGCAGGCTCTAGGCTTTGAGCTGTCAGCACAGAGTCCAACCTGGGGCTTGAACCCATGAACCGTGAAATCATGACCTGAGCCGAAGTCAGCTGCTTAACCAACTGAGCCACCCGGGCACCCCTCTCTCTCTCTAAATTAAAAAAATAATACATTATTTTTTAATAACAGAAATTAACAACTGTCAGTAAGGATGTGGAAATAATGAAATTTTTGTGTATTTGTTGGTAAAAATGTGAAATGGTATGGCTGCTATAAAAACCAGGCCAGTAGTTCCTCAAAATGTAAAAGATAGAATATCCATAAAATCCAGCAATTTTCCTAGGTATATACCCAAAAGAATTGAAAGCAAAGACTTGAACAGATATTTATACACCAATGTTCACAGCAGCATTGTGAACTAGCCAAAAGGTGGAAACAACCCAAATGTCCAAAACATGAATGGATAAATAAAATGTAGTATATACATATCATTCCATTTTATAGGAAGGAAATAAATTCTGACATGCTACAACACATATGAACCTTAAAATAAGCAAGACACAAAAATGACAAATATTCTATGATGCCCTCTAGAAGAGGCAAACTCATAAACACAAAAAGCAGGAGAGTAGTTATCAGTAGCTGACAGAAGCCAGCAATGAGGAATTATTATTTAATGGGTAAACGGCTGCTGTTTGAGATGATCAAATATTCTGGTGATGGAAACTGGTAAATGCTGCATAATACTGAATGTACTTATTATATCTCTATGCATAATTTAAAGTGGTTAAAATGATAAACTTTTATGCTTTATATATTTTACTACGATAAAAATACTGTATGTGAGAGTGACATTCAGCAGAATGATAGAGTGATGATCTCTGAAAGCCCCTCTTCAAAAAACAAAAAACAAAAAAATCATCAAGGACACTAGAAAAAAAATCATCAATTTTTTTCAAAACTCTGGAAATTAACCAAAGGCTTGCAAAATTCCAAATACTTTTATTCAAAATATGGCTAAATCCTGGTAGCAAAAATAACCTTCAAGACACTTTAACTTGCCCTATTGCTATCTACCTCTCCCAGCTACACAGGAGTCTTGAAAACCAGTAACTCTGAAATAAACGTAAATACTAGCAGACTAGGAATATTCCCAGGTGCTCTCTCCAGTTGAGCTGAATTAGATCATACTGTGCCAACAGCTTTTTCCTAGGTATCTTTGTCAAAAGAATCAGGAGCAATTGTTTAATATCTCAGTTGCTTGAAGTGGTGACAAACGTTGGGCTCACATGAAGTGGCAAAAACATAAAAGAAAAAGCTTGGGAATGAGATGTCCATAACAGGTTTTGAAAGGCTCTCACATATTCCTTGGAATCTAAAAGGCCACATGCACAGTGTCCAGGGATGTGTTTAAGCTCAAGAAAAATCTTAGAAGGCCCTAACGCTCTCACTTCTGACTAACCTGACACTGTTCAAGCAAGAACTGAAGGCTACGGCAGAGTTGTAAACTGCCTGGGGAAGGCTCAAGGAGCACCCCAACATGTATACAAACACTTCTGGGGAAAAACAGGAGACTTTCTTAGACTCTCGAATTTAAGAAAATCTCTGTTTATTCATTAGCTGACCAATAAGTTAACAAGCAGAGACTTACGCTACATGGGACAAAGAATACAGACTTTAAAGAATTAGCACGGGAAAGTCACAAAACAACCACTCCAACAACAGACCCTGGTAAGGCAGAGACCCTGATTTCTAGAAGTGTCACATTATATTAATGAAAATGCCCAGTTATCAACAAAAATTTAAAAGACATACAAAAAAAAATGACTATATGGCCCACACTAAGGAAAAGAACAGTTAGTATATATAGTTCCTAAAATAGCCCAAGTATTGGACTTACTCCACAAAGACTTTAAATCAGCTATTTTAAATATATCCAAAAAACTAAAGGAAATCCTGTCTCACAAACTAAAGGAAACTTTGGGACTTACGACTCACCAGAGTCTCTTTATTAAAGAGAAAGAAATTATGGAAACGGACCAAATAGAAAAACCAGACTTAAACATACAATAACTGAAATTAAATATCCACTAGAAGGACTCAATAGCAGATTTTAGCTGACAGGGAAAAAAAAAACACCTCAGTAAACTTGAAGATATGTCAACTGAGATTACCCAGTCTAAGGAACAGAAAGGAAGAGACTTGTGGGATGCTACAGAGTATCAATATACATATCTGTCCAGAAGGAGAAGAAGGAAGAAAGAGACAGTTGTGTAATAAAGAATTGGTCTGGCTCCCTTGTTAAAGTAATCTCTTAATCCTGGAGTTTCCTGAGTAATAGGAGTGGCATCTTTGTTACTCATGGTAGGCCCCTCAGACCATACAGTTTATACTAATAAGGTGACTCATGGTGGGCCTTTCAACAGTTCACACTAATGAAACAATTCAATGAAGGCTGCCCAAGCCAGAAAGACCAACCATGCGATTAGAGGTTTGGGGCTATAGTATCAGTCTGAACTCCGGCAACAGCAAAGAGGGGCTAGAGATGGAATTCAAGTACATAGCCAATGACAATCAATCATGGCTACATAGGAAGCCCCAGTAAAAACTCTGGACACCAAAACTGGGCTGAGCTTCCTTGGCTGGCCATACCCCATGCGTTACCACACACCAATGAACAGGAAGGATAATGTATCCTGACTTCATGGGGAGAAGATAACACAATCTTTGTTTGGAACCTTCCCAAACCTTGTCCTATGCACCTCACCCTTTGGCTGGTTCACATTTGCATTACTGTATCATCGTAACACAAATTGTAAGCATAGCATTATCCTGAGCTCTGTAAGCTCTTCTAGCAAATTACCAAAACTGAGGAGGATATTATGTGCCCCTGCATTTTTATCCAGTTCATACTTATTAAGGGTGACCGGGGGACCCCCAAACTTGTGCCCACTGTCTGTCTGAAGTGAGGGCATGCTTGTGGGAAATTGTGTCCTTAAACTGTCAAATTTGGCCTAACTCTGAGTAGTTTGGTGTCAGAAGTCATTACAGGCAGAAATACTACTAGAAGAAATAATGACTGGAAAGCTCCTAATTTTGATATTTAAGAAATGTAATGTACTCCAGTAGGAAAACTCATAGTTCCATACCTAGACATAATTAATGACATGTCAAAAGTGAAACACAAAGAAAGGATCCTGAAAACAGAAAAGAGACTCTTAACCTCATAAGATTAACAGCTAATTTCCAAGAGAACCCAGAGATCAAATGGCAATGGAATGACATATTAAAAGTGCTAAAAGGAAAAGACAGTCAACCAAGAATTCCATATCCAGGCAAACTATCACTCAAAAGTGAAGGATAAACAAACACATTCCCAGAAAAACAAAAACAAAGAATTTTTCACTGGCATATGTAACCCAAAATAAACAGTAAGGAGATTCCCTGAAAATGAAAAGGCACACAAGATAATAAACTGAATCCCTACCAAAAAAAAAAAAAGAGTACAAGTAAACATAACTATATAGGTAAATATAAAAAGGGTCGGAATGTATTTTTGTTTGTAACTCTTTTTTCTATTTCACTTATGCGACAACAATAAAAGGCAACGCTTATAAACTGATACTGATGGGCATATAATAAAGATATAATTTGTATGACAATAACAACATAATGTGGGGAATAAACAGAGCTATATAAGAGCAAGGACTTGGTACACTAGTGAAATTAAGTTGGTATAAAAAATTTAACTATAGGGGTGCCTGGGTGGCTCAGTCAATTGAGTGACAGACTTCAGCTCAAGTCACAATCTTGCAGTTTTCAAGTTCAAGCTCTGCGACAGGCTCTGTGCTGCCAGCTCAGAGCCTGGAGCATGCTTCAGATTCTGAGTCTCCCTCTCTCTCTGCCCCTACCCCACTCACACTCTGTCTCTGTCTCTCCCAAAAATTAAACATTAAAAAAAAAAAAAAACTATAAAAACATTACATAAAAATCATAATATACCATATCAATAGATAAAGGACAAAACCACAGGATCACCACAGAAAAAGAATTTGACAAAATCTAACACACTTTGATGATTAAAAAAATTCAATAAACAAAGAACAGAAGAAAACTTCCATGAACTGACAAAGGGAATCCACAAAAACCCATGGCTAATATACTTACAGGTGAAAAAGTAAAGCTTTCCCCCCTAACATCAGGAAGAAAACAAGGTTGTCCATTTACAGTACTTTTATTCAGTATCCTACTAGGAAGTTCTAGCCAGGCAATTACACAGAAGGAGGAAGAGGAGGAGGAGGAGGAGGAGGAAGAGAAGAGAAGAAAAGAAGGAGGAGAAGGAGGAGGAGGAGGAGGAGGAGGAGGAGGAGGAGGAGGAAGAGAATAGAAGAAAAGAAGGAGGAGGAGAAGGAGGAGGAGGAGGAGGAGGAGGAAAAGGAGAAGGAGAAAGAGGAGGAGGAGAAGGAAGAGGAGAAGGAGGAGGAGGAGAAGGAGGAAGGAGGGGGAGGAGGAGGAAGAGGAGGAGGAGGAGGAGGAAGAGGAGGAGGAGGAGGAGGAGGAGGAGGAAGAGGAGGAGGAAGAGGAGGAGGAAGAGGAGGAGGAAGAGGAGGAGGAAGAGGAGGAGGAAGAGGAGGGGGAAGAGGAGGAGGAAGAGGAGGAAGAGGAGGAGGAAGAGGAGGAGGAGGAAGAAGAGGAGGAGGAGGGGGAGAAGGAGGAGGAGGAGAAAAGGAGAAGGAGGAACGAGGGGGAGGAGGAGGAAGAGGAGGGGGAGGAGAAGGAGGAGGGAGAGGAGGAGGGGGAGAAGGAGAAGGAGGAGGAAGAGGATGAGGAGGAGGAGGGGGGAGGATGAGGAGGGGGAGGAGGAGGAGGAGAAGGGAGAGGGAGGAGGAGGAGGAGGGAGGAGGAGGAGGAGAAGGGAGAGGGAGGAGGAGGAGGAGGGAGGAGGAGGAGGAGAAGGGAGAGGGAGGGGGGAGGAGGAGGAAGAGGAGGAGGGGGAGGAGGAGGGGGAGGAGGAGGGGAGGAGGAGGAGGAGGGGGAGGAGGAGGAGGAGGAGAAGGAGGAGGAGGAGGAGAGGGAGGAAGAGAAGAAGCAGGAGGATGAGAAGCAGAAGAAGGAGGAGGAGGGGGAAGAGGAGGAGAAGGAAGAGGAGAAAGAGAAGGAGGAGGAGAAAGAGAAGGAGGAGGAGAAAGAGAAGGAGGAGGAGAAAGAGAAGGAGGAGGAGAAAGAGAAGGAGGAGGAAAAAAAGGAGGAGGAGGAGAAAAAGGAGGAGGAGGAGAAAGAGAAGGAGGAGGAGAAAGAGAAGGAGGAGGAGAAAGAGAAGGAGGAGGAGAAAGAGAAGGAGGAGGAGAAAGAGAAGGAGGAGGAGAAAGAGAAGGAGGAGGAGAAAGAGAAGGAGGAGGAGAAAGGAGGAGGAGAAAGAGAAGGAGGAGGAGAAAGAGAAGGAGGAAGAGAAAGAGAAGAGGAGGAGGAGAAGGAGAAGGATGTGGAGGAGGAGGAGGAAGAGCAGGAGGAGGAGGAGCAGAAGGAGAAGAGAAAGACATCCTGATTGAAAAGGAAGAATCAATACTATGTTAGATGACATGCTTTTGTCATCATCTGTAAGATGACAATATTTTCCACATAGAAAGTTTCAAAAAAAAAAAAGGCTATTAGAATAAAATGAGTTCAACAAGATTGCAGCATATAAGAGCAATATACAAAAATCAATTGTATTTCTATTCACTATCAATGAATGATCCAAAAATTAAGGGGGCACCTGGGTGGCTCAGTCGGTTAAGCATCCAACTCCTGATTTCAGCATGTATCATGATCTCATAGTTCTGTGATTTTGAGCCCCACATTTGACTCTATGCTGAGAGTGTGAAGCCTGCCTGGGATTCTCTCTCCTCTCTCTCTGCCTCTCCCCAACTCACAAAGTGTCTCCCTCCCACCTCCCTCTCTCTCAAAATAAACATTTTAAAAGTTTTAAAAATATTAAATTAAGGAAATAATTCCACTTATAGCATCAAAAGGACAAAATACTAACAAATAAATTTAATGAAAAAAGTGTAGACTCCGTCACTGGAAACTACAAAACATCACTGAAAGAATAACAAGACCTAAATAAATGGAAATACATCCTGGGTTCATGGGTTAGAAAATTCAATATTGCCAAGATGTCAATACTCCTCAAACTGATCTACAGATTCAATGCAATTCTTATCAAAACCAAACGGTCCCTTTTGGCAGATACTGACAAGCTACTCCTACAATTCATAAAAAAAAAATGAAGGGGACACAGACAAGCCAAATAATCTTTTAAAAAAGTAAAAAAGAGAAACAAAAACCCAAAGTTGGAAAGTTCATACTTGATTACAATGGTAGTCAAGACTGTGAGGGGGGAAAAAAAAAAGACCGTGAGGTATTTACATAAGAACAAATATATAGATGAATGGAAAACAAGACAGTTCAAAAATAAATCTATACATTGGAGCACCTGGCTGACTCAGTTGAGCACGTGACTCTTGATTTCGGCTCAGGTCATGATCCCAGAGTCATGTAATCAAGCCCTGCACTGGGCTCCACACTCAGTGTGGAGCCTGCTTAAGCTTCTCTCTCCCTCTGCCCCTCTCCCCTGTTCATGCACTTTCTTTCTAAAAAAATATAATAAAATAAATAAACCTATACATTAATGTTCAATTTATTTTTGACAAGGGTGCCATGACAATTTAATGGGAGAAGAGTATTCTTTTCAATAAATAGTATTGGGACAACTGAATATCATCCTAAAAGACATCCAGTTGCATGCCAAATTGGATAGGATAAAAAAAAAAAAAAAAAAAAAGTGGACTCTTACCTCACACCATATAAAAAAACTAAATGAAAATACATCCAAGAACTAAATTTAAGAGGAAAAACTATAAAACAGAAGAAACACAGGCATAAATCTTCGAGGCCTAGAATTAAGCAATAATTTTGTACATACGGCACAAACAGCACAAGGAACAAAAGAAAAAAAAAATTGGACCTAATCAAAATTTAAAACATCTGTGCTTTAGAAGACACCACCAAGAAAGTGAAAAGACAAACCATGAAATTACAGAAAATATTGGCAAATCCTATATATAAGGGATTGGTACCCAGAACACATACAGAACTCATAACAGTAACAAAACAAGTAGCCCAATTAAACACAGGCAAATAATTTTAATAGACATTTCTCCAAAAAAGATATAAGTGCTCAATAAACATGGGAAACAAAGCTCAACCTTATTCATGTTTGAGTAATGCATGTCAAAACCACAATGCAATACCACTTCATACCCATTAGGATATAATCAAAGAAACACACAGTATCGATTGTTGGCTAGAATGTGGAAAAAGTAGATAGAACCTGCACACATTGTTGGTAGCAAAGTATAATGCTTTGGTGCTGCCCCTTTGGAAAACAGTAGAGCAGTTCCTCAAACTGCTGAAAACAGAATTACTACATAAATAGGCAATTCCATTTCTATGTAGAATGGACACACAAGACAAATAAGAACACGTCTACACAAAAACTTGTGTTTGATTGTCTACGGCAGCATTATTCACAGTAGCCAAAAAATGGAAACCTAAATATACATCAACTGATGAATGGATTTTTAAAATGTGGTACATCCATTCTAGGAACTATTATTTGGCCATAAACAGAAATGAAGTACTGACACATGTTCCATCAGGGATAAACCTTAAAAACATTATGCTAAGTGAAAGAAATCAGACATATAAGACCACATATTCAATGATTCCATTTATATTAAATGTCTCAAATAGGCAAATCCATAAAGAAAATAGATTTGTGGTTGTCAGGGGCTACTGTAGGGGAAATTGGGAGAGTGAATGCTACAGTGTGTTGGATTTTCGAGGGGTGGTAATAATGTTCTAACATTAGACAAAGGTGACAGTTGCATAAACTCTATGTATACACTAAAAACACTGAACTTTCCACTTTAAAAGATTGAGTTTTATGGCACGTGAATTACCCGTCTCAGCAGTAAACGTGTGTATGTGTATATAAATATTTGAGTCTTTCCTAAGTCAAAATTCCTTACAAGTAAAACAAATGTCTCTTAGAAATGCTAACTACTTTAAAATGTTTTAAACAAACATTTAAACATTTAATCTTGAAAACAATAAACTTAGCTGTTTCAAATACAATGCACAAAGTCTCATGAATATTCTCAATATAGCAGAACTTGCTGGGAGTCTACAAACCAACTATAAGTGGTGTATGAAAAACAGTAATACTTACAGAATGTTCTTGCTTACTACAGAGACTACAAAAACATAAGCAAACCATTCTCTTTCAAAATCAGCCTTGAAATACCACTCACCAAGTATACTGCTCTCTGGAAAAAGGTTGTGGTCTCCAGGATTTTGTGCATTGTGATGGTTTCCAACTCATCGGGATCTAGCTGTTCCTTTTCAAAGGGCATTCCGTTGAACAGAACAACAGGCAGTGGACCAACCCCAGTCTGCTCATAGTAGCCTCTCGCTTCCTGAAACACAAGGGACCACAAACAACGTGTTTTGTCCTTTGTGAGACAAACAGAACAAAGCATATTTTTCATACATACGTGTGCTAACAAAAAAAGCAAAATCAACAGAAATATAGTTACCAAGAAATAACTAAAAATATTTAAAATATGTCAGAAGTGACATAGTTAATATCCTACTGGGTAATCTGGAATTGAATTATTGAGTTTTTGTAAAACCACAAAACCTTGCCAATTAGAAAGTGATTTGGGGGTGAGGGTACTTTGAAGCTGTCCAGGCTACCAAACCTTAATTACATATACTATAGCTAAGATTGTAAAAACACACCCTTTAACAACAATGGAGACACTGTATCTTGGCTATCCAAAGCAGTAGCCACTAACCACATGTAACTACTGAGCACCTAAAATTAATTAATTTCCATTTTAAAAGCCACATGTGAGAAAAAAAAGGCCACATGTGGCTAGAGGCTACATAATGCGCAGCACAATGACAGACTGCTGTAAATTATGAGTGCTCCTGTGCAGACAGCCTGAGATGAAATATTTACACTCCAATCTAAATTAAAGAGGATCCGTGTCATTAACAAAGAAATTACACTTTTAAAAAACAAAACAAGGCTGATGGGAAGACAGTGCTTAAAAATTGCTCCATAATATACTAAACCTCATCTTCTTCTAAGACAAAAGAGGTTCCTTTCCAGGGAAATGCCAGGCCAACAAAAAGGCAAACAAGCCTACAATGAAGAGTCTTCTCTGATTGTCAGTATAGGTTCATTCCCCCTAGATATCAACCACAGACCCAAGACTAGCTTGCCAGAGTAAAACCCACATTACTACGCAAGATGTAAAAAGCATTCCTTAAAACATTCTTGTTAGACATCTTTTAACTGATACTTTCTGAAAATAGAATTATATATAGCCTCTATTGTAGATATCACAAATAGAAAAGAACTTCAGCTGGATAACTGGTAATCAGCAGCAGCAACAGACTGGTTAGTTTCTAATCAGATCTGGCCACAGTAGTATCTGATGGGACAGACTTACCAGATGGACTCTGATATGGCACAAGGAGAAAGGCCTTCTAGGTTCATTTCTGCCATTTCTATCTACCATAGTATAAACTTTTAAAATTTACACTTACAAAATTCTTACCATGTTAATTCTGTTCTTTGATGTCTCAACTATTTTGAAGATATTCATCAAAAACTCAATTCTAATATACTCTGAGTTTTGAAAATAATCCCCCCAACAAAACAAAACAAAACAATACCCACATTATCACTCTAAGCGACAATAAGTGACACTGGTTTTCTCTGGAAATGGCAACTAAGTGAAAATCAGGAGAGGGACATGTTTTGACTATATACCTTCTTTCCTGCAAAGCATAAATAACTTACCAGACCAAATAACAGAATGTAGCCTAATTACCAAAAAGTCAAACTTAAAAAATACATATGAGAAGTTCTATCAATAACTAAAAATGTTAATTATAAATAATTTTAAAACCTTAATAATTACAGGTAAGGTCTTATGAATGAGCTATTCAAATGGTAACAGATTAATAAGGACCCAGAGTTAACATGCCAAATGCAAAACGTCTTTATGTATAAGGTAGAAATTAAATATCACTATCTTACTAGCTTGAAAGATACAAATATACACCTATAGACTATCTTATCTTCAGTTTATAAATTCTACTTTAATTGTACTGCCTAGTTTTAAAAATAATTACAACTTTCAAATAGACAGAGGATATCATAGCTTCAGATTTATAACAAAAGATACAGAAATTTATAAGTGTAGTAACAACTGCTAAATGAAATCATTCCTCCTTTAAAAAACTTTCAAAAGAATCTTCTCTTGGGTTTTTTCATATGCAGAGGTACAACTCCTACACTTTTGAAAATCTTATTAATCATTAGATTCTTAGGACTTCTGGGAATCTCACAACATCCCTGTCATGAAAGTATATGTTTACCCAAGCAGCTGGGAAATTAAGTGGCATAAATACAAAGAAGATGATCTGCTTACATGGGAAGGGCCTCTAATCAGTTCTTTTCTTGGAAAAGAACCAAGTCTAAGGAAATTACTGAGGAGCTAGGTCTGTTATACATTTATTTGACTCCTCAGTAAAATCAAGATTTCAACACGTGAAAAATATCCTTTTTCCCAATATGTCTAATATTTTTCAAGAAAATACAATCATCCACAATAAAAAGACAATTATATACTGCTTTTTCGTAGGATGAGACAAAATTAAAGTGAAACGTTTTCCAGGTGGGGGGATGGGTGAACAGAATCACTTATGATGAGCGCCAAGTAATGTATAGAATTGTTGAACCATTATATTGTACACCTGAAGCTAATATAATACTGTATGTTAATTACACTTGAATTAAAAAATTTGGAGGCACCTGAGTGGCTCAGTCGGTTGAGCATCCAACTTCGGCTCAGGTTATGATCTCGTGGTTCATGAGTTCAAGGCCCACATCAGGCTCTCTGCTGTCAGCACAGAGCCTGCTTTGGATCCTCTATTCCCCTCTCTGACCCTCCCCACTTGTGCTCTCTCAAAAATAAATAAAACATTAAAGACAAATTTTTTAAAAAAACAACATAAGATCTAACGTCAACGTGGTAAAAAGCAAGCAAGCACATTGGGAGAAAATCCAGCATTTCTCTAAGGGAAAAAAAATAATAAAGCTAGACATTTTCCAAATGTAAAATATGAGAAAACTTCATGAACTCCCTCAATTCTTTGGTATTACCAAAGTGGTCCTTCTTTTATTTCACCTATTCTTTTTTTACAGAGTGCTACTCTTGCTGTTTGTGTCTATGTGGAAAATCACTGGGTACCACATCAGTTTTATTTGATTTTAAAAACCACATAAGGCAACTGAGTGAACGGAAGAATGCAATACAACAATGGGATGCTCTTCAGCCCTCAGTAGATCTTATGACCAGCTGCAACCCAAAACCTGGCCTGATACACCTTAAAACAAGGGGACTGAACACTAAAGCAGAAGTGACATCAGTATTGTGGCTGAACAGGACATCCCTCATTGGTGGCCCCCAATCCTGAACAACAATTTGGTATCTATCCACAACGAAAGTGCCTTTGTGGAAGCCTTGGAATCCAGCACCATATGCCAAGGAAACCAGAAGGCTCACCCACCTGAGCATCAGGTAACAGGCATACAGACTTCAACCCTAGTTGTGGACCCTACGTTGGCTCATTAACTGGCTCCACCTTCTCCCCGCCATAGTGTGAGGAGCCCTAGAAAAAACTGTCTTAAACAATCACCTTCAGACAAGACAGTCTTTGTGTTAAGTCCAGGTTTCCAGCACAGAAGTTCCAATACACCACTTGAGCAAAAAAAAAAATATGAGATTGGATGCACTGGAGAAGAAGATCCACCCTCCGCCAAAGGAGCAAGAGAGATCTACTGGGCCCATGATTTCTCCTGTAGGGGTAACTGAGAACAAGTGAGCAAACACTCAACTTCCCCAGCTATATGGGACATTGCCAAAGAGGTTCATTTCTCTCTCACCCCATCGAGAGTACTCAATTGTGAGCTGCGTGACTGAGAGTAGAAAGACGCTGGGGGAGGGCTGCAGACAGTACTCTCAGAAAGCATTTAAAGGGGATGGATCCTAGGGCGCCTGGATGACTCAGTCGGTTAAGCGTCCACCTTTGGCTCAGATCTCATGCTTCGTGGGTTTGAGCCCCGCATCAGGCTCTGTGCTGACAGCTTGGAGCTTGGAGCCTGCTTCAGATTTTGTGTCTCCCTCTCTCTCTGCTCCTCCCCCACTCGCACTCTGTCTCTCTCTCAGAAATAAATAAACATTCAAAAATAAGAAAATAAAGGGGATGGATCCCAATTACTCTATCACGGACTCCCATCAAGAAGCCACCCATGAGCTACTGTGGACACTTCATCCACAGATCCCACCAAATGGCTACAGGCAGACACTCACAGCACTCAGCTCACCTCACCCACACTCACCCTCCCCCTGTAGCCAGCTCCATGTGTATGCTCCTGACAGTGTCGGCAAGAGTGAATTTTGCCAGATGGCTAGGGAGCAAGCACAGAAAGTCAGCCCAAACACGTGGGCCAGAGACAGACAAAATACATGAGCTTTAGGGCCACCTTGGGGAAAATAAAAGAAAGGCAGTCAGCACCCAGCCTTGGGCACTGTAGAATTGAGAAGTTACACATGCTTAAGAATTCTGTACAAGAAAGAACAAGTATGGAGCATATGTATCCACAGATGGCCTAAGAAAGCCTCAGAATTCCTAGCAGGTCTGACAGAAAGTACTTCTCTCCCAAAGGCAGTTAGTAAAGACTGCAGGAGATGACTGCTATCTCACATGCAAAGAAAGAAACACAAAACTACAAGGAACATCAAGAAAGCGTGATAGCATCAAAGGATTGCAATAATCTTTCAGTAACCAATTTCAAAGAAATAGATATTTGTGATTTACCCAATAAAGAATTCAAAAAAATTGTTTAAAGGGAAATTCAATTACCTACAAGAAAACACAGGAAGATAATTCAACAACAACAAAAAACCACAAACAAAATCACATGTTTAGCAAGAAGAGAGAGAAATCAGGGGCACCTGGGTGGCTTAGTCGGTTAAGCATCCGACTTCAGCTCAGGTCATGATCTCACGGTCCATGAGTTCGAGCCCCACGTCGGGCTCTGTGCTGACAGCTCAGAGCCTGGAGCCTGCTTTGGATTCTGTGTCTCCCTCTCTCTCTGACCCTCCCCCATTCATGCTCTGTCTCTGTCTCAAAAATAAACATTAAAAAAAATTTTAAAAAAAGAAGAGAGAGAAATCATAAAAAAAGAACCAAACAGATACTCTGGAGCCAAAGAATACAACAAATGAAAGGAAAAATGAAATACCCTTAATATCAGAATAGATCAGTGCTTGCTTCGGCAGCACATACGCTAAAATTGGAACGATGCAGAGATTAGCATGGCCCCTACACAAGGATGACACTCAAATTTGTGACGCATTCCAGATTTTTCTGAGATACCACCTCACACCAGTCAGAGTAGTTTAAATGAACAAATCAGGAGACTATAGATGCTGGTGAGGATGTGGAGAAACAGGAACCCTTTGCACTATTGGTGGAAATGAAAACTGGTGCAGCCGCTCTGGAAAACAGTGCAGAGGTTCCTCAAAAAATTAAAAATAGATCTACCCTATGACCCAGCAATAGCACTGCTAGGAATTTACCAAAGGGATACAGGAACGCTGATGCATAGAGGCACATGTACCCCAATGTTTATAGCAGCACTTTCAACAATAGCCAAATTATGGAAAGAGCCTAAATGTCCATCAACTGGTGAATGGATAAAGAAGATGTGGTTTATATACATAACAGAATACTACCTGGCAATGAGAAAGAATGAAACCATGTCATTTGCAGCAACATGGATGGAACTGGAAAGTATTATGCTGAGTAAAATAAGTCAGTCAGAGGACAGATACCATGTTTTCACTCATATGTAGAACTTGAGAAACTTAACACAAGACCATGGGGGAAGGGAAAGGAAAAAATAGTTACAGAGAGGGAGGCAAACCATAAGAGACTCTTAAATACAGAGAACAAACTGAGGGTAGGTGGGGGAGTGGGGGGGGGGGTGGGGGAGAGGGGAAAATGGGTGATGGGCATCGAGGACGGCAGTTGTTGGGATGAGCACTGGGTGTTATACGTAAGCCAATTTGACAATAAATTCTATTCATAATAAAAATAAATAAATAAAATTTAAGCAAAAAAAAAAAACAAAAACAGTATCAGCCTAGATCAGGGGTACCTGGGTGGTTCAGTCAGTTAAGCGTCCAACGCTTGATTTCAGCTCAGGTCATGATCTCATGGCTCGTGAGTTCAAGCCCCACATTGGGCTCTGTGCTAACAGCTCAGAGCAAAAAGCCTGCTTCGGATTCTCTGTCTCCCTCTCTGCCTCTCCCCTGCTCAGGCTCTATCCCTCTCTCAAAAATAAACAAACATTAAGAAAAAAGCTTTAAGGGGCGCCTGGGTGGCGTAGTCGGTTAAGCGTCCGACTTCAGCCAGGTCACGATCTCGCGGTCTGGGAGTTCGAGCCCCGCGTCAGGCTCTGGGCTGATGGCTCAGAGCCTGGAGCCTGTTTCTGATTCTGTGTCTCCCTCTCTCTCTGCCCCTCCCCCGTTCATGCTCTGTCTCTCTCTGTCCCAAAAATGAATAAACGTTGAAAAAAAAAAATTAAAAAAAAGAAAAAAGCTTTAAAAAAAAAAAAAAGCTTATTTAAAGAAATAATGGCTGAGAACTCCCCAAATCTAGGGAAAGATTTGATCAAGTTCATGACGCTTATAGGTCACCAAATAAAATCAACTTAAAGAAATCCTCCGCAAGATACATCATAATAATAAAACTGTCAAAAATCAAAGACAAAGAATCTTGAAAGCAGCAAAAGAAAACATGCTTCCCTTACCAGGGAAGGCTCGGAGCAGATTTCTCAAAAGAAACCTTCCCAACCACAAAAGAGTGGGATGATATCAAAGTGCTGAAAGATAAATACTGCTAACCAAGAACACACTACCTGGCAGAGTTATCCTTTAGAAATGAAGGAGAGGTAAAGACTTTTCCCAAACAAACAGAAGGTGAGATACTTCAGCACCACTAAACCTGTCTTACAAGACATGGTGAAAGGAGTTGTTTAAGCTGAAATGAAAGATGATTAACTAGTGACATAAAAACACACAAAAATATACAACACACTGGTAAAGGTAGGTATATAGTCAAATTAAGAATATTCTATGGGCGCCTGGGTGGCTCAGTTGGTTAAGCGTCTGACTTTGGCCCAGGTCATGATCCCACAGTTAGTGAGTTCGAGCTCCACATTGGGCTCTCTGCTGTCAGCAAGAAGCCTGCTTCAGATCCCCTGCCTCACTCTCTCTCTGCCTCTCTCCCCTGCTCACGCTCACGTTCTCTCTCTCAAAAACAAACAAACCAAAAAGAATATTCTAATAACCGCTGGGTTAACCACTTAGTAACTCTAATATAAAAGTTAAAGGGCAAAAGTATTAAGAATAACGATAGCTATAATACTTGGTTAAGGAATACACAACATAAAAAGAGATAAACTGTGGCATCAAAAACAGAAACCAGGAGAGGTGCCTGGGTGGCTGTCAGCTGAGCAACCAACTCCTGATTTTGGCTCAGAAAATGATTTCACAGTTCATGAGATCGAGTCCCACATGGGGTTCCTCACTAAGCATGGTGCCTACTTGGGATTCTCTCTCTCTCCCTCTGTCTCTGCCCCTCCCCCGCCTCTCGAAAAAAAAATAAACTTAAAAAAAAATCAAATGGGGAAGGAGTAAAAAAGGGTAGAGTCTTTGCATGCAATCAAAGTTGTTACCTGCATAAAACAGACACTATATCTATAAGATGTTTTACGTAAGCCTCATAGTTCTTGCTAAATAGTGTTTTGTTCAATCCCTCTAAAACCTGGAACAACTTAGAATAGATCTCTTAACCAAACTCAACTAACCAAGTTAATAGCAACAAATACTAGCTAATAAAGCACGCTGACCTCTAACTCTAGTGAGCTACTCTCTAGAATGCACACACTTTTCTCCCCTCATTTGGGCTAAATGTTTACCAAAGATCAGATATATCTGTTCCCAAGCCAAATATTTTTCTCAGTTAGATAACATCATTTAATATTATGCAACCAATAAAATATGATTACAAAAAGAAAAAGCTGGTCTCCTCAAGAAAACAAATCAAATGACTAGAAATTCAAAAACATGACAGGCTAAAAATAAGTGATGCTAAACTAGATGTGGGTAAGACTACTATAAAAGACTTGGGAGGGAGATTATAAAAATCTAGAAGAATTCTGTACCCAGATGAAAAAGAAAGTATAAACAATTCATTATGAGTACAGTTTCTAAAAGGATCACAACTCAGATCTCCAAACAAAAGAACCAAAGGCCTTGTCAAACGTAAAAAAAAAAAAAAAAGTTGGTAAATAAATACACTTTTATTGTTTTAAATCAAAACATCTCAGGGGCGCCTGGGTGGCTCAGTCAGTTAAGTGTCCAACTTTGGCTCAGGTCATGATCTCACAGTTCGTGGGTTCGAGCCCTGCATTGGGCTCTGTGCTGACAGCTCAGAGCCTTGAGTCTGCTTCAGATTCTGTCTCCCTCTCTTTCTGCCCCTCCCCTGCTCGCTCTTTGTTTCTCTCTCTGTCAAAAATAAATAAACATTAAAAAAAATTTTTTTTAAATAAAACATCTCAGATATGTATTTTGATTTCTTGCCTGCACATTTATTTTCAATAAACCGACTACCTTGTTTCTGCTTGCGATAAAGGTCCTTTTACTGTATTTCATGTCTCACAAGAAACAGTATTATTTTTAAATAAAAATTTAAAATATTTCCCTATATCTTTATTACCACACTTTGCCATTCTGTTTATTGTATTCCTAAATATATTTTTATCTTTAGCCTAAACAACTAAATAAATGATACACATCAATAGGATACATCATAACCTGCTAAGCATGCATTATATATTTCTAATAGCTTTTATGTGGAACATATATCACAAAGTACTACCACTGCACTGCGAAAAAGAAATTTGTTTTTCAATTTAATAGTTAACATGCCAGCTAAAAATCAATGATATCTTTACAAAATTGAAATATAAACTTCATTTGCAAACACAGACAAGTGACCTGGTTTTTAAACTGTTAAATGAGAAGTACCTAAATACTTTTACTACCTTTTTTAATTACAATTCCCCCCAAAAAAGAGATAAGGAAAATACAGCATTGTGGTCCAATGAGAAGTGCCAAAGCAGTTCTTACCTTCCGATTCTGATCATAAGCAGAGTCAATCCCCAAAATGCTATTCACTTCGACATACGGATACTTCTTTTCCAGGACACTGACCACATGTTCAACTTTTACTTTTTCTCCAGTCCTTACTTTGTTATAGATCTGAAGAAAGAAAAACCGGGTAACCCCCACACTTTTAAATCCAAATTTCAGAATGTTTATTACAAAAGATTTCTGAATATAGAGAAACATGGCTACTTTTCTTAAAAGGTCATATGGAACATATTAGCAATCCCTTTTTCATACACCTCTTTAAGATGCCTTCTCATATTAGAAACTATATATTCTTAAAATGATCCAATCAGTTCATACATAAAGGCCCAAATGTAGAGTGGCTCAGCTGGTTAAGCAACCGACTTTGGCTCAGGTCATGATCTCATACTTTGTGAGTTCGAGCCCCACATTGGACTCTGTGCTGACAGCTCAGAGCCTGGAGCCTGCTTTGGATTCTGTATCTCCCTCTCCTTCTCTGCCCCTCACCCACTCATGCTCTGTCTGTCTCTCTCTCTCAAAATTAAATACACATTAAAAAAAATTTTAATGTGTTAATTTTTTTTTAATCTGAATACCTTTACATAATCCTTGAAATAAGAACTTATGGCCATCATGTTTAGGGGGATAAGTTATAAAATACATGCAGCAAAAATCCTTGTTTTTAAAAAGCAGATATAAAACAAATAACAACACAACTATGTCTTTATACATATAGTTAAACACCTAGAAGGATATAAGACAACCTTTTAATAGTGGTTGCCTTTAAGGAACAGGATTAGAGAGGGGAGAGAGAGAAATTTTAAATCGATTCACTTTAATAATATTTTCAAAAATTATTTACAATGAACATAAAATTTTTGTTGTTGCAATTAAAAATAAACAAAAAGAAATAAAAACTCATTATTATCCTTTCCTTCATAGACACAGATATTGGCGGGAGGTGGGAGGCACAATTTTAAAAAACAGACGTTAAAACACATCCTCAACAACTTCTGAACTTCTTTCTTCTTTCTTTCTTTCTCTCTCTCTCTCTCTCTCTTTCTTTCTCTGTAGCCCCACTGCTAAGCACCCCTCGCTATCACTTCTCAGAGATCCCAACAACAGCCCACCAACCAGTATCCCTGCCACTTTCTCTACCCTTGGTCAGACCCATGGTACATACATGCACCAGAACGTTTTTATCTGGAGTTTAATCCTCTGCAATCTGGACACTCATGGCCTGGCCTGGTAGCCTCAATGGCTAGGTTCCCCTTTCAGCTCTGCTCAAGCCCCAGGGAATTGACAACAGGGAATTACTACCTCTGATTTGCAGCCATCATTCAACTCACTCCTGTTTTTCCTCCTGCACTCAGCTAGGACCACTTCCCACTCCACAACCAGGACATCCCTAGTGGAGGGAGTCCTGGTGTTGCTAGGGTGAGCTATGCTTAAACCATCTGCGTGGTCGTGTCCCCCACCACACCGTAAGGGCTTTGAGGACAGGGGTGAAGTCTTACACTTCTCTGTATCCCTTGCAGCTAGTACCAGGCCTGGGAAATGGTGAGTCTTCAATAGATGATAGTCAGATAAATATATGAACATTTTAATAAAAAATGCTCTGGACTGAATCTCTAAACAACAAACATAAAAAATAGCATGCTGACATCATGTTTATAGGTTAAAAAAAGGTGAAATGCTTTAAAGATGGTTTTCTAATAATTACTACTAACCTATAAGCAAAACAATTGTTACTTGTAAGTTTTTTATATATTCAAAACCAGGAAAAAAAATGAGAGAGTTCCTTGTTTGAACTTGAGCAATTATCTTAAGTATATATAAAAATCAGGGCATTTCAGAGTTTCCAAGGTAAAAAAAAAAAAAAATAGAGAAAATAGACAGAATTTATGATTTGAATATTAAATTATCATAAAGAACTTAGAGGGGAAAAGCAAACATTTTTTTAAACAAGCAAAGAACATCACATTTACCAAAAAAAATTAGTGACTTCAAATTACCAAAAGTCAGAAGACTAAGATACCTTAGTAGGGCTCCTAAGGAATCTATCTTAGTTGAAACCACAGCAGTCTATTATGAACACTGGTGAATCAGTAAAGGCAACTCCTTAAATATAAAATATGAAGTTTGCAAGAATAATTTATCATACTTCTTCACAGAAATATAAAATCCTCTTAACTCATACTATTTCTTAGACGAAGTTAGATTAAGAAAATTATTCGCCATTTTGATTGAAAACATACATGTATCAGAGTTTGGAAGGCATGATAATCGTCCACTTCTTGGGCAACATAATTATACGCTCTCAGAATAGCCACTCCAGCATCTTGCATCCCATCAACATCTTCAGAGTCATTAACCACAAAGATTAAACCAATTCTGGGGAGGAGGGGGAAGGGCAAAAAGAAGAAAAAGAAACTTATCTCAAAAATGCAACTGGTTAAAAGGAATGGCATCTCTGATTCTCATTCACATACTGCAGCTTCCTCCAATGAAAACCTCCTCTACTGAAAAGCACGGTTCACATCCTACTCTAATATGGCGGGTAAAGGCACTCATCACTTGCAGAATAAAAGCAGGTTCCCAAAGGTGGCTTAGACTGTTCAACTGTTAAAGCACACTGTTCTCACACAGTGAAATGAGGCCTTCACTAATGTGAAGGGTTTTGCTAGTTTTAGATGGAGACTTCATGGTTTTTAAAGAAAAATTAGAGGAAATGAATGTTTTCAGAATGTGAAAATCTATAAAAAGGGGGGAGTAGATTTTGAGATTTAACATAGACAATATGAAAAACGTGAAAATGTTGACTATTATCCATCGGCAAAAAGCGACAACCAAGGTTCATGTTTATCACAATTTAAATTTTAGATTAAAGGAAAGAACCACAAAAAGATACATTACACATCTACAAAGTGGCCAAAAATAAAATAAGATTAAAAATAAACCCAAAAGCCTTTCACTGGCCCATACAGAAGTCATAGCCTACATACTGGAGCAAAACCAAAAGAAGTGAGAACAGACAGTCTATTAACAAAGGGTGCTGGAAAAACTGGACACATTCACAGTGCAAAAACACAAATCTATACAGAGACCTTATACCTCTCACAAAAAATTAACTCAAAATGGACCATAAACATGAATGTAAAACACAGAACTACAAAATTCCTAGAAAAGAACACAGAAAACTTAGGTGATCTTAAGTGGGCAATGACTTACTAGAACTAACAGCAAAGACAGGATCCATGACAAGACAAAAAAAAAAAAAAAATGGGGGAGCTAAACTTCATTGAAATGAAGAACTTCTGCCCTGTGAAAGAAACTGTGAAAGAAGAGAATGAAGACAAGCCACAGACAGACAGAAAACCTGTGAGAAACACATATCTGACAAAGGACAGATATCCAAAATATACAAAGAACTCTTCACACTCCACAATAAAAAGTTGAAAACCAGGGAAAAGATCGGAATTGGCACCTCAGCAAACAAGGCACAGAGTTGGCAAATAAGCATAAAAAAAGACGCTTGACATCATGTCATTTGGGAATTTCAGAATAAAATCACAATGAGATACCACTACACACCTATTAGAAAAGCTAACACCCAAAACGTTGACAACACCAAATTCTGGAGAGAATGTAGAGCTCATTATAGGAACTCTTATTCATTGCTGGTAAGAATGCAAAGTAGCACAACCACTTTGGAAGACAGCGTGGCAATTTCTTATAAAATGAAATATACTTTTTACCCTAAGATAAAGCAATCACGCCCCTTGGTATTTACCCAAATGAGCTGAAAGCTTATATCCACACAAAAACCTGCACACAGATGTCTATAGCAGTTTTCTTCATTAATGCCCAAACTTGGAAGCAATCAGGATGTCTATCAATAGGTGAATGGATTAAATAAACAAACAAAACTATAGTACATCTACATAATGGAATATTATTTGGCAATAAAAATAAATGATCTAGGGGTGCCTGGGTGGCTCAGTTGGTTGAGTGGCTGACTCTTGATTTCAGCTTTAGTCATGACCTCACGACCATAAGCTCAAGCCCTGAGTCAGGCTCCACGCTGGGCATGGAGCCTGCTTAAGATTCTTTCCCCCTCTCTTCATCCCTCCCCCACTTCTGCTTTTTCTCTCTCTCAAAATAAATAAACATTTAAAAAAGAAAGAAAGAATCAAGCTACAAAAAGACATGAACAAACCTTATAATCATACTGCTAAATGAAAAAAAAAGCCAATCTAATAAAGTTACCTACATCATGAGTCTGGGAAAGGCAAAATAATGGAGACAGTAAAAAACAACCAGTGGTTGCCAGTGCCTGAGAGGGAAGAACAAACAGGTAGGGCACAGGAGACTTGGAGGGCAATGAAACTATTCTGTATGATTACGTGATGGTGGAAACATGTCATCACACGCTTGTCAAACCCATGGAATATATGATGCAAACAATGAACCCTAATGTAAGCTATGAACTTTAGTTAATAATAATGTATTAATACCAGTTAATTAGCTAACACTGCTCTAAAAAATACAAAGTCTGTTAAAAAGAGAAAAAGGTAAAGCCTAAAAACAGAAGAAGAAAATACACATATCAAACATTCTGCTCTCCTGAGGTATGTGGACAGTGTGTGTATATGTAGATGGTAGTGGCAAGAGAGTTTGTTTATAGATGAAAATTGTTTTTGTTTTTTAAAATCTCACTTGTAACAGAAATCACATGAGGACTGACCTGTTAATTCTTATGAAAACAAAAATAAGGGCTAAGTATCTCCTCACAAAGGAATTCCCCTTTCCAAGTTTCCAATTTTCAGAAAGGGCATCAGAGTTTTTCTGTTAGCTAGGCCCTAAAATGCAGACTTCTGTTTCTCTCAGGCCCAGTTTCTCATCAAGTACCACTAGGGAGTCTCCCAGATTTGTCCGCTCCTCTCCTCAGCCCCTGTCAATGCCCTGGTATACCACATCAACACAGACAAAGACTAAAACAACAGCCACTCTGCCTTGGGTCTCTCCACCAACCGAACAAGCATGCTTCCCTACTGCCTATGAGTTAAGTGACTTCTCACCTACCTTTGCAACGTGAAGACCTCATTCCCTCTTCTTGTCCCTCAATGCAATTCAATAAATATTTACTTAATGCCCACTGTGTACATGGGCCAACTTCTGTGTTCTTTTATTTCCCTTTTAACCAAAATACACCTCTGTCTGTAATCTAGTAGTTTAGTCCTCCATCAAACCAGGGGGTATTCATGTTTTACATGAAAAATCTCACTAAACAAAAATCTCTGCTTTTCCATCAAAAAACCCCTCTATTTTCTTCAAAGCCTAACTGAAATCCGACTGTTCCATGAAACCTTTGTCCCTCCCAAATGTCCTAGTTCATAATCATTTGTTTCCCTGAAATCCTAAAGCACTTATGACCAGGACACAACCTAGCCCCTGATCAAATATCTTCTTAAAGAGTCTGGAAGTACGCACGGTATTTTTTTCAAGAAGGTAGGAATACAGCTTAGATACTATCCACAGCATTTAGCTCAGTGCTGCGTACAGAACACACAACATTTGTTAGCTAGACTTTTCTTCTCTATTTTCATGTTTTCTAAGAATTCAAATTTTTGTCAGCACATAAAATTCCCAGACATTATTTGGAATGTAAGTGAAAATATCTTAGCATGTATATGTAAAAGCCTTAAAAAACTGGTCTTAAAAAGCACAGTGAAAAACCCACCCATTCAAGTACCCTGTTGGTAGATTTGGCAACACAAGTGAAATAAATGTGTCTGCATCTACAAAAGGCTGTATGCACATTTAGTTCTTGTCAGTCTAACAAAAGTTATTGGCAAAACTCTTTACCTCCACCGAAAGGGGAAATAGGCCCTGTCATGTGGACACTTACCTAGGAAAACTCCCTTCCACTGGGAAACAAGATGAGACCACAAATTATTTTTACATGAGCTATTAAGAATTCAATGGTATAAGCCTTTATTCACTGAGAATGAAATTTTCCGCCTCAAAAGATACTGCTTCATACTAAGCAAAGATATAGAGGTCATTAATGATCTGACTATTAATTATCCATGGCACCAGACTTGCATTTAAAAATGACAAACGAAACCTCAGCTAATTAGATATATATCATTCAATCAATACCAGTGTTACCTTAGTGGTATATGATTACTGAGGAACATCTCAGCTGTGTTAATCAACTCTGCTGTGGTCTCATGAGCAGGATCAACTATGAAAACCTGTGAAGGGAAAAGGGGGAAAGGAACATATGAAATGAAATTTATTCAAATGTAACAGGGCCAATGAAAATGCCATTACTCTTTGCACTTGAAGGTAATCTTTTTGAGTTACTCTTGAACCACATAAAAGAGGAGGTACACAATAGCAGTTTCCCTCCTTTATGTTCAAAGAATTCAGTACTAAATTCTCACGGTGTTCTGCTAATAGCATGGGAACTGTGTTCCAGATTCCTAACACCCATACTTCTACTACACCTAACAAAACCCAAGTTTTAGCAACTCCCCTACCTTAGAAAATGGAGATTACCTCTTTTTGTGTATTCAATTGTAAGCATCTCTGAATTAAGAATTCATTTAGAACTTAACTTTTAAATCTCAATACTAGCTATTATGTATTAAGGTCTCATGATGTGCTTCAAATCCATGTATAATCTCATTTAATAAAGTTCAGATATATGGGTAAGAGAAACAGAATGAAATTTTGACTGAGAAGGAAAAAAGTGGCTTCAAGAGTCAGGCAAGTACAGAGGATAGTTTCGCTTACAGGTTCTGGTGAAGGAGACCCCTAATCTCTTTAAGAGCAGATAATGGCAAAGGAAGAAATAAGAGGAAAAAAAGAGGGCAAACTAAGAAACCTCTTCTCTCTCTTGAAAGCAGTGAAATAAAGAAAAACAAGTAGGAGTTCACAGATTTATTTAAGGAAATAAACTGAACTATCAAATTTTAGAGATTAAGACATTAAAGGAAAAGAGTAGCAACATATTCATCTTCTGGGTAAAACTATCATAAAACTAAAATAACACAACCTAAACTTTCAGGTTAAGGTAACATTTCCTTACACCCTGATGGAGGCAGTAATGCTACTGTGACGTCTCACAGCCCTATATGTGATAAATACATTTAAAAACCCTTTCAGATTGAATATGGAGTTAGAAGAACATATTTAGTGGTCATAGTGGTGATAGAAGCACCTAGTATAGGAGAGAAGTGAACAGTCTATATGGCTGAAAGGTAGGGGAGAAGTGGGAGAAGTCAAGGGAGAAACAGAGCTTATGGCTAGACAATGAGCTTTCTCACCATGTTATGCAAGTTTTTCCTGATCTGCCGGATAACCCCAGGAAAGGTGGGTCGAAGCAATTCTTGTAGACTAGAAGGCCATGAATTATATCTGCTGTCAACCTCCAGGTTGTTGATCCACTAGGAAGGAAAAAAACAAAACAAAACACGGTGCATACACTTTAGTCACCCTTAGTGAAAAGTGCTAGAACTGTCCGTAAGACTTGAAATGATTTTAAGAAGAATCACATGGAAAACACCATTTTCAAAATTACAAAGATCAAGTATAAAAATGAGTGACTAAAGCACAAGCCACAGAATAAAAGATATTTGCAACCTACAAAACCAATAAAAGGACTAGGGTCAAGACAATGTATAGAAATCTAACATAATAAAAAAAGGCCCCCAACATATGAGAAATGAAAATCAGCCATGGAGATGAAGAAATTTACAGAGGAAATTCAAAAGAGCAATTAATACAAGGAAAGGAGTATATCTTCACCAATAACCTGAGAAACAGAAACTAAAACCACAGTCAAATTTCACACTCATTAAACTGAGAAAAAGTTTAAAGTTTGTCAATATCCAAGAATAGGCAAGGGTATACAGTAATGGAAGCTCTGACCCAACACTGGTGCTTGGAACAGTCACTTTAGGGAAAACAAGGTAATAAAGTAAGACTTTATTACTACCCTACCCCTAAGTACTCCAGTTCTAGGCATCTACTCCAAATAAATTCTCACATATATGCACAAAGAGAGAAATACAAGAAGATATTGTACTGCTTATCACAGCAACAAAATTGGGCACAACCTAATTCCATAAAGGGAGCAGTCTGTAAACAGTATGTACCATTTCTACAAAAAGGGCAAGGAGGGAAACTACGGGTATGTTACTTTGTTCGTGTAAATAGAGTTATTTAAGGAAAGATACACAAGTAATTGATAATGCCTGTTACTTCTAGGGACAAAAACTGAACAGCTGGGTGATGAGACTTTTCAATACATACCCTTTTGTATGTCTGAATTTTAAACTGTGACTGTATGAAAGATTTTTTTTTAATAAGCAAAATATAAAACATGAGAAGATAAACAACCTTTTTGGATCAACCTACATAAGTCTGACAAAACTACTGAGTAACAAAAGGACAAAGAATACTGCCATGGCATTCTTCAAAATTTCAAGACATACAGTAGGAAATGCATACGTACTTCTGAAGAGGAATTACTTGCAGGGAGAAAACGGTGAACTGGGAAGAGAGCTAAAGAGGACTTGGATGGAAACATTGTTTTCTTCCAAGAAAACAAGATTTGACACAAAATGATTAAATGTTAAGGCAGAGAAAGTATGGGATGGGCCATATTGCTGTTGCTTACATTCATCTCTTTACTCTTTACTCTTTGTTTTTAACTCAAATGTTTTTAACAGGAAAACAAATGACATCACAATATTTATCAAAATAACACCTACATTACCCAGAGAGAACTCAAATAATGATCATCTTTATTCGACATAATTTTCTTTGGAAAAACTTTCTCTATGATAAATGCTGTATAGAAACCAAGAAAAAAGGATAGGAGGGCCAAGGATGGGTCAGGCAGGATGGGCCAGGCACATTGCTAATATTAATTGTGCTTTGACCACAAGTGCCCAGGACAGCTCTATTCCCTGCATTCTCTTTTATACACAAGGAGACATCAATACAGCAGATATAAATCTATATAAATCCTTCACATACAAAATAAAGTTCTTTAAGTTTATTTATTTATTTATTTAGAGAGAAAGGGAGAAAGAGTGTGTGCACATGCACACGGGGGAGGGGCAGAGACAGGAAGAGAGAGAAATCGAAGCAGGCTCTGCATTGTCAGAGCAGAGCCCAATGTGGGGATCAAACCCACAAACCGTGAGACAATGACCTGAGCCTAAATCAAGAGCCTAACACTTAACCTGCCTGAGCCACCCAGGCTCCCCAATAATCAAAGTTCTTTTAAAGGATATTAGCTAGGTACCTGGGTGGCTCAGTCAATTAAGCATCTGACTCTTGGTTTCAGTTCAGGTCATGGTCTCATAGGTTTGTGAGCTCGAGCCCCACATCGGGCTTTGCACTGTCAGTTCAGAGCCTGCATGGGATTCTCTCTCTACTTCTTTATCCTTCCGTTGCTTGTGCACGTGCTCTCTCTCTCTCTCTCTTAGGATAAATAAACTTTAAAAAAAATGTTTAAAAAAAAGATAATAGCCAAAGAATGATATTCTACACAAAATTACACAAGACTTGGATGCAACTGAGAAAATACAAATTCAGCATTCTTTTTTCCCCAAGAGATGTTCAGCTGAATCCTAGGGGGATACAAAACTGGAAAAATCACTGTCTTAACCACATTAAATATAATAATTCAACTTTTAGAGCATTTAAGAGACTACTTTGGGGCGCCTGGGTGGCTCAGTCAGTTAAGTGTCTGACTTCAGCTCAGGTCATGATCTCACAGTTCGTGGGTTCGACCCAGGCATCAGGCTCTGTGCTAGCAGCTCGGAGCCTGGAGCCTGCTTCGGATTCTGTGTCTCCATCTCTCTCTGCCCCTCCCCTGCTCATGCTCTGTCTCTGTCTCTCAACAATAAATAAATGTTAAAAAAAAAAAAGAGAGACTATTATATACACATGGTCCCATATAAGCAGTTGCTGTAAATCACTGTTTGATGCCAATAAAGGAGATGATAGAAATAACTTACCTCTCACAAAAGACAAATGAGAAAGACATAATAAAATGTCTGCCCAGAATGCCCTTGGACACTCAAACGGAATACCTACTGAAATAGCAGGACTCCTGATGTCTACAGCATAGTCAGCTTCAGAGGGCTGGATGTTCAGTTTCAAAACATTATGCAGAGAAAGACCTTCTATTCCCAATCTATGCAGACCTTCCATTACCCGAGCTTCATTCCTCAACACATCAAACAGACTGGAGAGTGGGGGAAAGTAGGTATTTAGTAGAAAAAGCTTTAAAAAAAAAAAAAAAAAAAAAAACCTCACCATGAAAAAACTATCCATTCAAACTCAATGCCCTGTTCAAACCAGTCAAGAAATCAAAAAAGGGAGCTCTTCCCCTTGCTTCATCTTGTCAAAATACATCAAACAAAGTACATAGGACTTGCTTCTTGGTTCATGTTTATTTACACTTATCCATGTATATACCAGGTATAAAATTATCTCTAAATATAAACACACAATTTGAGGATGAAATAATCCTCATCTGTATTTTACACTGCATATTTTTTAAAAACACTACAGTAACCTCTCTGTATTTCTTACAACTGTACATAAATCTACAGTTATCTCATAATTAAAAATCTGTTTTAAAAAAATACATTATATAGATTTAACATAAACTTTAACATCAGTGTCAATTTACAAGGTGCACACACATATGACCACAGTATAAGGTCTAGAGGAATTTATACCCAATGTAGAGGTTTTTGAGGGAAGGTAGAAAAGATGGGAAGAAGGAAGAAACAAGAAGCAAAGATGAAGACGTTACTTTTCTTAGTTCTTTTATCTGGGTATTATTTAAAACTGTTTAAATGAGCAAGAACTCAGTTTGTAAATCCTGAAAAATTAAAGAGATATGTGTATATTTTTTATTTAAAAAAAACAACATATATGGGCAATCTTTATTTAAAGTGTCCACATCCATTTTACTTTTTACTAGCTCTAAAAAGCAGTATGAGAACATTAACAGTTCAATGAAAATAATTAATGTGAAAAATATCTTACTGTGGGAACTGGCTCTTCTGAAGCATTAGCAATAAACTTTTATTTTTACTATTATGAAACCCAGTGTCAACTGTATCAACCTTAATCCCAAGGACAAAATCTGAATTCTATCTATCCACTCTCCTCCCCCACCTCCCCTGCAAAAAATTCATGAGACCAATTCAGAACAAGTTAATACTGAGCCACATTTTAACAACACAAAAAGGGTAGATACTCAAATAACATGTGTAAGACAGAACACCTTCTGAGACACCAGATGCATAGGCATTTTGAATAAATCTACTTCACACTGTTTCCAGAAGTAAAAGAACCTGCTTGAGCTCTCTCTTTTTTTTTTACGGTTGAGAGGAAAACTATAGCTCTAAAAGGGCACCCTCAAAAGACTTGGGCCTTAAATGTCCAAGACCTTGAACATACATCAAATGACAGGGTCACCAGGGTAGCTCAGTCTGACTCTTGATTTCAGCTCAGGTCATGATCTCATGGTTTGTGAGTTTGAGCTCTACATCAGTCAATGTGAAGCCTACCTGGGATTATCTCCCTCTCTCCCTCTCTCTCTCTCTGCCCCTCCCTCCCTCCCTCTCTCTCTCTCTCAAAATAAATACATAAACTTAAAACAAAAATGACAGTGTCATCCTGCCCATCCCAGTCATGAGCCTACCTAAATGCATTCACCTGGTAATAAGCCATCACAATCTGAACATGTTACAAGGAGCTAACACAATAAATTTTTTTTTCTTTTAGTGCTCATTTATTTTTGAAAGAGAGACAGAGCGAAAGCGGGGGAGGGGCAGACAGCAAGAGAGATGGAGACACAGAATCTGAAGCAAACTACAGGCTCCAAGCTGTCAGCACAGAGCCTGACGTGGGGCTCAAACTCACAAGCCATGAGATCATGACCTGAGCCAAAGTCTAATAACCAACTAAGCCACCCAGGCACCCCACAAGAAGCTAACATTATAAAATCTTTTCAGAAAATGAAAAACATTATCCATACCTGAATATATCCTGTGTATCTAAATCAATGTGAAGTCCATTGATGAACAGTGCTGAGTCTCCAGGTTGTAATCCTAAAGTTCCCTTGAAATACTGAAATATTAAAAAAAAAAAAAAATTGTTAAGAAGAAGAGGATGTTTAACAAAAATTTCCACGTTTCTAACTTTATTACATGTACAAATGTTGGCATCCTCCTATTTACTATAGGAAACCCTAAGGATGGGTTAAGATTTCCTTTTATGTACTCCCACAGATCCTTCATAGCATCTATTTTGTTGTAATGAAACTGCTGGTTGTGATAAAATATACCTCTCTTCCCTCCCTCCTTCCAACTTTGATTAATACAACTGTTTAATGTCAGAGAAGGAGGAGAAGGAAGGAGACTGGTTAAATAAGCCAAGTGCTGAGGATCATTTTTCATAAGAGACTTCTGTTACTCTTGCCTGTTTGTGATGCCAAACAAGGTGGTAACAGCAGTCACTAACAGCTGGGGCTCCTGATGAACTCCAAAGACCTAATCTGAAAGGGTTCAAAATCCCACACCTCCCTGAGACCTTCAAACTAACACACATCAAGAAACTGAGTTGCTGCCCCGAGGAAGCACCTATGTGCAAGCTAACTCTCTAAGCGCTGGTCTCCATGGGGCGCCTCAACTGCTGCTCCCTGAGGTGGTGGCTGCCACGGCACACAGGTGACTGTGCAGCCCTTCAGACCTGCCCGACCCATCCGACACACTGCTTGGATGTGTCAGCTTCTGTTGACTTCTATCCTTTCCATTTAATTCCTCTTTCCTTGGGAGCCGCTCCACACAGCAAAGGGAAGAAACTACTCAGATACTAGGGACAGAAATTAAACCTTTAGTTCTCATGGGGCTGGGGGAAGAAGGGCAGGGACCAGTGAGCTTCCTTCATGTCCCAGTAGTCTGCAGACTCAGTAAACTTCAAGGTCTAGTATTGCATGGGTAAAGCACAAAACAATGACGAAGCCACATTTGCTTCTTTGCCTTGAAGGATTAAATGGCAAGTAAAATAAGGGGAAAATAGAAAGCTGCATCAATTCAGAATTGGAATTTCTTACGTGGGAAGGAAAAACTCCATGTCCACTCACACCCAGGCCATAAGTACAGCACCCTCTGACTGTAAGAAACACAGATTCTGAGCTGCTAAGCATAACTCATATCCATTTCAAGATCTGGTAATACAGCAAACTTCACTTTTGAAAATTCATCACACTGAAGATTTAATGTTTGTACACATTTTTGCATGTTTTATACTTTTGTATTTTATACTTTAATATTTAATCAAGAAACCCCGAAGTATCTAGGAAGTACTATAGCCTATGTAATTTAATGTTTTGTCCTCTTGGTGGGGGGAGCCCTGAAAGTAAGATAATATTTATTTTTTTTTTTTAATTTTTTTTTCAACGTTTTTTATTTATTTTTGGGACAGAGAGAGACAGAGCATGAACGGGGGAGGGGCAGAGAGAGAGGGAGACACAGAATCGGAAACAGGCTCCAGGCTCCGAGCCATCAGCCCAGAGCCCGACGCGGGGCTCGAACTCACGGACCGCGAGATCGTGACCTGGCTGAAGTCGGACGCTTAACCAACTGCGCCACCCAGGCACCCCGAAAGTAAGATAATATTTAATATTGCTATTCTGAAAATCAAAAACAAGGTAAATAAAAAATGTCAATAAGGTTTCTTCAAATTAGTACATATTGGAGATAAATTTGGTTTACTTACCCCTCAGATCTATTTAACTAATATCTTCTATGTAAAGGTTTTAAAAATCTGGGGTAAAGACAGACTGAACACAAGCATTTCTTTCCCTCCTAAAACTCTATTGAAATGTCAGTTTTTTAAAAAGGGATTTTTATAGAGTTATAAATCCACAACAACAAAGAGAACAAAAGAGAAAAAGGGCAACTAATTTTGGAAGCTAGAAAGGAGATATGTGAGTAGCAAGAGTTTTAACAACCCTGAGAAAGCTAAAGGCTAGGCTGACAGTGGGGAAAGCCAACAGAAACCACAAGTTACCCTGTGGAACTCCTCAAAAGGCTCAAGAATTGGCAGCACAAAGAACACAGGTAAGAGGGGGTATCCACTAGGCTAAAAAATGAGTTCTGATGTATAGCTTTTTAAAGATAAGAGCCCCCAGACTCCCCGGTTGATTTCACGGAGCAAGGTCCCTCCACTCCAGAAAAACGGAACGCTTTCATTCCCTGTGAAAGAGTGAAAGAATCTGGGAACTCAGGGAAATGAAACACAACTAAGAGCAGGAATCCCATATGGAAAACCGGGGACTGAGTGGAAGCTCCTGAATGTTCTTTCCTACTTGGCTTCTACCACTCCAGCAGCCAGACTTCACCTTCTAGGTAAGAAAGAATCAGAAGATCCTTTTCTGGAGACTGAACAGCTCAAGAGGAAAAGTTTCAGACTGACACACTGGGACAAGCTAGGAAATGGCCATAACAGGATAGCCTACAGTCAAAAAGCCTCAAGGCTTGCCATCAGCTCCTTACTGCTACTGCCTCATTCTCTTCAATATGAGCAGCAATCACCAGACATGTGAGGAAAGCCTCTAACATTAAAGAAAAGAAACCAAGACAAAAAGAAAGTCAACTTAAGAGGAAACAGATACAAAAGAGAAGAAAACATACATATACACTACTGACACATTCAAAATGACATGAGAACACCATCAAAAAAAGGTCAAAGAACAATAACCCTTGGAAATTAAAGATTTGACAACTAAAGGAAAAAATCTCAACAAAGGGGTTGAAAATCCTCCCCTAAAAAGTTTTAAAATAAAACACAAAAGAATTGGAAAATAGGAAAGAAAATACACATTTTTTAAATTAGGCCAAGCTAGTCAAGGAAATGCAGCATCTTAAAAATAAAGAATTCCAGGAAAACAAAAGAGAGAAACTAGATGGAAAAATGCAAGGAAATAAATCAAGAAAACTTCCCAAAACTCTAGGAAATGATTTTCCAGATTCAAAGGGCCCATCAACCACTCAACAGTACAGAGATTTCTTTAAAGGGCATAGCACTGTGAAAATTCAGATTACTAGAGCCAAAAACAACACCCTGAATGATTCTGGAAAGAAAAACTAGATCTCATACCAAGGCTTCAGACTTCTCAACGACCACAACAGAAACCAAAATTCTAAGAAGCAATGCCTTCAAACTGTCACTATTGACCCCCGAACTCAAAACTGACCCACTGAACTCAGGAAATTCCTAAAAGTTTCTGTCAGTCAAGTTCATCTCTTAGAAACTAATAAATTGCTAGAAAAGGAAAAGAAACTATTTGAGGAAATATGACACCTGTGCAGATGAATCAGAAAGTGCTCCACAGCTTCCTCAGCTTCATTACAATGTTAAAGTCCCCTTCTTGGAACTATTCATCCCAAGCCCTAATAAAGGAGCCAGCCTACCTCTGTTAGAGTAGTCATGGTTTTGGAAATTATTCCCTGTGATCTCCCTATTTCTACAAATAAAGATGACCTTGTGAGGCAATTCCTCCTGGTGTGGTCTCTGTCTGTAACTCACCAAGAAGCAACTCACTTTGGTCCAGTAACAAAACTTCTAAAGGACTTCCAATCTAGATTTCTATACTCAGCCAAGCTATCAATAAAAACAGAAATGGAAAATTGATTTCTCAGCATCTGAAATGCAACTTTTCTCATGAAGAATGATGTACTGCACCAAAAAAGGGAGTAAACCAAAAACAAAGAATACCAGGAACCCAAGAAATAGGAGATCCAACAAAAGAGATTAAAGCAAGGTCCCAGGATAACTGGTATGCCCTAGACATAAAGAACAACCAGACCATAGTGGAGCAGAACAAAAATTAATAAAATCACAACATGAAAATACAGAGAAAGTGGAGGGATGGGGAAGTGCCAGTACAGAGTAGTGGCAGACATGGGGGTGAGGGGCAGTGAAAGAAAGTTAAATGTCATCTTTGTAATGGGAGGCCGACACAGAAGACTTGAAACTGGAAAACAAAGCACTAATTTAAGTTTACGATAAAGCTGGGGATAAACATCAAAACAATCAGCTAAGGGTTGAAAATAGATGCTTCTAGCAAGGAGGACAAAACAGGGATTAAGTCCAGAAGCCTGGGTGGCTCAGTTGGTTAAGCACCTGACTCTTGATTATGGCTCAGGTCATGATCCTAGGATCGTGGGATTGAGCCCCACGTCAGGCTCCATGCTGAGCAAGGAGCCTTGCTTAAGATTCTCTCTCTCTCCCTCTGCCCCTCTCCCCTGCTTGCTCACATTCTCTCCTTCTCTCTCACAGATAGATAGATAGACAGACAGACAGATTAAAAACAGAGAATAAGTCATGTTAGGGGGATGCTGCTTATCTAAACAAAGTGGTGGCACCATCTGATGTTTCAATTATATTCATATTCAACTTTAAATATTAAAAACATAAAAAAAGATTACAGAAATGAATAAAACACCACTATCTTTGGTAAAAGTTTGTTCAATGTCATTGATGTAACTCAGATTTCCTCATTTTTAAAAATACAATACAAAACAGAAAGACCACTGGGTAATACCTTCTGATTCTCTTCCACTTCGGTTCTAAGTTCTGAACTCACCGCTGTTTTTGTTATTGCTCTAAAGAAATAAAAATGTTATCGATGTTTAGTTAATTTCCGTATATTTGTATGTAAAACAACAAATTCCTTAATACAAAAAAACAAAAAAATCTTCACCTTTACAAATAATAAATATATTTCTCCACTCAGATGTACATATTTTTTCATTACTTCAACATACAACATCACAGAAAAGTAGCAGTAATAGCAGCATTTTAAATCAAGTGCAGTTATTCCAAAGATGTTAGGTTAAATATATGTAACTCTATTCCTATACACAATCTCTACTGCTCACAGACTAAGGGATAATGTTAAACTAAGGTGACAAACTGCTCATGCTACTTAAGCACTTTTGGTGGAGGTGGCATCCTACGTGTATATCTTCAATAGCATACTGAATTAAATGAGATTGTACTATATGATTTATAAGTCTTTCTAAGAAATGGTTGCCAAGACTAACCAAATAAACAAACTTATTTATAAAGCATCTCACATAAGAAGTCAAAACAGCTCATTCAGTTACTCAAGAAAAACACTGGCAACCATTTAAGTTGTTAGTCTCTAAAAATTTGGCTTTTAAAAAGATTTATGAGATATGGAGGATATTACACAACTGAAAGCAGTATTTAAAAAGCTGCACTCAAAATCTTACTGTCACCATGAACAAGTCAGCCTATAGAACTCATATGCCTCATTGAGTTTAAATTAAATGATGTATACAAAACTCTTCAGGAAGAAAAACACAGTCGCTGCTAGACCCTGTATTAGTTACATCCGCATACATCAGATTTTGTTAACTCATCTAAATCTGACAGGCAGGGATCATTATTTCCATTTTAATGCTGGGGAAGTGAGGTAATGAGAAGAGAGGTAATTATTTGCAAATGTCACACAGCTAGCAAGGCAGAGCCAAGGACACAACCTACATGGGTCTCCAACCTCACAATGTAGGGTACTGCCAACTTCCCAGAAAGATAGCGTCATCAGTGGCATGGTGCTGGTATTAAAACTTTAATTTTCTAAGCATTTTCATATTTTACTTGTCTCATTTTGCATGTAAACATGAAGATAATTAGGTATATAGTAAAGAGAAGAATGTCTTAGAGCTTTACTCTTCATTACCTGGCTTTGGTAGGAAAATTTTGACTAAGATCCTTCATTACCACCAAAGCTAATTCAACAGGAGCAGCCAAGATTCGGGAAGCAGTCTGGAAACTGAGATCTGCAACAAGGTCAAGTATAAAGTGTATTAATCTAATGCAATGAGAAATAAGGGGGAAAAAAACATTTATTTCTCATTATTTTCTTGGCAATTGAGAATGTTTTAGAATGCAACCATTTCAGAGAGCACCCATGGTTTAATTCTAGGTTTTGTTCAATTCCTAGTGTTTATTGTTACATTGCTTGCTATACTTGCATAAAACACTAGAGATATACTAACACATTTACATTTAGCATAGGATAAATCCACCCCAAATCCTTTTCATTTTTATGAATTTACAATATACCACAAAGTATAGTAAAAGTCTTTAGTAAATTATGCTTAAAAAAAAAATTTGATAAAATAGACCTTTGGGCCAGAAAAACACACATATCCTTCATGTTAATATGTCTTTAACATTTGACAGATACACTATTCAAGAAATGTATATATAAAAAAATAGAAAAACTAAGACAAACATTATAAACTTAAGAATCTGTTCACACAGAGAAAGATCTGGCATTCATTTATATACATACTTCTGCATACTGTTAATCTGTCTACAAAAGGACTTCCTTTCCTTTCTGATTAATCATAATCACTTTATCTGAAAATCTGTGGTACCCTGAGAATCAGGCAAATAAATAAAATTAAATTCAAATTCTATTAGTTTTTTAATACCATAAAATTCAGTCAAAAGTAGGCTGGTGATTCCTCTACATATTTGTTACCTTGCAATTGCCAAACTTTTAAAGGAGCCATTTCATTGGTGCTCTCCACAAGATGTTTTCTGAGTTCCTTCAACTGTCCCTTCAGGTCAGGGTGCAGGTCTCTGAAAGAAACATAAAATCAGTCCTTTAACATGTCTTTTCTTTCTCAAAGCACACGTAGAAGTTGGCTCCAACTTTATATTCATGATTTTCCCCTTAGCAATAAGTAAATTCCTACAATAAAGGGAAAATATTAGAGCAGAATTATTTTTCTTAAAAAATAAGTTAATATAGAAAATGATCATCTTTTAAACCATAAAATTTACAGATTAAAAAATGAATCACCACTACAGTGATTCTCTATGTCAGGGAGAGGGAATGGGACTGAGAGTGGGGACAAAGGGGACCCCAAGTCTACCTGTAGTGTTTTACCATTTCTTTCAAGTAAAAGAAGGCATGTGTTGGAAAAAAACTTCATAAATAGTTCTTTGAAACAGAAAAGCATGTACAATTACAACCATCAATTCTGGGTGATGAGCACATGCGTATGTTCTATTATTTTCCACACTTTCCTCAATCTTTTTAAATTCTCAAAATAAAACTGGAAATACAATGCTGCCAGTCCCAAGATGGATTTCTTTCAGCTACATGCCCATAAATCCTTCCATCACATGAATAATACAACTTAAGTTAACCAAGAGCACTGGGTTTCACTTAGTTTTATTTTGAAATACGGTGCATTCTATTTAAAGCTAGTAAAACAGAAGTTATCAGAGGCAGATATGTATCATTTAGATCAGACAACAGATGGCTTGTTGAGTAATTCTGTTCTTTTAAATGCTAGCAACTAAAAATTTCTTAAATGCCACATACAGAAAGTAAAATATTTACTCAGATCCTTCACCTTCCAACCAATCCATTTCCAATCAGTTACTCCAACGTCTTCTTCATGATGATCATATCCGAAAATGGTCCCATTCATTATTCTAGGTAGCTAAATAACTATTCCGAATGTGCAAAATGGAAAACGTCTTTAATATGCTACATACTACCTTTGTGCTCTAAATACATAAGATCATAATGCTATCCAAAAATCAAGCATAAAAAACATGAATATGAAAAAATATTCTGGAAAGCTGGGTCCAATAAAAATGAAACCTGACTGCATACTAATGAAGCCAAAATGATATTAAATACAATGAAACATTCATATGCATGGGATGGACTCAACATGTCCACAGAAATTCAACATGAACGGAGTCATCTTTGCTAACCCGTTAGTCTGGTTAAGTCATTTCACTGGGCCCCATGTTAAAGTTCAAGTATGTGAAACTGGCCTACACATACTTCTTCATGATCTTTCCTTTACAAAAAACAAATAAACGAACAAAGAAAAATGAGAAAACGCCACTGTAGATGTCCTAATTAAGATTTCCAGATAAAGCAGAAGTCCGGGCTCTGAACAATTGTCAAAGTATAATAGAAATAACTACAACATTTAAAGTAACTACTAAGAAGAATTTTCAGTCATAAATTTCTCTGAAACTTTCATAAAATGGCTATGAAATTTTCTTCAAGAAAACATCTCTATCCTCTTTCATATAAAGTGAAATCTAGGGAGCCTGGATGGCTCAGTTGATTGAACGTCCAACTTTGGCTCAGGTCATGATCTTGCTGTTTTGTGAGTTTCAGCCCCGTGTCAGGCTCTGAGCTGTCAGCAGAGATTTATCTGTGTTTCCCCCCCCCTGCCCCTCCCCCACTATTACTCTGTCTCTCTCAAAAATAAATAAAGATTAAAAAAATAAAGTGAAATCGGGGCGCCTGGGTGGCGCAGTCGGTTAAGCGTCCGACTTCAGCCAGGTCACGATCTCGCGGTCCGTGAGTTCGAGCCCCACGTCAGGCTCTGGGCTGATGGCTCAGAGCCTGGAGCCTGTTTCCGATTCTGTGTCTCCCTCTCTCTCTGCCCCTCCCCCGTTCATGCTCTGTCTCTCTCTGTCCCAAAAATAAATAAACGTTGAAAAAAAAAAAATTAAATAAATAAATAAATAAATAAAGTGAAATCTAATATATATTTCAACTAAACGTGTATAAGATCTACTGCACCTCTTTTGCATTGTTTCAGACTATGTTTAGCTTAAGTAAATAGCTATGACCTTTTAAAATACTTTGTCGATTTTCTTGGGAAAAATTGGGTGAAAAAATCAGATGTCTCCTTTTATGTGTAACTTTATGTCATCAAATGCAAGGCCCAGAAAAGAAAATCAACTAAAGCCATAGGCAGGAAGCCATATCATTTAACAAAAATGTGCTTCGAAGTATGGAAAGAGCCCAAATGTCCATCTATGGATGAATGGATAAAGAAGATGTGGTACATATATACAATGGAGTATTACTCAGCAATCAAAAAGAATAAAATCTTGCCATCTGCAACTATGTGGATGGAACTGAAGGGTGTTATGCTAAGCGAAATTAGTCAGAGAAAGACAAATATCATGACTTCACTCATATGAAGACTTTAAGTTACAAAACAGATGAATATAAGGGAAGGGAAGCAAAAATAATATAAAAACAGGGAGGGGGATGAAACATAAGAGACTCTTAAATATGGAAAACAAACAGAGTGTTACTGGAGAGGTTGTGGGAGGGAGGGGGCACTAAGGAATCTACTCCTGAAATCATTGTTGTACTATATGCTAACTTGGATATAAATTTTTAAAATAAATAAAATTTAAATAAATTAATTAAATTAAAAAAACAAAAAATGTGCTTCAGATGTCTGGAAATCATGAACTATACAGTAAATTAAGTGGTAATTGCTTCCTATCAGGTTACATATATAAAGCACTACTGAGAGATCTGTAACTCAGACAGTAATGAGAAAGATGATACCTACAATGCAAGGAAGCTTGGAAGTTTAAAAGAATAAGGGCATTTCCTCCAAAAATATACATACCTTAATTTTCCAAAGAGGAATCCCTGAACTTCATCAATAGGATCATTCTCACCAATCACTGTAGCATTTACCTCCGTTCCTATAAAAGCACAAGCAAATACATGTCTAACCATTCAGACAGGAAATAAAAATGTTATTAACCTCATAAAATTTGAATAATGTAAAACAAATTAGAAACACCTGAAATTACAATACTACTTAAAACACTGAATACCTCAATGACCCTTTTGTAGAGTGTTTTTTTTTTTTTTTTCAACGTTTATTTATTTTTGGGACAGAGAGAGACAGAGCATGAACGGGGGAGGGGCAGAGAGAGAGGGAGACACAGAATCGGAAACAGGCTCCAGGCTCTGAGCCATCAGCCCAGAGCCTGATGCGGGGCTCGAACTCACGGACCGCGAGATCGTGACCTGGCTGAAGTCGGACGCTTAACCGACTGCGCCACCCAGGCGCCCCAGAGTGTTTTTTTTTTAAAACAGACAGAATACATGTGTTTTTCAATGTATCCTGTGTTCCTGGATACAGTAAGAATGTATTTTTCCCTTGAACTTTGGAAAATTTTACATGTTAAAAATCTCAAAAGCTCAAAATTAATACCTCTAAAATTATGAACAGTGGATTTTTCAGTATCAAAATTCTAAAGAACTTCCAATTAAGCAACTTAATCCTAAATATAATTATTGGTAACAGAATGTTGAGGCTATCCTCCATTTACCCAAACCAACCACCTTTATCTGTAAAATAAGCTCACACACTGGGTGTTGTATGGAAACCAATTTGACAATAAATTTCATATATTAAAAAAAATAAAAATAAAAATAAAATAAGCTCACAAGGAAGAAATAGAACGACTGCACATAAAACTTGTGTGGTTGAAATAATAAATTCAAAACCCTAGAGTAGTACAATAAGTATTCCAAGTGCGGAAAATAATCAAAAACACAAAATTGTTCATTAAGATAGTTTAGGATTTCACTCTGGGTCACAAATTAATGGCTATTTGTGAATTACACATCATCAATAACAACAGCTACAATTATTGACCTTTTTGTGCAAAGAACTATGCTACATTCTTTCCCTATACATCTCATTTTCTCTTCACAAATACTTTAGGAGGCACATGCCATTATCTGCACTTTACAGACAGAAAATTTAGGACCTACAAAATTTGCTTCACATCACCCAACTCACAGGTAACAGGACCAGAATTCAAACACAGGTTCATCATGCTCCTAAATCTATTCTTTTACATTAAGGAAATAAATTCCCTTTAACTCACATTTAAGGAAAAGAAAACACATTGGTCTTAATTCACAAATTCACCTTTCACCTGAGTATCATCCTTGGCCTTGTACTCAGTGCTCTTAATTGCCAACTCCACACCATAGCCAGAGAGGTAAACAGGTTCCTTCCTCGGATTCTGCAAGCAGAGTAAGTATTCCACCATTAACACCTGGCTTCTTAAATGTCACAATGAACATGACGTGAACATGTTAACATCACATAGCCACCACCTAGGATTATGCATTCAAAATATAGCTAAAACTTCCACGGGAATCTCAGCCTCGTTTAGATTTTGTATCCTGCCACAAGTATGGGAATGGGAATTCCAAAGCAGAGGCAAAACCAGATGAAGGGACAGTGACAGGGCAGAAGTAACCAAACCACGTGAAGAAATAGAGAAAAAGAAAAGGAAATTCCAGAACTTACAAAGCAGGGTTGGAATACCAATGAGGTTTCAAACCCAGAAGTACTTTGATAGGACCATGTGTGTGTGATGTATTCATTTTTTATTAAATTTAAATGTCTTCAAAAAAAAAAAAAAGTCTTCAGGTTGGGTTTGGGCTGACCAACTGTCACAGGCTTACCACCATCCTGAATGAGGATGGCGCTTTAGATATTTTAATCTTTAATAACAGCAATATAGCCTGGAAAGCAGTTGTCAAAACTAGGTATTAAAAAAATCTGTTTCAAGGGGTGCCTGGGTGGCTCAGTTGGTTAAGCGTCTGACTTCAGCTCAGGTCATGATCTCACAGTTCGTGGGTTTGAACCCCGCGTCAGGCTCTGTGCTGACAGCTCAGAGCCTGGAGTCTATTCAGATTCTATGTCTCCCCCTCTCTCTGTCCCTCCCGTTTGCACTCTGTCTCGCTCTCTCAAAAATAAATAAACGTTAAAAAATTTTTTTTAAAAATCTGTTTCTGTTCATACAAATTTTCATTTAAATATTTATTTGGGAGTGCCTGGATGGCTCAGTTGGTTAAGCATCCGACTCTCGGTTTCAGCTCAGGTCATAATGTCACAGTTCATGAGTTTAAGCCCCATGTTTGGCTCCAAGCTGAGAGCACAGAGCCTGCTTGGGATTCTCTCTCTCCCCCTCTCTCTCTGCCCCTCACCTGCTTGTGCACGCTCTCCCTCTCTCCCTCTGTCTCTCCTAATAAATAAACTTAAAAAAATATTTTGTTAATATATATTTTGCTTATAGGGACTTACCACGCCATTTTACTGAGATTATGACACAGAAACTTTAAAAGCAAATATGTTTACATATAAATATGTTAATTGCTAAATGTTACAAAAGACTTTAAAAACTTAATTTTAGTCAATTCTGCTTGTTTTTATGCCTTTAGAAATCCTCCCTTTTACATCAAATGAAAAGATTCCAAATGGAAAAAAAATTTTTTTGGAAAGGAATTCAAGAATCAGTTCCATAGTATGATGATTATATTAAATCTAGAAAATATAATTTACATGTTTCATTTTTAAGTAGAATGTACACTTTATTAAGCCATTTTTAAAGCATAATTATTTCCTATTTCTTCAGACTGGCAAGCAAAGTACCTCCTACATGCAAATAACAGATATGATGAAAAGTAGATCAAATAATTTTATAAAGGGGTGATATTATTAGCTTAATGTGCTAAGGTCGTGCAGGGCAAATCAAGATTTTTAACAGCTATAAGGGGCACCTGGGTGGCTCAGTTAGTTAGGCGTCCAACTTCAGTCATTATCTCACAGCTCATGGGTGTGAGCCCTACGTTCCAGCTCTGTGGAGCCTGTTTCGGATTCTGTGTCTCCTTCTCTCTCTACCCCGCCCCCACTTGTACTGTCTCTCTCTCAAAAATGAATAAATGTTAAAAAAAATTTTTTTTTAAGTTTTATATATATATATGTGTGTGTGTATATATATATATACACACACGCACACACAATACATACATAAGTCAATACTTACAAGTATATAATGTCTGAGTACATAATTGATTTTGCCTGCATTGTTTTTTGATATAAGTTGGCGGTGGAAATTATAAAATTCCTCATAACCAATCTCAGAGTAGAAAATGACCACTGGGCTTTCAGGATTAGATGATGGGTATCTGTGATCTCCTTTGAACAATAAAGGTTTGGGCCTGAAAATAAATATTAGAAGCTTAATTTTTTTTCTGGTTTTTATTTTAATTCTAGTTAGCTAACATACAGAGTTACATTAGTTTGAGGTGTACAGTATAGTAATTCAACAATTCCATAATCACTCAGGGCTCATCACAAGTGCACCCCCAATCCCCATCACCTATTTCACCCATCCTCTTAAACTTAAAAAAAGTTCTTAAAAATTAAAAATGGTACAAGATGTAGCTACAGCAGCAATAATTTAAATAAAGATTATAAGCATCTTAATACAAAGAGTATTGGGGTGCCTGGGCGGCTCAGTCAGTTAAGCGTCCAACTTCGGCTCAGGTCATGATCTCACAGTTCATGAGTTTGAGCCCTGCATCAGGCTCTGTGCTGACAGCTCAGAGCCTGAAGCCTGATTCTGTATCTCCCTCTCTCTCTGCCCCTCTCCCACCCGCACTCTCTCTCTCAAAAATAAATAAACATTAAAAAAAAATTTAAAAACAGAGTATCAAAACAGTTTTCAGTCAGTAAGAACACTGTCAAATATGAGTCTTATTCATGACTAAAAATAATAAAAGCACATCATACTAACTATAAAATACAGACTTTGATTAGTAATTGTTACCAATTCCTAGAGAAGGATGAAAGGCAGAAAAAGGATACATATCCACATCCCATAGTACTAAGGCTTTATTACGCTATTCTACTATATAAATAGATTATCCTACTATCTGAAAACATAAGCACAAATAACGTGAAAAAGCAGGATGATTTTAAGCATATAACTGGCCAACCACAGCATCTCCCTCCTCTATCATTTTTGCTACTATGATCTTCCTACTAAATGATTTAATATTTAAGTTTCCCTCATAAATTTTTAAACTTGCCCCTCAAAATAAATTCCCTAATATCAGCATCAAGATATCAATAGATCTTATTGCACAGACTTTATGACTTGCCATTCCTTTTACAATAAACTATTTCTTAATAAACTGTTCCACAGAAGGTAAAGAGATAGAAGTAAGGATATTCACTATAGCCTTATCACAATAACAAACAAAAAAATAGAAAACAACTTTTAAAACTATCAGTAAAAAACTATGAGACATTCTTACATAAGCTATTTTTCATGCATTAAAAATAATGAGGTACACATACATGTACTAATGGGAAGAAGCCTCTTGTAAAAATAAACCTACCTACCTGTATAAATCTATAACCACAGAAAAAAGCCTAAAACATGATGACAAACCATTAAAAATAGTTACCACCTCTCAGAAGAGGAGACACCATCATTCTTTTCTTTATAAATGTCTGCATTATTGTTTTAACAAGTTAGAGTTTTTTAAATCAATTAATTTTGTTTACCCCAAGGGAGCACCACTTTACCATGCAAGCCATTCTCCAATGTCCATTCCTCGGCCTGGACATAGCTGGAACACGTACCCCATTTTCTGGTTGTCATTCTAAGTAAAAAGCTCTCCCGCCATTTAACGGGCAGAGAACAAGTGCTGGGAAGAGTACCTCACTAAAGAGCTACCCTACCTGAAATGCCCTTAGGCCTCTGGTAGAGCAGAGCAACACCACAGAGAGGTCAGTTATCCAATTTAAAATGGCATTACAGAGAAGGTACAATGGGGTTACTGCCATAGCCAGACAGCAAGAGACACCTGTTATATCTGTCCACCAAAGGAAACCTACCTTTAAGCAAAAAGCCAGCCCATTAAATTACCAACTTAATATTCAAATTAAGCTTGCTATTATCTTTTAAATAGTCTCCTTCGTCTGAAACTAGTAATACTCTGAGAGATCATTATCATTAATATCACTACTTCAGGCACTGGTTTAATACACAGGGTATTCTTTACTACACTAATGACAAAGCCTATGTAATCTCACAGAGAGTCATCACTAAATAATAACAGGAACATAAAGTACTCTTATTATCTCTATTTCAAAGTGAGGTAGGAAAGAAAGGTTAAGTAATTTGCCTAAGTTTACAAAACTATTTTAAGTGATAGAGCTGGGATTCAAATCTAGTCGGTCTGATTCCAGAATCCACACTCTAAACCACTGTATCTACAGACCACAAAACCTGTAAGAAATTTGAAGGGTGGGCTTGATATGGAAGAAAGCACAATGAAATACAGTATGTGTGAAGAAACACACAATTTACCTTTCAGACGCTGTGAGGAGAAGAGTCTCAAGGGTGTCAAAATCACAAGTCTTCTTTCCATGCACAGAGAAAAAAGAATTACATCCTTCTGGTGGAGGCTCATCAGCTGCTATCTGCCATTTAAGACACAAGACACTCTCGTCATGATTTCTAACCACAGACGAGTAAGGACATGAATACTCTAAACAGGTAATTAGATGATAATAAAATAACATCAACAAAAAGGAAAATCAACATCTACTGAACTCCTACAATGTGACAGGAAGAGTTTCTCACATGTCACTGTTTCTCACATATTATTTCATCTAGCTCCTCCCAATATCACCGCATGAGGTTGGTATTCATACCAGCCCCAAAACAGAACTTTAAAATTCTACCTCAGAACAGAACAAAGGATATCCAGGGAATACGGTATGTACCTTAAAGAAAACCAAGCTTACAAATATCAATTTTAAGCATCAAGGTTTAACTACACAATCCCTATTAAGTATATTAAGTCCATATCCATACATTAAGTACAATATGCAGATTAACTTGAAGGCTCTCTCTGAAATAGATAGAATGACACAGACTCTAAAAAAAAAAAAAAAAAAAGGAAACAACTGGACCAAAAAAAAAAGAGTATAGATGGAAGGTAAAATTATCTACGAAGCACACTAAGCTAGATATTCCAGGGAAAGGCTGAAGGAGACAGGAGTTTATGTTCAGAGTGAAATGCATGAACACCAATGCACAATGAGACAAGTCAATCTGCAGCTTTAATGAGAGATGCTGAGAAGACTAAGTACAAAGAGATGGGAAAAGAAAGGGTATAATGACAAGCACTGGTGTGTGCACTGATGTAATTTATATAATACGTTAATACTGTCCTTTTCTATAGACATAAGAAAAATAATTCAGAGATGGAAAAATGGTAAACTTGCTATGAAAAATTGATATTAAAACTTTTCATTACATTCTTCATTTTTTGGTAAATTACTATAAAAACTTACAAACACAAAAAAATAAGAAAGAACAGCACTTTAGCTGCTCTCAACTCTCTAAACTCATAAGCCTGGAGTCCTGCGAAGACAGGACCCCACTGTAAGGAGAAACTGCTCAGGGTGCCATAAAATTTGAATAGCACAGAGATATAGAGACAACTAAAGAGAAAATCCAATGAAAGTGCAGGAGAGGAACAAAGGAAATCTCAAAAACCAAACAACCATGTTTTTTTAAAGCCACCGTATTTTTTTCACACTACATAAAATCAACAGAAGAGGGAGCCATCAGGTCATGATCTCACGGTGCGTGAGATGGAGCCCTGCGCTGGGTTCTGTGCTGACAGCTCAGAGCCTGGAGCCTGTTTCAGATTCTGTGTCTCCTCTCTTCCCCAACACCCCCCCCCCCCCCCGCCACACCCCACACACACACACTCCATCTCTCTCTCTCTCAAAAGTAAACATTAAAAAAAAAAAAAAAAAGAAGAAGAGGGAGCCATGCCAGCCTTTAAAAGTTAAGAAAACCGTGGGTGCCTGGGTAGGTCAGTTGGTTATAAGCATCCTACTCTTGAGCTCAGCTCAGGTCTTGATCTCTGGGTCATGAGTTCAAGCCCTGCCTCTGGATCCAGCTGCCAATTTGCAGGGAACAGAGGACAGAGAAAAAGTTGAACTGTATCATGAGTATGTGATCAATAATACAGACTGTGAAAAAATTTATAGGGCAAACAGTGTATGTTATTCAAAGAAAAGAAAGCGCTAGAACTAGAACCTGTAAATTTAGGGCCACACCCCCAAAAAATTATCAAAATTTTCAAAACTCAGCAAGACTGAATTCTATCGTGTGGAGATGCACTCTTGGGCAGTAAAACGATAAAGAAACACAGCAAGTCATTCCAACAAAGGTTAAGAAAGTAGTTCTTTTTGGCTGGTGAGAGGCAGCTGTCATGAGAACAGAGCACAAAGGCTGCCAGTGGCCCTGGCAAAGTTCTACTTCATGACCTGGGCGAAAGTTACAAGTGTTCATTACACCATGTATTTCTTGTGAATGATTATTTGTGCCTGTTTTACTTTATAATAAAATAGTGATCTTAAAATTAACATTTCTTTCACATCAAATATATGATGGGTGTATGCTCATCTTTGATTCTCTTACTTTTTTTTTAAGGAGTCTGTTCAACTCAAAATCCAACAAGATCCACACATTGCATTAAGCTGACATATATTTTAAGTCTCTCTTGAAGCTCTTCCTTACCTCTTTCCTTATATTTGTTGAAGAAATCAAATTATTTTTACTACGAAGTTTTCTACATTCCAGATTTTCCTGTTACCCCTCTGATATTGCTTCATATTTCTCATCCCCTGTATTTCCTATGAACAGCTTTTACATTCTACAGGCTGTGATCAGATTCACGGTCAAATGGTTTAGCAAAACTATTACCCCTATGCCGCGTTGTATAAATGAAGTCTCATAGTTTTGTTTTTGTGTGGATATTTTTTCTTAAATGAAAGTAAACGCAAATTATATAATTAAAAAATTTGAGATCTGAAGATTTAGTATCAGTTTTGCTTTCTATTTATAAACATCATAAATCCTCATAAATTTCAGGCAGAAAAGTTACAGCTCTGTAACACAATGCCAGGATAACTGCAATACAAACAATCATCATGTTATACAACCCCTAAAAAATACCATTATCTTGTAAGCACTGACTGAACTTACCTGCTGGAAGGCTTGAATTGTAGCCGAGTAGGAATGAAGGGATAGACAAAATTTCAACAAATTCTGCTGCAGAGGTGACAGAAACTGAAATGCAGTTTCCAATATTGCGTGATAATAGGAATAATCAGTACCTGCCAAGAAAACACATTAACCAAAATAATTATCTACAGGTAGACATATCCAAATAAGATAGTTCATACAGTATAAAGCTATGTGTTACAAAGGTATATGATAGCAAAATCTGACCACTATCCTTCCTGAACTGTTGTCAAATGCTTAGAATTCCCTGGAGTACACAAATTAATTGGACTCTTCCTCTCTCTTTTTTTTTTAAAGTTTTATTCATTTAAGTGATCTCTACACCCAACATCGGGCCTGAACTCATGACCCTGAGATCAAATGTCAGATGCTCTACCAACTGAGCCAGCCAGGCACCCCTCTCTTCTTCTCTTTGTTCACACTATTCCCTCTACCTGGATTGCAACTGCCCCACTTACCTGGATAACTAACTCCTACCTACCTCCACAGGAAGAATTCAGCTAGGACATCACCTACTTTGCAAAGTCACTCCCAAACCCTACCCCATGCCTCACTGGACCAAGTACATCTCTTCTTTAGTCCCGTATTTCTCTGCTAATATCACACAAAAGAGACTCAGACTTGACTTTTAAAATTTGTATTATTTTTCAAAAAAATCCAACAGTTGAGACTCAATTCAGTTAAATACTAATAGCAGTCACATTGTTTTCACACATTTCCTTTTCAGCAAGGCCTGTCAAGGTTTTAGCTACCTGTGTATTGGCATCTTTGACTAGTAATGTTTATACTCTATTGAATTACAAAATGTGAATGCACATTATAAACTGTAAATAAGCAACACAGTTTACACTGTCATTAATTTGACACCCTGACACTCATAGGTATATGGTGTAGGTGGCTGGCAGGCAGAACAGGCAACATTTTGGATGGTATTAGTTAATGATAACAAACCTAATAGATAATAGATCAGTTGTATAATTAGATCAGTTATATAATTAGTTCATTAACAAAAGAAAAAGTAACCAAATCTGATGGTGATTAAGTTAATACTAAATGATTTTTGAGTGAATTTGACTTCAACACAATATTTCTATAGCACTTCTAATAAAACAACACAAAAGAAAAACAAGAGGGGAAAAGAAATCATAGGTAGTACTTCCAGCCAAAGTTATAAACTTTGCTTCAAGGGGCACCTGGGTGGCTCAGTCGGTTAAGCGTCCAACTTCGGCTCAGGTCATGATCTCCCGGTTTGTGAGTTCGAGCCCCGCATTAGGCTCTGTGCTGACAGCTCAGAGCCTGGAGCCTACTTCAGATTCTGTGTCTCCTTCTCTCTCTGCCCCTCCCCCGCTCATGCTCTGTCTCTCTCAAAAAAAAAAATATTAAAAAATATTTTTCAAATAAAAAATAATAAACTTTGCTTCAAAAGTATTACTTTGTGTTGGCTCTGCTGGCTACCATCACAACTCTAGTCATTAAAGATAAAAATGTTTTCCATTAATTGCAAAGCCATACATACTGTGAAAGAGACCATTTTTTTTCCTAATATTTTCGCAGATACCAAAGTCAAAGAAGCATCTGCTTCAATTTTACCGTGATGATCAGATGATCCAATATTTTGGCTGGCTTCTACAAAATTCCAAAATTTCTCTTGACTGTCTTCCGCTAAAAACTCACTGGGAGAAAAGGGGGGAAATATCAGAAATGAAACAACTTAATAAAATCTTCTAATATAGGTTACATTTCTAAGAGAGTAAAAATAGGTTTTTAAGTGTCCAAATGTCAACAGTTTGGCTTTTACTTTATATTATACACAAGCATGTGCAATATATATTCTAACGATAACTCTTACTGGCTTAACCATTAATAACTAATTAGCTTAGTAGCTTATTCACTTATTCATATTAATAGCTTAATATGTATCCCTTAAGAAACCTAAAATCACAATGTTGTAACAGGGAAGTCCCAATATAAATAAAGCCTATGAAACCCCATTTGTGAAAAAGCTGTCCGCAGTGGAAGTAGAATTAACAACTGATAACTGTGGTACCAGTTCTGCTCACTTATTTTCTGAAAGACCTTACAAAGAACAAAAAATGTTTTGCCTAAGGTCCTCTCCCAAGGAAAACATGAACCCTAGAAAATTTTCTAGGAGACTAAAGGCAGCATGTTGTAATCTTTTAACATCCCTAAATCCAAATTTCAAGATCACCAAATTTCAGTTTAAAGTTAGCACTGATCTAAAAAAAAAAAACCGGAAAAAAAAAAAAAAAATTTAAAGGGGCGCCTGGGTGGCGCAGTCGGTTAAGCGTCCGACTTCAACCAGGTCACGATCTCACGGTCCGTGAGTTCGAGCCCCGCGTCGGGCTCTGGGCTGATGGCTCAGAGCCTGGAGCCTGTTTCCGATTCTGTGTCTCCCTCTCTCTCTGCCCCTCGCCCGTTCATGCTCTGTCTCTCTCTGTCCCAAAAATAAATAAACGTTGAAAAAAAAAAATTTAAAAAAATAAATAAATAAATAAATAAATAAACCGGGTCTTAGAACTTAATGCCACCTTAATTTTTCTTGACTTTACTCTACAGACCTAAAATAAAGGCCATTCTAAATTCCCTTCATTCAAGAGTCTAAAATCCCTAAAAGAAAATGTGTTTACTAACTGAATGATTCATGTAAATTGGTTATCTTCTCCTCTGAGACATAATACTAACATAGTGGTGATCTCTCACTGAAGGAAGGCTTTCCCATTACTTGTCAACACTGGGGTGTACAACTCTCACTCTACTCCACAGCTAGACACAGAAATATGGGAAAAATAAGAAACATTTCCTGGTAATACACAGCCTCTCTGAAACTAGGTTTCTGAAAATACCCAGTATCATAATGTATTAAATTATTTAGCACCTCCTTGAATGTGGCATTTTTCTAGGCTTTCTAGTAACTGACATAGGCATCATAACAACCTTATAATAACTTATGGCCTAAGAAAACATATACAAAGACAGATTATGATATGCAAATAAACCCTGAATTCATAAATTAAAGCTGCATTCACAAGATACGCTTGAGGTAGTGGGGGAGGGATAATACACTCAAATGTTGTAGTAGTGAGAACAAGGATTCACTGAAACTAAGACCTTCCTGCAAAGGCCATCTGCAAATAAATATATGTTCTTCATATAATTACAGGAAAACTTCTTGAAATATACTCTTCATCATCCACTGCATAAATAAGTCTTACAACATCTAAGTTTCAAACAATCTTTTGTAATTTTTTTAACATTTATTTATTTTTTTGAGAGACAGAGAAACACAGAGCATGAGCAGGGAAGGGGCAGAGAGGGAGACACAGAATCCAAAGTAGGCTCTAGGCTCTGAGCTGTCAGCACAGAGCCCAATGCAGAGCTTGAACCCATGAACCAAAGTCAAAGTTGGATGCTTAACCAACTGAGCCACCCAGGCGCCTCTCAAACAATCTTAAAAAAATTAATTACTAGATACACTGACCTAATCCAAGAAAGGTAAGACAATAACAAGATTATTATTAAAAGGAATGCTACTACCATTTATGTTTTTTGCTTTTCATTTTAAATTGGTTTTTAGCTTCTTATACCTTTTCCATTGAGTAAAACATCTATAGTTTTTCAGATGAAATTATATGATGTCTAGGATTTGTTGCAAAATATTCCAGCAGGGGAAGGGAGGAAGGTAGTGTGGTGATGGTTACTGGACTTGAGCTGGTAATTGCTAAAACGAGTGACAGGTAGAAGCAGAGCACATTAAATGTACCATTCTACTTAAAAATGTTCTGAAAGATCACAATAAAAAGTTTTTAATCTATGGCAAAACAAAACAAAACAAAACAAACAAAAAAAAATATATACAACCTGAATGCCCATAAATCTGGTAGTAAACTTGTTTTCTAGATTTCCAAAGTTATTGTTGGCGATCAGAATTGGTCTTCCTTCCATACAAAACTAGAAAGGGAAGGGAAATAGGGGCGCCTGGGTGGCTCAGTTGATTAAGCATCCGACTTTGGCTCAGGTCATGATCTCGCAGTTTGTGAGTTCAAGTCCCACGTCGGGCTCTGTGCTGACAGCTCAGAGCCTGAAGCCTGCTTCAGATTCTGTGTCTCCCCCTCTCTCTGTCCCTCCCATGCTCATGCTCTGTCTCTCTCTCTCTCAATAATAATAAACGTTAAAAAAAATTTTTTTTTTAAGAAACAAAAGGAAAGGGAAGGGAAATAAATATTTAAGAAGGGCTTACTATGGGGGCGCCCAGGTAGTTCAGTCGGTTAAACGTCCAACTTCAGTTCAGGTCATGATCTCACGGTTCGTGGTTTTGAGCCCCACATCAGGCTTTCTGCTATCAGTGCAGAGCCCACTTTAGATACTCTGTCTCCCCTCCCCCACCCTCCCCAGCTTGTCCTTGCTCTCTCTCAAAAATAAATACACATTAAAAAAGATGTAAAAAGGGGCGCCTGGGTGGCTCAGACGGTTGAGCGTCCAACTTCAGCTCAGGTCATGATCTCGCAGTTTGTGAGTTCGAGCCCCATGTCGGGCTCTGTGCTGACAGCTCAGAGCCTGGAGCCTGCTTCAGATTCTGTGTGTATATGTCTCAATCTCTCTCCCTCTGTACCTCCTCCACTCACACTCTGTCTCTCTCTCCTTTGGAAATAAATAAACATTTAAAAAAAATTTTTTTTAAAAAAGGATGTAAAAAAAAAAAAAGGAGGGCTTACTATGTGACAGGCACTGTGCTTGACACATTCACCCATGTCCTTAAATCCTCACAGCCATCCTGACTTACAACCATCTTTAGAATAAAGAAACTGAAATTCAGACAGGTTATTGATTTGTTTAAGGGCACAGAATTAGCAAATGAAAAATCTGGAGTGTAAACTCAAATCTATTTGATTTATATCTCTACCATGGTACATTCTTGGGCCATTCCACTATCTAGTACTCAATAAATGATTATAAGTTTCAATTTTAATAATAGTACTTTATTTATACAATATTTCTGTTAGTAACTATGGCTGTTCAAAACATATTCAGTGTTTTACTTCAATTAAACATATATCAATTCATGAACAACCAGAAAGCTACATGTGCTTCATTAGGATCAAGCCAGTCTAAAAATATACACGGGAATATTTTTAGTCCCTAAGCACTAGATGCAAGGAAGGCAAAATATCTGTGGTAGTTGCATGCCTCGATGTGTAGAGAAATATTCTGTCCCTTCACCCTCACCCAGATGGACAGGGCTGTGATTGCCATCAATATCTGCCATGGACCTGGGAGGGAAGACTGGTGGCCTCAGCTAGCTCTGGAGGTTAACTATCAAGGATTTCAAATACGTGCAACTTATTTCTGAGTTGCCTAGAAGTCCCATTACCTTGGTAAACTGTCTGCAAATAGCCACACAAGAGGACTAAATAGTCAACCAAAATGGCAAATGGCCAGGAAATTATGAAAAGGGGCAATGTTTGTGAAAGGAAAGTTGGTGAAGGAAGCACTATACATTACTCACTTCACAGAGATCAAAGAAACAGGACAAAATTGATTAATTAAGGCTGACAGTTTTAACATAGTTTTTCAAAAGTCCCATAAGTATACACCATAAGAATCATCCGAGACAAGGCACAAAAACCGAAAAATTAGTGTGGAGAGTAACTGAGTGTAACTCAGTAAAGAATGTCAAGCAGAATATTCTAAGACATCAGTGGTTACAGTTAATTGCACAAGATTATTTAGAAAATGATAATAAATCTCAAACACTTAGATTTATACCAGACAAATCATCTAAAATAAGATTGGCGGGGGGGGGGCATATTTCAGTTGTCAGAGTCCTGGCTCAGGCAGTTTAGATCTCAACAACCTTCAGTCACTTCACTTTTACAGCTGCCCTCTATCTAATATAAAGTTCTGACACTGGAGGAGCTCAATCCACTTATCAAATTAGTCACTATAACACTGCTAAGAAATGAATGCAGCAGGAATGGGGGGGGGCGCATTTTATTGCTGAGAAAAGGGAGGCACAGAGAAGTGACAATCCATGAGGCTCCTCTAGAGTCAAAACCGGCTCATACTCATCCCACTTTCCCACAGGTCCTCTTATCAATACCGAATGAAGCCGTTTCCTTAGGAGATGCAACTATTCATCAACACAATCATCTTAACAAAATCTCCTCATTCACATTTTTCTAGGATTAAGGGGGAAATGTCAGAAAACCTAATTCTAAATTGAAGGGTACAAAGAAAGGCCAAAGTTAACTGAAGTAATGCAACAGTTCCAATTTCTCGCACTATCAAATTGTGAGATTTACCAACTGCTTGACCTTCAATCTACCTAAATTCATGCTTTAGAACAATTCTCTACCTCTACAAGTCCTAGCTATATAGTATTTCAGATACAATAAAAAGAAGCTTCCCTCTATAAACAAAAATCTGACTAAGAGAGGTGTCTGGTTTTTATGTTATAAACACTAACTTGAAGGTACATTCGGAATACAAAATCTCCCAAGAAATCATTGACTATACTGTATTTCACCAACTTTAAGACACTGTTGATGTTAAGGCACATCGTTGTTCTCAATGAAACTCTACAAAGGAAAATGCTACCAATTTTAATTTGTAAGGTAACATCTTGATTTCATCAAAAAGCATCCTAATTTTGGAGATGTTAAAATGTAGAACATGTACATCTTAGATAAAACCCAGCTATGTCCTCAGCTTCCCCTCTGTACTCTTGTTATCCCAAGGTCTTCTTCCAGCTTTTTAGAAGGAGCATTCCCTCCTTCTCCCGTCTCACCAAGCTGTCTTCTTTCTCTTTCATTAAACACCTCTTAAAACCTTCTTCAAATAAATAGAAAAATTCCTTTAAGTACGACACCCTCTTCCTTTATTACCACATGTATACCTTTCTTGCAAGATAATTTAACCAATTCAATACATTTGTCCAAAGAAGTCCCTAAGTATCTCTATGAATCATGATTACCCTATGGTACTGACAGCTTCTGTGTTATAACAGCCTCTGACTAGTACACAGCACAGTGCACACTGAAAGAGGTGCTGACTAAATCCATGTGATGATGACAATCTCGCTGCCTAAAAGGCTCCTGAATATTCACTAGCAGATCCTACATTTTTACTCAAACACATGAAAGAAAAAAAAGATGTCTTCTTACCTGACTTCTAACAACAATGGAGTGGAAAACCATTTTGTTGTAAGAGAGGTTGTAATGGCTTTTGAATCTGCCTTTACTGAAGAAAACAGCCATAGTCCAGTGAATACAATCAGAAGTTCCATTTTATAGCAAACTCCTAAAAAAAGGAAAATTTTAAAAAAAGGTTTTGCCACAGGAAATGTTTAAACCTGAATCTTAATACTTAGAGATACAAAATAACATGAGAATTACAGAAATGGAAATGTTTCTGAAATATAACAGCACCTAATATCTCCATAGTCCAACAGATATTTGCTGAGCGACTGATGTAGAACTAAAGCCGTGAAGTTCATGGAATGCTTTCCTATAAAGACTGCACTGCATTTCCTGGGTTGCCTCTACAGAGGTATAAAAGTCAGTTGGTGGCACAGCAGTTTACACATAATTCTACTTTATGAAGCATGAGAGTAAACAAAGCTTAGATGAAAACGTAAATGATGGGTATTAAATGGTGCCCACCCCCCAAAAGTTATGAAGTCCTAATCCCAGCACCTTGAAATGTGAACTTATTTGGAAATAGGATCTTAGCAGAGGTAACCTGGTTAAAATTGGGTCATTAGGGTGAACCTTAACCCAATATGACTGGTGTTAAAAAAAAAAAAAAAAAAAAGGAAAATGTGGACACAAAGACAGGCACACAGCGGGAAGACCATGTGAAGGGACACTGAGAGAGTGCCAGTGAGGACAGGCACTTGTCGGAACTACACTGCAAACCAAGCTGCAAACCACAGAACACCTAGGCCCAGCAGATGCTGGAAGAGGGAAAGAAAGACCCTCCCCTACAGATTTCGGACAGAACATGAGCTGTGACACCATGATTTAGAATGTCTAGCCTACACAACTGGAAGGCAAGGAACTGCTATTGCCGTAAGCCACACAGTTTGATGCACTGTCACAGCAATCCTAGGAAGCTAACACTTCAATGTAAATGCATAAAACAGTCCCGGAATGAAGGAAAGTTAAACAGGTCCCTATCTACAAAATAAGGAAACTGGAGTCACTGGTAAATTGGCATGGCCATACAATGCAGGTCTTCCAACCTCCCAGCAGCAATGTCCTTAAGCATGCTGATGTGTCTAGATCATTTCAGAAAAAGGCCTCGAGCTGCAAGGGCTTCTATGGTCTGATTTTTCATCTCAGAAGTCTGCTCACAGAACCCTAAGCAGGTTTCCCGTGGGCTATATAAGTCAGCATCCAAGTTCTACCCATTTGAATGGGAACCCAAAGGGGCCATGAATCTGTGGGAAACACTATGCCAAAGCTGTGCTTGCGCATGCTAATGTCTGGTAAGGCTCACCTCACTCACCCCAATTCCTCGAGATATTGGCTATAAAAGCTATCGTCTGGGTGACCAGTCACTACCTTCTTTTTACAAAAAGCATTAACATCTGTGCCAACATCCTGCTTCATATATAACACACAATATCTCTAAAGAACAAATGGGCAAAAGCAAAATAAAAGATACCAAATAGAAAAGCTGCTTTTTAAGAGTCTTTAGTTCAGGCACTGCCACCTTAATTGATTTAATCGACTGACTAATATAAACAAATATTAACATCCCATTTATAAATAAGCACAAAAAAAAAAAAACCCACAAAATTTGCAAAGACTAGAGCTAACCAAACTAGACCCCCCACACTGAAACCTGCTAGCAGTGATTTTGGGGAGGGGACTTTCAGAATGTAGCAAAAGTTACTGACATTTCCTGCAGAGGAGCAAGCAAGGATGCAAACTTTTAGATACAATTTCAGACCACTCAAAAACTCTTAGACACCCTCCCCTACTGGTCCACAGACTGCAGCCTCAGAATCCTGCTCTGCATGACAGAAAAACATGGTTGGGAAAAAGAGAGAACCGTTTAGAGTTAGGGACTTACTTCAATTACTGACTTTGCTACTTACTAGCAGTTTAACCATAAGCAAGTCCCCTAGTAACATCTCTGGCCCTTCTCCCAGACTCTGAAATAGGAATATCAGTATCTACCGCACTTGGACACTGTGAGAATGAAAAAGCGACATGAAAATCACTTCATGAAGTGCCAAGTACTATAGCAGAATTAACCGTTCTAGTAAAACATGTTCTTATAAGGAAAAGAAACCACCTTCTAAACTATAGAATAAGAACACATCATCGTTACTGCATGGTCTCAAAAAATTGGAAATATAGGGGCGCCTGGGTGGCGCAGTCGGTTGAGCGTCCGACTTCAGCCAGGTCACGATCTCGCGCTCCGTGAGTTCGAGCCCCGCGTCGGGCTCTGGGCTGATGGCTCAGAGCCTGGAGCCTGTTTCCGATTCTGTGTCTCCCTCTCTCTCTGCCCCTCCCCCGTTCATGCTCTGTCTCTCTCTGTCCCAAAAATAAAGTAAACGTTGAAAAAAAATTAAAAAAAAAAAAAAATTGGAAATATATATTCTGTGATTAGGGGGAAAAAATCATCCCCAAAAGTCACAAAACGTCTAAACTGGAGACAGAATATATGAACTACGTTCAAGCAGTACTGTGCTACAGCTATGTTTACAATTTTTCCTGAAGGGGCCTACATGTGCTGTCCCAAAAGAGGTGACCGTGGACAGGAAATTCAAACACTGTCAGTAACCCCAGGCAGGCTTCATGCATAGAGTGGTGAGGGAACTGGAAGTGACAAAAGGTCCCTGAGGAAACATTAGCCATTACCGACCAATTGCTCTGGGCCAAGCACTGTGTCAGGTGCTTTGCATACACCATGACTTCTAGTCCTTCCACACAACTTATCCAGGAGACTGCAGCTCCTGGAGGGTGGTTGCCATGTCTATTTTGTTCACCACACCAAATAGCACAGCACCTGGCAAACAGCAGATATTCCATAACTATGCTGCATAATGGGTGAAACACTATAATTTCACCTTTAAAAATAAGAAAATGGAAGCTTGGAGAAGCCGAGTAACTTGCCCAACTAATAAATAGCAATGCTTGGAACCCACATCTGCCTGTTTTTAAGTTCCACAATACCATGCTATCTCCCCCGGTTCCCAAGCTTTGGAAGGGTAAGAATTCATACTGTGCAGAACCAAACTAAGCAAAAAGCTTTCTTGTGAGAACCAAGGCAAGTCCAAGGACTTTCTAGGGACAGAGACCTTGGGATACAGGTGGCTGAGAAAGGCACAGTTTCAAACCAAAACCAAGCATGCCACCCTGAAGCTGGGACCCAAGAGAAGTGACCAACCAGCCTGACAGATCTGTATTCAGGCTGGCTTTGGGGATGGAATGTGAGCTCCTCAAGAGCAGGGAATTTGGGGGGCACCTGGGTGGTTCAGCCCGTTGGGTGACCAACTCTTGATTTCCGCTCAGGTCATGATCTCGCGGTTCGGGAGTTCGAGTCTTGCATCGGGCTCTGGGATCACAGTGAGGAGCCTGCTTGAGATTCTCTCTCTCTCTCTCTCTCTCTCTCTCTCTTCCTATGTTCCTCCCCCCCTGCTTGTGCACTCGCACTCTCTCTCTCCCTCCCTCCCTATGTTCCTCCCCTGCTTGTGCTCTCTCTCTCTCTCAAAATAAATTAAAAAAAAAAAAAAAAAAAGCAGGGAATTTTGTTTGTCAGGGTCAAATGCCTAGCATAATGCCTGGAACACAGGAGGTGCTCAGAATGAAATAAACAAAGTCTTCATTAAAGGATGAATGAAAGCAAATAGAAAGAAAGGAGTTTGATACCAAGAGGAAAGATGCTTAGGACTTAAAGATTAAAATGAAAATTCTACACACCAAGACTCGCCCAGCATTCCCCTTGAATTGTTCGAAAAACAGAGACAGTTCTTGGGGCAAGGTATAGCACCGCTGGAGGTGACAGAGGAAAGTGGCCACTAAAGAAGAGCTTTCCTACCCAGACCCCGCAGCCTAGATGCAACAGGTAAAACCACAAGAAAAGACTGTTTAGAGAAGCAGAAGTAAGAGCTTCACAGAAGCGGCCTTTTGTTTGAGAATGCCTTCATTTTATGAGAATCTTACACTCCGATCCTAGTGGTCCTTAAATGTTGCTTATAATTATGAACAGTCTAAGAAATAATCGTCAGAATCCCAAGGTGGCACTCCATGATCACAGGCATAATGCTTGTGGCAAAATGGGTAAATCAAAAACATTCTTTAATAAGTCCTAGGCGCAAATGTTATATCTGTAAGATCTAGTCCGTGGCCCAGCTTCCTTAGTTCAATGACTATCTCTTGCTCACTGACCTACAGTAAAATTTTGGAAATATTAATGAAAATTGCAGTTTGGCAAACACTTTTCACTTTTTTTTTACATTTATTTATTTTTGAGAGAGACAGACAGAGCACAAGTCGGGGAGGGGCAGAGAGAGAAGGAGACACAGAATCCGAAGCAGGCTCCAGGCTCTGAGCTGTCAGCACAGAGCCCGACCCAGGACTCGAACTAACTCACTGCGAGATCGTGACCTGAGCCGAAGTTGGATGCTTAACCGACTGAGCCACCCAGGCGCCCCAAACACTTTTCACTTTTTGGAAAAAAGAGGCATAAAATTATAAATCACCAACTTTTTCTTTTTCCATTTCTAAACTGAAGATAATAGCTGACAATCTCTTAAAAAACCAACTTGCACCTTGCAAGTTTATAGATAGCCATCTGAGCATCAATATACAAGATTAACAGTGAGAAAAATACTAGGAACGACCCCTCAAGAAATAATTTTACTTCTCAAATAAAGTTAATATGTATTTATAGCTATTAGCAAAACCATTTGCTAATTTTTGATAAAAGTAGTTACTATACATCTGATATGAAAATGATCACAGGTAACTGCAGAAAAAAACCTAAAAGAATTTTCTACATAGTTCAGTTTCTTCCCCTCAAGGTAAGCGTGCATTGTACAACTGCCACACAACTATACAAAGCAATGTTTATTTCCTTTAATAAAAATGAGTGCCAACTAAGTTTGTCTAAAGCAGGTCAAGTGGAAAGGCTACCATCATCCCTTATTTTGTGGCCTTAAATAACTATTTTAAATGTCTTCAAACATCGTACTAAAACTGGCTGGCAAGTGCTTGATGAATGTTTCCAATATAGTATCTCACAGTAAGACATAAGACCCCCAGACTTCAAATGAACATAATATGCTAGTTCTCATATCTGGCAAGAAATGCAAAACAATCTAGAGGTTTTGGCCAACGGAGAACAGTTCACATCCATAACTTATTGGCGATGTACGCAGATCTTCTGGCAGGTCCCACACGAAAAGTGAAACCGAATTATCCAATTACCAGCCAACAGATCCTCGTACTTAAATGAAAATGGCAACCAGTATGCATCACCCTGATTCATTTTAGGGAAAAAACAGAAATCTACAAAAAGATCAAGTTGTTCTCCAATCAGAGTCCTGCAAACTGCTGGTTCTCAACCTACTTAGGGTCAGACGTGGTCCAAACTCAAGTTAGGGCACTTCCCCCACCTCCTTCTGCACTTGGGCACACGGATCTCAAAGCTCTTCAGTAAAGGCTCAAAAAGGGCTACAAGAGAGTCCGCGGCCACTCTCGCAGAAACTATACTTTGCCCGTAAGACCAGTGAGGGCAACTCGGAGGAGTCACAAATAGGGGGAGGACTAGTACAAAGAAGGAGAAACTGAGTCAGGGAAGAAGCGGAAGCTCAAGGTGACCAGGGCACGAGGTCGCCTCACGTCCCAGACCCTGTCCCCGTCCACGAGACCTCCCCACGCCACGCCAGGGGTACCTGTCACCGGCCGCGCAGCCGCGGCACACGCGCCGCTCGCGTCCCCCTTCCTGCCCATGCTGGGGCCACGCTTCGTCCGCGACGATGTCAGCGACAACGCCGGGGCGGGGCGGTGACGGCGGCGGCAGCGGCTGCGCCAGTGAGCGGCCGACACGCGCCTTTCCCGCGGCTCCCCTCACAAGCCGGTCTCGCAAAGCAATAACCCAGCTGCCTACTGCCTTTTTACTTCCGCTTCCTACTGGCGAGAGCCGGAGGACTTCCGGCTACCGAGTCGCGGCTGGGGCAGCCGAGAGCGTCGTGTGGTCGCCATCTTGTATCCGAGGAGTCCCCGCCTCCCTCCTTTCTCTGACTGTGCAGTGTGGCTGGGAAGAGAGCACTTTTACGGTCTGGAGAGTGGGACTAGGAGCCGACAGCTGAGACCCAAAGCTGTACCAGCTGGTGAAGCCGAACAGGGGTTTCAGCCTTTTTTCCGACCTGGACTTTGGGGAGCTTCAGAAGCTACTTCCTTAAACCCTTATATTAAAAGCACTGCTGCACAACTAAAGCACAAAATTTCTTAATGTTTCTGGGCATCTTAGACTATCGTAACCCCTAAGTTTTGATAACTACCGTTCCTGGGAGCGTGGGAAAAGGAAAACTTTTTAAGTTTTATGAGACGATTTAGCTTAGATTATACTGGCAGTGGCAATTTGCTTACCTTTTTTTTATTTTTTTTTTGGAAAAAAAAATTTTTTGCCCAATATAAATCGCTGTGCAAAAATTTCTGTAGGGACGCCTGGGTACCTCAGTCGGTAAAGCCTCGGTCGTGGGCTCGGGTCTTGACCTCAGGGTGTTGAGCTTCAGCCCCACTTCCGGCTCTGTGCTGACAGCTTGGGGTCTGAAACCTGCTTGGAATTCTGTGCCTCCCTCTCTCTCTGCCCCTCCCTGCCAGCACTCTGTCTGTCTGTCTGTCTGTCTCTCTCTCTCTCTCAAAAATGAATAAACATTTAAAAAATTATTTTTTAATAAAATAAAATATTTAAAAATTAAATCTATCTAGAAGGGGGAAATCATAAATGTTAAAGATTAACGAAAAATAATAACCTACTCCTCGCTTCACCTCTACAATTCTCCCCCGAATCCCTAGCAGATCACTGATCTTTTCACCATCTGCTATGGACTGCATATTTGTGTCCTCCTCAAATTTATACAGTAAAACCTGACTGTCAGTGTGATAGCATTTAGAGGTGAGGCTTTGGGGAGGTGATTAGGTCATGAGAGTGGGGCCCTCCTGAATGGGGTTAGTGCCCTTACAGAAAGAGACCCCAAAGAGCTCCCTTGCCCTTCCATCTTTTTTTTTTTTTTAACCTTGCTTCTTTTTGAGAGAAAGTGAGAGAGCACAAGCAGGGAAGGGGCAGAGAGAGGGAGACACAGAATCTGAAGCAGACTCCAGACTCTGAGCTGTCAGCACAGAGACCAATGCGCGGCTCAAACTCAAACTCCAAGATCATGACCTGAGCCCAAGTCTGACACTCAACTAACTGAGCCACTCAGGCACCACTTGCCTTTACATCTTACGAGGACACAGAAGTTCTTGCATATTGTCCACTTTTTCCATTAGAGCCCTTGGCTTGTTACTTTAAAGATCCCATTGTGATAATTCCACAATTATCTGCCTGTATGCCTGTAACTTTTGCTTAAAACCCATACATGATGTACCGGGTAAAAAGAAATGAGGTAAATAGGCCTCAGTGTGAACTTTTGTGTTTTTCTGGCCAGCAGTTAGCTGTGTTTACTGTTTGCCATAGCTGTGCATGTCAGAGACCTCCATGTCCTCCAGTGTCCTTGTTTTTCTCTCCTCTGTTATTTTTGGGTTTCCCTAGAAATGGCATCTTAAGTAGAGTCTGATCGTTATAGTTCTGTTAGCTGTAAACCACATTATTACCCAGGAGCCCTGTTGATGTGGTGGTAAGACTAAGGAGAGGGCAAGCATTCTGTAATCTGTTCTGTAATCCTATGATGGGGCCTCAGTCTTTTAATAGGTCTGTGCCCCTGGGCTGTGGCAACAGAAACACCCAGGGCCATCCGATTTATGCAGCATGCCCCACCCCTCCCGCTATCACACCTCCCCATTGCAATGTGATTTTGCCATTCCTTCCACCAGGAGGTGGAATCTATGACCTCACCCCTTAAATCTGGACTGGTCTTTTGACTTGCTTTGACCGGGAGAGTGCTGTGGACATGTCATTCTGTGACTCCCAAGCCCAAACCTTAAGAGGCCTGGCAATTTCTGCTTTCCCTTTCACTCTCAGGGTCCAACCTGCACACAGAAAAGCCCAAGATATCCTGATGGAGAAGGAAACCACTTTTCTTTCCTTTTTATAATTGTTTTTCAAATGTTTATTTTTCAGAGAGAGAGAGTGAGGGAAAGTGGTCACACACATGGTGGAAGGGCAGAGGAAGAGGGAGAAACAGATTTTTTTTTAATTTTTTTAAGGTTTAGTTATTTCTTTTGAAAGAGACAGAGACAGTGTGAGTGGCAGAGAAGGAGAGAGAGAAGGGAAAGAGAGAATCCAAAGCAGGCTCCACACTGTCAGTGCAGAGCCCAATGTGGGGCTTGAACTCACAAACCATAAGATCATGACCCAAGCCAAAATAAAGAGTCAAATGCTTACATGACTGAGCCACCCAGTCACCCCTCTTTTTTCTAATTTTCTTTTATTTAAGTATAGTTGACACACATTGTTACATGAGGCACCATTTTTGGAAAGTAAGTTGTTAAACATGTACCACCACTGGATAGGAAGGAAGCTTTCACTCTACATCCTTTTATGTCACTCTATGGCCTTTAAATTTTAAAACACATGACTATTAATTGTATAAAAAAAGTAAATGAACTTATTTTCAAAACATATTTTAGGGGCACCTGGGTGGCTCAGTCAGTTAAGCACCCGACTTCGGCTTAGAGCTTGTGAGTTCGAGCCCCACATTAGGGTCTGTGCTGACAGCTCAGAGCCTGGAACCTGCTTTGGATTCTGTGTCTCCCTCTCTCTCTCTGCCCCTCCCCTTTTGCTCTCTGTCTCGCTCTCTCAAAAACAAATAAACATTAAAAAAAAAACTTTTAAAAAAACGTACTTTAAACATGTGGCCAAATAAAGGAGAGGAAAAGAGAAGAGGCATAAGAAAATGCAGATGAAGTTCCAAAAGGCAACACCTAGAAACGTGTCCCCACCTGTGAGACAGGAGCACTGGCTTGACTGCTTTACAGGTCAGTGGCATGTGGGTAGTGAGGTCCACAGGTACCGACAAGTTTTACTTTCTCCCCCAATAAGAAGCCCTATTCCCACAGACTGACCAGCCATGGCCCACTCAGGTCTACAGAGAAAGCCTGACCTTTGGGAAAAATCACAGTTCTCGGGGAAGAAGGCTGTTCCATGTCTCAGGATGCAGGGATCAGCCCTGGTGCTCACCAGCTCTGCAGGAGGCATGCCCTGTGTGCACAAGCCCCTGAGGGAGCAAGCCCTCCAGGCACAGAGGTGACTCTCTTCGCTGCCATTCCCTCCCCACCCCTCTTGGGAGACGTCACTAATAGCCCCTTGGGAGACTTACCTGCACCTGATCCTTCTTGGCCAGATGTACACGTGCAGCAGGTACGATAGCCGGAGGTCATTGCTCAATGCATTTTCACATGGCACCTGTGAGGTATAATTTCCGACCATTATCACTCACACCTTTGGCATTTGTAGTAGGAGGGGTGGTCTCCAAGTCCTGATTTTCTCTAAGCATGTCTATGCCCTAGGATTTTTCAATAAGGTGTCCATGTCATAGTGATTGCCTACTGTTCTTTTAATATAGGTTTAATTTGGGGCGCCTGGGTGGCGCAGTCGGTCAAGCGTCCGACTTCAGCCAGGTCACGATCTCGCGGTCCGGGAGTTCGAGCCCCGCGTCAGGCTCTGAGCCATGTCAGGCTCTGGGCTGATGGCTCAGAGCCTGGAGCCTGTTTCCGATTCTGTGTCTCCCTCTCTCTCTGCCCCTCCCCCGTTCATGCTCTGTCTCTCTCTGTCCCAAAAATAAATAAACGTTGAAAAAAAATTTTTTTTAATATAGGTTTAATTTAATATGGGTTCATCTTCTCATTCCCAAGCTGATCTCAATTATATTCTTTTTTAAAAAAATTTTTTAATGTTTTATTTATTTTTGAGAGCAAGAGAGAGGCAGAATATGAACAGGAGAGAGGCAGAGAGAGAGGGAGACACAGAACCATCAGCATAGAGCCTGATGCGGGGCTTGAATCTATGAACTGGGAGAACATAACCTGAGCTGAAGTCGGATGCTTAAACAACTGAGCCACCCAGGTGCCCCTGATCTGAATTACAATCTTATGGAAACTCCATCACTTCTTGGCAACTATAATTTAGGTCCTTATTCTGCTAAAGTAAATTAGTGCACTCTGTATATCAGATTGCTTCAGGAGTCTGTAAGAAGGTTTGAAAATGGCCTCCAAGGACTCTTGCCTCCTGGTGTTCACACCCTGTGTGGTCCCCTCCTGTAGTGAACATGGATGAAGTGCATTAAGAATAGGGTAGTGTGGAAATTATGGAGTATGTCTTTTGAGGTAAAGTCATAAGAGACTTTCCATCTTGCTTTCTCTTGCATTACTCACTCTGGGAGAAGCCAACTGCCACATTGGTGTTGAGACTCAAGGAGACCCCAAGGAGACATCTCTGTGAGCAGGAAATGAGGCCTGCAGCCAACAGGCAACATCAGCTTTTGCAGCCTCTTGGAATTCAATCCCCCTGTTGTCAGATGACTACAATCCCTGTCCGTGTGTTAACTGCGACCTGGGGAAAGACCTCAAGCCAGATTCACCCAGTTCAACTATGAAACTATGAAAGATAATACTTCTTATTTTTTTTAACGCCTCCATGTTTTGTGGTAATTTCTTACACAGCCCAAAGCCACAAAGAAGTGTGGCCCTGTGCCAGTGCACACAGAGTGGCCTTGGGTACACCAGCCCAGGCAGACCTGAAGTTGGATGGCCAAGGGATCCCCTTGCTGGGAGTAAAGAGAGCAACTAAAATTGTATCCACCTGGGGTGCCTGGGTGGCTCAGTTGGTTGAACGTCCGACTTTGGCTCAGGTCATGATCTTGCGGTCTGTGGGTTCAAGGCCCGCGTCCAGCTCTGCGCTGACAGCTCAGAGCATGAAGCCTGCTTCGGATTCTGTGTCTCCCTCTCTCTCTCTGCCCCTCCCTGGCTCTCACTCTCTCTTTCTCTCTCTCAAAAATAAATAAACATTAAAGAAAAAAGAAGAAAGAAAGAAATTGTATCCTCCTTACTCTGACCAGAAATAGAGATTTGGAGGCCAGAAGTTCCACGATCATTTTATGTGGTTTCTGAGGAATCTCTACCCTGCATGGTAGCCTGAGGCCTATACCTCAATGATGCCTTGAAAAAAAACCCTCTACCCACTGGGAATTCTTTTCCTCTTAATATTTTTGCCTTTGTAAACGGTCTTGTAGCAAAAAAAAAAAAAAAAAAAAAAAAAAATCCCTACACTACAGATTGTTCGATCATGATATAAATTTTACCCATAGCAACTGCATTTCAATGGCCCAACCTAGAACAGTATTCAGACTACAACATACAGCAACACATTTCACATCATGACCTAACACTGTTAAACATATCTACAAAAGTGGAAAGTATTTCGTGAAGCAACACTTTACCCTTGCATATTCAATCATGTCAAATATTATTCTATTCATATGTATATATAACCCAAAGAAAAAACAAAACAAACAATACAAAAACTAAAAATGAGGAATAACTTTAATTCCTGCTCACAAATTTATTCCATCGCAGAACCCTCAAGGACAAAGCTACTATTCACATATCTGGTTAAAAGTTATGTGGATGTTCACATATAAACTCAGCGGGAAGCCTCATTGCTAACTGCAGGTAAAATTCTCCTGCGTGTCACAGCTATAAATGACAATAATATTAAAATTAAACTTTCTCTCCATCTTGTTAATGGTAAAACCAGTTGTTATTTACTACTGAATTAAGTGGCCTCAGTAAACAGAAGCTGGAAACACGATTTGCAGCCCACCTACATCCTTTGTGCTGTCTCCCTCACTAAGTTGTCACAATCGGTACCAATATTTGTCACAATGGGTACAGTTTGGGGGTAAGAACCTGTGAAATGCACTGTGATATTTTTTCCTTTTTCTTTTTTTACTGAGGTATAACAAAGACACCTCAAAAAATTTAATACTTGTAAAGGCCAAAGATTAATGGGCTGTGGTCCACAGATTAGAAAAACACTGGTTCAGAAGCTTTAACCTTTTAAACAAATGCAGTATATGATTTCTTGCCTGTATTAGTTTTCTTTTTTTTTTTAACATTTATTTGTTTATTTTGAGAGAGAGAGAGAGAGAGAGCACGTACGCAAGCAGGGGAGAGGCAGACAGAGAGGGAAAGAGAGAATCCCAAGCAGGGCTCGAACCAATGAACCATGAGATCATGACCTGAGCCAAAATCACGAGTATGAGCCACCCAGGCGCCCAGTCTGTATTAGTTTTCTATTGCTGAGAGAACAAATTGCCGCAAACTTAAAATAGCACAAATTTATCACCATATAGTTCTTTGGGTCAGAAATCCAACATGGGTCTTGCTAGCTAAAACCAAGGTGCTGGGAGAGTGGCATGCCTCTCTGGAAGCTACTGGGAAGCACACACTTCCTTGCTCATTCGGGCTTTGGCAGAATTCAGTTCCCTGTGGCTTTTGGGCTGAGGTCCCCATTTCCTTTCTGGCTGTCACCTGGCTGCCCCTAGTTGCTAAAGGCTTCTCTCTGGTCCATGCACAAAGCACCCTGCAGCTCACCCAGTAACAGGGTGCCGAATCCTCCTCATGGTACCATTCTCTGACTCTTCTGTCACTGTGTCTCTCCCACCACAACTTGGAAAGGTTCAAACTTTAAAAGAAAATTTTTGTGTGTGTTTATTTATTTCTGAGAGAGAAAGGGAGACACAGAATCCAAAGCAGGCTCCAGGCTCCGAGCTGTCAGCACAGAGCCTGACGCACAGCTCGAACTCACCAACTGTGAGATCATGACCTGAGCTGAAGTCAGAAGCTTAACCGACTGAGCCACCCAGGTGCCCAAAAGGTTCAAATGTTTAAGGACTCATGTGATTAGATTGTACCCATTTGGATAATCTCCCTGTCTCAAGTTCTATACCTTTAATCACATCAGCAAAGTCACTTTTGCCATGTAAGGTAATGTTTACCGATTCTGGGGATCACAGCACGAACAATTTGGGGACTGCTATTCTGCCCTCCACACTGACACATAGATGCATGCTTCCACATATACGTTTTATTGATAGCAAAGCCCAGGATTGCTGAACGATATTTTTAAAAATCATACTTGAGGATGTTTTGGAAGCAGGGCTTTTGGGAGCAAGAGCCTTATAAGCTTCCATCTGGTGCCGTCTCCACAGACTTCAAAGAGCCATTTGCTTTTCCAGATGGTGTTTTAACATTTATACATAAATCTGGGTACACACAATAGCACAGGACTCAGTCTAGTTGTAAACTCAGAAGAATACTAAAGATGAAAAGCAGACAGATCCCCACAAGTCTTTACTTGTAGTTTGTTCGATGTGAATAGGAAAAGCTGAAGGTGACACAGAGCAAATCTGCAAGGCAGAGTGGCATCCAAGGTAACTGACACTGGGCTCTGTGCAGTGACGCTGAGGTGCAGCTTGTGGGTGTCCTGTGATGGAGAAAAGCTTTGGCCACACAGAATTAAAATAATGCAGTATGTTGGCCAGAGGCCATGGAAGGGCCTCCTACCACTTGAGTTCTTTTCCATTCCAGGCCAGCTCTTCCATTCCTCATTCTTCCCCTCCAGAACTCTCACTAATCTTTCTTAGCATGGACCCACGTTGCACATTTAGTGGCATCAGACTGGGCTGAACTTCCTCTGTTTACCTGCTCAGGCACAGTTAGGGCCCTGCTGACCTGAACAGGAAAATCAGTTGTCTATGTAGTACCCAAAGATTCTTCCTTTAGGCCATGGGCCATCTTGTATTATCTTTGTAGGAACTCTCTATAACTTATTAATTGCCATCCATGGCCCAAGCCTCCAAAATCCCTTGTTTTCAGATCAAGCAAGTCACTGATTGGTTGTTATCAGATAGATTAAGCTTGGTTTTGACATAGTGTCTGGCCTCTGTGACCAACATCCAGCAGCCACACCTTTGGTTCCTATTCCAAAGCCCTGTCTCACAGAATTCTCCACACATTTCCTGTTTCCTGATGGGAGGAGAGATGGTTTATCCAACCAAATCTATGGTATATCTATGGTATGTGGAATAGAGATGCTATATCTAATGTTAAATGGTGTATGTAACATTCTTTCTTTCACCTGGTAAACACTTATCTGTGCCTGAAACAATCTTTGCCCTTAAGGAGACCAGACTGTGAGGAGAGAGACACAGACACAGATGATTATAAAACAGGTGAAAGGCTGAGACAGAAGCCACCTTGGGCCATGGTGGTATGCAGAGAAAGGGCATGAAGCCAGCAAGGAGAGTCAAGGAAGGCTTCTTGGAGGAGGTACCTCTCCAGCAGAGTGCTGCTAACAAGTTCTTTGATTACCTCTCTCTTTTGTGTGGTAATGCTTTTCAGTATTAAAAAATACAACGCATTGGCTAAAAAAAAAAAAAAAAAAAGGTTTGGAAAACTCAGATACAGAATTAACCTATACCTCCATCATCCAAACAAATCTACATGTCTAAATTTTCATTTATTTCCTTCTACTCTTTGTTATTTCTTTTAATGTTTATTTATTTATTCTGATAAGGAGTGAGCAGGAGAGGTGCAGAGAGAGGGAGACAGACAGAATCCCAAGCAGGCTCCATACTGTCAGTGCAGAGCCCGATGTGGGGCTTGAACCCACAAACCGTGAGATCATGACCTAAGCCGAAACCAAGAGCCAGATGCTTAAACTGCCTGAACCACCTGGTACCCCTACTCTCTTTTCTACACATAGATTTTTTACTCTGGGAGATTTTGTTTTAACAAATAATCTTTCACGTGCAAGCACCACCTTCTAGGCCTGGAAAATTTAGCCAATCACTAGTGCATAGATTTGGAAATGCATACTACTTCACCCAAATTCCTTGACTTACTTAATATCCAAATATTTGGAGATTTTCCATATATCTTTATGTTATTGATTTCTAATTTTATTCTGTTGTAGTCAGAAAACATACTTTCTACAATTAGAATTATTAGAATTTATTATGACTTGTTTCACAGACAACAAAATAGCTTATTGTGGTGAATGTTCTGGGTGCACTTGAGTGTACATCCTGCTCATGTTGGACAGAACACTCTAGAATGTCAATTGAGTCATTTGGTTAATAGTGTTATTCCAGTTTTCTGTATTCTTACATATTTTTTTATTTTCCTTTCTTTTATCCAAAAGGTGACATATTATAGATATTCTTTTGCACTTTGTGTTTTTTTTTCTTTTTTTCACATAAAAACATATCCTGGAAATAACACCAGCATTCTTCACAAAGCTAGAACAAACAATCCTGAAATTTGTATGGAACCAGAAAAGACCCTGAATAGCCAAAGAAACCTTGAAAAAGAAAACCAAAGCTGGAGGCATCACAATCCCAGGCTTCAAGATGTATTATAAAGCTGCAATCATCAAGACAGTATGGTACTGACACAAAAACTGTATCTAAAGGAACAGAATAGAGAACCCAGAAAGGGACCCACAAACATATGGCCAACTAATCTTTGACAAAGCAGGAAAGAATATCCAATGGAATAAAGACAGTCTCTTCAGCAAATGATGCTGGGAAAACCAGACAACAATATGCAGAAAAATGAACCTGGACCACTTTCTTACACCATACACAAAAATAAACTCATAACGGATGAAAGTCCTAAACGTCAGACAGGAAGCCATCAAAATCCTAGAGGAGAAAGCAGGCAAAAACCTCTTTGACCTAGGCCGCAGCGACTTCTTAACACATCTCCGGAGGCAAGGGAAACAAAAGCAAAAATGAACTATTGAGACCTCGTCAAAATGAAAAGCTTCTGCATAGCGAAGGAAACAATCAGCAAAAGTAAAAAGCAACAGATGGAATGGGAGAAGATATTTACAAATGACATTTCAGATGAAGGGTTAGTGTCCAAAATCTATAAAGAAGTTATCAAACTCAACACCCAAAAAACAAATAATCCCGTGAGGAAATGGGCAAAAGACATGAATAGACACTTCTCCAAGAAGACATCCTGATGGCCGACAGACACATGAAAAAGTGCTCAACATCACTCATCATCAGGGAAATACAAATCAAAAGCACAATGAGATACCACCTCACGCCTGTCAGAATGGCTAACATTAACAACTCAGGCAACAACAGACGTTGGCGAGGATGTGGAGAAAGCGTGTCTCTTTTGCACTGTTGGTGGGAATGCAAACTGGTGCAGCCACTCTGGAAAACAGTATGGAGGTTCCTCAAAAAATTAAAAATAGAACTACCCTATGACCCAGCAATTGCACTACTAGGTATTTATCCAAGGGATACAGGTGTGCTGTTTCGAAGGGACACATGCACCCCAATGTTTATAGCAGCACTATCAACAATAGCCAAAGTATGGAAAGAGCCCAAATGTCCATCAGCAGATGAATGGATAGAGAAGATGTAGTATACACACACACACACACACACACACACACACACACACACACACACTGGAGTATTACTTGGCAATCAAAAAGAATGAAATCTTGCCATTTGCAGCTATGTGGATGGGACTAGAGGGTTTTATGCTTAGTGAAATTAGTCAGAGAAAGACAAATACCATATGACTTCATTCATATGAGGAATTTAAGATACAAAACAGATGAACAAATGGGAATGGAAGCAAAAATAATATAAAAACAGGGAGGGGGACAAAACCTAAGAGCCTCTTAAATATGGAGAACAAACAGAGGGTTGCTGGAGAGGTTGTGGGAGGGGGGATGGGCTAAATGGGTAAGGGGCGTTAAGGAAGCTACTCCTGAAATCATTGTTCATATGCTAACTTGGATGTAAATTTAAAAATTAATTAATTAAAAAAGAAAAAAGATAAAAAACGTTTTAACATTGTGTGCCGACCATACTCAAAAATAAAATAATAATAAAAAAAACATATCCTGGAAATCCTCTATATGTTCCTCACTCATTTTTCCCTTTCTTTGAGTTGTTATAATTTATATATAGCAGAATTAACTCATTTTAATAAATAATTCTGTGTGTTTTGACAAATATATTTAGTTGTGTAATGACCACAGCAATCCCAATATGGGACAATTTCATCGCCCCTCAAAATTCTCCTTTGCCTCTTTGTAATCAAACCCCTCCTACCACCTCGGCCTCTGGCAACTGCTGATCTGTCGTTATAATTTTGCCATTATCAGAATATTACAAAAATGAAATCATGCAGTATTTAGCCTTTTAAATATGACTTCTTTCACTTAGAATAATCTTTGTGAGATTCATACACATTGCATGAAACATTCCTGCATAGTTCATTCCTTTTTATCACTCAGTAGTATTCTATTGAATGAATGTAACACACTTTGTCCATTCACCAGTTTTTTAGCATTTGGGTTGTTTTGATGATTATGAACTGAGCTACTATAAACATTCATATACACATTTAGTAGGAACATTTGTTTTCATTTCTTTTAGGTAAATACATAGGGGTACTATTACAAGATAATATTATAAATATATATTTAACTCCATAAGAAATTGATAAACTGTTTTCCAGAGCGGTGCAACATTTAAGAAGCATTCACTTTCTTTAATTAGGGAGATCCTGAAAGTAAGTACCTCTTTAACTTTGGCACCCTCACTTTGCCTCACTCACCTCACCTTGCACAAGTCCTGTCCTAATACATGTAGGACTATTCAGGCTATCTATTTCTTGTTGAGCAATCACTGGTAATTTGAGTGTTTCAAAAAGAATTTGTCTAGTTCACCTAAGTCAGGTGTCAGGAAATGTTTTCTATAAAAGACCAAATAGTAAATATAAAGCCTTTGCAGGTCATATATATTCTCTGTCACATATCTTTCCTCCTCCTCCTCCACCTCTTCCTCCTCCTCCTCCCCCTCTGCCTTCCTCTTCTAATAGCCTTTTTAAAAATGTAAAAACCATTCTTAGCTCATGGGGTCATTTAGCCCAGAAACCATAACATGCTGACCTCTAGCCTAAATTGTCAAATTTTGAAGCATAAAGTTTGTAATAGTCCTTTTTTGTTCTGTTTAATAACTGTTTAATTATTAAAGATGTCACCTTTCTCATTCTGGTATTGGTAATTTGTGTATTCTCTTTTTACTCTCCCCCCCCCCATCAGTCTAGTTAGAGATTTATGCATTTTAATTGCTCTTCTCACAGAACCAGCTTTTCCTTTCTTTGGCTATCTCTATTGATTTTCTATTTTCATTTTCTCTCAAACTTGGTCTTCATTTCCTTCTTTCTGCAAAATTTGGATTTAATTTGCTTTTCTTGGGATGACTGGCTGGCTCAGTCAGAAGAGTATAAGACTCTTGATCTCAGGGTCATGAGTTTGAGCCCCACATGAGGTGTCAAGATTACTTAAATAATTTCCTTTTTCTTAATTCTTAAATAATTTGCTTCTCTTCTAATTTCTTAAGATGCCTAGATAATTGATTTGAGACCTTTCTTCTTAATGCTCTAAATTTCCTTCTAGCTACAACTTTAGCTGTGTTCCACAGACTTCAATATTTTGCATTTTTAGTTTCATTCAGTTCAAAATATCTTTTAAATTTCCCTTATTTCCTTTTGACTTATGGGATATTTATAAATGCATTCTTTAATTTCTAAATATTTAAGGATTGTCTAAATGTCTTTCTGTTCCTCTTTAATTCCAATATGCTTTGAAAACATAATTTTTATAATTTCAGTTGTTTTAAATTTTTTAGAGTTTGTGTTATGGCCCAGAATATCATCTAGAGAGGTGAATGTTCAATGTGCTGTTGAAAAGAATGTGTATTCTGTTCTTGCTGGATTCTATAAATCTCAGTTAAGTCAGTTTGGTTGATGGGGTGTCCAGGACTTCTATATTCTTACTGATTTTCTGTGTACTTTTCCCTATCAATAACTGAGATAGGATTGTGTAAAGTTTCCAACTATAATAGTGAATTTGTCTGTTTCTTCTTTTAGTTATTTCACTATTTAGTTATTTTACATGTATTTTAAATTTCCATTATGGGGCACCTGGGTGACTCAGTTGGATAAGTGTCCAAGTCTTGGTTTTGGCTCGGTCATGGTCTCATGGTTCATGGTTTCTAGCCCCACATCAGGTCCCATGCTGATGGTGCAGAGCCTGCTTGGGATTCTCTCTCTCTCTCTGCCCCTCCCCTGCTTGCTCTCTCACTCTTCTCTCAAAATAAATAAATAAACTTAAAAAAAAAATAAATTTCCATTGCTAGGTACAGATATCTTAACACTGTTATGCCTTCTTGGTGACTTGGACCACTTTATCATAACGTAATATCCCTCTTTATCTTTGCTAATATTCCTTGTTCCAAAGTTATTTTTTAATTTAATGTAGCCAGTACAGCTGGGAGCTTTGTTTACCATTTGTTTTTAGTGTTGCATCATAAATCTTTTTTGATTATTTACTTTTAACTTACCTACTTTGCTTTTATCTTTAAAGTAGGTTTCTTGGGGCGCCTGGGTGGCGCAGTCGGTTGAGTGTCCGACTTCAACCAGGTCACGATCTCGCGGTCCGTGAGTTCGAGCCCCGCATCGGGCTCTGGGCTGATGGCTCAGAGCCTGGAGCCTGTTTCCGATTCTGTGTCTCCCTCTCTCTCTGCCCCTCCCCCGTTCATGCTCTGTCTCTCTCTGTCCCAAAAATAAATAAACGTTGAAAAAAATAATAATAAAGTAGGTTTCTTCTAGACAGCATATATGATCTGTCTCCACCCACTGTTTCCAAGAATTTAAACTCCCTGAGAGCAGGGGTTTCATTTGTTTTGTTTGTAACTGTATTTCCTATGCCTAGAACACTGTTGGGTTTAAAGTGCATATGACTGAATCTTTATTGAATGCGTAAACCATCTTTTTTTTTTTTTTTTTTTTTTTTTATAAATTTTTTTTTTCAACGTTTATTTATTTTTGGGACAGAGAGAGACAGAGCATGAACGGGCGAGGGGCAGAGAGAGAGGGAGACACAGAATCGGAAACAGGCTCCAGGCTCTGAGCCATCAGCCCAGAGCCCGACGCGGGGCTCGAACTCACGGACCGTGAGATCGTGACCTGGTTGAAGTCGGACGCCTAACCGACTGCGCCACCCAGGCGCCCCGAATGCGTAAACCATCTTAAACATGTCTCACTGGAAAAGTTTCTTTATTTGAAGGTATAATCTGGTTCTTATTTTTATCTGTCTAGTATTTATGTTGAGAGTCCTCATTTTTCTTTCTCTCTAATTTGATAAATGTAATCACTGACTTGGGGTGGGGGGTTGGTTTGTTTTCACTTTTTCTTCTTACTAGGTTAACTTGCCAATTGAACTTTGTCTTTTGTCATTCAAGGTGATAGGTGTATACTTCAACTGAATTTCCCTTTTATTTTTCTTTCTCCTGGAATGTCTCTGTCTTTTTAAGTTTATTTATTTATTTTGAGAGAGAAAGAGCCTGTGTGTGTGCACACGCACAAATTGGAGAAGGGCGGAGAAAGAGGAAGAGAGAGAATCCTAAGCAGGCTCTGCACAGCACAGAGCCTGATGCAAGGCTTTGTCTCACAATTTGTGAGATCATGACCTGAGCGAAAATCAAGGGTCTGATGCTTAACCGACTGAGTCATCCAGGCGCCCCTCTCCCGGAATGTCTTAAGGTCATAGTATATTTTATTGTACCCCACTGTAATAAGAATCTTTATTAAAATTTTATTTCAACATTAAAAGAAATAAAAAGGAATATCAGGCATAGCCAGAGGCTCCCTGGAATCGCCTTATACAAAACAGTAGACATGCTCCAGGGCATTTCTAATATTACGAAGTTACATTAACATTAGATACTGTCAACTACTTCATAGGCTGTTATAAGAGGTTCTCACATGATGTCTCTGAGCATCCCACGTATCTACTACAGTTACTCCAGAGCAAGAGCTGAAACTGTCAAAGTGTCCCCACAAAGGCACTGCCAAGCCCTCAACATGCTGTCCTGGCATTCGTGCCGCTCTGCCTCTGGTCCTGTGGGGATCCACAGGCAGCTATGTTAATTGTTAACCGGCCTTAGCTGTGCACTGGCTCCTCACAGCTCTGCAACTTTGAGATCCCATGAAGGACACTTACAGAACATTGCCCCTTCCTTTGCAGTCACTGTCTTTTTCTCCAAAAAAATTTTTATTGTGACAAAATGCATATAACATAAAATTTACCAGGTTCTGGTTCAAGATGGCAACTTGGGAGGATCCTGAACTCACCTGCTCCCAGGGACACATCAAATCTACAGCTACATGTGGAGGATCTTCTTCTGAAAAACAAAACAAAACAAAACAAAACAAAAGACCTGAAACTGACTGAGTGACTCCTACACATAGGGCCAATAAGAGAAGGCCCACATCGAGACAGATAGGAGAGACTGGGGCACAATCTCACCATAAACCCCATCCCTGGCACAGTGACCAGGGAGGGAACTCAAAACCTGGAGCTTCTTCCCAAGGAATAAAGGATTCAGACCCCACATTGGGTATCCCAATCATTATAACCTAAACCTGAGAGACAAGCCCCCAAAGCATCTAGTTTTGAAAACCAATGAAGCTCATATCCAAAAGAACCACAAGGATAGACCAAGCTAAGAGATGGCTCTTAAAGGGCTCACATAGACTCACCCAGGGCTCAGCACCGAGGCAATTGGTCAAGAGATATCCAGACTTTCTGTGGATGAGGCTCATTTGCTAATTTTATTTTATTTTATTATTATTTACTTTTCAGAGAGAGAGAGAGACATAGCATGAGCAGGGGAGAGGCAGAGAGAGGGAGACACAGAATCTGAAGCAGGCTCCAGGCTCTGAGATGTCAGCACAAAGCCTGATGTGGGGGCTCAAACTCACGAACCATGAGACCATAACCTGGGCTGAAGTCGGACACCACAGACTGAGCCACCCGGGCACCTCTCACGTGCTAATTTTTGAGTGTCAACCTGAGAGCCAGGCATCTAATTTAGCACACATCTAAGGGCCTGCTCTCGGGCAGGCACTATCTTTGTTCTCTCCCTCTGCCAATTCAGACAGCTTCACACTCTCCCTCTGCCATGCTCCAGAGCTCCAGGATCTCCCCAAGGAGAGCTTTTACATGAATGGTGCCCTGGTTTTGGAGCTACTGCTTAGGAGACACCCCTTGATTTCCTGGCTCTGGAGGCCATAGGGCTTTTCCAATCCTGGGAGCCCTGGGACTGTAACAATTAGAGTTTGGGGCAGACTACGACTTCAAAGGCACTGCACAAACAGCAGACTGAAACACACCCCCAGTCTTTATCTAAAAGAGGCTTATTTGCTTGTCCAGAAGCTTCAGCCTGATGGGTAAGCTCCTGGTTTGGCAAACAGCCAGGGGCCTGGGCTGCTCCCAGGGGACAGGGGCTGGTGGACTCAGTTTTTAGGCTCTTCCTCTGCCTTGCTCTGCCCCACCAGTATCTCCTGAAAGGAGCTTTTACACTTGCCTAGCACCCTCATTTTTGCAGCTGCTGCCAGGAAGACACCTCTACATCACCCGGCTCTAATGGCCAGTGGGGTTCACACTTTTGGGTTCCACAGGACTACAACCAAAGGAGAAAGAGCTCTTTTTCTTCCCCACCCATTTCTCCCACCCCAACCTCTTGTCTCTGGTAATTACCAATCTGTTCTTTGTAACTATGAGTTTGGATTTTTGTTCCACAGAAAATTCCCAGAAGTGGAATTAGTGGATCATATGCTATTTCTATGTTTAACTTTTTTAGGAAGCTCAATACTGTTCTTCATAGTGGCTCACCCAACTTACATTCCCACCAACAGTGCTCTTAGGAGGGTTCCCTTTACCCCACATCCTCACCAACAGCTGTATATTCTTATATAGTTTTGGATTAGCCACTCTGACTAGTGTGAGGTGCTGGTTTTGATTTGTGTTTCCCTAATGATTACTGTGATGGTGAGCATGTGTCTGTTCACCATCTGTATGTCTTTTTGGGAAAAATGTCTATCCAGGTCCTCTGCCTATTTTTTAATTATATTGGGGTTTTTTGGTGTTGATTTATATGATTATTTATATATTTTGAATGTTAACCCCTCATCAGATATATCATTTGCAAATATCTTCTCCCATTCAGTAGGTTGCCTTTTCATTTCGTTGACGGTTTCTTTTGCTCTGCAAAACCTTTTCAATTTGATGTAGTCCCAATCGTTTATTTTGCTTTTGCTTCTGTTGCCTGAGGAGACGGGTTCAGGTAAATATTGCTAAGGCTGATGGCCCAGAGTTTACTGCCTGTGTTTTCTTTTAGGAGTTTTATGATTTCAAGTCTTACATTTAGGCCTCTAATCCATTTTGAGTTTATTTCTGTATGTGGTGTAAGAAAGTGGTCCAGTTTCATTCTTTTGTATGTGGGTGTCCTATTTTCCCAACACCACTTATTAAAGAGACTATCTTTTCCCCATTATGTATTCTTGCCTATACAAGCATGGGCTTATTTCTGGGTTCTCTATTTTGTTGTATTACTCTAACGTGTCTATTTTTGTGCCAGTGCCATAGTTTGTTGAATACTACTGCTTTGTAGTAAATTTTGAAATCTGGGATTGTGATACCTCCAGGTTTGTTCTTCTTTCTGAAGATTGTTTTGGCTATTTGATGTCTTTTATGGTTCCATACAAACTTTGGGACTATTTGTTCTAGTTCTGTGAAAAATGCTATTGGTATTTTGATAGGGATTACATTGAATCTGTATATGGCTTTGGGTACTATGGATATTTTAACACTATTAATTTTACCAATTTATGAGCATGGAATGTCTTTCCATTTGTTTGTGTCATCTTCAATTTCCTTGCTTTCTTGTGTCCCACAGGATTGTAACAATCAGAGAGACAGTTCTTGCAGACTACCATGATCGGGACAGACAGCACAGACAGCAGACTGAAATGCAATCCCATTCTTTCTCTGAAAGAAGCCTATTTATTTGCCCAGGAGTTTCAGCCTGAGGGGCAGGCTTCAGGTCTGGCACACATCTAGAAGCTACAGAGCTGCCCTTGGGGAACTAGGCCAGTGGACACCATCTTTGTGCTCTCCCTCTGCCTCACTACAGATTGCTGGTACCTCTCAAAAAGGAACTTACACACCTGTCTAGAGCCCCAATTTTTGCAGCTGCCACCAAGGAGATATCTCTAGATCACCTGGGTTGGTGGTCTGTAGGAATTATGCTTGTGGTCCCACAGGCCTGTATATATTTGCATACTTTAAAGGCTACTGCCTGAATGGGGCACCTGGGTGACTCAATCAGTTTAAACATCTGACTTTTGATCTCAGCTCAAGTCTTGATCTCAGGGTCATGAGTTCAAGCCCCATGTGGGGCTCTGCGCTGGGCAAGAAGCCTACAAAAGAAAGAAGGAAAGAAAAAAAGAAGGAAAGAAAGAAGAAAGAAAGAAAGAAAGAAAGAAAGAAAGAAAGAAAGAAAGAAAGAAAGAAAGAAAGAAAGAAAGGAGGAAGGAAGGAAGAAAGAGAGGAAGGAAGGAAGAAAAGCTATTGCCTGAGGATCTGGCTTCCAAACATCCTGAATCTAGATGTTAGATGGTATACTCCCCTTTAGGACACTCACTGGTCTTAGCACACCCTCAACAACTGGGAGGTATTAAAAATAAAACAGACTGCTTGGAAAAATTATAAAAGTTTCAGAAACGACCAAGAGCTAGGGCAGGACTAAATGATAAGTTTTATCTGCTACACCGTCACTCCTTCAAGATCGGGAGACATGGCTGTTTCATCTAATACACAGAAATCAACACAGAGTCAATCAAAATAAAGAAACAGAGGAACATACTCAAAACGAAAGAACAAGTTAAAACCTCAGAAAGAAACCTTAATGAAACAGAGCTAAATAACATAAAATTTTCCACTTTCACCATGTTTAAGTGTATAGCTCAGTTGTATTGAATACATTCATAATGTTGTGCAACCACCCCTACCACCCATCCCCATAGCTCTTTTCATTTTGTAAAACTGAAACTCTATATCTAAACCTAAACCATAACTTCCCATTCCCCCCTTCCACCTAGCCCTTGGCAACCACCATTCTACTTTCAGTCTCTATGATTTTGAAGATTCTAAGAATTTCATGTCAGTGGAATCAAATAGTACTTGTCTTTTTTGTAACTAGCTTATTTCATTTAGCATAAAGTAGTCAAGTTTCATCCATGTTATTGCATATATCAGGATTTCCTTCCTTTTTAAGGCTGGATAATATTCTATTGCATGTATAAACCACATTATATACATCCATTTATCCACTGATGAGCACTTGGGTTGCTTCTGTATTTTAGCTACCCTGAATAATGCTTTCATTAACATGGCTGTACAAATATCTCCTTGAGATTCTGCTTTAAGTCCTTTTAGGTATACCCAGAAGTTGGAGTGCTAGATCATATCACTTATTTTTAAGTTTTTGAGGAACTGTTCTACTGTTTTCCATAGTGGCCACACCATTTTACATTTCCACCAACACTGCATGAGGGTTCCAATTCTCCACATCCTCCAACCCTTGTGATTGATTGGGTTTTGCCTTTTGTTTTTGATAGTAATCATCCAAATAAGTAGAAGGTAATTCTCATTGTGGTTTTTATTTGCTTTTCCCTGATAATTAGTGATATTGATCATCTTTTCATGTGCTTGTTGGCCATCTGTGTGTCTTTCTTTGGAGAAATGTCTATTCAAGTCCTTTGTTGATTTTCTTAATGAGGTTGTTTGGTTTTGCTGTTGTTGAGTTTTAGGAGTTCTCTAGACCTTATGGATATTAATCCCTTATCAGATATATGTTTTGCAAATACTTTCTCTCATTCTGTGGGTTGCCTTTTTGTTCTGTTGATATCATCTTTTGATGCACAAAACTTTTAAATTTTTGTGAAGTACAATCTGTCTGCTTTTGTTGTCACTGACTGTGCCTTTGGTGTCCTGTCCAGGACAATGTCGTGAAGCTCTTGTTCTATGCTTTCTTCTAACCGTTTCATTGTCTTAGGTATGATATTTAGATCTTTGATACATGTTGAATTAATTTTTGTATGTGGTGTTAGGTAAGGGTCCAACTTCATTATTCTGAATATGGATATCGTTTTCCTGGCACCATTTGTTGAAAAAACCCTTTTTAGTTTGTTTAATACTTTCTTCTTTACTTTCCAGATTAGAGGTCATACCTTATTGTCAGGGAATGTGTGTGGATGGGATGAGGAAGGTAAAATCCATTCTCCCTTGGAAAACATCAATCTCCCACAAATCCTTATACTAGAGTTGTAGAATAAGAGTTCCTCTGATCTGTACTCTGCTCAAGGTGTCAATTGGCCTCAGGAAAGGCTTGAGTAAATTCTTCTAACACCACTTAGACTTGAAGAATCTCAGGGGTGGAGGGCATGTCCAAACAGCCTGGTCTGCTGGGGGAGATTATTTGAATGCATGAAGATGGGCGCTACAGGTTTTATGATTTCCACAGCTTTGATTAGGCCAGACAGCAGTCTCCTAGTTCACAGAAGGGATAGAATATGATCCTGACAAGATGGCTGAGTCAACCAATATTCCACCTTAGATGGGCCAAGAAAAAAATTAGAAGTTTACACAACTGTGCTAGAACACTCCAAAATGGCCCCAGTGATCCCCCTCTTCTGGTGTTCACACCCACACGTAGTTTCCTTCCCATAAATGTGGACTGGCATAGCAACTTGCTTCTAACCAATAGAATGCAACAGAAGCATGTTGTATCCTAAGGACATCAAAGGAGTTTATTTTGGTGAGTAGATTATATGAAACTGTAACATCACCTTGCTAGCAGAGTCTCTCTACTGCCTTCTCTGCACATTTGATGAAATAAACAGCCATGTTGGAAAGGTTCACATGGCACATTACCGGCAGTGGCCTCCAGCCAACAGTCATCTGGGAATTAGTGCTCTCAGTCCACGGGCCACAAGGAACTGAATTCTGCCAACAACTACTTAAGCCTGGAAGTGGACTCTTCTCAAATCAACCTTCAGATGAAACTCTAGCCCTGAGCAGCACCTTTATTTCAGCCTTGTGAGAGACTCTGTAACAGAAGATCGGGGGTGCCTGGTGGCTCAGTCAGTTAAGTGTCTGACTTCAACTCAGGTCATGATCTCACAGTTTGTGAGTTCAAGCCCTACATCAGGCTCTCTGTTCTCAAAGCAGAGCCTGCTACAGATCCTCTGTCTCCCTTTCTCTCTGCTCCTCCTTGCTCGCTCTCTCTCTCTCTCTCTCTCTCCCTCATTTATTGGAAGGCTTAGGGAATGAACCTCCAGGAGGCTGATACTGACTCTCTTAGCTGCCTACAACTCCAAAGTGGTCTAGAACTCATCATTGTCCCTGTATCTGCCTGAAATAGATCTCTTCTGCCTTCAAAATCTTATGCAAGGGAAAATACAGGATGAATATGGAATGTCTTGTGATGTGATAAAATAAAGAGGTGTTTTAATAAATTTGAAGGAATATCAATGGGACACAGAGCCAAACAGAAAGAGTTTGGGCCAAAGCTGAGGCAGTATGGGAAATAAACTAAACAATGATAGTATTGGGTAATAATTCACAAAATAAAATAAATATCCATGATTTCATACTAATATAAATGAGTGAATAAATTAATTAATGGGAGAGAAGGGACAGCCCTTCCTCATGGAAGAATGCCAATTATAAATGTAGGGGAAATAAGAAAAGTTTTACATAACCATAGGCAAATACCATAGCAATAATTGTGGGAAGCATTTTCACCAAGGAATACTACAATCAGTGGGCAAAACAGGATATTAGCACAATCTCAGAGTATCTTCCCCAAGAAGTTTAACAATTACACAGGGGAAAATTTAGTAATTTTACATTGGAGAAAACCAGAAGATACCATCTTAATAAAGTGATCATGATTTACCTCCTGATACAATGCACGGAGAAGGACACAACAACCTATGCATAATCTCACTCTAATCATGAGAAAACATCAAACAAACCTACACCAAGAGATATTTTATGAAATGCTTGACCAATACTCATGGAAAGTGTCAAGGTTATGAAAGACAAGGAAATTAATTGGAGTAGAATAAGGAAACAAATTGGAGGAGACGAAAGAATACAAACACTAAATGCAAATGTGGGATCCTGGATTGGATCGTGAAACATCAAAAGGACATTAGGGGAAAGCTGCCGGGATTTTAAGAAAAGTCAATGGTTTACTAACTAGCCATTTTTAATTTCCTGGTTTTGATCATTATACTATCATTATATAGGTTGTTAATATTAAGGAAGCTAAATGAAATGTATATGTGATCTCTATATTATTTTCACAAATTTCTGTGAGTCTAAACTTTTCAAAATAAAAATTTGGCATTCATGCTTACTCTTCCACTCATATTTAAAATGCCAAGAAATAGTAATAATTCCATCATCCTGGATCTGCCAAACATACTGCTACTAGCCCTCATACCATTAGAGATGCTCCTGTGCTCTCCCTAAGAAGAGGAGACCTTGACTCCTAGAAGTCATTGTATCTCTCTCTAGGTGATGTTCACTTCCTTTTCTAAATCAATTACAGTCCACCTTTGATATACTGTAAGGTCTAAATTATAAGGTTAGCATTAACAAATACACTTTAAAATCACTACTAGCAAATCATGCAGAACCATACATAGACCAATCCTGAGAAGGAAACTAGTCTTTCTCAGTCAGTTGATTATAGGAAACTCCACATAAGGCCATAATGTGGGTTGAAATAAAGGTATCAGTAGAGCAGGAGTAGCTGCCATGCAAGTCCAAGCCATTTGCTCACTCAACTCACTTGTGCCTTCAGGACATGTTCATGCACAATCTCATATATTCTATTTCCACTTGATGTTGAATTATCAGTACACCTTTTGGCCTCAAGGATCCAGTAACACTCAGATCAGGATAAGAAACTGAGGTCAGATGATAATTGAGTTTCCTTTTTGTCTCTACTGAGGCTAAGAAGTAAACCAGGAGCTGTTTCTCAAAAAGAGAATATCTGTTTTCACAAGATGGCATTGCTTTGCCTAAAATCCTAGAAGTCTAAGCTGAAATTCTTTATTGAGATTTTCCAGAATCTCCATCATATCCATCAAAATATCAGAAATACTTTGGGAACCACTGAATCTGCTGGGTCATAAGTCTCAAGCGGCAGAGTAGCTAATGATAAAGTTGAATCAACTACAGTATCTTCTCTTGCTCTGGCTTTGTCTCAAAACTGAAAGATTATATGTTACTCAGTAAGTGGTCAGACAACACACTCAAATGTATATGTTGCCTCAAGAATCAATCAAAGTGGCCTGCCAAAATGCTATGACTCTTATAAGTGCAAGGTACAATAACTTATATTTCATTTAGGACTTAAATTCACTACTATATTTGCTTCATAAAAAGAATGAGCAACAACACCATTTCCTCAAGGCAAACCCTGAAAAAAATAATAATAAAGAAGAGCAGGCAACCAAGACTGCAAATTCAAAATGGTTTTTCAAGTTCCCTTGAAGAAGTGTGCAGCACAAGTAGAGAAACTCAAAGACATTCTGGTAGCTAATATTCCTGTCTTAGACATTCCTTCTCCAGAACTTCCTGCTCCTACAGCTCTCAGAAGATGGTTTGTTTTTTGTTTTGTTTTGTTTCATTTTTTATTATTTTTATACTATTTTTTAGTCTAAATCCAAGTTAGTTGACATATAGTGTAGTAATGGTTTCAGGAGTAGAATTTAGTGATTCATCACACATTTAACACCCAGTGCTCATCTCAGCAAGTACCCTCCTTTATGCCCCATCAACCATTTAGCCCATGCCCCCACCAAACTCCCCTCCAGCAGCCCTCAGTTTGTTCTCTGTATTTGAAAGTCTGTTATGGTTTGCCTCTCTCTCTGTTTTTATCTTATTTTTCCTTCCCCTACATTCATCTGTTTTGTTTCTTAAATTCCACGTATGAGTGAAATCATATAGTATTTGCCTTTCTCTGACTGTTTTATTTCACTTAGCATAATATACTCTAGTTCCATCCACGTTGTTGCAATAGGCAAGATTCCATTCTTTCTGACGGCTGAGTAATATTCAGTTGTATATATATATATCACATGTTTATCCTTTCATCAGTTGATGGGCATTTGGGGTCTTTCCATAATTTGGCTATTGTCAATAGCACTGCTATAAACATGGGGGTGCATGTTCCCCTTCGAATCAGCATTTTTGTATCCTTTGGATAAATACCTTGTAGTGCAATTGCTGAGTCATAGGGTATTTCTATTTTTAATATTTTAAGGAAACTCCCTACTGTTTTCCAGAGTGGCTGCACCAACTTGCATTCCCACCAACAGTGCAAAATATTTCTCTTTTCTCCACGTCCTCAGCAACATATGTTTCCTGAGTTGTTAATTTTAGCCATTCTGACAGGTATGAGGTGGTATCTCATTGTGGTTTTGATTTGTATTTCCCTGATGAAGAGTAATGTTGAGCTTCTTTTCATGTGTCTGTTAGCCATCTGGATATCTTCTTTGGAAAAGTGTTCATGTCTTCTGCCCGTTTCTTCACTGAATTGTTTGTGTTGTGGGGATTGAGTTTGATTAGTTCTTTATCCAATATGCAAATGGATATCCAATATGTCATTTGCAAATAACTTCTCCCATTCTGTAGGCTGCCTCCATTCCACAGGCTACAGAAGATGGTTTTAATGGATATTTTACATTTACATGGAGGACTGTAATAAAGAGAGTAAGACAACTAACACGGACAAAAAGGAAAACACCAAGCCAGTGATGAATCAGGGGAAGCACTGCCCCCCCATAATATTCTAAGTGAAGAGACCTGTCTGGGACTTAGAAAATGGTCCCTTTGTTTTATTAACAAAAACAAAGACTGATTAATGACTTATGCTAATAGATTTGGACTAGATAGACACTAAGATCTAGAAGGTTCAGTTTCTCCTGAAAAAAAAAAAAGCTACTGTGAATAACTTTTTTCAAGAACCTATTATTTTTATTTATTTTTATATCATAAAGTATATGTTATGTCATAAAACCTAATACAAAACTTAAGTGATATGAAACCTTAAGGGCTACCCTGGATTTAAAACATTCTTTCCAACATGCAATTGAAGTTTTGTGCCCTTTGGCATGAATATTTTATTCATGCATCTAAAATAAGTAAGTTACACATTTTTTAAAAAAGCTTTGTTGTAATATAATTCACATAGACTACAATTCACCTTTAAGTGTGCAGTCCAGTGGTATATTCACAGAGTTGTGCAACCATCACCCACAATCAATTTTAGAACATTTTATCACCCTAAAATGGTACACCTTAAAATGTACCTGTTAGCAGTCATTTTCCATCTCCCACCAACTCTTTATTCCCATCCCTACTAGTCTACTTTCTGTCTTCATGGACATGCCTCTTTTTGACACTTCTTATAAATGAAATCATAAAATATGTGGTCTTTGGTGACTGCTTTCTTTCACTTGGAAAAAATGTTTTTGAGGTTCTTCCATTTGTAGTATTTCATTGCATTAAATGTAGTACTTCATTGCTTTTTATAACTGAAAAAATATTCCATTGTATCGCTATACCAGATTGGATTTACCCATTTATCTGCTGATGGACATTTGTGTTGTTTCCACTTTGAGGCTATTATGAATAACACTGAAAGTTTATGTGCAAATATTCTGTGGACATATATTTTCATTTCTCCTGGGCATATACATAAGAGTGGAATTTCCATTTATATGATAACACTGTTTCAAGAAATGACAGTCTTTCTACAAAACATCTGCATCATTTTACATGCCCACCAGCAGTGTATGAAGGTTCCAATTACACCACATCCTCACCAACATTTGTTATTTTTCCTTTTACTATACCCATTACACTGGTTGTAAAGTGGTATCTCATTGTGCTTTTGATTTGTATTTCCCCAATGAGTAATGATGCTGAGTATCTTTTCACATGCATATTTTCTTTAGAAAAGAGTTATTCATATCTTTTGACTATTTTTTTAATTGGATTGTCTTTTTATTATTGAGATATGATTCTTTACATATTTTGGATGTAAGTTCCTTATCAGATTTGTAATTTGAAAATATATCCTTCATTTCTGTGGGTCGTCTTTTACTTCCTTTTTTTTTTTTTTAATTAGGCTCTTGTCTTTTTAGTTTTCTAATGGACACCCAAGAAGACTTTGCTTAGTTTGAAGTCATGAAGCCATATTTCTATATTTCTCAGACCTCTCCATCTAAGAGTTTTATAGTTTTAGCCTTATGATCCATTGGGAGTTAATTTTTGCGTATATTAGCAAAGGGTCCAAACTTCATTCTTTAGCATGTGGGTATCCAGTGTCCCAGCACCATTTGTTGAAAAGACTATTCTTTCTCCCATTGAATTATCTTGGCATCCTTTTCCTTTTCAGAAATCAACTGACCACAATGAAAGGGGTTATTCTTAGATTCTCAATTCTACTCCGTTGATGTATATGCTTATCCTAAGCCAGTACCACACAGTTTGATCACCATAGCTTTGTAGTAAGTTTTAAAATAAGGAAATGCAGGGACATCTGGGTGGCTCAGTCTGTTAAGCATCCGACTCTTGATTTCAGGTCATGATCTTGTGGTTCATGGGACTGAGCCCTGCATCAAGCTTACACTGACAGTGCAGAACCTGCTTGGGATTCTCTCTCTGCCCCTCCCCGGCTCGCCCTTTCTCTCTCGTACTCAATAAATAAACGTTAAAAAATTGTTTTTAAATAAATAAAATAGGGAAATGCAAGTCCTCTAGCCTTGTTCTTTTTAAGGTTGCTTTGGATATTGTGAGCCCTTTGTATTTACATATAAATTTTGGCATGTCGATTTCTGAAAAAACCTAGCCAGGATTTTGATAGAGACTGTGTTGAATCTGTAAGTTATACCTTTTTCTAGATGAAACTAGATGCCATGCTCTTTACTGCCTGTAACAGAAGGAATGTCTGAAGACTACCAGAAAAATAGGTAAATTTCCCTTCTACGAGAAAAGAAATCAATTGGTTAGTTCTTCTTTTTCAATTTTAAATGACCAGTTTACCTGATAAATCAGCATGAATTAGATTCATTGACTTTGAATCTCATTTTGCCATTTTGTCTTGGGAATAATCTAACTTAATTTATCTCGAATACGTTGACAGGCCATTGCAATTCTCCCTTGTACCCCACTTACACAGATATATAACTTCTAAGTAACATTCAATTGAGATGTTACCATGCCTTCCTTTAATTATATAAACCTCACACTTGTTTTAAAATGTAAGTTTAGGGATGCCTAGGTGGCTCAGTAGGTTAAGTGTCCAACTTCGGCTCAGGTCATGATCTCACGGTTCGTGAGTTTAAGCCCCGCGTAGGGCTCTGTGCTGACAGCTTGGAGCCTGGACCCTGCTTCAGATTCTGTGTCTCCCTCTCTCTCTGCCCCTCTTCTGCTCTCTGTCTCTCTCTCTCAAAAATAAATAAACATTAAAAAAATTTTGTAATGAAAGTTTAAATATTATTTAGGTATAGTGAGGCCAACAGACCAGGAAATTATTACCATTGAAAAGATAGTTTCTCATAGTTTCCAAGAGGAAGGAGCATGCTATGCCCTCCAGGGCCATGTGGGAAGCACCAGGTCAGTCAGGACTCAAAGAGAACAAGAGGAAAACCTGGAAAAGAGCTTTTATTGTGGTTTCCAGGGAAGGAAGAAACAAGTCAGGGTAAGCAGGTTAAGCAGGCTTAGGATTTTCAAATTTAAATAATTTCAGCAGGCTCCAAAATGTAGGACCTGTCTACTACTACTTCTAATATGTTAAATTACATATTAGAAAGGGTACCTAATGTGGTATATATCATGCTAGGAACAGATAGTATTGTATTAGTTAGGATTATGTTTGGAACTAGATAGGATTGTCTTTCATATTAGATAGAGATTGGATTTCTGTTGGTGGTGCTTGGCGGGAGTCTCTGGGGAAAACCTTTTGTAAGGTGAAGGCTCCCTGAGCAAACACCACTCTCTGTCATATTTACAGATACATAACTGTTGACACTTGAGTACAGCAGAGCAGTTTGAATTTAAGCACAGGTTTCAAAAAACTAAGGCTGTATTTATCTTTTAATTATATATTTTCAGAGTTACTGATAAACATAGGTGCAGAGCAGTGGGCATAATGTGTTATTTCTGTAATGAAAGGGAACCACTGATATACACATATTGGCTTATAAACATATAAGCAATCTGGGGACAGGCTTGCAAGAAGCTGATAAGATTGCTTCCCTTGAGGGAGGAGCATAGAGAGGTTATTGGACAGGAGAGGGGGGGACTTCTCACTATTCACCCTTTTACAACATGTGAATGTATTTCCTACTCAAAATGATAACATTTAAAACATAAGATAGAAGGATGGGTGGGTTATTTGTGCCTGGGAAGCCCAGACCCTGAGTGTCTGGCTTCTGAATCGGAATCAGGACCAGGACCAAGAGAACATAAAAGTCAGGCCCAGTGCCTGGCCCTTGGGAGCAACCAGAGGCAACAGCCTGGCACCTGGGGCCCACCAGTGCTGACATGCCTCTGAGAAAACCAGTCTCCCTACCGAATAACAAAGGGCCTGGGTCCTTTGGGGATATGGAGCTCATCAGAGCAACCTTTATGGTTTGGAAGTTTTGTAAGAGACAGCTCTTATTCTTAGGAGATGCATACTGAAGTATTTTAGGATGGAGTATTTTAGGAAGTATTTTAGGATAAAGTATTTAGTATCTTGATGTCTGAACTTAACTTCCAATGGTCCAGGGGGAAGAAAGTGGGCGTATACAAGCAAACACAATCCCTCACCCACAAACAAGGGGATGGTTGAGGGAGCAAAGACAGTAGAAAGGTAAAAACTGTCCTACAAAAATGTTAAATATTGTTTGAATTTAGGTGGATGGAATACAGCTGTTCATTACGGGCTCTTTCAACTCTTCTGTGTGTTTGAAGGATTTCTGAGTGAAAAGGTGAGAAAAAAAATAATATATTAAAGTGCTTTTAATAATCAGTGTAAAAGGAAAACACAACTAAACATGATACAGAGCATTGTTTATTGCCAGATGGAAGCCCAGATGAGACTAAGGATATGCATTTGTTCTGACTGGTTGCTTTCTTGGTACATCCATGACACCTATAGACCACAATCTGGAGTCTCCGTTGAGGGAATCCTTGAGTACCAAGTACTTGGGTACTTAGGCCAGGCTGAGCCTAAGCCATCAAGAATCTACACTGTGCCCCTCACATAGATAAATGTCGACAGTGGCCAGAGGCTGGTGGGAGGACAAACCAGATAGGTGACATCAAGTAAAGGATATCGATGACACTAAAGGATATCGATGAAATAAGGATATGTCGCCAAGACCTGAGCCCCATTCTCCGAAACAGCTAGTGATTCAATGTTCCGGATTCTTACTCCCAGAAGGCTCAGGCTGCTTCTCCTCCTCTCCCTCATTCATGGGGATCCCTCTAGAGGCCAGAGTGTGCCACTTACACATGGGGTGGTGCAGGAGTAGAATTGCCCTCCTTCTCTCCCACAAAGAGGGCGGTTGATACCACTAGAAGGTATCACTCTGTCCTTTGTGCAACGTGGAATTCACCACGTGTCGGTCAGGTGGGCAAGCCAGAACAGAAATGCTGTATGCAGAGGGAAACCCCAGAGGCTGAAGATCCAAATTACTGGAAACTGGCAGACAGGCTGTACAAGGATGCATTGTGGGAGATGGACACGCTCTATATGGCCACTGATGATGCAAGTAAGCCATGGAAATGTGGACATCCGGGGTCTAGAGAGCTGTGGATGGGGCTGCACATTCAGGTCATGAGCTAGAGTTGGGGTGGGTGGGGGAGGTGGTGCCTAAACATGAAATGATGTGATCAGGGAAGCCACAAAAGTAAGCCAAACATCCTCAGGAGGCAGGAACAGGTCAATGGGGCCTGGAACAGAAGGGTTTCCATTTGTGCTGCTGACAATATTAGCTGTTTTTCAAAATGACCATCAGCTCCTTGGGTGGCCTTCTGGCCCTGGGAGTAAGGCACCTTCTTCTGGCAGGTGCTCAGCCATCCTGAAGTTACAGTCCGGGGGTCAGTTTCCTGGCCCAGTTACCAGTTCAGGACACTACCCGAGAGCTGCACTGGAAGAGGTGGGAAATGAAGAGGCAGGCTGTGGGAAGACACCAAGTCAAAGATAGAACAAGGAAGTACTCGGTTAAAAGAAACTGGTCAGAAGGAGAGACCTGGTGGTAACCAAAAGGGTAGAAGCTGAAAGAAACAGATGAAAAAAGACTCAGGGAAAGTGTAGCAGGGAGGCTGTGAGGCTATAAGAATATAGCTGTAGGGGCGCCTGTCGTAGGTTAAGTGTCTGACTCTTGACTTGGGCTCAGGTCATGATCTCATGGTTTTGTTGGTTTGAGTCCCTAATTGGACCTCTGCACACTGACCACATGGAGCCTACTTGGGATTCTTCTTCTCCTCGCTCTCTGCCCCTCCCCCACTCATGCTCTGTCTCTCTCAGAATAAATAAACTTAAAAAAAAAAAGAATATACCTGTAGAGAAGATTTTCTTAACCATTTATCTGCCACAGATTCCCTTTGACAGTCTCATGAAGCCTGTAGGGCATTGCCAGAAAAATGTTCTTAAATGGTTTAAGACAAAATGCACAGGGTTCCAAAGGGAGCAAACTATATACAAATATGGTTATTATCAAAATGTATTTTTAAAATCTGTGCATAGTAATATAGGTGTTTCTTTATTAATATCTTAAATAACAAGTTCAATCAGTAAATCTAATAACCCATATACTTTGTTTTTTAAGCTTTTCAAAAGCCAGATTTATTAAAGTATAATTTACATACAATAAAATACAATTGGAGGAGTTTGACAAGTGCATAGTCTTGGAACCATCACCACATTCTACATACGTTAGTTACATCACTCCCAAAACTCCCATCAGGCCCCTTTTCCATCTCCTTCCCCACCCCCCCAGGCACACAGAAGGTAATGAACAGTAACCTACTGGATTGTGAGTTCTTCCAGGTATTACACCAAAGAAACCAGTCATTTAAACCACAAAGGCCAAAATACACAGGGAAAAAGGCTTTAATGAAGCAATTCTCAATATGTAGTATGCCAGTTTGTGGCCTTGTGGCACCATTAGTAAGAACATTTCAACAATCTGTTTCACAACTGCTGGGATTAAGTCCCCAAAAAGGCTAGTTATCCTAGAAAAATTATTTTTGCACAAACATACTCCTTGGGCCTTAATTCATATCTACTAAATCTTTCAAGATTCTTTGAAAAGGTTCCCTAGGCTAAAGAAACACTGCCCTATAGCACTGCTAGGCTTCTAAAACACACACAGCTTTGGGTTCATGAAGCTTCTTAAAGTTTTAGTTTTGCTAACAAAATTGGCAAAATAACTAAATATATAGGATTTGGTCTATACTTCTGTTCATTTCTTGAGTTAAAGATAGAAGAACACCAAAGTAATTTTGGCAAATGAATCCTCTCCCCCCCAGATATCTTGTCACCTGCTGTATTTGGAATACTTTTAATGCCATATCTAATGTATTATTTATCAGGCTCCTCTAGGTAGAAAAAATAGACACATTTCTAGAAAACAGTAGCTTGAACTGAATTCCCTAGGATACGTGCAACAGTCACGGTCCAAATGGAGGCACTGTGTTGTGATGTTTGAAATTCAAACAACTTTTATTTAAATTGAAAAAATTAAAACTGCATTTAGAGTCAAAACCCTTTTGTTATGAAAATCATGGGTATTTCTAGATTAAGGCAGAGATATTTCTAGGTTAACAAGAGCAGATTTGACTTCGGACTTTATTCTTTAAACAAACTGTAAAGAATGGAGGAAGAAATAGGTTATTTACATAAAATATCTACATATGTACTGAGAGGTACAAATTCGGAGACAGAAGAGACTTGAGTATGTGCTGACATCTCAGAAGCAGTTCTCGAAGAGCTTAATTTTATTTTCTTGGATTTTAAGAATGCTTAAGATCCTTCTTCATCCTCGATCTTGGGAGCCAAATAGTACTTTAAGTGCCCCATGTCTGCAATTTTATACTCTGCAGCAGGGGTTCATCTGCAGACACACTGAGTGTTACTGTAGGAGAGAGTGCTGGGCTTTTGTAAAGAAGTTCAGGTATCTCAGTGCAAAAGTTAGCTGAACAGGCTGATTCATCTCTATGGTAACAGCTTCCTCCTCTTTATCGACATTACCTGTTTGTGACAACTTACTATTTCTATTTCCTCTTTCTCCACTTGCAGAAAACTTCACTCCATATTTTGCACAGGAAATTACAACAGCATCTCCAATATGACTGAGATCTCGGCATACACGTGCAGATTCACCAGAAGGCATATTTACTACATAGCTCCTCTTGTTCTGGAACTCGAGTTGTTCAACAGCTAAATCCATTAACTTCATTCATAGTCTGAAACCTTTTCTTGGTTTGGAGCTTCAAATACAAGTGCCAGGGTGTCCATATTATCTCCAGCCCTTAGGGTAATGATGTCTTCAATGCCATCACATCTTAGTGTTTTGGACATGCTGGTGAGGTTCACACCCAAGGCCAAGTTGCGGTAGCAGTGGGTACATGTTGAAGTCCTCAGAAGGCAGGGTGAGCTGCACCAGGGAGACATGGGAGGAGTCCAGGCTGTGCAGAGCTCACGTCCCAGCAGGCCTCGTTGATGAGATCCTTAAGCGCCTCCAACACCTTCTTCAGGATGATGCCTGGACCAGGCGTGCCTCGAACAACGCAGCTACAGACGGAGCCCAGGAGCAAGTTGTAGCCTGCTCCAGCATCACAGGGTAAGAGCCAGCCAGCAAATGCAGAAGGGAAAGCCGAGATCCAGGGAGATAACCTACAAACCCATATACTTTTGATATAATGATGGTTGTAGTCTATATATCAAGGTTCAGTTTGTGTGACATGGTGTGGAAACATGGGTGATTTCAATTGGTGACAAAGTTACCAGTATTGCTAATATTACTGAAATCTGTTGCTTCCATCTGTAATTGATAGAAAAGGTCATTTTCAGATACACATTAGTGAAAATAAATATGTATCTTTTTTCTATCCAAGTTCACAGGCCCTGTGAATTCCATCCCCAAACTCCACCCTGGAACCCTATTCTAGACTTATTTTTGGAAGAAGCACAAAGCTTTGGAGAGCATTTCTCTAACTTAAGCTTCTCCCTGTGAAAGGCAGGGCCAGAGTTTCTCCAGGTCTGCATAGTGCAAGTTTCTGGTTCAACTGGCTTGTTTCAGAGCTGCGAGGCAACAATCCTTCATTTCTTCTAATTCAATGTTTTTCCAACACTTTGACCTATAACCCATAATAAGAAATGCATCTTGCATTGAGACTCAGTACCCATACATGCAACAGAAACTAAAATTTCACAAACTCTACCACCTATTATGTATATATTGTATATAGTTTGTTCGGGCTGCCAAACAAAATATCACTGACATCAGGGATGAAATAGCAGACATTTATTATCTCACAATTTTGGAGGCTGGAAGTCCAAGATCAAAGTATAAGCAGGTTTGGTTTCTCCTGAAGGCTCTCCCCTTGGGTGGCAGAAGTGTCTTCACATAACTTTCCTCAGTGCACCTGCACCTTTGGTGTCTCTGATCTAATCCCCACTTCTTGTAAGGATGCCAATCAGTCTGGATCAGGAATCCACCCTAAATGGCCTCATTTTAACAATATCACCGCTTTAAAGACCCTATCTCTGAATATAGTCACATCCTGAGGGACCGGCTGTTTAGACTCCAAGATATATGAATTTGGTGGAGGACACAAATCGGCCCATAACACATAGTAAAGTAAAATCATAACCACGCTTTCCTAAAATGTTATTTGCTAATATTTAAATGTAACACATAACCCTCCCGCCAGAATTAAGAAGACTACATTGCAATGTGTGTGCTTGCTAGTTGTAGGTTTAGGATGGCTTCAAATACAAGTTACAATGCAGTGTGCACAGCTAGCTCACATTCAAGTCTGTCTTTTGAATTTTATTAGGTCTGGATTGCGAATTGTAGTTCACACCAATAGAACTGTGATTACAGAAACAATACATTCCTTTTCCTAGACAAATGAACTGTCTTCATCTCAGTATCTTATCATCATCCTTCAATGTAAAGGAGAAACCAGATCATTCTTCAAGCTTCAAGTCTAATTCAACTATCAGCACGTGTATATTTTCTCTAACTACATTTCTTTATTGTTTCAATTTTTTGTGGAAAATAAGGAACATAAGTTTGAGATACAGAATGTGAGATATAACAATACCTCCAATAGCGTTTGTTCAAACTATCTTCATTGTAACATTTTCTTCATATTGTAGTTAGGGCAATCACTTTATTTTTACTTGCTATAACATTAATGTCTTTTGAACACTTCAATATCCTAAATGTGTTAAAATCATCCTTCTCCTCTGGTTTCAAACTTAGTTTATTTATTTATTTTTATTTTATTTATTTTTGAGAGAGACAGAGAGAGAGAGAGTGAGTGCACAAGCAGGGGAGGAGCAGAGAGAGTGGGAGAGAGAGAGAGAGAGAGAGAGAGAGAGAGAGAGAGAATCCCAAGCAACTTCCACACTATCAATGCAGTGAGATCAGGTCATGATCTCAAGGTTCATGAGTTTAAGCCCCACATCAGGCTCTCTACTATCAGTGCAGAGCCTGCTTCGGATCCTCTGTCTCCCTCTCTCTCTGTCCCTCCCCCACTTGCATGCACATGTGTGCACATTCTCTCTCAAAAACAAATAAACATTTGGAAAATGTTTTTTTCTAAGTGAGATTTCTATTCAACTAAAAAAATGTACTTTTGTAGAAGGCAGGGAGTAATAATACAGTGCTTTTTGGATGAATTCAAAATTTTAAAACCATCAACTTAATATAGATTGCTATATACATAGGATATTATATATGAACCTCATCATAACCACAAACCCAAAACCTATAATAGGTACACACAAAAAGAAAAAGAAAAAGATCCAAGCATAACACTAAAAAAGTCATCAAATCACAATGGAAAAGAGCAAGAAGAGAGGAATAGAGAAGAACTACAAAAACAACCAGAAAACAATTAACAAAATGGCTAAGTACATACTTATTAATAATTAATTCAAATATAAATGGTCTAAAAGTTCCAATCAAAAAACATAGGGTGGGGGCGACTGGGTGGCTCAGTTGGTGAAGCATCTGACTTCCGCTCAGGTCATGATCTTGCAGTCCATGAGTTTGAGCCCCAAGTCGGGCTTTGTGCAAACAGTTCAGAGCCTGAAGCCTGCTTCAGATTCTGTGTCTCCCTCTCTCTGTCCCTCCCCTGCTTGCACTCTGTCTCTCTGTCTCTCTCAAAAATAAATAAACATTAAAAAATTTAAAAAAAACAACATAGGGTGGCTGAATGGATTAAGAAAAAAAAAAAAAAGAATCACCTCTATGCTGTTTATAAGACACTCACTTCAGGGTGCCTGGGTGGCTCAGTCGGTTGGGCGGCCGACTTTGGCTCAGGTCAAGATCTCGCGGTCCGTGAGTTCGAGCCCTGTGTCGGGCTCTGTGCTGACAGCTCGGAGCCTGGAGCCTGTTTCAGATTCTGTGTCTCCCTCTCTCTGACCCTCCCCCATTCATGCTCTGTCTCTTTCTGTCTCAAAAATAAATAAATGTTAAAAAAAAATTTTAATAAAAAAAATAAGACACTCACTTCAAACCTAAAGACCCACACATATTGAAAGAGAAGAGATGGAAAAGCTACTCTATACAAATGGAAGTGACAAAAAGCTTGGGTAGGTAAACTTATATCTGACAAAATAGACCTTAAAACAAAAGCTAACAATAGACAAAGAATGGTAACACATAATGATAAAGTAATCAATCCAAATAGAGGATCTAACAATTGTAAATATCTATGCGCCCAACATAAAAGCACCTAAATGCATAAAGCAACTATTAACAGACATAAAGGGAGAACTTGACGGTCATACAATAATAATGGGTGACTCTAACACCTCACATATCAATTTTGATATATCATCCAGATAGAAAATCAATAAGGAAAGAGTGGCTGTGAATCACACATTAGACTAGATGGATTTAATAGATGTATACAGAACATTCCACCCAAAAAACCAGCATCATACACACTCTTTTCAAGTGCACATGGAACATTCTCCAGAACAGGTCACATGTCTCCATAAAAAGATGAAACAAGTCTCCATAAAAAGATTGAAATCATATCAAGTATCTTTTTTACCATAACAGATTCAAACTAGAAATCAATTATAAGAAGAAATCCTAAAGCAAAAAAAAAACAAACAAACAAACAAAAAAAAACACACGCACACACAAACACATGGAGGCTAAACAACATGCTGCTAACCAGCCAATAGATCAATTAAGAATCAAAGAGGAAGTGAATAATACCTTGAGAAGTGAAAATGGAAACACATTGGTTCAAAATCTTTGAGATACAGCAAAAGCAATTCTAGGAGGGAAATTTATAGTGACAGAAGGCTAATTCAAGCAACAAGAAAAATCTCAAAAAAAATCTAAACTTACACCGAAAGTAACTAGAAAAAGAGGAACAAACAAAGCCAAAGCTAACAGAAGGAAGAAAATAATGAAAATCAGAGTGGAAATAAATTAAATAGAAACAACAAAAAAAAAATAGAAAAAATCACTAGAATTAAGAGAGGTTCTTCAAAACTATAAACAAAATTGATAAAACTTTAGAAAGATTCATCAGAGAGAGAAAGAGAACAAAAATAAATTGTATCAGTAATGAAAGAGGAGAAATTACAACTAACACTACACAAATACAAAGTTTTATAAGATATTACTAGGATAAATTGTATGCCAATAAATAAAAGCCTAGAAGAAATGGATAAATTCCTAGAAACACACAATCTTCCAAGACTAAATCAGGAAGAAATAGAAAATCTGGGGGCGCCTGGGTGGCTCAGTCAGTTGGGCGTCCGACTTCAGCTCAGGTCACAATCTCGCAGTCCGTGAGTTCGAGCCCCGCGTCGGGCTCTGGGCTGATGGCTCAGAGCCTGGAGCCTGCTTCCGATTCTGTGTCTCCCTCTCTCTCTTCCCCTCCCCCATTCATGCTCTGTCTCTCTCTGTCTCAAAAATAAATAAACGTTAAAAAAAAAAAAAAAGAAAATCTGAACAGATTGCTACCGACAAAATTGAATCAGTACAAAAAACTCCCAACAAACAAGAGTTCAGTGGGGCACCTGGGTGGCTCAGTCAGTTAAGCGTCTGCCTTCAGCTCAGGTCATGATCTCACAGTTCATGGGTGCGAGCCCCACATTGGGCTCTGTGCTGACAGCTCAGAGCCTGGAGCCTGCTTTGAATTCTTTCTGCCCCTCCCCCACTCATGCTCTGTCTCTCTGTGTCTCACAAAAATGAATAAATGTTAAAAAAATTTTTTTTAATAAAAAAACGAACAAAAATAAGAGTTCAGGACCAGATGGCTTCACATCTGAATTCTACTAACCATTTAAAGATAAGTTAATACCTTTCCTTCTCAAACTATTCCAAAAAATAGGAGAGTAAGGAAAACTTCCAAATTCATTCTAGGAGGCCAGCATTACCCTGATACCAAAACCAGACAAGGACACTACAAAAACAAAACAAAACAAAACAAAACAAAACAAAAAACTACAAGCCAATATCCCTGATGAGCACAGGTGCAAAAATCCTCAACAAAATATTAACAAATGAAATTCAACAATACATTTTAAAAAGTCATCCACCACAATCAAGTGGGATCCATTTCAGAGATGCAAGGATGGTTCAGCATCAGCAAATCAATTAACAAATGAAGGATAGAAATCATATAATCATCTCAACAGATGCAGAAAAAAGCTTTTGACAAAATTCAACATCTGTTCATGATAAAAAGTAAACTCGGGACAGCTGGGTGGCTCAGATGGTTAAGCGTCCAGCTTCGGCTCAGTTCACGATCTCGGGTTTGTGAATTCGAGCCCCACCTCAGGCTCTGTGCTGATAGCTCAGAGTCTGGAGCCTGCTTCAGATTCTGTGTCTCCCCCTCTCTCTGACCCTCCCCTGCTCACACTCTGTGTCTCTCTGTCTCTCAATAATAAATAATGTTTTAAAAAATAATAAATAATAAAAAATTCAAAAATTCTCAACAAAGCACATTTAGAGGGAACAAGCTCAACATAATAAAGGTCATATATGACAAACCCACAACTAAAATCAGTGAAAAACTGAAAGCTTTTCCCCTAAGGTCAGGGACAAGACAAGGATGTCCCCTCTCACCACTTTTATTCAACATACTACTGAAAGTCCTAGTCACAGCAGTCAGACAAGAAAAAGAAATAAAAGTATCCAAATTGTTAAGGAAGAAATAAAACTGTCAGTATTTGTATGTGACACGCTAGTATAAGTAGAAAACCTTAGAGACTCCACCAAAGAAAATTATTAAAACTAATAAAGTCATATGATACAAAATTAATCTATAAAAATCTGTTGCATTTCCAAATGCTAATAACAAAGTAGCAGAAAAGAAATTGAGAAAAAAAATCCCAATAAGCCTAGTCAGAGAGGAAAATGGTGACAGACAAGGAGGACCCTAGGCTCACCTCATCCCACCAATGTAACTAGGTAACTATCAAATCATCCTAAATACCCCAGAAATCAGCCTGAAGACTGACAGAACAAGCTCCAGAACTAAAGGGAGACAAGAGTCCACATTGAAGAAAGTAGAAAGTATGGTGAAGCAGCTTAGAGAGGAGATGGATCCTGGCTGCTGTTGAGGGAGGGGAGCTATGGTCACATAGAAGGGCGAGAGTGAGAAGCACACAGGCGAATACACAGGGAGAATATTTCCCCATAGCCATTGGCTTGGAAAGCAAGAGGGGCTGAATTTCATGCCTCCTTGCAAATAGGGCAGCTTAAAGCCTGGAGAAGTAAAGGTCCCCAGACTTGGCTGGGATTGAGCCCTGCAGGCACTGCACTGCTCTTACAGAGAAGGCAGGCAAACAACCCTGGAGGATGGGTGACAACAGCATGGAAACGTCCATCTGAAGAACACATGGGACACACAGTGGAGAGATTATTCATTCTTCTCTTCTTGGAGAGTGTCCCTGAGAGGCAGTGCTCACAGAGGCACCTCTCTGGGAACAAGGGAGCTGAATAGTGCCATTCTTCTCTGATGGCCCTCAACAGAAACGCAGATCCACCTGCAGGAAGCAACACAGTGTAGACATTGGCTACCTAATGTGCTTACACCAAGTCCCACTGCCTTGGGCTCTGATAGAACTGCCCTGCTCAGTCCCAGCAAGGCAGACCCCTCCTGTAGAAGACCACACAAACTCCTGCCCACAACACATCTCCTAACAACAGAGTTTTGCAGGTCCTCAGTTCCAGGAGAGGTGGTAACAGGTCTCATTTCACAAGCAGACCATAGCATACCTAGTTAAAACTCACTACATCCAGGCCAGGAACAAGCATTGCCCACAGCAGGCAGGGAGAGCCTCTGCAGATGACTGGCCTGGAGGACAGAGCAGCTAGAACACAACAGCAGAGCCCATGTAACACATGCTAGAGGCATTCCCTGAAGTGCCAGACCCTGCACACTACAGGCTCTCTTCTTCATAAGGCCATTACTTTCAGGAAGAGGAGACATAACTGGGATTTCTAAGACAGAGAAGATGGCAGAGACTTAGACAAAATGAGAAGACAGAGGAATTTATTCCAAATGAAAAAACGCTATAAGGTCACAGCCAGAGATCCAAGCAAAACAGATATAAATAACATAACTGATAGAGAATCTATTTATTTATTTTTCAAATGTGACATTTTAATTTGCCTGGTCAAACATTAGTTTACAGCCACAGGAGTAAAATTGCATTTACAACTCAAATTTGGTCACATTTAATGCTAGATATTGTGGAGCTAATATTTGGACATTAGTCTTTTGTTAAACATTAGCCAAAATAGGGGCGCCTGGGTGGCTCAGTTGGTTGAGCGTCCGACTTCGGCTCAGGTCATGATCTCGCGGTCTGTGAGTTTGAGCCCAGCGTCGGGCTCTGTGCGGACAGCTCAGAGCCTGGAGCCTGCTTCAGATTCTGTGTCTCCCTCTCTCTCTGACCATCCCCCGTTCATGCTCTGTCTCTCTCTGTCTCAAAAATAAGTAAACATTAAAAAAATGTTTTTTAACATTAGCCAAAATAGATGCCTTATTATTTTTTAATTAATAGACCTTATTATTTAGTATAGATTTATTTTTTAATATATTATGTTATCTATTTATTGTTTAATTTACAGCCAAGTTAGCATACCGTGTAACGATGATTTCAGGAGTAGATTCCTTAATGCCCCTTACCCATTTAGATCATCACCCCTCCTAAAACCCCTCCAGCAACCATCAGTTTGTTCTTTATATTTAAGAAACTTTTATGTTTTGTCCCCCTCCCTGTGTTTATATTATTTTTGCTTCCCTTCCCTTATGTTCATCTGTTTTGTATCTTAAAGTCCTCATATAAGTGGACTCATACGATATTGGTCTTTCTCTGACTGACTAATTTCACTTAGCCTAATACTCTCCACTTCCATCCATGTAGTTGCAAATGGCAAGATTTCATTCTTTTTGATTGTCGAGTAATACTCCATTGTGTAGATATACCACTTCTTCTTTATCCATTCATCCATTGGTGGACACTTGGGCTCTTTCCATACTTCGGCTATTGTCAATTGCGTTGCTATAAACATTGGGGTGCATGCGCCCCTTCGAAACAGCACACCTGTATCCCTTGGGTAAATACCTAGTAGTGCAATTGCTGGGTCATAGGGTAGTTCTATTTTTAATCTTTTAAGGAACCTCCATACTGTTTTCCAGAGTGGCTGCACCAGTTTGCATTCCCACCAACAGTGCAAAAGAGACACGCTTTCTCCACATCCTCGCCAACATCTGTCGTTGCCTGAGTTGTTAATGTTAGCCATTCTGACAGGCGTGAGGTGGTATCTCATTGTGCTTTTGATTTGTATTTCCCTGATGATGAGTGATGTTGAGCACTTTTTCATGTGTCTGTCGGCCATCAGGATGTCTTCTTGGAGAAGTGTCTATTCATGTCTTTTGCCCATTTCCTCACGGGATTATTTGTTTTTTGGGTGTTGAGTTTGATAACTTCTTTATAGATTTTGGACACTAACCCTTCATCTGAAATGTCATTTGTAAATATCTTCTCCCATTCCATCTGTTGCTTTTTACTTTTGCTGATTGTTTCCTTCTCTATGCAGAAGCTTTTCATTTTGATGAGGTCTCAATAGTTCATTTTTGCTTCTGTTTCCCTTGCCTCCAGAGACATGTTGAGTAAGAAGTCACTGCAGCCTAGGTCAAAGAGGTTTTTGCCTGCTTTCTCCTCTAGGATTGTGATGGCTTCCTGTCTGACGTTTAGGTCTTTCATCCATTTTGAGTTTATTTTTGTGTATGGTGTAAGAAAGTGGTCCAGGTTCATTTTTCTGCATGTCACTGTCCAGTTTTCCCAACATCATTTGCTAAAGAAACTGTCTTTATTCCATTGCATATTCTTTCCTGTTTTGTCAAAGATTAGTTGGCCATATGTTTGTGGGTCCCTTTCTGGGTTCTCTATTCTGTTCCTTTAGATACAGTTTTTGTGTCAGTACCATACTGTCTTGATGATTGCAGCTTTATAATACATCTTGAAGCCTGGGATTGTGATGCCTCCAGCTTTGGTTTTCTTTTTCAAGGTTTCTTTGGCTATTCAGGGTCTTTTCTGGTTCCATACAAATTTCAGGATCGTTTGCTCTAGCTCTGTGAAGAATGCTGGTGTTATTTCCAGGATATGTTTTTATGCGAAAAAAGAAAAAAAGCACAAAGTGCAACCTCAGAGCTGAGAGCATGGAGCCTGCTTTGGATTCTGTGTCTCATTCTCTCTTTGCCCCTCCCCCACTTGTGCTCTGTCTTTCTCTGTCTCCCAAAAATAAATAAATGTAAAAATAATTTTTAATTAAAAAAAAAAGACTATCACAAGAGACAGAGAAGGGCACTATATAATTATAAAGGAGACAACCCAACAAAAACATGTAACAATTGTAAACATTTATGCACCCAACAGGAGAGCCCTCAAATATATAAAACAATTAATAGCAAACATAAAGGAACTAATTGATATTAACACAATAATAGTAGGGGGATTTAATACACCACTTATATCAATGGACATGTCATCTAAACAAAAAATCAGGGGTACCTAGCTGCCTCAGTTGGTAAAACATTCGACTCTTGATCTTCAGGTTGTAAGTTAAAGCCCCATGTTGGGTGTAGAGATTACTTAAAGTAAAATCTTTTGGGGCACCGGGGTGGCTCAGCCATTGGGCATCCAACTTCAGCTCAGGTCATGGTCTCGCAGTCCATGAGTTCGAGCCCCGCGTGGGGCTCTGTGTTGTCGGTTCGGAGCCTGGAGCCTGTTTCAGATTCTATGTCTCCCTCTCTCTCTGCCCCTCCCCCACTCGTGCTCTGTCTCTCTGTATCAAAAAATGAATAAACGTTTAAAAAAAAATTTAGAGGGGCACCTGGGTGGCTCAGTTGGTTGAGCGTCCGACTTCACCTCGGGTCTTGATCTTGCAGTCCATGAGTTTGAGCCCCGTGTCAGCGTCTGTGCTGACAGCTCAGAGCCTGGGGCCTGCTTCAGATTCTGTGTCTCCCTCTCTCTGCCCCTCCCCCCTCACTCATGCTCTGTCTCTCTCTCTCTCTCTGTCAAAAATAAATGAACATTAAAAAAATTTTTAATAAAAAAATAAAAATAAAAAATTTAGAAAGGAAAATCTTTAAACAGAAAATCAGCAAGGAAACAATGGCTTTGAATGACACACTGGATCAGATAGACTTAACAGATACATTCAGAACTTCCCATCCCAAAACAGCAGAATGCACATTCTTTTCAAGTGCACATGCAATATTCTCCAGAATAGATCATATATTGGGTCACAAAACAGGCCTTAGGCAATATAAGAAGATTGAAGTTCTACCATGTTCCTTTTCTGACCACAATGCTATGAAACTAGATGTCAACCACAAGAAAAAATCCAGAAAGACCACAAATACATGGAAGTTCAATAACATGCTACTAAACAATGAATGGGTAAGCCAGGAAATAAGAGAAGAAATGAAAAAATACATGGAAACAAATGAAAATAAAAACACAACAATCCAAAATGTTTTGGATGCAGCAAAAGCAGCCCTAAGAGGGAATTATAGAGCAATACAGGACTACTTCAAGGAGCAAGAAAAGTCTCAAATAACCTAACTTTACACCTAAAGGAGCTGGAAAAAGAAAAACAAAATCTAAAGCCAGAAGAAGGAAGGAAATAATAAATATTAGAGAAGACACAAATGATACAGAAACTAAAAAACAATAAAACAGATCAATGAAACAAGGGGTTGTTCTTTGAAAAAATTAATAAAGTTGATAGCCCTCTAGCCAAACTTATCAAAAAGGAAAGAGAAGGAACCAACAGAAGAGAGAAAAGAAATAACAACCAACACCACAGAAATACAAACAATTATAAGAGAATATTATGAAATGCCATATGCCAACAAATTGGACAAACTAGAAGAAATGGGTAAATTTCTAGAAACATATAACTTCCCAAAACTGAAACAGGAACAAATAGAAAACTTGAACAGAATAATAACTAGCAAGAAATTGAGTTAGTAATCAAAAAACACCTAACAAACAAAAGTCCAGGACCAGTTGGCTTCACAGAAGAATTTTACCAAACATTTGAAAAGTCGGGGGCTCCTGGCTGGCTCAGTGGGTTAAGTGTCCAACTCTTGATTTCGGTTCAGGTAATGCTCTCATTGTCATGAGATCAATCCCTGCATCAGGCTCTGTGCTGTCAATGCAGAGACTGCTTGGGATTCTCTATTCCCCTCTCTTTCTGTCCCTCCCCCACTTGCATGTTCTCTCTCTCTCTCAAAATAAACAAATAAAAACATTAAAAACAAAGAAGAGTTAATATCTTTTCTTCTCAAACTATTCCAAAAGATAGAAAAGGAAGGAAAACTTCCAAATTCATTCTATGAGGCCAGAATTACCCTGATACCAAAACCAGATAAAGACACACACACACATAAAAGAGAACTATAGGCCAATAACTCTGATGAATATCAATGCAAAAATCCTCAACAAAATACTAGCAAACAGAACCCAACGATACATTAAAAAAAATCATTCACCATGATCGTGTGGGATTTATTCCTGGGTTGCCATTGAGGTTCAATATTTGCTAATCAATCAATGTGATACATCACATTAATACAAGAAAGAATAAGAACTATATGATCATTTCAATAGATGCAGAAAAAACATTTGACAAAGGACAACATTCATTCATGATAAAAAAAACACAATAAAGTAGGTTTAGAGGGAACATATCTCAACATAATAAAGGCCATATATGAAAAACCCACAGGTAACATCATACTAAATGGAGGAAAACTGAGAGCTTTTCCTCTATGGTCAGGAACAAGACAGGAATGTTGTCCATTCTCACCACTTTTATTCAACATAGTGCTGGACGTCCTACCCACAACAGACAACAAAAGAAATCAAAGATAGGGGCTTTTGCCATGACGGAAAGGATGGATGAAGCAGAGCAGCGAGTAAGTGACATAGAAGACAAAATTATGGAGAATAATGAAGCAGAAAAAAGAGGGAAACTAAGGCAAAAGAACATGATACAAGAATTAGAGAACTCAGTGACTTATTAAAAAGGAATAACATCCAAATCATAAGAGTCCCAGAAGATGAAGACAGAGAAAAAAGGGGAGAAGGTTTATGTGAACAAATTACAGCTGAAAACTTTTCTAATCTGGGGAAAGACACAGACATCAAAATCCAGGAAGCACTGAGAACTCCCATTAGATTCAACAAAAAACAACCATCAACAAGGCATATCATAGTCAAATTCACAAAATAAACAGACAAGGAAAGAATTATGAAAGCAACAAAGAAAAAAAGGTCCTTACCATACAAGGGAAGACATCTCAGGTTCACAGCAGACCTATCCACAGAAACTTGGCAGGACAGCAAGGAGTGGCAGGATATATTCAACTTGCTGAATCAGAAAAATATGCAGCCAAGAATTCTTTATCAAGCAAGGCTATAATTCAAAATAGAAGGAGAGATAAAGAGTTTCCCAGACAAGGGGTGCCTGAGTGGTTCAGTTGGTTAAGCATCTGACTTTGGCTCAGGTCATGATCTCAGTTTGTGAGTTTCAGCCCTGCATTAGGCTCTATGCTGACAGCTCGGAGCCTGCTTCAGATTCTATATCTCCCTCTCTTTCTGCTCCTCCCTGCTCATGTTCTCTCTCTCTCTCTCTCTCTCTCTCTCTCTCTCTCTCTCTCAAAAATAAATAAATTAACTAACAAACTTTTTTAAAAAATTTAATGAAAAAAAGAGATTTTCAAACAAAAAATAAAGGAGTTTGTGACCAAGAAATTTTAAGGAGGACTCTCTGAGGGAAGAAAAGATGAAACAACACAAAACAAAAAGACCAAAAGCAACAAAGACTAGAAAGAACAAGAGAATACCACCAGAAACTCCAACTCTACAGGCAACACAATGGCAATAAATTCATATCTTTCAGTACTCACTCTAAATGTCAATGGACTAAACACTCCAATCAAAAGACATAGAGTATCAGAATGGATAAGAAAACAAGATTCATCTATATTCTGTTTACAAGAGACCTATTTTAGACCTTAAGTCACCTTCAGACTGAAATTAAGGAGACAGAGAACCATCTATCATGCTAATGGTCGCCAAAAGAAAACTGGAGTAGACATACTTATATCAGACAAACTAGATTTTTAAATAAAGACTGTAACAAGAGATGAAGAAGGGCATTATATCATAATTAAGGGGTCTATCCACCAAGATCTAACATTGTAAACATTTATGTCCCCAACATGAAGACACCCAAATATATAAACCAATTAATTATGAAACTCAAAATCAATGACAAGAAAAAAATCGGAAAAACCACAAATACTTGGAGATTAAAGAACATCCTACTAAAGAATATATGAGTTAACCAAGAACTTAAAGAGGAAATTAAAAAGTACATGGAATAAAATGACAATGATAACACCATAGCCCAAAACCTCTGGGATGCAGCAACGGCAATCATAAGAAGGAAGTATATAGCAATCCAGGCCTTCCTAAAGAGGAAAGAAAGGTCTCAGACACACAACAAAACTTTACACCTTAAAGAGCTGAAAAAAGAACAGCAAATAAAACCCAAAACCATCAGAGGATGGGAAAGAATAGAAATTAGAGCAGAAATCAATGATATCAAAATCAAAAGATCAATAGAACAAATCAATGAAATCAGGAGCTGGTTCTTTGAAAGAATTAACAAAATTGACAAACCTCTAGCCAGATTGATCAAAAAGAAAAAGAAAAGGACCCAAATAAATAAAATCAAGAATGAAAGAGGAGAGGTCACAACCAACACTGTATAAACACAAACAATAATGAGATATTATGAGCCAATATGCCAATAAATTGGGCAATCTGGAGGAAATGGACAAATTCCTAGAAACATATAAACTACTGAAACTGAAACAGGAAGAAATAGAAAATTTGACCAAACCCATAACAAGTAAAGAAATTGAATTAGTAATCAAAACTCTCCCAAAAAACAAGAGTCCAGGGCCGGGTGGCTTTCCAGGGGAATTCTACCAAATGTTTAAAAATTAGTCAAACATCTATTCTTTTGAAGCTGTTCCAAAAAATAGAAAAGGAAGGAAAACTTCAAACTGAATCTACAAGGCCAACATTACCTTGATTCCAAAACCAGACAAAGTCCCCACTAAAAAGGAGAACTCAGACCAATTTCCCTTATGAACATGGATGCAAAAATTCTCAACAAGATACTAGCCAACTGGATCCAACAATACAGTAAAAGAATTAATCACCACAATAAAGTGGGATTTATACCTGGGATGCAGGGCTGGTTCAATATCCATGAATCAATCAATGTGATACATAACATTAATAAAAGAAAGGACAAGAACCACATGACCCTCTCAATAGATGCAGAGAAAGCATTTGACAAAATACAGCATCGTTTCTTGATAAAAACCCTCGAGAGAATAGAGATAGAAGGATCACACCTCAAGACCATAAAAGCCATATATGAAAGACCCACCGCTAATATCATCCTCAGTGGGGAAAAACAGAGCTTTCCCCCTAAGGTCAGGAACACGACAGGGATGTCCAGTATTGCCACTGTTATTCAACATAGTATTGGCAGTCTTAGCCTCAGCAATCAGACAACACAAAGAAATGAAAGGCCTCCCAGTCAGCAAGTTTCAGTCAAACTTTCACTCTTTAAAATCAGCATGATATTCTATGTGGAAAACCCAAAAGATTCCACCAAAAAACTGCTAGAACTGATCCATGAATTCAGCAAAGTCGCAGGATATAAAATTAATGCACAGATATCGGTTGCATTTCTATACACCAATAATGAAACAGCAGAAAAAGAAATCAATGAATTGATCCCATTTACAATTGCACCAAAAACCATAAAATACCTAGGAATAAACATAACCAAAGAGGTGAAAAATCTATGCACTGAAAACTATAGAAAGCTTATGAAAGAAATTGAAGAAGACACAAAAAAAACAGAAAAAAATTCCATGCTCCTGGATTGAAAGAACAAGCATTGTTAAAGATTGATACTACCCAAAGCAATCTACATATTTGATGCAATCCCTATAAAAATAACACCAGCATTCTTCACAGAGCTAGAGCAAACAATCCCAAAATCTGTACGAAACCAGAAAAGACCTCAAATGGCGAAAGCAATCCTGAAAAAGAAAACTGAAGGTGGATGCATCACAATTCTGGACTTTAAGATGCATTACAAAGCTGTAATCATTAAGACAGTATGGTACTGGCACAAAAACAGACACTCAGATCAATGGAACAGAATAGAGCTCAGAAATGGACCCACAAACATATGGCCAACTAATTTTTGACAAAGCAAGAAAGAATATCCAATGGAATAAAGACAGTCTCTTTCAGCAAGTGGTGCTGGGAAAATTGAACTGTGACATGCAGAAAAATGAACCTGCTCCACTTTCTTACACCATACACAAAAATAAACTCAAAATAGACAAAAAACCTAAATGTAAGACAGGAAGCCATCAAAATCCTCGAGGAGAAAGCAGGCAAAAACCTATTTGACCTAGGCCGCAGCAACTCTTTGACCTAGGCCGCAGCAACTTCCCTTACTGGAGGCAAGGGAAACAAAAGCAAAAATGAACTATTGGGACCTCATCAAAATAAAAAGCTTCTGCATGGCAAAGGAAACAATCAGCAAAACTAAAAGGCAACCGATGGAATGGGAGAAGATATTTGCAAATGACACATACCTTTGTTACTATCCAAAATCTATAAAGAAGTTATCAAACTCAACACCCAAAAAACAAATAATCCAGTGAAGAAATGGGCAAGACACGAATAGAGAAGACATCCAGATGGCCGACAGACACATGAAAAAATGGTCAACATCACCTATCACAGGGAAATAGAAATTAAACCACAATGTGATACCACCTCACACCTGTCAGAATGGCTAACATTAACAATTCAGGCAACAACAGATGCTGGCGAGGATGCAGAGAAAGAGGAACCCTTTTGCACTGCTGGAGTGAATGCAAACTGGTGCAGCCAGACACTCTGGAAAACAGTATGGAGGTTCCTCAAAAAATTAAAAACAGAACTACCCTGGGGTACGTGGCTCAGTCGGTTAAGCATCAGTAAACTTCGGCTCAGGTAATGATCTCACAGCTCATGGATTTGAGACCTGTGACGGGCTCTGTTCTGACAGCTCAGGGCCTGGATCCTGCTTCAGATTCTGTGTCTCCATCTCTCTCTGCCCCTCCCCCTCTTGCTGTCTGTCTCTCTGTCTCTCAAAAATAAATAAAGAAACATTTTTTTAATTAAAAAATAAGTAGAACCCTACGACCCAGCAATTACACTACTAGATATTTATCCAAAGGATAAATATCTGTTTCAAAAGGGCACATGCTGTTTCAAAAGGGCACATGCACCCCAATATTTATAACGGCACTGTCAACAATGGCCAAAGTATGGAAAGAGCCCAAATGTCCATCAACTGATGAAAGGATAAAGAAGATGTGGTATAGGGGCTCCTGGATGGCTCATTCAGTTAAGTGTCCGACTTAGGCTCACGTCATGATCTCACAGTTTGTGGGTTCGAGCCCCGCATGGGGCTCTGTGCTGACAGATAAGAGCCTGGAGCCTGCTTCAGATTCTGTGTCTCCCTTTCTCTCTCTTCCCCTCCCCTGCTCACACTCTGTCTCTCAAAAATGAATAAATTAAAAAAAAAAAAGAAGATGTGGTGTATATATAGACAATGGAATATTACTTGGAAACCAAAAAGAATGAAATCTTGCCATTTGCAGCAAAGTGGATGGAGCTAAAGTATATCATGCTAAGCAAAATTAGAAAAAGACAAATATCAATGACTTCACTCATGTGGAAATTAAAATACAAAACATAAACATAAGGGAAGGGAAATAAAAATAATATAAAAATAAGGAGGGGAACAAAACACAAGAGACTCTTAAATACAGAGAACAAACTGAAGTTTGCCAGAGGGGTTGTGGGGGGGGGATGGGCTAAGTGGGTAAGGGGCATCAAGGTCGACACTTGTTGGGATGAGCACTGGATGTTATACATAGGGATGAATCACTGGAATCTACGCCTGAAATCATTATTGCACTACATGCTAACTTGCATGTAAATTAAAAAAAAAAAAACCTCTGGATGATTAGTAAAAAATATGGCATCAATATAAATGTTTGTTTTGTAGCCCAAATTTCTGGTGTACTTCTGTGGGGGATATCTTAAGATGTATTATAAAGGTTTGTGGAAATGGATTAGTATAATGATTGTTAGCTAATTGTCCAAATGAATTTCTCCCTTTCTTTCTACTAATACAGTATTTCTAATGTAATAGACAAGTTGAGCCACAGTAGTGGGTGGTTAGAAGGAATTATTTCTTGTGTGTAAAAAAAAACAAAATCAAATAAATAAATAAATAAATAAATAAATAAATAACCAATAACTTAAGGGTGCCTGGGTGGCTCACTTGATTGAGCATCTGTTTTCGGCTCAGGTCATGATCTCATGATTTGTGAGTTCAATCCCTGCATCAGGCTCTGTGCTGACAGCTTGGAGTCTGGAGCCTGCTTCAGATTCTGTGTCTCCCACTCTCTGTGCCCCTCCCCCACTCACACTCTGTCTCTCTCTCTCTCTCTCTCTCTGTACAAAATAAATAAACATTTAAAATTTTTTTAAAAAATAAAAATAACTTAAGAAATAATAAATCATTTTAAAAAATCAAAGGCGGGGCGCCTGGGTGGCGCAGTCGGTTAAGCGTCCGGCTTCAGCCAGGTCACGATCTCGCGGTCCGGGAGTTCGAGCCCCGCGTCAGGCTCTGGGCTGATGGCTCAGAGCCTGGAGCCTGTTTCCGATTCTGTGTCTCCCTCTCTCTCTGCCCCTCCCCCGTTCATGCTCTGTCTCTCTCTGTCCCAAAAAAAATAAAAAAAAAAGTTGAAAAAAAATTAAAAAAAAAAATAAATAAATAAATAAATAAATCAAAGGCATCCAAAATGGCAAGGAAGTGTGAAACTTTCACTATTTGCAGGTGACATGATGCTATACATAGAAAACCTGAAAATCTCTACCAAAAAACTGATAGAATTGATAAATGAATTCAGTAAAGTCGTAAGATACAAAATCAACATACAGAAATCTGTTGCATTTCTATAAACCAATAATGAAGCAGCAGAAATAGAAATTAAGGAATCAATCCCATTTACAATTGCACCAAGAATATAAGACACCTAGGAATAAACCTAACCAAAGATGTGAAAGACCTGTACCCTGAAAACTATAAAACACTCATGAAAGAAATTGAAGATGACACAACGAAAGGGAAAGACATTCCATACTCATGGGTTGGAAGAACATACTGTTAAAATGTCTACACTACCCAAAGCCATCTACACATTCAGTGTAATCCCTATCAAAATAACATGAGCATGGCACAAAAACAGACACATAGACCAATGGAATAGAATAGAAACCCCAGAACTAGACCCACAAACGTATGGCCAACTCATCTTTGACAAAGCAGGAAAGAACATCCAATGGAAAAAAGACAGTGTCTTTAACAAATGGTGCTGGGAGAACTGGACAGCAACATGCAGAAGGTTGAAACTAGACCACTTTCTCACACCATTCACAAAAATAAACTCAAAATGGATAAAGGACCTGAATGTGAGACAGGAAACCATCAAAACCTTAGAGGAGAAAGCAGGAAAAGACCTCTCTGACCTCAGCTGTAGCAATCTCTTACTCGACACATCCCCAAAGGCAAGGGAATTAAAAGCAAAAGTGAATTACTGGGACCTTATGAAGATAAAAAGCTTCTGCACAGCAAAGGAAACAACCAACAAAACTAAAAGGCAACCAACGGAATGGGAAAAGATATTTGCAAATGACATATCGGACAAAGGGCTAGTATCCAAAATCTATAAAGAGCTCACCAAACTCCACACCTGAAAAGCAAATAACCCAGTGAAGAAATGGGCAGAAAACATGAATAGACACTTCTCTAAAGAAGACATCCGGATGGCCAACAGGCACATGAAAAGATGTTCAGCGTCGCTCCTCATCAGGGAAATACAAATCAAAACCACACTCAGGTATCACCTCACGCCAGTCAGAGTGGCCAAAATGAACAGATCAGGAGACTATAGATGCTGGAGAGGATGTGGAGAAACGGGAACCCTCTTGCACTGTTGGTGGGAATGCAAATTGGTGCAGCCGCTCTGGAAAGCAGTGTGGAGGTTCCTCAGAAAATTAAAAATAGACCTACCCTATGACCCAGCAATAGCACTGTTAGGAATTTATCCAAGGGACACAGGAGTACTGATGCATAGGGGCACTTGTACCCCAATGTTCATAGCAGCACTCTCAACAATAGCCAAATTATGGAAAGAGCCTAAATGTCCATCAACTGATGAATGGATAAAGAAATTGTGGTTTATATACACTATGGAATACTACGTGGCAATGAGAAAAAATGAAATATGGCCTTTTGTAGCAACGTGGATGGAGCTGGAGAGTGTGATGCTAAGTGAAATAAGCCATACAGAGAAAGACAGATACCATATGGTTTCACTCTTATGTGGATCCTGAGAAACTTGACAGGAACCCATGGGGAAGGGGAAGGAAAAAAAAAAGAGGTTAGAGTGGGAGAGAGCCAAAGCATAAGAGACTGTTGAGAACTGAGAGCAAACTGAGGGTTGATGGGGGGTGGGAGGGAGGAGAGGGTGGGTGATGGGTATTGAGGAGGGCACCTTTTGGGATGAGCACTGGGTGTTGTATGGAAACCAATTTGACAATAAATTTCATATATAAATAAAAAAAAAATAACATGAGCATTTTTCACAAAGCTAGAATAAACAATCCTAAGATGTATATGGTACCACAAAAGACCCTGCATACCAAAGCAATCTTGAAAAAGAAAAGGAAAGCCAGAGTCATCACAATTCCAGACTTCAAGTTATATTACAAAACTGTAGTAATCAAAACAGTATGGTACTGGCACAAAAATAGACACATAGATCAATAGAATAGAATAGAAAGCCAGAAATGAACCCACAATACATGGTCAATTAATCTTTGACAAAGCAGGAAAGAGTATCCAATTGGAAAAAGACTGTGTCTTCAACAAATGATGTTGGGAAAACTGGACCACAACATGCAGAAGAATGAAACTGGACCACTTTCTTACACCATACACAAAAGTAACCTCAAAATGGATGAAAGACCTAAATGTGAGACCTAAAAACATAAAAATTCTAGAAAAGAACACAGACAGTAACCTCTTTGACATGGGCTTTGGCAATTTCTTCCTAGATATGTCTCCTGAGGGAAAGGAAACAAAAGCAAAAATAAACTATTAAGACTACATCAAAATAAAAATCTTCTGTGGCACCTGGGTGGCTTGGGCCTCCAACTTCTGATTTCAACTCAGGTCATGATCTCATGGTTCAAGGGTTCAAGCCCTACATAGGGTTCTGTGCTTGCAGTATGGAGCCTGCTTGGGATTCTCTCCCTCTCTGCCTCTCTCTGCTCCTCCCCAGTTCATTTGCTTTCTCTCTCTTTCAAAGTAAATAAACTTTTAAAAATTTTTAATAAAAAAATAAATCTTCTGCACAGTGAAGGAAACAATCAACAAAACTAAAAAGCAGCCTACAGAATGGGAGAAGGTATTTGCAAATGACATACCCAATAAAGGATTAGTGTCCAAAATATATAAAGAACTTATAAAACTCAACACCCAGGAGCACCTGGCTGTCTCAGTCTGTAGCTGATGTGACTCTTGATCGTGGGGGTATTGAGTTTGAGCTCCACATTGGATGTAGAGTTTACTTAAAAACAAAACTCAACACTCAAAAAACGAATAATCCAATTAAAAAATAGTCGGAAGACATAAATAGACATTTTTACAAAGAAGACATCCAGATGGCCAACAAACCCATGAAAAGATGTTCAACATCACTTTCATCAGGGAAATACAAATCAAAACCAAAATAAGATATCACCTCACATCTGTTAGGATGGCTAAAATCAACAACACAAGAAACAAAGAGTGTTGGTGAGGATGTGGAGAAAGGGGAACCCTCATGCACTGTTGGTGGAAATGTAATTTGCTTCAGCCACTACGAAAAACAGTATGGAGGTCCCTCAAAAAATTAAAAACAGGGGCGCCTCGGTGGCTCAGTCGGTTAGGCATCCAACTTTTGATTTTGGCTCAGGTCACGATCTCATGGTTTGTAAGTTCCAGCCCTGCGTCAGGCTCTGTGCTGGCAGTGTAGAGCCTGCTTGAGATTCTCCCTCTCTCTCTCTGCCCCTACCGTGCTCTCTCTCTGTCTTAAAATAAATAAATAAACTTTTAAAATATTAAAAATAGGGGCACCTGGGTGGCTCAGTCAGTTGAGGGTCTGACTTCAGCTCATGATCTCATGGTTTGTGAGTTCAAGCCCCACGTTGGGATCTGTAATGACAGCTCAGAGCCTAGAGCCTGCTTCAGATTCTGTATCTCCCTCTCTCTCTGCCCCTCTCCAGCTCATGCTCTGTCTCTCAAAAATAAATAAACATTAAAAAAATTTTAATAAAAAATTAAAAATAGAATATCTTATGACCCAGAAATTCTACTTCTGGGTATTTATCAGAAGAAAATGAAAACACTAACTCAAAAAGATACTTGCAACCCTATGTTCATTGCAGCATTATTTATAAGAGTCAATATATGGAAGCAACGTATGTGCCCATCAACAGATGAATAGATAAAGAAGATATGGTGTATATTCACAATGGAATATTACTCAGCCATAAAAATGAATGAAATCTTGTCATTCATGACAACCTGGATGGACCTAGAAGGTATTATGCTAAGTGAAACAAATAAGACTGTAAAAGACAAATATCAGATTATTTCACCTGTATGTGGGAACCAAAAAACAAAACCACCACCGCCACCACCACCAAAACAGAAAAGAGATTCATAAATACAGAAAACAAACTGATGGTTGCCAAATGGGCAATAGGTGTATAGGTGAAGTAGGTAAAGGGTACAAATTTCTAGTTACAAAAATAAATAAATCTCAAAGATGAAAAGTATGGCATAGGGAATATAGTCAATAATATTGTAATAACTTTGTATGATGACAGATGGTAACTATATTGTGGTGACCATTTTGTAGTATACATAATTATAGCATCACTATATTGTATACCTGAAACTAATATACTATATGTCAACTACACTGTAATTAAAAACTACGACATATTCTATATCCATGCATGATAGGTGAGTATTTCTTAAATGTCTTCTTCTTTGACACACAATATGCCATTAAATATGACACTGAGGCATTTTCATTAATATTTATATAACAACTAAGACATTGGAATAATAGTTTTATTTCATTTTTATTTCTTTGAACACATTTAAGGGGCTTTTTTATAAGTTCAGCATGAGTTAATTCTTACATGTACTTTCAGGTAAAAGTGAACATTCTTCTTTCTATTCAAATATGCAACTGCTCTCACAACAGTTATTGAAAAGATAATTATATTCCCATTGAATTACCTTTGCACAATTTGGAAATGCAATTTATTGTACAGAAGGGGGATTTGTTTCTACATTTTCTATTCTGTTCCATCGGATGACATAGCTATCCTTACTGCAATACTTCGTTGTCCTGATGACTGTAGCTTTACACTAAGTCTTGAAAGACTTGAAATCAGGTAGTATAGGTCTTCTGACTTTATCCTTTGTTTTTAAGATTGTTTTAGGTCTTGGGGACCCTGTGTGGCTCAATTGATTAAGCATCTAACTTTGGCCCAAGTCATGATTTTATGGTTTGCAAGTATAAGCCCTACATAGGCTCTCTGCTGTCAGCATGAAGCCCGCTTTGGATCCTCTGTCCCCCTTTTTCTGCCCCTCCCCAGCTTGCACACGTGCATGTGCATGCTCTTTCTCCCTCTCTCTCTCTCTCTCAAAAATGCATATTTTAAAAAAAAAGATTGTTTTAGGTCCTTTGCATCTCCTGATTCTAAAATGTGTATATCCATTACATGTGTATACAAACATATGTATCTCTTTGTACACTTTAGAACCAGCTTGTCAATTTCTGCAAGAGCTTGCTGGAATTTTGATTGGGATTATGTTGAATCCATAGATTGATGTGGGCAAAATTGTCCCTTTAACATTTAGTCTACTAATCTAAACTCATGGCATGTATCTCCACTTATTTCATTTTTCAGTTTCTATCAGCAATCTTTGGAGATTTTTTATATACAGTGTTTTGTAAATACGTATTTTGTTAAGTTTACCCATAAGTATTTTATTTTTGTTGCTATCATAAATGGTATTATTTCTAAATTTCATTTTCTTAAAGTTCATCACTATTATATAGACACAGAATTGATGTTTATATATTGACCATATATTCTATGACCTTGCTACATTCACTAACTTGGTTGTTGTTGTTCTCTGGTTCTCTAGCTTTCCAGGATATAGGCCCATTTGACTTTCCTTCACTGTCCAAAGATACCTGAAAGAGGCAGATTCCTAGTCCCATTTGTGCTGACTTTACAGGCATCTCAGCTATTCAAGGCTGTAGTGGTAAAGTGGTTGCAATAGTGGAACAAGATGACAAGTCCAGTATTGTCACTTTTATTTGGGATCAGAGAGGAATACCTGTGTTAGAACTGTTTAACTGCACAGAATTCATAAAATAAGAAAAAAATTTAATATCAACACTTGGAAATATTTTTAAATGTCTCTCTGACCCCTCTGGAATTTTCTATTTCCTTTTACTTCAGCTTCTCTATCCAGGAGACCCTTGGGAGCTGTGACTTCTGGTGTCCAGAGGTCTTCTCTGCCTCTCCCTCTGTGATTCCCTTGGTGCCACACTACCTCAGGGTGGCAACTCCAATCTGGCCAAGGACAAAACTGAAGTAATTTCCATTTCTTTCTTGCCAACGTGGGACATATTCTCGCTCATGATTATTCTGATAATTCTTCTTGCACAGAAGACTTGTCTGTCAGGTCCCTGCTCAGCTTTTGGGGGAGGGGTGGTGGAGTAAGGGCATAGTAGATGGGAGGGCCTGGGACATTGTCAGAGCTGCGGGAAAAAGAGGAATCAGAAGAGCATCAGGGATAATGAAGGAACAGTGAAGAAAGGAGAGACTAAGCCAAGAAGGGTAAACAGAACAGCTGACCAATGCCTGAATTAGCTGTTTATATCCACAAAAATGCTTTTATTGATATAGATTAAAATGTCATGATAAAATTTCAGACTTCCAGACAAAACGATAGTAGTTAAAACAAAATAGTATTGGCACAAAAAAATAGATGCATAGATCAATGAAACATAATAATAGAAAGCTCAGAAATAAACCTACAGTTATGTGGCCAATTAATTTTCAACACAGCAAGAAAGAATATGCAGTGGGGGAAACGACAGTGTCTTTGACAAATAGTGTTGAGAAAACTGGACAGCAACATGCAGAAGAATGAAACTGGACCACTTTCTTACACCATACACAAGAGTAAACTCAAAATGGATTAAGGGCCAAATGTGAGACCTGAAACCACAAAAATCCTAGAGGAGAACACAAGCAGTAACCTCTTTGACATGGGCCATAGCAACTTCTCCCTAGATATGTCTTCTGGGGGAAGGGAAACAAAAGCAAAACAAACTATTGGGACTACATCAAAATAAAAAGTTCCTGCACAGCAAATAGTATCCCAAATATATTTTAAAGTTATACAACCCAACATCCATAAAACAAAGAATCCGATTAAAAAATAGGTGGGAGACATGAAGAGACATTTCCCCAAAGAAAACATCCAGATGGCCAACTGACACATGAAAAAATACTCAACATCACTCATCATCAGGGAAATGCAAATCAAAACTACAATGAGATTTCACCTCACACCTGTCAGAATAGCTAAAATCAACAACACAAGAAACACAAGTGTTGGTGAGGATGTGGAGAAATAGAACCCTCATGCATTGTTGATGGGAATGTAAACTGATGCAGCCACTATGGAAGATATTATAGAGGTTTCTCAAAAAATAAAAAAAAAAGAACTACCCGGTGACCCAGTAATCATACTACTGGGTATGCACTCAAAGAATACAAAAACACTAATTCAAAGGGATACATGGATCCCTGTATTTATTGCAGCATTGTTTACGATAGCCAAATTATGGGAGCAACCTAAGTGCCCACCAATAGATGAATGGATAAAGAAGATATAGTATATATATATGCAGTGTAGTATAATTCAGCCATAAAAAAGAAGGAAATCTTGCCATTTGCAACAACATGGATGGATCTAGAGAGTATAATGCTAAGTGAAACAAGCCAGTCAAGAGAAAGATAAATACCATATGATTTCACTCATATATGGAATTTTAAGAAACAAAACAAATGAACAAAGGAACAAAAAGAGAGAAAAACCAACACAGACTCTTACTGTAGAGAACAAACTGATGGTTATCAGAGGGGAGGTGGGTAGGGGGATGGGTGAAATAAGTGAAGGAGATCAAGAATACACTTATCTTGAAAAGCTCTGAGTAATGTTATGGACTGGTTGAATCACTATACTGCATACCTGAAACCAATATAACACTATATATTATCTATGGTGGAATTAAAATTTTCAACTTTAAATGATTAAAAGCAAATAGGGAAGTATACTCAAATGCTGAAAAGCAGGACTGCCAGCTCTAGAGCCATCTGAGGACTCTTCACAAGGATGCTAGACTCCAGAGAGTCAGGCCTCCAAAGGTGACCTCTATGGTGAAGAGTTCCTTTTCCCAAAGCAGATAGTTTTTCTCAAGGCCAGCTTGCTGGAAAAAGAGGCTCTAGAACAGAGGTCTTTGAGCTAGATGGCTCAATCTAGTGTGAGAGAAAGCCAGGTGATTTCGAGATGTGTGGATCAGGAAGGAAAAAAGGGCCCAGACAGGTCTGGCAAGCCCCCTGTGCTTTTCCCTATTCCAGATCCAAGAGAGGCTGCAGTGGCCCAGTAGATTTTGTGGATCACCTCCTTCCTGAAGGGGCTGGACTCCAACTGGCTTAGCTGATCAAAGGTATTATCAGTGGAAGTAGTTAAGCAGTGGGGACTCCAGGGGATTTGCCAAACAAAGCTTTGTAGAAGGGGCAGGAGGCGAGCCTGGAGCAAGTCTCCGCACCTGGAGAGAGTGCCCACTGGACTTTTTTATATGGCCCATGGCTTCTGTGTGGCAGGTGAAAGAGGCGGTAGGGAATGTGTCCAGGAATGGAATCATATGCCAACTTTTCAGAGGGTCTGAGGCCACCAAGAGTCAAAAGGGTCCAGACTGAGCATCTGAAAAAAAGGCCCATGGAGTCCACAAGAGGCCTTAGGGAGAGGGAGTAGGTATGAGATCTGATTCTGCAGCCTGTCAGGATGGCTATGCCCTGATACTGCTTGACTTCCCACTAACATTGTACTGGCACTCAGCATAGTGGCCTAGCATCTTTTTTTTTTTTTTTTTTTTTTATTGAGATGCTCACTTTATTGAAGTGGTCTGGGACCAAACCCACAATGTCTCTAACGTATGTTCCTATATGTATTTGTGAATTTGGTTTTTAAAAAATTTATTGGGTTATCATTGCCAATAGATATCAAACTAAAGTCGTTTTATAGCTTACTTTTTTAAAATTTAATTTATTCTTTAATTTACATCCAAGTGAGTGAGCATATGGTGCAACAATGATTTCAGGAGTAGATTCCTTAATGCCTCTTCCCCATTTAGCCCATCCCCCCTCCCACAACCCCCCTCCAGTAACCCTCTTTTTGTTCTCTATATTTAAGAGTCTCTTATGTTTCTTCCCTCTCCCTGTTTTTATATTATTTTTGCTTCCCTTCCCTTATGTTCATCTTTTTTGTATCTTAAAGTTCTCATTATGAGTGAAGTAATATGATATTTGTCTTTCTCTGACTGACTAATTTTGCTTAGCATAATACTCTCCAGTTCCATCCACATAGTTGCAAATGGCAAGATTTCATTCTTTTTGATTGCCGAGTAATACTCCATTGTCTATATGTACCACATCTTCTTTATCCATTCATCCATCGATGGACATTTGGGCTCTTTCCATACTTTGGCTATTGTTGGTAGTACTGCTCTAAGCATTGGGGTGCATGTGTCCATTCGAAACAACACACCTGTATCCTTTAGATAAATACTTAGTAGTGCAATTGCTGGGTCATAGGGTAGTTCTATTTTTAATTTTTTGAGAAACCTCCATACTGTTGTCCAGAGTGGCTACCCCAGTTTGCATTCCCACCAACAGTGCAAAAGAGATCCACTTTCTCTGTATCCTCGCCAACATCTGTTGTTGCCTGAGTTGTTAATGTTAGCCATTCTGACAGGCTTGAGGTGGTATCTCATTGTGCTTTTGATTTGTATTTCCCTGATGATGAGTGATATTGAGCACTTTTTCATGTGTCTGTCGGCCATCAGGATGTCTTCTTGGAGAAGTGTCTATTCATGTCTTTTGCCCATTTCTTCACTGGATTATTTGTTTTTTGGGTGTTGAGTTTGATAACTTCTTTATAGATTTTGGATACTAACCCTTTATCTGATATGTCGTTTGCAAATATCTTCTCCCATTCCGTCAGTTGCTTTTTACTTTTGCTGATTGTTTTCTTCTCTATGCAGAAGCTTTTCATTTTGATGAGGTCCCAATAGTTCATTTTTGCTTTTGTTTCCCTTGCCTCCAGAGACATGTTCAGTAAGAAGTTGCTGCGGCCTAAGTCAAAGAGGTTTTTGCCTGCTATCTCCTCAAGGATTTTGATGGCTTCCTGTCTTACATTTAGGTCTTTTGTCCATTTTGAATTTATTTTTGTGTATGGTGTAAGAAAGTGGAGCAGATTCATTTTTCTGCATGTCACTGTCCAGTTTTCCCAGCACCACTTGCTGAAGAGACTGTGTTTATTTCATTCGATATTATCTCCTGCTTTGTCAAAAATTAGTTGGCCATATGTTTGTGGGTCCATTTCTGGGTTCTCTATTCTGTTCCATTGGTCTGAGTGTCTGTTTTTGTGCCAGTACCATACTGTCTTGATAATTACAGGTTTGTAATACAGCTTGAAGTCCGGGATTGTGATGCCTCCCGCTTTGGTTTTCTTTTTCAAGATTGCTTTGGCTATTCGGGGTCTTTTTTGCTTCTATACAAATTGTAGGATTATTTGTTCTAGCTCTGTGAAGAATGCTGGTGTTATTTTGATAGGGATTGCATTGAATATGTAGATTGCTTTGGGTAGTGTTGACATTTTGACAATCTTTGTTCTTCCTATCCAGGAGCATGGAATATTTTTCCTTTTTTTATGTGTGTCTTCTTCAATTTCTTTCATAAGCTTTCTATAATTTTCAGTGTATAGATTTTTCACCACTTTGGTTGGATTTATTCCTAGGTATTTTATGGTTTTTGGTGTACCCCAGCTTCTTCCTTCCTCCATGGAGATGTCCCAGCTCCAACGCTTCTGCTCCTCTCTGGCTTTTCCAGTTGCCCCCATGGCTCCTCGGGAGCAACTCTGCTTTTACCCTCATACTCAATCTACCCTGATTCCTCCAGGGAGCTGACCTGTTCCATCTGCCCTGTGTCAGCCTGTATGGCAGGTCTGCCAACATGGCTTACCAGAACATGAACTCCTGGTGTGACCTGAGAGCATAAAGATAGGAAATGTCTTGTCTGGTGTCGGACAGCTGACTAGAAGCAGAGTCAGGGTAGAAATCAGATCCCCAAACCCCAGGACTTAATTAGACATGTAGCGTGGTACATAGAATAATGGCCTACTAAAGATGCCCACCCTCCGATCCCTAGAACCTTACATGGCAAAAGGGGATTTGCAGATGTAATTAAAGGTATAAATCCTGAGATGGGGAGATTATCCTGCATTATTCTGGTGGGTACAGTTTAATCACACGAGTCTCTAAAAGCAGAGAGCTTCTCCCGGCTTGCTCAGAGAGATGAATTGGAAGAAGAAGAAGAGATTCAAAACATGAGCGGGACCCTTGTATTGCTGGCTTTAAAGATGAAGAAAGAGCCCAGATCCAAGAAATGTGAGCCCTCAGCTGACAGCAGCAGGAAAAGAAGACCTTGGTCCTACCAACGCAGGGATCTGAATTCTGCCAACAAGGCACATGAGCAAGGAAAGCCTCCAGAAAACAGCCTGCCTGACACCAGGTGAGATTTACATTGGATGAATGAGCTGAGAAACAGTAAGACAATAAATGTGGGTTCTTTCTGTTTGTGGTAATTTTTTATAACAGCCACAGAAAACTAATTCAGATACATACTCAAAGGCACACAGCACCCAAAGAAGAGCCCAAAGAGCAGACTCCAGAAAGGGTGGGAGCCCAGACATCTCTGGCATCCTGTGTACCAGAACCTTGAAGGGTGCCATGAGATGACTGGGCTCCATTCTCATTCAATGTCTGCCATGTCTCCACATAAGTTTCCAGTTCATGAGAGAGAATTCACTCTTCCAGCAGGGCCCATACCAATCCTGGTGGTCAGGGTACAGGACCATGTAATTGTCATCACCATATGTGGGGTTGTGGAGATGAGTCTTTCCTAAGAGGAAGGACTATGGATTAGCCAAAACACCAGTTACTCACTGGCAGTGTTCAGGCACATTCTTCTATAAAAAGTGTTTGAACGATGGTTCTTCACTGGGATATCTATGGTCACACAGGCCTGGGAGTAAAGATATTGTCATAATAATGGTCACCACTTATTTGTTCTGTGACTCTGCCCCTAGCCTTCTGCAGGGAAGTTTTATTGTATTTATATAATGTTCTCTGAGGGTGGTGATGGAAGTGTTTCATTGGGCTCTGTGTAACTAGCCTCTGTGGAGTGCCTGTCACTTAGTCTATTGGTGGAATGAGTGGCCCATTCTTCCTGTCTGCTCCATAGGCCATTCTTCCTGTCTGTCCACATGTCCAATGGACATGTGCCATTGTCTTCTCCTCTGGCTGCCAGGGTGATCTCTCTTGTCCTTTGTAACACCACAGACAGTAACCTAGCCTCTAATGTGGGCACACTAACAGCTCTGCTCCTGGCAGCCACTGTGAGATCTCAGGGTTGGGGGGCCATGACATTGGCATTTGTTACTATGGAAACTATTCACAGCTGTGTTAGTGGTTCTTTGACATCTCAACCTCCCACAGAGGCTGAAATGAAAAAAACATTCTTTCTGCCTTTTGTGTTTCTCTCTACCCTTTGCATGAGTTCTGTGAAATACCACTAGTTGCCTACTGAATGACCAATCTTCCCTTCCTTCCTAAAAATAGTGTCTTCAATTTTTAGCTAGACACATTTCTGTCAAGGAAAACACCTGCAGTCCCCAGACTCTTTTGCAACACAGTGTCTGTGTTCCAGCCACTGAGATATTAGTGGAATAGTCCTGTGCAGCTTCCAGTAAAGATGGGGCCTTTTTTGCTCCTTACTCCTGGCTAAAATACAGATGTGATGGTGTGGTACAATAAATAATTTGTCTGGTCTTTGTGCTGGGTTCCTGGCATCAAGCTTCAAAAAAGCTTGGGATCTCCTGGATGAGGAGGGTGACTTTGTTATGTTAATGAGATGATTCCTGGTGGGCCTATATATAGCTCTAGGATGGGGGCAGAGGGCTGGGACTTTCAGCTCTGGTGTTGGAAAAGGGACTGGAGATTGAGTTCAGTCATCTGGCCAATGATTTCATTGCTCACGCTTACATAGTGAAATACGACTATAGATTCTAGACATTGAAGTTCAGAGAAGTTTCCCGGCTGATGAACACACTGATGTGCTGGGAGGGTGATGCACCCCAATTCTGTGAGAAGAGGGCATCCAAGATCTGCACTTCCTCTCAGATCTCACCGTATGTGTGTCCTTGACAATAAAACTGTAACTATAGCGCTTTCCTGAGTTTCATGAGTCATTCTGGTGAGTTTTTAAACAAATTTGTGGGAACCGCCCAAATTTGTAGCCAATTAGAGGTACGAGTGGCCTGGGGACCCCCTGAAATTTATTGCTGGGGGCAATAAGTGAGGGCAGCCTGGGAAGGACCCTGCCCCCAACCTGGGGAGGACTACACTAATGGGTGGTTAGTGTCTCGACTGAATTGCAGTCCACTTAGCACTAGACCAGCTGGGGTGGAACCAGAGTAATAGATGGCTAGAGCTGGTGCTGCCAACTTGGATCATGAAATTTGGCAGAGCAGGAGACAGCAACTGGGATCTTTGTAGATGGCATGGCCACTGTATCACCTCTCAACTGCCTGCCTTCAGGTTCACACCTCACCTTGACAGGGTTTGGCTGCTACAGTGAGACTCACTCAAGTTAATGTGAACTTATCAACAGGTTGGGCATGGCTGTAAAGAAGATGGGTTCACTCTGGCTCATCTGTATATGCAGATGCTGTAGTTGAAGACACACAAACCTCCTCTGGGTCAGTTCTAGAGACTGAGTCAGCTGGTTGCTCTGGCTGCTCTGGCTTTCTTTTTCTTCTTTAATGTTTATTTATTTATTTTTGAGAGAGAGAGAGAGAGAGAGAGAGAGAGAGAGAGAGAGAGAGAGATACCGCAGGGAGGGGCAGAGAGAGAAGGACACAGAGAATCCCAAGCAGGCTCTATCCTGTCAGCACAGAGCCCAGTGCTGGGGCTTGAACTCAATGATCGTCAGATCACGACCTGAGCTGAAATCAAGAGTCAGACACTTAACCAACTGAGCCACCCAGGAGCTCTGGTTGCTCTGGCTTTCTAAGAGGTAATTGTCCATCTCCCACCCACTGCCTAATGAATTGGCCCTTATCTGTTTCTGCTTCTATGGTTTCTCCCGACTTTCAGTTGTCCTTGGGAACTCTATGCTGCTCTTTTCTGTCTATGGCTGCAGCCTGTTTCTGGCTCAGTTTTCTTATGGTTTTCATTAATGCTCAAGCTTTTCAGCTTCTGTTCCTTCTCTTCTTCTATATATTTCAAATTCTACTTTCAATTTCTGGAGAATTGAGAAGTTTGGTCAATTACATTCCTTCTAGTTTGGACAGTATATTCCTTCAGGACAGCCTATAGAATAGATGCCCTAGGATCAGACGCCACTCTACTCTGAGTGTATTAGTTAGCTATTGCTGAATAACAAATCAGCACAAACTCAGCAGCTTAAAACAACACATGTATTATCTCAATTTCTGTGGCTCAGGAGCCCAGGTGTATCTTAGCTTCATTCTCTGCTTATAGTTTCCAAGTCTACGATTACAAGTATCAACTGGACTAAGTTCTCATCCAGAAGCTTGACTAAGTAAGAATCAGCTTCAAAGCTCACCCAGGTTGTTGGCAGAATTAATTCCCTTGGTGTGTAGGATTGAAGGTCTAAGCCCTTGCAAGTGTTTTCTGGAGGCCACCCTCAAATCCTAGAGGTTGCTTACAATTCCTACAAGCCACCTACAGTCCCTTGCCATGTCACTTGGCTGTTTCATCAGCCCAGGTAGGAGCCTCTAGATCAGGTGTGGCAGCAAGACAGTCTCATAGAATATGACATGTCATGGAGTGGCATTTCGTCACCTTTGTCATATTCTATTGGTTACAACAAATCACGGGTCCTCCTCATACTCAAGGGAAAGGAATTATACAAGGGAATAAACACCAGGAGGAGGATCATGAGAGGTCATTCTAGTGTCTGCCCACCACACCTAGCATACATGCATTTGGGGTAGGGACAGTGGTACAGAATGTGGTGCCAGGCGGAGACAGATGCTGAGTCTGGCCTCAGTAATAAACAGATGAAGGTCATAAAGACAATGGATATAAGAAAGTTCAAAAACATCACATCCTTTATATCTATAGTTCATTTAATCTATACAAAAAGATAGAGATAGGTAACGGTATTCTCCCTTTACAGATGAGCAAACCAGAAGGGACTAGGTTTCTCTGTATGAAGAGCTGGGCCAATGGGAGTTTCTGAACTTAGAGGAACTGCAAAGAGTATAATTGGACCACTGAGGCTCTTACAGACTGAGAACCATTGGGGTCCAGTGCCAAAGGCATTGTTTACTTCACAAACACGTATAGGCCACCTGCTGACACTTGACTGACCACCACAGGACACTTGCATTGAGAACCTGTGCCCTTTGTTGGCAAAGGGGAGTAGTTACTTCCCTTTCTTTAGATAACCACCTAGTAGATGCATACCTGTTGGTGTCTTTGCTCAATCCATCAAAACTCTCTTGTATGGGCAACATCATTTTCAAGAATCCAAGAGAGTAATGAGTCCCTGAAACTGACAGGGGGCTTGAATACCTGAGATATATGGAAGATTCATCCCAGCCAGGGCACCAGGAGGTTGTCTTCAGCACACCAAGCCCAGTAGATGGGGATTCTAAAACCTAGCAACACAACCATGGATTTTCCTTCAAGTGTACATGATATGAAGGATTGGAGATATGCATGAATACAGCAGCAGAGACTATCCCTAGTAACTAAAGGAAACTCAGATTTCACTCATGTACTCTGACTTGTTTGTGACTAGACTCAGCAAACATTTATTGAATTCTTCCTGTTTATTGGAGATATAAAGATCAGTGGTTTCTTTGCCTACTCCAGGAGAAATACAGAGTAGACAATGCTATATTAGAGGCACTGAAGAAGTTCCAGGAAGTATCCTGTGGAGGAGAAGGGAGGAGAGGAATTCAGGGAAGGCTTGTAGTAGATAATAAATCCTTTTCTTTCCAGTTAGGTAGCGTAGAATCGGCAGGACTCTACCGGATGATCACTGAAGGTTGAGGCCTTTATAGAAGGCATGTCAGCCTTGAGCAAAACTCTGGAAGTCAAACTGTATGGAAATTTGGTGGAAACTACTGTTGAGAAAGTATCCTATGTTTGAGTAGGAGGGATTAAATTATTAAGACCTTGAATACTGGATTTAGAGATTTATTCTGAAGTTACTGAATGCCAAGGATGGGAAGAATGGACTCAGATTAATGTTTTAGAAAAATAACTGTGGAGGACAGATTGGGGGCAGGATGAGATTCACATGGGGGCACTCATTACAGCACTGCTCTAATCCAGACAAGAAATAGTGAAAGCTTGAGCCAAGGCTATACCCATTGGAAAAGGGGTATAGAGGTACATATGGTGATGTTAGGAGATGGAAAAGTGGAAAATAACAACAATAAAACCACAGGCAGAGAGGATGGTGATGCCATTCATCAAACCCAGAAATCAGGAGTACATACATGAGACAAATCAATAAAGGTGTTCTATCGGTTACTTTTCAGGGGGTTGTAAGACATATTTGTGGACCTGTAAGTGTACAACTATGAGAGAAGTCACATTGTGTAGATAAGATTTTGAGTCATTTTCAAGAATGATATTTGAAAGTGTGAGAGTGCATTTAACCAGTTAGGAAGATAGTATAAATCAGAAGATGGTTGGAGCCTTGGAGAAGGCTGTATTTGTGAGAAAGAAGAGGTACCATGGAGTTTGATAAGGATAGGAGTAGAACAAGGAGAAAGCGTGGTTATAGAGGCCAAGGGAAGAACACTTTAAGGAGGAATTACTGTCAGCAAGGTAGAGGAGATGAGAACTAAGCAAGGACCACTGGGTGAAGTAGGTTACTGGCAACTTTTGGGGAGCAGTTTGAGAAGAGTGGCAGGAGCAGAATCCAACAAGGGGTAGAGACTGCCTAAGGAGAGAGCAGACTAAAGTATATCACATCAGTTACTTTCAGAAGAAATCTGAGAAGGGAAGAAAGTGAGAAAATGGCTTGAGGAAGGAGAGGGGTACTTGAGACTCATCTTTGTTGCCTTGAGCTACTATCGTCCTACCAATCAGTTATCTTACAGAACTGTGCACGATAGAAAGGAGAGATTTAAGCCCCTCTTATTTCTAACTTGTCACAAAAGTCCAGGCCTAAATTACCATCTGGGAAAGGAGGAGGGGAACATAATACAGATCCAAATTTTGCTTCCCCGGTTTTCGCTAAGACTTCTACAGGTGTACAAACTCCAATCTTCCACCCCAAACAAAACAACAAAGCAACACCATCCCCTTTGGCTTCTTTGTAATCTGGAAAAAACTGAGCAAGTGCACAGCGCCCGAGCCTTGCGTCAGGATCCCCCCTCTAGCCGGCCTGATTCAACCCGAGGGTGTACCGCTCTGGGGCGGCCCAGCCCGGTGCGCAGTGCCTGAGGCGGCGCGCTCGGCGCAAACCCCACAGAATAGCTCCAGTTCAGCGCACCCGATTCTCCCACGGTGCTTAGGCTTTGCTAGCCGGGGTTGGCCTTCGGTGGTGACATCAAGTCCCACACACCGCGCGGGGAAGTGAGCACAGTCAGGAAAACCCTCGGCCCTGCCTGCGGCCTCTTCGGCCCGCTGCAGTCGGCCTGCATTACCCTTTTCCCGTGCCGCACCTCCATGGGGAAAATGCAACCTAGTGCCATCAGCTGAGGCAAAGGGGTGGGATTCACTACCTTTTAACTAAGCAAAGAGAAAAGGCAGAATCCACTCTAGGCAGCAAAGGGGTGTGTTACACGGGCCGGGTCGCCCGGAGGTCCCGCCCAGGCCCGCCCTCCTGGCACCGAAGACTACATTTCCCACAGGACCCCGCGGCTCCGAGGGGCAGGCTCGTCCGCTCTCCGGCTCATACTGGGCGGTGACTGGCTTCCCCAGAGGGAGGCGGGGTCTACCCCAGCCAATAGATGAGAGGCTCGTTACGGCGGCGGAAGCAGCGGCGCTGGGCTGAGGGGTGGGGGGCAGAGTGCTAGCGCCCCGGCGGTGGCGGCAGGTCCAGAGCCTGAGGACGTCGGCCCCAAAAGCAGAGAGCGCACAGGAGCGAGCTCGAGGCGGCGCGGCGGCCCCTCGGCGCAGCACCCAGGTAATGGCGGGACGGGCGCCTGGGAGGGGAGGGGAGGAGAGGGGAGGAGACGAGGGGGCGGGGCGGCTGAGCCGGGCTGCAGCGTCCGTCCCGCTGAGCGTCCCTGGGGAAGGGCAGCGGTGCCTCGTCTCCTGCGGCTCAGATCTACGCTTTTCCATGAGCTGGGCATGGCAGTTGGGCCGGCGGCAGGGACCCGGTGTCCTGCGGCAAGGAAGAGAGAGGCTCCAGGAGGGGTGGGCTGTTTCGGGCTTGGGGGTGTGGCGGGCGTGGGCCCTGGCGGGGAAGTAGAGCGGCTGGGGGAACGCCGGCGGGCGGGCGGCCCAGGGAGTTTGGCTCCTGGAGCAGTTTAAAGTGACTCTCCACATCCGGGCCCTGCGCCCGCCGCTTTCAGACCCCGACCGAGGCGGGGCCTCCCACCTCTCCGCCCCACTCGCCGGGAGCGCTTGTCTTCCTCTGCCATTGGCTCAGCCTCGAGGGGTTTGGGCTGCCCCGGCGAGGCTCGCGCCTGATTGGCTGGGAGTCGGCGGGAGGGTGGGGCGGGATCAGAGCGCGCAGGCCTCTGCGGATTGGTGCGGGCCCTCGAATGACGCGCCCGGCGTGGGGCCAATGGGCGGGCGGGGGAGGTAGGGGCAGGTTCGGGGGCAGAGTACTGGAGCGGAGCCCCGGTGGGGTGGCGGGGGTGAGCGGGGCCGGCTGGGCTGGACAGCGGCGGGCCCGAAGTGGGCTCCGGTAGGATCCGTCTCCACGACTCCGGAGCCCAACGCTGCCACCGAGATGGGCCCTCCACGGCACCCCCAGCCCGGCGAGATGGAAGCGGGAGGTGCGGGCGGCGGGCGGCGGCTGCAGGTAAAGAGGCACGCCGCTTGTGCTAGGGATCCCTAGAATGCCGTCCTCCCTCTAACCCGAGAGTCTCAGACACCTGAAGTGTGTCTGGAAACCTGTGTTCTCCAATCTCAGCGGTGGGCTTTGGGGTGGGGGTGGGGTTGCGTGCGAATCGAAAGACCGGTAGAGCTTGGCTCTTGAGGGAAAAGTGGGGGTCGATTTAGAGAAAGTGGTGAAGGTCTCTGGTTCCTCTGGCTTAGTGGGGGGTGGGGGTGGTCTGTGAGAGAAAGGAGGAGGAAATCGGTAAACGGAGGCCTGTGCAGAAAATCATTTGAGAGTTCTTTTGAAGTAGGTCTTGATGTCAGGTTTCTGATTTCTTAGAACAAGGTATCTCCCCTCAGATTCCTCCTATGACATACACATGACAGTTGTGGTCACCTTGGTGTAAGCTTCAGTCTTTAAAAGGACATGCTGTTTTCCATAAAACTTTATACCGATGTATATGTATTGTGTTAATACCTGTCATATGGCTGTTGTACAGAATTCAGTGTTGATTTTTTAGAGTGGTAAGCTGTATTTATGGAGTGTCATAGTATCCCCCAACACCACACAAATGATTTTATTATTGAACCTATGTCCACTAAAAACTTAACAGAATTTAGTTTACTTCTGCACTGTATATTGATCACAAATAATTGTTCTAGGTGAATGATGCTGCATTTGCTTTTCTAAAGGAAAGTATAGGTACTGGAGATGCTTTAATTTCTCATTATTGATTCTAACGTGAGAATTTAGTAATAACCATATGACTGTATGCACTGCAGGTGGAAATGAGTTCTCAACAGTTTCCTCGGTTAGGAACCCCATCCACTGGGCTAAGCCAGGCTCCTTCACAGATTGCAAACAGTGGTTCTGCAGGATTGATAAACCCAGCTGCCACAGGTGAGATATGCGGTGTTCTCCTATATTGCTTCTTGTTTTAAGAATGTTGCCAGTTTTGGGGGGGTGCCTGGATGGCTCAGTTAGTTCAGTATCCGATTTCAGCTCAGGTCATGATCTCATGGTTTGTGGGTTCAAGCCCCACATCAGGCTCTGTGCTGACAGCTCAGAACCTGGAACTTGCTTCCGATTCTGTGTCTCCTTCCCTCTCTGCTCCTCCTCTGCTCACACTCTGTTTCTCTTTTTCTCAAAAATAAATAAACATTTAAAAAAAATTTTTTTTAATTAGCAAATTCCTTGTGGGATTTTAGTAAATACTAGGTTATCAAATTTGAATAAAGGATATATTACAATTCTAATCTAAACAAGGCTTTTTAAATTCCTTTTTTAATTCTTTCACATGTACTAGAGTATACCAGAAACCTGCATTAAAGCATTCCTACAAGAACTATATTTTTAATACAGTAGTGTGTTCTCCTTTAATTAACGCCCAGAGTATTAATAGTGCCATGAGAGAGTCCAAACTGTGTAAGGCATAGTTCTTGCCTTTTATGAGCCTATGAACTAGGAAAAAGGTTTGAAAAAAAAAAGTACATTTGACCCTTGAAAAATATGGGTTTGAACTCCATTACATGTGGATTTTTTCTGAAAAAAATAGTAAAGTACTGTAAATGTATTTTGTCTTCCTTATGATTTTTTTTTCAATAATTTTTTTTAAATTTTTTAAAAATTTATTTTTAGAGATAGAAGGTAGGTGAATGTGGGGGAAGGACAGAGTGAGAGAGGGAAAGAGAGAATCCCAAGCAGGCTCCACACTCAGTGTAGAGCTGGAAGCAGGGCTCGATCTCACAACCATGAGATCATGACCTAAAGCAAAGTCAAGACTGGGCTGCTCTGTTTCTGATTCTGTGTCTCCCTCTCTCTCTGCCCCTCCCCCGTTCATGCTCTGTCTCTCTCTGTCCCGAAAAAATAAATAAACGTTAAAAAAAAAAAATTAAAAAAAAAAAAAAAAAAAAAAAAAAAAAAAAAAAAAAAAGACTGGGCTGCTCAACTGACTGAGCCACCCAGGTGCCTCTTCCTTATGATTTTCTTACTAGCATTTTTTTCTGTAGCTTCATTTATTGCAAGAATATGATATATGATACTTACAACATACAAAATATGTATGTCAACTGTTACAGGTAAGGTTTCTACTCAACAATAGACTATTAGTAGTTAAGTTTAAGGGAATCAAAAGTTATATGCAGATTTTTGACTGCAGGTGTGGCCATCACCTAACCCCTACATTGTTCAAGGATCAACGGAATATGCACACATATATGCACTTAGTTTTTGGTTGTATACCCTTTGAGTGCTATAGGTCCGTGGTCCTCAGCAGGGATGATTTTGCATTCCAGGGAATAATTTGACAATGTCTGGATACATTTTTGGTTGTCACAACTAGGGGGTGCTATTGACATCTGATAGTTAAAAGTCAGGGATGCTGCTAAATGGGCCTTAGAGCTTCCCCTGCCCCCGTGCCCCCAAGTATCCAGTCCAGTCAGTAGTGCTGAAGTTGAGGAACTCCTTCAAGTGGTCTTTTCTCTAAATATGTCAAGAAAAAAGTTGGCACTGCAAAGTGGAGTATTTCTTTTTCTATTCCCTTTTCTTCACCTCCTGCTTCCTAAGTTCCTTATCGTGGTAAATGGTACCACTGTCTGCTCATTGCTCAAACCAGGAACATGGCCTCATCTTTAATTGCTCTGTCTCTCTCTCTTATCTGTGAGCTATGGCCCTTTGTCTAGTGTTTCAACCTCATTATGCCTTTGCTTCCCTCCTGCCAACTTTTTTTTCTTATAAATTCATTTCAGTTCTCTTTAGACTTGAAATAACTTTAAGCTACTTTATGTCTCCTGCTTAATAGTAGCTACTCATTTTCTAAATGAATGACAAAAAGTTCCCAATTTTCTTGACTCTGAGACTTTATACATTCTGTTCCTTTTGCCACAATCTTCCTTCTTCCTTTTCACACTCACTTATCTGATTAATTTCTGTTCTTCCTTGAGCTTTCATCTCAGATGTCACTTTCTCTAGGAGGTGTTTACTGATTCCACCATCCACAAGTCAGGGGTTGGACCTCCTGGAATGAGGGCTAGAACCACGTCCACCTTGCGTACCTTTGTATTTGCTGTACTTGCTACATCATAGGACACAAAGTAGTGGTCATCAAGTCCTTACAGAGCCACTTAAAGTTCTTTGCTTTTTAATAAATATTTTTTACAGTATTTTGTCTTTGATATAAATTCATAGAATAATTTAAAGAAACATAGCTTAGGGGCACCTGGTGGCTCAGGCAGTTAAGTGTCCAACTTTGGCACAGGTCACAGTCTCATGGTTTGTGAGTTTGAGCCCCGCATCAGGCACTGCGCTGACAGTGCAGAGCTGGCTTGGGATTCTCTCTCTCCACCCCTCTCTCTGCCCCTCCCTGACTTGCATGCTTGCGCTCTCTCTCTCTCTCTCTTAAAATAAATAAATAAATAAATAAGCATAGCTTAAAGGGAGTATTTTTGAATGTCTATTTGCAGAGAATTATGCTACTTATTAAAAATGGTGTCATTTAGGAATAATTGCCCTCAGATTTTGTTGAGGAAATCATTGACTTAAAATTGTCTGTAATTTTACTTGTGAATAGTGTGTGTTTTTTCCTTCTATTGCTCTCAGAGAAGGAAACAAAAGTTTTCCATAAGGAGTTAAATATTTTCTTGATATTTCCTATCGCTTTTATCAGAAGTAAAAGCATATCAGGATCTCAAACACGTTCAAATTTCAGAAGTGTAGACTACAACCAGTGTTCTTAACTACCCTTTCAGGATTCTTTTCAGGTAAAAATAAGCTGAAGTGAAGAACTCAGATATCTGGAAGGAAATGATAAATGGTTTCAAAAAGATCTTAACAGGAAATGGTCAGTAAAGTGTATCTTAATGAAATTGTCAAAAATCAAAGTCTTCCTGGACAAATAGGTTTGGGGAAAGTTGTTAAATTGCCCATTCCCTCAAAAATTTAATTATGGGAAGATCTGTTTGGATAACAGGGAAGGTTCAAAACATCATATATAAAGAAAATACTAGGGTGCCTGCCTGGCTTAATCAGAATAGCATGTGACTCTTGATCTTGGGGTGGTAAGTTCGAGGCCCACATTGGGTATAGAGATTACTTAAAAAAAATTTTTAAAGCCCTTTAAAGAAAAGGGGGAGCCGGGTGGCTCAGTCAGTTGAGCATCCAACTCTTGATTTCGGCTCAGGTCTTCATCTCACACTTAGTGAAATCTAGCCCTGTGTCAGGCTCTGTGTTGATAGCACAGAACCTGCTTGGGATTCTCCTGCTTGGGATTTTTTTTAATGGGCAAACTTTGAATAGACCGATCACCAAAGATGCTATAGGAATGTCCAATAAGCACATGAAAGATACTCAATTGTGTTATTTCCTCAAGGCTATGCAAACTAAACCACAGAAAATACTACATATCTACTATACTGACTAAAATTAAATACCAGCAATACCAAGTTTGAGGTGTTCATGGAGCAAGTAGAATCCATACCTTCTTGTTGGGAACGCCAGATAATCTAGCTACTTTCGAAACAGTTTGGCAGTACTTCATAGAGTTAAATATAAACTTGACCATACAACCTAGCAATCCCATTCCTAGATATTTCCCCAAGATAAATGGAAATGTATGTTCAAAGACTCATACTTCAGTGTTCCTAGAAGCAATGTTCATACTTCAGTGTTCCTAGAATCAGTGTTCCTAGAAGCAATAGCCATAAACTGAAAACAACCCAGAATTTATCAGCTGGTGACTAGATAAAGTTTGGTTTACACATACAGTGGAAAACTACTTAATAAAAAGGAGCAGACTGCTAGCATATAGAACAACATAGATGAACCTTAAAAACATTATACAGTTAACCGTTGAACAACCTGAGGGTTAGGGTCACTGGCCCTCTGAGTCAATTTGAGTATAACTTTGACTCTCCCAAAACTTTACTAATAGCCTACTGTTGAGCAGAGCCTTACTGATGACATAAACAATCGATACATATTTGTGTTTTATATATCATATACTGTATTTTTATAATGAAGTAAGCTAGAGAAAAGATAATGTTACAGAGAAAAGCCTAAGGAAGAGGTGCACCTGGGTGGCTCAGTTGGTTGAGGGTGTGATTCTTGATTTCTGCTCAAGTCATGATTCCAGGGTTGTGGGATCAGTGCCCGTGTCAGGCTCCATGCTGAGTGTGGAACCTGCTTAGGCACATGCATGGTCTCTCTCTTTCTAAAATAAAGAAAGAAAGAAAGAACAGCATATGGAAGAAAAAATCATTTACAGCACTGTACTGTATCAAAAGCCGCGTGTAAGTACAGCTGTGCAATTCAAATCCATGTTGTTCAAGGACTGACTATACTAAGAGAAAGAAACCGACACAACAGACCAAATATTGTATGATTCTATTTGTATGAAATTCCAGGAAACACAAAGCTATAGTATTAGAAAGCAAATTAATGGTTTCTAAGGGGTAGGAGGGTCTGAGGGAGGGAACTGACTGCAAAGGGGCATGAATGAACCGGTAAGAGTAATGGAAAATGTTCTCCATCGTGATTGTATTGTGGTTAGAATACTGTATACTCCTGCAAAAACTCATCTAATTTTATACAAAGGATTAGTGGATTTTCTATGTAAATTATACCTCAGTTAAGCTGACTGACTAAAAAATGGACAAAATATAGAAACATACACTTCATGGGGCATCTGCATGGCTTAGTCGGTTAAGCATCCGACATCAGCTCAGGTCATGATCTCACGGCTCATGGGTTCGAGCCCCATGTTGGGCTCTGTGCTGACAGCTCAGAGCCTGGCGCCTGCTTCGGATTCTGTCTCCTGTCTCTGCCCCTTCCCCACTCACACTCTATCGGTCTCTCAAAAATAAATAAATGTAAAAAAAAAATTTTTTTTTGAAAAGAAACATATACTTCACAAAGGAAGATATTTATGAATGGCCTGTGACCACATAAAAAGAAGTTGCACATCACTAGTCATCATGGAGATGCTAACTGAAATCACCATGAGAACCCCGCTAAACACCCACTGGAATGTCTGTGTATCAAGAATTGTGAGGATAAGGAGCTGCTAGAACTCTGATCCACTGGCTGATGGGACTATAACACGATACAACCACTTTGGAAGGTATTTTGGCAGTCCCCTGTAAACATTTACTTACCATTTGACCCAGCAGTTCTACTCCTAGCCTGTTGGTTAAGAACGTAAAAAAAAAAAACAAAACTGTTTTTGAACTCTCTAGTCTCCGAATAGCCATTTTATTGTATGTAAATTGTACATCAATAGAGTGGTTTTAAAAATCAAAGTAAAAAAAATCTGAATGACCAGGGAGAAAAATCAACATATAACAAAATGTAAAATATACATCTGTCTTTTCACGTAACACCTGTACTCAGAGATTTTTTTCCTGAGGAAATCGCTGGACAAGAACTCAAAATACATATGGATGTTTATCCCAGAGTTGTTGATAATAGCAAAAATTTGGAAATAACCTAAAAGCCCATCAGTGATATAATGGTTAAAAAAGCTATGGTATATCCAATGGAATTTCATTTAGCTTTTTTAAAAATTTTATTTATTTATTTTGAGAGAGAGAGAAGGCATGCATGGGAGGGGCAGAGAGAGAGGGAGAGAGAGAGTCCCAAGCAGGCTCTGCCCTGTCAGCACAGAACCCAATGTGGGAGTCAAATTCCCTCAATTTTTAAATTGTTTTTAAATACTTACATGTTGTTCCGGTCCACAATTCCCAAAGAAAGAGTGTATAGCAAAAAGTATCTCTCCTATCCCTATTCTCTCAGAATCTACTTTCTTTCCCATCAAGAAATCAAGATACTTTGGGAGTTATGTTTCTACATAAGAAAATAAAGGCATGTATGATTACTTTTTCACTGTTCTGTACCTTGCTTTTTTCCTTTAGATATGTTTTTGCATAATGCACATTACCGATTTTTTAATAAGAATACCTAAAAAGCTTCCTTGTCTTATTTTTATAGTTACATGGTAGTCTGGGAGTATACCGGAATTTATACATCCAGTCACCTGTTGATAGATGCGTAGGTTTTAAAAATTCCTTTACTGGAATAAAAATGGTGAAACAAATAATGGACACAAGTCATTTTACACACGTACTATGTATTTTATAGGATACATTGCTGCAAGTGGAATTGTTGAGTTTCAAAAGGTGTACATAATGATGATAGGATTGTAATAATGATAGAGATCTCCATGTTTGTTTTGTAGGAAATTTGTTTTGAAAAGGTGTATGTTCTTGGGCTTAAGAATATTTATGTTATCTTTTTAATGTTAGGTTTTTATAACTTTTTAAATAAATACCTTAAATGAAAGCATCCTGTCTTGCATTGCTCTTCCAACTGTTTGAGATCATTTTTTTTTTTATTTTTTTTAATGCCTTCTTATTTTTGAGAGAGAGTAAGTGGGTGAGGGGCAGAGAGAGAGAGAGAGAGAGAGAGGGAGACACAGAATGCAAAGCAGGCTCCAGGTTCTGAGCTATCAGCCCAGCCGACAGCTGTATGTGCTGTTTACTTCATTAGTATTATTTAACACTGAAAGCATATGACATGAGGTTTCTCCCTTAATGCCCTTACTAGTCAATGATGAATCTAGTCGAGAGGCTGAAGTCACTGCCAGGGAGCACATGGGTTCCAGCGGCTCCCTCCAGTCCCGTGAAGAGAAGCAAGAGCCTGTTGTGGTAAGGCCCTATCCGCAGGTGCAGATGTTGTCTACACACCATGCTGTTGCATCGGGCACACCCGTCACAGTGACAGCCCCACCAGCACATCTGACGCCAGCAGTGCCACTCTCCTTTTCGGAGGGACTTATGAAGGTAATGGAGAGGTTTAAAATTTCACATTAAACCACAGCTAAGGACTGGCTCATGTTCCTGACAGTATTCACAGAGTCTTAGGCCGCATCCAGGATCACAGTGTTCTCTTTTTGACCCATCAGTTCAGCTCTTTTCTGTCGCTCAGAGCTCTGCTGTTCTGCAGTGCCTATCTTGTGCCGCTGGGCAGTTGGCATCACAGGATCTTTTCTAGTATCCATTTTGACATTGACTTTATTCAAGTTAATGGGCATGCTGACTTAGTTTTTATCTTGGAGTGGCACTCTTCTCCAAGGTTTTGTTTTAAAGCTCACTAATTTGGGGGTATCTGAGAATATCGCCTTGTGTATTACCTTGTCGCAATGTTTTAGTTACTGGGAGTTTTGTTTACTTCCGCCCAAACTTGGGATGCAGCATTGTACAGAAGAAAGAATGTGGGCTGTGAGCCATCCAAGTCTGGGCTTCAGTCCCAGTTCCAGTTTTTACTGTCTGTGTGGCTTGGAGCAAGTGACATAGCCTTGCTTTGTATGCTTCCTCATCTGTAAAATGGAAATGCTGGTACTTGAGTGGAAGAGCTGTGATGCTAAGAGATAAAATATATAAGGCTTCTGGATCTTTCCTGGCCCTCTCCAGGTTTGATTTGTGTACTTTTTTAACTATAGAAGGAAATGCATCACTCGTAAAAAGCTATTGATTGTTTCGTGTGGTTTTCTGTTCGCAGCCGCCCCCGAAGCCCACCATGCCTAGCCGTCCCATTGCTCCTGCTCCACCTTCTACCTTGTCACTTCCCCCCAAGGTTCCAGGGCAGGTTACCGTTACCATGGAGAGTAGCATCCCTCAAGCTTCAGCCATTCCTGTGGCAACAATCAGTGGACAACAGGTTTTTCTCCTCTTAATTTGCTGATTTTCAAACTGAGATGCCAAACTGTTGATCATTATTTATTGAATGCCAGCAGTACATTAGGCACTGTATTAAATTAAAAAATTAAATGGTCACTGGTATCTGCAAGGGGAGGATAGCAGGTTTGAGAGAGAAGGATATCTGCAGGGAGTAAAACCAACATGCACAGTGGTCTTTGTCATTTGGCCAGTATGTATTGAGCATCTGCTATGTGTGAGGCACCACCGTCCATGTGAGATACAAGTCTAGACAAGACTGTCCGTATCCTTGAGGTGCTCAGAGTCCACTTGTGCTGGTTAGCTTTGGGGGGTGGAGAACAGCCTCGTGGCAGTAATGCTGCTCTAGGATTTTTCTCTGAGGAGGATGATGATGTATGTCTTGGGCACCTAGCAGGTGCCCTCAAGCAGCTCATCAGTCGTGAACATTTATTTTGTAGTCTCATGTTTTAGCTTATGTTTTTTGGCTGAAATTCTACTCCTACTCTATAATATGTATATGATTTATTTAAATATTTTTAATTATTGACCAGTGAAAAAACCTGAATCTAAAAACTTTCCCTTCAAGTTTTTAAGAAAAAAATTGGTATTCCAAGAAGACACTATGTTTTTTGTTTTTTGTTTTTTCTCTTGTCATACTGCTGAGTACTCCCAGAAATACTGGAACCCCCACCTGGGTATCACTGGCATCAGGGTTGGGAGCCTGTGAGGAAGGTCCTCTAAGGAGGGGAGGAGTTGAAGAACTCGTATGGCAGTACCTGCTGAGTGCTAATTGACATTTGCTTAGAAGTCCTGCATAACATAAAGAGTGGATGAATGCAGTGGCACGTAAAAAAAATAGAATAGGAAATAAGAATAAAATAGAATAAGCTTTTGGCTTATTCTAAAATAGAATAAAATAAAATAGAATAAGCTTTTTGCCAACGCAGAGAGAACAAGTGTGAAAGACTAATATTGGAGATGAGAGTGTCCCAAAGTGGGCAAATGAGTTCATCTGTTAGAGATCTAGCACCTACTGTGGCTCAAGGCAGTTGAAGTGTCCTCACAGTCACTTACCCCATGCTTGAGGGCATGGGTCTTCATGTAGTATGTTGCATAAAAAAAACTAAACATCCTTTCCCTTGGGGTACTCACTGTCTAAAAGGAACACCCTGACCCACATTTGGAGGCAGCTGACCTCCTAGAAGCAATGGCTAAGCATCAATGGCTAAGACCAAGCACATGAAAATAACATTATGTCCTGTTTCTTGCAGGGACATCCCAGTAACCTGCATCATATCATGACCACAAATGTACAGATGTCTATTATCCGCAGCAATGCTCCTGGGCCCCCTCTTCACATTGGAGCTTCTCATTTACCTCGAGGTAAAAACTGTACGTTTTGCTTAAGTTCTCAAAATGCATTGGCAGATACACATTTGGTAAGAGATACAGTAATAAAAAATGTATCTAGAATCAGCTTATTAAAGTTATAGGACAGCAGGAATAAACTTAGAGCAATACACATTTTTGGCATGGTCAAATATGTGCTAATTACAGTCATACCCCAACAAGCATGTGTGTATGCTTTTGGGTGTAAACTTTAAACAATTCAGATTTTTAGTAGGGTCTAAAGATTGTCCTTTATAATGAGGAACGCCTCAGACTTATGACAGTCCAAAATGATCTTGATGTTTAGAATAAAGTCACAAATACGAATACTGAATATTTTAAAGGTTTAGTGATAATGGTAACTCAATTAATACAGCTGTAAGATGGATTTATTCTTACAGTTAAATTGTGAAAGGTTGTCAAGTATTAAATTCAGTGACTTTTCTCAGCTACTTCATCAGCCTTATGTTGGAGAGTGTAAAATCATTGTTGGCAAAATCAGGCTAACAAGTACAAAACCAGGTTTACTTGGTCATAACGTAATTCATTGGTCCCCAGAGCAAAGTTCACAGATTGCAAGGGCATCTGTGTTAGATCGAAAGTACTTTCGTGAAAATACTAAGATGTCATTTGCCTGTATTTGACAATACAAAGGCAGAGGTAGTTCAGGTGAACCCTCACTGATGGTTAAACCGCTGGAGCCTTGCCCTAAATGAAGGCAGCAGCCCCGCGCTGTGCTATTCAGTGTGTGCCTGTCTTCTGCATCCTTGCAGTTAACAAAACAGAAAACAGTTTCATTTCATAGTGTCCTTGAAGAAGCAAAACAGTTTACTAATATTAACAAATCACAACCCGTGAGTGCACTTTTTAAAATTTTCTATGTGACAAAAGGGAAGTATACAATACGACATGTCAGCTAAATTACTGACATACTGAGTTTTAGAACATATCTGCACTCTTTTCCTAGGGCATATGATTAGAATATTTAAATGGTGAGCCCATAAGCCATACTAATGACAAAAATTATTTTCCAGGTGCAGCCGCTGCTGCTGTGATGTCCAGTTCTAAAGTGACCACGGTCCTGAGGCCGACTTCCCAGTTGCCAAATACTGCTACAGCTCAGCCGGCAGTACAGCATATCATTCACCAACCTATCCAGGCATGTCAGCTTGTGGGTAGTCAGCCAGCAAGTATCAAGTGCCTACTCAGAGTTCTTGACTCTGCTAGAGCCTGGGAGAGTCCTTTGACCTCACGTGACTTTTGATCTAGTCGCCAAGGTGTCCAGAAGGTTGAGTTCTATACGGTGTGAGATGATCAGCCACAGAGATTTAGAAGAGCAGGGCCAAGGGAAGCTGTCGTAGGGATGGGTGTAGAGGGAGATTCAGAGAAGTGAAGAGGCGGTGAAAGGGAGTGAGACTATGCACAGTGGCAAGGAAGACCATGGCACTTGTATACTGGGTTTAGTAAAGGTGAGCCAGAACGGAGAAGTTTTAATTCAGATAGGGATGTATGAGCCCCTAAATACTTCGTGCACATTTTTATACACGTGTGTGTGCTTTTCAAGAAAGACAGTCTGTGTCTTTCAACTTTTTTCCAAGGAAATCTATGGCCTCAATAGTACTGAAGTATACTGTGTTATGAGGTGATACTGTGATGTCTCTGAATTCAGAGCTTGAAGATACAGAGTGTAAACTTGATTTTATACACAGCAGAGAGCCACTAAGTTTTTTGAACATAGTAATATGAGATCACAGAAATCTCTTTGAAAGATTAATGTAGCTGAACCACAGACGGTAGATGCATGTTCAAATACTTTTGGGGGCCAGACTGGTCACATATATGGGACAGCTGGGTTTAACACAATCAGGAAGATTGCTGGGTAGGACACTGGGTAGTACATGTCCAGCCTAGAGTTTTCAATTTAAAACAAGAGGGCTTGCTGGCTAACAAAGCACATTTGGAGACTCATTCGGCCCCTGGAGTGTAAATGGTATACAGGAAGGACAGGAGAAAGAACCCAAACGGGGAGTTCTAAAGCTAGTGTGATGACCTGGTGTGAGACAAGCTGTAGCAGTAGGCGTAGGCACTGCAGATCGAAGGTCTGGAGATAAGAGGCAGATCCAAATGGGCAGCATTTGCGAATTGAACTGCATGTGTCAGGGTCAAGAAAGGGACTACTCAGAAGAGCTCAGATGATCGAAAGAAATGACAGTGGACAAGCCAGTGAAGCCCAGGGTGGAACTTGTCTGGTGAAGATTTTATACACAGATGTAGTATAAAGGAAGGTAAGAGAAGTACATCCATGTGAAAACAGCCAGAGAGCAGCTGGGCACCCTGAATCTTCCATAAGCAAATGCTGTTTTCACGTGTTTGCTGGCTTAGAGGGCCCGAGAGCCAGCATCTCCATCCGATGGCTTAGAGCCCTCTGTGGAAAGCGCTTGGTTGTGTGGGAGTATAGAATGTCTATGTCAGAACCAACAACAAATCTGTGGGCACTCTAGATCTGAAGGGTTGGATCCCAACTACTCCCCATAGGATAAAATGTTGAATCTAGTCATATTTGGAAAGGAGGAATTTATATACTCTATCCAGCCAAAATGGGAATTTTTTTTGTAATTCTGACTCTTGGTCTTAAAATTACCTATCTGAACATAGAATTCCTTAGTCAGAATGGTGAGAATTTCCTTTCATTTGAACAACATACTTGTTTGGAGGCCCAGGTTTTAAATTACACTTACAGTGTTTGGCTTACTGTATTTTATTTTGCTTTTTGTTTTAAATGAAATATTTTTTTCTCTTTTCTTGGTAGTCTCGTCCACCTGTGACCACCTCTAATACCATCCCTCCTGCTGTGGTAGCAACAGTTTCAGCCACCAGAGCTCAATCTCCAGTCATTACTACAACAGCAGCACATGCTACTGATTCAGCACTCAGGTATATTTGGGGCTGAAAAGATCTAGCCCTCCTTCTTTACCTTTTTCTTTTCTTCATCCTTTCATTTACCTCAGTAAATACTCCTTGAGTGCTTTTCTATGAGCTCTGTAGTGTTCTAGATACTAGAGGTAAAGCAGTGAACAACGAGACATTCCTGCCCTCATAGAGTTTCTATTTTTAGGGGCTGGAGACACACAAAAACAAAGTGTCCTAGATGGTGCAAAGTGCTTTGGGGAAAAATTAGATAGGGTGAGATTTGGAGCGACAGGGTAGGCAGTGCAGGCCTACCACTTCATGTAAGATGATCCGGGAGAACTGTTGATAAGAACAGATTGGAGCCAACAGTTGAAAGATGTAATGAAGTGAGCCATATGGCTGTGTAGGATAAGAGCATTCTAAGCAGTGGGAACAGTAAGTGCAAAGGCCTGAGATTGTAGTGTGTTTGCCATGCCTAAAGAGAAGCAAAAGGCTGATGGGAGGAGAGCGGCCAGAGATTATTTTAGGAAGTAACAGGGTCTCCATATCACTTAGGGCCTTAGGAAGCCCTTTACAGATTTAGACTTTGCTGGGGTGCAGCGGGAAGCCTTACCAGAGTTTTGAGCAGAGCAGCGTCCTGATCTGAAGTTTTTGGTGGATCAGCTGTGGAGAGGCAAAGTGAGAAACAGAGAGATGGTTTAGAAGGATATGTCAGGAATCCAGGAGAGAGGATTGCTGGAGGTGGAACCTGGTTAGATCCAGAGTAGAGGTTTGAAGTTGGTTGAGGACTTCTGAAGAATTATATAGGGGCAGTGAGAGAATAGGAAGAGTTAGGATTTTGGCCCTGCCAGTTGTGTAGCTAGGAAGGTTTCGCAGCAGTAATACTGCGTGGCTAGGAAGGTGACATCATGTGGCTAGGAATGTGATGCTGCAGTAACGTGTGATGAAGAACAGTGGGAGGACTAGCTTTGGGGAGAAATCCCTGATTGGTTTTGAGCACTGGAAGATGGTGTTGACTTCTGAGCACTGAAGTGGAGATGTTGAGATAGGTTAATAGAGGAGTTTGGAGTCCAGGTAAGAGTTCTGAAGGAGATAATTCAGGAAGACCATATAGATGGGGAAGAGGTTTTTTGAGAGAAAAGGTCTCCCAGGTGAGAGGGCTGAAGGGGGAAGGAGTATTCTCAGGGGAGAGCTGAGATTCATTAGGGCAGGGAGGTAAAGGATATATTCAGATTAGAGATTGCGGATTTGCTAGAGATAGACTGTAAGTCTCTAGGCTGTATTGGAAGGTTTGGGTATCTGAAAAGGGAGAGATCAACAGGGCCCTACAGGGATAAAGTCTGGTTGATGAGGAATGATCTGGGGTGCCTCTAAGGAAGTACACCGTTGGGTGAAGACATGATGGTATTTGTCCTCCTGATCCCCAAGGCATATTGCATTGTATTGCATTGTGGGAAGGTTGTGAAAGTCGGGCAGAGACAATGGGATGTGAGCCTTGCCAGGAGGTCTTTCTTGATTAATACCTTTGGTTATGTGTTGCCTTTGGCAATATAAACAAGAAGTGATTCACTGAACAAAAGAAGGGGTAGTAGGCATGAAGACCAAAACTGTCAGAAGAGACCATCCATAAGTCTTGATTACCAGCTGGAAGCAGGGCAGAGTGGTGAGGAAGAAGTCTAGATGTCTCCTTGGTTTTTTTCCTTGTTTGACCAAGTAAGTAAAAAGGAAACAAGGGAAAGAAAGCAAATGTTAGAAATAATTTTGATTTTTGGGATACTGAGTTTATCCATGGAACAATCAAGTGGCTGTTGTCAGCAGGTGGTTGAAGAGATGTCAGAGCCAGAGATAATGGGTTTGGGAGTTATCAGCTTGTGGGCTACAGTTCAAGGTTGGGGGTATGAGTCTCACCAGGGGGAATAAATACAGTGAGAAGAGGGTCTGGAACAGAACTCTGAAGAAAGTAACTTTTAAATGTAGAAGAGTGCCTAGGACTTCTATTTAACCATTAGCTCTGTCATTCACTAGCTGTGTGGCATTAGGCAAGTTTCTCAACATTACTGATCCTTAGTTTCCTCTTCAGTAAAATGAGCATACTTTACCTTTTGGTAATTTAAAATATTGCCTGAGGTATAGAGAGACACAACTGCCCAACATAAAACAGATTATATGTTGTTCATTTTAATTTTGTATTACCTTGAAGAAGTTAATGTATTCAGGGGTGCCTGGGTGGCTCAGTCGGTTGAGTGTCCCAACTCTTGATTTCAGCTCAGGTCATGATCTCACAGTTCATAGGATTGAGCCCTGTGTTGGGCTCTGCACTGACAGCACAGAGCCTGCTTGAGATGCTCTCTCTCCCTCTCCCTCTGCTTGCTCGCTCTCTTTCTCTCTTACTCTCAAAATCAGTAAATAAACTTAAAAAAAAAAAGGTTAATATATTCAGATGGTATGAGGAGATTTGAAAGAAATGTGCAGACAATGAAAACTAGAGTTTTTTTTTTAAACCATGTTATCAAAGTATCTATCTTTTCCATTGTATTGAATTTTTAATAAAAAAATGGATGTTGAATTTTGTGAGATGTACTTTGAGCATTTTGCCAGTCTCAGTACTCTGGGCTGTAGAAATACACTAGTGAATTAAACAGGCAAAAACCCTAATGACCAGATTATTTTTCTACTTAAATCTGTAACAGTGATAGGGGCACCTGGCTGGCTCAGTCAGTTAAGTGTTCGGCTCAGATCGTGATCTCATAGCTCGTGAGTTCAAGCCCTGCATCGAGCTATACATTGACAGTACAGAGCCTACTTCAGATTCTGTCTCTCACCCTCTCTCTCTGTCCCTCCCCTGCTCACACTATTTTTGTCTTTCAAAATAAATAATTTTTTTTAAGTTTAAAAAATCTATAACAATGATAAATTTCTAATATCTAGCTCCCTTTGAATTGAGCCAGAAAGTTTATTTATTTTTTTAATTTTGTTTATTTTGAGAGAGACAGAGAGCATGTGAGTGGGGGAGGGGCACAGAGAGAGAGAGAGGGAGAATCTCAAGCAGGCTGTGTGCTGTCAGCATAGAGCCCAACGGAGAGCTTGAACTCACAAACTGTGAAATTGTGACCTGAGCCAAAGCTAAGAGCCAGATGCGCAACCAGCTGAGCCACCCAGGTGCCCCTGAAACCAGAAAGTTTAAATAGACCAATTTCTATTGGAAGAATAGAAAAAAATTTCAAAGCAACATCTCCCAGAAAAACACTAGGCCCAGACGGTTTCACTGAATTCTATCAAACTCTCAAAGACCAGATAAACCAATGATAATTAAATTGGTTTAAGGCATAGAAACAAAGGAAAGTTCCAAAAAAATTTTAAGTCTTATTCTTTTTGTTAAATAGAGTAATCCTATCTGCCAATTTTTTAAATCATTTTTTATTGTTGTTCATTGCTTGATTGAATGAACTCTATTACCTTCCTCAAAAAGAACTTACAGGACCAGTATTTTGAGTTTTCACATGTTCAGAATCATTTTGCAGTGATCACTATACTTAAGCAGTAGTTTAACTGATAATTCTTTTGTTTCTGTATTCTTTCTGTGAGTACTTTATCAAGTGTTTTTCCTCTGCCTTCCAGAACTAGATGATGTACAGAAGTAAGGCCAGCTTGATTTCTTTTTTTAAACACCTTAAAAGGATCTTGATATTTTTGCCTGATTGCCTAAGATTTTTTTTCTTTGTTTTTTGTTTTGTTGTGTTTTGTTTTTGTTTTGTTTTTTTAGAGAGAGAGAGAGAGAGCATGAACAGGGGAAGGGGTCGGGAAGGGAAGAGAGAATCTTAAGCAAGCTCCATCCTATGCACTGAGCCCAGTATGGGGCTCAGTCTCGACTCTAGGATCATGGCCTGAGCTGAAACCAAGAGCTGGAAGCTCAACCAACTGAGCCACTCAGGTGCCCCTAAGGCTCTCTATCTTTGAATTTCGATGATTTAACTGGGATTTGTTTTGTAGCGACCACTGTGTATTGTTCTGTTCTGAAACATGGTGTATGTTTTTAATCTGCAGCGTGACACCATATTTATGAACAGTTTTCTTGGATTGTGTCTTTATTCTATTCCATTTTAGTGGGAGGGGGCACCCAGTTATGTGTTTGTTGGATCCTTTTTGCATGACTTCCTTATCTAAGCCTTATTAACTTTTCCCCCTTTTGATTCTGCTTACTTTTCTCACAATCTTCTCTGTTTCTTACTGAGTTTCTACCATTGTCTGGCATGCTCTACTTTTTAGTTTTGCTTTCAGTCCTGATGCAGCTGAATATTTTCTTCTGTTTTTCTCTTGAGCTATGCTTATTTTAGCCCCTTCTGTTGTCTAATCATTATGTCCAGTGAGCTCTTACATCTTTGCTTTGTGTTTTCATTTCTGGAAGCAGTTATTGCATCAGGTTTCTTCATTCATGGCACAATTTTCATCTGCTTAGTGAAAGTATTTCTAGTGAACTTCCCCTTTTTCTGTCCACCATTTTTCTTATAGCATCATGAGATAGATCCTGTGCTGGTTGCATTCTGACTACTCATCTTTGAATGGAGTTGAATGTATTCTGCATCATCTATTTGTAATTGGTTCTTGTTGTAGGCTGGGCTGTGTACTGGATTAGGGGAGATTTTCCTAATGGCTCAGAATCCTGTGTTTGTATTTTCTTGGTCATTACTTCTCTCCTGCTAGTGAAGATAGATTGTCCCAAATGGCAGTTTCTGTCTTCCCTGCATCTCACCACATGCTGTTTGTTTGTTTGTTTGTTTGTTTGTTTGTTTGTTTTTTAAAGTAAACTCTGTACCCAACATGGGACTTGAACTTATGACCCTGAGATGAAGGATCACGTGCTCTACCAACTGAGCCAGCCAGGTGCCCCTCACCACACCCTGTTTTTCACATGGCACTTATTTGTGTGTGTGGTTAATAGTTTAACCCTACATCGTTGATTCCTGGATCTTGGAACTGGTCCGAGTCCAGGTTCTGCTTCAGTGACCCCTCTGATTGTTACAAACAAAAGATTATGGTTTCCTGTGTCAGAGTATGCTCCTCGCTTTGGAGAATTATACTTGACTGGATCTTGTCCCTTAAATTATAGCCACAGAAATCCTGTCTGTATTGGCTCATGTTTGAGTATCACTGCCTTGGCCGTTCTGCTACCCCTTCTGTGGTTTGAGTTTTCAGGTCTCTCTCTCCTAGTTTTGCCAAAGATGGAGACTGAATTCCTTTTTCTTTTCCTTGTTACTGTTTTCTGAGAGGTGAGAAAATCCCAAACCAGCAGTCTCTGCCTACAGCACTTCTTGTCCTCACTCTAAAGTGAAGCAAACATCCAGTTTAACACTGGAGGATGCTCATTAGTCTACTCATTGTAAATTAACCACATATTTTCTGTATTTGTCTAAATTGGGTGTCTATTCCTAGAGCTGCCTCTGAGGCCATTAAAAAGAAATAGTATAGTGATTAAGACAACAGACTTGGGAGCACTTTCTAGCTGGCTGACCTTACTTAATCTCTTTGATCTTTTTTTGTATAGGAGGGTGTTGCTACTATGGATCAGGGATATTTTCTTTACTTGGTGTATTTTAATGAAAATCCCTTTCTTTCCTAGCTGCCCCAAATTTGGCTAGTGAGAACCCCTACAAACTGGATTGAGTGTCATTTTGATATCTCCTTTTGGACTTCACATACTTTCCTATTTCTGGTACATGATAAATTAGGCCCTTTTTTATTTTTTCTGCTTCCCTGGTCTTGAAATCAGCCATTTCTGCAAAGATTCTTGGTTCTCTTTAGTGGAGAATGGGAATTAGAACCCAAGATCTGGTTGCTAGGGGTACACATTGCTCTTGAGGTATCATTCCTTTTGGGCTCTTTCTTTGGACAGAGGTAATCAATATAGTAAACATAGTCATGGCTTCATGCTGATATCTCCAAATGAAATTTAACATTGTAAGTTTTTTCTTTCCTCGATTTTATATATATATATATATTTTTTTTTTTTAATTTTTCTAACATTTCTTTATTTTTGAGAGAGAGAGTAAGCACAAGTGGGGGAGGGGCAGGGAGGGTGACAAGAGGATCCAAAGCAGGCTCTGTGCTATGAGTGCAGAGCCAGATGCGGGGCTCAAACTCACGAACTGTGAGATCACAACCTGAGCTGAAATCAAGAGTTGGCCACTTAAACAACTGAGTCACACAGGCGCCACATATATATACACATGTACATATACACACATACATATACATACACGTATACGTATATGTATGTGTGTATGTGTGTGTATATATATACATATATATATATTTTTTGGTTTTTGTTTTTGTTTTTTTTAGGTTTATTTATTTTGAGAGGGTGAGAGAAAATCTCAAGCAGTCTCCACGCAGTCAACGTGGAGCCCCTCCTCAGGCTCAATCTCACAAACTGTAAGATCATGACCTGAGCCAAAATCAAGAGTCAGACACTTGACCAACTGAGCCACCCAGACTCCCTCCTCAGTTTTACACTTGTGCATCTTTCATACTGAAAACCTTGTGTCCTCAAGACATTAGCATAACTAGTTGGGTTTTTTGATCTATAATATTAAAAACATAGTTTCATAGTAACACTTCACAGTCCCAAGTCCACCGTCGAAAATTAACCCCTTATTTTCTGTAGATTATGCTCACAATAAGACTGAATGAAGTTTAAGACTTCTTTACAGTTCTTTTGTCCTCAAACTGGATCCCACTAAAAGTGAGAATGTGTTCAAAAGTCACTTGATTATTTTCTCTGTGGGATATGTAGTAACATTTTCTTTCTATTCACATATGTCCAAAATGTAAATATATAAAAAGATATACAGTGAGAAGTATCATTCTCTTCTCTGTCCCTCAGGTACCAATTTCCCATGTTTCTATCCCTTTGCTTTTTAAGATAACCTGTTCCTAGTTTTTTGGTTATCTTTTTAGTGCATGTTTATTATAATTTAATACATAGTTAGGACTGTTTGTTTAAATTTGTTTTTTAATTTTAAGGATTTAGTTTTTTTTAAGAGAGAGAACATGCATGCAAGCATGGGAGGGGAAGAGAAAGAGGGAGAAAGAGTCCCAAGCAGGCTCTGTGCTGTGAGCTTCGAGCTTGATTTCACGAACTGTGAGATCATGACCTGAGCCAAAATCAAGAGTTGGATGCTCAACTGACTAAGCCACCCAGGCGCCCCTAGAATTTACTTTTTGATTTAACTTTTTAAAAAACATGGAAAATATTTATTTGGTTCAAAAGTCAAAGCTGTATAAAAAGATGGACTCTTAAGTGTCTGTGGCTCCACCTAATTTGCCATTTGCTCTTTAGTGAGTCCCCATTTTATTACTCTCTGATTTGGTGTCTCAAGGTTTCTTTTTATGAAGTAAGTATATGCATAGATAAACCCATACATTTTGTTTGTTTGTTTGTTTCCACTCCTTTCTTACAGAAAATCTAGCACGTTGTATTTATATATACTGTTTTGTATCTTGCATTTTTCTCTTAACAATATATTCTGGAGAGGACTCCAAATCAGTACCTAGAGATATCTTATTCATTCCTTTTATCTTTGGCTGCATTGTACCCCATCTTATGGATGTTGTGTTGGACATTTTGACACATGTGCTGTTCCATGTTTTAGATGGTGTATTTTCAAACTCTGTTTATGGAAGTGAGAGTGCTAGTCAAAGAGTTAATACCTCAATTCCCTCACGTAGAAAATGGCAATAATATTAGCTACCTCAGAGATCATTATAAAAAGTGATTATAGGGGTACCTGAGTGGCTCAATTAGTTAAGCATACGACTTTGGCTCAGGTCGTGATCTCGCAGTCCATGAGTTCGAGCCCCACGTTGGGCTCTGTGTTGACAGCTGAGAGCCTGGAGCCTGCTTTGGATTCCGTGTCTCCCTCTCTCTCTCTGCCCCTTCCTCACTCGCACTCTGTCTCTCTCTCTGTCTCAAAAATAAATAAACATTCAAAATATTTAAAAAAATTTTTTTAAATAAATAATCATATTAATATATGTAAAGGACTTAGAATATGCCTAGCATGTAATATATGTTATAGAAATGTTAATATTTATCGTTTTTTATTAAGAGTACACGAAAAGTCAAAGATTACTATACACTATAGTCTGTGCTTTCAAAACCACTTAAAACCATATTTGAATCCTTAATACAGATATTCTTTTTTGGGTATTTTTTGCATGTGCTGGACCTCTTAAATGTCAGTGCATTCAAGGTGAATTGAGGAGACCCTTTCCCAGTTATCCAAATGTTGGCGTTATTCTTTGTTATGAGGTTTTTCAGAATTACTTTTATAATTAAGTTCATCCATCCTAAAATTTGTCCTTATTTTAATTATATATACATGTATCTCTCTGAATGGTTTTCATTATAAATGCTAGGAGCAAGTATCTTATGTGATGCTGTATTCAGCACATTATGTTGTCAACTATTAAAATTCCAGTCTCCAGGGCGCCTGGGTGGCTCACTCCGTTAAGTGTCTAACTTCGGCTCAGGTCATGTGAGTTTAAGCCCCACATTAGGCTCTAAGCTGACAGCTCAGAGCCTGGAGCCTGCTTTGGATTCTGTGTCTCCTTCCTTCTTTGCCCCTTCTCACCCCTCTCTCTCAAAAGTAAACATTAAAAAATCCAGTCTCCAAAATGGATTTTTACCTGATAAAGCTGCAGAGACATCCTGATAGCTGGAGCAACAAGTTTATGCAGGTGGTCTGTGTCCCCAAATATCTGCTCTTCTCAGGTTATTCTAAAGTCACCTTCGAAGAGGGTGTGAAAGCCACGTAGGGAAGAATCCAGGCTGTAAAACAAAGTCGTAATTACTGTTCATTCACTGGACCAGTGGTGTTCAGAATCCTGTTAATTTGAGCAAGGACTGAGTCTCCACTTGCTGCATCAAGAATAATATCTTTAGGCAGATTCAGCAGAGATTGTACCAAACATCTGACCCTGCAGCCCGCATTTGGACCCTCAGGACAGTGGGTCCAAATGGTCATCGTCAGTAATGTTAGGACCCACAGAAGTACTTCGGTTCGCAATGTGGTATCTTGCGCAGTGTGGATCTCTACATCCTGGTCAGAATTGGTCTACCATGTATGTGCTAATCTAGTCCGATATTCCCACCAGCGTGCCATTTCTCCGGTGGTGACTAACCAGGCTGTGAAATAGGCACAGCTTGTATTTTTCTTCTTTGTGTTTCTGGATATAACTTTTGGGCTCTATGACTTATAAAAAAAATTGGATTCTACCATAATAATGGAGAGAGAAAATGAAACGGAAACAAAATCTCAAAGTGGTCATTTAAATTATCAAGAGAACATTCATTTCTCATTCCCACCCTTTTTTAGATGACTAACAGAAGAGGTATAATAAAGGCTTGAAATGAATAACCAAAAGACTTTTCAGGGCTATCCAGGTTTTTATGTTTCTAGTTTTTTTTTTTCTGGCTTGAGAACATGAGAGTCACTTAAGAGGAAATCTTTTGGGGTCCTTTACATCTTGGGTGAACATAGGGAATGGGTTTGGGGAAATGGCTCATCCTGGAAAAAACAAAAATCCAAACATGAAAATCCAGTCTCCGGTAGTAGGCTTTCTCTTCAGTGAGTTCTACCAAGTTGCGTAGTTGTGTTTGTGGCCAGTCTTTTCAGCTTTCCTTTAAACTCGAATGATAGGCATTTAGTTTTCTTTTCAGAAAGAAAACCATCCTTCATTCAGTTTTAACACTTTATATACATTAATATCCCCCATGTCTGTTTTTTAAGAATTTTGAGACAAGATCCTTATGATGAAATTAACCATTGCTTAGTTTAGATACATGCAGTCCTGGGGCGCCTGGCTGGCTCAGTTGGTTGAGTGTCTGACTTCAGCTCAGGTCATAATCTCACAATTCATGAGTTCAAGCCCCAGCTGTGCTGACAGCTCAGAGCCTGGAATCTGCTTTGGATTCTGTGTCTCCCTCTCTGTCCCTCCCCTGCTCATGTTCTGTCTGTCTCTTTCTCTCTCTTTCAAAAATAAATAAACATTAAAAAATATTTTTTTAGATATATACAGTCCCAATCAAGTCTACCCTTACAGCTCAACTAACCAACTTCTTTTTAATTTGTAGTCACATGTTTTCATAATATAAAAGCATAAAAAAAGATGTGTAGTAAGGAGTGTTGTTCTCTCATCTGTCCCCTGTCCACCAAGATCCTATGTTCCTTTCCCTTTGCTTTTCTAAATTACCTGATAATAACTTACTGGCTATCCTCCCAGGGTTTCTTAAATATGGTCAGATTCAGGGGCACCTGGGTAGCTCAGTTGGTTGAGCAACCGACTTTGGCTCAGGTCATGATCTCCCAGTTCAGGAGTTCAAGCCCCACATCAGGCTCGCTGCTGTCAGCCTATCAGTGCAAAGCCTGCTTCAGATCCTCTGCCCCCTCTCTCTGCCCCTCCCCGCTTGCGCTCTCCCAAAAAATAAATATGTAAATAAAATGTATATAGTCAGATTCACATACAGTTCTTACTTCTGTCCTTTTTAACCAAAAATTAACTCATAGATTCTCTTTGCTTTCTTTTCATATAGGAATATACATCGAAAGTTTCCCACATTCATAGACCGTTTCATTGTTCTCTTAGTAGCAGTATAGTGAGCCATTGTATGTATGTATGGGTTTGAGGTTGTTTCCAATACTTTTCCTATCATAAGTAATACTGCAGTCAATAACGTGTGCAAGAATATCTATATTCCCAAAGTATAGATAGATTCCCAAAAGTAATCAGCAATTATATACAGTTATAATTTTGATATCTACTAATTGCCTTCCTTAGGGTTTATACCAGTTTATACTCCATCCAGAATGTTTAGAAGTGTCTGTTTCCAGGCACATGAAAAGATGCTCAACGTCGCTCCTCATCAGGGAAATACAAATCAAAACCACACTCAGATATCACCTCACGCCAGTCAGAGTGGCCAAAATGAACAAATCAGGAGACTATAGATGCTGGAGAGGATGTGGAGAAACGGGAACCCTCTTGTACTGTTGGTGGGAATGCAAACTGGTGTAGCCACTCTGGGAAACAGTGTGGAGGTTCCTCAAAAAATTAAAAATAGACCTACCCTATGACCCAGCAGTAGCACTGCTAGGAATTTACCCAAGAGATTCAGGAGTGCTGATGCATAGGGGCACTCGTACCCCAATGTTTATAGCAGCACTCTCAACAATAGCCAAATTATGGAAAGAGCCTAAATGTCCATCAACTGATGAATGGATAAAGAAATTGTGGTTTATATACACAATGGAGTACTACGTGGCAATGAGAAAGAATGAAATATGGCCCTTTGTAGCAACATGGATGGAACTAGAGAGTGTTATGCTAAGTGAAATAAGCCATACAGAGAAAGACAGATACCTATGTTTTCACTCTTATGTGGATCCTGAGAAACTTAACAGAAACCCATGGGGAAGGGTAAGGAAAAAAAAAAGGTTAGAGTGGGAGAGAGCCAAAGCATAAGAGACTCTTAAAAAATGAGAACAAACTGAGGGTTGATGGAGAGTGGGAGGGTGGGGAGGGTGGGTGATGGGTATTGAGGAGGGCACCTTTCGGTATGAGCACTGGGTGTTGTATGGAAACCAATTTGACAATAAACTTCATATATTGAAAAAAAAAAGAAGTGTCTGTTTCCTTGCACCTTGTTTCCTATGCTGTCCATTTGGGGGATTTTTTTTTGGCCATTCTGATAGGTGAACAGTGATGTCTCAGTGTATTTTAAATTGTATTTCTCTTCCTATGAGTGGGGGCGAGCATCTTTTCTTTATTAAGAGGCCGTTTGCATTTTCTGTTAGTGAAATGGAACTGGCTATGCGTATCCCTTGCTTGTTTTCTTTTGGGGAATTATTTTTCTCATTGACTACAAGGAGATCTTAGTATATTAAGATTACACTTTCATTTATGAGTCTTTTGACTATGTTTATAGTATGTTTTGCTCTATGTAGGTTTGCTTATTCACAGAGTAAAATTTATTGATCTTTTTATAAGTTTTGGATTTTCAAAGCTTCTAGTAGTTAAAAAACTCTCTTCCACTCCAAAGTTATGAAAGAATTCTTTTTTTTTTCACATGCTTTTTTTAAATTTCTTGTAAAATCTTTGATCCTTTTCCTATGTATCCTGGTGTAATGCGTGAAGCAGGGATCCAATTTTATTTTTTCCAAATGGCTACCTAGTCTTCCCAACATCATTTATTATCAAGTAGTCCATTCTTCCCCCTCTGACTTGAGATGCCAACTTTGTTATAATGTCAAGTTCTCCTGCCACTGTTGGAATTTCACTAGCTTATTGCTAGTTAATTTGACCTGCTCTCTGTGTGGATATCCCTTTCATCATTAGGCACTCATAACTAACACTTTAAGAATGACATGGAAAGGAATAATACAAAATTGGGAGCAGGTCAGTGCTTCAAGGGCCCTGACATAGGCTGCTGTTAATTGAGGTTGTCTGTAATCCTCCCTCGTAATGTAAAAACCTTAGTGTGTATCTCCAGTTTTGTCCGCAGAGTGACGTGTATTGATTATAATAATGCTTACCTAAGATTGTCCTAGAGTGTTGATTAGCTACACTGAGAGTACTGAGAAGGACTAAGAATTAATTGATTTGGTTCATGGTGCATATTGATACCTTTGGAAATGAGGTTTATGGGACTTTCAGGAGAGAAACTTAACAGGCCATTTATGTCCTAGGTTCATCTGTACACTTTACAGACCTACAAAAAATACAACTGTATGACAGTGGTCTAGTACAAGATAGTAAATGGAGTCTCCTGGGTGGCTCAGTCAATTGGGCATCCAACTTTGGCTCAGGTCATGATCTGGCGATTCATGAGTTCCAGCCCCACATTGGGCTCTGTGCTGACAGCTCAGAGCCTGAAGCTTGCTTCGGATTCTGTGTCTCCCTCTCTTTCTCTGCCCTTCCCCTGCTCACACTGTCTCTCTCTCAAAAATAACATTAAAAAAAAAAAAAAAGTAAATGGCCTTGACTGCCTGCATCGAGTCTAGAGGCAAGTTAGAAGTCACGATGTCTTTTCTTCCCTTTTCAGTCGGCCAACTTTGTCTATCCAGCATCCACCTTCTGCAGCAATTAGCATTCAGCGTCCTGCCCAGTCACGGGATGTAACTACAAGAATCACACTGCCATCTCATCCTGCATTAGGGACGCCAAAACAGCAGCTTCACACCATGGCTCAGGTAAAACCAGAGGCAAAACCACCCATGTAGGCTGTGGGTTAAAACCAGAGTTGTGCAAAACTTGATAAGAACCTCGCAGTATGGAAGGCAGCAATTGCTTTTAACTGCATTGAGGTTGAGCTGTTCTTGTTTATAACTGTGTTGTGGATCTCCCCCCGCCAGAAAACTATCTTCAGCACCGGTACACCAGTGGCTGCGGCCACAGTAGCACCTATTTTGGCAACCAACACCATTCCTTCAGCGACTACAGCCGGTAAGTTGGCAGCCCTGCTCTCCTGCTAGGGAAGTGTGAGTCTTAAGTGTTGAGTTAATTTTTCATGTCTCAGCTTCAGTCAGAGGAAACGAATAGGCTAGAAGAATTTTCTTATCTTTTCCTAAGACCTTTTGTCAGGTTTTGGAGAATCTGTAGTGTGTGTAAAGAGATCATTGTTGAAAAGGTTTTTTTTCTCCAATTTCAGGCTCTGTGTCACACACACAAGCTCCCACAAGTACAATTGTTACCATGACAATGCCCTCACATTCGTCCCATGCTACCGCTGTGACCACCTCAAACATCCCAGTCGGTAAGTGTCCTGCAACCTTCACACAGAGCTTGAAAGGGATTTTTCTGCCCCTCTGACCAGGTCTTCATATACAAGGCTAGTATTGGTAGGGTTTTTGTTTTTTTTTCTAATTATTGTTGTTGATTTTCAAGGCAATGCTGAATTTAACTCTTAAATGTCTTTGTCATACAGATTTGGCATTGAGAGTAAGGGGGGAAAAGAGGATAATAATGTTTGAGAGCTCAAAGTAAACATTATTTTAACACAGCTTTGACTTATTCATCAGACTTTACCTCTTCTGTGTGTACCTATTAAGAAATAAGTTAACTTCACAGACATAGACAAAATTCACAGGAAAAACAGGAAAGAAGCACGGATCTGGAATGAAGAGAACTTGTACACGGCTGGATTGTTTAGGAAAAATCTCTGGATGATGCACAGCAGGAAGGGTGATAACCCTCAAGTTGATTACCTTAGGTTCTCATCTGACTGCTACCTCAAGATACTTCACAATCGTCATAAAATTTCTTCTAAGCTTTGTTCCCCTTTTAAATTTGTATATGCCTTGAATATTAAGAAGCAAATCTATGTGGGACACCTGGGTGGCTTAGTCAGTTAAGCGTCTGACTTTGGGTCAGGTCACAGTCTCATGATTTGTGGGTTCGAGCTCCGCATTAGGCTCTCTGCTAACAGCTTGGAGCCTGGAGCCTGCTTCAGATTCTGTGTCTCCCTCTTTCTCTGTCCCTCTCCCGCTCATGCTCTTTCTCACTTTCTCTCAAAAATAAGCATTAAAGAAATTTTTAAAAAAGAAGAAAAAATCTTTGAAACATTTCTGGCAGCCAAACTTTAATCATTAAGAGCAGGGATCGAGCATCTTTCTGTGTAGCGCCAGATTATAAATATTTTAGGCTTTGTAAGCTTCATAGGTCTGTGTCACAACTGCTGAGTTGTGGATAATATGTAAACAAATGAGTGTGACTATAGTTCAGTCTTTTTATGGGCACAGAAATTTGGATTTCATATAATTTTCATGTGTCATGAAATGTTCTTCTTTTGATTTCTGCCCTCCCCACCCCACCATGACAAAGTATGAACCCATGTACAGCCCATGGGCCATACAGAACCAGCATCAGGCGGGAGTTGCCCACAGGCTGCCAACACCTGTCCTGGGGGCTGAGGTCTCACCGTCACAGCTTCCAAAGCGGAGACTGACCTGTGAGGCAGAGCACTGCTCTGTTTAATTCACAAGCCCCAGGTTTAGTTTCCAGGGTTAGCTTTGATTTGGTTGTATGAAATTAAGCATGTCATTTTAGTGTTTATTCCCAGAGACATGGGACAGCTGCCATGTTTTTCATAAACTTTTGGAAGAGTGCTTTCTGTGAGATGACACACTGACATACTTACCTGGCAGAAGTCTGGTGAGCAAACACGGAAGAATGGCTTCCCTACTGCTACATTCCAGTGTTCCTTCCCTCTGTGCTTCCTTCCTTTCTTCCTTCCCACGTCAGACAGCTTCACATTCCTCTGGGAAAACTTGGAGGACACTTTTCCGGAATGATGGTGGGACCCAGGAAGTCCTTCCCCCTCCCTTAGATAATTTGGCCACGCCAGTCCTTAACTTGGTAGTAAGTCCCACAGTAGGCTTTTAGCAGTGAAAAAAAACTGCTACTGCCTTTTTCTCACGTTACCGCTCACTGCATCTTGGCGTTGGAGAGACCATACTTCTTTCACACCCCTCTGAATTTAATTCCCTCCTTTGAAAAGAACTTCGGAGGGTATGATTTTAGCATTGATACACTTTTATTGGAAAAGAACGTTGCTTATTCCATATTGTCACCTCACACCATTTTCTGATTGTGTCTCCTCAGCACTGTAACAACAGATCCAGGTTTATTCTTGCCATCTTTATAGTCAAGAGCCTCACTAGCATATCTATAGCTACGAAGAAAGTTAGACCAGTAAAGAGAGAACAGTGTGCCCTATAGGGGCTCTCTGGTTTCATCTTGAATCCTCTCTGTAAAGAGTTATTTAGAGATTAGGTCCTGTTAATGTCACTGTATCTTCCCAAGCGGTCACACTGTGGAAGTAAACTCAGAGTACCAGGAGAAAGAAATATGTGCATTCATTTGGCTAAAACAATTAACTTTTTACCTGTCTTAAGTTACAGGGCAGTATTCTACATCTCCCAGCTGTTTAATCTTTGATTTCTAGCCATTTCATAAATTCTAGATAAAATCATTTGACAGAAGTGTCCAGATTTAACATCTGCTACTTAATGTGACTGATTTCATCTAAGTCCCACTAGGCTCATATTCTAGTTTTCTTTTCCTTATTTACGGTAAGCCAAATACTTTCCTGTTACATTACTAGATGATCCCTGTGCAGAGGTACCTCAGTTGAGAAAGGAAACCTGATATTAACCCTACAGCATTGCTTTTCAAGTAGGGTTTTAGGGGATATATTAAAATCACTTAAGCAGCTTTTTCCAAGTCACACTTGCTTTCTCCAGGTGAGATTAAATACTGAATTCAACCATTTTTACTAATAGAAATGTGTTGAGTCAGGGGGAAAAAAGCCTAATTAACCATGAGCATAGTTTCTGCCTTTAAGGAGTGCTCATTTCCAGTAGAATACTGTCTTTATTTTCTCCATGCTCTGGCCTACATATGACAGAGGTGTTGGAATTATAAAAAGCAGAATCGGATGATCACAGCATTCAGAAAACCAGGGATTCTCTTTGGAGGTGGCATTATGTTCAACTTATGATTTTTGCATTATGTTTTTCCTGAAGTGTTTGGGTGTTTTTTTGTTTTGTTGTGTTGTGTTTTGGTTTTTAGATAATTGAGAATATGTGGCTTATTTTAATTTTTTGAATGTTTCGTTTATTTTTGAGAGAGAGTGGGGGGGGAGGGGCAGAGAGGAATGGAGACACAGAATCTGAAGCAGGCCTCAGGCTCTGAGCTGTCAGCACAGAGCCCAATGCAGCACTCAAACCCATGAACTGTGAAATCATGACCTGAGCCAAAGATGAACCCTAACCAACTAAGCCTCCCAGGGGCCCCTGTAGCTTTTTTTAATTAGAAACAAAGGTACAGCAATAAATTTATGGGTGTGTGTATGGTTTACCAACTAGTGGTTAGCTGCTCTCCTAATGACAACTGCATTCCTATTCGAAGCATTCTTTTCTCCTACCTTTTATGGGCACAGTGGGAAAACAAGGCTTGGTTGCTCCCCCCTCCTTACCACCAGTGGAAGATGTGTCATGCCAGCTTCTCCGTTCATTAGCCATTAGATGTCATCATCAGTGGTTGAACTGGGCTTTCCAGTATCCTCCTGCAGAAATTTCTCCAGCTGCCTCCCTTGGGAAATAGCTGGGGATCATGGTGGGTTTGTGCTGCTTACTGTCGGTGTTCAGTGCACTGCACTTTGGCTAATGTAGTGGCATCATCCTCGTCACCAGTGTTTATGTGCCAGTCACTGCTGTGACTTGGGTCTTACACGGATGGTAGCTGTCCTTCTGTCTCTCTGATGTAGCCTGCAGCTCTCCTTTCCAAATTCCCTCACATAGAGTTAACAGGTCTGTAAGAACACTAAAGTAGGTCCCAGTTCAGCTGTACCTTCTAAACAAAACTTGATTGCAAATACTAGAGGAGAGCAAACTTTGAGCCTCACATTAGATTTGAAAACCGTATGTAGTCATCTTGATTTTGCTGTAAAGCATTATGGAGGGGCGCCTGGGTGGCTCAGTCAACTAAGCATCCAACTTAGTCTTGGCTCAGGTCATGATCTCATGGTTCGTGAGTTTGAGCCCCGAGTCAGGCTCTATACTGACAGCATGGAGCTTGCTTGGGATTCTGTCTCTCCCTCTTTTTCTGCTCTTCGCTCGCTCGCTCTCTCTCCCTCTCTCTCTCACATGTGCGCGCTGTCTCTCACAAAAAAGAGAGCATTATGCATTTCTTTCTAAAACAGAAGCATTATGTAAAATCACAGGATGTTCAGAGGACCTAAGAAATAAAGTGATTATCAGGGCGCTTGGGTGGCTCAGTCATTTGAGCATCTGACTCTTGGTTTTGGCTCAGGTCACGATCTCACGGTTTGTGAGTTCAAGCCCCACATCAAGGCTCTGTGTTGTTAGTGCAGAGCCTGCATGGGATTCTGTTTGTCTCTCCCTCCCTCTCTCTCTGCTAAGTAGAAGCTAAGATCTTTGCCATGTCTGTATTCAAAATTTTGTTGATTTTTTTTTTTCCTAATTAAAATTTTTTCTCCTTTTAAAAAAAAGGCCTCCAAGAAGCCAGGTCTAGGGGAAAGGACCTGATTACTGGTATTTTTGTTAAAGTACTGATGATGTTGAACCCTGTTTGACAAATAAATATATGAATGTATCAGTGGAGTATTGGATTGAAATAATTCAGTTGAATTTTATGTACTCCTTTTATTATGAAAACTAAAAAGCCAGGCTTCTTATTACTGTTTGCATTCTTAAGATTGTTGCTGGCCAAGAATGTTTTGGCATGCCAATAAAAGCATATGAGAGGTAATGTGATTGGATTTTGCATTTGTAGCTAAGGTGGTGCCTCAGCAGATCACACACACTTCTCCTCGGATCCAGCCTGATTACCCTGCGGAGAGGAGTAGCCTGATTCCCATTTCAGGTCATCGGGCCTCTCCAAATCCTGTGGCCATGGAAACCCGAAGTGACAATAGGTAGGAGGGAATGTGCTGGTTACACTGCCCCATTGTGTCATTAGTTGGTTTGATTTTTCAGTAACAAAATGTCTCACAATATAGTATATATACACTTATTTTCAAATTTGCTCCTGAAAATAATATGTTGTACAATTTATTTTTTCATTTTGTGAAAATGTGCTGTGTTTATTTAGCTATTCTTCTTTTGATAGATATTCTGCTAGTATCTGCTTTTTTTGTTTGGTGTGTTTCTGTGTTTAATTTATTTTGAGGCAGTCTGACCGTATGGATTGCAGCATCGTGACCCTTTCTCCCTAAGTACTTTCCTTTTCAGCCCCAAAGAACAGAGACCTTCTCATAACCACAGTGCAATTACCCAAAATGATTCTTTAGTCTTCCATTCCCGTTCAGTGACATTTTTTAAGACTATGGACAGGCCATTTGTTTTTGTAGAACGTTCTTCAGTTTGGGCTTGTTGGATACTTTCATCATTAGATTCAGGTTATGCATTTTTGGAGCAAATAGCACTTAGGTGATGCATTCTTCTCACTGTCACCGCAGCAGAGAGCTTATGACGCCCTTGTGTCTCACCATTAGCCATGGCAATGCTGGTTATGTAATGAAGGTGGTGGTTGCCAGATTTTTCCATAAAGGTATATTTTTCTCCTTTGTAAACCACTGATCCGTGTGGAAATACTTTGAGACTGTAAATACCCTGCTCCTCAGTAAACTTCGTCTCAGTGGTGTTAGCATCTGTTGATGCTTGGCTGAATCACTTGATGCTTGCAGTATGATGGTTGCAAAAAAGTGACTTTTTCTAACAGTCATTTCTTCCACATTTGTCAGTTGACATTCTTAGGTAAATAAGTTTTCTCTTATTTACACCCATTTATTTGTTTTGTTGTGCATCTTATTTTTTTAAATCAGCATGCGCTCATGGATTTGGTCTATTCACTATTATAATCCTTTGCTGTCCTCTGTTTTGATGCTCAGATTTTCTCTGGGAGCTTCTTGAGACCAGTTCCTGTGGGTTTTGTCATGTCCCATTCATTCTAGCCCTTCGTTACTTTCCACTGTAACAAGATACTCCACGCTCCTCAATAGTGTCTGAGCCCTGCCATCTCCCATTTCCCCAGGGAGACCTGGCTCCTTTTCATCATTTAGAAATCTGGATCTAGGTGGTAGCTCTGTTCATTGCTACTGGATTGTAATGATAGGCCCTTTTAGCAGACAGAAGTAGGAAGTATATGATGTTGTAAAAATTCTTTAGTACACGTTGATACTTCTAGTTCAACCCCATTTCTTCCGCCATTCCGTATTTGTATCTCTTCTTCCCCAGTGAGAAGCTGGTACATACAGTGCTTATGAAGTAATTTCAGAATTGGATCATTTTTAAGTGTTCTTGTTTGAGGACTGTGTGTTCTTGTGTGTAGGAATGCTTATAGGTTTTAATATGTTGGTCTTCTGTCCCATTCACCTTGCTAAACACATCTGTTAGCTCTAAAACTGGTAGATTCTCTTGGATTTCGTATGTAGGTGTATGAGGGATTTTTTTCGTTTCCATTTCACATACCTATTTTTTTCTCGTTAACTAGAGCTTCCAATGTGGTGTTGAATAGAGCATAGATAGTGAACATTCTTAACTTATTCCTCACCTGAATGGGAATTCTTGTGAAATTTCATTATAGATTTTGGTAGATGCTATTTTCAGGTTGAGGAACCAAGTGTTTTCCTATTCCTATTTTTTAGGTATTTATATCATAAGTATCGAATGTGATTAAAATTTGGAGGGGGAGTATTTTTTTAATTCTATTCTAGTTAACATTTAGTGTTATCTTAGTTTCTATTAAATATTTTTTGTGTATCTTTTGTGATACTTCAAATGACTGTCCTCTTAATTTTTTAATAGTATCTAAAACAGTAGTAGAAATTCTGATAGTGGGTCATTCTTCCTGTGATAAACCTTATTTGATCATGATGTATTTTATTTTACATAGTACTCTATTGAGTTTTATTTAGAAATTTTTGTGTTGATGTAGAGAGCGAGATTTGTTTATCTTTTCTACTATTCTCCCTGTCCAGTTTTGGTATCAGGACTACATTAAGCTAAAAAAAAGTAAGTTAGATCTCGTTTCTTCTTTTTCTCATCTCTGAATCAGTCTGTAGAAGTTTGAGGTTATCTGTATTATGTGTGTTTGATAAGATTTCCAGTAAAAACAATCTGAACTTAAGAGTCTTTCAAATGGAATTGAGCTGAGCAAACCTTTGATTGTGAGTTTTTCTTTTGAGTCAGTTTGGTAATTAGTACTCTGTGTACATTTTTATGTTTGTTGATAATGGTTATTTATAGTACCCATGTATTTTTAAAAATCTTACTCTCTTGGTGTGTGTCCTTTGATCTGACAGTTTATTTGGTACACAATTGGGGAAATGTTGGTATGGCATATAAGGGTATGAAGATGATCTGGGGGATAGGATCATTTGAAAGTGAAGAAGAAAATAGATCCATTTTGGCTCATATTATCTGTCTTCCACCTATAGACCGTCTGTTCCCGTTCAGTTCCAGTACTTTTTGCCAACATACCCACCTTCTGCATACCCACTGGCTGCGCACACGTACACCCCAATCACCAGCTCTGTGTCCACCATCCGACAGTATCCAGGTACAAGCCCTGCTAGGGGACTTTTAACTTGCCAGTTTTTGTAAGCAATGAAGTGAAAGTTGCCCAGTGAGTATTTCTAGAATGGGTTTTCTTACTCCACCTTCTCTTTTCAGATTCAGATAAGTTGATAATCTCAGGCTTTACGGTTTTAGATCCCATCTGTGTGATCTATAAAAAAGTTGCTGCTTATTAGTATATTTGCATGGTTTTGTCCCACCTTGAGGATAATTATGTTAACAGTTTATCTTAAAATGGCAGTATGGTTAAAATGGTAAAAGCTGTACTTTTATGGAGCTTCTGTTGTTTTGTGGGATATCTGTTGTGTTTGTAATATCAGTCCAGTTATGCTCAACACTCACCATCCTCACTTGTAAATAGTGTTCTTTTTGCTAATCCAGAAAAAATAATACTTAATCCTCAGGGTTTGTGTTTTCTTTTCTCATGAGACCCTCAGCTTGCTTTAGGCATAAGAGACCAGACTGTGGGTGTTGCCTTTCTACTGTGTGACCCGGGACTGCAGCCAGGGCTACATGGAGCCATTGAGCACTTGAATGGGGACCCAGCACAAATGAAAAACTGATTTTTTTTCTGTTTTACTTAATGAAAATTAGAGAAATTTTGAATATGTTTGGAACAATTTAGCGATCATGAAACTACTGTTTCAAAACTGTAGATTATATTGAATCAAAATACAAATGAAATATTTTTGATAAAAACTTACCTGATAAAAATTGAAGTCAGTATCTGATTTGAGATGTGCTTTAAGAATAAAACATACCCTGGGGTGCCTGGATGGCTTCAGTTCAGTGTCTGGCTCTTGATTTTGGCTCAGGTCATAATCCCTGGGGTCATGGGATCAAGCCCCATGTTGGGCTCTATACTGAGCGTGGAACCTACTTAAGATTCTCTCTTTGCCCCTCTACCCCTCTCACGCTTTCTCTCTCTCTCTCTCTCTCTCTCTCTCTAAAATAAAAATGTTTTAATTTAAAAAAATGTTTAAAAAGTGAAACTTACCTGGGGCGCCTGGGTGACTCACTCGGTTAAGGGTCTGACTTCGGCTCAGGTCATGATCTCATGGTTCGTGAGTTCAAGCCCCTCATCGGGCTCTGTGCTGACAGCTCGGAGCCTGGACCCTGCTTCAGATTCTGTGTCTCCCTCTCTCTGTTCCTCCCCCCGGCTCGTATTCTGTTTCTCTCTCTCTCAAAAATAAATAAAGATTAAAAAACAAATTTTTTTTTAAAAAGTGAAACTTACCCTGAATTTTGAAAACATAGTATGGAAAGAGAATGTAAAATAGCTTATTAATTATTTTATAGTGATTATATTTTGAAATTGTAATATTCGGGGTATATTGGTTTAAACAAAATATATCATTAAAATAATTTGGCCTGCTTTTTACTTTACTAATGTAGCTACTAGAAAATTTACAGTTGCAATGGACTTAACATCCCCATTGGACAACATTGGTCTAAAACTTTCAGATTCTCAGGTTTAATTTAAATAGCTTTGAAAACAGGTTCCTCAGTCTCTGCTTTGGGTTTTTTACTGTTTGTTTTTTTCTTTCCCCACAAAACTTTCTCCAAGGCTTATTTTAATGTGGGGAAGTAGCTGATGAAATGTTCTGAGTTATCTGTCCTATTTTGCTGTACATCAAAGTAATAACATCTTTTTTTTTAACGTTTATTTATCTTGAGAGAGAGCACGAGCAAGGGAGGGGCAGAGAGAGGGAGAGAGAGTAATAACATCTGTTCAAAAGAAACTTCTAACTATTCTTTATTAACAGTCCTATAAAGATAAAACGTGTTTACCTGATGTCAATAGGATGCAAGGGGCGCCTGGGTGGCTCAGTCGGTTAAGCGTCTGACTTTGGCTCCTGTCATGATCCCATGGTTCGTGAGTTTGAGCCCTACATCAGGCTCTGTGCTGATAGCTTGGAGCCTGGAGCCTGCTTCAGATTCTGTGTCTCCCTCTCTCTCTCTGCCCCTCCCCTGCTTGTTCTTTCTCTCTTTCTCTTTCTCTCTCTCTCTCTCTCTCTCTCTCTGAAAAACAAACGTTAAAAAAAAAGTAGGATGCAAAAAGTATGGTAGAATCATGTTGACAGTTAAGTAAACTTCACGTGTGTGTGTGTGTGTGTGTGTGTGTGTGTTACATTTAATGCTGAGAATTCTTAAGTCTCCATTAGTAACAACACTTAAAGTTTTTTCATCTACCTCAGCCAGTTGATACTTCTGTAACAGTGCAGTCATGGTTGCCTTTCTGGAAAAGATAACTCATGACCAATATGTATTTTTCTGAATGCTATCCAACTGTAAAGGGCATGCAGAATCCCTCTTGAGCTAGAACCATCTCTGCAGACACTATCATTTTATATAAATGTTTATTTGTAAACATCCATCAGAAAAGGACTGTCAGAAGTATTGGGGATCCTGCCAACCATCTGTTTCTCTACATTATTATTTTTCCAAGTGTCTTCTTTTACCACTGCAGTACTCCTGATGGATACAAACACAGAAAAATGAGTAGTCCAGTCAACAGCACTTACTTCTTCCAGTATCAGTGCTGCCATTGTTGGTCCAGAGGAGGGGTAATATATTATTTCTCAGACATGTGGATCTTTGCATGGGTGGACACAGCCGAAGGAATGATTTATTAACCAGCTTACAATATCGTGTTTTCAAGTGGCTCCTTTGTAAATGATTATAAAGCAGATGTTTCCAAATCAGGAAGAGAACAGGAAAATTTGTGTATAATAGCCTCCGATCTTGCAAAATATGAGATTACTGTAATACGTAGTTTATGATAGATTAGACTAGTTCGTGGGCTCTGGTTGTGTATAAAGATAGAATCTTTTTGGTTATTTAGTTACTAGGTGTAGATACAAATATGTAATTATGAATATATACACATAATCTATATACTCTGTAAGTAATTGATCCATCTCAAATTGTTCCCGAAATTTCACTTGTTGTAGAGATGTTTTCCATTTCGTTCATTTATTCATTCATGCGTTAATTTCACAAATATTTATTGAACCCTATTGTTGTATGTAAGGTCCTATTCTAGGCTCTATTTTTTTTTTTTTAATTTTTTTTTTTTTAAACGTTTATTATTTTTGGGACAGAGAGAGACAGAGCATGAACGGGGGAGGGGCAGAGAGAGAGGGAGACACAGAATCGGAAACAGGCTCCAGGCTCTGAGCCATCAGCCCAGAGCCTGACGCGGGGCTCGAACTCACGGAGTGCGAGATCGTGACCTGGCTGAAGTCGGACGCTTAACCGACTGCGCCACCCAGGCGCCCCTAGGCTCTATTTTTAAAGTTGACTCTTAAACACCTTACTTTGATCAAGCTTAGAGCCACATGGGGAGATAAGACATGAAGAACCATTACTGGAGAGAATGTGCTAATCCCAACAAAAAAGGCTTGAGCAAAGCCAGGCTGCTTCTGAGCTAAGGTTATTTCTACTTTGAGAGGGTAGGCTTAGAGGTCAGGAGTGACTTCCTAAAAGAAGTGACATTTGGAAAGCATCTCTCAGAATGAGTAGCACAGAGCCACGGTGGGACTGGGGGAAAGCACTTTTCTGTCTGTGAAGAAAGTGCACAGAATATGCGCTCGGAACACAGTGGTTTGGTGTGGACAGGAGTGTAGTGTGAGTGAGGATGCTGCACATGGAATGAGATCAGCCCTTGAAAGGGTTGGGGTGGTGACTGGACTGCATGTTCAGGCAGGAGACCACAAACGTCACTGAACAGAAACAACAAAGGTTCACTCACTTCTCAAGAAGAAACTAATAATTTGGTGGGTGTTGATTTTTTCTTCTTTCTTTTACAGCAAGGGAAGAATTGCAATATAGCAATGATTATAAATTTATACGTCCTAACATTTTGCTGTGATTTTCTCATTCATAATAATAATCTCCTTTTAACCAGTCTGTGGTTTATAGAACTTAAATTGCATTGTTTCCTTTTTTTAATTGGTGTGTAATTGACATGACATTATCTTAGTTTCAGGTGTACAACACCTGATGATTTGATATTTGTGTATTTATGAAATGAGCACCATAATAAGTCTAATTAATTAACATCCATCACCTCAAATAATTACAAATTATTGTTTGTTATGAGGAGAACTTAAAGATCTACCCTCCTAGTAACTTCCAGTGTACAACGTAGTATTGACTCTAGTCACCATGCTGTGCATTACATCCTTGTGACTTATTTATTTTATAACTGGAAGTTTGTACTTTTGACTCCTTCACATATGTCTCCCACCCTACATTCCCTGCCTCTGGCAACCACCAATCTGTTCTTCATATCTGTGAATTCGGTTTGGTTTTGTTTGTTTTTAGATTCCACGTGCAAGTGACATCATAGCGAGTTTTTTTCTGTTTTTGTCTGACTTACTTCACTTAGCTGAATATTCTCAGGGTCCACCCATGTTGTCACAGATGGCAAGATTTCATTCCTTGTAAGGCTAAATAATTGTGTGTGTGTGTGTGTGTGTGTGTGTGTGTGTGTGTGTGTGTGTGTAGATATAGATATCACATTTTATTTACCCACTTATCTGTCAGTGGAACCTTAGGGTTGTTTCTATATCTTGGCTATAATAAATAATGTTTCAATGAACACGGGGTGCATATATTTTTTTCGGGATTGTTTTGATGACTGAGAAGAAACATCTTTTTTTTATGTTTTATTTTGAGACAGAGAGGGCATGTGGGGGGAGGAGGGGCAGAGAGAGGGAGAGAGAGAGAATCCCAAGCAGGCTCTGTGCTGACCCAGTGTGGAGCTTGAACTCACGAACCGTGAGATCATTACCTGAGCCAAAATCAAGAGTCAGATGCTCATCCATGAGCCACCCAGGCACCCCAGAGAAGAAACATCTTTTGTATTTTTCTTTTCACGAAACATGAAAAATCCCTTCTCTGTGGTTTCCTGGAATGCTGTTGTTTTCATTTTTATGTTACAGAGTTTGTTCTTACTATCAGAAATGCTTGTGATGGTGGTTCTGTCAATTAAAGCAAAGATTCTTGACCTGGGAGCTACAGATGTATTTCAGAAGGTTTATTTTAATTATTTAGCACAGTTCCCTAGCTCACATTTGGAACTTAATGGATGATTGCCTTTCCTGCTTTTAATGCTATTTCTAGTGGTTACCTGCAGCAAGATCAAATCAAATTGATAGGAAATGAGGGGGGAAACTCCAATATATAGAGCTTTATGAAGTGCTTTTAAAAAAAACAAAAAACGACAGAATTTGGGAGCATCTGAGTGGCTTAGTCAGTTAAGCATCTGATTCTTGATTTAGGCTCAGGTCATGTTCTCAGGGTTTGTGGGATCGAGCTCCCTACCTGCTTGGGATTCTCTCTCTCCCTCTCTCTCTGGCCCTCCCTCATTTGCTCTTGCTTTCTCAAACTAAATAAATAAACTTTAAAAAAAAACAGGATTTAGAAATTTTACAGTGGAAAATTCTGTTTTCATTTTAGTGTTTTTCTCTTTATGTGGACTATGTCTAATCAGAGCTAACATTCGTATAGTCACTTTCTGTCTCATTTTCAGTTTCTGCTCAGGCTCCAAACTCTGCCATCACAGCCCAGACTGGCGTTGGGGTGGCATCCACAGTCCACCTAAACCCCATGCAGTTGATGACCGTGGATGCTTCTCATGCTCGACATATCCAAGGGATCCAGCCAGCACCTATCAGTACACAGGGGATACAGCCAGCCCCCATCGGGACTCCAGGAATACAGCCGGCACCAATGGGCACACAGGGAATTCACTCAGCAACCCCAATCAGCACACAGGGACTCCAGCCTGCTCCAATGGGTACTCAGCAGCCTCAGCCTGAAGGAAAGACTTCAGGTAATTTGAGTTTTTTGCAGGGAGGTTGGTGTGGAAGAAAGAGATATACTGGGTTTAAAATCCTGGTTCTGGGGCACCTCAGTGGCTCAGTTGGTTAAGTGTCCAACTCTTGGTTTCAGCTCAGGTCATGATCTTGCAGTTCATAAGTTCAAGCCTTGCATCAGGCTCTGTGCTGACAATGTGGAGCCTGCTTGGGATTCTCTGTCTCCCTCTCTCCCTTGGTGTCTGTCTGTCTGTCTCTCTCAAAAAAAAAAAAACTTTAAAAAAAATTGTTTAAAATCCTGGTTCTGCCTCTTGCTGGCTTGGTGGTTTCAAGTAATTTCTCTGTGCCTTAGTTTCCTCCTTATAACATTGCCTAGAACTTATCTGTCAGGGTCATTGTAAACATTAGAAACTATATATACAAACAGCCTAATATGCATTTGCACATGTTAGGAAGCACTCTGTAAAGTTGAGAAAGCCGATTCATCTTTCCACAGTGTTCTCATTCTGCTGTTTCTTCCGAGTTGTATGTAAAGTTGTAAAATTAAAGTGGACTGATATGTTGGTATCATTTTTAGGGGTTGAGAGGCAATGGTATTTCACAAGAATTGTAGGAGACCATTTCTTGAAGTCTACTATGTACTTTATGTATTTTATCTGATTCATTAGTAATTATGATTCCAAAGCAAAGAGAAGTTGTTACTGATCATGCATCAATAGACTTAGTAACCTCCCACTTTGCCATCTGCTTTCAGGCAGATGAACATTGTGCTCTAAACCTTACTTTCTTGAAATTGATCAGTTATAACACGGGTACTCTAATTCTGGTGGTCTGATTGTTTTTGCCTTATGTGACATTTTAGTAATGTTCGCTTTTGTTTCCCTTTCTTCATTGTTCTCTTCTGCCCTCTCCCTGTCCTCCAGCAGTGGTATTGGCGGATGGAGCCACAATTGTAGCCAACCCTATTAGCAGTCCATTCAGTGCCGCTCCAGCAGCAACAACTGTGGTGCAGACCCACAGCCAGAGTGCTAGCACCAATGCTCCGGCCCAGGGCTCGTCCCCCCGGCCAAGTATCCTCCGGAAGAAGCCCGCCACAGATGGGTAGGTAGACCCAGTAGTGCCACATGACACCTCTAGTTCTGAGTGTAATTGGTAGAAACATTAGGCTCTCTATTGTGCTGGTAGCAAACTCTAAATCTCTCATCTTCTGTGACATTTTTAATCTCTTTCAAAATAACCTCACCCCAGGCTTGTTCAGTAGAGCCTTGCCAAGCCCAGACTGTGGGACGGTAAGAATCCAGGAGTCTGTGGAGGGTTAGTTTATAAACAGCCATTGCATACTACTTTAGGAGTTCTCTCTATTTTGTGGAGTTTAATCCTAGACTCCCTAAGTCGCTTCTAACAGACCCTTCAGGCTTGTCTAGGTAAGCACATTAATGTGTACTGCGTTTGTTTTTTTTTTGTTTCCTCATCAGCCAGCATGCATTGTTGTTCAGGACAAGCAGTTTCCCAGGTGTGTTAAGTAAGGGTCCTATTCAGCAGCAGAAGTGTACTGTGTTGCCATAGAACCTGAGTTGGTGGGTGATGGGCAGGAAAGTATGTGCTGTGCTCTGAAACTTAACTTGAAAACTTGGGAGGTGGGAGATGGGCAGTCACACTTCATAGAGCAGAGTTTCTGTGGCTGCACTGAGCTGATGTGTGTCTACAAAAGATTATAAAGGTTAAAGCATAGTGAGAACATAAGCTGCTGGGTCCATACAGGGTTTCCTGACGTGTGGAGCTTTCCGTAGACCAGACTCTCTTTTAAGGATAAATCAGTCTGTGGCAAAGGAGCCTTATCAATGAAAATGCAGGGCAAAGCTTGTACTTAACATGGCAGGTTGAACATGCACTTCTAAATTTCTTATCCTCTCAAAACCCTATAGAACTTTTAGCAAAGAGGCTTTTTAGAAAGATATAAACACACAAGAATGAGAGAATAGAAGACTGGGTTAAACAGAAGCAGGATTGAAATGTGTTTGAGAGGATCAGAGCCCTGCATCCCCTTCCCTACCCATACTTTGCAGTGCACTGCCCTTCCCAACCCCAGCATGCACCTGGAGAGTTTAACACTGCAAATGGTCCACTGAGATCAAGTAGCACAAGGGGGGGCCAGGAGTATTATACCAGAAACAGATTTGCAGAGTGCTGAGACTTACCAGTCCCCTTCTCCCTTTTAGCCGGCAGAACCCTGGCAGTTGAACGCTGTTGACAAAAAGTGAGATGTTGACTCCACTTTCTTTCTGGGCTTGTCCAGCCGAAGGGAAAAGATGCAGATACCAGCACTAGGGGTTTCCTAAGGTCAGGAATCAGATCCCCCTTACGTGAAATTTAAAGTAGGCAAGTTCTTCCATGAACTCAGAGCTTCCAGCCAACGTTAGTCCCCCGTTCCTAATCATGAACACACATCCAAGCAGGTTTCTGAGGGCCTTCTGGCAAACCACTAGACATACTGAAAAACGCAGCTTGGAGCATAAAGCAAGGCAAGGAGAACAAAAACAAAAAGTGAAAGCAAATAAAGACCAAAACTGAATGCTGTCTTCAAAGGACAAAAAAAGATGTATCTGTGCAACAAGAAGGCAGTGCTATCAAAAAGGAACATTTAGAGAACAAAAGAGTGTGTCCTGAAATTTAAACTACAACAGCAGAAATTGAACTCAGAGGAGTTGGAAAATATAGTTGAGGAGGAGCTCTTGGGTGACTCAGTCCGTTAAGGGTCCGACTTGATCTCAGTTCAGGTCTTGATCTCAGGGTTGTGAGTTCGAGCCCTGCATTTGGGCTCCACACCGAGCGTGGAGCCTACTTAAAATTGAAAAAAAAAAAAAAAAAAAAAAATACAGGAGTGCCTGGGTGGCTCAGTCAGTTAAGCATCTGACTTATCAGGTCATGATCAGGTCATGATCTCATGGTTTGTGAGTTCGAGCCCCTCATCCAGCTCTGCTAACAGTGCAGAGCCTGCTTGGGATTCTGTCACTCCCTCTCTCTCTCTGCCCTTCCTTTCCCCTGTTCTCTCTCTTTCTCAAAATAAATAAACTTAAAAAAAAAACTTAAAAAAAGTATAGTTGAGGAAATCTCTCAAAAGTAGATTGAAAAATAAGAACACAAAAATAAGATAGAAGAGGAAAGACAAGAAAATCAAAGAATCAGCTCAGGAGATCCCACCTCCAAGTAATGTTTCAGTGAGAGATCTGAGAAAAGAAGGAAGATCACTTAAATAACTCCTAGAAAATTTCCAAACCTAAAGGGCATGAGTTTCCTGATTTAAAGAACCGCAACATGCCCAGCATAAGTAGATGCAGTGCGTGTTAATAAACCAGCACTGAGAGGGGCGCCTGGGTGGCTCAGTCAGTTAAGCGTCCGACTTCAGCTCAGGTCATGATCTCACGGTCCATAAGTTCAAGCCCCGTGTCGGGCTCTGTGCTGTCAGTTCAGAGTCTGGAGCCTGCTTCCGATTCTGTGTCTCCCTCTCTCTCTGCCCCTCACCCACTCACTCTCTGTCTCTATCAAAAAATGAATAAACGTTAAAAAAAACTTTTTTTAAACTGTTACTTAGATAAACATGTTGAAATCTCACAACCCTGGAGACAAAAAGATCTGTCCCCTTCTCCTCCACTTGGCCGCCTCCCTGTGACCTTTCTGCTGTGCCCCCATAGCTGAGTTGTCATCATCGGAATTCCTTCCTCTTTGAGTGTGTCTGCCTTCTCTAAGTGGAACTTGGCTCTTCCTCAGGATCTCGACTCCTGCACTCTCCCCAAAGTAATGGCTGTCTCTCTTCCTGATCCTCCTGTCACTGGGCCTGATGCTGGGGTCCATGTCCTCTTGGTGACTCACTGCCACTTTCAAGCCATCCCTCTTCGAAAGCACTCAGTTCGTATTCAGATTTCATAAAATTTGCACTTGAAGAGTATACTTTCACATAGCCAAGTCACTCCAGGCCCACTGAAAAGTTTTCTAATAACTGAATCAAATATCAGTTTTAAATTCAAATTATTTAAATGAAATACCGGTACAAATTTTGCTCCTGGTTGCACTTGCCCATCATTCCAAGTACTTAGTAGCCTCGTATGGCCAGAGACTACCTTGTTGGTCAGAGCAGCTCAAGATCAGATTCCAGTTCAATTTGGGGGTATGTTTGTATGTCCTTCAGAAGGTACCTAACATCTGGCTGTCATTCTGTCTGAAATGATATCCCAGGTCTCTGATTTCTCAGTTGCTTAAATGCCTCTCCGTCTTCCCCCATCCATCAGCACAAACCCACAAGCACAAGCCTTCCTTGACCTTTTCTTCTGTCCTCCGGTGTCCCACAGCCTACCTTCTGTCTTCCCACCTCACCCGCAGTGCTGAGCACACTACCCACCAGGGAGTCTTCCACCCATTGATGCTACCCCCTTTCATGACCTTTCTCTCCTCTCCTTGACTCAGTTTTTGGGGTCTGCTGCAATCACTTCCTTGCATATGGCCCCCACTTCCTTGCACCCCTCTTCACTTTGTCAAAACCAGAGTCAAATCCAACTTTCTGCTGAATTTGTGCAGCAGATTGTGGTGGGGTAAACAACTGTGTTGACTGGCCTTGCTTAACCTCAGAGACCTCCACTAGGATCTTGAAGACCAGCATAGGATCCTGTCCTAAGCCACTCTCCTGGACAGTTGCCCCCTGCTCCTCTCAGAACTCCCATACTTCCTTACCCATGTTCACTACCAGCTAATGAACTTGATCCTTACTTTTTTGAGAAAAATGGAAACACCCAAAAGAGAACTTGGTCAACTCTAGCTTTCAATCTCCCTACCTGCCGGCATCTGTATCCCACACTCTACTCATCTCATCTTTTACTGTGGACAGACTCTCAGCCCTTCGCTCTGGAGCCCCTGACCTCTGCCTTTCTAACCTGCTGAGAACAGTGCTGTAGCTCTCTTCCCTCTCACCTGTTTACCAGTGTGTTCTCGCTGGTGTTTCCTTCACATAGAAAGCAAAAAAATGCTCTCATGGGTTTTTTTTGCTACTATTTCCAAAGAAAATAAAGGAGTTTGCTAACTCCATTTTTTCTTGCAGTTTCTTTCTCTCTCCACGTTTTCACTGAGGTATAGAAAACTGCATAGATAATGCAGGTATGGGGTAATTTAGCACCGAGTGAACACAGCATGCAACCACTATCTAGGCAAGAAACAGAACACTACCAATACTTTCTCCCAAAGGGAATTAAGCAGTTTATCTTTTGACCTTGTTGACTTGCTTTGCCTCTTGTGGCATTTGTGTTGAATCATCTATTACGTGTTTTTGTATGACTCCATCTTCCTTCCCTTTGTTTAGTTCATCCACGTTAATTGTATGTGATTGTAGTATTTTTATTGCTATGTGAGATGCCATTAAATAACAGTACCATAGTTTATCCATGGATATTTGGGTTGTTTCCAGTTTGGGGCCATATGTTATCCTGAACATTTTTGTGCATGACCTTTGACACATAGCTAAATGTATTTGTTACATACCTAGGAGGGGATTGGCTGGGTTGTAGGCTATGCTTTATGTGCAACTCTGGTAGGTACCTGCGTATGCTCCAAGCAGGCAGGGAGGGAGGGGGGGTCATCGCATTTATCATCACCGGCCCTTGTTGTTGACACTCTTTAAGTTTGGTTAGTCTGTGGATATAGAGTGGTGTGTCTCACTATGTTTAATTGTTTTCTTCGTTTTCTGCGGGGGTAGTTAGTGGAATTGGTCTTATGTCTTACTTTTTATTATGGGAAACTAAACGTAATAAAATTTTGAACATATGAATGTTATACCCATCATTCAATTTCAGTTATCAGCTTATCACCTCATAGCCAATCAATTATGTTTAATCTAGATGCCTACCCACCCCCTTCTACCAAATTATTTTGAAGCAAATCCTAAATAGTACATCTTCTCATTTGTATACATTTCGGCATATGTCTATTGAGAGATACTTATGAAAAAGTATAACCTCATAATATCAAATATCTAGTTCAAATCTCTAGGGGTCTCAGAGGTCACAACTTTTTTGTTTTAATTTATTTGAATCAGTATTCTGATAAGGTGCCCACATTGTATTTAGTTGATATGTCTCCTAAGGCTCTTCTATATATAGATTTCCTTCATCTCTTTTTTCCTTGCGATTTATTTGTTGAAGAAACTTGGTCTTTTGTCCTGTAAACTTTTTCCTCTCCTTCCCTGTCTTTCCCAGGGTTTTGTCTGTTACATCCCCTTTGTGTTTCTTAGAACTGCTATAACAAATTACCACAAATCTGGTGGCTTAAAACAACAGAAATTTATTCTCACAGAGGTGCCTGGCTGGCTCAGTCGGTGGAGCATGCAACTCTTGATCTCAGGGTTGTGAGTTCGAGCCCCATGTTGAGTGTAGAGATTGCTTAAAAATAAATCTTTTAGGGCGCCTAGGAGGCTCAGTCATTAAGCATCTGACTTCAGCTCAGGTCATGATCTCACGGTTCATGAATTCAAGTCCCACATCGGGTAAGCTTGAGCCCTACTTTGGGTGAGCTTGAGCCCCACTTCTCTCTCTCTTTCTCTCTGTCCCTCACTCACTTGTGCCTTCTGTCTCTTTCTCTCTCTCTCTCTCTCTCTCTCTCTCAAAAATAAATAAAAATCAAATCTTTAAAAAAAAACTTATCCTCACAGTTCTGATGGCTAGAAATCTAAAATCAGGATGTCAGCAGGGTGTTCCCTTGTATATGCACCCAGGGAGAATCCATTCCATGCCTCCTTGCTAACTTCTGGTGGCTATTGGCAATCCTTTGGCTGTGGGAATATCACGCCAGTCTCTTCTTCTGTATTCACATGACCTTTCCTGTGTCTCTCTGTCTCAAATATCTCTCCTTTCCGTAATAAGGATACCAGTCATTGGATTTAGGGTCTACCCTCCACACCAGAAAGATCTTAACCTTGAGATCTCTAACTAAATTACACTCACAAAGACTCTATTACATTCACAGGTACAGGGATTAGGACTTGGATATCAATTTAGCCCACTACCCCTGTAGTTTGGTTTTGCTCTTCTTGTCCCCGCCATGTTGTCTCTTGTTACTTGAATCTAAAGCTTGAATAGATTCTTTTTTTATTATTTTTTATTTTTGGCAAGACCAGTTTATAAATTAAAATGTCTGGTAGTCCCCCATTTTGAGATGTTAGCAGACTTGGTGATCACTGTCTGGATCCATTAATTAGGCTTTGCAAAATGGTGTATTCTGGTTCAAGCCATTTTCTCTCAGCCCGCTCATCTGGCATTTGCTTCCAGCACTCTGCCGACACTGCCCATGTCACACTTACAGCTTCCACATTGCTGAGCCCGCTGGTTCCCATCTGAGCCACACGTGGCCTCTACTGGATGGCACAGTGACACTAACTTGGTCACCTTTCTTTCACTTGACTTCCAGGAACTTTTTCTCAGGTCAACATAAACATGTAAACACAACAGTGATCGGGAGGAACACTTAATACTGATGTTAAGTTTGATAATAAGTAGAAAGGAGATGTGGCGTGGTTGAAGCAGCAGCTGAAAGAGTCACAGTGGTTGCTTCCTGGAGAGAGATGGGCAAGAAATGGGGAGAGATGGAGGGGACCTGTGTTTTGTTAAAAGCTTTTTAGTGCAATTTGGCATTTTCAATAACATATCTATAGTATTTGGATAAAATTTTAAAAACCATTTTAAAAAATGCCTAGCAAATGTAGTGTTTTTATTTTGTCATAGTTATGCCTAGCAAATATTTACTTCTTATCCTTTAATGCCCTCGGACTGTTGTTTTCTGGGTTTGTCTGGTCTCTTTCAGAATGGCAGTTCGGAAAACCCTCATTCCTCCTCAGCCTCCTGAAGTGGCTAGCCCTCGAGTGGAAAGCTCTATGCGGAGTACATCTGGGTCACCTAGGCCTGCAGGGTGAGCACATAAATGTTATCACTCTTGGTTCCAACTGCACACAATTGAGGAGGAAAGAGTCTAACATGTGACAAATTTTACATAATTTGCCTGTGTGCATCTTTTTATATCCACATTCTAGCTGTGTGACCTGGACATATTTCTCAGCCTCTCTGATTCTTATTTATGAAATATCCATACTTATAATATCTGCTTCATTGGATTCTTGTGTGTTTAAATGAAATGATTCATTTAAAGTGTTTAGAACAGAGCCTGCCTCATAGTAAACACCCAGTTATCGTTGCTGTCAAAAATGGCATCATGTCAGTAGTTAATACATGCTGCTTTCTTTGTTCTTCATTCCACCAGTAACACTATTTTGGGAAAGAGAGGCATGTAAGAACATTTAAAGTATAAAGTTAAAATCATTGTCCTGTTCCCCACCCACCTTGCCAGTCCCACTAGCTAGAATTAATATTGATTGGTAACAGTATTAAGTATCTTTCTGCATCTTTTGTCTGTGTACACAGGTAGATAGATTGAGTCTTAAAAACAGAATCTTGCTGATTAGAATGTTCTGTATCTTGCCATTTTTACTTCTGTCAGTAACAGCTTGCCATGTTAATGTATTTAGATGTACTTCATAAAACTTCATTCAAGAAGAAAATTATGAATGCCTTGTATGTGCCAGGTACTGTTTTAGAATCTGGGAATATAGAAGAGTGACTAAGACAAAGTGTCCATTCTCCTTAAGCTTATTTTCTAGTGGGTGTAGAGAAACAAATACGTGAAGGAAAAGGAGGCAGTGTGAAGGGAACGTAAAGCGATGGGAGGCAGAGGTGACACCATCCAGAAAGCCTTCTCTGAGCAGAGGTTGAAGGGCAGGAAGGAAGCACCACATGCTGCCTGATGTCCAGCTGCATGAGTCAGAGCAAAGAGCGGGGCCAGGAATTATGTGGGAGGACATGCGGTCGTTACTTTACGCAGTAGTGCAGAAAAGTACAAATAACCATTCAAGGGGCAGCTGTGAAAAATAATCATAATTGTAGGGGGTGGGATTGTGCTTACTCTAGGATCTTTAAAAACACTGAAAATACTCAAAACTCTCTCATTGTCAGTTATATATAAGGAAGTGAAAAAAGTAGTAAAACTAACACTTACTTGGTACACTGTAATTTAAACATGAGAAACATTGAGAACTAAAGTGTCTTCTAAAAACTAATCAAGAGTAGTTTGAACAGCGCTTACCGCCTTCACATTGTGTAACTTGACGCAGAGCGACAGTCTTTCCATGTGTTGGTGAATTGTCATACTCCTTTCTGAGTTTCGGTCTGCTTCTAACATTGTATCCTGTATCTTTTCAGTGTTGACAAATTGTCTCCAAGAGTTCGTTTAACGTGAAATTTTTTGCCAGCCTCACTTCTAGGGATATCTTCATCCTTTTCATCAAAACCCTCTGCTGTAACTAACACGTGGAGTACAAGTGCACATGTCAAAGCAGAATCTTTTCACTGTGCTAGCAGCTTCATCAGATAGCTTAACATTAATTCGTTAAATTGAAGTTAATTAATTACTTAACTTTGAAGTAAACCAGCCTTTACTGGCCAGGAAAGGATTTGTTGTTTTGTTTTCATGGGGTTTTTTTTTTTTTCCCATTCTCCTTGAAATTGGCCTTTTTCGTTCATTGTGCCAGCTAACTTTACCACTTAGACCTGAATAGGATTGAATAGTCCTCAGTCCAAAGTGGAAGTCAATACTACATTTTGCCACAGCGGCTTTCTGTGCCCAGTGCAATTTAAACTAAAAGATGAGGGGCGCCTGGGTGGCGCAGTCGGTTAAGCGTCCGACTTCAGCCAGGTCACGATCTCGCGGTCCGTGGGTTCGAGCCCCGCGTCGGGCTCTGGGCTGCTGGCTCAGAGCCTGGAGCCTGTTTCCGATTCTGTGTCTCCCTCTCTCTCTGCCCCTCCCCCGTTCATGCTCTGTCTCTCTCTCTGTCCCAAAAATAAATAAACGTTGAAAAAAAAAATTTTTTTTAAAAAATAAATAAATAAATAAACTAAAAGATGATAAGCGACTTTACCATCTTTATCGGTAAAGTCAAAGTCCAATTCATTGGATTCTGTCTGTGTGGTCCATGCCGTATCTTCATACAGGCCTAGCACTCGTCCTGTCTTCTCTGCTGTTGCTGGTTTCAAATCTTCTTTTTTTTTTTTAAAAAAATTTTTTTTTTCAACGTTTATTTATTTTTGGGACAGAGAGAGACAGAGCATGAATGGGGAAGGGGCAGAGAGAGAGGGAGACACAGAATCGGAAACAGGCTCCAGGCTCTGAGCCATCAGCCCAGAGCCCGACGCGGGGCTCGAACTCCCGGACCGCGAGATCGTGACCTGGCTGAAGTCGGACGCTTAACCGACTGCGCCACCCAGGCGCCCCTGGTTTCAAATCTTCTAATCACATCCAATTTCACTTCCAGAATGACTGTTTTTTTCTCTGCATTTTTATCTGTGTTGGCCAGTTTTTGCTCTCTGTCATCCATTATTATAAAATTTCACCTGGGTTTGTCTCTGGGAAACAAGAGACTGCACAGCTCCACACTTTGCTGTCCGTATAAACTGAATAACAGATTCAGTAACCAGTCATGGACATATTTCGAAGGAAGTGATGTGATTGGTCATAGATCCTGATGCACATCTGTTAGTTACATAGTGATTTATGGACTGAGGAGGCAGCAGCAAAGTTTGCATAAAATTGCTTAAAGTTTATATAACTACTCACAGTTAATATTATAGTGAGTGGTAGCTCAAATTTGAACTGCATTGGTGGGAGGCTGGTATAATGTAGTTACACATATATACGTACGATTCACACACTGCACGAAGTCAGGACTATCTATATGTTAGGTATATACAAGGAACAGCAAGAGAAACCAGCCTAGAACGAAAGGAGAGTTGCACAGCATGGTTCAGAGATATAACTGAGGGCCAGATGATGTAGGGCTTTGTGGATCATTCAGTGTCCTTTGGATTTTATTCTGGGTAAGACTGAGAGCCATCAGAGGTCTAAGGCATAGGAGTGACATGATTTGACTTTTTTTTACAAGAACTGCTCTGGCTACTGTGCTGGGAATAAACTGCAAGGAAGTAAGAGTGGAAGCAGGGAGACCAAGTGAGAAATAATACAACCTTAGACTATCATAGAGGCATGGACCACTGTGGAGGTAGTAAAAGTCTTCAAAAGAGTTCAGATTCTGGTTGTATCTTGAAGGTACAGCTGACAGAATTTTCTGACAGAAAGGGAGAAGTCCGGCCAGGAGGTTTTGCCTGAGCGACTGCAGATAAGGAATTATTCTTTCTGAAGTAAGGAAGCCTATGGGAATAGGAGAGAAAAAACTTTTCTTTAAAAAAATTTTTTTAATGTTTATTTATTATTGAGAGACAGAGACAGAGCGTAAGCAGGGGAGGGGCAGAGATAGAGGGAGACACAGAATCTGAAGCAGGTTCCAGGCTCTGAGCTGTCAGCACAGGGCCTGACGCGGGGTTTGAACTCACAAACCGTGAGATCATGACCTGAGCCGAAGTCAGACACTTAACCAACTGAGCCACCCAGGTACTCCGAGAGAAAAAACTTTTTAAGTTTAGTTCTAAATATTTTACTCTTGTGATCTCCAGGTGGTTAGACACAGCCAAGTGGAGATATCAAATGTATAGTTGGATATAAAATTCTGAAGTAGATACAGCCCTAGAATTGAAGATAGAGGTCTATGCTGGTGATTAAGTTTTGGCAGATACATGTTTCTAACACCGTGAGAGTGGAAGAGAGCCCATCAACAGTGAGTATAGAGAATAGACCTGGTACAAAGACCACGTGTTCAGACATGTCCTCTTAGGAGATCAGAAAAACGAAAAACCAGAAAAAGAGACTGTATTCCTATTCCTTTACTGTGTGATGTTCTCAGAAGTGTTGGTGCCATAATTAATGGTGCCTCCATTAATGAACACTTAAATTATTTCCATTTATCACTGTAATAAATACTGCAGTGAATCTTTATCATTGAGCCCCTTCGCAAACATTTCTCTGGAATACATTTCTGGAAGTAGCGTTACTGGGTCAAATTAAATGTGGAGATTAAATTCTGATTTCCAGTCACTGTATCTGTTTATATCCTCATGAAATGTGTTCCCATTTTCTCCACATTGTTGCCAACATTAGATACTGAACTTTACAAATTTAATACATTATCTTTGTTTTTCAAGTGTTTTTTTTGTTTGTTTGTTTGTTTGTTTTTAAGTAGCACTAGAGTTAACTTTTAAAGCTCTGGGGAAAAAATACAGTAACTGAAGCGTCTGTGACATACAAAAGTACATTCCTTGTAAGCAACTGTATGTGCAGAAACTTAGGTGAGCAGGGGCTATTTGCAGAGTCTTTCCCGGACTTAATATGGTTCCAAGGTAGATTGTGGAGGTAGGGCCCCACGCATGCAGGCACCCAGATGGCCTTCCTTGCAGTGGGCATTCTGTTTCTGTGCCACCTGAAAGAAGGGAGCATTTGGACGGTGAAAAATAACTAGCTGAAACCAGAGCAGTCTCCCCACACTCCCACGCCCAAGTGAAAGGAATCTCATGGAAATCGCTGCTTTTAGGAATAGCCCACCTCATTCACTGATGAGTAATAAAAGGATATTCATGTGAAGATAACTAAAATTAAAATGTAGGAAAAGAGCAACAAAATATACTCATTTGTTCAGTAAGAACATGCACCAGAAAAGTGTTACAGAATAAGTGTGAAACTTATTTTAAAATTCTGACTGTGAATTTAAATTACTTAATGACGTTAGCACCACCTCACTGATGGAAAACACACAAAGGATGAAATGCAGACTAAGTGACAGGACATAAAGGGATGACATGTGAAGGGATAGAAATCAGTAAAGATTTAGAAGAAACCACAGAATGAAGGTAAAATTAAAATAGAAAACAGTGGATAGAAATGGAAGAAGCAAAATTAAAAAAAAATTTTTTTAATGTTTATTTATTTTTGACAGAGAGAGACAACATGAGCAGGGGAGGGGCAGAGAGAGAGGGAGACACAGAATCCGAAGCAGCCTCCAGGCTCTGAGCTGTCAGCATAGAGCCTGACGCAGGGCTCAAACTCACAGACTGCGAGATCATGACCTGAGCCAAAGTTGGACGCGCAACCAACTGAGCCACCCAGTTGCCCCGAAAAAGCAAAATTTTTAAAAGAAATAAATATAAAACAAAAACCATACAAAATATACTATGATACAAGATCAAACATATACATGTCAACATCTCAGAAACCAATATGTGAGTTAAAAGTAAGGATGTGTTAATGTTGTCATTAATTATTTTTAAGTGCTACACGACATGGGTGTATAATTACTGACAGCTTAGATTCAGTGAAACACTGCAGTAGAGTGGTGTTGTGTGGAGATAGTGGAGGGTTAAGGGAGGGAACAAGAGTTCCCAGTACATCCTTTGAAACATGAACGTATCACTGGGGCGCCTGGCTGGCTTGCGCAGAGCATGCGACTCTTGATCTTAAGATTATGGGTTCAAGCCCTACATTGGACATAGAGCTTAAAAAAAAAGAAAATGAAACATGACTATATTACCAATTCCAAGCCAAAAGATTAAGGAAGATTAAAATATAAAATGGGGGAGGGGGTAGCACCTGGGTGGCTCAGTCAGTTAAGCGTCTGACCAGCTCAGCTCATGATCTCTTGGTTCATGAGTTCGAGCCCCGCATCAAGCTCTGTGCTGATGGCTCAGAGCCTGGAGCCTGCTTCGGATTCTGTCTCCCTCTCTCTCTGCCCTTCCTCTGTTCACACTCTGTCTCTCTGTCTCTCAAAAATAAACATTAAAAAGTTTTCTTTTAATAGAGAGGCACCTGGGTGTCTGAGTCCGTTGAATGTCTAACTTCAGCTCAGGTCATGATCTTGTGGTTCATGGGTCCGGGCCCTGCATCTGGCTCTGCTAACAGCTTGGCGCCTGGGTCCTGCTTCGGATTCTGTGTCTCCTTATCTCTCTGCCCCTCCCCCAGTCATGCTCTGTCTCTTTCTCTCAAAGATGAATAAACATTAAAAAAATTATTTTAATGTTATAAAATAGAAAACAGATTTAGAAAGTAAATCCAAAAGCTGTTAAAATAAATTTAAAATATGAACTTTAAAACAAATCACATAGTACTAATTCATCCTCAGACTCTCCCCGAAACCTATAGAAATTCTCCAAATACAGGCAGACCTATCAGATCTCTGTCAGTTCCATTTTTTTCTAGTTTACATCCCTCCCTCCTTAAAGCCTTGCTTCCACCTACTCCAATCTTCACTGGTTGCTCTCTGGACTCGGTGCCCAGCTGTTATCCCTTGTGTTTCCTTTGTCCTTCACGGTCTGAATTCCCTTCATCTCATCCCTGGTGACGTATATTTCCTTTTTTCTTGATTTACTTTCTGATTTGTTAGAGCATCTCTTTTGCAGCAGACAAACAGTACGTAAGATGTCAATTTTTGACCCTTTGCAAATCAGGAAATGTCCTTTTTCTGCCCTTACTCTTTTTGTTTTTATTTGTAGCGAGAATTACTATCAAACTCCATTCACTGGGCCACGGACCCTTGTGGTGGTAGCGAAAGACTTGCCCCTCATGTGGCACACTACCTACACTTGTGAGTTCATTGGCCAGCCAGTGGCCTCAACTCCAAGCTCTAACAGTGGGCAGGGCCATCACTCTGGAGTCTAAGTCTCCTTTCTCTCTGTTGTTGAGATTAGGTAAATTATATTGATCTGTCCTCAACCCCACTGATTCTATCTCCACTGGGCTCCTGAGAATGTCCAGTGAGTATGTTTGGTCAGTTATTGTTTTTCACTTCTGTAATTTAAATTTGGATCTTTTTGTAACTTTGATTGCTTTGCTGAGATTTTTCTGGTTTTTTTATCTTTTAAATTTGTTTTTCATCTTTTGAATTTGTCATTGCTTGTTGAAGCATTTTTATGATCTCTACGTCCTTGTCAGATGCTACCCGACATCATTCATCTCCTGTTCAAGTTGTGATTTTCTTGGCTCTTGGTTAGATGAGTGGTTTTCTGTTTGGACCTGGACCTTTATGGTCTTAGAAGACCCTGGAGTTTATTTCTAGCTTAATGTTTTGGCAGTCCTCCTCTCACATGGCCGCAACTGGGGAAGGGAAAGCATTGCCTTCTCACTGCCAAGAGGAGAGTTGAAGGCCAGGTTCCCTGCTTGACCTCTTTTGACACCACTTCAATAGTGAGATGGCGGAAAGAGAATCACGCTGCCTCATTACAGCCTGGCAAGTGTGGAAGTCTAGGTTCTCCACAGCCTTTGCCGGAGAGCGTGGGAATTGGGACCACAGTCGTTTCTGTGGTGTTTTACTGGGAGAGCAGTTATTGTCTAGAAGTCTCCTGTCTTGCTCAGCTGCTCCTGCCTTGGTTCCTTGAGCAGACTTTTCTTGGGATTTTTGTCTGTGCCCTTTGACATTTCTGTATTATGGCCTTCCAGGACCCAGACTGGAGCACAGTCAGAAAGGAAACCCAGGGAACTCACTGCTATGTCTTCCTTTGGTCCTGAGCGCCCTAGCCAGTCTGCCTTCGTCTCTCAGCAGCTGTTTTTTTGCTTTTATATGTAATACTCATGATTTCAGCTATACTTAACTAGGAAGAATATGGAAAAGTATGTCCAGGCCATCTTTCCATAAACAGAATTCCTGCTTACACTCTTAAATAATACAATGGCTGGGAGAAGTTTAAATTGAAAATCTCTTTTTCTTTGCAGGCGATATCTTCAACTTTATCTCATAGCATTCTTTTTTGGAGTTCTTAATATGAAAACCTGTAAATGTAGAACAAAATAGAGAACACAGTATTATTCAACTAGATTTAACTTTTAGTATTTTGCCATATATTCCCTTTTTTGGTGCGATCAAATTACAGAATTTCACTTTTAAGTAATTCCTTGGGGGGTACCTTGACTGGCTCAGTTGGTAGAGCATGTGACTCTTGATCTCTGGGTCATGAGTTCAAGTCCCACATTGGGTGTGGAGTCTACTTAAAATTTTTTTTTAATATATATATTCGTGCATTTTGACAATTTAATTATGTGTCTAGGTGTGGGTTTTTCCAGCTTTTCCTACACAAGTTGGTTGATTGATGTTTTTCATCAAATCTGGGGAGTCTTTGGCGCAGTTTCTTCAGATATTGTTTCTGCCCCATTCTCTCTTTGCTTCTGGGACTCCCATTATGTATGTGTATGTTGGTATAGTTACTGCTGTCCCAAAGATCTCTGAGGCTCTGTTTATTTTTCCTCCTGTGTACCCCCCCTTTTTTTTTTTTTTTTTTTTTTTTAATGTTTGTTTATTTTTGAGAGAGAGAGAGGCAGAGCATGAGGAGGAGAGGGGCAGAGAGAGAGGGAGACGCAGAATCCGATGCAGGCTCCAGGCTCCGAGCTATCAGCACAGAGCCCGACACGGAGCTCAAACTCACGAGCTGTGAGATTATGATCTGAGCTGCAGTCAGATGCTTAACCGACTGAGCCACCCAGGCGCCCCCTTACCCCTTTTTATAGTTTCTCAGACTGGATAATCTCAATTGACCTATGTTTGAGCTTATTGATTCTTTCCTATGCCTGCTGAAATATAGTTTTTTTTTTCCAACTGCTATATATATATGTGTGTGTGTATATATATATATACACATATACATATATATATGTACATATATACATATGTATATATTTTTTTTATAAATAATCTCTTTGCCCAATGTGGGGCTCCAACTCATGACCCCGAGATCAAGAGTCACATGCTGTACCAACTGAGGTAGCTGGGTGCCCCAGAAACACACTTTTGAGTCTTGTTAGTGATTTTTTGTTTTCTTTTCAACTCTTATATTTTTCAAGTGCAGAATTGCTTTTTGGTCTTTTTTTTAATAATTTTGTCTCTTTATTAATCTCAGTTTGCTGAGACATGATTTTTAGGCTGTTCTTATAACCATGATCTCCTTTAGTTCTTTAAACATATTTACAATAGCTAACTTAAATTCTCTGACTAGTAAGCCTAACACCTGTGCATCCTTAGTGACCGTTTTATTGCTTCCCCCCGCCATGTTCAAACATTGCTTTGTTTCTTTACATACCTCAGAATTATTGTTGAAAACTTGACATTTTAAACAGTGTGTGGCAACTCTGGAAATCAGATTCCCACACGTCCCTGGGGTTTGTTGTTGCTGCTGGGGTTTGTTGTTGGGTTTTGGTTGTTTAGGGACTTTTGTAAAATAATTCTTTAAAATCACTGTCTTTGTCTAGAGTGGCCACTGAATACACTCTTAGCTTTGTAGTCATCTAATGATTAAACCAATTTCCTTGAATGCCTGGAACCAGTAAGTCTCTGTGTTTGCTAAGGGCCTTGTGTGTCTTCGGGTAGCCCATCAACACTGAGGCAGGCGGTTTTACATCTCTTTTTTCTTTTCGCTTACACAGAGCCAGAGGTGAGAACCTGTGTCCTTCTTGGTTCTTTCCTGGGCTCTGCACAGCCCAAGGTACGCACACAGTCCTACATGTATATATTGCTTCCTGAATTTGCCAGAAATACGTTGGAGCTTTTTGAAGCCCCTGTGGACATTTCATTCTGCAACTTTTCCTTTAAAGCTTTTTGGGTAGCTTATTGTTTGCCCCACTTGTTACCATCCTATCAGTTAGCTGGGAGGCTGATCACTTGTGTCTGATTTGTTCCAGTACTCTAGAAGGAAAAGGTGTTCACACTGAGCAGGTCAGGTAGATAAGACAGTCTTGCAAATGGGAGCAACCAGTTTGTATAATGATAGTTCTCTGGTCAAGAGGGTTTGAAAGGCCTCTAGCCCCTCTGGTAGCTGCCAGGGTGCTGGTTTTTGCTGTAAGCATGGACTGGTGGTTAGCAAGCCTACCATTGGCAGTGGAAAGGGAGAGAGAGAAATAGGGCAGGGGCGCCTGGGTGGCTCAGTGGATTAAACATCCGACTTCAGTTCAGGTCATGATCTCATGGTTCGTGGATTTGAATCCCGTATCAGGCTCTCTACTGTCAGCACTGAGCCCACTTCAGATCTGTCCCCCTCTCCCTCTGCCCCTCCCCTGCTTGCACACGTTCTCCTACACGCTCTCCCATTCTCTCTCTCTCTCTCTCTCTCTCTCTCTAAAAAAAAAAAAAAAAAAAAAAACAAAAAAACAAAAAAACAGTTAAAAATAGGGCAAGTTAAACACCACAGAGTTTATTGGTCTTACTGAGGTTTGGCTGATTTTCTTGAATAATTTTGCTACATTGTTCATTTCCAGAGTTCTGAAAACATTGTTAATGCCAAGTTTTTGTTGCTTTTATGAAAGAGAATTTTCAGAGATCATTACTCCCACATTAATTCTCTTTAATTCCAGAATAATCTTTTCCTGTACCCCACCTTTGTTTACTTATTTTGAAATAATTTAAGACTCACAAAAAGTTATAAAATAGTGCAGAAAGTTCCCATGTACCCTTACCCAGCTTCCCCCAATGATTACGTCTTACATAACCCTCGTATTTTTTCAAAGTGAAAAAATTGGCATTAGTACAATGCTATTGACCAACTACAGACCTTGTTAAAATGTCACTAGTTTTTTCCCCCCTTTGGTGTATATTTGAAATCTCATCCATGAATAAATTTATATAACCATTATCATGATCAGATTGTGAACCTCTTTTGTTGCCACAAAGATATTCCCTTATTCACAGTCATACCTTTCCCGCAAACCTAATAATACCTTGCCACTTAGCTGTGCCCCACCAGAATTTTTTCATTTTGAGAGTTTTATGTAAATGGAATCTCAAATTAAATATATACTCTATATATGTAATATATATATTTTTTCATACCTAATGATGCTGGCTTATTTTTTCACCAAATGTTGTACTTTTGAGATCCATCCAAATTGTACTATGTATCAGTAATTTCTTCTTTTTAGGGTGAGTAATGTTACATCACATGGGTATACCTGTATGCTTATTTACCCGTTTGCTTATTGAAGTTCATTGGGATTGTTCTGGTTTGGGGTTATTAGAAATAAAGCTGCTATGAACATTCAGGTACAACTTCCTTGGTAGACATATATTTTCACTTCTCTGGGATAAAAATCCCAAGAGTATAGTTGCTAAGTTACATGGTCCATGTATTTTTCATTTTATAAGGAACTTCCTAACTGTTTTGCAGACTGGCTGTACCATTTCAAATTTCCACCGGCAACATGTGAGATCCTTGTATCCTAAAACGTTGCTAACCTCATTTATTAGTGCTAGGAGATATCAAGTTGCTCTACATCCTTTCCTGTGCTTGCTATTATAAAATCTTAAGTTTTATTTTCACCGTCTGATTGGGGTGTGGTAGGATATCATCAAGACTTTAATTTGCACGACTCTAATGACTGATGGTATTGAACATCTTTTCATGTGCCTGTTTGCCTCCTGGATATTTTCTCTAGTGTTTGTTCTTTATTCATATAAGTTTGTTCCTTATTCATATTGTCTTCTATTGAGACTGTATGTTTTCCCAGTATTGAGTTTACAGAGTTGTTTATATATTGTGAATATCATTCTTTTATCATAGATAGTAATGTGTTTTGGTTTGTTTGTCTTAACCATTTTTAAGTGTACATTTCATCGGTGCTAAGCATATTCTCACTCTCGGGCAGCCCTCTCCAGATCTATGCAGAACTGCAACTCCCTATGCCCATTATTCAGCCACTTCCATTTTCCCTCCTCCCAGCCCACAGGGGCCACTGTTGTACTTTTCTTTTTTCAGTGAATTTGACTACTCTGGGTACCTCATGTAAGTGGAATCAACATAATGTGTTTCACAAATATTTTTTTTTTTCAGTCTGTGCCTTGTCTTTTACTTCTTAAAGTGGTCTTTAGTAAAGCAAAAGTCTTAATTTTATTTTCTTTTTTTTTGGCAAAAGCCTTTACTTTGCTAAAACTCAATTTATCATTTTTTTCTTTGGAGTGTACTTTTGGTATCATGTCTAAGAACTCTTGACTAAATCCTGGGAGGAGGGAGTTGTATTTTTATAAAACTTTTATAGTTTTACATTTTAAACTCAGATTTATGATCCATGTGGAATTCAGTTTTGTATATGGTGTGAGATTTGGTTTGATGTTGAATTTTTTGCCTATGGAAATCCAGTTGTTTTTGGCCTTGAACTTGAGGGGGTACTTTTCATACCTTGAAAAGTACTGCTTTTCATATCCTGAATTTTCAGCATTAGTATGTAAACCTTTACAGCTATTAAATGAAATATTTTACTGGGACACCTGGCCAGCTCTGTCGGTAGAGCATGTGATCCTTGATCCTGAGTTCGAGCCCCATGCTGGGTGTAGTGATTATTCAAAAATAAAGTCTTTAAAAATATTTTTTTTACTTTAAAAAATAATGTTTAAGAAGAATTTGTAATGACATGAGGAACTACTTCTGATAAAACTGAAAAAAATAGGATATATAGTTTTTTTTCTAATTTTTTTTTAATGTTTATTAATTTTTTGAAAGAGAGACAGAGCATGAGCAGGGGAGGGGCATAGAGAGAGGGAGACACAGAATCTGAAGCAGGCTCCAGGCTCCAAGCTGTCAGCACAGAGCCCATTGTGGGGCTCGAACTCATGAGAACCACAAGATCATGACCTGAGCCGAAGTCGGACACTTAACCAACAGAGCCACCCAGGCGCCTCAGATAAACAGTTTTAAACATTAAATGTATAGCTACTTTAGAGGCCTGAAGTATTCTGGTAAAATAGCTGGAAAGTTGTGATGCCTCTGGGTAAGGGGCTGGGTATGTGAAGTGGAAGAAAATTATCTTCAATTTGTATTCTTTTGAATCATTACCATGTGTGTGAGCTTCCTCTTCTATAAGAAATAGGTTTACAAGAAACTACAGACAAAGTGAGTATGATTGTGATTTCAAAACAAAACTTCGTAAGGCCACATGTGCATTAAGGAATTGGGGGAGAAAAAAGACTAATGTAGTAAAAGTTCTTTGACTTTTGATGATGTGACTTTAAGTGAATACTATTTTCTAAGTTAATTTTATCACTGCTTATAAAATTTGGTAGGGTGGGCCCAGGTGGGGATATTTTTAAAACTTACCTTAAAGTTCAATATCTAGAATCAAACTAATAGAGTTAGGGTTGTGCTGTGCATTGTACAAAAAGAACTGGACAAACACCCATCCTCTGAGATGTTTGCTACATTATCTTCATTTTCGTGTTTCAGTGCCAAGCCTAAGTCAGAAATCCACGTTTCAATGACCACTCCAGTCACTGTGTCCATGGAGACCGTGTCCAGTCAAAGCAATGACCAGCCCACCATTGCAGTCCCTCCCACGGCTCAGCAGCCTCCACCGACCATCCCAACCATGATCGCAGCCACGAGCCCCCCATCACAGCCAGCCGTCGCCCTCTCAACCATTCCCGGAGCGGTCCCCGTCACTCCTCCTGTCACTACCATCGCAGCTGCCCCTCCGCCATCAGCCGCTGTGGCTGGCAATCTCTCCTCTGTGTTGGGCCCTCCAGTACCTGAGATAAAAGTTAAAGAAGAAGTGGAGCCAATGGACATCATGAGGCCGGTCTCTGGTAGGTTCATTCCCGGAGCACTCTTCATTGGCACGTGACACTCCTTGGGCCGGACTCCTGGGACCCTCAGCTGCAGAGCCCGATCCCTTGGGGTACACTGTTTGCATTTCATTCCTTTTAAGAAAGAGAAGACTGCCTAACAAGGCTCCTTTTGAAAACAACCCATTTTTGCTTCCCTTTTAGCACTAATTTTCTTTCTTCAACAGAATCATGAAAAGGATTAACATTTCTCCAAGAATATCCTGAACTAGAGCTTCTGTGGCTATCTGTTGTATTTTCTTTTCCATTTCTCATTTTGGTGTCTGAGTCTTATCTTTTTTTTTTCTTAATGTAGTTAACACATTGCCAGTGTTACTTATTTATTTATTTTGGAAAAACTGATCATTACTTTCAGTAATGTTACTGTTTATCTCTTTCAGATTTTTCTTTGTTATCTCCTTCCTCTACTAAATTTCAGATTAGTTTCCTTTTTTTTCTAGTTTCTTGTGGTATAAGGTTTATTTGAACTTTTTTCTTAATACAAACATTTATAGCATTAAAAAAATAAAAATAGAAAAAAATAAAATAAAATAAAAAAATAAAATTAAAGATAGAAAATAAGGGTCAAGATAAATCAAGCCAAGGACTAATTATCTAACAGTTTATTCCCTGCCAGTTTGTGTTGCCTTATTATGCAGTGAAGTAAGATCTATGTTGTTGAAAATACTCTCTTGATAAACTTACATGTGATTAGTTAAATCTTGAAATTACTCGCTACTTTCTTTCCCTCCTCTCCTTGACTCTGAACTTCCAGTGTGTGAAATGCAGGTCACTTTGGAGGTTTTCTGATTGTTTGTATACTTGTTAATAATTTATTGAGGAACGTTGCTTCCCCCGACTGCAAAAATAACATATCATGTACAGAATTTACGAAATGCCGGTAAAGCCCAGGTGGAAGGCAAGTCATTTTGTACTCCCGTTACCGGGCGTTGCCCTCTTAGCATTTTGGCATAAAGGCCTCCATCCCCCCATGCTGTTTGTTCAGTAAGGGGTGTGGTTGTGCTGTGTCTGCAGTTATTAAACCTGCTGTTTATTTGTATTTAGTATGCCATGAAATATTCTTCTTACCCATTATTTTATATATATAATAAATGTTACTCTTACCCACATTCAGCCTCAGTACTCCCATTGAAAGACACCGTGGATAACCCAGCATGGGAAATTAAATGTTTTCCATTTTACTGTTCTCTCTTGATTTGAATAGTTCCTCTTACCTCTCTGTACTGGAAAACTGATGGTAATCCTGCCTCAAATTGTAGGGCTTGACACGAGGTACTGTGATACATTCTTGTACAAAACAAGTACATCTCCATCCTCTTGGAGCTTACATTTTAGCAGGGGAGAGAAACAGTTAAGAAAAGCAATGACAGATACAGGCATACCTCAGAGAAATTGTGGGTTCATATCCAGACCACCACAATAAAGCAAGTATTGCAGTAAAGTGAGTATCACAGCGCCTGGGTAATTCAGTCAGTTGAGTGGTTGACTCTTGACTTCAGTTCAGGTTATGATCTCACTGTTTGTGAATTCAAGCCCCACATCAGGCTCTGTGCTCACAGCACCGAGCCTGCTTCAAATCTTTTGTCTCCCTCTCTCTGCCCCTCCCCTACTTGCATGCACGGTCTCTCAAAGATATAAATGCTAAAAAAATTATTTTTGATTAAAAAAATAAAGGACGTGTAGGTGGCTCAGTAGGTTAAGTGTCCAACCTCATGATCTCGAGGTTCATAGGTTCAAGCCCCGTGTCGGGCTCTGTGCTGACAGCTCAGAGCCTGGAGCCTGCTTCAGATTCTGTGTCTCCCTCTCTGCCCCTCCGCCACTTGTACTCTGACTGTCTCTCAAAAATAAACATTTAAAAAATAATAATAATAAAGTAAAATGAATATCACAGTAAATCAAGTCAAATGAATTTTATGTAAAAGTTATGTTTACACAATAAGTGTGCAATAGCATTAGGTCTTTTTTTTTTTAATGTTTATTTATTTAAGGGAGCGTGCACTCACAAGCAGGGGAGGGGCAGAGTCAGTGCAGAGCCTGACACGGGGCTCCATCCCCAGAAACCATGAGATCATGACCCAACCCAAAATCAAGAGCCAGACACTTCACCAACTGAGCTATCCAGGCACCCTGTGATAGCATTATGTCTTTAAAAACAATATACATACCTTAATTTAAAAATACTTTATTGCTGGGGCATATGGGCGGCTCAGTCATTTAAGCATCCAGCTCAGGTCATGATCTCACCATTCGTGAGTTCGAGCCCCACATGGGGTTCTCTGCTGTCAGCATGGAGCCCACTTTGGATCCTCTGTCCACCCTATCTCTTTGCCGTTGCCCTTCCCCCACTCATTCTCTCTCTCTCTCTCTCTCTCTCTCTCTCTCTCTCTCAAAATAAACTTTTTTTTAAAAATACCTTTTTGGGGCGCCTGGGTGGCGCAGTCGGTTAAGCGTCCGACTTCAGCCAGGTCACGATCTTGCGGTCCGTGAGTTCGAGCCCCGCGTCAGGCTCTGGGCTGATGGCTCGGAGCCTGGAGCCTGTTTCCGATTCTGTGTCTCCCTCTCTCTCTGCCCCTCCCCCGTTCATGCTCTGTCTCTCTCTGTCCCAAAAATAAATAAAAAAACGTTGAAAAAAAAAATTAAAAAAAAAAAAATACCTTTTTACTGGGGCGCCTGGGTGGCTCAGTCGGTTAAGCGTCCGACTTCAGCCAGGTCACGATCTCACGGTCCGTGAGTTCGAGCCCCGCGTCAGGCTCTGGGCTGATGGCTCAGAGCCTGGAGCCTGTTTCTGTTTCTGTGTCTCCCTCTCTCTCTGCCCCTCCCCCATTCATGCTCTGTCTCTCTCTGTCCCAAAAAATAAATAAACGTTGAAAAAAAAAAAATACCTTTTTACTAACAAATGCTAACCATCATCTGAGCTTTCAGTGAGTCATGATCACTGATCACGATCACCATAACAAATACAATAATAATGAAAAAGTGTTAACAAAATGTGACACAGACACAAAGCAAGCAGATGCTATTGGGAAAACGGTGCTGGTAGACTTGCTTAACACAGGGTTGCCACAGAGCATCAATTTTCGAAAAGCACAGTATCTGCAAAGCACAATAAAGTGAGGTGTGGCTATGTGAGGGAAAGTCGGAGCTATGAATTTAAGAAGAGTTTTAAAGGGAGGACCTCACTGAGGAAGTCATCTTTGAATAGAGGCATTAAAAAGATGAAGTGCCAGCTGTTCGGATATCTGGAAAAGGAGCACTCCAGGCCTGAGGAACATGCCTAGTGTCCTCCATAGCAGAGACAGTTCAAGCAGACAGTCCAGGGATAGTACTGGACTCCATAGGATCAGAGATCCAAGGTCCTACCACCCCTAGTTTGACACTCATGCTTTAGATTCAAGAGAGCTGCTAGAACTCCAGCTATCGTATCTGAGTTCCAGGGTGACAGAAGACAAGGAGTAGAAGGTCACACCTTCATTTAAGGACACTTATAAAAAATGCTACAAAACACTTCTGTTTTCATTTCATATGGCCACACCCATCTATAAAGGAGGCTAGTAAATAGTCTTTCAGCTGAGTGGCAGAGTGCCCGTTTACAGGTGTAAGGGTCCTCATTTAAGGATGGTGAAATCATGATGTATTAGGGAGCAGTCGGCACCCTCTGCCACAAGTAGGGTGCTTAGCACACTACCAGCCACATAGGAAGATTCAGTAAATGTTACTTCTCTTTTCTGTCTTAGCCATTCTCATTGGTTGCAAATCCAGTGAAGCTACCCATAATGCGTGGGTTCTCTCACACATGTATGTGCTCTTTTTCCTATGACAGCAGTTCCCCCCCTGGCTACCAGCACTGTGTCTCCATCTCTCGCATTGCTGGCTAACAACCTGTCCATGCCTACAAGTGACCTACCACCTGGTGCCTCTCCAAGGAAAAAGCCTCGAAAGCAACAGCACGTGATTTCTACAGAAGAAGGGGATATGATGGAGACGAACAGCACTGACGATGAGAAGTCCACTGCCAAGAGTCTTTTGGTGAAGGCTGAGAAGCGCAAGTCTCCGCCCAAGGAGTATATTGGTAATGGTCACTTGGGCTAGCTATTGTCACGTGAAGCTTTCCCACTTAAGTCCATCCCCGAGGCTGTTCCCATAATCCTTCTTAAAGTTACATCTTGAGGATTCTTGACAATATATAATAAGTTATTTAATGTCTTCCTTTTCTTTTCTTCTGAATAGATGAAGAAGGTGTGAGGTATGTCCCAGTGCGTCCGAGACCTCCCATTACTTTGCTCCGTCACTATCGGAACCCTTGGAAAGCTGCTTACCACCACTTTCAGCGGTACAGTGATGTCCGGGTCAAAGGTTAGTTTCCCCAGAAACATCCATTGTGAATGCATGAAATTGGTCTCACTTGACTGTATGGTAATCATAGTAGAGTAGAAAGACAGAATTACAGTTTTCTAGTTTCCAGAAAACCCAGGGGGTGACACAGTGACCTCCTTAGCCCCCAGGGTAGTTACGGAAAAGCTTTATTGTTATTGGACATAGTCCACATTAGTCCCTAGGATGCTGAGAGATACATTGGAAGCCCCAGGAAGTTTATTTTCCAAAACACCTTTTGTTTAACATGTGAAGCTCCTGAAATGGTCTCGGGCAAGCCTTCAGTAAACGTTTTGTTGTGGTTGTACTTGAGAATTACATTTTCATAAACCCACATATAGTAAAAATAGCCGATAGTACTTGCAAATATCTGCAAATATTTCTACGAGACGGTAGACTTTAAAAGTATCATTAATCTCTGGTATAATCATGGCACAGAGAAGTGTAAGTTTTCAGAGAATTGATCACATTTCCCCTTCCCTCAAATAAATTCTACTTGGAAACATCTCTGATGGTTTCCTTGAATCCTCAAGATGAATCAGATGGTATGGACTATAATGTCTGCGAGCAGGGGTAAAGCTTCTGATAGTTCAGTCTCTGAAGGGAACTCTAGAGGTGGCTGCATGTCCAGCAGTTCTTATGAGTGGACTTTGAGGTCTGGAAAGAGGCTCAATTTCCAGATACCAGAGAGTGGTGGCCTTTGGTGGAAGCAGGGAGTGGCCCAGTAATAAACATCTCTTCACGGCACAGGAGTTCCATGTCATAGCAGGAAAATATTGTAAAGTGTAGCCTGATAACATTTATGCCATACAGAAGGATTGTTACTACTGCCTGGGACTCGCTGTGCAAAAATTTATCTCAGGAAAGGTAATCTGACCACTGAAAGTGTTGATCCAGATGGTCTCTTGACTATTAAACTTTATTGATCTACTTTGCCCAAGCTTTAAAATCATGTTCATATAAATAAATCAAGATGGAATATTGAAAATTGGTCAGGTAATTCACAGGAAGAAGAAAAAAAAAACAGAACAATAAGCAACACAGGAAACAAACTCACGATTAGTAGTGGAAGTTCTAGACACGCCATAAGTCAAGGAAGAGATAAAAAGACTATATGGGTTGGAAAAGAATAAATAAAACTATCTCTGTTTGCAAGTGACATCATTGTCTACATAGAAAATCTCAAGGATTCCATAAAAAAAACTCCTGGAAGTAGTAAATGAGTTCAGCAAGGTCGCAGAATACAATGTCAACACACAAATCAATTGTAATTTTAGATACAATTTTATACTAAAATTGTAATTTTCGTATAAATCTAGCAAAACATACATGTTTGCTAATAACTATGAAATGCTGACTAAAGAGATCTGAGTATCTGTGGTTTGTGAGTTTGAGCCCCACATTGGGCTCGCTGCTGTCAGCCTTTCAGCGCAGAGCCCACTTTCGATCCTTTGGCCCCCTCTCTCTGCTCCTCCCCCACTTGCCCTCTCCCAAAAATAAATATTAAACAAAAATGATCTGAATAAATGAAGAGACATGCAACATTCATGGATTTGAAACTCAACATAAGATGTCAGTTTTCCCTAGATCAGTAGGTTTGTTTGATACAGTTCCTAACAGACTCACAGAAAGATTTTTGTAGACATAGTAAATCTTATTCTCAACTTTACATGAAAGGTATAAAAAGTATAATAGCTAAAATAATCTTGAAAAATAAGAGAAATCGTTTTTTCTGCTATTAAAGCATATAGTTTATCTATAGTAGTTTAAACAGGGTGGTATTTGCAGAGGAATATACATGTAAGTGCCTGGAATGGAATAGAAAATGTAGAAATAGACCCACACAAATATGCTCAACTGATTTTTGACCAAATGGAAAAATAATTAAGTGGAGGAAGGAGAATCTTCTTATTTTTAATGGTGGTGGACATCCATAAGTGTAAAAAAAGAGAGAGAAATAGCCTCAACTTAATCCTCACACCTTAAACAAAAGTTAACTCAAAATGGATAATAGATTTAAATATTAAATGTAAAACTATAAAACTTTTAGAAGAAAACCTAGGATAAAGTCTTCAGGACCTAGGGCATGGTGAACAGCTCCTAGACACGACACCAAAAACACTGTCCACAAAAGGAAAGGAAAATAAATTGGACTTAATAAAAACTTCTTATCACTGAAAGACTCTGTCAGGATAAAAAGATAAACTATAGACCAGGAGAAAATACTAGCAAACCACATATCTGATAAAGGGTTCATACCTAGAATATATGTATTAGGAACTTTCAATACTTAACAGTAAATAAAAACAATAATCCAATTAGAAAATTGACAAAGGCATGAAGAGACACTTCACCAAAGAGGATAACACGGATGGCATGCACAAAAAGATGTTCAAGGGGACAGAAATTTCCAGTCTTTAAGTGGGATCTGCACATAGAGACTTTCTTACAAAGTGTACTTTGGTGGGGAAAAGAGTAACTTTACAGTGGACACACCCTACAAACACCACCTCAGTCAGGTGTTCAAGGTCAACATGAATAATGACGCATCATGCTAATAGTATGCACTCTTCTGTTCAAACATAAGTGACTGTCAGTGTAGACTGCTGTATGCATTAGATGTTACATATAAAACTGATGATAACCACAAGTCAACAACTAGTAGTAGATATGCAACAAATATAGGAATCCAAGTATATCACTGAAGAAAGCCAGCAAACCATGAGAGAAGAGAGCAAGAGAAGAAAAGGAACAGAGAAAAACTACAAAAACCACCATAGAACAAGTAACAAAATGGCAAATAGATATCTGTCCATAATGACTTTGAATGTAAATGAACTAAATGCTCCAACCAAAAGACATAGGATGACAGAATAGATTAAAAAGCAAGACCTATTTCAGACCTAAAGACACATGCAGATTGAAAGTGAAGAGTTGAAAAGGCATTGATCATGCAGATGGAAGTGAAAAGAAAGCCGGAGTAGCAATGCTTATATTGGACAAAAACAACTTTAAAACAAAGAGACAAAGAAGGACACTATATAATCATAAAAGGGAACAATCCAATAAGAAGATATAACAGTTGTAAATATTTGTGTACCCTGCATGGGAGCACACAAATACATACAGCAGCTAATAACAAACATAAAGGAAATAGTCAATAGTAATACAATAATAGTAGGGGACTTCATCCCACTTACATCAGTGGATCGTGCAAACAGAAAATCAACAAGGAAACAGTGGCTTTGAATGACACATTGGACCAGGTGGATCTAACAGATACATTCAGAACATTCCATCTCAAAACAGCACAATACACATTGTTTTCAAGTGTACATGGAACATTCTTCAAAACAGATCACATGTTGGGCCACAAAACAAGTGTCAACAAAGTAAAAAAGATTGAAGTCATACCCTGTATCTCTTCTGACCACAGCGCTGTGAAACTAGAAATCAACTACAAGAAAAAAGCTGGAAAGAATATAAATACATGGAGGTTAAATAGCATAATACTAAAAAAATGAATGGGTCGACTAAGAAATGAAAGAGGAAATCAAAAAATACATGGAGACAAATGAAAATGAAAACAAACACAATCCAAAATCTTTGGAATGCATTAAAAGGTGTTCTAAGAGGGAATCTCATAGTAATACAGGCCAACCTCAAGAAGCAAGAAAAATCTCAAGTAAATCTTACTCCTAAAGGAGCTAGAAAAAGAAGAAAAACCTGAAACCAGTACAAGGGAGGAAATAAAGATTAGAGCAGAAATAAATGAGAAGCTTAAAAAAAAAAAAAAAACCACCATAGAACAGATTAATGAAACCAGTAGCTAGTTCTTTGAAAACATCAACAAAATTAATAAACCTTTAGCCAGAATCATCAAAAGAGAGGATTTGAATAAACAAAAACAAATGAAACAGGACAAAGAATAACCCAACACCACAGGAGTATAAGAATACAAAGGAGTATAAGAGAATATTATGAAAAATTATGTGCCAACAAATTGGACAACATAGAAGAAGTGGATAAATTCCTAGAAACCTATAACTTCCCAAAACTGAGTCAGGAAGAAATAGAAAATTTGAACAGACCGGTTACCACCAATAAAATTGAATCAGTAATCAAAAAACTGCCAACAAACAAAAGTCCAGGACCAGATGCTTCCACAGGTGACTTCTATTCAACATTCACATTTAAAAACTTTTTTTAGTTTTAAGTAGACTCCATGCTCAATGTGGGACTTGAACTCACAACCCCGAGATCAAGAGTTGCATGCCCTACCGACTGAGCCAGCCCAGGCACCCTCTACCAAACATTTAAAGAAGAGTTAATACCTATTCTCAACCTATCCCAGAAAATAGAAGAGGGAAGAAAACTTCCAAATTCATTCTATGAAGCCAGCATTACCCTGATACCAAAATCAGATAAAGACACCACAAAAAAAAAAGGATAGGCCAGTATCTCTGATGAACATAGATGCAAAAATCTTCAACAAAATACTAACAAGCCAAATCCAACAATATATTTTAAAAAGTCTTTCACCATAATCAAGTGAGATTTATTCCTGGCTTGCAAGGGTGGTTCATTATTTACAAATCAATCAATGTGATACATCACCTTAATAAAAGAAAGAATAAGAACCATGTGAATATTTTAATAGATGTAGAAAAAGCATTTGGCAAAATGCAACCTCCATTCATCATAAAACCTTCCAACAAAGTAAGTTTAGAGGGAACATATCTCAACATAATAAAGGCCATATATGAAAAACCTATAGCTAACATCACAGTCAGTGGTAAAAACTGAGTTTTTCCCCTAAGAACAGGAACAAGACAAGGATGTCCACTCTCACCACTTTTATTTAACATATAACTGGCAGTTCTAGCCACAGCAGTCAGACAAGAAAAAGAAACAAAAGGCATCCAAATTGGGAAGGAAGAAGGAAAAATTTCACTAATTGCAGATGACATATATAGAGAAAACCCAAAAGACTCCACCAAAAAACTATTAGAACTAACAAATGAATTCAGTGAGTTTTCAGGTTACAAAATAATTATACAGAAATCTGTTGCATTTCTATGTACTATTAATGAAATACCAGAAAGAAAAATTAAGAAAACAGTTCCATTTACTGGTGTACCAAAAATAGTAAAATACCTAGGAATAAACTTAAACGAGGAGGTGAAAGACCTGTACTCTGAAAACTATAAAACATTAATAAGAGAAATTGAATATGACAAAAATGGAAAGATACTTATGGATTGGAAGAACAAGTATTGTTAAAATGCCATTACTACCCAGGGCAGTCTACAGATTTAATGCAATATCTATCAAAATAAAACAGCATTTTTCACAACTATAACAAATAATTCTGAAATTTGTATGGAATCGCAAAAGACCCTGAATACCCAATGCTGTCTTGGAAAAGAAAAACTAGAGGTGCCACAATTCCAGATTTCAAGATAGAATACAAAGCTATAGTAATCGAAACAGTATGGTACTGGCACAAAAATAGAAACCTAGATTAATGGGAAAAAAATAGCCCAGACATAAGTCCATAATTATATGGTCAATTAGTCTTTGACAAAGGAAGCAAGACTATCCAATGGGAAAAAGACAGTCCATTCAACAAATGATGTTGGGAAAACTGGACATCTGCATGCAAAAGAATGAAACTGTTGGAGCACCTGGGTGGCTCAGTCAGTAAGTGTCTGACGTTGGCTTAGGTCATGATCTCATGGTTCAGGAGTTCAAGCCCCATGTCAGACTCTGTGCTGACAACTCAGAGCCTGGAACCTGCTTCAGATTCTGTATCTCCCTCCCTCTGTCCCTCCCCTACTCACTGTGTCTCTCTCTCTCTCTCAAAAATAAATAAACATTTTTTAAAAAATTTTTTAAAAAGGAATGAAACTGAGCCACTTTCTTAACACCATACACAAAAATAAACTCAAAATTGATTAAGGATCTAAATGTGAGATCATAAAAATCCTAGAGGAGAACACAAGCAGTAATTTCTCTGACATGGGCCATAGCAACATTTTTCTAGATAGGTCTCCTGAGGCAAGAGAAGCAAAATCAAAAATAAACTATGGGACCCTATCAAAATAAAAATCTGCACAGTGAAGGAAACAACAAAACTAAAAGACCGTGTACTGGATGGTAGAAGATATTTGCAAATGACCTATCTGATAAAAGGTTAAAAGCTTTTATAACTCAACACCAAAAACACCTAAATAATCTAAGCAACAAATGAGCAGAAAACATGAACAGACATTTCTCCAAAGAAGACATCCAGGTGGCCAGCAGACACATGACAAGATGCTCAACATCTCTCATCACCAGGGAAATGCAAGTCAAAACCACAGTGAGCTACCACACCTCACACCTGTCAGAATGGCTAAAATCAAAAACAAAAGAAGCAAATGTTGGGGAGAATGTGTAGAAAAAGCAACCCTTGTGCACTGTTGTTGGGAAAGCAAACTGGTGTAGCCATTGTGGAAAATAGTATAGAGGTTCCTTAAAAAATTAAAAATAGAAGGGCGCCTGGGTGGCTCAGTCGGTTGAGCCACTGACTCTTGATTTCAGCTCAAGTCTCATGATCTCATGGTTTGTGGGTTCGGGCCCTGCACTGATGGTGCAGAGCCTGCTTGAGATTATCTGTCTCCCTCTTTCTCTCTGCCCTTCCCCTGTTCACACACACTCGCTCGCTCTCCCGCTCTCTCAAAAATATATAAACCTTTTTTTTTTTTTTTTTTTAATTAGAAATAGGGCGTCTGGGTGGCTCAGTCAGTTAGGCATCTGACTTCATCTCAGGTCATGATCTCATAGTTCCAGAGTTTGTGCCCCGTGTTGGGCTCTGTGCTGACAGCTTAGAGCCTGGAGCCTGCTTTGGATTCTGTGTCTCCCTCTCTCTCTGCCCCTCCTCCACACATACTCTGTCTCTCTCAAAAATAAACATTAAAAAAAATTAGAAGTAAGAATTATCATATCATGTAATTCCACTATTGGGTATTTACCCAAAGAGTATGAAAACACTAATTTGAGAAGATTTATGAACTCCTATATTTATTGCAGCATTATTTACAATAGCTGAATTATGGAAGCAACCAAGGTGTCCATTGATAAAGGAATGGATAAAGATGTGATATATATACCCAAGGGAATATTACTCAGCCATAAAAATGATTGAAAGCTTGCCATTTGTAACAACATGGATGAATCTAGAGGGTATAATGCTAAGACAAGTGCCATATGATTTCACTCATGTGGAATTTAAAAAAACAAAACAGGGGCGCCCGAGTGGCTCAGTCGGTTAAGCATCTGACTTCAGCTCAGGTCATGATCTCACAGTTCGTGAGTTCAAGCCCCACATCGGGCTCTGCGCTGACAGCTCAGAGCCTGGAGCCTGCTTCAGATTCTGTGTCTCCCTCTCTCTCTGCCCCTCCCCCATTCATGCTCTGTCTCTCTCACTCTCAAAAATAAATAAATGTTAAAAAAAACAATAACAAAGAAAGAGACAAACCAAGAAACAGACTCTTAATTATAATTCTAGAACAAACTGATGAAACAGATTGTTACTAGAGGGAAGTTGGGGAGGAGGGATGGATGAAGTAGGTACAGGGGATTAAGAGTACACTTCTGGGCTGCCTGGGTGGCTCAGTCGGTTAAACATCCGACCTCAGCTCAGGTCATGATCTCATGGTCTGTGAGTTCAAGCCTCGCGTAGGGCTGTGTGCTGATAGCTCAGAGCCTGGAGCCTGCTTCAGATTCTGTGTCTCCCTCTCTCTCTGCCCCTCCCCCACTCATGCTCTGTCTCAGAAATAAATAAACGTTAAAAAAAAAAAAAAGAGTACACTTCTGATGAGCATTGAGAAATGTATAGAATTGTTGAATCACTATATTGTACACCTAATACTAATACAACTGTATGTTAATTATACTGGAGTGTGTACCCCTCATAGTTTTTGATGGCGTTGTCACTTCCCCTCTGTATCTCCTCTCATAACTGCATTCTAATCCTGAGAAACATCAGACAGATCCACATAGAAAGGCATCTTTCAAAATTCCTTTACCAGTACCCTTCAAAACTGTCAAGGTCATCAGAATCAAGGACAGTCTGAGAAACTGTCAAGCCAAGAGCTGTCTAAGGAGACATAATATTTTCATTAGGTCCTAGAATGGAAAATGACCATAAAATGTGTTTGTTTGTTTGTTTGTTTGTTTGTTTGTTTGTTTATTTTGAAAGAGTGTGAGTGGGGAAGGTCAGAGAGAAAGAGAGAGAGGGAATCCTAAGCATGCTTCACACTGCCAGCACAGAACCCACAAAGCATGAGATCATGAGACCTGAGCAGAAACCAAGAGTCAGATGCTTAACAGACTAAACCACTGAGACACCTCCATAACATTTATTCCTATGCTATGGGAACCCACTGTTCCTAGGAGTGCCTTTAGGTTTCAGCTTCATAGTCTGTGGCACATGGAGCCTGTTGCTTTGGAAAAAGATTAGAAACTACCTGTTTTATGGCCAATTCCCCACCCCCTGCCCCAGGTAGAATCTCTGAGCAAGGACTCTGGAGGTGGGGTGGGGACAATGGCAACCTTCTCTCTGAAGGTGAGCAACCTTCTCTAGGAGGTGAGCATCCAGTGGAGGGGAAGAGGAGTGAGCAGCCTGGGGTCCTCTTGGCTTGCTTCTCCTAGCATAAAACCATCACTTCAAAAAGCGGGAAAAGGGTTCCCAGGGCCCCAGTGTTCTTAGCACACTTGCCTTGGGTACAGTCTCCATTCTGGACTAGGGATTGAACAGAAGAGAACCCCTGCATCTCAGTTGTACACACCTAGTACTTAGCCTCAGCAGCAGGTAGCAGGGGTCAGGATGGGAAATCCTGATGACCTGCTTCTCCTGGGAAGATCGCCTTTCACCTGGCAGCTGGAGGGAAGGGAACCCCATGTTCTGGGCTGCTGCAGTCCACATGGGGTATCCACCTCACTGAGCTGGGAGAGAAACAGAGAAATGGTCTTGATTCAGATACCATGGACTCTCTGTTCTTACCGCAGATGTGCTTAAATGTATGTTGCATGAGTAGAGTTGCATTTCTGTTTTCCCTTAATGTGCCTTCCCAGAGGTTTAAATAGTTACTAAAATTTTCTCTTTCACTGGAGAGATCAGTGGTGCACTGTCATTCCACAAGTCAGTTGTCTTGCACACTTTGCCCAGCTAGCTGCTCAGGAAGGCAATTTGCCAGTGTCATAAAAACCAGAACATACACTTACCATATGACCTTACACTCCTGGGCATTTACCCAGAAAAGTGAAAACCTGTGTCCACACAAAAATCTGCACAGCTGTTCATAGCAACTTTTGTTGGAATAGCCAGAAACTAGAACGTACTTATTGGCCATTTGTATATTTTTTTCGGAGAAATGTCTGTTTGGATCCTTTGACTTTTTACACGATTTATCTCTGTATTATGGAGTTGTAAGAATTTTTCGTATGTTCTACATACAAGTTTCTTATCAGATGTATCCCTGTACCATCTTTGCAGTTTCCTCTGAGTCCATCATTATTTCAAAGTAAAGAGTTTTTTTTAATGTCTAAAATGAAATACCCAAGTACAGTACACCAAGTACTGGTGAAATCTAAATAGGCTGCATCATCATCATGGTTGTGGCATTGTACTGTGGTTTTACAAGATGTTACCACTGGGGGAAACCAGGTAGAGTACTTAGGATCTCTGTGTTATTTCTTACAACTTCATGTGAATCTCCAATTGCCTCAAAAGTTTAAAAAGTCTTTAAATCATATGCACGCTAATATTTACCTACTAGGTAGGTTTTTTTTTTTTTTAAGGTTTATTTTTGAAAGAGACAGAGTACAAGTGGGGAAGGGACAGAGAAAGAGGGAGACAGAGAATCCAAAGAAGGCTCCAGGCTCTGAGCCATCAGCACAGAGCCCAATGCCGGGCTCGAACTTGTGAACCGCAAGATCATGAGCAAAAGTTGAATGCTTAACCCACTGAGCCACTCAGGTGCCATGGGGGGGGGGGGGGGGGTTGGTTAATTGATAAACTTCTTAAAGCAGTTTTAGGTTCACAACAAAATTGAATGGAAGGTACGGGGATTCCCATGTACCCTCAGCTCCACACATGCATAGCCTCCCGCACTATCAACATCCCCACCACAATGGTAGATTTGGTGTGTTTGATGAACATACATGAACACATCAATATCACCTAAAGTTCATCACTTACATTAAGGCTTAGTATTGGTGTTCTACATTTTGTGGGTTTTGACAAATACATAGACAGTCTTTTCAAGAATATTTTTTTAAATAATAAAGTAAAATTTTAAAAATATTTTAAAATAATTTTTAATGATCTGTTAATCTGTAAATACATTTTAAGTTATAGCTAAACAGTAATTAAAAATTCACATACACAGCTAAACTCACCTTTGACAAGTACCCCTCTATCCTAGTTTATCCCTCCCCAGTCCAGATGATACGTTTCATATTTATTTTACTACAGTTCTGGTTACTGGACTTTTCTATCCAAATGTGAAATGTTATACAAACTTGATTCCTTTCATTTCTCCAACATCTAGATAACAGCAAAACTCTTCTAAAACTTCATGCCCAGTTCTCCACAGGCTTGGAAGCATCACACATGAGCAAGGGCTCTAAGCAACCACAGACCAGTTCCCTTCCTTTAAGAGATTAAAACATAATTTGCTCTCTTTTGAACTCTCTAGATTAGCAGAGTACGTCATTATGGCATTCTTCGGGGATGAACAAAAGGAGAAACTTTGATTCATGTTGTGACCTCTATTCCTAATGACTTCAATGCAAAGGAGTTATTTAAATAAAGATATTTAAGTGAAGACATTCTTGATAACATAGTAGCACCTCAGCAGCTTGAACCCGAATTCTTTTAGCTTTATAAAAATTGAAATACACTTTTTATTTTTTTATGGCTCCAGAAGAGAAGAAAGCTATGCTGCAGGAAATAGCTAACCAGAAAGGGGTGTCCTGTCGTGCTCAAGGCTGGAAAGTTCACCTCTGTGCCGCTCAGTTGCTACAGCTGGTAGGTGGAGTTCTAGTAAAGTTGTTATGTCCTACTGACATGAGGAACAGGTGCCAGAGGCATCCGTATTCATAGTGTTTCCTTTTGAGTAATTCTGAAGCATTTCCATATTTCCATCTGGGTGATGGCAGAGTTTTTATGTCTAATACGTAATATTATAATTATTATATCTATCCCAGAGATACAGTTCAAACATATCTTAGTCTGATGCCCGGAACCAAAATACATTGAACAACTGTGGGTGTAAGACCCACAGTTAAGCTTCAGTATTTTGTGTTGCCATGAATCTGAAACAGAGAGCCTCAAGTGGCCTGACTGTAAACCCTTGCTGCCCACAGTGCTCCTTATCACGGGAACCAGGCTCAGCTCCCACCTCTTCCTGATTAGTGGGATTTATTTCCCTGCCAGTTTGCAATATTGTTCAAATAAGCTGTCCCATCCTCCCATGGGAACTAGGGGACACCTCTCCCTCTTAATACTACAAAGCCTGCCTCCTACAGCCACTGCTTGTTCACTCTGTTCCTGAGTGCAGCCCCTGCGTGGCCCTGCATGGTGTGTGGTGTCCTCCTCCCCTGGGCTGTGAGTATATCGACTAGTAAACTGCTGTTGATCTCATGTGTGTCCACTGTTGGCTGGTGTTACGTGTCCGTTTCCATCACCCTAGGGTGGGAGTCCTTCACCAAGAAGGTGAAGGGGCACCAGTCAAAACAACCTCATGAAGTTTTCCATCTTTGGAGTAGCACTGATGTGAAGAACATGGTCTATTATGAGTATCTAAAAATAAAGTAGTGCCATGGCTACTTTTTGTACTTTAGAAAAGCATATTCTCTGAAACCTTCAGACTTTTTTTTTAGAGCAGTTGTGAATTCAGGGCAGTATTTAAAAGTTATCCTTGAAGATGGACTCTGTGACGCAGTGTTCTGTTAATCGTTGTTGAACAGTTTCCCTTGCTCTACGTTAGCGCCCTAGTCCTCGGGAGAAAGGATCCTATCACCCACACAGTTCTCACACCAGTTTACAGAAAGTGATTCAAGGTGGGTGCATCTGCCTGACGTTACTCAGGAAAAGTACCTCTGAGGTCATGATGCCCTTCCTCTTGTGTGTTGCAGACAAATCTGGAGCATGATGTTTATGAAAGACTCACCAACCTACAGGAAGGGATTATCCCAAAGAAAAAGGCGGCCACTGATGATGATCTGCACCGAATAAACGAACTGATACAGGTTTGATTGAGCCCTTCCCTCTGACCATCCAGTTTAAGGGGTTATCCCTACGTAATGGTCTTACTTCTCCCATTTCCCTACCTCTTTCACTAACTTATTTAGTAAAAACCTACTGTTTACTTCAACCTGCAATACCAAGAAAGACTAAAACATTTTTTTATATGACAGCCTCAGAATGGCCTCAGTCCAAAGGTGAAGTTATTTAAAAGCCTGGTGGTCTCCTGATTACTGATTGGTGATGATGTCTTCTGTTGCAGGGAAATATGCAGCGGTGTAAACTTGTGATGGACCAGATCAGTGAGGCCAGAGACTCCATGCTTAAGGTTTTAGATCATAAAGACCGTGTCCTGAAGCTTCTAAACAAGAATGGGACTGTCAAGAAGGTGTCAAAATTGAAGCGAAAGGAGAAAGTCTAGACCCAGAAGAATCAGGACTTTGGAAACAGAATTTATGAAGAATGATGGTGCGGGTGGGGGGAGGGTTTTGGTTCTTTTCAAAATGGAACATTGAAAAAAAGAAAGTGTTCCTTAATTCACACAAGAAAGCGGAGGGACCCATGGTACCCAATGGCACAAACGGATCAGAGCTGTTCTGATGCAGTGAACTCCATTCTCTCTTTCAGGCATATCCCTCTTAAACTCGCTGTGTCACAAACGACTCCTGATGCATCGGTGTTTGCCAGTGAGAATCAGTGACACAAATGAGTGGCTGGCAGTTTTCAGCCTTCTGGTTTATAAGTTGTATTTATCTGACGGATTCCTGCAGGACCCATACTGAGCCTGGACTGAAAGTATCCACTTGGACCATCTGTTATCTCTCTACACTGAAAAATCAAACCTCTTCCCCTCAGCCCAGCCAGTTCTTATCTGTCTGACCTTCAAATGCCTGAGCTGGCCTTTTACAGCAGTGTCATATGGCACCAAGAGACTTGCCACATCTCACACTCTAAAGGGTTTGAACTATTAATTCTTGTCATTTTTTTAAGAACCATTTCAAAGTGAAATTGTTATATTGTCTGTCCTGCGTGTGTCAGAGTTGGGTTTTTGTGGAGGTTCCGAGCAAGCAACATCTGAAGTTGCTCTGAGATCCTTGTTCTGAAGTACATTCTCAGTTATCTGTACTTCGCGTAGCTGGTGTGATGCTGTTGACTGTATGTACCGCACATCTCCCAATGTTAATAAAGGACTCAAAGAGGTTTTTGTACATGAGCAGTTTGCATCTTTTTATCAAGTGAATCAGGGCTGTGCTGTCCACCATGTGTGTATCCTACCGTAATTTCTCACACATTGTTGAGAGTTGACTCTGCTAAAGTTTTGTTCTTCTGTATGAGTGAGTTCCGCTTATCCTGGTGTTTTGAAGAGGTCACAATGGCTCTTGGTTATCATAAATACAAGACTGTATTTTGTCCCATTGCAGGCACAAATTGGTCAAATTACAGGACTGAGGCTGCAGGAGTGGGGGTGGGGCTGCCAACGATGGTGGATTTTCTTCACACGTTTGCTCTTGCTTCCTCCGAGCCACCTGAGTGGTGTAGTGGCTAGGCCTGCTTCCTTTGAGCACCAGCCGCCACCTCTGTCCCTTCCAGTTGGATGTTCTTCCTTAGGACATGGGTTGCCAACTTGGGCCTGAAGCTCACCTCTTTGCCCCGACCCAAATAGATTTAAGATGGGGAGTCTGTGCCAGTTCTGCCCTGGTCTTTGGGACTAACACTCTGCCTCACCTGCAACAAGCTTCCTCCGGTTGGAACGGTAAGCTCCCATCTGCTATGGCACTGGAGAAGAAACAAAGCAGGCTTCTGGTTAGGCCACATAGGCCTGGGTAGCCTAGGCCAAGAAGCCCTCAGAATAATCAAGGCTATTCCACTAGAGGTATGGAGCCAACTTTAAAAGGTATTATTGGTTGCTTGCTAGACACCAGTGCTGGAAGAATGTTCCTTTGCCTCAGTTTCTCTTCTGTGCACACGTTGCCCCCATGGTTTCATGTGGTGTGCTGGCTGTGATTCACGTACTTGGGATCCTGCATTGCAGACCTGTTCTGTCTAAAAGTATTGTCACCTCACTTTAAACAAAACTTAACCCTGGTCAAAGGAGCTTGTCAATGCAGGTTAGAACAATAGTGTTTTCAGTACTTCCTTGCCTTATACTGTCAGAAGTTGGGAGAGGCAGGGGGATGAGTCTTGTCACGTGTATTTGCCCATTTCACCATCCCCACAGTCAAGGTCATATCTATCAGACCCAGTAGTTTCTCCTCATGCCTCTGATTTCTTCCGTCTCACCCCTACCTGCCTCCCTATCTTCAGACAAACACGAGTCTGCCCTCTTGTCACTGGATTCGTTTGTATTTTCTGGAATTGTATATGAGTGAAATCATACAATATATTCTTTTTCGAGGGAGGGCGTCTGCTTGCTTTACTCAGCATAATGGAAATTTATCCTGAAATTCATCCATGTTTCTATAGGTCATTGCTTTTTGTTGCTGAGTACCAAGCTCTCCACTGCATGGATGTTTCACAAGTTGTTTTATCCGTTCACCTGTAACTTTCGAGTTGTTAGCAGGTTTTGATATTATAGATACAACTGTTCTGTACATTTCTTTGTATGGGCATATGTTTTAATATTAAAGTACTTCTGCTTTCCAGGGGTTTATAAGCAAGAGATAATCCAGAGACCAGGCTTTCGTTCCAGAAAACTATCATTCACAAACTTAAAGATTAGAAAGAATTGGAAATATATTTGGGGTAAGGCTTGGATTTGGCTCCTGTTCTCTACATTGGAAAATCAAAGAAACAAAACTGGGGAAAAAAAGTTTTAACCTATCTGCTTTGTCTAGAAAATCTTTCATATATATATTTTTAACGCAGATATTTCAAAACCCCGTTAAATAGAAATATGCCTTATACTATTTTCATTTTCAGTAGTTTTTATCACAGTAATAATATAGAATCACACAATTTTAGAGTTTTAAAGCTATTTAAAGATTCTCAACCTGGGAAAAAATGGACACCTTTTGAAAGGATTATTTTTTGGTACTTTTTTATTGTAAAATACAACACAGATAAAGAAAACTACATGAAACAAGTGTATAGCTTCATAAATTTTTTTAAAAAACAACTTTGAAATTACCACCCAGGGTAAAAACTAGAACTCTGTTGGTCACCTCAGAAGCCCCACCACTGCCCCATCCCAGTCACAACCCTCTACCTCCCCGCAAACAGCCACTATCTTGACTTTTTCAAATAACCAATGTTACTGTGATACAATTATCTGGAGTAAAACACCCAAATCTTAGCTTTATAGTTTTATGCATTTTGACAAATACATAAACGTTTAGCTAACATCTGAATACAGGTATGTGTGACATCACCATAACCCCAGAAAGATGACCCCTTTGTAGCCAACACACCTCTGCCCCTCACCAAGGTAAACAGCTCATCTGTACATTATCACAGATTAGTTTTGTCTGTCCTTGAACTTCATATAAATGTAGTCATAGAGTATGTGCTTATTTGCGTCTTATTTTGAGATTCATCCATTTGTTGTACATATCATAAATCATTCCTTTTTACTGCTGAGTGGTATTCTGCTGTGTAAATATGCAAGTTTACTCATGTCCCTATTGAAGGACATCTTGCTTGCTTCTAGTTTTTGACCATTGTGAATAAAGCTGCTTGCTATAAACATTTGCACACAGGTTTTGTGTGGAAATAAATTTTCAGATCAGTTGGGAAAAAAACGAAGAATGTGATTGCTGGCTCACGAGGTAAAACTGTTTATTTTTGTAAGAAACTCCCAAACTGTCTTCTAAAGTGACTGTCCCATTTTACATTATCATCAGCCATCAGTGACAGTTCTTGTTGCTTGGCATCCTCTCCAATGTTTAGTGTTGTTGCCTTCTGGATTTTAGCCATTCTAATAGATAAATAGTGGTTTCCTGCCTTTATGCATAATGACATGATAATCACTTGTCATATGCTCATTTGCCATCTTTATACCATTTTTGATGAGGTGTCTGTTCAGATCTTTGCCCATATGTTAATTAGGTTGTTTTCAGATTGAGTTTTAAGAGTTCTCTGTATTTTTAGGATACCAGTCCTTTTTCTGAAAGGTATGCATTTTGCGAATAGTTTCTTGCTATCTACAGCATGTCTTTCCATTTACTTAACAGTGCCTTTAGAAGAGCAGAAGTTTTCAATATTAATAAAGTACAACATCAATTTCTTTTTGTGTGTGTGGATCATGCTTTGGGGTTATATCTAAAGACTGCCAAACCCAAGGTCATCTAGATTTTTCTCCAATATTTTGTTATAGGAGTTTTATAGTTTTGTGTTTTACATTTTAGGTCTGTGATCCATTTTGAGGTAATTTTTGTGACAGTGGTAAGGTCTGTGTACATGTTTGTGCTTGTGTATTTCCAATCCCAGCACCATTTGTTGAAAAGACCATCCCCATTAAATTACCTTTGCTCCATTTGTCAAAGATCACTTGACTGTATTTGTGTGGCACTATTTCTGGGCCCTCTCTTCTGTTCTTCTGATGTACTTGTGTATCATCTCACCACCAGCACTGCTCTGTTTCAATCACCATAGCTTTTTTTTTTTTAATTTTTTTAAATTTTTATATATTTTTTAAAATGTTTTAATTAATTTATTTCTGAGATACAGATAGAGACAGAGCATGAGCAGGGGAGGAACGGAGAGAGAGGGAGACACAGAATCCGAAGCAGGCTCCAGGCTCTGAGCTGTCAGTACAGACCCCAATGTGGGGCTCGAACTCATGAACCACGAGATCATGACCTGAGCCAAAATCGAGTCAGACGCTTAACTGACTGAGCCACCCAGGCACCCCTTAATCACCATCGCTTTATAGTCCTGAAGTTGAGCATTATCGGTTCTCCAACTTGGTTCTTCACTGTTGTGTTAGCTCTTCTGGGTCTTTTGTCTTTTCATATAAATTCTAGAATCTGTTAATATGTATGGAATGCTCTGCTGGAATTTGGATTAGGACTACATGGAATCTATAATCCAACTGGGAGAGAATTGGCATCCTAATAATGTTGGATGTTCTAGTGCATAAATACGGATACCTCCATTTAGTTAGGTGTTTTATTTTTTCATAAGAGTTTTGTAATTTTCCTCATATACATTTGTACATATTTCATTAGATTTATACTTAAGTATTTCATTTTATGTGTATGCTATTATAAATGGTACTGTGTTTTCAAATTCTAATTGTTCACTAGTAGTGTATAAGAAAGCAACCAACATCCATATACTATTAACCTTATATGCTGTGGTGTTCCTATATTAACAGAAGTGCTTTTGCCAACTTTTTGGGACTTTCTACATCAACAGTGCCATCTGTAAACAAATACAGTTTTATTTCTTCTTTCCCAATCTGTATAAGTTTTCTTTCTTTTTCCTGTCATATTGCAGTAGATAGGACTTCCAGCAAGATGTTGAATAAGAGTGGTAAGAGGTCCAAAAAAGACTGCATTGGCTTCTGCCATTAAAAAACAAAACAAACAAACAAACAACAACAACAACAAACAGTGGTAAGAGGGAGTATCCTTCTTTGTTTCCAATCTTAGGGATAAAGTGTCCAGTTTCTCACCATTAAGTACGATGTGAGAGAAGGGGCTTTTCTAAAAGTTCTTGATTAAGTTGAGGAAGTTCTTTGTTTCTAGTTTTCTGAGAGTTTTCAATCATAGAATGGATGGTGGGTTTTGTCATATGTTTTCCTGCATCACTGATACAATCATTTGAGTTTATTTAGCATGTTGATTTAATAGATTACATTAATTGACTTTTTAAATTGCTGAACCAGCCAATCAAACCAGCATACCTGGAATAAATTCCACTTGGTTATGATGTATAGTTCTTTTTATTCATTGTTAGTTTCAACTTGCTGACGTTTAGTTACATCTATGTTCATGAAAGAACATATGATTTATTTTTTATACTTCTCTTTATCAGTGTCAGGGTGATGCTGACGTCCTAAAAGGATTTAGGAAGTGTTCTCTCTGCTTCTGTTTTTTGGGGAGAAGTGTAGAGAATTGGTATAATTTCTTCCTTAAATGTTTGGTCAGATTCACCGGTGAAAACATCTGGATCTGGTACTTTGTTTTTTGGAAATTACCAGTTATTGATTCAATTTTTAAAATAGATATAGGCCTATTTCTCCTTGTGTGAGTTTTGGCTATTTCTTTCAAGGAATTTTATTATTTCATCTAAGTTAGTAAATTTGTGGGCATGGAGTTTTTTGTAGACGTCCTTTTTGGGTTTTTTGGGTTTTTGTTTTTGTCGTTTTAAGATTTCATTTTTAGAGGCACCTGAGTGGCTCAGTCAGTTAAGCATCCAACTTCAGCTCAGTTCATGATCTCACAGTTTATGAGTTCAAGCCCAGTGTCGGGCTCTGTGCTGACAGCTCAGGGCCTAGAGCCTACTTTGGATTCTGTGTCTCCCTCTCTTTCTCCCCCTCCCCTGCTCACACTCTGTCTCTCAAAAATAAACACTAAAAAATTTTTATAAGATTTTATTTTTAAGTAATCTCTGCATCCAACATGGAGCTTGAACTCACAATCCTGATATCAAGAGTCACATGCTCCACCAACTGAACTAACCAAGCATTCCTTTATTATCTTTTTCATGTCCATGGGATCAGTAGTGATACCTTTCCTTTTTTGTTGTTTGGATTTTGAGGGGTGCCTTGGTGGCTCAGTAGGTTAAGCATCTGACTCTTGATTTCAACTCAGGTCATGGGATTGAGCACCATGTTGGGCTCTGCACTGGGCATGGAGCCTGCTTAAGATCCTCTCTCTTTCCCTTTGCACCCCCCTTCTCAAAAAAAAATTTTTTTTGAGATGGGGCATCTGACTGGCCTACTCAGTAAAGCATGTGACTCTCAATCTCAGGGTTGTGAGTTCAAGCCTCATGTTGTGTGTAGAGATTACTTAAAAATAAAATCTTAAAACTTTGAATTATAATTCACATAACATACAGTTCACCTACTTGAAGTGTATAACTCAATGACTTTCACTATATTCGGAGTTGTGCATCCATCCCATAATCAATTTGAGAATATTTTCATTGCCCCCAAAATCAGCCCTGTACCCAGAACCACTACTCCCATTTAGGAGTTGAATCCATTTTGAGTTAATTTTTGCATCTGATGTGAAGTAAAGGGTCCAACTTCCTTCTTTTGCCTATGGCTTACCAGTCTTCCCTGCCATGTATTGAAAAGGCTTCTTTCACCTCATTGAGTTGTCCTGGCAGTTTGTCAAAGATGAGTTAATTATATATGTGAAGAATTACTTCTGAACTGTCAATTTATTTCTTAAGATTTTATTTTTAATCTCTATACCCAATGTGGGGCTCGAACTTACAACTCCAAGATCAAGAGTTTTATGCTGTACCCCACTGAGCCAGCCAGACGCTCCTGATCTCTCAATTCTATTCCCTTGATCTGTATGTCTAAACCTAGGGCATGCTATCTTATTTACCTCAACTTTTTAAAAATTTTTTCAATGTTTCTATTTATTTTTGAAAGAAAGCATGCACACAAGTGGGGGAGGAGCAGAGAGAAGGAGACAGAGGATCCAAAGCAGGCTCTGCACTGACAGCAGAGAGCCCAATGTAGGGCTTGAGCCCACAAACCATGAGATCATGGCCTGAAGTCAGACGCTTAACTGACTGAGCCACCCAGGGGCTCCATTGTTTACCTAAACTTTATAGGAAGTTTTGAATTTGGGAAGTGTGAGTTCTCCTTTTTGTTACTGTTTTTCAAGATTGTTCTGGCTATCCTAGGTCCTTTGAATTTCCAGGTCAATTTTGGGATTAGCCTCTCAGTTTCTGCAAAGAAGCTGTCTGGGATTTTGATAGGTACTATGTTGAATCTGTAGATAAATTTGGGAAATTTTGCCACCTTAATATTAAATCTTCTCATCTATAAACATGGACTGTCTTTCCATTTATTTGTACTAATTTAATTTCTTTCAACAGTATTTGGTAGTATTCAGAGTAAAAGTTTTTCATTTGTTAAACTCAGATACAACTGATTTTTTATGGTATTAATTATTTATATTAAAGCAGCTTGACTGAAATATAATTCACACACTGTATAGTTGACCCATTTAAAAAGTACAATTGAGGGGTGCTGGGGTGGCTCATTGGTTAAGCTTCCCACTCTGGATCTTGGCTCAGATCATGATCTCACGGTTCATGAGATCAAGCCCCATGTTGGGCTCTGCACTGACAGTGCGGAGCCTGCTTAGGATTCTCTCTCTCCCTCCCTTTCTGCCCATCCTCCCCTTTCAAAATAAATAAACATTAAAAAAAATTAAAATGTACAATTAAGTGGTTTTCGATATGTTGCATTATGTGTATGTATATATCACATTTTATCCATTTACCTGTTGAGGGACACTTCATTGTTATTTGTACCTTTTGGATTGTAAATAACTTCCTAGTTTGTTTTTGTTTCTGTTTTTGTTTTTGTTTTAAGTAGGCTCCATCCCCAGGGCTTGAACTCACAACCCTGAGATCAAGACCTGAACCAACTGAGCCACCCAGGCTCCCCGTGGATTGTAAATAATGTTCTAGTGAACACTGGCATACAAGTATCTGTTCAAGGGCTTTACTTCACTTTGGATATATATTTAGGAGTGGGATTTCTGAATCATATGAAAATTCTGTGTTGGGGCACCAGGGTGGTTCAGTCAGTTAAGCCTCGGACTTCGGCTCAGGTCATGATCTCACAGTTTGTGAGTTCGAGACCCATGTCGGACACTGTGCTGACAGCTCAGAGCCTGGAGCCTGCTTCTGATTGTGTCTCCCTCTCTCTCTGCCCCTCCCCCGCTCACACTTTCTCCATTAAGGTTTCCTCAAGTTTTGCCAAATTCATGTTATCCTCCTGACTGTGTTTTGGAGTGATTCACCATCAGTCCACCTCACCAGCACTTTGCATCTTTCTACAATATGTTGAAACCAGCAAACTGCAACTTGTGCAAACTGATGGGGCAAAGATTTAGGAGAGGTAGTTGGCTTTTTCTAAGTGGCTGGAGCCTCACATTAGACATACAAGGCCCTGACAGTGTTTCAGTCCATATTTGTGTGTAATCTCATTGGCTAAAGTCTTACAAGACTGACGCAGCAAAATACTAGTCACTGTAGGTATAGAAGAGTTATCAGAAATTGAATCGTCACTTGATGTTTCCTGGATCTCTTTACTTTGTTCTTCCTATCATGAGCTATAAAAAGTCACTGCCATAACCTGGCAAAGCTGAATATTCCCACACCATCTGTCAAAGAGGCCTGTCCAAAGAAAAAATTCCAGGAATCTCTTGAGTAAAGATCAATTGTTGTTTTCCCCACAACAGAATGCATCTTCGGGTTTCTTTTTTGTTAAACCTTCACAATGTGCCCTGCATACATTTGTGGATTTTTTGCACTATTGTTGACTCTAACAATGCAGAAACAGGAAGTGTTTCTAGGAGTTTTACTGTGAACCCATAGAAAAGTTTCCACTGTAACGCTTGAGCCATGTAATACATTCTTAACTAGTAATTCTGGTGTTTCCTGGAGATCCAGTATATACCAGTGGACTGTATGTAAATACTGCATTTCTTTGGGGAGGGTGTCTTTCTACAAGGATCACTGAAAACCTGTTCAACATTGTCAGGAGCCTCATGATGGGAAGAGATCCGATCTGATTACAAATGCAAGGTGATGACCTATCAGAATGGCTAACATTAACAACTCAGGCAACAACAGATGTTGGTGAGGATGTGGAGAAAGAGGATCTCTTTTGCATCGTTGGTGGGAATGCAAGCTGGTGCAGCCACTCTGGAAAACAGTATGGAGGTTCCTCAAAAAATTAAAAGTAGAACTACCCTATGACCCAGAAATTGCACTACTAGGTATTTATCCAAGGGATACGGTGTGCTGTTTCAAAGGGACACATGCACCCCAATGTTTAGAGCAACTCTATCAACAATAGCCAAAGTATGGAAAGAGCCCAAATGTCCATTGATGGATGAATGATAAAGGATGAATGAATGGATAAAGAAAATGTGATATATATATATATATATATATATATATATATATATACATATACACATACACACAATGGAGTATTACTCGGCAATCAAAAAGAATGAAATCTTGCCATTTGCAACTACGTGGATGGAACTGGAGGGTATTATGCTAAGTGAAATTAGAGAAAAACAAAAATCATATGACTTCACTCATAAGAGGACTTTAAGATACAAAATAGATGAGCATAAGGGAAGGGAAACAAAAACCATATAAAAACAGGGAGGGGTACGAAACATAAGAGACTCTTAAATATGGAGAACAAACAGAGGGTTACTGAAGGAGTTGTGGGAGGGGGGATGGGCTAAATGGGGAAGAGGCATTAAGGAACCTACTCCTGAAATCATTGTTGCACTATATGCTTGGATGTAAATTAAAAAACTAATAATAATAAAAGAAAAAAATGCAAGGTGATGAGTCCAAAGAGAGCACTGTCTCTGGCTGGAAGGATTCACTCACCAAATGCTGTTCCCCAGCATCTAAGTTCTCATACTGTTACACAGTGCTGGATTCTTTGAGATGAGAGCTATTTTTAGTGTCTGTTAAGGTGGTCACACTGTTTCCATCTTTAGAGACAAAGGTTCCCATTGAAGTTTTTGCCTTGGACAGAAGTGTCTACACCTGGCCATAGAATTGTGTAGGATGCCTTCCCCACATCAGGCCTCAATGCCGCGCACTCACCTCCCATGGCAACACTTGCACACCTCCATTTCTTCTTGCATTAGTTTGGGTAGAATATCCTTTTTATTTCCGTAAAATTGATAGTAATGTCCCTACATTCATTTCTGATTTCTTTTTAATTTTTTTAATGTTTATTTGTTTTTGAGAGAGAGAGAGAGACAGAGAGTGAGAGGGGGAGGGGTAGAGAGAGGGAGACATAGAATCAGAAGCAGGCTCTAGGCTCCAAGCTGTCAGCACAGAGCCCGACGCAGGACTCGAACTCACGAGCCATGAGATCATGACCTGAGCCAAAGTTGGACACTCAACTGACTGAGCCACCCAAGTGCCCCATCATTTCTGATTTTAGTAATTTGAATCTTTTTTTATTCTTAGTCAATCTAGAGAAAGGTTTTTGTTAATTTTGTTCATCTTTTCAAAGAACCAACTTTTAGTTTTGTTGATTTTCTCTTTCTGTTCTCTTATCTCTATTCTGTTTTTATTTCCTTCTGCTAGCTTTGGGATTAGTTCGCTTTTTTACCCTAGCTCCTTAAGATGTACAATTAAGGTTACTGACTTGAGATATTCCTTTTTTCAGCATATACATTTACAACTATAAATTTCCCTCTGAGCACTGCTTGTGCTGCATTCCTTAAGTTTTGCCGTGTTGTGTTTCCACTTGTCTCAAGGTGCTTTCTAATTTCCCTTGTTAGTTGTTCTTGTGGTTAAAGAGTGTTTGTTTACTTCCCACCTGTTTGTAAAATGTCCAGTTTTATTTCTTTTATTCATTTCCAGTTTCATTCTATTGTGATTGAAAAAGATATTGTATATGGTTTGAAGCTACTTAAATTTATTGAGACTTGTTTTGTGGCCTAACATATGGTCTCTTCTGGAGAATATTCCACATGTACCTGAGAAGGATGTGTAGCAACTCCTGTTGCTAAGTGTTCTGTATCTGTCTGTTACGTCAGCTCAGTTTATAGTGTTGTTCACATTCTTGGTTTCCTTATTCATCCATCTGGTTGTTTCTATCCACTGTTGAGAGTGGCAAGTGTAGTCTCCAACTATTATTGTTGAACTATTTCCCCTTCAATTCTGTCAATTTTTCCTTCATATAGTTTTGGTGGTACTTATTTCTGGATATGTTTATAATTGTTATGTCTTCATGTATTTTATGAAATGTATTTTTTGCAGTGTACCATTTGGATTCCCTCCTTTCAGTTTCTGTATATGTTATTTTCCTAGGAGTTACCTTAGGGATTACAATCAACACCCCAAACTTATGGTGTGCTTGGTGGTGTCCCACAGCTCTTTAGACCGGTCACTTTCTTCATTTTGTTTTTCTTTCTACTCTTCTGGATAATTAATGTCTAATCTTCAAGTCCAGTGATCCTTTCTTCTACTTGCTTAAATCTACTATTGAATCCCTCTAATGAGTTTTTCATTTCAGTTATAGTACTTTTCAGTTCCAGATTTTTTTTTTTTGGTTGCTTTTTATAATTTCCATCTCTTTACTGATATTCTTATTTTGTTCAGACGTCGTCTTACTAATTTCCTTCAGATCTTTGTCTATGGTTTGCTTTAGATTATTAAACACGCTTAAGGGGGCGCCTGGGTGGCTCAGTCGGTTAAGTGGCCGACTTCGGCTCAGGCCATGATCTCGCGGTCCGTGAGTTCTAGCCCCACGTCGGGCTCTGTGCTGACAACTCAGAGCCTGGAGCCTGCTTCAGATTCTGTGTCTCCCTCTCTCTCTCTGCCCCTCCCAAGCTCATGCTCACACTCTGTCACTGTCAAAAATAAACTTAAAAAAAATTTTTTTAAGGATTTGTATTAATTCTTCCTTAAACATGTATTAGAATTCATCAGTGAAATCATCTGATCTTGAGATTTTCTTTGTGGGTAGTTTTTTTTATTGCTATCTCAGTTTGCTTACTATTGATCTATTCAGATCTGTTTCTTCTTGAGTCAGTATTGATAGTTTGTGTGTTTCTAGGAATTCATCCATTTACTCTAAGTAGATTTTTTGGCTTAAAGTTGCCTCTAGTATTCCCTCATGATTCTTTTTAGTTCTGTAATGTTGATACTTTAACGTTTCCTCTTTAATTTCTGATAATAGTAGTTTGTGACTTCTGTTTTCTCCTTGGTCAGCCTAGTTAGAGTTTTATCAATTTGATTGATATTTTTAAAGAACCAGATTTTGGCTCTGTTGATTTTCTCCATTGATTCCCTGTTGTCAATTTCATTTATTTCTGCAGTGATTTTAATTATTTCTATTCCTTTAGAAACTTGCTTTAGAAAGTTGCTATTCTTTCTCTGGTTTCCTAAATTGGAAGTTTATATTTTTTAAATCTTAGATCTTTCTTTTTGTCTACTAATATGTGTTTAGAGCCATGAATTCCCTTCTAAACATTGCTTTCACTGAATTCCACAAATTTTGAAGCTTTGTATTTTCATTTATTTCAAAATTCTTACCTTCTCTTGAGACTCTTTTGACCCACGTGCTATTTAAAAGTGTGTGGTTGGGGCGCCTGGGTGGCACAGTCGGTTAAGCGTCCGACTTCAGCCAGGTCACGATCTCGCGGTCCATGAGTTCGAGCCCCACATCGGGCTCTGGGCTGATGGCTCAGAGCCTGGAGCCTGTTTCCGATTCTGTGTCTCCCTCTCTCTCTGCCCCTCCCCCGTTCATGTTCTGTCTCTCTCTGTCCCAAAAATAAATAAACGTTGAAAAAAAATTTAAAAAAAAATAAAAATTAAAATAAATAAATAAATAAATAAATAAATAAAAGTGTGTGGTTTAATCTCCCAATATTTTGGGATTTTCCAGCCGTCTTTATGTTACTAATTTCTACACTATTAAATTTGTTAAGATGTATTTTATGGCCCAGAATGTGATTGCTCTTAGTAAATCTACTCTGCCATTAATGGATGTCCCCATCTTGACAGTTATGGTAATCACATTTTTTTAATTTCCCCATAGTTTTAAGAACCAGTGTATATCTCTTAACATTACCGTCTGTCTTATCTGTTCTCTGCCTTTGATATACCTTTTAAATTTTTAGTAGGTGGCCCTTGTTTTTTTCTTAAAATTTATTTGTAAAATTTTTTTTAATGTTTATTTATTTTTGAAGGAGAGAGAGAAAGACAGAGCATGAGTGGGGAAAGAGCAGAGAGAGAGGGAGACACAGAATCTGAAGTAGGCTCCAGGTTCTGAGCTGTCAGCACAGAGCCTAACGCTGGGCTCTAACTCACAAACTGTGAGATCATAGACACGAGCCGAAGTCAGATGCTTAATGGACTGAGCCACCCAGGTGCCCTTCTTACAATTTATTTGTAAAAGCACTCAATCCTTTAAGTTCCCCGCATTTTGATTTTTTTGATTGTACTTAATACTATAGTTCAAACATGATTTTCTGTCCAATGGATACAGAGTCTTGGTCAGTTCATATATTTTTTTTTTTTGAAAGACTACTTATCGTATTGTGTTCTTTCATTAGGAGTTACTTATTGTCTGTATCTTTTTATAGGAGCATCCTTAGGTTGGCTCTTGATTCTTTCTGATATGATTTTGCTATCTGGTATGGCAAGATATTCTAGACACATCTTATGTATATCCTGCTCTTTAGTCATTCTTCCAAGAATCTCTGGTTTTATTTACTGGGAAGCAGTATTTTCATAGCATAATCTAGGTAGTGTGGCATGACCATTGCTTTTGGGTTTGTAATTATTGCTAGGATCTTTTAGTAGACAGATACACAAACATGTTTAAGTAGTGTTTACTAGGTCCGTCTACTGTCAAGTTATCCCTCCCTCCCTCCTTTCCATAATCAACTCTGTGGAAGCAAGTCTCTAAACATAGCTCACATTAAGGGGGTGAGGAATTAATCTCCATCTCCTTTAGGGGTCTCCTCTGACTTTTTAAATAGTTGTGCTGTACCTACAATGTCAGAACATACTGACAGCAGGTAGCATACTATACTCTCCCTTTTAACCCGTGATTAATATTAATTTCTAGGGAAAAAAAACAAATATTTAAAGCTTACCACCAGTCTTATGTCCATATCTCTCTAGTCATTTTGTTGCCTGAAACTTCCTCTCTAGTAGATTTCTCAAGAAGTCCTCATCGAGGGGCACCTGGGTGGCTCAGTTGGTTAAGCGTCCACCTTCGGCCCAGGTCATGATCTCACAGTTCGTGGCTGAAGCCCCACATTGGGCTCTGTGCTGACAGCTCAGAGCCTGGACCCTGCTTCGGATTCTGTGTCTCCTTCTCTCTCTGCCCCTTCCCCACTCATGCTCTGTCTCTCTGTCTCTCAAGAATGAATAAACATTAAAAGATTTTTTTAATAAAAAAGTCTCACTTATAAATTAACTTTTACCATTTCAATAGCATGAAATTGGTATTTTTTTAAGGTTCCATGCTGTTTATTTTTTTTAAGTTTATTTATTTATTTTGAGAGAGAGAGAACCAGGGGAGGTGGGGCAGAGAGAGGGCGACAGAGGATCCAAAGCAGGCTCTGAGCTGTCAGCACAGAGCCCAATGCGGGGCTCAAACCCACAAATCATGAGATCATGACCTGAGCTGAAGTCAGACGCTTAACCGACTGAGCCACCCAGGCGCCCCGCAGTTGGTATTTTTAAAGCACTGTCAGGGATTTGGGGTAGCAGGTTGCTGCAGTTATTGCCTTCAGGGTACAGATCATTCCTGCTTTCTCTTCTCATTACACCTATCTGTATTCTCCTAGTTAGTTTTCCAAGCTGTACAACAAATTACCGCAAAGTTAGCAGGTTAAAACAACATTTATCATTTCAGTTGCCATGCTTCAGGAGTCTAGTATAACAGAACTACACGGCCTTGATCAGGGTCTCGCAAGGCTGCAATCATGGTACCAGCCAGGGCTGGGAGCTCATCTGAATCCTCCTCCAGCCTCACAGGTTTTTGGCAGAATTCATTCCTACGGAACTCAAGATGGCTTGCCCTTTCAAGGCCCAAGGAGTGTTTTTCTGGCTGTACAACATAAAAGGGAAGGTGGGTGTGGTAACCACAAAGGACTGCAGAATCAAAGCAAGCAGAATAGTCTGACTTACAGAGACCCACGGCACTAGCCGGTTAATCATCGTGTTCCTAGAAACGAAATAAATAGGAAGCCTATGAAATTCTTACTTGGTCTGTATAAGCAGAAAAGTTCTAGGTAAAGTGAACAAAAGTCTAACTCAAATCATAAAATAGATCAATTCTCAGACTTGAGCCAGTTCCCAGACCAGGAACCCCTTGAATGAACCAGGGAAATGGGTCCCCTTGACCTTTACCAGATCCTTTACAGCCATTTACCTGGATAACTGTGCAGTGGGTAAAAGGAAACAATCAGACCACTCATGGATTACTGGACACTGGCTGTGAATAGGCATTGACTCCAGGAGGCCCAAAACGTTACTGTGGCCCTCTGGTCAGAGTAGGGGCTCAAGGATCAATGAGATTTTAACTCCGGTCCATGTCACTGTGGGCCTAGTGGGTCCCCAAGCCCATCTTGTGGTGATTTCCCAGTTCAGAATACATAAATGGAATAGACATAGCTAGCAGCTGGCAGAATCGCCACATTTGCCCTCCAGCCTGTGGAGTGAGGGCTACCAGGGTGGGAAAAGCCAAGTGAAACCCTTAGAACTGTGCATACCTAGAAAGCACATCAGAAGCAACTCAGGGACACCTGGGTGGCTTAGTTGGTTAAGCATCTGGTTCTTGATTTCATTCAGGTCATGGTCTCAGCGTTCATGAGATTGAACCCCACATCGGGCTCTGTGCTCACAGCGCAGAGCCTGCTTAGGATTGTCTCTCTCTCTCTCTCTCTCTCTCTGCTCCTCCCCTGCTCACATTCTCTCTCAAAATAAATAAACATTTAAAAATATTTGTTAAAAAAAGCCATTCAGCATTGCTGGAGGTACTGCAGACATCCGTGCAAGGACGTGAAAGGTGACTCCCAGCTCACCCTCACCCCCATTAAGCCCCCCTATGTGGCCCTTGCAGAAGACGGGTGGGTCTTAGGAAATGATACCAGATTATCACAAGCTAAAGCAGGTAGTGATTGGAAGCTGCTGTCCCAGCTGTGGCTTTGTTGCTTGTGCAAATTAACATCCCCGGGTGCCTGGCATGCAGCTATTGATCTGGTAAATTCCTTTTTCTCCACAACCTGTCCATAAGGCCCAGCAGAGCAAAGCAGTTTGCTTTCAGGTGGCAAGACCAGCAATACACCTGCACTGTCCAGGAGGACAACTCTCCAACCTCCTTGGATTTTGGAGGCAATGTACTCCTCATTTGGGTGTGTTACTCTGGCCCATCTGCCAAGTGACCCCAAATGCTGCTAGTTTTTAGTGGGGCCCAGAACAAGAGAAGGCTCTGCAACATTCCAGGCTGCTGTGCAAGCTGCTCTGCCACGTGGGCCACGTGACCCACAGATCCCATGGAAGTACTGGAAGTATCAGTGGCACTAGGGATGCTGCCTGGAGCCTTTCACAGGCCCCTGTAGATTTATTGCATTACAGATCTTTAAGATTTTGGAGTAAGGCCCTGACATCCTCTGCAAATAGCAACTCTCCTTTTGAGAAATTGCTCTTGGCCTGCTATTGGGCCCTAGAAGAGACTGAATGCTTGGCTGTGGTCCATCAAATTACATGTGACCTCAGCTACCTATCATGAACTGGGTGTTATCTGACCCACCGAGCCACAACATTGGGCGTGCACAACCACACTCCAGCATCAAATGACAAGTGGTATATATGTGACCAAACCCGGGCACCTGAATGTGCAAGTAAATTACGTGAAGAAGTGGCCCAAATGCCCATGCTCTCCACTCCCGCTGCATGGCCTTCTCCCTTCCTTCCTGCACCTGTCACCTCACGGGGAGTTTTTTGTGACTAGTTGACAAAGGAAGAAAAGACTCAGGCCTTGTTTACAGATGGTTCTGCGTGATATGTAAGCACCACCTGAAAGTGGATGGTCGTAGCCATGCAGCCCCTTTCTGGGCCATCCCTCAAGAACAGTGGTGAAGGAAAATCCTCCTAGTGGGCAGAACTTCAGGAAGTATGCCTGCTTGTCCACTCTGCTTGGAAGAAGTGGCAAGATGTGTAATTGTATACTGATTCATGGCTGAGCCAATGATTTGCTTTCATGATTGGGGACTTGGAATATGGTTGGAAAATTGATGACAAAGAAATTTGGGGAAGAGGTATTTGAATAGACCTCTTCGGGTAAAAAAAAAAAAAAATGAGTATATTTGCATCCTATGTTCACCAAATGATGATCTTAACAGAGGAGGATGTTAATAATTAAGCAGATAGGATGACCCATTCTGTAGACATCAGTCTGCCTTTCCCCAGCCAGCCCTAGCATCGCCTAACTGGCTCATAAACAGAGAGGCTATGATGGCAGAAGTGGTTATGCATGGGCTCAGCAACATGGCCTTCCACTCATCAGGACTGACCTGGCTATGGCCACTACTGAGTGCCCAATCTGCCAGCAGCAGGGACGAACACTGAGCCCCCAATATGGCACCATTCCCCTGGGTGATCAGCCAGCTACCTGGTGGCAAGTTGATTACATTGGACTGCTTCCATCATGGAGGGGACAGTGTTTTGTTCTTACTGGAATAGGCACTTACTCTGGATATGGATTCGCCTTCCCTGCATACAAAACTTTTGCCAAAACTACCATCCATAGAATTACAGAATGCTTTATCCTCCATCATGGTATTCCACACAGCATTGCTACAGTTCAAAGAATTCACTTCACAGCAAGAGAAGTGAAGCAATGGGCTTATGCTCATAGAATCCACTGTCTTACCATGTCCCCACCATCCTGAAGCAGCTGGCTTTTGAAGACTCAGTTACAAACAGCCCCGAGCTGGGTGGCAATACCTTGCAGTGCTGGGACAAGGTTCTCCATTAGGCTGTATGTTCCATAAAACAGCAACTAGTATCTGGTGCTATTCCTTCCATAGTCAGGATTCAAGAACCAAGGGGAAGAAACGGAAGTGGAACCACTCACTGCTACCCATAGCAACCCACGAGCACATTTGCTTCCTACTCCTGTGACTTTATGCTCTGCTGGCCTAGAGGTCTTAACTCCAAAGGAAGGGAAACTTCCACAAAGAGACACAACAGTGATTCCATTGAACCAGAAGTTAAGACTGCCTCCCAGTCACTTTGGGCTTCTCATGCTTCTGAATCAACAGGCAAGGAAGGGAGTGACTGGCGGATTGGTCCTGACTACCATGGGGAAATTGGACTACTACGTGATGGAAGGAAAGAAGAGTGTGTCTGGAGTACAGGACACCCCCAGGCCGTCTCTTAGAAGTTCCATGTCTTGTGATTAAGGTTGGTGGAAAACTACAACAACCCAATCCAGGCAGGACTAGTAATGACCCAGACCCTTCAGAAATGAAGGTTTGAGTCATCCCACCAGGTAAAGAACCACAACCAGCTGAGGTACTTGCTGAAGACAAAGTGAATACAAAATTTTTAGTAGTAGAAGGTGTTATAAATACCAGCTGTGACACATGACTGGTTACAGAAACGAGGACCGTAATTGCTATGAGTATTTCCTCTTCATTTTGTATTGAATACACTTTTGTTTAGATATATACATATATTAAGAAAATATCTCTGTTTCCTTTCCTCTCTTATTCTCTCATATAACATGAGATATACTGACTTTATATCATGGTGCTTCGTACTGTTAATTTTAAATCGTGTTATTTGAGCCACAGAATATCAAGAAGAAGAACAAACATCACTCAGGAACTTGGCCTCCTCTTCCAGGAAAGGGGTTAGCAGGTTTTGGGTTGTATACAAGATAGTAGTAGCACATTAAGGAGAATTATAACCTTGTTACTATCTTTCTTTGGAGATTAAGTATGGTTTAAGGAGATGTGTATAGCTGACAAGGGGTGGACTTGTGATGGTTATGTGTCAACTTTACCAGGGTAAGGAATACCCAAATAGCTGATAAACATTTCCGATTGTGTCTATTATAAGAGTATTTCTGGAATAAATTACGTGATTCAGTAGAGATTCACCCTCACTAACGTGGGCAAATACCACCCAATCCATTGAATGCCCAAACAGAACAAAAAGTCAAAAGAAGGGTGAATTCACTCTCCATCTTGAGCTGGGCCATCTTTTCCTACCCTTGGACGTTGGCCTGATATTTGCACCTTCAGACTCTGGAACTTACACCAGCAGCCCCCTGGTTCTCAGGCCTTTGGCTTCAGAATAAATTATACCACCAGCTTTCCTGATTCCCTAGCTTGCAGATGGCAGTTTGTGGGACTTCTTGGCCTCCATAACTACCTGAGCAAATTCTTACAATAAATCTCCTCAGATACATAGATAAGCAGATGGATGGATGGATGGGTGGATGGATAGATAGATAGATACATAGATAGATGCGTTTATTCAAGTACCCTGGATGAGCTAATTAACATCTTGAAGTCTCAATTGCCACATCTGTCAAATTAGGATCATAGTTCCTATTTCTGAGGTGTTAATGAGATGATTAAATGGGACATTCTATTCAAAGCCTTTAAGACAGCAACACAGGACCAGGCATTCAGACAGCGATGAACATTCACTGCTTTCATCAGAGGTGAGGGATCTCTAGATCAGAAATAAGTGTTAAAGGGTAGGAGAAATGGGTGTAGGTGGCCAAACCTTCCAGTTATAAATGAGTCTTGGGGATGTAACGTACAGCATGGTGATTACAGTTAGCAACACTGTATTGTACAGTTGCTAAGAGTGCAGATCTTAAAAGTTTTCGTCACAAGGGAAAAAATGTAGAACTATATGAGGAGATGGGTTTAACTAGACTTACTGTGCTCATGATTTTGCAACATATGCATATATCAAACCATTATGCTGTATCCTCGAAACTAACACAATTTTGTATTTCAATTATATCTCAATAAAATTGGGAAAAAAGATTAGTAAAGTACAACATTGCAGTAATATTAAAGAACGAAATTGCTTTGATAGCCATTTAAAGGTGTTTGAAAAACTTATGATGAATTTTTGAACTCATGACTTTACTTTTATATAAAAATGATACATTCTCATTATTGTTTTTAATTAACCCACGCAGAGAGATATAAAGAAGAAATTAGTAAATGTGCCCAAACTCTACCATTTAGGAAAAAATTAGTGTTAACATTGTGATTATATTTCTAGACATTACAATAAGAGGGAGATAATTGAGATGAAAGGCAGATAACACTTTTATAGAATGGATTGTGCTATGCAAACTATTTTTTTATATGAACAGCATCAAACTTTATTTTGCTTAAATTTAAAGGTGAAAAAAACTAAAATGGAATGGAGGGAATTACTGAATTTTAGTATAAGAGGTGTCAATTTTTTTTGGAGCTGCCCTTTGAAGGGGAGCAGAATACACGACTCTGTCACTTTGGCATGTGGATTCTTTTGAGCTGAAGTCAATCAAGACCCTCCGGAAGACCTATTTACTTCCCCTTTAACTACCTAGAAGACTTTTTTTTTTTTTTATATATATGAAATTTATTGTCAAATTGGTTTCCATACAACACCCAGTGCTCATCCCAAAAGGTGCCCTCCTCAATACCCATCACCCACCCTCTCCTCCCTCCCACCCCCCATCAACCCTTAGTTTGTTCTCAGTTCTCAACAGTCTCTTATGGTTTGGCTCTCTCCCACTCTAACCTCTTTTTTTTTTTTTTTTGTTCCCCTCCCCCATGGGTTTCTCTTAAGTTTCTCAGGATCCACATAAGAGTGAAACCATATGGTATCTGTCTTTCTCTGTATGGCTTATTTCACTTAGCATCACACTCTCCAGTTCCATCCACGTTGCTATAAAAGGCCATATTTCATTTTTTCTCATTGCCACGTAGTACTCCATTGTGTATATAAACCACAATTTCTTTATCCATTCATCAGTTGATGGACATTTAGGCTCTTTCAATAATTTGGCTATTGTTGAGAGTGCTGCTATGAACATTGGGGTACAAGTGCCCCTATGCATCAGTACTCCTGTGTCCCTTGGATAAATTCCTAGCAGTGCTATTGCTGGGTCATAGGGTAGGTCTATTTTTAATTTTCTGAGGAACCTCCACACTGCTTTCCAGAGCGGCTGCACCAATTTGCATTCCCACCAACAGTGCAAGAGGGTTCCCGTTTCTCCACATCCTCTCCAGCATCTATAGTCTCCTGATTTGTTCATTTTGGCCACTCTGACTGGCGTGAGGTGATATCTGAGTGTGGTTTTGATTTGTATTTCCCTGATAAGGAGCGACGCTGAACATCTTTTCATGTGCCTGTTGGCCATCCGGATGTCTTCTTTAGAGAAGTGTCTATTCATGTTTTCTGCCCATTTCTTCACTGGGTTATTTGCTTTTCGGGTGTGGAGTTTGGTGAGCTCTTTATAGATTTTGGATACTAGCCCTTTGTCCCATATGTCATTTGCAAATATCTTTTCCCATTCCGTTGGTTGCCTTTTAGTTTTGTTGGTTGTTTCCTTTGCTGTGCAGAAGCTTTTTATCTTCATAAGGTCCCAGGAATTCACTTTTGCTTTTAATTCCCTTGCCTTTGGGGATGTGTCGAGTAAGAGATTGCTACGGCTGAGGTCAGAGAGGTCTTTTCCTGCTTTCTCCTCTAAGGTTTTGATGGTTTCCTGTCTCACATTCAGGTCCTTTATCCATTTTGAGTTTATTTTTGTGAATGGTGTGAGAAAGTGGTCTAGTTTCAACCTTCTGCATGTTGCTGTCCAGTTCTCCCAGCACCATTTGTTAAAGAGACTGTCTTTTTTCCATTGGATGTTCTTTCCTGCTTTGTCAAAGATGAGTTGGCCATACGTTTGTGGGTCTAGGGTTTCTATTCTATTCCATTGGTCTATGTGTCTGTTTTTGTGCCACCTAGAAGACTTTAGATGGAGAGTGTGGTTCAGGAAAAGGACTGTCACCAGGAATCACTACAAAGAATATGGGGTAGGCATGTTAAACTGGGGGGGAAGCTGGCAGGGCCTGGAGATCAAATTCTTCTGTGTCCCACCTCTCTGCAAAACATGGCAAATATGTTTACCAAACATTTGTTCTTCCCAACTTCCAATAAATTGTCTTCCTCTCCTCCCTTTGAAGTCCCAGATCCCTACCCCTTCTCCTCTGCTCATGATGCCATAGTATATTCAATTGCCTGACTGCCTGTAGGGCTCCTATTATTATGAGGCTCCTGTACACATATAATTAAATTTGTTTTTCTCTTGTTAGTCTATCTCATGTCAATGTAATTAGTAAGCCAGACAAAGAAACTGGAAGGGAGGAAAGAGAAGTTTTCTTCCCCTACCCTCTTCTAGTATACAGGCAAACCTTATTTTATTGCACATAGCTTTTCTTTTAATGTTTATTTATTTTTGAGAGAGAGAGGGAGAGGGACGGAAAGGGAGCAAAAGTGGGGGAAGGACAGAGACAGAGGGAGACACAAAATAGGTAGCAGACTCCTGGCTCTGAGCTGTCAGCACAGAGCCCAACGTGGGGCTCAAACCCACTAACCATGAGATCATGACCTGAGCCAAAGTTGGATGCTTAACCGACTGAGCCACCCAGGCGCCCCTATTGTATTTAGCTTTACTGTGCTTCACATATACTGCATTTTTTACAAATTGAAGGTTTTTTTACAGCCCTGTGTGGAACAAGTCTATTGGTGCCATTTTTCCAACAGCATCTACTCACTTCGTGTTTCTGCATTTGTTCACATTTTGTTAATTCTTGCAATATTTCAAACCTTTTCATTGTTATATTTGTTATGGTGATCAGTGATCTTTGTTGTTACTATTATAATTGTTTTGTGGTGTCATGAACATCCCATGTAAGATAAGATGGCAAACTTAATAAATAAATATTGTATGTGTTCAGACCACTCCATCAACCACTAGTTCCTGTCTGTTTCCCTCTCAGGCCTCACTATTCCCTGAGACAAAACAATATTGAAATTAGGACAATTAATAACCCTACAATGGTCTCTAAATGTTCAAGTGGAAGGAAGAGTCATACATGTGTTACTTTAAATCAGAAGCTAGAAATGATTAAGCTCAGTGAGGAAGGCATGTCAGAAGTCAGTACAGGCCAACAGCTAAGCCTCTTACACCAAAGTCAGCCAAGATGTGAATGCAAAGAAAAAGTTCTTGAAGGAAATTAAAAGTGCTACTCCAGTGAACACATGAATGATAAGAAAGCAAAACAGCCTTGGGGTGCCTGGGTGGCTCAGTTGGTTAGGTGTCCCACTTTGGCTCAGGTCATAATCTCATGGTTCATGGGTTCAAGCCCCATGTCGGGCTCTGTGCTGCCAGCTCAGAGCCTGGGGCCTGCTTCGTATTCTGTGTCTCCCTCTCTCTCTGCCCCTTCCCCACTTATGCTCTGTCTCTCTCTCTCTCTCTCTCAAAAATAAATAAATGTTAAAATTTTTTTTTAAAAAAGTGGATCCTGAAGATGGTATTGAGTTGCGGCAGTCTCATAAAACTTGAGCAGATGAGAAGTTGCTTCTTATGGATGAGCAAAGAAAATGGTTTACTGAGATGGAATCTACTCCTGGTGAAGATGCTGTGAAGATTGTTGAGCTGACAACAAAGGATTTTGAATATGACATAAACTTAGTTAATGCAGTGGCAGGGCTTGAGAGGATTGACTTCGATTTTGTAAGAAGTTCTGTGGGTAAAAAGTTATTAAACAATATCGCATGCTACAGAGAAATCATTTGTGAAAGGAAGTGTGGATAGATGCCACAGACTTCACTGTTGTCTTACTTTAACAAATTGCCACAGCCACCCCACCTTCAGCAATCAGCACCCTGGTCAGCAGCCACCAGCGCTGAGCCAAGGCCCTCCACCCACTAAAAGATTAGACTCAGTGAAAGCTCAGATGATAGTTTGCATTTTTCAGCAATCAACTGTTTTTAAGTATGTACATTGTTTTTTAGACATAATGCTATTTCACACTTAATAGACTACAATATTGTGTAAACATAACTTTTTATGCACTGGGAAACCGAAAACTGCATTGACTTGCTTTATTGCAATATGTACTTACTTTATTATGGTGGTCTGGAACCAAACCCACAATATCTCCAAGATATGCCTATATAGCATAGTTTTCCCTGAGATGAACATACTTAAATTTAAAAAAAATTTTTTACATTTATTTATGTAATCTCTATACCCAACATGGGGCTCAAACTCATGACCCCAAGATCAAGAGCCACATACTCTCCCAACTGAGCCACCCAGGCATTCCTGTAGTGAACATACTTTTTAAATATATATATTTATACGATTACTTTGTTTAAAAATTTTTTTTAATGTTTATTTAGTTTTCAGAGACAGAGCACGAGCAGGGTTGGGGCAGAGAGAGAAGGAGACACAGAATCTGCAGCAGGCTACAGGCTCTGAGCTATCAGAACAAAGCTTGATGTGGTGTTGGAACTCACGAACCACGAGATCATGACCTGAGCCGAAGTCAGATGCTTAGCCTACTGAGCCACCCAGGAGCCTGCACATGATTACTGTTTTTAATGTTTATTTTATTATTTCTTTTGAGAGAGAGTGTGTGTGCACAAGTATGCACTGGCAGGGGAGGGGCAGAGAGAGAGAAAGAGAGAGTCTCAAGCAGGCTCCGCGCTGTCAGCGTGGAGCCCGACCTGGGACTCAGACTCAGTCACAAACTGTGAGATCATGATCTGAGCCAGAATCAAGAGTTGGGACACTTAACCCACTGAGCCCCCCGGGCGCCCCTGTAGTGAACACACTTAAATTGCATGTCAAAGAGACACGCACAAGAAAAAAGCGATAGAGAACAATTGCCATAAAGACCCTACTTGGCATGCCTGACTGGCTCAGGTGGTGGAGTGTGCAACTCTTGATCTGGGTGTTGTAGTTTCAAGCCCCATATGAAGTGTAGGAATTACTTACAAATAAAATCTTAACAACAACAAAAAGACCCTACTTGGTTACATTTTTGAACTTTAAGGATAAACATTTTTTCAGACAACTAAGCAAAAGGCCAAGTGTCCATGCAAAGACAATTCCATGGGAAAAGAATAGTCTTTTCAAAATGATGCAGGGCAACTGGATGTCCACATGCAAAACAATGGTTTGGGATACTCACTTCATACTACATGCAAAAATTGGATCCAGATGGCAGAAAAACCCATATGTAAGAGCTAAAATTATAGAACTCTGAGAAGAAAACAGTGTATCTAGGTAGACAATAATTTCTTAGATGTAAATCCAAGCATAAGTGACAAGAGAGAAAAATAAGTTGGACTTTATCTAAATTTAAAATTTTTGTGGGGCACCTGGGTGGTTTAGTTGGTTAAGCATCCAACTTAAGCTCAGGTCATGACCTCATGGTTTGTGAGTTTGAACCCTGTGTGGGGCTCTGTGCTTGTCAGCATGGAGCCTGCTTTGGATCCTCTGTCCCCCCCTTTTTGCCCCTCCCCTGATCTCTCTCTCTCAAAAATAAAATAAAAACATTAACAAATTTTTTAATTTAAAACTTTTGTGATTCAACCCCGATATCTATAGCAGCACTATCGACAATAGTCAAAGTATGGAAAGAGCCCAAATGTCCCTCAACGGATGAGTGAATAAAGAAGATGTGGTATATATATACAGTGGAGTATTACTCGGCAATCAAAAAGAATGAAATCTTGCCATTTGCAACTATGTGGATGGAACTAGAGGGTATTATGCTAAACAAAATTAGTCGAAGACAAATATCATACTACTTCACTCATATGAGGAATTTAATATACAAAACAGGGGTGCCTGAGTGTCTCAGTTGGTTGAGCGTCTGACTTTGGCTCAGGTCATGATCTCACGGTCTGTGAGTTCGAGCCCTGCGTCGGGCTCTGTGATGACAGCTCGGAGCCTGGAGCCTGCTTCAGATTCTGTGTCTCCCTCTCTCTGCCCCTCCCCCACTCATGCTCTGTCTGTCTCTCTCTCTCTCTCTGTCAAAAATAAACATTAAAAAAAATTTAAGATATAAAACAGATGAACATAAGGGAAAGGAAGCAAAAATAATATAAAAACAAGGAGGGAACAAAACATAAGAGACTCTTAAATATAGAAAACAAACTGAGGGTTGCTGGAGGGGTTGTGGATGGGGGGGATGGGCTAAAGGGGTAAGGGGCATTAAGGAAGACACTTGTTGGGATGAGCACCAGGTGTTATATGTAGGGGGTGAATCACTGGATTCTACTCCTGAAATCATTATTGCACTATATGCTAAGTTGTATGTAAATTTAAAAAAGAAATTTAAAAAAAGAAATAAGGGTGCCTGGGTGACTCAGTTGGTTAAGCGTCTGACTTTGACTCAGGTCTTGATCTCACAGCTCGTGACTTCGAGTCCCACGTTGGGCTCTGTGCTGACAGCTCAGAGCCTGAAGCCTGCTTCAGATTCTGTGTCTCCCTCTCTCTCTGTCCCTCCCCTGTTTGTGCTCTGTCTCTGTCTCTCAAAAATAATAAATAAACATTTAAAAATAAATAAATAAAAATTATAAAATAAAAAAAACTTTTGTGTTTTAAATGACATCACCAAAAAAGTAAAAAAGTAATCCACAGAATAGGAGAATATATTTGTAAATCTTGTATCTGCTAAGGATTTGTATCTTGAATATTTAAAGAACTCTTGCAACTCAATAATAAGACAAATAACTCAATTTTTTAAGGATTTTAAGGGCCAAGGATTTGAATAAACATTTATTCAAAGAAGATATGAAAATGGCCAGTAAGTGCATGAAAAGATGCTTAACATCATTAGTTATGCAAATAATCATAAGAAGACACCAATTAGCATCACTGTAATAACAGCATTGTTCACAATGTGGAGAAACTGGAACCCTCATATACTGTAAGCTGGAATGTGAAACGGTGCAGCCACTCTGGAAAACAAGCAGTTCATCAGAATGTCAAACAATGTTACCATGTGATCCAGCAATTATGGTCCTAGGTATATACCCAAAAGAATGGAAATGTATGTCCACACAAAAACTTGAACATGCATTGGGGCACCTGGGTGGCTCAGTTGGTTGAGCATCCAACTTCAGCTCAGGTCATGATCTCACAGCTTGTGGGTTTGAGCCCTGCATCAGGCTCTGTGCTGATGGCTCAGAGTCTGGAGCCTGCTTCAGATTCTGTGTCTCCCTCTCTCTCTGCTCCTCCCCCACTCATGCTCTGTCTCTCTCTCTCTCAAAAATAAATAAACATTAAAAAAAAATTTTTTAGGGGTGCCTGGGTGGCTCAGTTGGTTGGGTGACCGACTTCGGCTCAGGTCATGATCTCAGTTTGTGAGTTTGAGCCCCACATAGGGCTCTGTGCTGACAGCTCAGATCCTGGAGCCTACTTCAGATTCTGTGTCTCCCCCTCCCTCTACCCCTTCCCTGCTCACGCTCTGTGTCTGTCTCCCAATAATAAATAAATGTTAAAAAAAACTTTATACAAAAATTTTTTTTAAAAAAGCTTGAACATGAATGTGCATAATAGCCTAAAAGTGGACACGACCCAAATATCCATCAACTGATGATTGTGTAAACAAAATGTTATATGTCCTTGCATACACAGGAATATTACTTGACCCTAAAATGGGATGAAGTACTGATACACGCTGCAACATGGATGAGCCTAGAACACATGCTGAGTGAATGAAACCAGACACAAAAGACCAAACATTGCATGATTCCATATATATACACGAAATGTCCAGAATAGCCAAATTCATAGATCAATGGTTGCCAGGGGCTGGAAGGAGGAGAGAATGGGGAGTGACTCCTCATAAGTAGCAGGTCCTTCTTTGCAGCGATAAAAGTCTTCTAGACTATGGTGATGGTTGCAAAACTCTGCAAATATACTAAAACCCATTAAGTTGCACGTTTTTAACCAGTGAATTTTATGGCATGTAAATTATATCTCTGTAAAGCTATATTTTTAAGAAAAGGTTTCTTCAGGGCACCTGGGTGGCTCAGTCAGTTAAGCGTCCGACTCTTGATTTCAGCTCAGGTCACGATCTCACGGTTTGTGGGATTGAGCCCCATGTCGGGCTCTGCACTGTCAGTAGAACTGACTTGGGATTCTCTCTCTCCCTCTCTCAGCCCCTCCCCTGCTGGTGTGTGCTTGTGCTCTCTCTCTTTCAAAATAAATAATAAACATTAAAGAAAAAAATGTTTCTTCAAGAGGTCAAAATATAAGACTCACCTGACTTCTCTGTACCAAATTCAATGACTATATGGCAATATCTAAATTTTAAGGGAAAGATTGACCTATTTTCTTATAGGAACAAAAATCGTAAAATCCAGTGGCTTAGGGCATCTGGGTTGCTCCATCCGTTGGGTGTCTGGCTCTTGACTTCAGCTCAGGTCATGATCTCACAGTCCATGGGTTCAAGCCCCTCATAGGGCTCTGCACTGACAGTGTGGAGCCTGCTTGGCTCTCCCTCTCTCTCCCTCTCTCTCTGCCCACTTGTGTGCTCTGTTTCCCTTTCTCTCAAAATAAATAAATAAACTTGAAAAAAAAAATTTAAATCCCAGCGGCTGAACAGCACAAGTTTATTCCTTGCTTAAGTTACATATGTAATACCGGTTGTCCCAGGACTCTGCACTGCACACTCCCCTTGCAACCCAGGCTGACAGAGCTTTACCATCTTGTAGCTGGAAATAACTGGACCCTCCCTGTCAATACCCCAGAGGAATAGACTGCTGGAGAGGGGTCACCGGGCAATAAAATGCTTCCGCCCAGAAGTGAGACTTGTCACTTTGACTCACACCCCTTTGGCTAGCCCATTTGACTTACAGCCCATTGCCCTCTCTGTCTTACTGCAAGAGGACAAGAAGATGTAACACTTAATGTCCCTGGCAGGAAAAGAGGACTAGGTGTGGGCAAGCTCTAGAAGGGTCAACCACGGCATAGGATGTGACTCTGACTGTCAGATCTGTCTCCCCCGGACTTGAAGTAAGTCCCTAAGATGCGAAGGGTCCAGAATGATAGCGAGTCTTCCACCACTAGTCATGGCAAAATAGACCTCCCCTCCTGGGGTGCTAACGCCAGGAGCACTATGCCCGAGGCTTGGCTTCTATACCCTGTACTGCTCAGCAGCAGCCTTGCTGTCCTCGCAGGACCTGTGGTAAGGTTCAGTTTTGACTGTGCTTTTCATGCATGGCCTGGGAACCAAGCTGCTTCATCAGCTCTCCAAAGAAGTCCAGGATTTTCCATAAATTCTTCATCTCCTTAAAGCAGCCAAAATGGATTTTTGTCATCTGATATTGAAAACCCTTCCTGATTGGGGACAGCTATGCATACAGCAATGAGGACAATCACATGACTGGGAAACCTACCCATTGTCATTAACTTGTTCTGTGCTTATGGATGAGACTTATGATAGAAAAGCCAGATTTATGGGTTAGGCACAAAAGAAGTTTACTCCTGGGGCGCCTGGGGGGTTCAGTCGGTTGAGCTTCGGACTGTTGATTTCAGCTCAGGTCATGATCTCACAGTTTTGTGGGACTGAGCCCTGAGTCGGGCTCTGTGCTGTCAGTGCAGAGCCTGGTTGGGATTATTTCTCTCTCTCTCTCTCTCTCTCTCTCTCTCTCTCTCTCTCTCTCTCTTTCTGTGTGTGTGTGTGTGTGTGTGTGTGTGTGTGTGTGTGACCCTCCCCTGCTCATGCTCTTTCTCTCAAAATAAATAAACTTTTTAAAAAAAGGAAGTACCGGGGCGCCTGGGTGGCGCAGTCGGTTAAGCGTCCGACTTCAGCCAGGTCACGATCTCGCGGTCCGTGAGTTCGAGCCCCGCGTCAGGCTCTGGGCTGATGGCTCGGAGCCTGGAGCCTGTTTCCGATTCTGTGTCTCCCTCTCTCTCTGCCCCTCCCCCGTTCATGCTCTGTCTCTCTCTGTCCCAAAAATAAATAAACATTGAAAAAAATTAAAAAAAAAAAAAAGGAAGTACAAATCTCTCTATGTCACTTGTGCACACACCCTCTTATTTTCAAAGAGCAGGTAAACACAGGCAGAATTCAGGCATCCACTCCAATGTCCCTTCCTTTGCCGCACATTTGTCTGGCTATCAGCTTTAGATGCATCTACTCATTCTTGATCTTGGATGTGTATATTCTTTGAGTGTACAATACCAAGAAAACTATACTGAGATACCAAGAAAACTATAATGTGTGGCCTTTTAGCCCTTGCAAAGAGCCAAGGTGACATGAGAGAGAGACTGTAGGAGATGAGGCCCCTCCTCACCTTTGATGGGTAAGTAAACACTGAGAGTGTTGTTGATGCCTGCGTCATATCTGGGCTGTAACAAGAGCCTGAGGAGGGTAATAGTGACCATTACCATGCATGTTAAAATACTTGTTAAAATCATGTTTCCACAAGCACCTAGTTGTATGCCTTTGTCTCCTAAAATTCACAGTACAGCTAAGAGGCATCTTATCTTAATCTGCACTGATATACTTTCCTGCTGGGTTTCCTGAAGTGTCCAGGCTGAGATAGAGGCACAAGACGCCAGGATTGGCTCTTGTTGGCAGTTAGTAGACAGGAAAAGCTTCCACAAAACATAAAATTGCCATTAGCTTAATTTTTTTTAAGGTCACTCAGGAAGGCTGTATTTGGCACCCGCTGTCTTGGCTCAGTCATCGCCAGCAATAACCTCAAAGCCAGCACACAGCAGCTGCATCTGCAAATGATTTCCTTGAAGGTCAATTGCGAACAGCGTTTCTTGGAAAGTTTACCTTTTCTAGAGCAACACTGAAAGCTTTAGCCTACAGCCGCTTAGGGGTTAATGGCCACCAGAGAATCTGCATTTAAAGCCGCCTGCTGATTCTGCCTGCAGGAGCCTGGGGACTTTGCCACATCAAAGCTTCCCATTCCTCACCATCATGCTTAGCACTCCTCCAGCTGTGAGAGTGCAGGGAGCAGAGCTTGTGAGGACAGGGTCTTTACGTACAGTGTTTAATCTTGGCAACTCACCTGTTGGGCAGTTACAAAGCTGAGCCTCAGAGAGCTTAAGTGACCCTGCTCCCAGGGGTGAGAAGCATAACTACAAACCCCAAATCTGTGCAGTTGCTCCTTGCACTCTTTTGCGGGGGGGGGGGGGGGGGGGGAGGGCGTGGAACGGTGATGCTTTACTCACACAGTTTGGTCATTTGCATATTTGTTTGGTCTTTCACCTAATGAGCTGATGAGAGCTGGCAAATACATAATGAGTATATCCTGTGTGCTGAAAACGGTCAGGCACCTTACATAGGTGTTCACTTAATCCTCACCGTTCTAAGAAGTAAACCTTTGAAATTTTTATTTGAATATTGTCTTTTTTTTTTTTTTAAGTAGAAGTACACACAGGAAAGTACGCAAATCCTAAGCCTAACAAGGTTTCACAAAGCACACGCATCTGTGTAATCACACCCTAACCAAGAAACAGAGCATTGCCAATACTTCAGGAGCACCCTTGTGCCCCCTCCCAGCCACTGGTCCCAGCCTCCAGCCCGCTAACCGCTACACCTGGCTTTTCACACCAGAGACTTGAGATCTAGAATGAGGGTCCCTTCTTTGTAGCTGACAACAGACTGGCATTTTTTGCCCCCGAATCTGCCTTAGCCAGCTCAGCCTGCTACAACAAAGTGCCACAAAACCCTGGTGGCTCAAAGCACAAAAATTTATTTCTCATGGCTTTGGAGGCTTGAAGTCCAAGATCAAGGCATCCACCAATTTTGTTCCTGGTGAGAGCTCTCTTCCTGCTAGCACACCTGCTCCCTGACGATCTCATTTGACCTTAATGTGTCCCAAAGACCCTATCTCTATAATGTCTATATACAATCACATTGCGGGGGTTAGAGCTTCAACATATGAATTTGGGTGTTGGGGGAAGCACAATTCAGTCCGTACAAGAAATCAATGCTTCTCAAACTTTGATGGCTTTAGAATTCCCTGCGGAATGTGTTGATTGCGATTACAGATCCTGTCCTGCAGTCACTGACGGAGTAGGTTTAAGCTGGAGAACTTCTTCTGACCCATTCCCTTGTCGACACTTGCTGTACTTGGTGGAAAACCGCTGTCTCGAGCCATCAAGCAGAAACAGCCTGCTTTGAGCTGTCTTCCTCACTTTCCTCCTGTTCATTCGCCCTCTCTCTGGCAAACGCATTTATCTCTAAGCAGGTTACATGAGGATTTTTGTGTATGATTTGGAGAGGGCTGCCAATAATCAAGGAAACAGCATTTTTCCTAATACAGTTTTTATATTTTACAAACTCAAGAGTGAGACTGGTAAACTGGGCCCCTCCTGGCCTGAGGGACTAACCTCAAGGTGAAGAGCATAGAATAATGATTTCAAATCAGAATCTGGAGGGGCATCTGGCTGTCTCCGTTTGATCTCAGGGTAGTCAGCTCAAGCCCCACACTTGGGTATGGAGATTACTAAAAATAAATAAATGAACTTGAAGTAAGAATCTTTAGTAAATGTTCCATAGCTTTTACTAGAATATTCCAGATGTCCCCATATTGCAAGGCATTTCAGCATTCAACTTATTTTTAATAACTATTTTTTCTACAGGCAGTGAGTTCTTAATATGCACCAGATACACTGAGCTTGCCTGCCTGCCCGGTCTCCTTTTCCACAGATGCCTCCTTTTGGAGCCAGAGAAGATGCCCACCTGTCATTACAGTTCTGGCATCAACTCTCAGATTCTCTGTGACAGCGACCTGATATCCAACAATTCAATTCAATTCAGTTCTGACAGTAAGTACCCAGAGTTAGTGGCAGAACCCCACAGGTTTAAGGATTTAGTTACACATGACTACCCCCACTGCAGGTGCCAATTGCAAGTCCCGGAGGGGCCACCCATACTTCTGATGGAGCAGCTATAGATCAGGGGTCCTGTGACTCCCCTCTTCAGGTTCCATGCTTGGCTAGAATGACTCGTGGAACTCAGGAAAACACTTTACTTCTGTTTACTAGTTTATGGTAAAGGATACAATTCAGGACCAGGCAAATGGAAGAGATGTATACAAGGCAGGAATAGCCAGAAGATATTTGGAGCTACTACAGAGCAACCTATCCTCTCCAGGCACACCTCCCCCCAGAACCTCACTGTGTTCATCCATCGGGAAGCTCTCTGAACCTGCTGCTTAGAGATTTTTACAGGATTGTCATCACAAGGGCATGACTCATTAAATCACTGGCCATTGGTGATCAAATCCAATCTCCAGCCCCTCTCCCGTTCCCCACAGGTCAGGAGCTCTAAGCTCCGACCATCTAATTCTATGGCTGTTTCGGTACCCAGGATGCATCCTGAAGCCATCTAGGGACCTACCAAGGCCACTTTATTAGCATAAACTCAGATCTGGTTGAGAGAGTTTTATTACGAACAAAAGCGCTCTCGTAACTCTTATGTCCTACGATATCCTACGGGCTTTAGGAGCTCTGCGCCAGAACGGGGGATGAAGATCAAACATATATTTATTACACCAAATGGTAATTAAGAGTTGTTAGTGTTGGGGCGCCTGGGTGGCGCAGTCGGGTAAGCGTCCGACTTCAGCCAGGTCACGATCTCGCGGTCCGTGAGTTCGATCCCCGCGTCGGGCTCTGGGCTGATGGCTCAGAGCCTGGAACCTGTTTCCGATTCTGTGCCTCCCTCTCTCTCTGCCCCTCGCCCGTTCATGCTCTGTCTCTCTCTGTCCCAAAAATAAATAAACGTTGAAAAAAAAATTAAAAAAAAAAAAAGAGTTGCTAATGTGTTTTTGTTTTTTTAAGTTTATTTATTTTGAAATACAAAGAGAGAGAGAGCACACGCACGAGTTTGAGCAAGGGAGGGGCAGAGAGAGAGGGAAAGAGAGAGAATTCCAAACAGGCTCCAGGATGTCAGCACAGAGATCAATGCGGGGGTCGACACGGGGCTCAATCCCACGAACTGTGAGATCATGACTTGAGCCGAAATCAAGAGTCGGATGCTCAACCGACTGAGCCACCCAGGTATTTTCCATTTTGATTTTCCACAGGGAAGGTTATCATGTTTCAGTAGAGTTTTCCATGCCTCGCTCAGTCCTTGCTCACACTCTGTCTCTCTCTGTCTCTCAACAATAAACAAATGTTAAAAAAAAAATTTTTTTTTAAATGGTGACAATGAACCATTTTGTTATGTTTTTTGCCACAATTTTTATTTTTTAATTTTCTAAGATTTTGTTTTATTTTATTTTACTTTGTTTTATTCATTTTTAATTGTTTTTCAATGTTTATTTATTTTTGAGAGAGGGAGACAGAGCATGAGCAGGGGAGGGGCAGAAAGAGAGGGAGACACAGAATCCGAAGCAGGCTCCAGGCTCCAAGCTGTCTGCACAGAGCCCGACCCAGGACTTGAATTCACAAACCGCAAGATCATAACCTGAGCTGCAGTCAGATGCTCAACTGACTGAGCCATCCAGGTGCCCCTGAAACCAGTATATTGTTATTAAAGAGAAATTAAAGTTAAAAAATCAAGTACCATTTTTATCACCTAAAAAAAAAAAAAAACCTTTTCATTGAGTGAATTAATGAATTAACAAACAAGTACACGCTGAGGCCTATCTTCAGTCCCCTCCTTTGTCTCCGTTCAGGCTGCTGTAACAGAACCCCACAGACAGGGTCTTCAACAATAGATACTGATTTCTCACAGCTCTGGAGGCTGGGAGTCCAAGATCAAGGCACCAACAGATTTGCTGGTAAGGGTCTGTTCCTGGTTAATAAACACCCATCCTCTGGGGCACCTGGGTGGCTCAGTCGGTTAAGCGACTGATTTCAGCTCAGGTCATGATCTTGAGGTCTGTGGGTTCAAGCCCCACATCAGGCTCTGTGTTGGCAGCTCAGAGCCTGGAGCCTGCTTCATATTCTCTCTCTCTCTCTCTCTCTCTCTCTCTCTCTCTCTCTCTCTCTGCCCCTCCCCTGCTCATGCTCTGTCTCTCTCAAAAATAAACATTAAAAAAAAATTTTTTTTAAATAAACACCTGTCTTCTGGCTATGTCCTCACATGGCAGAAGGGGTGAGGGAGCCCTATGGGGTCCCTTTTATATGGACACTAATCCCATTTGTGGGGGCTCCACCCTCATGTCATAATCACTTCCATAAATATCACCTCCACAAAGGCCCCACTCCCAATACCATCACACATACGAATTTTGGTCTCAACATATGAATTTTGGGGGACACAAACATTCGATCTATGGTACATCTATGGCAATAAAGGAATTCATGCAGTCTTTTTTAAAAACACTTCCTTTACAATTATTCAAAAGGCATTTAGTTAGGACATCTTGGGGTCATTTCCTTCCTTCTGCCAAGGTTACTGAAATATCTCACAAAAAGTGTCACTTCATAATGAGAATTTGGCAGAAATTTTCTGCTAGAGTAGTTGAAGTCTATGGGCCTTAATTATAAAGTTGGCTAATATAGCTCATTATAATACAGTAGTTTTAATGTAGGGGCCAGTACTAAGTTTCACATGGATAAAAGGGATTGACTTTCAGCCCAGGTGATTGGTGGGTTCCTTATGTTTTATTCTAGCCCCATCCCTCAATGTCTCACTCTTCTTGTTAAGAGCCTGGACCAGATCAGATGACCTGTCACATGAGGGCACAATGGCCAACCCCTCAGATAGAAAGGAACAACAGCCAGGCTCCTGGAGCCTGCTACTTCTTTGCTATCTGTGGATGGAAATGCTGAGCTGGTAAAGAAGAATCAGTTTCCTTGAAGCTGCTAAAATAATATTCATGTCGCTTCATCAGTGAACTCTGTTTGGACTGTGAGAAACTATAACCTCTCTTAGGCTGGGGTACCCCCCCCCACCCCCGCCATCACACACACTTCTTTCCCTCACTGGTTTCTAGCAAAGGGAGGAAACATTACACATTGCTGTCTGTTACTTGTATTTTGTAAGCTTTCTCTTTATTTAAAAAAAGTTTTTTAATGTTTATTTATTTTTGAAACAGAGACAGAGGGTGAGTGGGGGAGGGGCAGAGAGAGAGGGAGACACAGTATCCAAAGCAGACTCCAGAGCTGTCAGCACAGAGCCCACGCAGGGCTCCACCTCACGAACCATGAGATCATGACCTGAGTCAAAGTCAGATGCTTAACCAACAGTGAGATCATGACCTGAGTCAAAGTCAGAAACTTAACCGACTGAGCCACCCAGGCACCCCATGAGCATTCTCTTTAGAGGAAAAAGAAACTGATTCTGGCTCCACTCCTGGAGCTAAAAAGTTACTCCTTGGGGCGCCTGAGTGGCTCAGTCAGTTGAGCGTCCAGCTTTGGCTCAGGTCATGATCTCGAGGTTTGTGAGTTCAAGCCCCACGTTGGGCTCTGTGCTGACAGCTCAGAGCCTGGAGCCTGCTTCAGATTCTGTGTCTCCCTTTCTTTCTGTCCCTCCCCCACTCATGCTCCGTCTCTGTCTCTCAAAAGTAATAAATAAACATTAAAAAAATTTTTTTAAGTTACTTCTTAATGAGAGTGTCACAAAAGTGGGTCAGAAAAACCGGTAGCTGCTTGCACAAAAATCTTCTGACTTACTGAGGGATCTTCCATTTTTGTTGACATGGAAGACGGGGCTCAGGTAACACAGGAGAATGTTTCTCTAATCTACTTATTCAGAGTAGAGGCATCTTGTCCACTGTTACTTGAATTGTCCCAGGGACTCTATAGTTTGTTCCTTTAATAGAAGATACAATTTATCACATGAGTCTGGGGTAGTTTTACCTGCAGGCATGGACTCTTTCAGAGGCTCAAACAATATAATCAGCGTGGTTCCTTTCCAGCTGCTCCAGGTCATGTGCTGCATAGTAGTAAGACACCCAGGGGCAGAGCCTGGAGAAAGGCATCCTGTGGCTCACGCCCAGCCCCTGTGTTTGGCCTGAGTTGTGTCACATGGTCATGCTTGAGCCATGTGCTAGGACAAGAAAGATGAGATGTTAGGCCTGAGTTCCATCCTGTCCATGCAGTGGAGAGTGAAGTCGAGCTGCCCTAAGTGCAGGCTGGGGAGGGGCAGAGCTGTGCCCCTGGGGGACCTCACATCACATCCTGCTCCTTGAGCTCCATCCAGGTGGGTGCATTTATCAGTAGTTTGTTCATTTTTACTACCGAGTAGTACTTCATGGTATGGACCTATCACAATTTATTTCCCCCACTGAAGGACATCTGGGCTGTCTATAGTTTTAGGCTGGCATGAATAAAGAGGCTGTGGGCAATTGTGTCAGAGTTTTTGTGAAGACACAAATTTTTGTTTCTCAAGGAGAAATGTCCAGTGGTGTAGCCAGGCCATAGGGTTAGGAAACTGCCAAACTATTTCCAAAGTGGTTGTACCAGGTTACATTCCCAGCAGCGAAGTACAAGGCATCCAGTTCTCCCCACATCCTTGCCAGCATTTTGTATTACCACTGCTTCTTACTTCAGTTGTCCTGGTAGATGTGTAAGAGCGTCTCAGTGTGGTCTTTACTTGCCTTAACGTAATGGCAAGTGATATTGAGCATCTTTTCACATGCCTGTTTTCCTTCCATCTATCCTTTCCAGTGAAATGTTTATTCATGCATTTTGCCCACTTCCTTTTTTTGTTAATTTTTTTTAATGTTTATTTCTGAGAGAGAGCACAAGCAGGGGAGGGGCAGAGAGAGAGGGAGACGCAGAATCCGATGCAGGCTCCAGGCTCCAAGCTGTCAGCACAGAGCCTGATGCAGGGCTCAAACTCACGAACTGTGAGATCATGACCGGAGTTGAAGTTGGACGATCAACTGACTGAGCCACCCAGGCGCCCCACCATTTTCTAATTGGATTGAGAGTTCCTTATATTTCTAAAAATGAGTTCTTTACCAGATATGTGGTCTGCAAGTGTTTTCTCCCAATCTGTAGCTTGTGCTATTACCCTCTTAAGAGGGCATTTCACAGAGACAAAGGTTTCATGAAATCCAATTGATTGATATTTTTCTTTTATGGATAGTGTTTTTTGGTGTCATATCCACAACTTCACCAAGCCCCAGGTCCTGAGTGTTTTCTGCTGTTTTCTTCTAAACGTTTAATAGTTTTACACTTTACTTTAAAACCCACGATCTTGGGCACCTGGATGGCTCAGTCTGTTAAGTGCCCAACTCTTGATTTTGTCTCAGGTCATGATCTCACAGTTCATGAGATCGAGCCCTGCATCCGGCTCTGGGCTGACAGGGTGGCGCCTGCTTAGGATTCTCTCTCTCCCTCTCTCTCTGCCCCTCCTCCAGTGCACACATGCATGCACACCCACTCTCTCTCTCAAAATAAAATAAAATAAAATAATTTATGATCCATTTTGGGGTGCCTGGGTGGCTTGGTCAGTTGAGTGTCCGAGTCTTAATTTCAGCTCAGATCATGATCCCAGGGTCCTGGGATCAAGCCCCGTGTCAGACTTTGCACTAAGTGTGGAATCTGCTTAATATTCTCTCTCTCTCCTTTTGCTCCTCTCCCCTGCTCACTCTCTCTAAAATAAAATAATAAAATAAAATTTAACTTAATTTAATTTAAAAATCTATGATCCATTTGAGCCAATTTTTGTGAAAGGTGTGGAGTTAAGCCTGGTTTTTGGGTTTTTCCCATGGATGTCTAATTACTCCAATGCCATTTGTTCAAAAGACTCTCTTTTCATTCACTGAACTGCTTTTTTATCTTTGTCAGAAGCCAGTTGGTTAGACTTGTGTTGACTATCACTTGGTTCTCTGTTCTGTGATCTATGCGTTTATCCTTCAGCCAATATTGCAGTCATGATTACTGTAGCTATATAAGGAAGCCATAATATCAGGTAGAGTGAGTCTTCCTACTTTTATTTTTTTCAAAATTCTTTGAGATATTCTAGTTCTTGTTTTTTCTATATGAATTTCAGAATAAACTTTTCTATGTCTACCCAATCCTTGGTAGAATTTTGATAGGAATTGCATTAGATGTGTAGATAGATCAATTTGTATAGAACCTTTATTATGTTCAGTCTTCCAATTCATGAACGCAGTATGTCCCTTCATTTTTTTTAGATCTTTTTGTATTTCTTTCATTAGTAGTTTTCATTATACAACCCCTTACATATTTTGTTGGGTTTACAACTAAGTGTTTGGGGTTTTTTGAGCAATTGCAACTGGTATACACCTTTAATTTGAGCCTTCACATGTTTATTGCTAGGATATAGACATACGATAGATTTTTGTGTTTTAATCTTGTGTTCCATGGCTTTGCTAAGCTGACTTGTTAGTTCTAGGAGTTTTTTTTGTAATTTTCTTGGGATATCCTATATAGACAATCATGTCATCTGCAAATGGGAACAGTTTTATTACTTTCCAATCTGTACTCCTTTTATTTATTTTTTCTTGCTGTGTTGCATTGGCTAGAACTTCTAGCATCATGTTGACTACATACTTCACTTTCATTTATTTATGTTTTTTTTTTTAATTTTTTTTTTCAACGTTTATTTATTTTTGAGACAGAGAGAGACAGAGCATGAACGGGGGAGGGGCAGAGAGAGAGGGAGACACAGAATCGGAAACAGGCTCCAGGCTCCGAGCCATCAGCCCAGAGCCTGACGCGGGGCTCGAACTCACGGACCGCGAGATCGTGACCTGGCTGAAGTCGGACGCTTAACCGACTGCGCCACCCAGGCGCCCCTATTTATGTTTTTAATGTTTATTTTTGAGAGGGAGAGAGAGCAAGCTTGAGCAGGGGAGGGGCGGGGGGCGTGGACAGAGGATCTGAAGTGGGCTCTGCGCTGACAGCAGCGAGCCTGATGCAGGGCTGAAACTCACGAACTGTGAGATCATGACCTGAACCAAAGTCGGACCCTCAACCAACTGAGCCACCCAGATGCCCCCATACTTCATTTTTATAAAGAGAATTTTAAAAATACTTAAAAAATTTTTTGCAAGTAATAAATTTTTTCTCCTAAATCATCTTCAGCATGTTTTTTAAGAAATTATCTGTAAACACTTATTGAGCATGTACTCCTAATAGAATATTAAGGGGGAAAAGGATGGTAGTCTTCAATTGCTTTCATGTTTCTATATCCGAGAGACTTAAAGTCATTATATCAAGAAAGTCCTTGTAACATTTGTAAGGTACTGACTCTTGGAATGTGTCCCACTGACCTCAGATAGGGCTAAGAAGAGAAAGTGTACCCGACCTTAGGCTCTTTCCTTCCCTTGGTGTATATCCAATTGCTGTACCTGTAGGAGTTAGACGTTTAGGAGCCCTAAGGTGCTAGACAATTCAAGGAGGGTGACAGCTTTCAGCATTCTTGGAAGAAGTTCCAGAACTTCTAAGGTTTCAACCAGGACCCAAAAGAGTTGCAACTGGCATATTCTCGGGGCGGCTGGGGGTGGGGGTGGGCAGTCTTCTTGTTTTGGTGAAACCTTGACGTGACATCTGCAATGGTAGTTACCTATTGTTGCTCAGGACAAGCCTACCCTCTCAATTCCACTCTGAGATGCTGGGTCTGGGTGTCAGCAAATCACGTTTCCCAGAACCCCTTGCCACCTGATTTCCTTTTAGGCTCTACCTATGGGGGCACTGGTGAAAAACTGGAAGGTGGGAGGAGATAAGAAGGGCATCTCTTCCTGTTTTCAGCTACTGTGGGACTCCTCCAGTAACTGCAGTTAGTTCTATCTCCCTGCTACTCTGGTTCTCAAAGCCCTCAGTTCAAGGGCACCCCTCAGAGGCCCGAGGCCCAGCTGCACAGTACCGTCTTAGAGGTCCCAGCACCAGAGAAGTTCTACAATGGTCTCTCAACCAAGCCAGACTATCCTTCCAGTTCCTCCATTCTGGTAATGCTAAATCTTCCCTTGTGTTCTCTCACCCCTAGAGATGGTAGCTACTTCTTACAGTTGCTAATTTTGGGGTTACCTCAACATCAACTTTATTCTTTTAGACTTCTAGCATCTGTATAACCAATTCCTTGTATTAATACCCTTTTGTTTGAAATGCCTAGTGTGGTTTATATTTCTTGGACCTTAGTCAATATGGTACTTGGTACCAGGATTATTTCCCACCTCCTGGAACACATGTGACTTTCTAATGCATCACAAGTACTTGCCATCTCCTCATCACGTCCATTCAGCAAAATGTCACCAATGTAATGGATTGGTGTGATGTCCTATGGAATGTCAGGAAGACTAAGTTCTCTTCAGGCAAGATTATGGCAGAGAGAAGGATAGGTGACATAACCCAAGGCTAGACAAGTGAGGATGTATTGCTATCTCTCAAATACCTCTTTCCTAACTGGATTCTGATGGATACAATAGCCACTTATAACCACTGCAATTCAAGGATGAACCACACTGAGGTTGCAAAAGACATGAGATCTTGTAGAAAGTCTTAAATTCCTAGACTCAGAGAAGGGAACAAGATTTTAAAAATAATAATAATAATGCTGGATAGACAAATTGTGACATATTCATTCAATATGTATTGAATGGCCCAACAGTCTATGCAGCAAAGAAAAAGAATGAACATACCTGCACCTAACCAGAGAGATGAATTTCTGTGACATAATGTTGAACAAAAAAACCCAGGCAAAAATGAATACATACTGTATGGGTCCATTTCTATGACATTCAAGAACAAACAAAACTATTTCTGGTGATATAAGTCAAAATAATGGTTGTCTTCTGAAGGGGGATTAGCACCTAAGTGAGGGCACATGGGAGGTTTCTGGACTGCTGGATATTTCTACATCTTAATTTAGATGGTGATTACATGGATACATACTAATGTAAGAATCAGCCAACTTATACACTTAAGGTTTGTGCATTCTATATGTGCATGTTACATCTCAGTAAAAAAGTAATATAAAAGTTTCAGTACAGACTAGACATTAAGAGTATTTATAGAATAAATGGATATGTGACTTGAGCTTTCCAACTTGGTTTCATTTATTTCCACCAGTAATAACTAGTAGAAGTTTAGAAACTTTTTGAATTGTGTACCAAGTGACATCCAGTTTAAAAATACAATTTCTCAGAATAATATGGTTTAACTCTACCACAAACAAAATACTGTGGGTCTTGTCAGTTTATTTAAACTATTTTGTATTTCTAATACTCAACCCACATAGACATTTGTATACAGAGGTAAAGATTTTATTTTGATCAGATTAGTATTCACCACCCTTTTAAAGTGCCCAACTGGACTTATCCTGTGGAGGATACACAAGAGGCAGGCACTATCTCCGAAGGAGTTACAGTCTCTCTGTGCCTGCCTTTTCTGGAGACCAGAGCACAGATTCAGACTCTGTATTTCCTACTAAGACCAGACCCATGTCAATCTGGAAAGTGGGACAGATAAAATCTGTGCAACCCATCAAGATCTCTTGTGAAAGCTTATTTCCTGACTACTGGTTGACAAATGCCTTTAGTGCACCGAAGCTGAGAGAATGTGTATGTCTGTTGTACAGGACAATTTCATGTTTATCACTGCACCTTAATACTAATAAGGTTCACAGTTATTGATCATCTGTGACCTGCTAGTCCTATAATAGCTTCATATGTGTAAACTTATTTAAATCTCACAATAACCTCGAGTTACATAATGCTGCAATCCCCATTTTACAGATGATAGAACCAAGTCATTGACATTGACTTACTCTAGGTTCAAAGGTATTCAGTGTCAGGGCTGGAATTTGAACACAGGCTGATTCCAGAATGCACTCTCTTAATCATTACCATATACAATTTTTAAATTGAGATATAACTGTCATATAACATTGTGTAAGTTTAAATTGTACAATCTGTTAATTTGATACATTTATATGTTGCAATATGATTACCACTACAGAGTTACATAACACCTCTACCATATCACATAATTATTTCTTGTTTGTGGTGGGAACAATTAAGGTCTAGTCTCTTATGTTACCATATATTCTTAGCCATCCAAGGTAAGAAATGATGGAAAGCTGTGCATCTGGAAGCAGGTGATTTGAGCTATTTTAATAGAGCAGTGCAGTTATATCACAGCAGACTAGGATGACATTTCAGGATCATGCAGAGAGCTTGAGCTACAGTTCCCTTTCCCAACTATATTACATTCCTGCTGCTTGCTGGATTGTTTCTTCACTTATTTAGGTTACAAATAATTAGTGCATGCCTCTTATGTACCAGGTTTTTGTATTTTGTGTGGGAAAAGAGAAAACAACTAAGACAGCCTCTTCCCTATTTCTGGCATATATTGCCCTCAGCTTCTTCTTCCTAGTCATAATTTCATTCTGCTTATCTTTGCATCAGTTTAAACCGTTGCTTACCGATGGGAAGTGACCCCAAAGTGACTTTTTAAGAGTCCTGACCTTTTGCCTTTTGGCATCCATTAACAATGGCCACATCCGAGTCCTAGCTCTCAGTAAAATGCCTTTTTTGACAGCTCAGCGCAAGGTTTGTTTTTGTTTTAATTTGGGAGTGCTTCAAATCCGACTTAGTTCCATCATTTACCTCCTGACAGCTTGATAACGAGGGAGCAATAACTCCCTTATCTGTGGGCTGTTTAATGACGATATAGTAGCGCCCTGGGAGCAATAGACTAAGGCCCTTTCCAGATGCCGTATTTTAAGACTTTCAGCTGGAAAAACCTTCACTATGTGAAATTTATTCGGATTATTTTAAGTCAGGATTTTGTCTTCTTATTTAGAAACAACAACAAAAAAATTGACCGCTGGCTTGCTGCCTCCTAGATTTCTGGCTGGGGGCCATATGATCATCTAATTTGTAGTTTTTCAGGCAGACAGAGGTTAGAAACAGGCAAAAGTGGCCTCAACAGCAGATAAATGTGTCAAGACTGTGACAGGAATTGTGAAGACTGCTATAGAAATAGCTTTTTTAAAGTCACCCCCTGTTCTACAAAGCATAGCTGTCTGTTCCTTTCCCCGTTGTCCTTCGCCAGGTTCCCTTCGACAGTTAGGTCCAAGAGACTGATACTCAGTTTCCTCGGTTTTTGTTGCCGACAGGTAATTATGCTAAAAGTCTGTAGTAGTAGATCTTATTATGCTTGAGTACATTATGCATTCTAGAGCAGAAGGTTTTTGCTGGAAAGCTTCACTGTCAGATACGATTTGCATTTTTTACTAGATGCTTTCTTTGCTCCTTGAGGACAAACATGTTAAGGATTCCTTTGTGCATAAACAGAATAGCAAAACACCAAACAGTCTATCTGTGGGCTCGAGTCTGTTCTTAACAAGACTGGCATTGCTTCAAAAGAGGGCATGCCTTTGCTGCAGGACCTAGATGCAGTTTGTGTTTGGAATGGTGAGGGTGAGGGAGCAGAACAGAAACTTCGTGCAACTCCATCTTAACTGAAAACAAAAATGCCAAGTCCTCAAATCAAACCAAATAGCAAGTATTGGAAACTAAAATCACTTACTTCTATTATTTTCTAAAAATGTTTTCTATTGGTCTTTTTGAGCCCCTTGCCCTGATAAGTGCTGAGGAATATGCTTTTCTTGTGCCTACGGAATAATCCTGTCCTGTGGGCGATTGCACTGAAGTCATCTCCAGCCTGGGAATTCAGGGATTCAAGACAGAGAGACGGACTCCTGACACCAACGCTGGGTGTCGTTTGCCCTTCTCCGTCCATGAGGAGGCTGGCACCGAACCTGGAACATCTCCCGCGGCCCTGGCCTTGGTCAGGGGGTAGTCTTGATTTACGCTGCCCTGAACTGCCCCTTCTTGGTTGCTTTTGAAGGCTGTGGCCGAATCGGCTTGGGCGCTTGGAAAGAAAGGCTGTGGGAAGCTGGGTGTCTGTCCGCCTCTAACTCGGGCGAGGGCCAGGCACCCCAGGAAGGCCTCTGCGCGGACAATGCTGCCCGCCCGGGCCCGCACGTAATCTCCCGGAGCACTCCGCGTCCGCTCTCAGAGGCCCGGGCTGCCCGGCGTGCACTGCGCCGGCCGACTGTGCGGGTCTCCGAGCGGGCAGAGCGTGACGCCCGGTTACGAGGCCGGCCGGCGCCTTTGGATCCGCTCCGCATCCTCTTTCTATTGCCAACTCCCTGGGACTCGGCCCCACGAATGGAAAGCAGCCCTGTAAATTCAACCCCGTAGAGTAGGCGCCAGCCAATAAAATGCGCAGACCCGGGCCACGTGACAGTAGCGGGGCGGTGCTCTGGCGGCTCCCTGATCTCTATGGTTTTCGAGGCTCGCTAGAGGGCGTGTGGTCCACTGGAGGACTCCCTACATTCTTCCTCCATTACCTCACTGCCTCCGGTGGCTGCTGGGATACTGGAGGACTCGGGTCCCGGCTCGACTCAGTCCTCCAGCTGCCCGGGGAATACCTCTAGCAGTTCTTCCCTGCCGCCACCGCCGCCCCGCCGCTTCCTCCTCCGCCCGCCCGCCGGCCTTCTTCGCCCCGCCCCGTCCGCGCCGCGCGTCCGGCCCGCCCGCGGGCCCGCTTCTCTCGGGAGCCCCCACCCAGGCGCATGGCTCCATGAAGCAGGAGGAGAAGGTAGAGCGCGAGAGGTCCCGTCCACCCCGGCTGCGTCTGGGCCAGGAGAAAAGGTGGGAAACTCGGGCTGCGCCGCGCCCTCCTCCTCCTCCTTCCCCGCTGGGCCCGGCCTCCCTCGGGCCTCAGCCGCCCTGCCCGCCGGGCCTCCTTACCCGGAGGCGAGTGGAGGGGCCCGGGACGGGGTCCCCGGGGTCAGGGTCCCCGGGGTCAGGGGCCAGGGTCCCGGGGCAGCGTGGGGGAGGGGCTCCCTGGCGGCGGGGTAAGTGGGCGGGCAGGCGGGGCCTGCGGGCCTCGTGTCCGGGCCGGGGGCAGGGGAGTCGGGAGGCAATGCTGGTGAGGGGTGGGCGGCCGCCCCTGCCCTGGGCCGTGAGGTGAGGCGAGGCGAGGCGAGGCGAGACTCCAGCTCCTTTCTGCACTCCCTCCAGGAAACAGTCTCGGGTCTGTGTAAAGTTTGGTGGTCTCCGGCGCCGCCTGGCGGCCCCCACCCACTGTCCCGCCGCCCCCTCCCCCGCCCGGCGTCTGGATTCCACCCCCGCGGCTCGGCCCTCGCTGTCCTACTCGTCGCCCCGGCATCTCCCCAACAACCCCCAGCGCACCGTACTCTCCTTCCCCACCGCCTTTTTTTCTTACCTTTCACCTTTCTCTCTGCCTGCTGTGCCCCTCCCCGCTCCGGCCTCTCCTTTCCCCACTCTTTCTCGTCCTTTTCTTGCCTAACTCTTTTCACGCGCACGCTCTCTCCTGTTCCTCTTCTCCCTCTTCTCTTTTTTCCCAGCCCCACCTTCACTCCCTGCTTCCTTATCCAGCCGTAGCCCCCATTTCCATTATCCCTCCACCTTACACTCTTTGGGTTTTAAGCTTCTCTCTCCTTCCCAAGCTGTGGGTTTTGCCCTTCATTCCTTGTCCTCCTCCCTCCCCTGTCCTGATCTGAACTCCTCACTTTGCCACACTCCCTTACCCTTATCCCTCTGGGCCTATCCTCTTTCACTGCCCTCTCCTTGGATAGTGTGGGTGGGGCTTGGAGTCTCCTGTTTACATCTTTGGGAATAGCTTAATTTTGTACTGGGGGGGTGGGGGGGTGGGAGAGTTGTTAAAGGATTGTGAAGAGATTTGTGCAAGACTAATAGTAAGGATGGATGACTCTTACCAACAATTATCATCTCTACCTGGGATGACAAGATGGCCTGTCCTCAGGACCTTGGCATGCTGTCCAGTAATTCTTCAACACCACCTTTGCAGAGAATTTGGGACTATGCTTGTATTCTGAAACCAGTGGAGAGCCTTGAAATGGTATATCTTGGCCTGAGAACAAGTTTTGATCTAAAGTGGTGGAGGAAGTTTTAATGTGTGTCTCATGTTCAGGTTCAATAAAACCTTTGATCCCACTGTCCTCCCTTCTTGGTGATGACGCCAAGGATGAGGTGATTCAGTGCATGGGACTGCCATTGCTGCCTTATATTTAGATTTTGAAATGTTTTGAAGTAGGGAGAGCCTGTTCCCTAGCTGTTGTTTTCTTTTTTTGTTTTTGTTTTCTAGAAATTGCTCTAGGAGTTGTAATTTTTCACAAGCCTTATCTCACCTCTGGACTGACTTGATTTTGTTCATTCACTACCCCTGAATTTCTGTCTTAGGTACAGGAAGAAGGAATGGAATCGGAAGGAAGAAAATTCATTTCAGAGACAAAATAGCTCCCCTCCTCTGTTATAGCTGTACCCCTGGCAATAGAAACTGTCTGCTTTCAGTGAGTATTACCTTGGACATACTTAGAATATTTAGAATTTGTTGCTCTTAATTGGTTTTAGCCCTGTGCTAGGACATTAGGATGTAGACTTTTTCACTTGTATTTTTCTGCTTCCTTGAGGGGGTCCTAATGTTGATGGAGTTCCTTCCACTTGTCCTCTTAAAATAAATGTGTAAAGATGAACTTGTTTTCCATAATCCCATTAGAGTGACCTAGATGGTGGTATAGTAGTAGTACACTTATCCTTTATGTTTTTAGTACGTAAGTCTAGCTCCCACCCCTTCCCAAATTACTCATTTTTTTAAAACAACCAAAGATCAACACTCAGAGGTTAATGCAGTTCCTGATCAAGGTCAATTATTGGGTCTCTTCTATACAGTTATAATCTTCAGAGAGTTTTGGAACATTTTGCCCTAAATCTGCTATGGTGATACTGTTTTCTGGAAAAATTTTTATTACTGCTGTGTCCCCTTGAGTGTATTAATTGTGGTATGCATACACTTGTAAGATAGCGTTTTTCACAGTTCTTCACATCTTATTGGAGCCTGGTAATCCCTCCGTAAAGGAGGCAAAGGACAAATATTTTCATTTTATAAATGAAAGAACCAAGGCCCAGAAAGATGTGGCACTTTGCCACAGATCACATAGTAAAGGAAGGGGAACTAAAAACAAAACTTTTGACCCCTGTGGGTTTTTTTCAAGCTACGTTGAAATGAAAATCTATAGCCCTGTGCATTTTTGTAAATCTGTAAATTTTAAAATTTTAAATTTAAATTTTATGGGTAGATCTGTATTTTGCATGGAAAATTTTCACACAGCAAGTGTTTGGATATGTGTACGCGTGTATGTTGAGGTTTCAAAAATATAGAAGTGATTATTTGAAATGATTACCAGAATGTTTGTGGGTTTTTCATCTGACTGTTTCTTGGAATAGTTACATAAGTAGGCCAGAATTACAGTTCAGGTGCCATTTTCCTACTCATACCACATAATTATTAAATTGAATTTCAGTTCAAGTCTCTGTGTCACAAAGGAAACAACAACCCATTCCTTTCTGTATAAAGCTTGATTTGAACAGACATTGGGACACTACATAATAACAACAACAAAAAGCAGGCACTCCTTTTTTCTTTGCCTCTTTCCTATCTCCCAGATCTGCTTTCTTTGTTATAAGGTCATGCTCCCCAGTAAGCTGTTTTGAGGCTTGTCTTCAAAAGGTGGATCCAGATTTTTTTCCCCCAGGCGTTTTTAGATATTTTAACTTGGTTTTTGTTCAAAATCTAACTACTTTGACGCAGTATTTCCATTAGTACTCAATATATATCAAGACTTTTACAATAATAGCATATTTAGCAAGTTTCATCTCTTTGCAGTGTATATCTGTAAGCTTAAAAGAGGACTCTCGTGGAATAGAACTATGTACAACTCTCAAACAGCCCAGTATTCATACTTTATATTTTTTGGCACCTCACTGTGAACAGAACAGTGGATGATTTATTGGAAGCCATTGTTCTCCAAAGAGGAAGAGCATCAAGGTCATTAAAGTAATAATTTCACGTTAATAATAAGTTCTTTTTTGACTACAAGGTAGTTCTTAATAGAATTTTATTATGAGGGCATTTATTTTCCTAGAAATTGTAAGAATTCTAAGCTACGTTATTTTTATAACATACCCTACTTCCATTAGGTAGTGGTAGTATTAATCATAGCAGACACTTGAATAAATAATAGTTAATGTGCCAAAGAATGTTAGATGCTTTTTCACGTGTTAGTTATTGAATGGTCACAAATAACCTTCTGTGGTATCAGGAACCTAAGTCCACAGACCTGTGACAACCTCCCTGAGTTTGCATAGCCAGTACGTGACAAGTCTGAGTTAGAATTTGAACCTAGACTGTAATCCCAAAGCCTAGGCTCTGCCCTCTGATGTTTGGAGCTGCTCTGTGAAGATGTCAGTGAACTTAAGGAGCCTTGGAAGGGGGGAGGGCTATCCTGTCCGCCAGCCAGATCAGTCAGGGTATCTGCACATCTTCCTCTCCATAGTGGTCTCTACACCTTTATAAACATCAGAAGTTTGGGGCATCTGGGTGGCTCAGTCAGTTGAGCATCCAACTCTTGATTTTGGCTTTGGTCTTAATCCCAGGGTTGTGGGATCCAGCCCCACATTGGGCTCTGGGCTGGCTGAGTGGGGAGCCTGCTTGAGATGATTCTTTCTCTCTTTCTCTGTCTCAATCAATCATTCCATCCTCTGCCCTTCTCCCCCTGCTTGTGCTTTGTCTAAAATAAGTAAAATGCAAAAGTATATAAATAAATAGACATCAGCAGTTTATGAGACATCATTTGTATTTATTCCTGAAATGATAAATTGTTTCTCAAGCAAATAATGTTCCAGTGGGTAGCTTTTAAAGCACCCGTCATTTAAAAACAAAAAAAAAAATTTCTCAGGTACAGTTCAGAAGCTAGGTATGGCCTGTTAAAGGAAAGCCTTGAATCATCTTAAAACTAAATACCTCCCAAGGCTAAGTCCAGGACTAACCAGTGACTGTTGTGTTTTAGCAAAGAAAACCGCTACAAGCATAAATCAAACCAAGAAGTTAATTTAAGAGATATTTGATCTAATTTGTGGAATGAATTGGACACATTGGCTATCCACTTAGCTGTGAATTAAACCATTCCTTGGTTTGGGCTGAATAGAGTTGACATTGTTGATAAGATTTGTAATTCAGCTGCCTTCAGCTTCTGACGCACTCCACAGTCAACACCTCACAGTGGAACCAAGGATCTAAAGATTAGTTTGTGCCATAAGCATTCTTCTTATAAAAAAGACAAACTTTGGGTGGCTCATTCAGTTGAGCATTTGACTCTTGATATCAGCTCAGGTCTTGATCTCAGGGTTGTGAGCTCCGTGTTGGGCTCCGCACTGGGCGTGAAGCCTGCTTAAAAAGAAAAGATGAACTTCAGTGAAATTACCAGATTTGTAGGTAAGACTGTTGGTGTGTATACTATATGCAGGGACTGTGTTAGGTGCCGTGAAACAAAACACAAATGCCGCAGCCTCTGAGATGGAAGGCGATGACGAGTTCAGTGCTGGCTGGGACATAAGCGTAAGCTCCCCAGCCCAGAGCAGCAAAGCACTGCTCTGCTTCCCCAGAGGGAGGAAGAGCTACCATCCAGCTTTTATTGTGGAACCTAATGACAGCAGATCCTTTGAGGGTTGTGTGTCAGGGAGGGCGTGGTGACTTTTTCAGCAACGAACATACTTCAGTGTATTTGATGCTTGTTAGGTTAGGAGATCTTGAAAGAAGAGGTAAAACCATGATTCTTGTTCACTTTTCCAGCATTTTGTGGAAGTATAGTTATTGTCTCCATCTCGTGGAAATCCAGTTTTAACTTGTTCATTCTCGTTGACTGTTCTAAAACGGACAGGCAGTAGGAAAATGAGATTGGCGCTGCTGGCTTTTTAAGTGGCCCTTCAGGGGCACCTGGGTGGCTCAGTGGGTTGAGTATCCAACTCTTGATTACAGCTCAGGTCGTGATCTTACAGTTTCATGAGTTCTTGCTGGCCTCATGGAGCCTGCTTGGGGTTCTCTGTCTCCCTCTCTCTCTGCCCTCCCCTGCTAACACTGTCCTCTCTCAAAATAAAAAAAAATTTTTTAATTAAGTGGCTGGCCCTTCAGTTTAGCTTTGAAAGAGTAACCAGCTGAAGGCGTGGAACCGTCTCTGTGATGTATGTGTATACAAAGGTGGTTGATGAGCCCAGTGCTGACTGGATTTTGGGAGCATTGTAAGCCACCCAGCCCAGAGCAACTTTTTACACTCAATTCCAGTTATTTCAAATGAACCAACTTCATAGTATCCATTCAGGAATGTTCCTGCTCAAAGTACCATCATTGGTAGTTTTCATGAGATTTGGGAAAGGTTGTTATGCACACATGGTTTTAGAAAAGATAGAGTATGCCATTAGGGGTATTTGGTTTTAGCTGGTTAGTCTGTTGTATTGAAATGCTGTTCTGAGATCTCTTAGGCTGTACTCTACAAAGCCAAACTATTGGGGAAATGAGTGACTCTTTGGTCATTGGAGGACAGTCCTGGGAGTGGAGTCTGAGACTGCTTAGTTGTGGTGAGATGGCCCACTTTATTGGAGTAGGATTAAAAGCATCTCAAAGAGGGGCGCCTGGGTGGCTCAATTGGTTGGTCGTCAGACTTCGGTTCAGGTCATGATCTCATGGTTTGTGGGTTTGAGCCCTGCGTCAGGCTCTGTGCTGGCAGCTCAACCTGGAGTCAGATTGTGTGTCTCTGTCTCTCTGCCCTCCGCCGCTTGTGTGCGATCTCTCTCTCTCTCTCTCACAAAATTAAATCTTAAAAAAAAAAAAAAAGTCTCATAGAAAAAGTTTTGATGAGGGGTGCCTGGATGCTGGATGGCTCAGTCTGTTGGGCATCCAACTTCGGCTCAGGTCGTGATCTTGCGGTTTGTGAGTTCAAGCCCCGCGTCGGGCTCTTTGCTGATGGCTCAGAGCCTGGAGACTGCTTCAGATTCTGTGTCTCCCTCTCTCTGCCCCTACCCTACTTGTGCGCTGTCTCTCTCTGTCTCTCAAAAATGAATAAATGTAAAAAAAAAAAAAAAAAAAAAGAAAAAGTTTTGATGAAATTGATAAATAGGGTTGATGTTGTAAATATGTATTCACTCCTAGCACTTTGGTTTACTTTACATTCTTTACCTGTAATTCACTTGTTATTTGCCTTATGCTGACAGAATATGTAAAATATTGGCCCCCTTAAAAACATGTCTTTGTAATGATTCAGTAGGAGGGGAGATAAGAGTGAGTAGGTAGACTATAGATGAAATAAGATTAGCCATATGTTAAAAATTACTAAAGCTGGTTATTTGGTTCATTACACTATCCTACTTTATGTTTGAAATTTTTTATAGATTGAAATTTATAGAACAAATTTTTGAAGAAATACCTTCTCATGTATTTTTGATGCAAAAAATCTAACTCCGCCTTTGGTCACTAATTGAGAATATCGATTGAATTGTTTCCTTAGTGGCCTCCAGAGAAATGCTTGGGCCTAAGGAGCCACAAGATTTGGGTTGGTTCTATTGATTTCAAATCGTAGTTTAGGTGTGGGGAGTTGTTGAATGTAATCACTTGGTATCGGTTGTGATCGTGCTCCATGACAGAGCAGTGCTTGTACATGGTGGCACAGAGGCAGAATCTTCCTAGGCTTGAGTTCACCTGCCTGCCTTGGCCTGGTTTGAAAATCCTTTCTGTCGCTCCATTGTGGGGTGTTTCACCAGTCAGGTAGCAGATGACACCTGCTAAGGAACACCTGAGTTGCCACCATGTCATGACATTTCACTCTTTCTTCAGGTGTGCTTTGGTGCAGTGAGAATGAGGAAACGTACTTTTTTTGACTTTTGTGTTTCATCCCTTCTCTTTGCTGCTTTGAACTTTGGGGCTTTCCGGACACCCTGTTAGAGCTCCAGCTCTTTAGAGGTAGCTCTGCTGCTTCATTCAACATGTGTCTTAGCCCCCAGCCCACAGTGATACACAAGATAGAAAGACAAGAGGCCAGTGACATCCACTGTGGAATCAAATGACAGTGACAGGGGCACTGGTAATTTTCAGGGTCATGGCTTGAGATCTTGGCTTTTGGCTTAGGTCGGTTTTTTTCCTGCTCCATTTTTATTTTTATTTCATTGAGTTTTATTTATTTATTTTTAGTAATTTCTGTTCCCAATGTGGGGCTTGGACCCATAGCCCTGAGGTCGAGTCACATGCACTTCCAACCGAGCCAGCCCGGTGCCTCTCCTGTTCCATTTTTGTTGGCAAGATTCTGTGAAGTATTAGGTTTGTTTTTAGTATACTCTTGAATGTAACTTGTTTTTTTTAATCATACCCTTAAGAAATGACTGAATCCGGTGGATATTATTGGCAGGCGTCATTCTTCTTTGTGGCTGGTGGAAGGACCCAGGCCTTGGAGTCTGACAGATAGACTGTGGTCCAAATCCTAACTCTGCCACTTAGCAGCGTGCTATCTGGCTTTGGGCAGGTTATCTTGCTTATTAAGCCTGAGGTTCCTCATCTGTAAAATGATGGTTACGTTGCCTACCTTGCTGAGGATTTGAGGTTTTGAGTATTTAATGAAATCCTGTTTAAAGAGCACCTGTTCAGAGTAAGCACTCCTCTAAGTGCTGAGTGCCTAGCAGTCCTGGCCCTCTGGGAATTTCCATCCTAATGGGGCAGTTGAACAAAAACCCAAAGTGATAAGAGCAGCTAAACGTATTATCACCTAGTACATGGCAGGCACTGTTTCAAGTACTTTATTTGTATTAAGCTCATTTAATTCTCGTAAAACCCCATGAGGCAAGTATTATTGTTGTTCCCATACTGAAGAAACTGAGTCATGGGGACGTTGATCCTGGAGGAATCTGAATTTGAACCCAGGCCATTTGGCTCTGGAGGCACTATTTTTAAGAAAAATGTTCTCTTTTTGTTTTTAAATTTTTTTAATGTTTATTTATTTTGAGACAGGGACCAGGATCAGGGGAGGGTCATAGAGAGAAGGAGAATCCCAAGCAGGCTCCCTCTTAGGGCAGAGCCTGACATGAGGCTTGAACTCATGAACCATAAGATCATGACCTGAGCCGAAATCAAAAGTCAGATGCTTAACTGACTGAGCCACCCAGGTGCCCCTGTTTTTTGTTTTTTGTTTTTTGTTTTTAATTAGAGAGTGTGCATGCATAAGTTGGGGAGAGGGGCAGTGGGAGAGACAGAATCCCAAGCAGCCTCCACGCTCAGTGCAGACCCTCACGTAGGGCTTGAACCCACGACCCTGGCATCATGACCTGAGCTGAAATTGAGGGTTGGATGCTCAACTGACTGAGCCACCCAGGCACCCCTCCCTCTTGTAACAGTCTAAACAAGACAGTGACATCCACGTTCAGAAACAAATTTGTCATTGGGGCTTTTATTGTATCAAGTACCTAAGGCTTTCTCAAAAAGAAGCTGTTTTCAAGTGAGACATTGAAGTGTACAAGCTATTATCCTCAGCTACAGACAACTTTCATCACACTAAGAATTGCCCTAAATACAAAAATCTGTATTTTGCTATGGATTAGCATATATCAAGAACATAAATAATACTTGTGAAATTTTTGTGTCTCAGCCTAAAGTGACGACTTGTTTGTGTAAAAATAATGGCATTGCAAATGGGCATGTAAATATCTAATTTGATTTAAAAGGTTGTAGAATTTACAACCAAAATACCGTATTATATAGAGCATTGCCTAAAAAGGCATATATCCAAATCACAGGAAAATTTAAGTATGCTTTTCTCAAGGCAGCAGAATTTTACAAACTTTGATATCATCACTATTGAAATAACTAGGATTAGGGCACCTGGGTCACTCAGTTGGTTAAGCGTACAACTCTTGATTTTGGCTCAAGTCATGATCTCACAGTTTGTGGGATCAAGCCCCATGTCAGGCTTTGTACTGGCAGTGTGGAGCCTGAGCCTGTTTGGGATTCTCTCTCTCTCTCTCTCTCTCTCTCTCTCTCTCTCTCTCTCTCTCTCTCTGCCCCTCTTCTGTATACATGAGTACTCACACAAAATAAATAGGTAAATAAACATTTTTTTAAAAAAAGAATTAGGATCTATTTTCCTGATTCTGTTGAGTCAGAGAAAGGATCTTGGTCGTGTTATAACTATGCATTTTTGCCTCTGGCTGTTTAAGAAAAAAACTTAGTAAAAAACCCTTCCTTCCTTCTGTTCACATCATCAGATGGGATGTTCTGATTTTCTCGCTTGTCCACTGCCACATGTTGTTAGGCTGAGTGGCTTTGCCTGCATCTGCCTCGCTGTGACAGGGAGGAAATGGCTACCTCACAAAAGGCCTCTGAAGCTTAGGTTATTTCTGTGAATAAAGGTTCCTACTAAGTTGTAGCTTTTTTTGAATTGGAGTTTTGAAAGGATAGATGTGTAGAAATTGGAGTGAGTTCAGAGAACCAAAGAAAATGAGCAAGGCATTGGAGAGCTAGAGCTGTGAGGACAGAGGGTTGGGAGCCTTGTGTTGGAAGGCGTGCTCTTCTCAGAATGGCAGCTTTTCATATTTACTAAGGTCTAGGGCCAAAATCACACAGATAGATTTAGGTTAGTGATGAGTAAAATGCTGAAAGGATGTGGTCAATGAGGAAAAAGCATGAAAGTCCTTCTGGGGCTCTTTAAAAATAGGGCGGTCTAATTTGGAGGTTCTAAAAAGGTAGAGAAGACAATGATGAAGAATCTGACAGGTCCAGTGCTGTCTTGCAGTCTTGAAATGTCCTCATCCATCTTCATGATGGCTGCCATCCCATCCTTCTGCCCCTGGGAGTCCTGGGCAAGAGGGGCTGTAGTTGCCTGCCTCTGTGATGATCATAAGCTTTATGGAAAGTGAAAAATAGTTCTTCTTTAGGAAAAGGTTAGGAGTCCCTGGCCTGGAGATCAGGGTCTTCCAGTTGTGTTGGTCTGAAGCCTTTTGTGACCTGGTGACCTGGATGAGAAAGAGGATTTGATGACTCTTACCCTCTCCATGTAGACCCTGTCTTTTGGTTATTTTCTCCTTTTAACTAATCTTTTGAATTAATGCTTAACCTTTCTCTTGTTGTTAGGGTTCTGCAGCATTCCAGACCTCGTGCACTGAATCAGGATGGGAAAAAGACGTTGTGTTCCTCCACTCGAGCCCAAGTTGGCAGCAGGCTGTTGTGGGGTCAAGAAGCCCAAGTTATCTGGAAGTGGAACGCACAGTCACGGGAACCAGTCCACAACTGTCCCCGGCTCTAGTTCAGGACCTCTTCAAAACCACCAGCATGTGGATGGCAGCAGTGGTCGGGAAAATGTGTCGGACTTAACTCTAGGACCTGGAAATTCTCCCATTACACGAATGAATCCCGCATCGGGAGCGCTGAGCCCTCTCCCCCGGCCAAATGGAACTGCCAACACCACCAAGAACCTGGTGGTGACTGCAGAGATGTGCTGCTACTGCTTTGATGTCCTCTACTGTCACCTCTATGGCTTCCCACAGCCACGACTTCCTAGATTCACCAATGACCCCTAGTGAGTAAATCAGGTACAGGGGACAGTGAGAAAGGCGTGACGACGTCTTTCTTGGGTTGTTCTCTTGAGATCCTGTACTTATACAAAGCTTTGGCATCATTTGGGCAGAGGGTAACAGGATTAGGACGATGAGAAATGTCCAGGCATAGCTAAAACGGTATCTGGATTCAGGAGTGGAAGAGGTCTACATTATGCTTGGAGGAGGTATAGGCTTGTTTTTAAGGTCATGTTCTAGAAATCAGGAGGATTTCGTTCTTGGTTCTTCTGTTGGTTTGTTGGTTCATATTGCAGTGGGTAGGAAGCCACACCATCACATCATTGTGGACCTGGATGTTGAAGTTCAGGTGAATTGGATGTGTCTGAGGGCCAGGCTGGAGACTAGGAGCTGTGATGCTCTTAAGGAAGGTCCCCTCACTTTGTTGGTAATCCCGCATGGCTGCTGGTACCCCGCCAAGAGTGTCCGAATCTGCTTTACTGTTTTCAGTTCAAGACTCTGTTATTTGTCCCAAGCTGTCTCAAGGTGTCAATGACTTAAATGAAGAATATGCAGGAGCGCCTGGGTGGTTTGGTTGGTTAAGCGTTCTGACTCTGGATTTTAGCTCAGGTCACGATACCACGGTTCATGAGTTTGAGCCCCACATCGGGCTCTGGGTTGACAGTGTGGAGCCTGCTTGGGATTCTCTCTCCCTCTACCCCTCCCCTGTTAGTGCCCACGCATACTCCTTCTGTCTCTCTCAAAATAAATAAAAATAAAAGGGAATATGTATAATGTGAAGAAATTTCATGCTGGTGTTTTCTTCCTTCTCAGAATTGGAAGCAGGTCTGAGGTGGCTTTAGTTTTTTTTTTTTTTTTTTTTGCCTTAATGTTTATTTATTTTTGAGAGACAGAGCATGAGCAGGGGAGGGGCAGAGAGAGAGGGAGACACAGAATCTGAAACAGGCTCCAGGCTCTGAGCTGTCAGCACAGAGCCCCACGTGGGGCTTGAACCCACAAACCGTGAGATCATGAGCTGAGCCAAAGTCAGATGCTCAGGCAACTGAGCCACCCAGGCGCCCCTCTGAGGTGGCTTTAAAAGCACTGAAGAGATGCTTTTGGAGCATTCATTGACCTAAGATCATTCATTCCTCAACTGTTAATGCCATATTGGGGCAATGCATAGCCCCGCTGGGCAGGGAGTGGAGAGGTATAAAGAAAAAATCCTCCCTCTTGGGAGACTTACTGAGTTGGCAGATCACACACACACACAAAGCTAAATAGTGTGTATGGCACACTGGGCAGAAAGAGAGGGGAGGTTATACCTGTGTGATTGTGTCAGAGGAGAGCAAGTATAGAGGAAAATGTTCTAACTTTTTAGGGAAGTATTGCCATGGGATACCATGGTCAGAAAATTCCTGACTGAACATGTGGAGATTCTGAGCTTTGATCCTAGTGGGATCAAATGTGTCCCTAGCAGGAGACAGACATAGATTTGGAAGAGTGGGTAGTGGCTGCAGCGCTGTAAGGTATTGGCTGTTGTATTCAGGGGCTGATCTTTCCATCCTGCAGACAGTGGAATTTTTGAGGGGTTTTGAGTAGGTTTTGGGACAGGAACTTCGGCTGCTGCTGTTCAGGTGTTTACTGGAGGAAAAAGATAGGTGGCAGATCTGCTTCATAACGGTGATCAGAGTAGACAGCTTTAAAAATTTAAGTTGCTTTTAGAAATATTTTGCTCAATCTAAGAACTAAGGGCATAGACATAGAGAAGAATCTCAGGAAGAAGAGACAGCCCTGTAATCTGTTGGTAAAATATCTGTTCCCGTCAATCTAGTGTAGCCTGATAAAGCAGGACTTGGCCTAAAAGCAGAAAGTGGCAACTTCCACTAATAACAAGCTTTCTTAAGGATACATAGTTTTTCTTTTCCAAACATTTATGAGCAGGACCAGGGGCAGAAATAATTAGGAGAACAGTGTGGGGTTGTGGGGAATGGAGAGGACATATGCAGGTTGTGTCTTCATGAAGGATGTAACTGGGAAACATGGACACTTCTAAGAATAATTAAGAGGAGAAAGATCTGGAAAATTAGAAGAAATTGAGTCCTGGGCAGAGGAAAAGGAAAATACCCCAAACGTGTCAAAGTGAACTGAACCATAGGCAAGGAGCACAGGAAGGGCAGAGAGCGCCTCCCTTCAGGCTGCCGTGCTGTAGTGTCCTCCCGTCTCCATCTGCATGGTTCCCAGGAAGCCAGAGTCCTTCAGGTAGCTGCAGTTCAGGAAACAGTCCTTTTGGGGAATAACCAAAATGAACAGGGCAAAAGCAAAGCTTTGTTCTTATCCATAATTGATTTGGGGCTGGAGAATGTTTTTTGTTTTGCTTTTTTAGTCCGCTCTTTGTGACATGGAAGACAGGGCGGGACAAGCGGCTTCGTGGCTGCATTGGGACCTTCTCAGCCATGAATCTTCATTCAGGACTCAGGGAATACACGTTAACCAGGTAATGACACCAGACGTAAGCTGTGCAGATAAATTGGCTAGAATTGAAAAGAACTACCTGACTTTATTTCTTCTAAGTGGTAAAAGTTTGAGTGTTCTTCTTTTGGTAATCAGGAATTGTGGGGCCTTAATCTGGTGAGTCACTAATCAGTTCAAGTGTAGACAGTTAATAGCATCATGTTATTTTTAGCACGTTAGTACAGATGGGTAATCAATATTCTCTGCATAGCTCAGGGTTCATAAGTATTTGGGCATATAATGTTGGCTCCTAACTCCAGAGCAGCCTCACTTCTGTTTTCTGTCCCCTCCAGTGCACTTAAGGACAGCCGATTCCCCCCCCTGACCCGAGAGGAGCTGCCCAAACTTTTCTGCTCTGTCTCCCTCCTTACTAACTTTGAGGATGCCAGTGATTACCTGGACTGGGAGGTGAGAACAGCCGCATTTGGAACTCTGCATCTCTCGTTGCATTTGGGTTCGGGTTAGTACATGGTAATGTATCTCCTTCATTGAGAGAGGGTATAAGAATGTAAAAGCTGAGTTTAGAAGCAATTGGGGGCCATATAGGGGATAGGAAAGGTGCTGTGATCTTAGAATTAGGGAAGAAATGTGAAGTCTTTCTTTTCTTGTGTCTTCCCAGTCCATTCTTTTCCCTATCCTTCTCCCACTCCTAATAGAAACTGATATTGGGGATAAAAGAGGGCATTTCAGATCCCTCTTGGCCAGCCCTTGAGTAAAAAAAGTTGTTGTTCAGAGCCATGTGTGAGGAGTCATGAGCCTAAATCAAAACCCTGTGGTATGTTTAATGGAATAGATTAAAAGTGGAATATTTAAGATTATTGGATGAGCTATTGAAAGAATGTATTTCTGCAACCCTCATACTCGGGAGAGGTGGCTACAGGTAGACTCACAGCTTCCCTCAAGCTGAAGTTACTTCGGCTTCAATACCTGAGGAAAGAGTTAATCATGAAGAGTAGCAGGTTCTCCTTTTCTCAGACCTGGATTGAGCTGGTCAGGGGACAATGTCAATTAAGTGTGGATGACTGCAGTTCCATTAGAATAAGTAAATGCCATTTATTGGTTATTTTTTCTGTAGGTAGGGGTCCATGGGATTCGAATTGAATTCATCAATGAAAAAGGCGTCAAACGTACAGCCACATACTTACCTGAGGTTGCTAAGGAACAAGGTGAGTTGGACAAATGGAATTTCAGTGAAGGATACTATTCACACAATTACCATGTAAATGCAGGAAAGTGGAGTGTTGTCTTTCAGCCCAACTGCAACTACAAATGAGTGCCTTTCTTCCTCTTACCATCTATCAAGTCTTAGGGAATGAGAAACCCCCAAAAAGATGCAGGAGCTGAGGGTTTCCTTTGTGGCACAGTCGGTTAAGCATGACTCTTGGTCTCGGCCTAGGTCACGGTTTCACAGTGAGTTTGAGCCATGCGTTGGATTCTGCTGATGGTGTGGAGCCTACTTGGCTCTCCCCCTCTCTGCCCCTCCTCCATGAGAGCGTGCATGCGCACGTCCACGCACGCGGTCTCTCTAAATAAATAAACTTTTTAAAAATTCATAAGAAATAATTTTTTAAAAAGATGTAGGAGCTGAGAAAGAAGAGAGGTTAAGACTTCCCTTACCCCCTAGTTTCATTTCTTGGTGAAAAATTTTGTTTTTTGGCCCCAAAAACGAGTAGTATTTGTAGCAGAATTCCAGTAATCAACTGGATGATTTTATGGAGCTCATTGTAAAGTGAAGTTGCCTGTATCACTGGGTTTTGAACTTTTGGTCATTAATTATTGAACAATGTTATACCTGGATAAAGGGAAAACATAATCTTCCCTCTTCCACTCGCTTGCTCTTTCTCTCTTTAAGAACTTAGTAAGTAAGTTCTTATAATGAGACAATAAAGGTAGGAGGTGGGCTAGATAGGTTTTCTCTTTAAAAGAATATTTAGAATACCTTTCAATGTTGCCTCTGTGTTCTGTGATACATAATTCATTTTTCTTTTGGGACATCTGGGTCGCTCAGTTGGTTAAATGTCCAACTCTTGATTTCCGCTCAGGTCATGATCTCATGGTTTGCGAGATCGAGCCCCGTATCAGGCTCTGCGCTGATAGCAGGGAGCCTGCTTGAGATTCTGTCTGCCTCTCTGCCCCTCCCCCTACTCTCAAAATAAATAGACTTTAAAAAACGTATTAAACATAATTTACTTTTCTTTCTCTCTTCTCTTTGTCCCTTTCTTCTTTCTTGTCTGTTTTTGAAAATAATACGTAAAACACAACAGTATTTGTTGGATGTGAACCTGGAATAGAGAAAAATAGCCATTTCAGTGTATCGATGAACTAATTATGTGGAGACTGATTGCCTTATTGGTTTACATCATGGTTGTGTTTAAACTTTTTCAAAAGCATTGTGGATGTAGCATAAAAAGGAAGCCTTTTAGCTACCTTAAGATCATAAGTCTAACATTTCTGTATAAGGAGGCACACCATAAATACTTCCTAACAGTGAGATGTGGTGACAGTATAGGTAAATGAAATTACTTGTGCCGTTTGAAAATTGGTTGACATAATTTAAAAATTGGGGGTAATTTTAGGGGTTTCTCTTTGGTTTCCAATTTTGATACATTTGACTTTATCTATTAAAAATGTACAGAAACAACATAATATATGTGTGAAAAATTTTCCTGTCCTTCCTGAAGGAATAGCTTCCCTCCTGCTATCAGTTCTCTGTACTAGAAAACAGGACTTCTAGAAATGATCAAAATAAAGGAAGGGCCACACAAAGGAGTATAGGCGACAGAATTTGAATTCTCTCCTCCCACAGAACAGTCTTAGTTACCAGCACTAGTCCAGCAGGCAGGTCTTAAGTTGACACTATGTTTGTTGCTAGGTAATTATGCTGGGATCACATCTGACAGGAAAGACACAGAGCAGAGGGCCTAGGGACAGCCGTTGTGTGTGTTGGGTTTATCATCTCACATCTCAGGTTCTACTTGGACTGTCAGTGAGGCAGATGGGGCTCTAGGGATGTGGGGCCAGTATCCAAGTCTCCCTTTGACCGTAGCAGACTTGGCGGCTTCTCTTCTCTTGCCGTGTTAGAACATGCCCTACTCTTGTGTCATCAAGCACTGACCTCATTGTGCCTCTCTTCTCAGACTGGGATCAGATCCAGACAATAGACTCATTGCTCAGGAAAGGTGGCTTTAAGGCTCCAATTACCAGTGAATTCAGAAAAACGATCAAACTCACCAGGTAAACCCACTGTTTCATTTTCTTTGTCACTTTAATTTAGTTGGGGTTGGATGGAGGATACTTGTGATGGAAAGGGTTAGAAAAGATTTTCTCTGCTAATGTCCCTAAAGAAGTGTGGATCAGGTTTAAGCTGGGAGGAAGCAGTGGCAGCAGAAGCAAAGACTCCCCAGTGTCTTGGGCATCTCTGCAGCTGAAGTGATGGCAGAGCTGGAGCAGAGTTTAGGCCACGATCAGGTGGTGGGTGTCTTTGCCAGACCCAATGGTTGGGAGGCTAAGAGGGCAGACTGAGGCCAGGAACAAAGGCTCTCAGCGTAGAGTTCCAGGGTCAGTTGAAATCACATGCAGTCAGGTGGCAGGGGATACAGGTGGTGTGTTAACAGGATAGTCAGTGCTTTTTACAGAGGGTTCCAAGAAAGGCCGCACCTGTTGGGGGAGGTTGCCTCATGTGATAGAATGCACATGGACTTGGAGTCTGAACCCCAGCTCACCGCTGCCTAGCCATGACCTGAGCCGGTTACTTACTCTGCCTCTTTGAGGGGGAGGGGGACTTTGCTGTATGTAAGAAGTGAATTATAATTCCTTGGGGTTGTATTAGATGTGGTAAGGTAATGTATGAAGAATTTCTAGCACAGGGCCAGGCAATAATTGTAGGTGGTCAGTAGATGTCGGTTCTCTTGCCATCCCTACTGAAATCGGAAACACTGAGAGGTTTAGCTTCTGTGGGCTTCTGTGGGCCTCTGTTGGCCCCTTCATCTGTAAAATACTGAAAATCATATACTAACCTCACAGGTCTATTTGGAAGATAACCCAGTGTTTTTGAAATGCTTTGGATTCCAAAAAAAAGAAAAACTTCAAATACAAAGCATTATTATTATTATTATTATTATAATTTATTTGAACAGCCATTTCCCTGTCAAAATTCAGGAATAATCACCTTGCAGTGGAGGAGTGATTACAGTGGGAAAGAGATGGCTCTGGGTAAGGATTGTCACACCCAGCTCCTGTGGTCTGTAGTAGGCTCCATAGGTTTGTAACACCCCATGCTTCGCATCCTGACTCATGGCTCTTTCCAGAGCAAAGCCAAAGTGCTATGAACTCTGTTCTGATGACCCTGTGATATGATATGGCATATTCATCTGGGAATTGAGACCCGTCCTATATAGCCCCAGGATCCTTTAACCTGCTGCATCAGAATTTGACCCAGAATAGGTATCTGTGCCCCTTTTAGTTATCAGTAACTTGTTTGTTGCTTTTCTGCAAATTGAGGTTGCATTTCTGTCAAATTTATCACATTTTATGCAGTAGATATGCAGTTTGCACTGGGCATTGGTATAGCCATCTTCCAATCTGCCACCCGCGTAATTTGACCTTGACATTCTTCATCCAGACCCCAGTAGCAGATTGCTTAAGAGCAGCCTGACGATAAGCATATGTAGTGTTTAAAGGTGGGATGTGCAGAAAATACATTCTCAGGGGTGAATTGTGATTGTGCTTTTTCATCTTGTTCATTTGTAATAACAACATTGTTTTCTTGTGCTGTCTTTCATTTTCTGTAAGTAAGATTGCTCTTGGTCTTCCATCTTATTCTTTCAAAATGTGGAATAAGCTTTTGGTTTTCTCTGCTGAGTGACTTTACAAAATGAAGGGTTTGAGGTTCCTAATACCCTTTCCTGTTTCCTTATACAGGTACCGAAGTGAGAAGGTGACAATCAGTTATGCAGAGTATATTGCTTCTCGACAACACTGTTTCCAGAATGGCACTCTTCATGCCCCGCCCCTCTACAATCATTACTCCTGACACAAGGCTGCATGACCAGTCCCACCCCCCTGTGGCCACCAATGGCTATGACATCATTGGAGCAGATGCCTCCTCTTCCTGGTCCAGTTACTTCTATTACTGCACCATTTTATGATGCTAGCTTCCGTTGCCAAGTCTGCCTCCAGCTGACTGAGGGGGGGCGGGCAGGGTTATACTGAATGAAACAGAACTTGAGGGGCCCAAGCCTTATCTCAGCCTTTCCTCAATATGGGGTTCCGTTGGATTGGGGCTCCTCCGTGACTAGTGAGAATTACCGTGTGGGTTCAGAAGACCCTTGGCATGCAGGTGCCACTGGTGATTTGCCGCCTGTGTGTTGACCACACAGTGGAAGCTGGAATTGGTGGTCCATGAAGGCTTACCCCACACGCACCCCTACAGCCTCCCCAGATCAAGTAGGTGTATTCCCCTGGCAGTCTGGGCAACGGAGACCAACAAGAAACATTTTTAGGTTGTTTTAAATTCCTTTTTTAAACTTCCAGTTTATTGCGTACCAAGAGTTGATCACAACCTCCATGCTTCATAAGTGGACGCCATGTTAGGGTTGAGCGTGGGCACCATGAGTCCTCTAAGGCTCTTGGACAGAGACCCACATCAAGATCGGAAGCCCTTTGGATGGCGTTGCAGATCTCATTGCTCAATTAGCCTCGAAGGTTTTAATTCTCATCCCACTCTCAGTTGGATTTTCTGGCACTCTTCCTGCATCGAGTCTCCTGGTATTGAACAAAGCTCTGTGGTGTAGCCTGCTGAGGACTGGACTGGGATGCCCATGGGAGGTCCCGAAATCATCGCTGCATGCAGTGAGAAAGGAGAGACCTCTTCCTTACCACCCGGCTACCTCACTCCTCTACTGGTAGCAGTGCCTATAGCTGGATCTAGGTTCTCAGAAGGCATAGGTGTTCAAACAAGCACTTGGGTCGGGCTTCTAGAAGGACACGTTGTCATAGGAAAGAATCCAGGGTCTCCACACTGTTTTCTTTTCAGGCAGACATCCTGAGGGACCTTTAAGCAGAGGAGTTCCTTGTCTAGTTTGCCTGTAGAAGTGGGAAGACTGTTGCTGTTTCAGTTCTTTCCAGGACTTTAGAACAAAGCTGTGTAATTAACAAGATGAATCTTTATCTTGCCTAACATGCTGGGACTCTTCGCCCCACCATGGTAAAGTTCCAAATAGCTCATTTTATTCTAGGTCATTCAAACTTTCATGTGGCATATTTATCCCTTCCCCATTGTTGCTGATTCCAAATAGCTGTCAGCAAGTTTCTCCTCCCTCTTGCCTGTTCTTCACTCATTTGGTGGCAGAGTTCATTGAAGCTGGGGACTTGGAAGATGCTTTGGAAACCTTGTCACAGAGGCACTGCTGAACGGATTCACAGGAAGAGGTGGCCAGTTGGAAGAAAGGACCCAGAGGGTGATACACTGGTTTTCAACAACATGCTCAGAGAACTCTTGAAGTGGATTGGGTGTCAATCTGGTGAACACAATTGTTTTGATTTAATTTATTTTTAAAGTTTATGTGGTGATGGTGTGGCTTTCCAAAATGGGCAAATATCCAAATCAAAAGAAATTTTGAGTTTTCTTCTGCCAGGAATGGGGGAGGGGGAGCAGGGACATAATCCAAGAAATGACACACATGCCATTCTAGGCATTGCTGTCTTGTTTCCTGGAAGAAATGGATGAGGGTGAGCAGATTGGCTCGGTACCATCCTCTGCTGTTCGCGAGGATCTAGAACGTGCAAGGGAAGCGGGTGGACGGCGGGGTGGCCAGGTCAGGCCACACCACCCCACCTTACTGTTGTGCTGCGTTCTCGCATCCTGCCACTTGTCCCTTGCGAGGTTAATGAAAAAAAGCTTTTGAAGATGAAGGGATTGTTTCGTGATTTCCTGCTGCTGAAAATAATAAATGTTTTGTTACAAACAAACGTGACGATAGTTACTCTTAGGTGCCATGGATTGATGTCAGGGTGGTCAGCTCTGGACTAAACCACCCACCTCCAATTTGTACAACAGTATTGATACATAGGGCTACACTCATTACTGTTCAAGTGTTCTATGTTAAAAGTTGTGTTGAATTTCTAAAGATTAAAAAAAGCAAAAAAATTGGTGCTAAACTTTCATCCCTGAGCACGCTCAGTGAGACTGGTCATGCAAGCATTTACTACAGTGCCATGCTCTTCAAGCCTGTTTTTCTTGTGGAAATGTTGCCCTATTTGTCTTCCCCAGTGTATAGTATGTTTTTTATTTTGTTTTACTGACGGTGGGGTAGGATACCTGCCATTTATGAAAATGAACAGAAAACTTAAAAACCCACGAAATGGGGAAAAATCAGTGCACAAGAATTGGGCTGGGTACGCCCAGCACCACACTGAAGTGGGCTCAGTGGTTTTGGAGTGAAGAAGCCTTACTCCCTGCACATTCCCTCATGCTCCCATACAAGTCCAGCAGTGGAGATGCTCGAGTCCCTCTGGCCTTGTCAGGGGGACTCAACGAGTCGACCAAGGAAAACTATTTGGCCCCATAAGAAATGCCACTGTCAGTGTCTGTCCTGAATGGGGCCTAGTCAGGAAGCAGTCTGGAAGTGTACAGTCACAGTCACTTCATGAAGATGTGTGGCAGGTGGCTCTCAGGAAAAATACTAAGTCTGGATCATCCATGTGGCAGCTTTGCATGGGGAGATGACGGCTCTGAACTCGAACTGAACTACCTTCCACGCGCTTGACCAAAGCGGTGGTGAGGGTGGCCAGTACGTATGGTGTGAGTGGCAGGTGTAAAGAGAAGGGAATGTTTTCTGCTTGGTGTTGTTCACTTTGTCTTTGGGCTGCTCAAGCTGAACAGTAGGTAACCGCTGTGAAGGAACCAGCCCACCTTGGCCGGTTTGGTTCAGAGTTCGTTTTACCCCTAGCTGTGAGTGCCTTTTGGTCTGGAAAGTTGGCTTGTCTCATAATACCCACAGCTAGGACATTCTGTAATTATGAGTCGTCCTTGTTTTATGTTAACTAAGAGAATGTCTTTGATCACTAGGATTTGTCAGTGTTGGATTGTTTCCACTGTGAGGTTCTTAAACTTTTTTGCTTCATAATATTAAAGCAACTCATGTTAGAGACCCTTTCAACATGAAAGGTTTGTAGTTGAGACATTACATATATTTTATTGTTTATAATAAAAATCATCTATACAGAAGTCCTGGGTGTTAATTTTAATATTTGCACAAGACCTGTTTTCCATGATGTGTTAACACCTACACTTTCACTAACTGTTGATGCTCTTTTCTATCGAGATTCTGGAGCCTAGGGAGCTATGTGTTCGTTTTGTTTATTTTGATTCTTAACTTCCCTGAAGCAAGAGACTTTGTATGGCCTTCAGTGCAAAGACTTCAGACCAATTCTTTGTATTACACTTGGTTGCCTCTTGGCTATATAACTTCTGAGTGCAAATCATTGAACTCTTTAACGAAGTATTGTAGAGAATAAATCATAATGGGTAAAAACTGTTCTTTGTCCTGCCTTTTTTTTTTTTTAGAATAGTAGTAACATTCATCTTTTTAAGTTTATTAGTGTATTTAAGTAATTTCTGCAACCAACATGGAGCCCCAACTCACCATCCCGAGACCAAGATTCACACATTCTTTGGACTGAGCCAGCAGATGGTGTTCAGTCAGCCAGCATGGTTGCATGGTGTCCATCATGATCCTCATTGTATTTTTTTATTTACACTTGCATTTTTTTGTGAGGCTGGTAGCAGTGCCACTGGCTTTTTAGAACCAAATTTCCTGAACTGAGGTTCATGAACCCTTTAAAATTTGGATTTTTCTAGAAAGAAGGTTCATAGTTTTCATCAGATTTTCTTTTATAACTGATATTATCAAAAAAGCTAAAAGCAAGGGGTCAGGGCAGTAATGCTCTAACTGAAGCTATCATTGGGTGACCTTAATCCAAGCAAAAGCCCTGGGACATATTGGTGTGGTCTAACGATGTTGTGTTTGTTTGTTTGTTTTTAAGTTTGTTTATCTTGAGAGAGCATGAACCAGTGAGGGGCAGAGAGGAAAAGCAAGAGAACCCCAAGCAGGCTCCACATTGTCAGCATGGAGTCTGACGTGGGGCTCTGAGGTCGTGACCTGAGCCAAAACCAAGAGTTGAATGCTTAACTGAGTCACCCAGGTGCCTCTTGGTGTTGTCTAACCTTAAAGGGAAACATTCATTACTTTTGGACGGCCCAGAAAAGAGGCGAAGTGTTTGAAGAAAATGGCCCAGAACAGTTTTTCAAACATACAAATACACGTGTGTTTGGACTGTCTGTCTTAAGTTTAAATCTTTATTTGCAAGGATGGTTTTTTGTTTGTTTTGTTTTTAAGATACCCAGTTCTGCGGCCCTTACCCTTAGCAGAACTCATAAGCCTGTGGCTACAGGTATAACGTGCTGTCAGGGCTGGATAATTTGGAAATAGACTACAAGCAACTGGTTAAACACAGAAATTGGTAGTAACACTGCAGGGTGTGAAAGGGATTCTCTGTTTCTTAAAGAGAAATTCTGGTTCTAGAAATTGCTGTGTGTTATACTATCGCCTGCAGTTAAACAGCATGGGATGCCACATCGTTGTGGGTTTTTGGGATTGGGGGGTGGGTGGTAGGTGGTGGTAGTTAAACGTGCATAACCCAACATTTGCTATTTTAGCTGTCCCTATAGTCTTGAAATGTGAACTAAGCCACCTGATCAGAGATCGGCAGGGCTATTTCTTGTGGGAGTGGAGGTGGGGTAAGTGCTCTAAAGCTTCTTCCAGATCACTCTGGGTCTGACCTCGATTGAAGACCTGGCTTTGAGATACTTGAAGGACTTGACTCTGAACCAACACGGCACAAAGAACCATAGTAGTGTCCTGAGGAATGTAATGCAAGTGCTGTCTCTTCTGAGTGTTTTCCTCATTCTGAAATGAAGCTCTGACAAGGATTTTAGGATCTCTTCCCTCTGCTTACTTTGTTTCCATGAGGTTCTGTATGCTAGAGCAAATTAAAAAATAAGTGACCCCTCCAGTTTCAAGACTGTACCTATTGCTAGGGGAACCAAACAGCAGAGAGAGGTTTCAAATTCATCCTGTCAGCCACTCAGGTTCCTGCTGCGAATCCAGCCTCCCACCTGCCACCCCCAGTATGGCCATTCCTTCTTTGATCCCACCCTGGTTTCTGACCAAATAAGTAACCAAGGATGCTGATACTGGAATCTTTAGGCTGGCAGTCTGCTAGGCCTGAGCTCAAATCTTGGTTCTGCCATTTATGAGCCAGACAGCTAGTTACTACTCTGAGCCAAATGTTCTGCTTTGTGACAGGGCTGTGAACCTCCAAGGTAACCTGCCAGGAAGGCTTTGCCCAGGCCCCAGTGTACTGTTGCAATGGCTGGATGACTATCTGGACTGTCATCCAATGTCAGATGTAGATGGGGACCACTGGGCAAGTATCAAAACCTCTGGGACCGCTAAGCTACTCTGGACATGTGGGAGGAGGAAGCATAACTATGCTCAGACCTTCAGGTCAGGACAGGCTTTCTGAAAGGGGTGGGTGCTGAAGTAAGCCCAGCTTGACCTCAAGCCCTCAAGAGAGCTTTTCAGAGAGAGTCTTAACAGTTCCAACACAGGACACACTGCCCAGACGGGCTTTAGAATCCAAGAGTGGGACTCTTCAGGGCAGCCTCCAGGAAGTTGTTGTACCTGGAAGGCAAGGGTGGTTTGCACAGTTACATAACCTCCCCACATCCCCATTCCGTTGTATCTCTAGAGATTGTATTAATAGTGAAAGGGAGGGGGTCACGTGTTTATTCCTTTGGTTTCCTTTGTACACTTACCAGGCGACTTCCAGCAGGGGGTGCCAAGATTTTTTTTTTTTTAATTTTTGAGAGAATAGATGAAATTGGGAGATTCTTAACATTAACTTTGAATATAGGGAGAAGTGGGAAACATATCAGCATACTATATTAATGGCAGAATACCTGGGTCCAGGAAAGACATTAGTGATTCAGTCTACAAGAGATTCTTTGAGAAGCAGACCAAAAGGTTACAAAAGTTATAAATTACTATTTTGGTTGAAAAAAATGTAGAGCAACATTAATAAAATATGTATTACAGCAAACGTGTTTGCGTAAGTTCTGTATAATTAGTGTTTTCCTTCATTTCCCAAGAATTATATGATGAAAATGACATTTAAGGAAATTGAAATATGAATTTACCTCAGAGTGAATATTCCTCTTATGTACCTGATAATTTCATTCATGTTACTACCCCCCATCTGTTTTGACTAAATGTTAAAGAACAGTTCCAGTGCCCACCCCTGCTCCTCAGATCTCTTGTGACTCACCTACCCCCAACCACAAGTAACTTTTTTCTCTATGTATCTTAAAAAAAAAATTTTTTTTAATGTTTTTATTTTTGAGACAAAGACAGAGCATGAGCAGGGGAGGGGCAGAGAGCGAGGGAGACACAAAATCTGAAGCAGCCTCCAGACTCTTAGCTGTCAGCACAGAGTCGGATGCGGGGCTTGAACTCACAGACTGTGAGATCATGACCTGAGCTGAAGTCAGACGCCTAACCGACTGAGCCACCCAGGCGCCGCACTATGAATCTTTCTATAGCATTTTCTTTCACTTTCTTTTCTCTGACCACTTGTCATTTTCTGTCTTTTATTATGGAAAATAAGTCCAGATTTTGCATCAGCTGCTTTTGGTCATCTTGTGGGGACATATTTATGACTGAATCATCTTTTTAACCCCAGGGCTTTCCACATGAGTGTTTATAAATGTTTCCTGAATGAAAATGTTGTAGACCATCCACCTTGCAAACATCACAGTGTGCATTAATTCTCTCCTTACTTTCTTCACCTGTTCACTTCTTTCCTGCTGTGTGTATATAGAAGATACCAAGTGTTGGGTATCCAGCTTGATGTTGGGTCAGCACATGGTAAGGTCCAGTAGGTATTTGGTGCTCTTAATGGCCTGTTGGTTGGACAGATGGAAGAAAAAGGCCTATACTGAGTTCCAGGCCCATTTCCCACACCCAGCTGCTGCATGTCCTCAGACTCCTCATCAGGACATTTGACCTGCGCATCCAATGAACCATGTAGGAAAACATTTTCAAACAGTCTGCCTATGCTATGTAACCTACTATTATTTTACCCAGTAATTTTCTTCTGGAAATACAGATATACAGCAAATTCATTTTGTAAAAATTACTATATTTATAAATCAAAAGAACACAGATTACATATTGTCAAGTAATATATATATTTTTAATGTTGATTTATTTTTGTGTGTGAGAGAGAGAGCACGTGTGATCAGGGGAGGGGAAGAGAGAGAGGGGGACAGAGGGTCCCAAGCAGGCTCTGCTCTGACAGCAGAGAGCCAGATGTGGGGCTGGAACCCATGAACTGGGAGTTCATGACCTGTGAAGTCTTAGGCTTAACCGACTGAGCCACCCAAGGCGCCCCTTAATTCATCATTTGTAAACACAGTTTAAAGGACAACTAAACACTGTTCACCACAGAGACAAATAATGCACTAATTCCTTCCTTTGTTGTACAATCTTCTATTTTCTCTCAAGCCGAAAACAGCATCGTTTTTTATTTGCTTACATTTCTGTGTATCATCCAAACGTTCCAACAGATGTATTAAAGGTCTCTCAGTATCACTTCCCACGTGCTCAGAAGTATCAGAATAATTCACTACAAATCGATCACATTTTTTAAAATACTTAAGCGTTCAAAGAAATTCCACTGTGTTTTCGGCGTCACTAACCCAGCTTTCCATCAAGAGGAGTTCCTAGGGTTCCCGCGTTTCATCTAATCCTTCCTCCGGCTCTAGGAAGCAGGCCTTACGACAGGCGAGGAAGCTGAGGCTCAGAAAGGTCAGTTGACCAGTCCGAGGACGCGCGACAAAGGGACCCTCGGCTCCCCAAAAAGCTCCGGGACTCCGTCGCCCTTGTCCGCCTGGGCATCCCAGAGAGCCGCGCCACCCCCACCAGCTTCCGGGTGGAAGCCCACCCCATCCTCTGCGACCACGCCCCTTCCGTGGCCGGGACCCGCGCTTCCGCTTCCGGCGGTGTGAGTGGGACGCGCGGCGTGGTGTGGCGTTTCGTGGCGATGGCGGCCGGAGGTAGCGATCCGCGGGCCGGCGACGTGGAGGAGGATGCCTCACAGCTTATCTTTCCCAAAGGTGGGGCTGGGGCTGCGCGATTGCCCCCGCTGTCCCGCGTGGTCGCCGCAAACCTGGCGTCGCCCCGTGCCTCGCCCGAGGCGGACAGCTGGGCGGGTTCCCGGCTAGGAGACTGGCAGGGAGGATGGGGGATGCGGCCGTGGGAGGGGCCTGGGCCCGCACGGCCACTGTACCTCTAGAGGGGCCAGTCGGATTCCACGCCTGCTGCCTTGGAACCGTGGGCGCCCCGCTCCACGCCACCCCTGAGCAGCCTCTTGCTACTCGTTTAAGTAATTTACCCGATAAACTGCGAAGTGCTGCAGGAATGTGGCAAGGATGAACAAAGCGACACTAGTTAAAGTGGTAAGGACATCATCATTAATCATTAATGTGCCATTCCAAGGGCGCTTGGCTGGCTCAGCCAGTAGAGCATGCGACTCTTGATCTCAGGGTCATGCGTTCAAGCCCCACATTGGGCAAGGAGCCTATTAAAAAAAAAAAGGTAATGTAAGGTTGCAAAAGGAAAAAGAGACTAGCGTGGACTGAACTTCCGATGTGTGCAGAGTGACTGGGCCTTTTATAGGCAGAATAAAGAAATGGGGAGGAGGTGAGTGGGGTCTCCATAGGATCAGGGAAGTGAAAAATTACAAAAACCGGGAAGGGGGGTTGGTCGATTTGAAACCCATTTGGTTTTGTTAACTGGCGCTTGCAAGAGTTAGACTTCTCCTCTCCCACAGCTCTTACTGTGAACTGACGGAGGCCCTACCTTCAGGTGTTGGCTGGGACAAACAGTAAATTTCTTGGGCAGACTTGGTTTTCAGAGGCAGGAGCTTTAAAAGGGCTAGGGTCATCCTAGGAACATGGCCTTGAGCTGTTAGAATTATGTTAGTGTTTTGTTAAAGTCTTTCTGGGCCAAGGTTGAGTCCCAAAAGGAGGACTCAGGAGCCTGGCTAGAGTTTGGGTCAAGGAGAGCCTTTGTCAGAGGACTACCTACAAGTACAGCACATTTTACTGTCAGGGAACTTCCTTTGTGCAGTGTGATGTATTTTATTTGTAATCACCCCCCCTTTTTTTTTTAACTTTAGTTTTTTAATTTACATCCAAGTTAGTTAGGTTATAGTGCAACAATGATTTCAGGAGTAGAATCCTTAATGCCTCTTACCCATTTAGCCCATTCCCCCTCCCACAACCCCTCCAGTAACCCTCTGTTTGTTCTCCATATTTAAGAGTCTCTTGTGTTTTGTCCCCCTCCCTGTTTTTATGTTATTTTTGCTTCCCTTCCCTTGTGTTCATCTGTTTTGTGTCTTAAAGTCCTCATATGAGTGAAGTCATATGATTTTTGTCTTTGACTAATTTCGCTTAGCATGATACCTCCAGTTCCATCCACGTAGTTGCAAATGGCAAGATTTCATTGGTTTAGATTGCCGAGTAATACCCCATTGTATACATATACCACATCTTCTTTATCCATTCATCTGCTGATGGACGTTTGGGCTCTTTCCATACTTTGGCTATTGTTGATAGTGCTGCTATAAACATCGGGGTGCATGTGTCCCTTCGGAACAGCACACCTGTATCCCTTGGATAAATACCTAGTAGTGCAATTGCTGGGTCGTAGGGTAGTTCTATTTTTAATTTTTTGTAGAACCTCCATACTGTTGTCCAGAGTGGCTGCACCAGTTTGCATTCCCATGAGCTGTGCAAAAGAGATCCTCTTTCTCCACATTGTCGCCAACATCTGTTGCCTGAGTTGTTAATGTTAGCTGATGTACTTTATTTGTAATTTAGAAGCCAAAAATAGGCAAGAAGCTTAAGATTTTAAAATAACCATATTTTACAGATAGTGGAAAATGCAAACTAAATCTTCACAGTATCCACCTTAACAATAACCTTAAAATTACCCAATAATTTTAAAATTGTTATATCCACGATAAAAACTGAAACTCTACACCCTTTTCACCCAGAGGAAACTACTGTAAACAATTTAGTGCTTATCCTTCCAGACTAATTTTATATTTATTAATATATACATACACTATTTTTCTTTGTAAAAATGAGATTATACAAAAGAAGTGTTACAGCCTTTAAAAATTTTGACGGTAGGGGTGCCTAGGTGACCCAGTCAGTTAAGCGTCCGACTTCGGTTCAGGTCATGATCTCACAGTTCATGAGTTCCAGCCCCAAGTCAGGCTCTGTGCTGACAGCTCAGAGCCTGGAGCCTGCTTCAGGTTCTGTGTCTCCCTCTCTCTCTGCTCCTCCCCCGCTCGTGCTCTGTCTCTCTCTTTCAAAAATAAATAGACATTAAAAAAAAATTTCTTTTAATAAAGAAATTTTTTGACAATATATTGTGTAGAACTTTTTTGTTTTTGTTTTGTTTTTAAAATCCAGGCCCATCGTGGGGCTTGAACTCATGGCCTGGAGGTCAAGAGTTGCTTGGTCTGCTGACTCAGACAGCCAGGCACTCCTGTCTTATTCTCTTAAAGGGCCGGATATACTTAGTGGTTTACCATAATACTATTTATCTGTTGATAAGCATATAGGTGGCTTCCAGTTTTTTATTTCATAGGCTCAAGGTCAAATTTCCATAGGATAGCTTCATAGAAGTTTTTGGCAGAATAGAAGTGTGTGTGTGTGTGTGTGTGTGTGTGTGTGTGTGTGTGTGTAAGTGTAATAACTGATACAGAGATGCTTTCTTAAAGTATGATAAAGCTTATTGTACTTGTACTTGGGTTTTATCTAGGTACTTTTTATTTTTTACACTCTGAAAATATTTGTTTTGATAAAGGCAAGTAGCATCTGGTACACATGAAAATTTTACTGAATTTGGTATAATTAGATCTTAGATTCTGTCAAGTAATGGTATGTCAGAGTTCTGAATATCTCTTATCTTTAACTTCTCAGCTCATATTTGGGGGGGGTGGACACAGTGTTTATTACGTAGTTTAGAACATGTGAAGATGCGGGCACCTGGTTTGCTCAGCCAGTAGAACATTTGACTCTATGTCGGGGGTTGTGAATTCAAGCCCTATTTTGGGGGTAGACTTGACTTAAAAAAAAAATGTGAAGATATATAGAAACAACAGTAAGTACTTAAAAGTTAAGGAAAGCCTTTGCTGTAGATAGCAAGCAAACAAATGCGTGCTAATTCATTGTAGGACAGAAAGAATGCATGAGGCAACTGAAAGCATCTGAGAGTTTGTAGTGGTAGTTTTCACAGCATGTTTGCCTGAAAATACAATTTGTCCTTTATCCATGTGATATAATTAACAGCAATTCTACTGAAAAAACTAGTAAGTAAGCCATTTTTTCCAAAAATGTTTGTATGATCCCAGTCCCTCCCTCCCTTCCTCAATTAAAGGAATCCGCTAGAATATTTTGTACTAGAGAGAAAATTTTGTAGTAGAAGACCATCTGAAATTGCTACCTTTATCATAATGTTTGTAATGAAGCGTCCTCAAAATTCCCAGTGGAGGGGCCCCTGGGTGGCTCAGTTAAGTGTCCAGCTTCAGCTCAGGTCATGATATCATGGTTTGTGAGTTCGAGTCCTGCATCAGGCTCTGTGCTGACAGCTCAGAGCCTGGAGCCTGCTTCGGATTCTGTATCTCCCTCTCTGCCCCTACCCTGCTTGTGCACGCGTGCGCACTCCCTCTCTCTCGCTCTCTCTCAAGAATAAACATACATTAATTTTTTTTTTTTAATAAAAAAATTCCCAGTTGAGGTACTGGTCAAGGAATATTTTTCCTTCTTATAGGAAGGAATTGATAAATAATTTGGATGAATTGATAAATAATTTGGATTAATAAATTGTGGCTATGGTTCTTAAAAGATCAGTACAGAGGAAGAGTAACATGCATAGTTTGGCTGCTTTGACCTTTCATTGTTTGAAAGGAGTGAAAGTGATGTATAAATAGTACTTGGACATTACCCTCAGTAAAGAATAGGAACAGGTGACTTCCTGGTGTTCTGACAGTTCTGTTCTGTTACATTTAACAGGTAAATTTTGCTTGGTATGGAAAGGGAGGCATATCTTACTTGGCCAATTTTCCAGGAGCCTTAAAAGCAGCAATAGCTGTAACAAACATGGAGATGATTCTTACTAGTAATTCTTGTTTAGCCTATTGGTTTCCATTTTCTTTTTTTTTCTTTAAGTTTGTTTATTTTGAGAGAGCTTGCCCACAAGTGGGGGAGGCGCAGAGAGAGGGAATGAGAGAATCCCAAACAGGCTCTGCAGTGTCAGCATGGACTGGAACTTAGAAACCATGAGATCATGACCTGAGCTGAAACCAAGAGTCAGATGGTTAACTAACTGAGCCACCCAGATGCCCCTGATTTCCATTTTCTGAGTCTGTATCAATGCAGCAGCCTCAGAAGTTGAGATTAACCCACTTTTTAGCTGCTGCTGCTTTTTTTTCTCTTATGTCACTTGTGACTGTCACTTCAGAGATGTGGAGTCCTACGCTCCTAATATTTACTGCTTTCTCAGCTCATTGCTTTGAAAGCAGTAGTTTCTTCACTTGTACATCACTTCACCAGTGAGTAACAGGCAGTGACCTGGGCTGGAATTGGCTCTGAGTTCCTCTTGTTCAAATTCTGCTGACCTCGAGTAGAAAATAGCTTTTTGGTGCCTTTTAGATTCAGAAGTAATGAGAACCTTGCAAGTAAAAATACTGTTTCCTCCTGCTGCCACCCTCCCCCAGCACAGACTGTTGTGGAAGCAGAGTGGAGCTCTGGTCACCTGGCCCGAGAGAGGGGGGCCACCCCTCTGATAGTGGTATTAGTGATTTCCCGAGAGTAAACATACCCAGATCCCATGGAAATGCTAAATTGCACGTAATTTTGGGTTTTCCTCATTAGTCTTCATCAGTGTGGGATTAGAAACATGAATCCATGTTTATGAATGGTTCCTACTCTGGAGGAACTCCCTGATAAAGAAAAGGCAGAAACCAGCTCTAATACTTTATAATAATTATTAGGAATGTATGTTCCTGTGGGACGCAAGGGAGACACTGGTTTCCCAAGGAGATAATGTTATTCTGAAAATATAGGGAAAGTTCGCCATATATTATGGAAAAACCTAGTTTTTTTATTTATTTCTTTTAAAACTAGTTTTTAAAGACTGCTTACTGGTATTCTTACTGTTCATGAGGATTATTATAATTTTTTTTAAGATTGTTTTCAGAAAGAGGGCACAAGCAGGGGAAGGGCAGAGAGAAAGAATCCCAAGCAGGCTCCATGCTGCCAGTGTAGACTCCATTGTGGGACTTGAACTCACAAACCTTGAGATTATGACCTGAGCCAAAATCTAGAGTTGTACATTTAACTGATTGTGCTACCCACGTGCTCCAAGAGGATTTTTTTTAATGTTTATTTTTTATTTTTGAGAGCAAGTGTGGCAAGGGCAGAGAGAGAGGGGACAGAGGGTCTGAAGCAGGCTCTGCGCTGTCAGGCTGATACCAGTGAGCCCCATGCAAGGCTTGAACTCATGAACCGTGAGATTATATATAACCTGAGCCAAAGTCAAATGCTCAACCGACAGGATTATTTAAAAAAAATTTAAAAAAAAAAAATTTTTTTTTCAACGTTTTATTTATTTTTTGGGGGACAGAGAGAGACAGAGGGAGACACAGAATCGGAAACAGGCTCCAGGCTCTTAGCCATCAGCCCAGAGCCTGACGCGGGGCTCGAACTCACGGACCGTGAGATCGTGACCTGGCTGAAGTCGGACGCTTAACCGACTGCGCCACCCAGGCGCCCCTAAAAAAATTTTTTTAAATGTTTATTTATTTTTGAGAGACAGAGACATGGTATGAGTGGGGGAGGGGCAGAGAGAGAGGGAGACACAGAATCTGAAGCAGGCTCCAGGCTCTGAGCTGTCAGCACAGAGCCCAACGTGGGGCTCGAACTCATGAGCCATGAGATCATGACCTGAGCCTAAGTCAAATGCTCAGCAGACTGAGCCACCCAGGCGCCCTGACTGAGGATTATTTTAAATGAGCGAGCCCAAATGTCCATCACATGATGAATAGATAAAAATGTGGCATGTGCATATATATATAATATATATGTGTGCATACACACTCGTACACACTCAGTGGAATATTACTCAGCCATAAAAAGAATGAAATCTTGGCTATTTACAATGACATGGATGGAGCTAGAGAGTATAATGCTAAGTGCCATAAGAGAAAGACACTGATTTCACTCATGTGGAATTTAAGAAACAAAACAGATGTACATAGGGGAAAAGAAAAAAAGAGGGGCAAATCAGAAAACAGACTCTTTACAGGAAAAAAAAACAAGGTTGCTGGAGGGGAAGTGGGACCGGGGGGATGAGTTAAATGGGTGATGGGTATTAAGGAGGGCACTTGTAATGAGCACTGGGTGTCATGTATAAGTGATGAATCCCTAAATTATATACTTGAAACTAGTATTACACTGTATGTTAACTCACTAGAACTTAAGAAACTTGAAACTAAAAAAATAAATAGGTATCAAGGGCAGGAGATTTGTGTGATGGTAAATATTTGAAATAGGTTTAGTTGGTAAACTACATAAGACTATGAAACCTGGAAGGTAGGGAGTAGGGACTTCTGGCCTCAGGCCCAATGCCAAGTACGTGATCTGGGTGAATGAGTAGATAATAGATTCATTCAACTACTAAAATAGAATTGGGGGTGCATTATTGTGTGTTTCCAAACCCTTGGCCCTCCCTAATGTGTAATAATTATTAAAATTGAGGGTATAGTATTAGTATTATGGAACTACATTAGGAGCTCATGCAAGCTAAAGAGAAATAATTGTTGGTTATAATTGTTGGCTCCCTTTTGGAATCAGTAACTGGCCTAATTAGGATAATGACGTGTCATTATTTAATAGCACGTCCAGGTCAGGTTCTTTGATGTTAGAAACTGTCTGGCCCCACTGAACTAAATTTTAGTCTCATGAATTCTTCTGTGCCTTGTGGTAGGCAGGTCTGGCTGAAGGTGAAGCTGTGGGATATGAGGCCTCTGGATTTATGCAGGGACGCAAACTTGCTGTTAATCTCGAAAGCAAAATGAACATTTAGAAGCTGTCTTTTGAAGGAATATTTTCAGCTGACATTTGTGCTTCTCACAAATAGAGTTTGAAACAGCGGAGACACTACTAAATTCAGAAGTTCACATGCTTCTGGAGCATCGAAAGCAACAGAATGAGAGTGCAGAGGATGAACAGGAACTTTCTGAGGTCTTCATGAAAACTTTAAATTACACAGCCCGTTTCAGTCGTTTCAAAAACAGAGAGACTATTGCCAGTGTCCGCAGGTGAGTGCTAAAGGAAAGTTTTTATTAATCCAAATTCGTGGATGTCTGAGCGTAAAATACTTTTGCCTCCAGCACCACCAGCACCAGCACCCAATGGGCATCATCTATACCATGAATGTAAGAAAAATAATGTCTTTGTCAGAAATTTAAAAACGGCTCTTTGATCACCAAAATGCTCTTTGATCACCTTTTCCGGTACCTGAAATCCCCGTGGTCATCCTGTACAGTAACCACTATTGGCAGTTTGTTGTTACTCTTCCAGATCTTTTCCATGCATTCACATACATATATACACCTATAAACAACACACAAGTGATTTGTGATGGTGGTTGTTTTAATAAAATGGGCTTATTTATTTATTATTCACCTGAAATGTCTTCAAGATCTTTTTTTTTGTATTTTAATTTTAATTGTTTTTAATGTTTATTTATTTTTGAGAGAAAGAGACAGAGCATGAGGGGGAGGGGGAGAGAGAAAGAGTGAGACACGGAATCTGAAGCAGGCTCCAGGCTCCAGCTGTCAGCACAGGGCCAGACGCAGGGCTCAAGCCCATGATCCACGGGATCATGACCTGAGCCACGCAGGCTCCCCTCAAGATCTTTATATGTTTGTAAATATAAATCAGGAGCTGTACCTTTCAGAAGGTGGATTTTAGCATTTTTTCCCAAGGCATTGCTTCTCAAATTGAGTTGGATGTAACCTGGGAAACAGTGATGCTCTGGGGCATATAACAGGCCACAGGAGAAACATCTTCCTCAAGTAGCAGTTTAATTTAATGGTGGGTGATTTTAAAACATTTCTACATTAAAACAAACAGATACCAGCATACTGTGGAGTAAAACAAAAACTGTGTATAAATTCTTGAATTAAATTACAAGACTTAAAACCCTACTTGTAGATGCAGAAAGTCATTTGAGCCCATGCGCCCAGGTTGCCTAGGGGTACTTGTTTGCTCTGTTCCAGAGAAAATGTTTGAGAAGTACTGTCCTTAGGAAAAGCAAGTGTACAAAAAAGATGTATATACACATGCTTTTCAGGGAGATATTTCTAATAGCCAATGATAAAAAGAAAAAAAAGAAGAGCAACCTAAACATTCAATAGTAATTAAATAAATAAAGTAGTAAATCATTTGGTGAACTACTATATTGTTATTAAAATTGTGGTAGCGGGGCACCTGGGTGGTTCAGTCGGTTAAGTGTCTGATTTCGGCTCAGGTCGTGATCTCGCAGTCCATGAGTTCGAGCCCCGCATCGGGCTCTGTGCTGACAGCTCAGAGCCTGGAGCCTGTTTCGGATTCTGTGTCTCCCTCTCTCTGACCCTCCCCCATTCATGCTCTGTCTCTCTCTGTCTCAAAAATAAATAAAGGTTAAAAAAAAATTTAAAAAAAATTGTAGCAAATGAAAGATGTTGACATGTTAAGTGTGCAGAAAATGAAGGTGATAAAATTGTATCTGAAGTATACAGTCTGTTCTAGAAGGTGTGGGTGTACACACTGAGGAAAGATGGGAGGGGAGTGTGCAGTGTTGGGCCTGTGAGGTGACCTGAGTAGATGAAGGTAGGCTTATACCTTTGTGAATAAATGGTCTCAGGATTGTAAACATGTTGGTTCTCCCCAAATTACTGTATATATTTAGTGCCATTCTGCAACCTCAAGGAAATGGAGGGGGCGGGGGGGGCTAATAAAATGATCTTAATATTGTAAGAATTGTCAGAAAAAATTTTCTAAGAAAAATGAAGAAGAATTTGTCGTAAATGACAACAAATTCAAATATAATTCTATCATATTTTGTGTGAGTCCAGTATATGGCATTGTAGGTTAGTGGGGAAATACTTTAAAACAAAGTTTGAACACTGTATCACATTTTTAAAGTTTATTTATTTTGAGTTGGGGAGGGGCAGAGAGAGATTCCTTAGCAGGCCCTATGCTATCAGCACAGAGCCTGACATGGGGCTCTGTCCCTCAAACTGAGATCATGACCCAAGCTGATACCAAGAGTCAGACATTTAACTGAATGAGCCACCCAGGCACATACCCCCTCCCCCTTTTTTAAGGTTTATTTATTTATTTTGAGAGAGAGTGTGGGAGGGGCAGAGAAGAGAGGGAGAGAGAGATTGCCAGGCAGCCTCTGCCCTGTCAGCACACAGCCTGTCTCAGGGCTCAAACTCACAAACTGTGAGATCGTGACCTGAGCCGAAACCAAGAGTTGGACACTTAACTGACTGAGCCACCCAGGCACCCCTGAACACTGTATCTTACACCGAATTTAATTCCTCAGGAATTAAGGATTGGAATATAAACCATGGCGAATAAAAGTGTTATGTGACAATGTGAGTGAATATATGTATTATTTTGGCTGTGGTTAGTAGGACTTTAAATGTGGGGAAACTTGAGTGATTTCAGTTGAATATAAGCTTTGTGAGGGCAGGAACTTGGTCATATTCATCACTGTCAGACTCATTGTGGGCACTAAATAAATACTGAATAAACAAAAGAATTTGTATAAATATCTTTAAACTCCCCTACATCAAATAAAATGCCGTATGCAAAATATAAGTATAAACAGGGAAAGAATTGGTATCCTTAATATTCTCTTAATATCGAAAACTCCCAGCAAATAATTAAGAGGTGACACCAGTTTTTGAAAATGGACACCGTCTTCAATTAGAGGCTTGATTTGAATCAGAACTTTAAATGGCTAGCTAATTCACATGAAATTATGCTTATCTTCAAGGAAATCAAAAAATGGTAAAAGAGCTAAGTAGATTTGAAAAGATTAGAAAAAGGGGCTCCTGGGTGACTCGGCTAAGCGTCTGACTCTTGAATTTGGCTCAGGTCACGATCTCGCAGTTCCTGAGTTCAAGCCCCATACTGGGCTCTCTGCTGTCAGCGTAGAACCCACTTCTCGGATCTTCTGTTCCCTTCTCTCTCTGCCCCTCCCCTGCTTGTTCTCTCTCTCTATCCCTTTCACCCTCCCTCCCTCTCTCTCTCAAAATAAATAAACTTAAAATAAAGACATTCATATCCTCTGGATAATTTGACTTCCAGGAATTTATCTTTAAAACACACAGTAATTGGGGCACTTGGCTGGCTCAGTTGGTGGAGCAGCCAACCTTCTATGTCAGGGTTGTAAGTTCAAGCCCCATGTTGGGCATAGAACTTAAAAATTAAACCTTTAAAAAAAATACACAGTAATCAAAACTAAATCACACAGTAATCGATCAAATACACAAAGAAGTACACATAATGTTCAAAAAGCGTTACTTAAAATGAGTAATTGAAACAGTTGAAATGTTCAACAGCAGGAAATTTGATATATAAATTATGGCACAGCCTTTTAGTGGAGTGCCACGTTCAGGGTGCTGTTATGTGTATACTAATAGGAAAACAGCTGTGTTGTTGATTGGAAAAAGGCCAATCACAGAATGACATTTGTTATGACTCATTTGTTTTAAAATTTTTTTTTTTTCAACGTTTATTTATTTTTGGGACAGAGAGAGACAGAGCATGAACGGGGGAGGGGCAGAGAGAGAGGGAGACACAGAATCGGAAACAGGCTCCAGGCTCTGAGCCATCAGCCCAGAGCCTGACGCGGGGCTCGAACTCCCGGACCGCGAGATCGTGACCTGGCTGAAGTCGGACGCTCAACCGACTGCGCCACCCAGGCGCCCCATGACTCATTTGTTTTAAAAAAGAAATTACAGAGGAGGGGAAGGTGATCTCCATGGAAAAGTTAATACTAGTTATTTCTGGGTAGGATTTCAGGTTATCTTCACCTTTTTGATATCTTTTGTATTGTTTATGAGTATATGTTCATTTTACAACAAACCCCTCCACACACATACCTACACTACACTTCTTTAGAAACCTCTTCCCAAATAACTAAGTTTACAATATTTTCTTTAGAAAATGGATATAGCTTTTTAAGTGACAAAAAGTGATGAATGTATGAGTGAATATTCTAAAACAGAAAAGTGTTTGGAATGATACGCTAAGATAATAACATTGATTTTGTTTAGGTAGTGATATGGGTAGCTTTTATTTATCTGTCATGTATTTTCTAAATTCTGTGTGATAACTAATATGCTTGTAATAGAATGATACGCACAGTAAATGTTTTGTTTCCGAACAGATGTTTAAGGTGTTCTCTGAAACCAAATCCACCATGGATGAGCTCTCTTTTTAAGAGCTATATGTGTGAAAAACCAAGATAGGATTTGACAGTGTTTTATACAATTTGAATTAGAACTGTGCATTTAAAATAAGATGCTGTTTGCACACATATTTGTACAAAGTAAGGTTTGCCTATATTTATTTTGTAGATAAGTTTAAAAGAGAATTTCCTCCTTGTCACAATATCCAAACAAGGGAGGAGAGAACAACAAAATAAATTCCTGAGGAAAAGGTTGTGTAGTCCTTAAGGTGTATATGGTGGTTTTTCAAAAGTTAAAATGACAGGGCTTCTCTTGCCCTGTGTGCTCTGCTCACTTTTGTGGCCTCTGTCTGATTTCACTGTAATTTCCTGTTCTCCAGGAACAGAACAGGAAATGATCTGAAAGTGTGATTTGGCAGCCAAGCAAACTATATGAAAGATTGCAAGTGCTTTGCTTGCTTACCTTTCTTGCTAAGTACCTTTGGGTTCTCTTTTTCCTAGTTATCATTCTTTGATTTTTGTTTGTTTTGATTCTCTACTCCGTGATCAGCTTGTTGCTCCAGAAGAAGCTTCATAAGTTTGAGTTGGCCTGTTTGGCCAACCTTTGCCCAGAGACTGCTGAGGAGTCGAAGGCTCTGATCCCAAGGTTAGTACCGGCTGTGCTGAGTTCTGTATGTTGGATAGATTCCTACAAGTAGAATTAGTGTGTCTAAATGGTGTGTGCATTTAAAATATGGACTGATATCATCAGCATTGAATGGAGTGCCTTTTTTAACAGGGTATGAAAATGATGGTTTTATAGCACACCAACTCTTAGCAAAAATGTGGAACAGCTGAATCTTTCATACACTGATGGTAGGAGTGCAAATTAGTACAGTCACTCACTTTGGAGAACAATTTAGCTACATCTAGTAAAGTTAAAGATGATTATACACTGACCCAAAAACCATTCCTGGGTACATGCCCTGAAAGCAGCTCATACAGTTCATAAGAAGGCATGTATTCTAGTGTTCATTACTGCATTGTTCGTGGTAACAGAACTTGATAATCTGTCAAACATGGGCATGAATAAAAAAATCATTTATATAGCAATGAAAAAATTAATGAACTGGAATAACATCAAATACCAAAATGAATTTGGAGTGAAGAAAATTGTAGAAGGATATATACAGAATGATGCCATTTCTTATAAAGTGTAAAAACAGTGCTGCATATGACTTGAGAGAGATAGATAATAGGTATAAAATAAGTATAGAAATGATAAATACCAAATTTAGCATAATGGCTAATTCTGGGGAAGGTATTTTGATAGGGAGCATACACAGAGCCATTCATTAATTTGTTCTGTTGTGTTTATCAAAGAAATGTAAATCAAGTAGGAGTAACTATTAAGGTTACCTTATTTTCTATACTTTTTTAAATCTTTGAAACACTTCATAATGTTTCTAAAAGGAATGACATGCAGGAAGTACAGCTGAAAGGGTAAAGGTGTCAGCATTTAGAAGAAAATGGAGAAGTGGGCACAGCGGTGCTCAAAGATCAGTGTGTTAAAAAGAGATCGGGAACATTGTCAGTCGCTGAGACACTTAGTTCTTTTGGTTTTCTTCTCGTAGCCTGGAGGGGCGGTTTGAAGATGAGGAGCTGCAGCAGATTCTTGATGATATCCAGACCAAGCGCAGCTTTCAGTATTAATCTCCAGATACCATTCTGCTGCTGAGGGCACGACACCCCAGCCCAGCACCATTGTCCCGGTCTCTGGAGCTGACTTACACAGAAATTGTATGGCAGAAGACACTTGGTGTAGGTTGCTGTGTCGGACTTGACTAGTGGACCTTGATAACCTGACCTTGCCTCTCAGAAGGGTGAGATGGGGTGATGTGCTCATATGCTACACTGTTGACTACCTCATACCACGGTTTTGGTCCCGGTGGTATTTCTAAAAATTTTTTAAGTCATCTCTACTCCCAGCATGGGACTTTAACTCATGACCCCAGGATCAATTTACGCATGCTCTACCAACTGATGCAGCCAGGTGCCCCCTTTTTAAGATTTTATCTTTTTAGCTCCTGTGTTATTTTTGATTCCTAAGATTTTGTGTTTAATAATTTCAATCTGTTTATAGTTCTTAAAACTAATAGAATGTATAAAACTGGTATAGGAAGCAATAGTCTTATCTCAATGTGAAAGGAAGAATTAAGGGGGGCCCCTGGCTGGCTCGGTCAGTATAGCATACAATTCTTGATCCCAGGGCCATGAGTTCAAGCCCCATGTTGGGCATGGAGCCCACTTAAAAAAACAAAACAAACAAAAAAGCCCAAACAGGGGTCCCCAAATATAAATGCAAAAGGAAGAATTAAACCAGATCTGTATCGTCATTTAAAATTCTTAAAGAAAGGAGGATAGTCATGACTGTGAGACAGCATTGGCATCGTGCTTAACCTGGAAGTCCAGGAAGAAGCTTGCTGGAAAGCAGTTACACCTGAGGATAACTGCCAAGCATCATGGAGCCCATAGCCCTGAGGTAGATGGGTACTTGGCCTTTTTTCTTGGACTGTTGCAGAATGTAGGTTTGGAGGCAGTGGTCCTTAAGCACTATTTTCTCACTCCCAAATTAAGATTTTTTTCCTTCATAGGCCAAACTTGAAGGTTTGAACACTTTGAAGAGTCTTTGAATGGGACATTCCAGTCCAAACCTCTGGCTTGCTACTCAGTAGGTGTTCTCTGATGAGGGTGACTTGGAAGGAGGGAGCCTGCCTCTTCGGGAGCCACTACAGTGCAGTCACTTGATGTGACGCTAGTTGGGGGAATCTCTTTAATAGCTAAACATTCTAGCTGGGTGTACTGCAGTATCATAGCCAATGAGGTTTAGCCACGGCACAGATACTGGTCACTGAAGAAAAAAAAAAAAAAGCTAAACATTCTAGCTTTGATATTTCTGAAAGGAAATATGCCTGTTTTCTTCACAATTTGGAGATTTTTCTTAAGAGCGCTTATTGGATCCAGATGAATGTATGATCCAAAAAAAGGTTGGAGAGACAACAAAGTTTGTTTTGTTTTGTTTTAAATAGGTTCCACATCCATTGTAGGACTTGAACTCCTGACTCGGAGATCAAGAGTCTTATGCTCTACTGACTGAGCTTGCCAGAGGCCCCAACAAAGTTAGCTTTTAAAAGGTAAGATAATTTGGAGTGCCTCATTGGCTCAGTCAGTAGAGCATATGATTCTTGATCTTGGGGTCATGAGTTCAAGCCTCATGTTTGGTGTAGAGTTTACTTAAAAAACAAAATAGTTTTGGGGCGCCTGGGTGGCTCAGTCGGTTAAGCCTCCGACTTCGGCTCAGGTCATGATCTCGCGGTCTGTGAGTTCGAGCCCCGCGTCGGGCTCTGTGCTGCCAGCTTGGAGCCTGGAGCCTGTTTTGGATTCTGTGTCTCCCTCTCTCTCTGACCCTCCCCCATTCATGCTCTGTCTCTCTCTGTCTCAAAAATAAATAAACGTTAAAAAAAAAAAAAATTAAAAAAAAAATAAAATAGTTTGATATGTGCTGGCTAAGGCAAAAATAAACTTTATAAATTCTTTCATTTTCTGAAATGACACAGTTTATAAGTCACTGATATTTAGTATTTGAAGGAAATCATCTTTTCATCCTTGGCAACTTCCCTTCTTTGAAACACATCAGTGTTCTGGGTTATAAAATGTAGATGCTAATAGTATGTATTCTATAGATAATTTTGAGAAGATTGCTAAAAAGAGCCTAATTAGTGTCTGACGTCTATTATGCCCCAATAAACGTTAGATCGTATTAGCATCTCGGTCAGATGAGCAAGTAGACATAGGTAGTTAGCTTGCTTCATAGAAATTAGTGTAGGAATTTGGTAGCATGCCACTGGTACTGGTATCAGGCTGTGAAAGCCAAATTACTTGGATCCGTAGAATTGTTTTTATTTTTTATTTTTTTAAAAATTTTTTTTAATGTTTATTTATTTTTTTTTGAGACAGAGAGAGACAGAGCATGAACGGGGGAGGGTCAGAGAGAGGGAGACACAGAATCTGAAATAGGCTCCAGGCTCTGAGCTGTCAGCACAGTGCCCGACGCGGGGCTTGAACTCACGGACCGCGAGATCATGACCTGAGCTGAAGTCGGCCCCTTAACCAACTGAGCCACCCAGGCGCCCCCATAGAATTGTTCTTAAAGAGAGGCAGTAACACGTGTGGCTTGGCACCAACTAGTGGCACAGAAAGAAGAGACCTAAAAGCAGACCTAAGGGACAGTCTAGGCCCGTGTGCTATATGGCAAGGGAGCAGTGCATTGCCGCCCACGTGCCATTAGTCCGTGAGCCGCCTGAGCATGTCAAAGCATGTAATGGGCCCGGCATAGAGTTAGGCACTGATGAATGGTAGTAAGATGATCAGAAGTACTAGGGAAAAAAGAACAACAACATATCAGGGAACTATTTGTAAAAGCGATGTCATGCTATGTTACAGATTCAGTCTGGCTAATGTTCTGCTGGACATTGTTTTCTGCAGTGCGGTCCCAGACCACGTCTTACAGAATCATTAGGAGACCCTGCATAATCTTTAATCATCTGTGACACATGGTGAGGCTCACTGTACTGTGTTTGCAAAAGCTGAAACAAAACCTACTGAGCATTAAAACAGGGATGTCATGTTGTCAAGCCATCATCAGAAAGCTAAGTTAACTGGAAGAAACTTTTCTGAAGATTGTAGTCATTCTGGTTTTATTAAACTTTATTAAACTTAAGGTTTGAAAAACAGCCTTCCTGAATGGAGCCTGAACAGCACAAGCTGTTCTTATCAAGCATTAATGTTTTAAGTTTATTTACAGAACCACTGCTGCCCACATGAAGACCTGCACGTGAATGGTGGTTGCAGTGTTACTCATAATAGCCCAAACCTGGAAACAATCTGAATGCCCACCAACTGATGAATAAACAAAATCTATATCCAAATGGCAGAATACTATTTAGCAATAAAAAGGAACAAACGTACAAAAAGCACAAAATTACTGAAGCCCACAGGATATGCCGGTGGTGTGACATTTTTTCTACTTTTTGTTATGAAAAGTTTAAACAGAGAAGCTCAAAGACCGTACATTGATCACCTATCATCACCTACATGTAACATAACGTTTGTAATATTTGCTTCATCTCTATTTTTGCTAGGAAGCAGTTGAAAGCAGCTTGACGCTTCATTGAAATTACTTAAGCTTGCACTTTTAAAAACACTTTATTGGGGCACCTGTGTGGCTCAGTCAGTTGAGCGTCAACTTCAGCTCAGGTCATGATCTTTTGGTTCACAAGTTTGAGCCCCGCATGGGGCTCTGTGTTAATGGCTCAGAGCCTGGAGCCTGCTTTGCGGACTCTTTATCTCCCTCTCTGTCTGCCCTCCCCCACTCGTTCTCTCTCTCTCTCTCTCTCTCTCTCTCTCTCTCTTTCTCTCTCTCTCTCTCAAACATTAAAAAAATTAAAAATAAAGCACTTTGTTCTGGAGGTGCCTGGGTGGCCTAGGGTTAAGCGTCTGACTTCAGGTCATGATCTCATGGTTTGTGGGTTCAAGCTGCACATCAGGCTCCGTGGTGACAGCGCAGGGCCTGCTTGGGATTCCTTCTCTCTCTGTCTCTTTGCCCCTCCCCACCTCAAAATGAATAAACAAAACTTTTAAAGTTTGGCTAAACTTTAAAAAAATAATATTTTGTAAGTAGCATTTTTGCACTTGGGAAAGTTGACCAGAATTTCCTGGTATTTAATACTCAGTTCATAATTCCAATTTTTGGGGGGGAAGAGTTCTGAGCCAAGGTCAGACCCAGTGTTGGTATAATTTAGTATTCTATGAAAGCAGTTACAATTAAGGGTTTAAACTGACACTTGTGAAAAATATACATGTAATTACTGCCATTAAGTCTCCACAAGGAACCCTGACGAATACTTCTATGCAGCCCTGGATGAAGATCGACCCTGGGTAGATCTGGGTCCCAAGTAGCACTTGCTAGTAATGTGTCTGCAGTCTTCCTTCCGGTCAGCAGGAGGGCGCTTTGGGACTAGAGGCAGAGCCAGGTGAATGGTGACAGTGAAGGCAGGTCTGTAAGCCACCAAACCTGGAGTAACATTCAGATTTCAGTCATGTGTGACTCCTTTCCCCATTGCATGGCACTGAGTAGGCACTTAGTAAATGTTAAATACACATCCCCCATTTTGAGAAAGGTTAGTGTGGAGCTGCAGGGAGAAGCGAGAATGCACCTGAAGTAGTAAAATAAGAGCAGCAGTTCCATGAGATAAGGTGGAAGGGCCGGACAAATAGTCCGGAAGACACCTGGGAATCTGGAATGACAAGTCAAAGCTGTCCAACGAAACTTTGCAAGACTGGAATATTCCATGCCCTGTCCACCACGGTAGTTACCAGCCACAAGTAGCAATTGAGCACTTGAGGCTAGTGTGACTGAGGAGACAAATTTTAAATTTTACTTAGTTTTAATTTTAAGAAAACAGTCACCAGTGGCTAGTGGTTACTGTGTTGAACAGCACAACTCTTGGCTCCCAACACCAATGTCCTACAGGCCATTGAAATGAAGATTTCAGCAAGATTAACTCAACAAAAGCAGTAGTGATAATCGGGCCATTAATCAAAATTTGGTCTCCAAATTTCTGGGGTTTAAAGATGTATATCATTTTCTATACACCCCTGAGTTTTGTGTGTGTGTGTGTGTGTGTGTGTGTGTGTGTGTTTTTAATATTTGTTTTAGAGAGAGCAAGCGGGGGAGGGGCAAGGAAAGAGAGACAGAGTCCGAAGCAGGCTCCAGGCTCTGTGCTGACAGCTCAGAGCCCAATGCAGGGCTCGAACTCATGAACTTCAAGATCATGACCTGAGCCAAAGTGGGACGCTCAACCAAGCTGCCCAGGTGCCCCTGAGTTTCTGTATAATATAAGTTCTGTTTTAAAAAATCTGTTTCTACTAGCGGGGCATCTGGGTGGCTCAGTTGAGCGTCCAACTTCGGCTCAGGTTATGATCTCACAGTTCATGAATTCAAGCTGCGCTTGGGGCTCTTCTGTCAGCACAGAACCCTCTTCAGATCCTCTGTCCCCCTCTTGCTCTGCCCCTCCTCCGCTTGTGTTTTCTCTCTCTCTCTCTCTCTCTCTCTCTCTCAAAAATAAACATTTGGGTGCCTGGGTGGCTCAATCAGTTAAGCGTCTGATTCTTGATTTCGGCTCAGGTCATGATCTCAGTTGGTGAGTTTGAGCCCTGCGTTGGGCTCTGCACGAACAGTGTGGAGCCTGCTTGGGATTCTCTCTCCACCTCTCCCTTTCTGCCCCTCCCCTGCTTGCTTGCTCTCTCTCTCAAAATAGATTAACTACTTTAAAAAAATATACAAAAGACAAATCCCCCATGTTATCACTTAATGAGCAACTTCCTTGCATTAAGTGCTGTCCTGTAATGATCTAGGAGTAAGACAGGATGCCAGCTCTCCCAAGTCTGCAGCCTCAGTGAGACTAAGGAGATGTATTTCCTGCTTGCCATGCTTTTCTGTGTCAACCTGCCTGGTATTGGAGTGAGTGTTACAGCCCTGCCTTCATCTTCCTTGGAAAGTTGTACCTTCTATATATTTTTTAGGTAGTCACCCTTAAAACTGAATACTTCCAATTGTCTTACTAAAGTCTTAGCTCTCCTAAGTAACACAAGGACAACGGAACGCTTCAGTTCTAATCATATTATCAGCTCCTGAGTTCCAACCCCCTTCCCTTTCAGGCTATTTTTGTCCAGGACTTCAGCTTGACCCTGTTTTTACCAGGGATGCACACATTTACATACATACATATTAGTTGTTACTTTACAGTTGATGCATGGATTTACTCACATTTTTATCAGCTTATTTGCTTATTGTTCTCTCCCTCCCTTCCTCCTGGTTTGTTCTCTTTTTCACAAAGATCCTTCTTTGAATCAGTGTGAGGGTAAATGCTCTCAGCCTGACTTTGGCCAAACATGTCTTTTAATGTCATTCTGAATAGTAGTTACAGGAGTCCATATTCTATATAGACATTAACTTTCTAGGGAGCTTTTATTTCTTTTAATTAACTTATTTTGAGAGAGAGAGTGAACGAGTGTGAGTTGGGGGGGGGAGGGGGGGAGAAAGAGGAAGAGAGAGATCCCAAGCAGGCTCTGTGCTGTCAGCACAGAGCCCGATGTGGGGCTCAAACTCATGAACCATGAGATCATGACCTGAGCCATAATCAACAGTCTGACGCTTAACCAGCTGAGCCACCCAGAGGCCCTCCAGGGTACTTTAAAGATCATGTTAGTCCACTGTTTTATGACCTCTTTGTTGCTAGTAAGAAATCTGACAGTCCTAATGTTGGTAAATAATGTTTCTAGTTGCTTTTTTGATTTTCTTCTTGTGTGTTTTACAACCTCACTACAAGATATCTGGGTATGGATTCATTTTTATTTGTCCTCTTAGGGGTTACCATGCTTCTGTGAGTGGATTCATGTCTTTTATGATTTGGGACAAGTTCTTAGTTTTTGTCGCTTTAACTGCAGCTTCTTTTCCATTCTCCCTTTTCTCTCCTTGACTTTTATTAGATCTAGATTTGGTTTTCTGATTTTCTGTATCTTGACTTCTCTTTTACATTTCTCATTTATTTATACCTTGATGCTATATTTTGAATGATTTCTACAAATCTATTTTTTCAATCACTAATTCTCTCTAGGTATGCCTAATTTGCTCTTTAATGTGTCCATTGAGGTTTTTTAAACAACTTTATTGAAATAAACTTGTGTACCATAAAGTTCACTCATTCAATATGTACAGATTAAAAATCTTTAGTATATTTACAGTGTTGTACAACCATCAAAACAATCTTTAAGTTTAGAACATTCCATCACTCCACATAGAAGCCTTGTATCCATTAAGTCACTTCCCATCACTCTCCACCATTCCCACACTCCTCAACGCTAACCCAAATTGCTTATTTCAATAATTACAGTTTTCTACTTCATGATTTTTAATTTGGTGTCTTCCAAATCAGCCTGTTTTTTTAATAGTGTCTTATTTTTGCATCATGGTTTCTATCGTTTCTTTTGAATATATTTTAAATATATATTTTTTTCAGACTCTTTGGTTATCTCAAGTTCTTGGTGTATATTCATTTGTTTTGTATTAATTTGATCTTTAATTTTGGAAACATGCCTGCACTGTAGGACTGTTTGTGTGCATGTCTCCAGGCCTGTAGCATCAATGGCCTGGGCACATTTCTGACAATCATTTCTCAGCTGAGGCATTCCTACACCATATGGGCAGTGTCAATTTGAATACAAATCCACATGTAGCACATGTGCCAGGTTTTGATTTCTCAGGGAGACTTTTTTAAACCCAGGGCCAGGAAGACAAGGACGCTTGTCACTATCCATGGATATGTCATGGATATGTCATGGATAGTGATAAGCGTCCTTGTCTTCCTGGCCCTGTGGCCAGAGCCCACCTTTCACTGAGAGGACAGCCCTTCAAATTCCTGGCTTGATGCAGGGGGTCTCTGTGCTAATTTCCCAGCTCTGAAAGCTAACCTGGAGAGTAAACTGAAGGAAGCTGCTAGCCAGTCAGGCCTGATACCACCTCACTGACCCGAACCAAAGTTGCTGCAGCATCAGTTTGAACTTGAAACTGGAAGCTCAATTGTTCTTTCTTTCTTTCTTTCTTTCTTTCTTTCTTTCTTTCTTTCTTTCTTTCTTTCTTTCTTTCTCTCTCTCTCTCTCTCTCTCTCTTTCTCTTTCTTTCTTTCTTTCTTGGGTGGTCATGGCAGGCATGTTCAATTAAAGTATTTCTAGGATTTTGTGTCTTTAGGAGTTTAGCATGCTGTGATGCTCCAAGATCACATGCATGTGAACATGTACAAAGTGAGATGACTTCACACCCTACCTGTCCTGCAGTTCAGCCACAATGAACTTCTCAAGGGTCCAGGAACCAACCAGGTTGCCTGTCTTGAGCATAGCATGCTGCTCCCTCTGTTTAGAATGTCCATCCCCTTCCTCTCCACTTGACAGTTGATTTCTAGCCTGGCAGGACTCCGCTCAGCCTTTCTCTGAAGACTTTAAAACTCCTTGCAGACTCAGTTGCTTATTTTTTCCACCTGCGTCTCAGCTACATCCCAGATGGCTTTCATTAGTTGGAAAGTGTGTGCTGAACACCTGTTACCTCTCTCAGACACTGTCCCAGTATCCAAGGATACAGGGATGATAAGGCCAACAAGATCTTTTCTTTCGGGAAGCTTGCAGTGTAGTAAGAAGAGATACTGAGTGATTACCAGCAGTGATAAATGCATGAAGAACACAGGTAACAATGGAGTGACTTCTTGGGGGCCTACTTGAGGTTGGTCGGTCAGAGGCTCCTCCTAGGAGGACAGAAGTCTGGAGACAGAACCTGCAGGGCAGAATGAATACAAAGTGCAATGATCCTCAGGTGGGAATGAGCTTAGAAGAAACAAAAAGATAGTGGGCCTGAGGTCAGTGTGTAGCTATGTGGGGAAGGGTTGTGTGAAGGGAACAGCTTTGGAGAGAGAACTGGCAGGGGAAATGGGGAGTCAAGAGAGGATCGGAGACGGAAGATGCTTTGTGCATGTTTATCTGTTGATAGGAATGACCCAGGGGCTGACAAATTTACTACTTGGGATGGAAGGCAACTGCAAGAGCAAAGCCCACATAGAGGAAAGAAGAAATTGGGTCTAGTGCCTAAGTAGAGGAGAGGTACGATAAGAAAAGAGATGGTTTATCTGTTTTCATAGGAAAGAACGTGGAGAATGTGGACATACAAAGCATGCATGTAGGCTGTAGGCTAGTAGATTTGGTCATGTGAAGACAAGTGTCACTAAGTTCATTAACTACAGATATTCCCCAAGGAACCATATGATTGGAGGGGGGGAGGGAGGTGGAGGTGGTTCACGGCAGGTAGTATAGACAAAAGCCCACCAATATAGATCAAGTACCATAAAAATGTTCATGCTCTGACCTAGTGATTCTATTTCTTGAAATTGTATATCAAATATCTGGAATACAGAAAAAGCTCTGTCAAGAGCTGATTTCTTTTTCTTTTATTATTAAAAAAACTCTGGTGGGGGGGTGCCTTGGTGGCTCAGTCAGTTAAGCGTCTGACTTCAGCTCAGGTCATGATCTTGTGGTTCATGGGTTTGAGCACTGTGACGGGCTCTGTCTGACAGCTCAGAGCCTGGAACCTGCTTCGAATTCTGTGTCTCCCTCTCTGCCCCTCCCCCCACTGGAGCGCTCTCTCTCTCTCTCTCTCTCTCTCTCTCTCTCTCATAAATATAAAAAAAATTTTAACGTTTATTTTTGACAGAGACAGATCATGAGCAGAGGAGGGGCAGAGAAAGGGAGATACAGAATCTGAAGCAGGCTCCAGGCTGAGCTCTCAGCACAGAGCCCAATGTGGGGCTCAAACCCATGAACTGTGTGAGATCATGACCTGAGCCAAAGTCAGATGCTTAACTGACTGAGCCACCCAGGTGCCCCTCTTTTCTTTTTTTAAAAATAATTTCCCCGTAGGCTCTGTGCCGACAGCTTAGAGCCTGGAGCCTTCTTCGGATTCTGTGTCTCCTCTCTCTGCTCCTCCCCTGCTCGTGCTCGGTCTCTGTTTCAGAAATAAATAAACATTAAAAAAAATTTTTTTAAGACATAAATAAATAAAATAATTTTCCTCTATCCTTCTGAGGTGTTTTTGGTGGTGTTGTTGTTGTTTTTATGTTTTACTTGTTTTTTGAGAGAGAGTGTGAGCGAGGGAGGGGCAGAAAGAGAGGGGGGCAGGGGATCTGAAGCAGGCTCTGCGGTGACAGCAGTGAGCCCAATGCAGGTCTCATGAGATCATGACCTGAACCAAAGTTGGATGCTCAACCAACTGAGCCACCCAGGCACCCCAACTGATTTCTTATTCCGATAGAAAAATGGTGTGGTATGTTGTGATCAGTTGTTAATGAAATATTTCTCACCTACTAAACAGGTGAACTTTTTTCAGGAACTAAATGGCTTACAACCCAAGTATTTTGTATTTTGTATTTGATGGACATTTAAGGACATTATGCTATATGAAACGTCAGAGGAAGACAAATATCCTATAATCTCACTTATATGTGGAATCTAAAAAACGCAAACTCGAAGAAACAGAACAGATTGGTTTGTCAAAAGTTGGTGTGTGTGTGTGTGAAATGAGTGAAGGTGGTCAAAAGGTACAGATTTCCAGTTATAAGATAAATAAGTCCTGGGGACATAATACCCAGCATGGTGACTATAGTTAATAATACTGTATTGTATGTTTGAAAGTTGCTAAGAGTGGATCTTAAAAGTTGTCACCACTGGAAAAAAAATTGTAACTATGTGAGGTCATGGATGTTAAGTAAATTTATTGTGGTGATCATCTTTATATATATAATGATTAATACAATGTTATATGTCAGTTACCTCAATAAGGCTAGAATATATATATGTGTGTTTGTATATACATATACACAAAACATATTTTTTATAAATATATGTATACACACACACCTTTAAAAAATTTTTTTATTTTGGGACACCTGGCTGGCTCAGTGGGAATAGCATGTGACTCTTGATCTCCAGGTTGTGAGTTGGAGCTCCACGTTGGGCATGGAGCCTACTTTAAAAAAAGGTTTTTTTTTGTTTTTTTTTTTTTTTTATTTGACTTAAAGTTAAAACTAGATACTTGAGTAAACACACAAAAGAGGTAAACATTTGTACTTCCAAAAGGGATGTTTGAGAACTGAACTTGCCTTCTTATCCAGGTCAGTTTACTTCAGAGTAGACAGGAAGTGCCAACTGTTCAGCCCCCCTTCTCCTTATGGATGTGGGAGCTCTGGATCTCATGCCTGCTGACCCCTGCTAAGCCTGCACTCACTTGGATAGACAGGAGCAAAGGCCTCAGCTACCTGCCGTGATACCAAACTGGCTTGGGCTCTCTGAACAGCACAAATTGACAAGAGTCCAAAGGAGAGTTCCAGACAAGCCTTTACTGGGGCTTGTGCTCCAGCACAGGAGAGACAACACAAAGGAGAGTCTTCAGGCTGGCTCCCAGAGGAGAAGTCTCCCAGAGAGCCTGATAGAGACTTAGGTGGGAAAAGGGTAATGTCTAAACATGTAGGAGCAAGGATTGTTTGTTTTTTCCACTTAAAGGTCATGCTGCTTCTTGCCTCGCACGTCTAATTAGCCTGTGAAATCTCCACTCCTGGGCATGATTTTTAGTATTGTAATGGCGGACAAAGTCGGTGAAAGGTCAGCGTTGGCATCTATCTTAGTGCAGACTGGTTTGTTCCTGTTCTGCCAGCGAGCTTCCATTTTAGGTGACTGTCCCCTCCTGAACTCTATTACTCAGGGGTTGGTTGGCTTAGCTCTTCTGCAGACCTAGCAGCAGAATACTGGATTCTGTGGTTAGGGGTGTGGGGGCCCGATTCCAGTTCCTGCCTTGCCTCATCAGGGCCCCTGAGAAGGCTTCAGCAGTTTCAGTGCCTCCTTTTATGGTGCCAGCCTGCTGTTGTCCCTCCTAGTCACCAACTTCCCGTGGACTGCAAACTCACAGCTGGGTGAACCGCAGCTCTGCATCTGGTATCACAGCTTTCGACATCTCTGTTTGCATTTCAGGATCAGATGAAGAGGCTGCCAGTTGTATATGCCTCTTTAAAGTGGAAAAACAAAACCGTTAGCTGTATGTCCTGTTCTTGGTGGATAAAAATGGGCTGGTTTAAATCATAATCATAGCTTGCTTCTCTATGTAAGATTGCACAGAGGTAGCTTTGGGATTCTAACTAGGATCTGATCAGAACTCACCTTTTCAGAAACTTGGCTTCTGCCAGTTTCTAATTTTCAACGAGCAGGGGTGGTTTTCAAAATGTTTAACAACTTAGGGGCCATTGACCTTAGTGCTGTCAGACATTAAGCCTCTAATGCCAGATCAGGGTAAGGTCCTGGGGAGATGGGGAGTGGTCAGAGGTTACTTATGAAAGTATTTTGATATTTTAGTAATTGGTATAGCCCTGGGGTACTACTCAGCTGAATCTCCTCTTTCTGTCTCTCATACACGTACACACACAGGTCTTGTAACTCCCAGATTTATTTGCATTCAAAATAGAGAAAGGATCTGGGAATGCAAGCTGGTGCAGCCACTCTGGGAAACAGTATGGAGGTTCCTCAAAAAACTAAAAATAGAGGGGTGCCTGGGTGGCTCAGTCGGTTAAGCGTCCGACTTCGGCTCAGGTCATGATCTCACAATCCGTTGAGTTCCAGCCCCGCGTCGGGCTCTGTACTGACAGCTCGGAGCCTGGAGCCTGTTTCAGATTCTGTGTCTCCCTCTCTCTCTCTGCCCCTCCCCTACTCATGCTCTGTCTCTCTGCGTCTCAAAAATAAATAAAAACATTAAAAAAAAAAAAAAGTAAAAATAGACTACCCTATGACCCAGCAATTGCACTACTAGGCATTTATCCATGGGATACACGTGTGCTGTTTCGAAGGGACACATGCACCCCCATGTTTATAGCAGCACTATCAACAGTAGCCAAAGTATGGAAAGAGCCCAAATGTCCATCGATGGATGACATATATATATATATATATATATATATATATATATACATACATATATATATACATACATATATATATACATATATATGTGTGTATATATATGTATATATATACAATGGAGTATTACTCTGCAATCAAAGAGAATGAAATCTTGCCATTTGCAACTACGTGGATGGAACTGGAGGGTATTATGCGAAGTGAAATCAGAGAAAGACAAAAATCATATGACTTCACTCATATGAGGACTTTGATGAACATAAGGGACCGAAACAAAAATAATATAAAAACAGGGAGGAGGACAAAACAGAAGACACTCATAAATATGGAGAACAAACTGAGGGCTACAGGAAGGGTTGTGGGAGGAGGGATGGGATAAATGAGGAAGGGGCACTAAGGAATCTACTCCCGAAATCATTGTTGCACTATATGCTAACTAATTTGGATGTAAATTTAAAAAAATTAAAAATAGGGGCGCCTGGGTGGCGCAGTCGGTTAAGCGTCCGACTTCAGCCAGGTCACGATCTCGCGGTCCGTGAGTTCGAGCCCCGCGTCGGGCTCTGGGCTGATGGCTCGGAGCCTGGAGCCTGTTTCCGATTCTGTGTCTCCCTCTCTCTCTGCCCCTCCCCCGTTCATGCTCTGTCTCTCTCTGTCCCAAAAATAAATAAACGTTGAAAAAAAAAAAAAAATTTAAAAAAATTAAAAATAAAGAAAAAATAGAGAAGGATCAAGGGCAGCCTGCCTGTGAGCCCAGGTGTTTGTGGCTAGGCACTGTTAAGTGTTTTCTATATCTTACTGAAACTTCACACAACACTTGGGGAATTTTTATTTATTTATTTTATTTTATTTTATTTTATTTTTTTTAATTTTTTTTTCAACGTTTATTTATTTTTGGGACAGAGACAGAGCATGAACGGGGGAGGGGCAGAGAGAGAGAGGGAGACACAGAATCAGAAACAGGCTCCAGGCTCCGAGCCATCAGCCATCAGCCCAGAGCCTGACGCGGGGCTCGAACTCCCGGACCGCGAGATCGTGACCTGGTTGAAGTCGGACGCTCAACCGACTGCGCCACCCAGGCGCCCCACTTGGGGAATTTTTAAAACACTCTAACGCACTTAATGCTTTTATGCTCTCTAATGCTTTTACAATCTTTACATCGGGTCTTTCATTTAACACGTTTTATTATGTGCCCACCATATCAGGCTGGGATTAAAGGAGACCAAGATAGGAAGGTTCCAGCTCTGCTGGAGCCTTCATGCTAGTGGGGAGAGACAGACAAGAAAAAAACCCCAACTATGTAGATTAGCCTGGGAACAAATGCTACATTAGATATAGTGCTTGGGGGTGGCCTTTTTGAGAAGATGCTATTTGATCTGCCAAAGATAGAAAAATCGGTGAGAGGGGGGCGGCAGGGAGAGTTCCAGATCAGGAGAGAGAATGCTAAGAGCGAAGGCATGAATGGGGGTAGGGGTACTGATGCAGAGAAAACAAGCTGAAATGGCTGGCGCTTTGTAAGTCAGGGAGAAACTCAAGAGTTGAGTTTGAGTCCCCACACTGGGGTGGGGGTGGTGGTGGTGGTGGAGATTACTTAAATAAATAAACAAAAAATATAAGAATACATAATATATAAAAATATAATATATATAAAAATATATGTGTAAATATATATAATATATATAATATATATAATATATATATATAAAGTTACCTAAGTGCTATCAATAGAGCACTCATTACATGATTGTTCAGAGGTGCCTGGCTGGCTCATTTGGAAGAACATGTGACTCTTGGTCTTGGGGTTGTGAGTTTGAGCCCCACATTGGGTATAGATATTACTTAAATAAATATTGTTCAACCATATGACAGAAAACCATGAAGCTGTTAAAAGTTGAAGGACATATCTGTGTGTGAACTGAGAAATTAAAGGAGTCAAGATATATTGTCACAACAGAAGCAAGGTAAGTTTGTATAGTATCCTATTTATGTAGAAAAAAAAATCTTGTGTACAGTATTTTCACATATGTGTCTTTGGAAAGGTACTCTCTTTGGTAAGCGTGGCGTGAGGTGAGAGAGTGTGTGAGGGTGAGAGAGTGATCCTCTTTTCACTGTTTTCCCTTTTTGTACCTTTAAGTTTGTGCCATTTGCATGTATTAATCCCCCCAAATCAACGAGGCAATTCTTCAACCTTTTATTTAAAAAAAATTTCAAATACACACAAAAACAGAATAGCGTATAATGAACTCTCGCCTATCACCTAGCCAACTTGTGTCATCTAACTCCCTCTTTCCTCCCTTTCCCCCTTAAGGATATTCAGCTATTAAAAAAAAAAAAAAAAAAAAAAAAAGAACATTCCTCCGATCGTTGCAAACCCTTAATTTCCCAAATTCTGAAAAACTGAAAATTCAGGTTGATTTTGAGAAATTTTTGCCAATGTGTTTATTCCTTTTATGGCGGAGTGCCTTTTTGGATGTCCTTACTTAACCATACCTGCTGATGTCCTTGACTGGAATATTTTAAACTTTTTTTTTAAGTTTCTTTCTTTGAGAGAGAGAGTGAGTGTGTGTGCGTGCGTGCACATGAGTGTGAACAGGGAAGGGGCAGAGAGAGAGAGAGGTCAGCACAGAGCCAGATGTGGGGCTCAATCCCACTAACCACGAGATCATGACCTGAGCTGAAATCAAGTATCAGACACTTAACTGACTGAGCCACCCAGACACCCCCCTATTACATCATTTTATATATCATTTAACACACAAATAATTCAGAATGTAACTAATATGAAAAGATTTTTAAGATTTAAATATCATTGTTACATGTAAAAAATTGAATAGTTCTTTAATGCCATCTAGTATCTACCCAATCCATGTCCAAATATATCCAGTTTTTCAAAAATTTTTTTACTTTTTCTTTTTTTTTTTTTTAAAGTCCATTTGTTCAGTTCAGGATACAAATAAGGGCCACACATTGCATTTAGCTAGCAAGTCTTTTGTTAAAAAGAAAAATCACAGGTCCAAAATGGAGTCACTTATTCATGATAGGCCACGTTGCCAAACTGAGGTTTAATACTTAATGTAATTGCTGTTTCAACTTCCTCCAGAAATGCAATCTTACCTGGTCAGTCAGGGATTTTCTGGCCAGCACCAGTGAGGTAATCTGTCGTATGGGCCAAGGTTAAGCCAACCCAAAATGTGCTACTTTGGCATACTGATTATTTTATTTTATTTTTACATTTATTTATTTATTTTGAGAGAGAGGGAGAGGGAGAAAGTGCTTTCAAGAGAGAGTAGGGGAGGGGCAGAGAGAGAATCCCAAGCAGGCCCCAAGCTGGCAGTGTAGGAGCCCAACGTGGGGCTCAAACTCACAAATTTTGAGTTCATAACCTGAGCTGAGATTAAGAGTTGGAAGCCTACTGACTGAGACACCCAGGTGCTCCATGGCATACTGATTATTTTAAGTAAAAGTTACTTAAGAAACAGCCAATGCTGAAAAAGATGTCTGATGCCCCTTTGTCTCCAGAAAACAGGATAGAAATTTCCCTCGTGAATTGCATCCTTTCTACACTAGGAGGTAATGATATATACTTATTACCAGAGATAGGGAATTTAGACCTGAGAAGGGTATATAAATAATGATGCTACTTTATACTAATTTACTGCCCCAACACAAATTCAGTTTAAAATTCCTTATTAATACCATGTGATTTCATTCTTATGTGGAATTTAAAAAACAGATGAACATATTGGAAGGGGGAAAGAAAGGAGAGGGAAACAAACCACAAAAGAATATTTAAAAAATTTTTTAAAATTTATTTTTGAGAGACAGAAAGTGGAGGAAGGGCAGAGGGAGAGGGAGACACAGGATCCAAAGCAGGCTCCAGGCTCTGAGCTGTCAGCACAGAGTCCAACCTGGGGCTTGAACTTACAAACCTTGAGATCATGACCTGAGCCAAAATCTGCACTTAACCAGCTGAGCCACCCAGGCACCTCCACAAAAGAATCTTAACGACAGAGAACAAACTGAGGGTGAATGGAGGGAGGGGGATGGGGGATGGGCTAAATGGGTGATGGGTACTAAGAAGGGCACTTGTAATGAGCACTGGGTGTTGTATGTATGTAAGTGATGAATCACTGAATTCTATGCCTTGAAACCAGTATTACACTGTAAGTTAACTAGCTAAAATTTAAATAAAAATAAAATTCCTTACTAATTGAAGCTCACGAACATGAATTTTCTTTGTCCTGTCAATTCCTCAAAGATTTATTGTCTCTTTGTGTAAAAACTACAAAAACTGCCTGCCCTACTAATTTGTTTGGTCTGAATTTTGTTATTGGGCCTTCTTGCACATGTAATTAAATCGGCTTTTTCCTCCTCTTAATCTGTTTCATGTCAATTTTATTCTTAGACTAGCTAGAAGAATCTTGAAGGGTATGGAAAATTTTTCCTTCCCAACACTGTGACAGGGGCCTTCTCCATCCCCCAAAGGAAGTTGAGATATTTCACCTGATAAGATTTCTCACTCCACCAAGGGAAGGTGATCTTATCTGAAACAATCCTTTCTTTTCTTTTGCTAACTATCCTACCCCATTTCTGTCTATAAAACCCTTCCTTTTGTATAGCTCCTTGAAGTTCTTTTGTATTTGCTGGATGGGATGCTGCAGGATTCATAAGCAGCTTAACAAAGCCAATTAGATCTTCAATTTTGCTCAGCTGAATTTTTTTCTTAAGTCTCTAATTGATAAATCAATCTGTAACAGTTCCATGCCTCTATTTTTTTTTAAGTAAGTTTTATGACCCATGTGGGGCTTGAATTCACCATCCCAAGACCAAGACTCCTGTTTTATGGACTGAGCCAGCCATGCACCTTGATGCCTCTATTCTTTAATAACTTTTCTTGGAGATAGATCACTTGTATAGAATTCTATAGAATATGACTGTTTGTATACTTGTGGTGTTATCTCCTAGTCAATTTAAAAAACATGGGGCACCTGGCTGGCTCAGTTGGTTGAGCATCATTGAGCTTTCAGCTCAGGTCATAATCTCATGGTTTGTGAGTTCAAGCCCTGCATTGGGCTTTGCACTGACGGTGTGGAGCCTGCTTGGGATTCTCTGTGTCTCTCTGCCGTGACTCTGCTTGCACTCTCTCTCTCAAAATAAATAAATAAATAAATAAACTTAAAAACAATAACAACAAATTTCCTGGGGCGCCTAGCTGGCTCAGTTGGTAGAATGTGCGACTCTTGATCTCAGGGTTGTAAGTTTGGGCCACATGTTGGATGTAGAAATTGCTTAAAAATAAAATATTAAAACAAAACCATTTTCCTGGCATGACTCACAAGATTAGAGGTATGAATAGCTTTTACTTATAATTAGATTGATCCTCTAATGCAGCGCATCTTAAGACTCTTCAAGGATCAGGATACTTTAATATGCTTGAATGCCTTCCCTACCACTTGGAGCTGTAATATCTAGGAACGGACCACTTGCTTGTCATTTTTCTTTTCTACCTTTAGAATTCTACTTAAGGGTGGATACCTTAAGGTCACTCTCCTGACTCCATTATCCAACTTCAGCTTCTGAGAATCCTGCATTGCATCCTGACTGGACTGTCCTTCAGTGTTCCTGCTATCCTATCCTACACTAACGACATGGAACTGGAATTGTCTGTCTCTTGTACTGCAAGGAACTCTTTGAGATCTGGTTCATTCTGTGCTTGGAAGTTAGAGGAAATGCAGGGCAGTACTGTTTATGGCTTAAATAGTGGTTTATTGACTGAATTATGAGTTCCTTCACACCAGCCATCATCCCTGCTCCTCTCATTTCCACCTCTACCATATCCCTAAGGGGATATACACCCTCATATATCCTAGTGTTAAAAAACAAGACCACCATAAAACGGAGTCACTTAAATTTAGCCCCACATCACCAAAACAAGATGTAAGTATAGTTTCGGTTCACCCCCAGAAGTGGGATCTTCAAGCAGTCATTCAGGAATCATCTATCAGCACTAGTTAGGTAATTTGCCTGATAGACCTTTGCCATCCTCTAAAGCAAAGTGACTTTGCCATAACTAATCCACTTTTTTGTCTAATTTCCTTGTTCCCAATCCCATCTTTCTATAAAAGTCTTTCATTTTGAAACCTTGTTATTTATTAAAATTTTTAAATGTTTATTTATTTTTGAGAGAGAGCGAGCGAGCAAAGGAGGGGCAGAGAGAGAGGCAGACACAGAATCTGAAGCAGGCTCCAGGCTCTGAGCTGTCAGCACAGAGCCTGATATGAGGCTCAAACTCACAAACTGCGAGATCATGACCTGAGCTGAAGCTGGATGCCTAACTGACTGAGCCACCCAGGTGCCCCATATTTATTTATTTTTATTTATTTACTTACTTTGAAGGAGGGAGGGAGGGGGAGAGAGAAAGAGGGAGAGAGAGAGAATCCCAAGCCAGAGATCCACATTGTCAGCATGGAGCCTGATGTGGAGCCTGAACTAATGAACCATGAAATCATGACCTGAGCCAAAATCAAGAGTTGGATGCTTAACTGAGCCACCCAGATGCCCCTTTATTTTTTTAAGTAATGTCTCTGTCCAGTATGGGGCTCTAACTCACAACCCTGAGATTGAATTGTATGCTTTAACAACTGAGCCAGCCAGTTGCCCAATATTTAAAAAATTTTTTATTTACATTGTCGTATTATTTCCCAAAAGTTAGAAGACCATTTGTTTGGAATTTGTACTGTGAACCTCATATAAATGGAATCATCCCTGTCCTCTTTTGCTCCTGATTTAACGGCATCTGTGACATTCACCCAAGTTGTGTTTATCAGTACTTATTTCATGTAGTTCACTCTATAACCACACTATGGTTCATTTACATGCAGCAGCACTGATGGACATTGGATGGATCGATTATTCTGATCAAAGCTGCTATGCACACTTCTGTACAAGCCTCTATTAGATGTATGCCCTCATTCCAATTGCTGGGTCGCACGTCGGGTGAGTATAAACTTAGCTCCAACAGACACTGTTAAATGTTTTTCAAAGTGGTCGTACCACATGGTTCAGCTTTTATAACTTGGTCTGACTCTCAGGAAGGGAGTCACACTAAGAGGCCCGACTTGCACTGGGGTGATATAAACTCCAGCTGCACGCTTGACTAAGCTAAGTGCTTTCATTTAAATGCTCAAAATACTAGCAGGCAGGAACTTCAATTTCACGGGTAGATAGACTTAGCATGGCCAAGTGCCTTGCCCACAGTTTCACTCTAGGCCCCACACTGGAACTGCCACTCCGCCCCCGAACAAATTTCTTATTTAAACCCTGAAAAACTGGGTGTTCTTGAGGGCATTAAGTTTAGCTCACAGCGCGAAGAAAGTCAGGACCGCTTAACACCTTCGCCGCGCCTCCGTTGGCAGCGCTGACTTCCGCTCAGCGGGAACAAAGGAAGCCCTCAGGCAAGCCGCAAGGGGATTCGGCCAGGTCCCACCCCTCACCTACGCACCTGCGCAGATGGAGGCCGACCGAGCTAGGCGCCCCAGGCGCGAGTGACGTAGTAACGTCCGACGGTGCGTGGTGACGCCAGGGCGTGCGCTCGGTGGCTCGTAGGGGAAGATGGCGGCTGCTCTTTTGGAGGAGAGGGATTGAGAGGGGAGGAGGGAAGAGGCTAGATGCGAGAGACTTTCCCGGCGGTGGAGACGAACTCTTCGCTCGCCATTCATTAGGAGCTTTGCTCAGCGTCGGAGGGTGAGTGCGGCGGCGGCACGGGACTGCTCGCTTGCTGCAGACGATGGCACTTTCCGCCATTTTCAAGCTCGGCCGTTGCGTGCTTTGGGGGCCTAGAGGGGCGCCTGGGGACAGGTTGGGAGAACTGGGAGCATCGTCGTCGGGAGGGCCCTTTGAGGCTGGGTCGACTTTTAGGGGAGGGAGCTGGAGGCTTGAGGTAGACCAGAAAAGGAGGGCATGGTGGAAGTAAGGCCCCTGACTGGCGACGAGAAGACGTAGGTAGGGTAGGCCACGGATAAGACGTGAAGTTTGGAGAAGGGAAGCGCGTTAAACGTAGATTTGGGGCGGGAGTGGAAGGGGCTGAGCCGAGAGTTGAATGGAGTGCGGCTTTTGGTTCAAGGGTCGCGGGAAGTTAATGGGAAGCCTGTGAAACAGCAGCAGGTTTAGCCTCGATATTATCGTGTCTTGAAATTGGTGTTTGTAATAGGTCCACAGCTTGACGGTCAAAAACCCTTCTCCTTTGGAATAGTTACATTCCTATTTTGCTTGCTTTAGATCATGCTAGTTGCAAGTGTGCCTACAGTAACTCCCTCTTTATCTCCGGTTTTAAGTTGCTTCCTGACAACTACGTATTTAGGATTTTAGCTTTTTTTTTTTTTTCTTTTAAAGAAATACTAATACTCTCTTGTAACCCTTGTGGTTAGTGACCCTTCCGTTGTAAGAGGAAGGTGGGTCGACAGGGAATTCCGTAATTGGATCTGTTTAAATCAGATCAGAAAAGTACTTGTTATTTGTAGAAAACTTGTCAAGAATGTTTTTAAGTAATTTCTGCACAGATGACATTATCTTAACTGTTTAGGAACTTTGGAAGACATTAGAGTATGAACAAAAAAAGCCGGTGTTAAAAGAAATACCTTTTGGGAGCACTGAGTTGACTTTTAAGTATACTCTGGAGATAGAGTGTATGCAGTATTTTTGCCTGTGAACGTGATGCAATGGTAGATCTATTTAAAACAAAACTTTTAGAGACTGTTAAAAGGAAACATGTTAATTGTTCTCATGGTGGCTTTTTCTTTTCCTAATCTTAATTGCATTTGACACCCATCTTTAATCGCAATAAGATACTTTTGCAGTTTTTAATTGGTCTCCTTGCTTGGAAGATAAAATAACTGGAACGATTTTTTTTTTTTTTTTTTTTTTTTTGGCAGAGGCTTGCAGTTACTCTTTAGCCTGTTTCATTGAACTTTACGGAAAAGTTTTCTCTTTTTGTACTCGTGGTAAGAATATTGATAGAAAGTTGACCTTACATCACCATGATGTAGTTACAAATAAATTCTTATCTATGATGTTGATGGCTTAACTTACATACTTTGGTGAAAAGTACTAAAGGTCAGATTTTGCCATCACAAATTTTTCTTGATCTAAGGCTTTAATTATACTTTTGCTAGCCACTTAATGTATTTTTTCAGTTCTCTTTGCTAAGTAATAAGTCCATATTTCACATTGCTTTGGGAAAAACTTGTTATTTATTGCCAAATTCCAAACTCTTTCATATTTCAGAGTAGGAAAGTAAGGTTATAGCAAAGCTTTAAAACTACAACAAATCTGTTGCTTGTGTGTCGGTTAAGCATCTGATTCTTGATCCCAGGGTCGTGAGTTCAAACCCAGTGTTGGGCTTTTTATTAAAAAATAAAAATTAAAAAAAAAACCCAAACTACAACAGATATATTGACAGAAATATTAGTGAAAGTCTCACTTATGAATATATATGTAATCCTTTTGAAGTTGCTTAGCAAAAAATTAGGGGTCTTAGTACTGTTTTTAGATAAAGTGGTATTTGTAGTCTGCAGATTAGAAATCTTTATTATCAAAGAATATTTAATTAAATACCATAAACTTACAACTTGCTTAAACACTGCAGATTTGTTCTTTTAAGATTCCAGAACATTCCAAGATTTTGTGTTGAAATTTTTGCTTGTAAGAGAGGTTATATCTGTTTTTTTTTTCTTTTCTTCTTTCTTTTCTTTTCTTTTCTTCTTTTTTTTTTGTCGAATGGTGAAAGTTTCTCTGTTGCTGTGTAATGTGTTGTGACAAGTAGGTCTCCTGACCATAGTTTTAATGCTTCAAGATATTTTATCTTTTGTCTTTGACAGTGACATAGTTTAAAAACTTTCCTCCTTGAACACACACTGTGGCTGGTAACATTTGTGTCCCCATTGCGAAAGATTTACATTAGTCCTAGACATGGAAGCTCTTAAGTATGTTGGAAAATATTCCCCAAATTACACTTCTCTACTTCTGGTCCTTGATTGTTTTATGTAGTATTTTCTCGTGAAAATTGACTGACTTCATAATGTTTGTATTGTACCGTATATTCATAATTTGAATGCTTATAAATTCTCAGAGCTGGGTAGTGTTGGAAAGGGCTTGACTTCCGGCATCAGAAAGACCTAGGTTTGAATGCCAGGCTCACCACTAACTAGCTTTTTTTAATTATTTATTTATTTATTTATTAAAAAAAAATTTTTTTTTTTCAACGTTTATTTATTTTTGGGACAGAGAGAGACAGAGCATGAACGGGGGAGGGGCAGAGAGAGAGGGAGACACAGAATCGGAAACAGGCTCCAGGCTCTGAGCCATCAGCCCAGAGCCTGACACAGGGCTCGAACTCACGGACCCCGAGATCGTGACCTGGTGAAGTCAAACACTCAACCGACTGCGCCACCCCGGCGCCCCTAACTAGCTTTTTTTTAAATATTGGGTCAGGTAATGAAACTCTGAACATCAGTTTCCTTACATATGAAAGTGTTAATTATTATAATAGTTATCTCAAAGGTGAAAGAAAATGATAATGTAGTAAGCATTCAATAAATTTTGGCATTTTTCTTTCTGTTACTTGAATTTAGTTGGCTAAGTCATTTGTAGGGTGTTTTTATTTATTTATTTATTTATTTTGAGGTATAATTGACATGTAACACGATATTAGTTTCAGGTGTACAACATAATGATTTAGTATGTATATCTATTGCAAAATGACCACCTCAATAAGTCTAGTTAACATCTGTCACCATAGAAAGTTACACATTTTTTTTTCTTGTGATAACTTTTAGGATCTACGTATATGCACTATAGTATTATTAAATATAGTCGCCATGTTGTACATTACATCCCATGACTTATTTTATAACTGGAAGTTTGTACCTTTTCCCCTTCACCTATTTTGCCTCCCTTCCACTTTTCAGTTCTTAAAGATTAACTCAGATATCTTTTTTTTTTTTTAATTTTTTTTTTCAACATTTATTTATTTTTGCGACAGAGAGAGACAGAGCATGAACGGGGGAGGGGCAGAGAGAGAGGGAGACACAGAATCGGAAACAGGCTCCAGCCTCTGAGCCATCAGCCCAGAGCCTGACGCGGGGCTCGAACCCACGGACTGCGAGATCGTGACCTGGCTGAAGTCGGACGCTTAACCGACTGCGCCACCCAGGCGCCCCAGATATCTTTATTAAAGACTTGACAGTCTCATTCTCTTGTAAACTATTCCTTTCCCTTGTGTTATTAAAGCATTTGGTACATATCTCTGTTTAATGTATTTTGATTGTGTATCTTCTCCACTACTTTGTGAGATCTTTGAAGGCAGATCCTTCATTGCCTTACATTTTTGTATTCATAAAACCATGGCATTCTAAAAATTGTTTTATAGAAGTGAGTGAATTTTCCACAAAAACTATTCTCATGATTCTACTGGGATTCATTTCACACAGATCTGGTTTATTTCTACTCCTTGGCTTTAACTTTTTGCCTGTCTTCCTCCTCTAGACTATTCATAACCTATCCATTCCTCAAAATCCAGCTAAATCTCATCCCATTAATAAGGTCTTCAGAAACTTTTCATGTATTTATTTATTAAAAACGTTTTAAATGTTTATTTGTTTTTGAGAGAGACAGAGACAGAACGTGAGTGGGGGAGGGGCACAGAGCTAGAGAGACACAGAATCCAAAGCAGGCTGCAGGCTCTGAGCTGTCAGCACAGAGCCTGACGTGGGGCTCGAGCCCATGAACCGTGAAATCATGACCTGAACTGAAGTGTGACACTTAACCCCAATCAGCTACCTAGGCTCTCCTTTTTATTTATTTATAATTCCTCTCTCCAGTTAGCCTAGGGTCTGTGTGACTGCCTTTTGTTACTTTGTGTCCTTTAGTACCTGGCACTATGCCTTACCCATTTTGAGTAGGTCCTTGGGTGGGATGATAAATGTAAAATTGTGCTTGAGGCTGAGTTTGTTATAGGCTCCTGCTCTATTCACTGTCCCACTTAGGAAGATACTTTTAAGAGCCATTTCCCGTTTTTTTGGATGTGGGATATTCTGGTAACTTTCTTATCTTTTTATGTTATGAGAAATTGCAAACATCCAGAAAAGTTGAAAGAATGAATATCTATTACCTTCCATTTAGATTTACCTGTTACTAACACTTAACCATTTTGCTTTAGCTATCTACGTCCCCTCTCAACAACCAATTGAAATTAAATTGCATATGCCATGCTATTTGTCCCCTAAACACCTCAGGATGCCTCTTTTTTTTTTTTTTAAAGTTTATTTATTTTGAGAGAGAGAGAGAGAGAGAGAGAGCATGCATGTGCATGGGGAGGAGGGGATTGCAGAGCAGAGAGAGGGAGGGGGAGAGGGAGAGGGAGAGAGAGAATCCCAAGCAGGCTCAGCACTGTCAGTGCAGAACCTGACTTGGGACTTGAACTCATGAACCATGAGATCATTACCTGAGCTGAGATCAAGAGTTGGATGCTTCACTAACTGAGCCATCCAGATGCCCCAGGATGCATCTTTTTTTTTTTTTTTTTTTTAAATTTTTTTTTCAACCTTTATTTATTTTTGGGACAGAGAGAGACAGAGCATGAACGGGGGAGGGGCAGAGAGAGAGAGGGAGACACAGAATCAGAAACAGGCTCCAGGCTCTGAGCCATCAGCCCAGAGCCCGACGCGGGGCTCGAACTCACGGACCGCGAGATCGTGACCTGGCTGAAGTCGGACGCTTAACCGACTGCGCCACCCAGGCGCCCCCAGGATGCATCTTTTAAAAATAGTGTCATTCTTCTACACTTTAAGCATTTTTATTTCAAGCCTGACTCCATCTAAGGCAGTACTAAAAACACGATACCATTATTGTGCCTGAGGCAATTAGCATTAAGTCTTTGGCATTGATTATTTTTTTAATTTTTATTTTTTATAGATTTTTAAAATTTTTAAAATTTATTTATTTGGAGGGAGAGAGAGAGAGAGAGGGAGGGAAAGAGAGAATGAGCAGGGGAGGGTCAGAGAGAGAGAGAGGAAGAGAGAGAATCCTAAGCAGGCTCTGCACTGACAGCACAGAGCCAGATTCAGGGCTAGAACTCAGGAACTGTGAGATCATGACATGAGCTAAAGTTGGATGTTTAACCGACTGAGTCACCCAGGCACCCCTTTAAAGATTTTATTTTTTTTAATTAAAAAAAATTTTTTTAATGTTTATTTATTTTTGAGACAGAGAGATACAGAGCATGAACGAGGGAGGGTCAGAGAGAGAAGGAGACACAGAATCTGAAGCAGGCTCCAGGCTCTGAGCTGTCAGCACAGAGCCCGACGCGGGGCTCGAACTCACGGACTGTGAGATCATGACCTGAGCCGAAGTCGGCCGCTTAACCGACTGAGTCACCCAGGCACCCCATTTAAAGATTTTATTTTTAAGTAATCTCTACCCCCCATGTGGGGCCCGAGCTTACAACCCCGAGATCAAGAGACACATGCTCCACTGACTGAGCCAGCCAGGCACCCCTATATTGTTTTCTCTCTCTCTCTCTTTTTTTTGATGTTTTTATTTTTGAGACAGAACAAGTGAGAGAGTGAGCGAGCGAGAGAACAAGAGCAGGGGAGGGGCAGAGAGAGAGGGAGATAGAGGCTCTGAAGCAGGCTCCAGGCTCTGTCAGCACAGAGCCTGATGTGGGGCTGGAACTCACCAACTGTGAGATCATGACCTGAGATGAAATTGGATGCTTAACCGATTGAGCCACCCAGAGCCCCTCTTGTTTTTTGTTTTTGTTTTTAATGTTTGCTTACTTTTTTTTAAAAAAAATTTTTTTTTTCAATGTTTATTTATTTTTGGGACAGAGAGAGACAGAGCATGAACGGGGGAGGGGCAGAGAGAGAGGGAGACACAGAATCAGAAACAGGCTCCAGGCTCTGAGCCATCAGCCCAGAGCCCGACGCGGGGCTCGAACTCACGAACCGCGAGATCGTGACCTGGCTGAAGTCGGCCGCTTAACCGACTGCGCCACCCAGGCGCCCCAATGTTTGCTTACTTTTGAGAGAGAGAGAGGGAGGGAGAGATTGAGCAGGGGAGGAGGGGCAGAGAGAGAGGGGGACAGATGATCTGAAGCAGGCTCTGTGCTGATAGAGAGCCTGCTGTGGGGCTCGAACTCACGAACTGTGAGATCATGACCTGAGCTTAAGTTGGATGCTTAACCGACTGAGCCACCCAGCACCCAATCGATTTAATTTTGTAATATATCAAATATGTACATGGTTTACAATTTAAGACTATACTGAAAGAATTACTTCAGTCTTGGTTCTGTCTCTAGGCTCTCCACTACAATTCTCACTCACCCAATGTATGTATGTGTGTATTCTTATTTTTCTTTTCTGTAAAAACTTGTGACCTTTTTTTAATTGTGATGAAAAAATTTACCATCTTAACCATTTTTAAGCGTACAGTTTAGTAGCGTTAAGTATATTCACATTGTTGTGCCACAGATCTGAGAACTTTCTTCATCTTATAAAACTGGAACTCTGTACCCATGGAACAACTCCCCATTTCCCCCTCCTCCAGCCTGTGGCTATTCTACTTTGTGTTTCTAGGAGTTTGACTATTTTAGATACCTCATATGGTTGAAATCATGCATTATTTTTGTGGCTGGCTTATTGCACTTAACCATAATGTCCACAAGGCTCATCCATGTTGTAGAATGTGGCAAGATTTCCTTCCTTTTTTACAGCTTAACAATATTCCATTGTATGTATATACCACATTATATTTATCCATTCATCCATGGCTCATTGACTTTCTGGTTATTGTGAATAGTGCTGCTGTGAGCATGGAGGTGTCCAAATATCTCTTCATGATCCTGTTTTCAATTCTTTTTAAATTTTTTTTTGTTTTAACGTTTATTTATTTTTGAGACAGAGAGAGACAGAGCATGAACGGGGGAGGGTAAGAGAGAGGGAGACACAGAATCTGAAACAGGCTCTAGGCTCTGAGCCGTCAGCACAGAGCCCGACGTGGGGCTCGAACTCATGGGCCGCGAAATCATGACCTGAGCCGAAGTCAGCCGCTTAACCGACTGAGCCACCCAGGCGCCCCTCAATTCTTATGAATATATACCCAGAAGTGGGATTGCTGGATCATATGGTAGTCTATTTTTCATTAAAAAAAATTTTTTTAAAATGTTTATTTATTTTTGAGAGACAGAGAGGGCATGAGCTGGAGAGGGGCAGAGATAGACACAGAATCGGAAACAGGCTCCAGGCTCTGAGCTGTCATCTGAGCCCCAACGCGGGGCTCAGACCCATGAACTGTGAGATCATGACCTGAGCTGAAGTCAGATGCTTAACTGACTGAGCCACCCAGGCGCCCCTATTTTTCATTTTTTGAGCAACTTCCATCCCGTTTTCCATAGCGATCATACCATTTTATATTTTATATTCCTGCTAATAGTACAAAAGGGTTCCAATTTCTCCACATCCCCATCAACACTTATTTTCTGTTTCTTTGATAGTAGCCATTCTGTTAGGTGTGAGGTGATATTTCATTGTGGTTTTAATTTGCATTTCTCTCATGATTAGTGATGTTGAGCATCTTTTCATATGCTTGTTGGCAATTTGTATATCAGCTTTGGAGAAATGTCTATTCAAATCCTTTGCCCCAATTTTAATTGGATTATTTGATTTTTTTTTTGTTGTTGAGTTGTAGGAGTTCTTTACCTCTTCTGGATACTAACCCCTTATCAGGCATGTGATTTGTGGGTATTTTCTCCCATTCTGTAGGTTGCCTTTTCTCTCTTAATTGTGTTCTTTGCTGTGCAAAAGTTGGAAAGTTTGATGTTTCCCATTTCTGTGTGTGATCCTTGTTCTTTTTCCACCTAACAATATATTCAAGAAATCATTCCATATCAATTCAGAGCTTCCCCCTTCCCCCACACCCACCCCATGATAATGTGATTTATAATAAGAAATACATATTTGATCTTTGTCCAGTTTTTAGCACAGAGCTCCTAAAACTCTTGGAATTTCCTAAGTGATTAGAGTGATGTGTGTCTTGACATTCAAAACAAACCTCTTTGAACCACACTGTATTTATGTTAAGGAGCTGACTTTTGGAACGCTGTGGGATAGGGGCTGGTTGCCAGGGAAACCAACCAAGTGATTAGATGGTTGGATTTTCAGTCTCACCTTCTCAACCTCAGAGAGAGAGGTTGGAGGTAGGATCAGTTGCCAGTGGCCAGTGATTTAGTGAACCATGCCTAGGTAAAGAAGCCTCCATAAAAGGCCAAAAGGATGAGGTTCAGAAAGCTTCCAATTTGGTGATTGTGTAGAGATTTGGGTAGCTTGGTGGGTCAGTGGATGTGGATGCTCTAACCCTTTTCCCACATACCTTGCCCTGTATGTCTCTTCCATCTGACTAACCAGTAATCTAGTAAGTAAAATGTTTGGGTTGTTATCATTTTGAAGTTATTACGAAAAATAGTGAATAATGTTATGAATAATAGTCATGAATAATAGCATACAAGTTTTTGTGTAGACATAATGCTTTCGGTTCTCTTGGCATTATACCTAGGAATGGAATTGCTGGTTGTTATGGTAATTCTGTATTTGGGATTTAAGGAGATTCCAAATCTGTTTTCTCAAAAGACTGTACTATTTCATATTCTTATCAGCAGTATATGAGGGTTAGAATTTCTCCTTATCCTCACCACCACGTGTTATTTGCCTTCTTTTAGATTATAGCTACCCTAATGGATGTGCAGTGTTATCTCATGGCTTTGATTTGCATTTTCCTAATGACTAATAATGGTGAACATCTTTTCATGTGCTTATTGGCCATTTATATATCTTAGAGAAGTCTCTTTTCAGATACTTTGCCCATTTAAAATATTAGGTTATTTGTTTTTTATTATTACTGAATATGTTGTAAATGCTGCAAGTCCCTTATCAGATACGTGATTCGCAGAAATTTTCTCTCATTTTATGGATTGTCTTTTCACTTTCTTGATGGTATTATTGAAGCACAAAAGTAATTTTGATGATGTCCAATTTATTTTTTCTTCTGTTGATTGTGCTTTTGGTATTATATCTTAAGGCTTTGTCTCATAGTCATGAATATATTATATATTTGCTGTATTTGATGCAGTTAGCAATTGGTCAAGCATTTGATTTACCCCACCAAGAATGTGTGTTGTCCATAGGGTAAATATGAGTAGGACTTTGACTTTTTGGTTAGAAACTTGTAGGGCTTTACTTTGTGGTTAGAAATCTATAAGCTTCAGTTTTGGCTCTAATAAAAGCAGTTTTACATAACTGTACTTAACCTTTATTTTATAAAGGGTAAGGAAGGATATATATTTCATTGGTGAAATTTATTTATTTATTATTTTTATTTTCTTAAAGCTTTTATTTTTAAGTAATCTCTACCCCCAACATGGGGCTCAAACTCAACCCTGAGATTAAGAGTTGCATGCTCTATTAAGAGTTGCATGCTCTATTGACTGAGCCAGCCAGGTGCTCCATTAGTGAAATTTTTTTAACTTCATTTTTATTATTAAAAAAATTTTTTAAAGTTTATTCGGAAAGAGAGATAGTGTGTGTGTGCACATGCGAGCGGGAGAAGGGGCAGCGAGAGAGGAGAGAGAATTCTGAGCAGGCTCTGCACTGGCAGCGTGAGCCCATCACAGGGCTTAAACTCAAAAATCATGAGATCATAACCTGAGCCAAAATCAAGAGTTGGACCCTCAACACTCTGAGCCACCCAGGTGCCCCTAATTTCACTTTTAATATTTGATTAACTCTCAGTTTACTGTGTCCTTAATAACCACTATATTTTTGAGGTCCAGACTGGGTTGGAGGGAAATACAAATTGAGATAGTGTGTGTCATAGGGTAATTAAAGACACCGTAAATGCCAAATACTGAGGAACTTGTTAGGCTTTTAGGCCAATATGGGTAAGAACTAGAAACCGAGAACTGGTCCAAAATCAAGAAACATTCAAAGCCTTGAGCATGTCAGTTTATCTTGAAGTATTTGAAGTATTCAGGACCATGTCTTTAGGGATTGTTGCTTTGGGAATGATTTTGGGTATTCTGTTAAGTGCTTTTACCTTCAGTTGTTAAGCTAGATTAAAAATGAGCTGAACGAAATTTAGGAAAATTCTTACCTGCTCCCTGTGTAATCTTGAAATTATAGAATTGTTTTACTTTTGAAGGTCATCAAATCTAGACTTTTTAATTTGAAGATAAAGAAACAGGATTGAAGAGATTAAATTTGTTTGTAGGCACACGGTGGCAGAATTCAGGTCACCTGAATACCAGTTTAGTGTTCTTCATTCCACCTTCACAAAAAACCCAGAGCATTTCATAGTATAACTTGGAAGGGCTGTTTGGTTCATTGTCTTTGGGAGAGAGCTAAAATGACAAGTTACATACCTAAAAGAGTCTAAAATAGGAAAATCTTCCATCAGGATTTAAGTGGTCACATTGTTTGCGGTCCTTAAGTTGTCACAAATAGCTTTGTTCAGAATTGGTTACTGGTGAGGACTTTGGTGTATTTTTATTTTAGTAATGTGATGATTTTCAGTCTTTAAATCTGCATTTGGGAGAATATTTCTTAGTAGATTTTATACACACAGAAACACACACAGCCACCCACCCTCACATCCCAAATGTAGCCCCGTGCCTTCCTATGTTTCATATACTCAAATTGTAGTTGGTATTATTAATAAGAGTCTTTTTCATCCACATTTTCTCTCTCTTTTTAAGTTTATTTATTTTGAGAGAGAGAGCTGGGGAGGCACAGAGAGAGAGGGAGGGCAGGAGGGAGACAGAATCCCAAGCAGGCTTCCACACCCCCAGTGCAGAGCCTGATGTGGGGGGGCTCAAACTCATGAACTGTGAGATCATGACCTGAGTCAAAATCAAGAGTTGGATGCTCAACCGACTGAGCCACCTAGGCCCCCTTCACCTACATTTTCTACCCCAGTGCTCATTTCCAGTTATATTTTTTATGTCGCTTTTGTGCCCAGAGTAGACATTTCCAGTTTTGTGTCTGGCCATGTTCATAACACTAACACTACAGTTGGTAGCATTACTTTTATAAGTTATTTCATTTTTGTGTATTTATTCATTCATTTATGTGCTATATACATGTGTTAAGAAACTGAAAAGTACAAGAGGATGTGCAGTGATCTGTCTTCTTGCAACTATCTTCTTTCTTCTATGCAGTAGCTATCTTTATCAGTTTGTTGTGAAATCTTCCAAAGTAATGTGAGGTATATGTAGCAAATTTATGCACTATAGATGTGTATGTGTTCCTTTTTCTATTGCTTTTCACACACACAGTAACATTCTGTATGTTGGTTTGTACTTCCCTTTTTTTCACTTAACAGTTTATCTTGGAGATCCTAAATAGAATTACCTCCTTTATGGTAGTTTTCGTAATATGCACTGTATGTATATTTCATGGTTTACTTTGACTAGTCCTCTGTTTAACAGACATAGGTGGTTTCCAGTCTTTGTTATTGCAAAAGTGCTCTGCCTATGTAGGGGTGAATTCATGGACATGGGATTGCTTGGTCAAAGTATGTACCCCATTAGTGTCTGAGTATAGTTGTTTCTCTCACATCAACACATGTATTATGGATTTTGCTTTTTTTTTTTAATTTTTAATGTTTGTTTTGAGAGAGAGAGAGAGAGAGAGAGAGAGAATATGAGTGGGGGAGGGGCAGAGAGAGGGAGACACAGAATCTGAAGAAGGCTCCAGGCTCTGAGCTGTCAGCACAGAGCCCGACGCGGGGCTCGAACTCATGGAGCATGAGATCATGACCTGAGCTGAAGTCGGTCGCTTAACCAACTGAGCCACCCAGGTGCCCTGGTATTTTGCTGTTTTTTTTAAATAAAGATTTTACTTGAAGTAATCTCTACACCTAATGTGGGGCTTGAATTCACAACCTTGAGATCAAGAGTCACATGTTCTACCTGCTGAACCAGCAGGCACCCCTGATTTTTGCTTTTTTGAGTGATGTTGCTTTTCAGTAAGTGATGAGTCATTCTTCAGCATGAGTATTGAAGGGAATTTAAAATCACCAATTTGGGAGCTTCTGGGTGGCTCGGTTGGTTGAGCATCTGGCTCTTGGTTTCAGCTCAGGTCATGATCTCATAGTTCTTGAGTTCAAACCCACAGATAGAGCCCTTGACAGCACAGAGCCTGCTTGGGATTCTCTCTCCCCCACTCTGTCTGCCCCTCCTCTGCTCACTCTTTCTGTTTTTCTCAAAATAAAATAAAATCACTAATTTGCCCCTTTTTGACCATTCTTCTGGGATAATTTTTGCATAGTAAAATGTTATGCAGCTCATTGAATACATTATTTAAAGTAGATCTCAAGGGCAGTCCATTAGAAGATTGTTTTGTATAGGTAAAAACCATAGATTTAAAAAAAATTTGTGAAGACTAAAAAATTTAGTGAGAGATTTTGGTAAAAAGATATGTACATCTTCCTTGATTATCATAGTTGAGTAAATTCTTTTCTTGCCTCTTATTCCTCCTTTAAAATTGCGTAGGATAATTTATCTTTCTAAAATTCAAATTTTATCATTCACATTTCTTGGATGACTCATCATTGTCCACAATAGTAGTTTTATACTTTTTTGAACCCCGTGAGGTGTCTGATGAAAGTTGTTTACTCTTTTCCCAGACAAATATGTAAATGTTCATATTAGAATTCCTGCAGCTGTGAGGTGAGGGGGTCACTGAACTCCTTTTGCCCATTTATGTATCCATAGACCCCAGTTAAGGCTTCCTGCATTATTTGATAGATTTAGCATGTCTTCAGCATGTGTAGGTTGACATAACAGGAATTTCAGAATTCAGCTCCAATATATGAACTTCCTCTGCTGCTCACTCTTAACACCTACCCTGTCCATGAACCACTTTTAAAAACTTAAGTGCACCTAAAACCAATCCGGTGTTATATGTCAATTGTGTCTCCATTAGAACAGAGGCCTTTTATTCTTTTTGCTATTTCACTCTGCCTGTTGTCCAGTTGGTATATTCCTTTTTTTTTTTTTAATTTTTTTTTTCCAACGTTTTTATTTATTTATGGGACAGACAGAGACAGAGCATGAACGGGGGAGGGGCAGAGAGAGAGGGAGACACAGAATCGGAAACAGGCTCCAGGCTCTGAGCCATCAGCCCAGAGTCTGACGCGGGGCTCGAACCCACGGACCGCGAGATCGTGACCTGGCTGAAGTCGGACGCTTAACCGACTGCGCCACCCAGGCGCCCTGTATATTCCTTTTTTTAATCACTGCATAATTTTTAAAATTTTTATTAAGAGAGAGCATGAGTTGGAGAGAGGAGCGGAGGGAGAGAGAGAGAGAATCTTTTTTTAAAAAATGTTTTTAATGTTTATTCATTTTTTGAGAGAGAGAGAGAGACAGAGCACAAGTGGGGGAGGGGCTGAGCTGTCAGCACAGAGCCTGATGCAGGGCTCGAACCCATGAACCTCGAGATCGTGACCTGAACCAAAGTTGACTGCTTAACCGACTGTGCCACCCAGGTGCCCTGAGAGAGAAGAGAGAGCGAGAGCAAGAACGAGAGAGAGAAAGAAAAAGAAAATCTTAAGTGGGCTCCACACTCGGTGCAGAGTGTGACCTGAGCATGACCATGGGATCATGACCTGTGCTGAAAACAATAGTTCAACCAACTGAGCCACCCAGGTGCTCCTATCACTGCATTAATGAATTCACTTGAAACTTGTTTTACATCTGTGCTTCCGTGCTCATTAATTCTTGTTTCTTCCCATAGTATTCCCTCTCATAGCATTTAAAAATTAATCCTTTAGTACACATTTATTAAAGCCACTAGTTCATTACATAGTTACTGAATACCTGCTAGGTTCCATGTCTAGCTTTGTTTGTTTGTTTGTTTTGGTTAAAACATGCTTAGTGTAGAATTGACAATTTAGCTTCATTCTTTTCTCCCAGTGGTAGTTAACCTTTTTAAATACACACTTGTGGGACATTAAATACATTAACAATATTGTACAACCATCTGTTTCCAGAACCCTTTCAACTTCCCTAACTGAAACTCTGTACGCATTAAAAACTAACTTCCCATTCTTCCCTCCCTTAGTCCGTGACAACCACCAATCTACTTTATCTCTATGAATCTGACTACTCTAGAAACCTCATATAAGAGACATTATACTATATCCTTTTGTGGCTAGCTTATTTCACTTAGCATAATGTCATTACCAAACATTTCAGAAAGAAATTCTACCAATTCTCTATAGTCTCTTTCAGAAAATAGAAGGAATACTTCCAGAAAATAGGGAATACTTCCTAATTCATCCTATGAAGCCAGCATTACCCTAATACCAAAACCACATAAAGACCATACAGGAGGAAAACTACAGATCAGTATCTCTCATGAACATAAAAGCAGAAATCCTCAACAGAATATTAGCAAATTGAATGAATCTTACAGTAAATAAAAAGAATTACACACATTATGACCAAGTGGGATTTATTTCAGGTATGCAAGCCTGCTTTAGCATCCAAAAATGAAATGATGTACTTTATCACATCATATGATTATATGAAGAAAATTCATATTATATTAATAGATTAATAAATCATGCTTTATATTAATACATGCAAAAAAGCATTTGACAGAATTCAGTATCTATTCATGATAAAAATGTTTAGCAAACCAAACATAGAGGGGGTCTCTCCCAAGTTGATATGGCACATCTCTAAAACCCCCATGGCTAACATCATACTTTAATAGTGTGAGAAATTAAAGGCTAAGATCTGGAACAAGGCAAAGATGACCCTGCTCCCCACTCCTTTTCAGCATTGTCTTGGAAGTCCTAGAGAATGCAGTAAAACAAGAAAAGGAAATAAAAGGTATACAGATTGGTAAGGAAGAATTAAAATGGTCTTTGTTCGGGGCACCTGGCTCAGTTGGTTGAGTGTCTGACTCTGAATTTTGACTGAGGCCATGATCTCACAGTTTGTGGATTCAAGCCATAGATTGGGCTCCGTGCTGACATTGCAGAGCCTGCTTGGGATTCTGTCTCTCTCCCTGCCCCATGCATCCGTATGCCTCGTGCGTGCTCCCCCCCCCGCCCCCAAAATAAATAAAGTTAGAAAAAAATAAACTAAGCTCTTTGAAAAAAATAAAATTCTCTTTGTTCACAGATGTGATTGTGTATGTAGAAAATTTCAAGAGTTAACAAAGTATCTTTTGTAACTAATTGATTATAGCGAGGTTTCAAAATACAAGATGAATATACGGAAGCCAATTGCTTTCTTATATACCAGCAACGAACAGTTGGAATCTGGAAATAAAGCAGTGCTATCTATATTAGCACCCCCCCCCAATCCCTTAGATATTAATCTTAAGAAAAATGTACAAAATCTGCATGAGGAAAGCTTGTAAACTCTTTGAAAGAAATCAAATAATACTTAAATAAATGGAAAAATATTCCATATTGCATGGACAGGAAGATTCAATATTGTTCAAGCTGTCAGTTCTTTTGAATTTGATCTGTAGATTCAGTGTGATCCAAGTCAAAATCCCAGCAAGCTATTTTATGGATATATCGATAAACAAAGCTCCTTTTATTCAGGTAAGTATCATCAATGGCTACTAAATGGTTGATTATTAGAGAACAGAATATTCACACATTTCTAAGGTATTACCTGAGGTACTAAACATTTTAGATATGCAGAAAAGTTGAAAGTAGTTAATACCATATACTTGCCCCCTAGATTCAACATTTATTACAATTTTGGTGTAGTTTCTTTTTCTATTAGCTTGCTAGGCGGCCATAACACAACTGGGTTGCTTAAACAATAGTCACTTATTGGGGCGCCTGGGTGGCTTGGTTGGTTGGGCATCTGACTTCGGCTCAGGTCATGATCTCACGGTCCGTGGGTTCGAGCCCCGCGTCAGGCTCTGTGCTGACAGCTCAGAGCCTGGAGCCTGTTTCGGATTCTGTGTCTCCCTCTCTGCCCCTCCCCTGTTCATGCTCTGTCTCTCTCTGTCTCAAAAATAAATAAACGTTAAAAAAAAAAAAACAATAGTCACTTATTGTTTTACAGTTCTAAACATTTATTTGTTTTTTATTTTATTTTTTAAGTTTATTTACTTAGATATCACAAGCAGGGGAGGGTCAGAGAGAAGGAGAGATAATTCCAAGCAGGCTCCACGCCAACAGTGCAGAGCCTGATGTGGGGCTCGAACCCATGAACCATGATATCATGACTTGAGCTGAGATGAAGAGTCAGACGCCCATCAAACTGTGCCACCCAAGTGCCCCTCTAAACATTTTTTGTTTGTTTGTTTTCTATTTATTTATTTATTTTTTAAAACTTACATCCAGATTAGCATATAGTGCAACAATGATTTCAGGAATAGATTCCTTAGTGCCCCTACCCATCTAGCCTATCCCCCCTCCCACTAAACATTTTTTTTTATTTTTTATTTTTTTAATATGAAATTTATTGTCAACTTGGTTTCCATACAACACCCAGTGCTCATCCCAAAAGGTGCTCTCCTCAATACGCATCACCCACTCTCCCCTCCCTCTCACCCCCCATTAACCCTCAGTTTGTTCTCAGTTTTTTTTCAAATTTTATTTTTTTAATGTTTATTTATTTTTGAGACAGAGACAGAGCATGAACGGGGGAGGGTCAGAGAGAGGGAGACACAGAATCTGAAACAGGATCCAGGCTCTGAGCTGTCAGCACAGAGCCTGATGTGGGGCTCGAACTCATGGACCGCGAGATCATGACCTGAGCCGAAGTCGGCCGCTTAACTGACTGAGCCACCCAGGCGCCCCTATTCTCAGTTTTTAAGAGTCTCTTATGCTTTGGCTCTCTCCCTCTCTAGCCTCTTTTTTTTTTTTTAATTTTTCTTCCCCTCCCCCATGGACTTCTGTTAAGTTTCTCAGGATCCACATAAGAGTGAAAACATGGTATCTCTCTTTCTCTGTATGACTTATTTCACTTAGCATAACACTCTTCAGTTCCATCCATGTTGCTACAAAAGGCCATATTTCATTCTTTCTCATTGCCACGTAGTACTTCATTGTGTATATAAACCACAATTTCTTTATCCATTCATCAGTTGATGGACATTTAGGCTCTTTCCATAATTTGGCTATTGTTGAGAGTGCTGCTATAAACATTGGGGTATAAGTGCCCCTATGCATCAGCACTCCTGTATTCCTTGAGTAAATTCCTAGCAGTGCTATTGCTGGGTCATAGGGTAGGTCTATTTTTAATTTTTTGAGGAACCTCCACACTGTTTTCCAGAGTGGCTGCACCAGTTTGCATTCCCACCAACAGTGCAAGAGGGTTCCCGTTTCTCCACATCCTCGCCAGCATCTATAGTCTCCTGATTTGTTCATTTTAGCCACTCTGACTGGTGTGAGGTGATATCTGAGTGTGGTTTTGATTTGTATTTCCTTGATGGGGAGTGACATTGAGCATCTTTTCATGTGCCTGTTAGTTCATCTGGATGTCTTCTTTAGAGAAGTGTCTATTCATGTTTTCTACCCATTTCTTCACTGGATTATTTATTTTTTGGGTGTTGAGTTTGGTGAGTTCTTTATAGATTTTGGATACTAGCCCTTTGTCTGATATGTCATTTGCAAATATCTTTTCCCATTCCGTTGGTTGCCTTTTAGTTTTGTTGTTTCCTTTGCTGTGCAGAAGCTTTTTATCTTCATGAGGTCCCAATAGTTCATTTTTGCTTTTAATTCCCTTGGCTTTGGGGATGTGTCAAGTAAGAAATTGCTGCAGCTGAGGTCGAAGAGGTTTTCTTGAGGAGAGAATGTGAGTGTGGGAGGGGCATAGAGAGAGGGAGACAGACGATCTGAAGCGGGCTGTGCACTGACAGTAGAGAGTCTGATGGGGGCTTGAACTCATAAGCCGTGAGATCTACCTAAGCCGAAGTTGGATGCTTAACGGACTGAGCCATCCAGGTGCCCCTGTTGTCTTACATTTCGGAAGACTAGGTGTCTGGGATCAAGTATCAGTGGGGCCTTGTTCCCTTTGAAGATGTTAGGGAAGGATCTGTTCCAGGTTTCTCTCTTAGTTTCTGGTAGTTCTTTAGCTTGTGCTGGCATAACTCTAGTCTTTACATGTGTCCAAATCCCCATGCCCCCCTTTTTTTTCAAACAAAAGGCATTTATTCTCTCACAGTTCTGGAGGCTAGAAGTCCAGAATTTCCCCTTTTTATCAGGACACCAATCACGTTGAATTACAGGCTCATCCTACTCCATATGACTTCATACTAACTAATGACATCTGCAATGACCCTAGTACCCAGTAAGGTACTAAGGGTTAGGGCTTCAATTTAAGGATGTTGAGGGGGAATGTAATTTAATCCATAACATTCTGTCTCTACATACATACATACATACATACATACATACATACATACATGTTTTTGAACCATTTGAGAGTAATTGCAGACATGACACGTATTGCTTCAGCATGCAGTAGTAACATGCAGTATCGTATCTAAGAAAATTAGTCATAGTTCCCTATTATTATGTAATATCTGTTCTACATTCAGCTGGTCTTTGATAGCTGTTTTTTTCAAACACCAGGACCTAATCAAGGTTTATATGTTCGATTTGGTTGGCTCCTAAGTCTTGTTTATTTAAAAAAATTTTTTTGATGTTTGTTTATTTTTGAGAGACACAGAGTGAGAGTGGGGGAGGGGTAGAGAGAGAGACACACACATACACAGAATCTGAAGCAGGCTCCAGGCCCTGTATATCTTGTTTATTTAGAGCAGTCGTCCTTTTTATTTTTATTTTATTTATTTATTTATTAAAAAAATTTTTTTTTAATGTTTATTTCTGAGACAGAGCATGAGTGGGGGAGGGGCAGAGAGAGAGGGAGACACAGAATCAGAAGCAGGCTCCAGGCTCTGAGCCCCAGTGCAGGGCTTGAACTCATGAACTGTGAGATCATGACCTGAGCCAAAGTTGGTTGCTCAACCGACTGAGCCACCCAGGTGCCCCTTTATTTTATTTTAAAGTTTATTTATTTTGAGAGGGGGAGAGAGAGTGAGTGAGCACCAGGGAGGGACGCAGAGAGAGAGAGAGAGAGAGAAAATCCCAAGCAGGCTCTACACTGTCAGGGCAGAGCCTGATGCAGGGTTCGAACTCATGAACAGTGAGATCATGACCTGAGCCAAAGTCCAGAGTCGGATGCTTAACGGACTGAGCCACCCAGACGCACCCATCCAAGAGTATTAATACAGAAGGCTGTATTAATATACATGAGTATATATACAGAAGGCTCTTGATGGATAGTTAAGAGGGCTGTTTACATTAGTTGTCTCTGTTATAGTTATTCTGGCAAATGGACTTTATCTTTTTGTGTATCTCAGGGATTGTGTCACCACCTCAAAATGTTTATTTTATATGTGCAACACATATTCTGTATTTTAAGTTTTGACTATCTGGAACATACCCTTTCAATCTGGTGAAAATTCTCTTAGCTCATTCTCTGTAATATAGAAACACAGCAATTTATGTTCTCTGAGCAGATACTTTGCTGGTTCTCTACTGCATAGTTACTGTTTTTTCATTTGTAATTAGTAAGTATCTTGGAGTAGATACTTTGGAATTATGTAAAATATACTGTTCTCAAACTTCTGCCTACGAATTTTCTTAATCCATTGGTGGATCCTGTCTGCAGCAAGTATTATTGGGTGTTCCAATGGTGATTTTCTGTTAGTATATATATATATTTTTAATTTTTTTTTTAACGTTTATTTATTTTTGAGACAGAGAGAGACAGCGCATGAGTGGGGGAGGGTCAGAGAGAGAGAGGGAGACACAGAATCTGAAACAGGCTCCAGGCTCCGAGCTGTCAGCACAGAGCCCGACGCGGGAACCGCGAGATCATGACCTGAGCCGAAGTCGGATGCTTAACCGACTGAGCCACCCAGGCGCCCGTTAAGTATATATTTTAACATATATATATATATATATATATGACAATTTTTATATGTGCCAGGCTGTATGCAAGGCATTGGAAATACAGAGATTATAAACATTCAGTCCGGGGTACTTGGGTGGCTCAGTCAGTCAAGCTTCCGACTTCAGCTCAGGTCACATTACAGCTTGTGAGTTCAAGCCCCGTATCAGGCTCTGTGCTGATAGCTCCGCACCTGGAGCCTGCTTTGAATTCTTTGTTCCCCCCGCCCCTGCTCATTCTGTGTGTGTGTGTCTCTCAAAAAGAAATAAACATTAAAAAAAAAAAGAAACATTCAGTCCTTGGGACGCTTGGATGGCTCAGTTGGTTAAGTGTCTGACTTTTGGTTTCAGCTCAGGTCATGATCTCTCAGGTTTGTGAGATCAAGCCCTGCATTGGGCTTTGTTGGCAGTGCAGAGTCTGCTTGGAATGTCTCTCTCACCTCTTTCTCTACCCCTCCCCCATGCTCTCTTTCAAAGTAAATCAATAAACTTAAAAAAAAAAAACTTAAAACCCAATGCCGTCCTTGCTTACAAGGAATTTGAAGTTTAGGTAGAAAGATTGTGTGTGTGTGTGTGTGTGTGTGTGTGTGTGTGTGTGTGTGTGTGTTTACCAATGTGATGTATGCTTTCTAGGATTATGCATAGTATATTTTGGGAGTTCAAAGACTGCTGAATAAATTGAGCATAATAGGTAAGAATAAATTAACAAAAAGAATTGAGAGCATCAGATAGGAATATATTAACTAACAGTGGTTTGGTTGTAGTTAACAGTGGTTGTGGGAGTATTTGGCAAAGTTAGAGATATTAGAGAAGCATTTTTATTTTTTTGAAGAGTGTTGTTGTTGTTGTTCACTTGAGAGAGAACATGGTCAGGGGAGAGGGAGTGAGTCCCAAGCAGGCTCTGTACTATGCAGGGTTGGACCCCACAAACTGTGAGATCATGACCCAAGGTGAAATCAAGAGTTGGGCACCCAAATGACTGAGCCATCCAGGTGCCCCCAGAAAAGCATTTTAAAAAGAAAACACCATTCCTACCTTCTTGTAAAAGTAATCCACATCTGTTGTGGACAGCTTAGAAAAACTGAAGGTTGGGGTGCCTGGGTGGCGCAGTCGGTTAAGCGTCCGACTTCAGCCAGGTCACGATCTCGCGGTCCGTGGGTTCGAGCCCCGCGTCAGGCTCTGGGCTGATGGCTCAGAGCCTGGAGCCTGTTTCCGATTCTGTGTCTCCCTCTCTCTCTGCCCCTCCCCCGTTCATGCTCTGTCTCTCTCTGTCCCAAAAATAAAAATAAAAAGTTGAAAAAAAAATTTAAAAAAAAAAAAAAAAGAAAAACTGAAGGTATAAAGAAGACAGCAAAATTTTACCATAACTCCCATGCTTTGTTGCCTTTCTTATGTGTTCCTTCCCATTTTTCTGCCCCCCCCCCCTTTTTTTAAATACGGAACGTTTCACGGATTTGTGTGTCATTCTTGTGCAGGGACCATGCTAATCTTCTCTGTATTGTTCCAGTTTTAGTATATGTGCTGCTGAAGTGAGCACCTATTTTTTGGCTTTTGCGCAAAAGTGTATGGTTCTTTTAAAGTAATTGTAATTATTCACAATCTGATTTTTCCACTTAACATTAGATCATGTGCAATTTGTTTAAAATATTTCAAGATTTTAAATGGTTATATAAAATTTCATGTTACAGATAGGTTGAAGTAATAGTCTTTTTTTTTTTTCCTCTCTGGTGCTTATGCCTGTGAACTTGACTGAAAGATTTTTTTGCAAGACAAAATTTTTTGTAAGACATTTTTTGTTTGCCTCTGTTCATCTCTATTAAATCATAGAATGGTTTTCTGAAATTTGTAAATATACAAAGGTACTTTTGGAAATCACAGCCAGTTGTAACCTGGTTTAAAAATAGCAAAAGTTTTCTTGAATATCAAATACAGGATTATAATTCATAATCATTCTGTGCTTTACAAATTTTAAGTATTGAGTGATATTAGTGGTCCTTAATTTTATTCCTTCATTTTAGAAATCAAAATATTGGGGTGACTGGGTGGTTCAGTCAGTTGAATGTCTGACTCTTGATTTCAGCTCAGGTCTTGATCTTGCAGTTTGTGAGATTGAGCCCCGCATCAGGCTCTGCATTGACAGTGCTGAGCCTTCTTTTTTAATTTTTTTTTTTTTCAACATTTATTTATTTTTGGGACAGAGAGAGACAGAGCATGAACGGGGGAGGGGCAGAGAGAGAGGGAGACACAGAATCGGAAACAGGCTCCAGGCTCTGAGCCATCAGCCCAGAGCCCGACGTGGGGCTCGAACTCACAGACCGTGAGATCGTGACCTGGCTGAAGTCGGACGCTTAACCGACTGCGCCACCCAGGCGCCCCGTCAGTGCTGAGCCTTCTTAGGATTTTCTCCTCTCTCTGTTTGCCCCCCTCCCTCCAAAAAAAACTTTATTAAAAAAATGTTTTTTTAATGTTTTTATTTTTGAGAGAGAATGTGAGCCGGAGGAAGGGCAGAGAGAGACGGAGATACAGAATCAGAAGTAGACTCCAGGTTCTGAGCTTTCAGCACAGAGCCCGACGTGGGGCTCGAACCAATAAGCTGTGAGATGACCTGAGCCAAAGTCGGATGCCCAACTGACTGAGCCACCCAAAAAAACTTTAAAAAAGAAATCACAGTGTCAAAAAGTTCCCCAGCATTGACAGGGAAGTTATCAGAGCCTCAAATAGAGTCTTAGTTAGCTTTCCTAGTTCCTTATACTTTTTATTCAAATGCTTTGTACTCCTCTCCCCCCAAGGCTTAGGTGTTCTGTGGAGGAGTTGTGAATAGTATTAGAGTGGTACAGTTTTCTTGTGTATCTTGAACTTGCTTCTAAGACTGACTTGAGTAAGGGGCTCTTATAGTTGGAAGAGATTAAAAAGAGAATGAGAACATTCTTGTACTGTCTTTCCCATCCAATTCTATTATTTTTTCCCTGTGAATAGTAAGTATTCTCAGCTCTAGTTGATTCCTGTTATTCGTGGCAATAATATTTTGTGATATTGTTATGACACTGAATTAGCAAATACTAAATGGTTGTTCCTAGGGGAAATACAGGGTTAGATTCTTGTGAGCCTTGGATGACATTTGCATAAGACCAGCTGAAACATAATCTTATGTGTGCTTCTGTATAAAAATACTAGGGGCACCTGGGTGGGTCAGTCACTTAAGCACCTGACTTTGGCTCAGGTCATGATCTCACAGCTTGTGAGCTCGAGCCCTGCATTGGGCTCTGTGCTGACAGCTCAGAGCCTGGAGCCTGCTTCAGATTTTCTGTCTCCCTCTCTCTCTGCCCCTCACCCACTCTCACTGTGTCTTTCCCTCTCTCTCAAAGATAAATATTTAAAAAAATTTTAAAAATACTTTTAAAAAATCCAGCAATGAGATTTTTTAAAGGTAAACCGTCCAAGCAGTTTTTATTCATTGATACTCATAAATACATACAGCTTCATTAGAGATTTCAGTTTTCCTCTTCAGTTTGAATGTGGATTATTAGGAGAGCCTTTTGCATGTCACGGTACAGTAAACAGAGATCAGCCCTGCACTGCTACTTAACGTTTACCTGTTAGAAGTAAAAATTAGTTGAGATGATTATATGTATTTTCTCTCTTCCTTTGAATGTCCACCAGTGTCACAAGAGTGACAGACCTGAAATTATAATCACCAAACAAACCCAAGGTAATTGTTGTCCACTTCCATCGGCAAATACAGCATAGAGGACATTGTCTGTGAATTGAGATCTTATTAAAGAAGAGATAGTGGAGGCTCATTTCCTTTACTAAGCATTGAGACATTTAAGTAAATCATATTCTTAGTGGAACATTTAGGAAGTTGTTAAAAACATTTACGAAGAGTTTTGTAATATGGAAAACTCTTAAATTGTAATTATTAATGTGAAAAAAGAAAAATGTACATAATCCACAACTGTACACATGATTAATGGCAAATGGTGGTATATTTATTTTCTACTTTATTTTCTCCTCTTTTGTTTTAAGTGTTTATTTATTTTTGGGGGGGGGGGAGGGCAGAGAGAGAGGGAGGCAGGAGATCCAAAGTGGGCTTTGTGCTGACAGCAGAGAGCTTGATGTGGGGTTCAAACCCACAAACTGTGAGATCATGACCTGAGCTGACATCAGATGCTTAACTGACTAAGCCATCCAGATGCCCCTGTTTTCTCCTCTTTTAACAGATAATCTGTTATTACCATGTGTTGTTTTCACAGTGGACCAAGGCTTAAAAATATGCAAATTATGTAATAGACAATACAGATTTGACTCAGCATATATAATGGGATCATCAGTGTCCATAATAATGTGATATTGAGATGGAACAGGATCTTCAAGTGACTTCTAATAGTTGTTAGAGAGGGATTAATTTGTTCATTTAGGTTTTTTATGAGCTCTGAAAGATGCAGACTTCTAAAAACCTCCGTGTTCATCATCAGCAGTAATAAAGAGATTTTCTTAACCATATAGCAGTAAGAAAAGAAAATTAGCAATAATTACCTAATATTAATTAATATGTATTCTGTTTATCTAATGTGACAGACAAATTCTATTTACCTAATTTTATTTACCCAGGTTACCTAATTGAACTATATATAAATTCAATAAATTATTTTGTATAACTTTTTTTGCACTATATTTTTAAAATTCTGGTATACTTGACATATAACATTATATAGTTTCATGTGTACAACGTAATTCAGTATTTGCATATATTGAAAAATGATCACCACAAATTTAGTAATAGCCATCACCTCACATAGTTACAAATTTTTTTTTCTTGTGATGAGAACTTTTAAGATCTGTTTTAGCAGCTTTCAAATATGCAATACAGTATTGTTAATGAGTGTCCATTAACAAGTGTCCGTTATATCCCCATGACGTATTTATTTTATAACTAGAAGTGGTGTACCTTTTGATCCCCTTCACCCATGTCTCCCACCTTCATCCCCTGCCTCTGGCCACCACCAGTCTGTTAATCTGTTTTCTTAAATGTATGAACTTGGCCTTTGTTTGTTTGTTTTGTTTTTAGATTCCACATGTAAGTTTCACCTATACAGTATTTGTCTTTTTCTGACTTATTTTACTTAGCATAGTTTCCTCAAGGTCCATCCATGTTGTTGAAACTGGCAATTCTTTTTTATGTTGAAACTCCATTCTTTTTTATGGCCAAATATTGTGTTGCATACACACACACACACACACACACACACACACACACACACAGATTTTCTTTATCCTTTCATTTGTCGATGGACACTTAGGTTGTAAACATGGGGTGCATATATCTTATTAAATTAGTAGTTTTATTTTCTGTGGATAATTACCCAGAAGTAGAATTCCTTGATCCTGGGGTAGTTCTATTTTTAATGTTTTGAGGAACCTTTATCCTGTTTTCCGTAGTAGCTATACCAATTTACATTCCCACCAGCAATGTACAAGGTATCCCTTTTCTCCACATCCTCACTGACACTTGTTTAACATTTTCTTTTTTTAAACCAGGGTTCCATCAAGGTTAGTTACATTAAAAAAATTTTTTTTAAATGTTTATTTATTTTTGAAAGAGAGAGCATGTGTGTGAGTGGGGAAGGGACAGAGAGGGAGGAAGGCAGAGAATCCAAAACAGGCTCCAGGCTCTGAACTGTCAGCAGAGAGCCTGATATGGGGCTCGAACCCATGAACCTCGAGATCATGACCTGAGCTGAAGTCAGGTGCTTAACTGACTGAACCACCTAGGTGCCCCCAAGGTTAGTTTATCTAAACAGATAAACAGTCACATAATCTGGAATAAGTCTTCCTTTTCTCTTCCAGTATTGTGTAAGCACATGTGAAAGGACAGTTTTTTTGACAGTCATATTTTCCATTTAAAATTAATTTTGGTTAAAAGTATTAAAAATGGTATTCCAAATAAAGTAGTTGTTAGACTTGTGCCTTATTTGTCTGTGTGTTTGAAATAATGTACTAGTGAAACTGTCAGTTCTCCAGAAATAACTGTATTGAATTGAATTCTCCATTTGGAGAGACCTATCACATAGATGTCAAGCATGTAAGCATGTTTTTCAGCCTTACAGAGCTTCCAGCTAAAAACTATCCAAGTTTTTGGTTGAAAACTTAATCCCAAATAGAATATGCAATTAAACTTGTATTTTTGTCATTTATAAATGGATACTATCTACTCATTAAAGGAGATCAAATAGGACCCTTACTGCTTTAGAATGATAATGCATATACTATATACTGAAATGGAAAAATATGTTCTTGTAGATGGAGAGAGGGTACAAGTGAGCAAGGGACAGAGAGAGAGAGAATCCCAGGAGGGACAGAGGAGAGAGAGGGAGGAAGGGAGAGAGAGAGAAGCGGGGATTATTTGAAGTGGGCCTTGTGTTTTACCTGAAGCGGGGCTTGAGCTCACCGGATCTGGGGCTCATGCTCACCTGAAGCGGGGCACAGGCTCACCCGAAGTGGGGCTCCAGCTCCCTTGATGTGGGACTCGAACTCACAAACCATGAGATCATGACCTGAGGTGAAGTCAGATATTTAACAACTGAGCCACCCAGGTACCCTGGAAAAATATATTCTTAAAAACAAAACTGAATTCTGGCTTCTGTTTCTTAAGTTGAGTGAGACGGTGAAATTTTACAGTGTTTTACATTGAGTTTTTAATATACCGGAACATTAAATACTACCTATGAAACAAATCTCATTTATTTTGGGCGGCAACACATATAATAGATGGTTCCAATAGAATTTGAACACCTACAATTCAAAAGGTGTTGAGTAAGTTTCTTCTCCTCCTTACATTAAGTCATCTAATTCCCTTCCCCAGAAGCCATCACTGATAGTGTTTCTGGCATATCTTTTTAAAAAAAAAAAATTTTTTTTAATGTTTATTCATTTTTGAGACAGAGACAGAGCATGAATGGGGGAGGGCAGAGAAAGAGGGAGACACAGAATCGGAAGCAGGCTCCAGGCTCTGAGACATCAGCCCAGAGCCCGACGCGGGGCTCGAACTCACGGACCGCGAGATCGTGACCTGAGCTGAAGTCGGATGCTTAATCGACTGAGCCACCCCGGCGCCTCTGGCATATCTTTTTATAAGTGATACAAGCATAAACAAATTTGAGAGTGTTTATAGCATACCACTGGCCTGCTTTGTTTGTTTGTTTCATTCCAACCAAGATAGTTTTATTTATTTGTTCTTTTTAGATTCTGTGGAATTTCCCATTTCTTTCTAAGGTGTATATTCATCAAGTTGAAAGCATAACTTTATCATTTTCATAAATAAATTTGGAAAGCTTAGGAATTGGTCAGGTTTTATTGGTTATGTTTCTTGTGAATAATTTGTAATAATATCTTAAATTAATAATGTACTTCATAGTTTGTAATAAGTTCTTCTGTGCTAGTTATTTGAATTTAATTCTGTATGGCAGTGGCGAGTTTTCAAATTAAGGTCACAACTACTTTCATAATACTAAGATATTATTAGGCCTTTTTACTATGTTGACATTTGTATGTATGGTGTGAAAGCAGTAATGGATAAAACTCTTGGCTCCTTAGCATGGTTCAAGGCAGTGGTATCAAATTTCTACTAATAGTCATTTTATGTTTACTACCACCTTACACTGGTAGTTGGAAAGAAAAAAAAAAGTCAATTTCACCTGAGAATGTTATTGGTAAAACATTAAAAATAATTTAATTAAATATCAACCCTTGAGAATATATATATATATATATATATATATATATATATATATATATATATATATTTTAATGTTTATTTCTGGGAGAGAGAGACAGAGAGGGAGGGAGACAGAGAATCCCAAGCAGGTTCCACACTGTTAGTGCAGAGCCCGACTTGGGGCTCGAACTCACTAATTGTTAGATCATGACCTGAGCCGAAATCAAGAGTTGGATACTTACCTGACTGAGCCACCCAGGCGCCACTTTGGTTTTGCGTTTTTAATTTATTTAATTAATTTTTTAAATGTTTGCTTATTTTTGAGAGAGCACCAATGGGGGAGGGGCAGAGAGAGTGGGAGGCACAGAATTTGAAGCAGGCTCCAGGCTCTGAGCTGTCAGCACAGAGTGCGTTGCAGTGCTCAAACCCACGAACCGCAAGATCATGACCTGAGCTGAAGTCTGATGCTTAACCAACTGGGTCACCCAGGCACCTCTAATTTATTTTATTTTAAAATTTATTTATTTATTTTGAGAAAGAGAAAGCATGTATGCCCAGGGGAGGGGCAGAAAGAGAGGGGGAGAGAGAATCCCAAGCAGGGTCCGCATGGCCAGCATGGAGGCTGATGTGGGGCTCAAACTCACAAACCCACGAGATCGTGACCTGAGCTGAAATCAAGAGTCAGATGCTTAACCGACTGAACCACCCAAGTGCCCCAATTTGTTTTTATTATTATAATTATTTTTATTTTTTATTTATCCATAATGGGCTCCACACTGACAGCAGAGAGCCTGATGTGGGTCTCCAACTCACAAGCTGTGAGATCATGACCTGAGCCTAAGCTGGATGCTTAACCAACTGAGCCACCCAGGCCTCCTTCCCCCTCAAGTTATTTAATTCCAGTATAGTTAACACACAGTGTTATATTCGTTTCAGATGTACAGTGTAGTGATTCACCTATTCCATACATCATCCAGTGTGCATTATGACAAGTGTACTCCTTAATCCCTATTACCTGTATCACCCATCCTCCCACCCACCTTGAATATATGTTTTTTTAAATAGAGAGTTCTGTGGATTGAATCATGTCTCTGTAAAATTTATATGTTGGGGCCCTAACCCCAAATGTGATGGGATTTGGAAATCTGGCCTTTGGGAGATAATTAGGTTTAAATGAGGGAATGAAGGTAGGGGCTTCCTGATGGGTCCCTATAAGAAGAGACACAGAGTACTTGCTGTCTCTTTCTGCCATGTGAGGACATAGCAAGAAGGTGGCTGTCTGCAAACCAAGAGCCTGACTGTGCTGGCACCCTGATCTCAGATTTTCAGCTTCCAGAACTGTGAGAAAATAAATTTTTGTTTCAGCCTCTCAGTCGGTACTAGTTTGTTATGGCAAGCCAAGCAGACTAATGGATAGTGTGTGATGAAATGGGAAGTGTGGATAAAGCACTTTTGCTATTTACAGAAGTACAGTAGTTCCCTGAGGAAATTATGTAATATTCATAGTAATATTAATATTCACTTTTTACAGAACGTGGTGTTTTACTTGAAAGAATGACAGACTGTTTAATAGAAGCAGAGCATGGATAGTGAGGGAGGAGACCAAGTTAACAATATCAGGAATGAAAGAGGAGCTATCACTACAGATCTTATAGACATTAAAACAATAATAAGAATACCATGAACAACTCTATGCCCAAAATGTGACAGCTTGAGTGAAACTGCTCAATTCCTTCAAAGAACAAACTACCAAAACTCACTCAGAAGGAATAGATAACTGGAATAGTCTTCATCTTTTTTTTTTTTTTTTTTAAGTAGGCTTCGTGACCAATATGGGGACCTACACGGGGCATGAACTCATGTCCCTGAGATCAAGACCTCAACTGAGATCAGATTTGGATGCTTAACCAACTGAGCCACCCAGGTGCCCTAGATAGTCTTCTTTTAAAGAAACTGAATTCATAGTTTAAAACCTTCCAGTGGAGGAAACTTGAAGTCCATCCAGATGGTTTCACAGGTGAATTCTACCAAACATGTAAGAGGAAAAGATACCAAATCTGCACAGTGTCTCCTAGGAAATGTTAGAAGGAATACTTCCCAATTCATTATATGAGGCTTGATAATAAAACCAGATAAAGATGTTACAAGAAAAGAAAACTATGTTAATATTCTTCATGAGCATAGATGCAAAAGTCACGACAAGATGTGAGTTAAATTCCACCAATATATTAAAAGGATGATACATCATGACCAGTGGGATTTATCTTGGGAATGCAAGTGTGTTCCACATTTAAAAGTTGTTGAGGCTTATTTACTGTATTAAGACCAAGAAAAGCCATATGATCATCTGTGTACATTGAAAAGAAGCATTTGACAAAATTTTTCATACTTGATAAAAATTCTTACAAACTAGAAATTCTAGGAATTGAGTTTTTCTTTTATGTGATGAAGGGCATCTACAAAAGTATGTAGCTAATGCCATAATGCTTACTAGTGAAGACAATGTTTTCTCCTTTAAGATGGAGAAGTGTGATAAGGCAAAAAAAGAAATAAAGTTTTTAGAACAGAAAGGAAGAAATAAATTGCCCGTATTTGCAGATGATATGATTGTCTATGTAGAATACTCCAAGGAATCTACAAGAGAGATTCTAGGACCAACATGTGAATTTAGCAAGGTTGCAGAATATACGGACAATGTATAAGAATTAATTGTATTTGTTTATACTAGCAATGAACAACCAGGAATGGAAATAAGTAAAAAACAGTACCACTTAAGTGGCACCAAAAATAGGTGTAAATCTGACAAAGTGTATACAGGATCTGTGTGTCTAGAACTACGAAACACTGATGCAGCAAATCAAAGAAGGCCTAAATATTTGTAGAGAATTACTGTTAGTGGTTTGAAGACTCAGTATTGTTAAAATGTAATTTCTCCTCAGCCTGGTGCACCCAGATCAAAATCAGTAACACTTTTTTTGTAGATAATGATAAACTGCTTTTAAAAATTATAAAATGGCAGAAGAACACAGATTGCTAGACCATTTGATAAAGAACAACATAGTTGGAGGATTTGATCTGAAATGTAGCTGATTTCAAGACCTTCTGTGAAGTTACAGTGATCAGGGTATTGAGGTAGACCCATAGAAAAAATGCAGTCCGTTGATTTCGATAAAGGTGTAAAGGCAATTCAGTAAATATAGCCTTTTTTCCACATAATGGAGTCAGAACAATTGGACAGCATATGAGAAAAAAGAATTTTAAACTATCTCTTATACCTAATGTGGCAATGAACTCAGATCAGAGATCTAAATGTAAAATGTAAAATAATACAATTGGCAGAAGAGAACAAAGGAGAGAAATCTTTGTAACCTTGGCTTAGATGAAATTTCTTACATATGACCAAAAGCATAACATAAATTGATAAATTGGATGTTGTTAAAATTAACGACACCACAAATTAATCTTTGTGGTGTGATTCTTGATTTCGACTCAGGTCATGATCTCATGGTTCATGAGTTCGAGCTCCTCACTGCTAGTGCAGAGCCTGTTTCAGATATTCTCTCTCTCTCTCTCTCTCCCTCTCTCTCTCCCTCTCTCTCTCCCTCTCCCCCCCTCTCTCTCTCCCTCCCTCCCTCCCTCCCTCCCCCCAATAAACTTAAAAAAAGATAAAAACTTCCATTTTTTGAAAGATACTCTGAAGAGAGTGAAAAGAAGTGGCAGACTGAGAGAAGATATTTGCAGATCACATATCTGACAAAGATTTTATATGTAGAGTACAGAAATAATTCTGAAACTCTATAATAAGAAAAAAACTGAATTAAAGAATGAGCAAAAGATTTGAACCCGAAACTTCACTGGACATGATGTATGGGTAGCAAGTAAGGACTTGAAAGATTCTCTGCATCATTAGTCATTAGGGAAATGCAAATTCCAGCCACAGTGAGATGTGACTGTACGCTTGTTAGGGTGACTAAGAAAATAAACAATCCTTCTCTCCCTAGCTGACAATATTAAGTATTAGTGAGGATGTAGAGTAACTGGAACACATACATTCCCACATACAATACATTGCTGTGGGAATGCAAAATGGTACAGCCACTTTGGTAAATCTTTTGAAAGCTTCCCATAAAGTTAAACAAAAACTTCCATGACCCTGTAGTTTTGTTTTTTAATTAAAAAAAATTTTTTTAATGTTTATTATTGAGAGAGAGCACTAGTGAGGGAGGGGCAGAAAGAGAGAGGGGAACAGAGGATCTGAAGTGGGTTCTGTGCTTACAGCAAACAGAGCCTGATATGGGGCTCAAACTCATGAAATCACGAGATCATGACCTGAGCTGAAGTTGGACGCTAAACCAACTGAGCCACCCAGGCGCCCTCCACCATTGTAGTTTCAATCCTAGATATTTACTCAGGAAAAATGAAGACTTAACAGTTCACACAAAAACTACATGTGAATGTCAGTAGCAATTTTGTTCAAATTGTTAAGTGCTACAGGCATTCTCCTGAATTGGAGAATGGATAAACAAAATGTATATCCATAGAATTCAATAATAAAAAAGGAATTATTGGTAGGGGGCACCTGGGTGACTTAGTCGGTTAAGCATCTGACTCTTGATTTCAGCTCAGGTCACGATCTCATGGTTTATGGGATTGAGCCCCGTGTCATGCTCTGTACTGATTAGTGTGGAGTCTGTTTGGGATTCTCTCTCCCACTCTCTGCCTCTCCCCTGCTTTCTCTCTCTCTCCCTCTCCCTCTCTCTCTCCCCGTAAATAAATAAAACTTAAAAAAAATGGAATTATTGGTACTTGCTACAACATTGGTGAATATCAAAAGTGTTAAGCTACGTGAAAAATGCCAGACTCAAAAGGGTACACAGTGTGTGATTTTATTTATATGACATTCAACAAAAGAGAAAAATTACAGTAATGGGAAACATCAGTTGTTGCCAGGGATTAGGGGTAGTGATAGGAGATTGATAACAGAGGGTTCTGCATCTTGGTTGTGGTTGTTTGATGATTCACGCTTTAAAAAGCGCTGCTGCTCACGGAGTGCCTGGATGGCTCTGCTGGTTAAGCGCCTGATTATTGATTCTGGCTCAGGTCATGATCTCGTGGTTTTTCTCATTGAACCTTTCGTCGGGCTCTGTGCTGACAGTGTGGAGCCTGCTTGGGATTGACTCTCTCCTCTATCTCTTTCTCTTCCTTGCTCTCTCTCCCTCAAAATAAATAAACATTAAAAAAAATCTCTGCTGCTTGGTTTATATCCCATACAGTTAAATCAGAATGAAGATGAGAGCCTTAAAGCCTGGCTTTGGGAACTGCTGGTTTTGGCTCGTACTTGAATCTTTGAATTCCTTATTCCTAGTTTAGGAGATTACTTTGTCTAGAAAATGTTGCATCATTTTTACTTTTGCAAAGATGAATTCAGTAATCCAGTGAGACTTCGTTTGTTCAGTTTTTATTGGCTTAAATAGTTGGTAAGTTAATACATAATCCAGTTTAAAAAACACATAAAAATGGAAAAGCTCTCTTGTTTTGTATGCTAATGACAAGGGGAAAAACCACACTGAGTTTATCTCCATTGAAACAATTGATAGTACAGATTTCTTTATCCCAGAATCACACTTGTGGAATATTGAATTATTTTCTAATTAAGTCGACAGCCAGAATTATGTTCATGTGTGGATTATATGTAAAAGCTCTTGAAATGGCACAGAAAACAATCTAAAAGCCCAAGTATAGTATTAAGTAACATGTTAAATTGGTCAAGTTCAGTATCCACTAAAATGTTTCAGTAACTTCACAGCTAAGTATGCAGTGCAAGCTCCTTACCCCAGGTTATGAAGAGTTCTGCAGTTGAAACTGTGGCTGAAAGCTATAAAAGTTGGAAAACTCCTACACTGAGAGTTAAATAAAATTGATTTTTAGGGGTGCCTGGGTGGCTCTGTTGGTTGAATGTCTGACTTCAGCTCAGGTCATGATCTCATGGTTTGGGAGTTCGAGCCCCAGATTGGGCTTGCTGTTGTCAGTGCAGGGCCTGCTTTGGAACCTCTGGCTCCCTCTCTCTCTGCTCCTCCCCACTAATATATTCTCTCTCTCTCAAAAATAAACATTTCAAAAAATTTGCTTTTTAATGTCCAATTTAGTTATCAACAAATTTATGGTAGTCTTAAAATGCTCTTTTTTTTCTTTCCTTTTTTTTTCCCCCAGAGAGCGAACAAGTGAGCAGGGGAGAGGGGCAGAGGGGGAGAGATAGAATCTTTACTTTTTAAATTATTTTTTTATTTTTTAAGTTTATTTTGAGAGAAAGCGCAAACTGGGGAGGGGCAGAGAGAGACTCCAAAGCCAGCTGTCCCTGTGAGTGCAGAGCCTGATGGAGGGCTTGAAACTCCTGAACTGTGAGATCATGACCTGAGGGGAAGTCTGATACTTAACCGACTGAGCCACCCAGGCCCCCGATAGAGAGGGGGGGGGGGGAGGGGGGGGAAAGAATACCCAAATGGGGGAGGGGCAGAGAGAGAGGGAGGCTGAGAATCCGAAACAGGCTCTAAGCTGACAGTGCAGATCCCAGTGTGGGACTCAAACCCACAAACCGCAAGATTGTGACCTGAGCTGAGGTCAGATACTTTATGGATTGGGCCACCCAGGTGCCCCTCATGTTAACATTTTTAATCAATTTTTATTGAGATGATTATATGTTCAGCGCATTTGGAAGAAAAATACCGAATGGGGTGCCTGACTGGCTCAGTTGGTTAAGCATCCAACTTTGCCTCAGGTCATGATCTCACAGTTTGTGAGTTTGAGCCCTGTGTTGGGCTCTGTGCTGACAGCTCGGAGCCTGGAGCTTGCTTCAGATTCTGTGTCTCCCTCTCTTCTCTGCCCCATCCCCACTCATGCTCTGTCTCTCTCTCTGTCTTAAAAAGTAAATTTAAAAAAATTAAAAAAAAAATACCTAATGGTCCCATGTACTTTGTCTAGTTTCTCCCAGGGGTAACAGCTTGGAAATGATAGCACAATATCACAAGATGAGATTAATACTGATTTTAATCTATAGATCTTATACAAATTTCTTGAGTTTTACTGGTGTTCGTGTGAGTAATTTTCTGTAATTTCATTATATGTATATATTTGTGTATTTACCACCACAGTCAAGATCCTTAACAGTTCATCACCACAGTAGTTCCCCTTTTATAATCACACCCCTTCCCTATCCCTAACTCCTGTTCTCCATTTTTGTTATTTTGTTATTTCAAGAATGTCACATAAGTGACACTGTACAATCAGATATAACCTTTTGGATAGGTTCGTGTATCTGCTACCACAGTCAAGATACAGAATCATGTGAACTTTTAAAAACTACTTATATAAACAGCTGTCTTGTTTATTCTTTAAAAAACTGAATGGTCTCATTATAATTTCTCCTAATTTGTTGGGGATTCACATTTATTAAAGATTGGGCAGTGAAGAAAAAGGGATCATGATGATGCTTTTGTTACTGGCCTTGTTTACCACTCATGTAGGTCCCCTCAAAGTTCTGGGACTTTGTAGGTATCAGATCTCATTTAGGGTAGACTATTCATCCCAGGACATATTTACTGGTTTGGCTATCGATAGTCTTAAAAATTTTTTTTAAGTTAATTTATTTATTTTGAGAGAGCATGAATGGGGTAGAGAAAGAGGAATTCTAAGCATGCTTACATGGTCAGCACAAAGCCTGACATAGGGCTCAAAATCACAAAACTGCGAGATCATGTCCTGAGTTGAAATCAAGAGTCAGACGCTTAACCAGCTGAGCCACCCAGGTGCCCCTGGAGATCAATAATCTTAAAATAGAGGTTTCCAGGCTAAGGTTCTGACAGTGGAGTCCAGGTTTGTGTTAATCATGTGGGGATCTTAAAACCTTTTATTATTTTTAGAAGTTGCATACTTATTGTACTTGCTATCCTAGCTCTTTAATGCATAGATAATTTGCTCTTGGTTAGAATTATTTCATCTCAGTTTGGGAAAACAAGCTTTTTTTTTGTGATCAGAAGCTCTGATTACTGGTTGACATGGTAAGAATTACTTGATTTGATAATTGGACCAAATTCTGCCATAGCTACTGTAGTCAGGCACAATACCTACTTACAAACTGTCAGTCTTTTGATAGCAGTGTGTGTGTGTGTGTGTGTGTGTGTGTGTGTGTGTGTCTTTTGAGCCTGTCAGGTAGTTAGTGCTCACTGATAAATTCTTGAAATGAATTGAATTTTTCATTAGGCTTCCCTTTGCCATGGGGATTTTTCAACTGTTTCAGCAGTTTCTAAATGTGTGTGTATTCATGGCTGGGAACTGCCTCAGTACATTTGGTAGTGCCTGCTCATTACCCTATATTAATTTTCCTATCTAATTTCCAACTTAAGTCTTACCCTTACTAATGAATACCTTCCTGTTCTTTCTCTTCATTGTACTATTCGTTTCATAATTTTTGAGGCTTTGTTAGCATTCGTGTACAGTTTTTGTTACTTTATTTGGAGGCTTAGGTTCAATAAAATGAGTTCTTGTTTAGCACAGTTCTACAATGTGAAATTTGTAATGACTGTTATTGAAGGAAAGCACTTACGGTAGTTTTCTATTCACTTTTCTATCTTCAGGTATAATTTTGGTATAATTGGCACATGATGAAGCTTACAAAACCTGTTACTTTGTGTCAGTTGCGACAAGAACCATAATTATAATGCTGGTATAGACTTGTGTGCACAAACAGTGGAGAACTAAGTCTGGATATTCCACTTTGTTCAACAGACTCGTCACTGTGTTGGCTAACAGAATAGTAGATTTCATTTAAAATAGTATCTTTGAGCAAAAAGAATCTTGGAAGTTAGGTACATTAACTTCCTTGTCCAGGTTGAGAAAACATAGGCAGAGAAGTTGAGTGGTTTGCTTATTTTTGGGGAGTAGTTGAAAGCTTGAAGGCTAAGAATATGCTGCAAACTCTTGTGAACTCAGGAGTCTTTGTATTTGCCAAAAATAGAGATGGGTCCAACCACCACAAGGTCTGAAATCTGTTCTCTGAACTTAGAAGTGATACTCAGTAAATCAGAATGATATGCTATATGTGGTGCAGGGTATAATATAAAGTAGGCACTTGATGAAATTTTGCTTATTGCTTGAAACATTGAAGGCTTGTGTGTACAATGAAGACATGATGAGTTCATTGTTTCATGTGGATTTTTTTTTCCTTAGCCGTTTGGTTTTCTTGTTAGTATGTAGTGTTTAATAATCATATCCAAATTACTTGTCCTCTCTGTACCTTAGTTTATCTTTCTTGTCCCACCTTCCCTCCACACTAGATAGATGAACATGCTTTGGGGACAAACCTGAGTGTAGTTTAAGTTGTTCTGTTAATGTAGCTAAAGTGAATAATAGAGTAAGTAGAAATCACAGTAATTATGAAGGATAAAGCTCTTATTTTCATTTTCTCCATTTGGTGATATATAGTTCCTTGAAGTGTAGCCCCTAAAAATGTTTGTTGTTTGTTTATTTGTTTTTAAAAATTTATTTTAGGTAGGTTCCATGCCTAGATTGGGGCTTGAACTCATGATCTTGAGATCAGGAGTTGAAAGCTCTACTGACTGAACCAGCCAGACACCCCTAAAGATGTTCATTTGATTTTTATTTATTTTTGAGCTTTTTAAAACAATTTATTATTTTTTTTAGAGAGAGCACAAGCAGGGGAGAGGGGCAGAGGGAGCGAGAGAGAGAGAATCCTAAGCAGGCTCCCTGCTCAGCACGGAGCCCCAGTGTGGGACTCCATCTGATGAACCTGATGTCAAGACCTGAGTCGAAATCAAGAGAATATTTTTTCTGTTCAGATGTTAGTGTTGCTTGTATGAATATGTAAATACACAATGCTGAGAAATACGTTTTTGTGGTAGTTGTTTTGATCCTGAAATTAGATATACATACTTTCAACATTCATATGAAATAGGATAGTTTATTGCTCTTTTTACACTATTCCTAGGAAATTTGAAAGGACAAAAAAGATTAAAAATTAGAAAGAAAAAGAAAATTTTTTTTTTACAAATTTTTTTAATGTTTATTTATTTTGAGAAAGAGTGAGAGCCCACAAGTCAGGGAGGGGCAGAGAGAGAGGGAGAGTGAATCCCAAGCAGACTCTGTGCTGTCAGCACAGAGTCTGATGTGGGGCTTGATTTCATGAACTTCAGGATCATGACCTGAGCCGAAATCAAGTGTCAGTCACTCAACTAACTGAGCCATCCAGATGCCCCCCAGATTTAAAAATTTTTTTAGTTATTCTTGCATAAATAAAATGGGGTCTTATGATAAGCTTAATATTTTTATTTATTTTAAAAAAATGTTTATTTTGGGGGGCACCTGGGTGAGTCACTTAAGTGTCTGACTTTGGCTCAGGTTATGATCTCGTGGCTCCTGAGTTCAAGCCCTGAGTCAGGTGCTCTGCTGACAGCTCAGAGCCTAGAGCCTCCTTCTGACTCTGTGTCTACTTCTCTCTCTGCCCCTCCCCTGCTTGCGCAAAAATACATAAACATTAAATTTTTTTTTAATGTTTTTATTTATTTTTGAGACAGAGAGCATGAGCTGGGGAGGAGCAGAGAGAGGGGGAGACACAGAATCCGAAGCCATGCTCTGAGCTGTCAGCACAGTCCCGACGTGGGGCTCAAACTCACAGACTGTGAGATCATGACCTGAGGCGAAGTCGGATGCTCAACCGACTGAGCCACCCAGGCGCCCCCATAAACATTAAACAAAAAAATTTTTTTTTCTAATGGAAAAGAGTGTGTGAGCAGGGGAGGGGCTGAAAGGGAGGCAGACAGAGAATCTGAAGCTGGCTCTGTGCTGACAGCAGAGAGCTCAACATGGGGCTCGAACCCATGAACTGTGAGATCATGACCTGAGATGAAGTTGGATGCTTAGCCACTTGAGCCACCCTAGTGCCCTGAAAACTTCATATATATACACACACACACACACATATTTTTAAAAATTAATTATTATATTTTTTTTGAGAGAGAACACAAGTTGGGGAGGGGCAGAGAGAGAGAGGCAGAGAATCTGCACTGTCAGCACAGAGACTGATGTGAGGCTCAAACCCACAAACTGTGAGGTCATGACCTGAGCCAAAGTCAGACTCTGAACTGACTGAGCTGCCCAGACGCCTCCCGAAAACTTCATTTTAACAATGTGAACAGTTCTCAGTGGTTCTACCCTACCCCCTACCTCACACATGCACAATACTCAGCACACACACCCCACGCTGTTATAAACTGTGGTTTTTTCCTTCCGTCAGCCTGAATTTTATAATAAATGCTTATTAGCACTTATTCTGTGAATTGACCTTTTTAAAATATATAACTGGTCTCTGCCATTAAATCCAATAGTTCATTTTGTAAATAGGTTGACTAAAAGCTAGAAATGATACTTATTTGAAAAAGGAAGAGAAGTGTAAAAAGTAATTCATTTAAAAATATTTTCAAGCAGTGCTTAGTGCTGATGTTTGTAGTGAAAGTACTTTTTCCCTACCCTAGTGTCCTAGAACGAAAACTTCACCATGGCTACAGAAATTGGTTCTCCTCCTCGTTTTTTCCATATGCCAAGGTTCCAACACCAAGCACCTCGACAACTCTTTTATAAGCGACCTGATTTTGCACAGCAGCAAGCAATGCAACAGCTTACTTTTGATGGAAAACGGATGAGAAAAGCAGTAAACCGAAAAACCATAGACTATAATCCATCTGTAATTAAGTATTTGGAGGTAAGTTAATGTGCTTCTGATGATCAAACTTTGTCTTTTTTTAAAAAAAGAAAGTTTTTAAAATACAGGGTTATAAGCATAGCTGTGTCCTTGGATTAATGGGATGGAGTGCAGTTCCAGAGTGCAGCTGGTCACCAGTACATTTTGACTCTTTGCATGTGTGAGTCTTCTCAAAAATTGTGAAATTTAAACTCTAATTTAGAAATAGGCCTTGTTCTAAAGTTCATAGCAAATCTTAGAAAGTGGTACTTTAATCCCTAGGCCAGCCTTAAGACACTTGTTAAACCCACGTACATATGAAATGTTGACACTACCAATATGAGGATATTCCTGTGAGAGCACACGTTCAGAATAGCGGTTCTGCGTGTCTGAGGCTCTGGCACAAGGCACAGGAACTCTTCAGGCCCTGCTGGTGGGTGGCACTCACAGGCAGGATAGGGGTCTGCAGAAACCTCTGTCTGATCTTTCTCCCTTTGAGTTCTTTATTTACTTGTCTTCACCAAGGAATTAGCCTCTGTGACTCGCTTTTGATTACTAACCCTATTACTTTGATCAGGTTTTGGTCTTCTCTGGCCTCCAATGAAGAAAATGTTTGCTTTTTCTTACCTGAGATCTGTTAAAGACCTGTTGGCATATTGGATATAATTAGTATGTTGCAGACATGAGAAAAAGATTCATTCAGAGGCGAAGACAGATTTAGGTTTTTCCAGGTAATTCAGTTGCAAAACTAGTCTAAGAGAGCTTGAGATGTCTTAAGACAACCAAGGGCAGGATACCAGAAATTGTTTTGTGCTGAGGATTTTGAAGAAACTGAAGACATCTGCCTATCTATCCCTTATTCTTTTTCCTTTTATTAAAGTATGGTGAGAATGGTCAGCAGTATCTTGATGATTGGTTGGGGATGAGGTGTAGTAAAGAGAGGAGGGAGATTCTAAGCAATGTAAGTAGGGTAAGAGCTCTCTCTTGAGCTCTCTCTCTTTTAATTTTTAATTTTTTTAAATGTCTTTATTTTTGAGAGAAGGGGAGAGACAGAATATGAGTCGGGGGGAGGGGCAGTGGGTGGGGGGGGAGAGAGGAGGGAGAGAGAGAGAGAGAGAGAGAGAGAGAGAGAGAGAGAGAGAGAGAATATGAATCTGAAGCAGGCTCTGAGCTGTCAGCACAGTGCCCAACACGGGGCTCGAACTCACCAACCGTGAGGTCGTTACCTGAGCTAAAGTCAGACACAACTGACTGAGCCACCCAGGTGCCCCTGATTTTTAAAAAAATTTTTTCTGGGGCACCTGGGTTGCTCGGTTAAGTGTCCGACTCTTGGTTTTGGCTCAGGTCATGATTTCACACGTTGTGGGTTTGAGCCCCACGTCAGGCTCTGTGCTGGGAGCTCAGGGTCTGCTTGGGATTTCTCTCTCCCTCTCTCTCTGCCCTTTCCCCATTCATGCTCGTTCTTTCTCTCACACACACAAAAATAAACAAACATAGAAAAAAAATTTCTTTCTGTGTTTATTTTGAGAGAGAGAAGGAGTGCTGTGGGCACATGAGTGGCAGAAGTGCAGAGGGAGGGGGAGAGAGAAAATCCTAAGCAGGCTCTGTGTTGTCAGTGCAGAGTCCAAGGTGTAGCTTAACCTCACCAACAGAGGTCATGACCTGAGCGGAAATCAAGATTCTGGTGCTTAACCCACTGAACCACTCAGGCACCCCTAGGATAAGATCTCTTTAAGATACCCACTGTTATCTTTGTGTTAGAACCTGTGAAAAGGTTTTAATCCTATTTTCTCCCCATTTGATAGCAGCTTACATTCTGTTAATGCTTACTTTAGTTTGAAACTGAGTATAATGCGCCATATGTTAATTAATTAATTTGTTTATTTCAAACAGAATAGAATATGGCAAAGAGACCAGAGAGACATGCGGGCAGTTCAGCCTGACGCAGGTTATTATAATGATGTGAGTATTAAGATGTGTCACACTAGTTTAATAAAACCTCTTTGCTTGGACATTTGGACCTAAAACTATGTGACCTCAAATGCAACATGGAATTTTCTTTTTACAGATTTATAATTAAAACAAAAGATTCCTAAAGAGATAATATAACATGTATGTACTCCATTGGTTTTTATCTCAATTAAAATTTTTCTTGTACTCTAATGGTGGGTGAACTTTTTATTTGGGGCCTAAAGCCATGTCTAACAAAAGACCACTCCCTCAAAGTCTGTGGAATACGAAAGCTAATTTTAAATTTGGCTTATTGTGAAACATGTTTTTATTATGTTGACCTTGAGAGGTAATTGGTGAAATCTGGTACTTGATTTTTTTGTTTTTTTTATTAATAATGGGCATTTAACTGTCCTGTGTCTCAGTTTTTTAAATTTAATTAATACTGATTATTATCTATAATAATAGTTTTTTGAAAGTCCTGTATAGTCTTGAATTTGTCTTTACATGTTGAAATAATTACCTTGCTCTGTCCCTGGTTTATGCTCTGTGCATAATCAGGAGCTCTTTAAAACCCAATTTTCTCTTTTTGTAGCTGGTCCCACCTATAGGGATGTTGAATAATCCTATGAATGCAGTAACAACAAAATTTGTTCGAACATCAACAAATAAAGTAAAGTGTCCCGTATTTGTTGTTAGGGTAAGTATTCTTTTGGATGTTTTTTGGAAAAGTTAATCCTGAGTTAATCTGTACATATGCTTAACAGGACAGAGAAAATTAAATTATTTTAAATATATATCTGGTATGAACATTGGTGTGTTGCTAATAAATCTTTTGAAATACCCAGTCACTTACCTACTATAGCCACATTGAGTAAGATACTGCTTTTGGATTGTTCTTCATGTTACAATTTCCATAGAATTCTCTGCGCAGGCTATGGATCTATATTGCAGCAGGTCTCGGACTTGCTCTTGAATAGGGATGCTTTTGCTGCTGTTTAGAAAGTGCATCTCAGGGTTAATGAAGACTGTTAGGTGTCACTAGTAAGGAAAACACCTGAGAAGAGCTAAAGACCAATGGTCAACCATAAATATTAGCTCCATTAAGGTACATAGTAGGTACTACATACATTTGCATGAAATTAAAAAATGTATATTTTTAAATAAATAGTGGATTGACATGGTTCAAAACTTGAGAATTTGAAGGGGTTTGGAATAAAAAGTCTTCCCATCTTTGTCTCCCAGGCATTCAGTTAATATTACCATTTGTGATAGTATAATCATTTTCTTTGTGATTTGCTAAGTAAGAATGTACTTGTTGGTTAGCAGTACATCAAGTCCAGAAATGTAAGATAGCTAATAGAGTTGAGCAAATAAGAATTGGGAAAGAAAAAAATGGGACAGAGAAAAGAGAGTTATAGCAAACATTGTGGCAAATGAGCATAATAAGCAAGTTCTCTGATACTAGGTATGGCAGACAGCAGACAGAACTCAGGGTCTGGGGGAGATGCTACAGTCAGTCTTCTGTCTCCTGTTTGCTCTAGAGGCCTAAAGCAGTAGAAAACATCAGTCGAGAAACTTATTTTAAATTTTTTTTTTTTTCAACGTTTATTTATTTTTGGGACAGAAAGAGACAGAGCATGAACGGGGGAGGGGCAGAGAGAGAGGGAGACACAGAATCGGAAACAGGCTCCAGGCTCTGAGCCATCAGCCCAGAGCCCGACGCGGGGCTCGAACTCACGGACCGTGAGATCGTGACCTGGCTGAAGTCGGACGCCTAACCGACTGCGCCACCCAGGCGCCCCATATTTTAATGGCTATTTTGTTGGTAGAGCCAACCAGTATGTTATATAATTTTGTTTGTCAGGAAATTTGGTAAGAGCTAATTTTATTTTTAACATTTATTTATTTATTTATTTACTTTATTTTTTTTTAACATTTATTTATTTTTGAGACCGCATGAACAGGGGAGGGTCAGAGAAAGAGGGAGACACAGAATCTGAAACAGGCTCCAGGCTCTGAGCTGTCAGCACAGAGCCCGACGCGGGGCTCGAACCCACGGACCGCGAGATCATGACCTGCGCCGAAGTCAGACGCCCAACCGACTGAGCCACCCAGGCACCCCTATTTATTTATTTTTGAGAGAGAGAGGTGGGGTTTAGTGGGGGCAGAGAGAGGGAGACAGGATTCAAAGCAGGCTCTGCTCTGTGCGCATAGACTCTCACAGCTTTGAAACTGTGAGATGGTGACCTGAGCCGAAATCAACAGTCAGTTTCTTAACGGACTGAGCCACCCAGGTGCCCCGGTGTGCAGCTGACTTTAATATCTTCTTAGCATAATAGAGAATATCTTTTTTTTTTTTAACTTTTTAAAACATTTTTATTTATTTTTGAGAGAGAACATGAGCAGGGGAGGGGCAGAGAGAGAGGGAGACACAGAATCTGAATGAGGCTCCAGGCGCTGAGCTGTCAGCACAGAGCCCCGCTTGGGGCTTGAACTCACGGAACCGCGAGATCATGACCTGAGCTGACATCAGATGCCTAACCGACTGAGCCACCCAGGCACCCTGAGAACATCTTTTTTTTTCCTTTTCTTTTAACATTCTTTTTCTTTTTAAAAAAAAAAAAAATTTTTTTTTTAACCTTTATTTATTTTTGAGACAGAGAGAGACAGAGCATAAACGGGGGAGGGTCAGAGAGAGAGGGAGACACAGAATCTGAAACAGGCTCCAGGCTCTGAGCCATCAGCACAGAGCCCGACGTGGGGCTTGAACTGATGAACTGCAAGATCATGACCTGAGCCGAAGTCGGATGCTTAACTGACTGAGCCACCCAGGCGCCCCTTAACATTCTTTTTCTTAATGTTTATTTAGTTTTTTTCAGACACACACACACACACACACACACACACACACACACACACACACACAGAATATGAGCAGGGGAGGGGCAGAGAGGGAGGGACACACAGAATCCAAAGCAGGCTGCAGGCTCTGACCTGTCAGCACAGACCCCGATGCAGGGCTCGAAATCACAAACTGTGAGATCATGACCTGAGCCAAAGTCAGACACTTAACTGATGGAGCCACCCAGCCGCCCCAGAACATCTTTTGAAATGAATAAAATCTGAGCGTTTTGCATCACAGTACAGAAGGGTAAAACTTTATTTGTTGCAGTTCATTAGATAAATTTCTTATATGGTGATCAAACTGTAAGATCTTAGGAGACACTTGCACATAGTGGAGGCAGAGTCCAAATTATAAGAAATTAAGACATAAAAAAAACAGGGTCCTGTGCCTATAGTTGGTTGCCTGTAGTATTTACTTGGTTACAATCCATAGCAGATAACAGGAACTAGGAAAGTAGGAAGATTTTATTCATAGTAGTCAAAGTCGTGATGTGCAGGTAAGCAGTAAAAAGCCAGGTTTACCAAGTAGTCTTTTTTTTAATTTTTTTTTTTTTTTTTACCTATTTGAGAGAGAGTGCACGTGCAAGTCGGGGAAGGACAGAGAGGGTGGGGGGGAGAGAGAATCCCAAGCAGGCTCTGTGCTGTCAGCACAGAAGCCAACGTGGGGCTTGAACTTGGAAACAGTGAGATCATGATCTGAGCCGAAACTAAGAGTCAGACACTCAACCAACTGAGCCACCCAGGCGCCCCTTATTTTTTTTTATTTATTTTTTTTTTTAAATTTTTTTTTTTAACATTTATTTATTTTTGGGACAGAGAGAGACAGAGCATGAACGGGGGAGGGGCAGAGAGAGAGGGAGACACAGAATCGGAAACAGGCTCCAGGCTCCGAGCCATCAGCCCAGAGCCCGACGCGGGGCTCGAACTCACGGACCGCGAGATCGTGACCTGGCTGAAGTCGGACGCTTAACCGACTGCGCCACCCAGGCGCCCCCAGGCGCCCCTTATTTTTAAAAATTTTTGTTTATTTTGAGAGAGTGCGCAAGCAGGGGAGGGGTAGAGAGAGAAGGAGAGAGAAAGAATCCCAAGCAGGTTCTGAGCTGTCAGTGGGGAGCCCTATGTGGGGCTTGAACTCACAAACTGTGAAATTGTTGACCTGAGCCGAAACCAAGAGTCAACACTTAACTGACTGAGCCACCCAGGCACCCCCCAAATAGTCTTTATTTTATGTATCTCATCCTGCTATTCTGATAAGCACACTTCAGTTTTCAAGTATGTGTTACAATTTTTAGTTTGGAAAATGCAGTTGTTGTATTTTCATTTCATGTATTTACATTGTCTAAGGAAAATTAGTGTGTAATCTGTCATGGAAACTTGAAAATAAAAAGTTGAGAAAAAAATGTTGTGTTTTGAATTGATAAGCATATGTCTCAGATTTCCTTCTGTATACAAATAATGGCATTAAAATATTGCTGTAGTGTTAGTCGTGAGTGTTGTATTACATGTTTTGGAAAGTAGATTAGTATAAGACTGCTTGATACTGTGAACAGAGGAGAGCTTTTTAAAGTACATTTAGTTGCCAGGAAAAGTTTGATAGCCTTGATGTCCTTAAATTAGCTTTTTTCATAAAACACCACTAACTTTTCTGCTTGAATTGGTCCACTAGCAGATGTAATTCTTTTTTTTTTTTGGTGACTGACCATTTTATTTGTTAGCCTGCCTTGTATCCTAGAAAAATGTGGTCTTTGCAAATTTTGTTTTTAAAGGTTCTTTAATGTATGTAGGTATATGTAACTTAATCAGATACTTACAATATATTTACCATTATTTAGTTTATGGGCTAAAGTGCTAGAGCTTTCCCTGCACTGTGTTAACATGTTTTTTGTTTTTTTTTTCTGACAAAGTACTTATAAATCTGAACTACGATTCAGTGAAAGTATTGTCTATTTAATGGTGATTATTGGATATTTTATAAATCCTTTCTAAGTGCTTTAAAAATTAACTAAGATTGAGGAATTGTGACCTTGGATAACCTGTCTTCTTTTTCTTTCCTAGTGGACTCCAGAAGGAAGACGTTTGGTCACTGGAGCTTCTAGTGGAGAGTTCACTTTGTGGAATGGACTCACCTTCAATTTTGAAACAATATTACAGGTAACAGTAATCATCAGACTGTAGCATCCTCCTGTGGTCCTGTAACGAACTGGAGATACAGTTACTTTGTTGGTGTTTTAAATTTTTTTTTTTTTTTTCAACGTTTATTTATTTTTGGGACAGAGAGAGACAGAGCATGAACGGGGGAGGGACAGAGAGAGAGGGAGACACAGAATCGGAAACAGGCTCCAGGCTCTGAGCCATCAGCCCAGAGCCCGACGCGGGGCTCGAACTCACGGACCGCGAGATCGTGACCTGGCTGAAGTCGGACGCTTAACCGACTGCGCCACCCAGGCGCCCCTCTTTGTTGGTGTTTTAAACTTGAAATTGGACAAGTAATTGTTGTGAGTTGATGTCTGCTTCTGTAAAGCCTTCTGTCATATATTCTTTTATATAATGTTTAAACTGTTTTATGTTTTCACAGGCTCATGATAGCCCAGTGAGGGCCATGACTTGGTCACATAATGACATGTGGATGTTGACAGCAGACCATGGAGGATATGTGAAATATTGGCAGTCGAACATGAACAACGTCAAGATGTTCCAGGCACATAAGGAGGCGATTAGAGAGGCCAGGTTTATACACAATATACCATTTTCTGTAGTCCCTATTGTCATGGTTAAATTATTCTCTAAGTGTATTCTGGGTGCAGAGATGCATGGGCTCTGTCAGATTCTGGGATACTTTCTGCACCCTATAAACACAATATTTTTCTTTGTTTTCACACATTCACCATTTTGCTGGCACTTTTCTGAAGTAGTGTTGTCCCGGTATCAGCCTTTGCAATATGTTAGAGATGTATTGTCTGCCGCATTTTGCACTGGTTTTCTCTTTTCATTTATGGTTAATAATGTGTATACGTTATTCCTTTTTATTACCTACTGTGTAAGATAAGAATCTTTCATTCCAAATAAAGAATTCAGTCTTTAATTATACAACTGAATAAAATCTAAAGCCTACAGAAAACACCTTCAGAGTTCACACAAAATACAAGAAAAAAAGGCTTAAGTGAAGACCTGGTTGGCTTGGTTATGCCACGACTTCAAAAGGAAAGTGTAGTAGGACTAAAAACTCACAAGTGACCCTGGATGTGGCAAACGTTAATGGAGTAATGAATGGGTTCTTCAAGCTTTGAAACTGTAAGCAGACCATTGTCAAGAGGACTCTAGGACTTTTTCTTCTGATTCACTGTTGAGAACATCAGTTATGCAAATGTATAATAATAAGTGGAGTTTAAAGTATTTTCAGTGAGTTGTATATTTTTACATATCAATGAGATATGCATAGTAAAACTGGAAAACAAAGTTTCAAAAACAAGCCTGACGAATTGCTGCAGCCTCAGAATAAAGCTAAGCAGCATTCTTTACGGTCGTACCGCCCATGTGTGGGAGGAGGTTGACATCTTTATAGAAACATCATCCGCTGCAGTCACTTGTTTCTACGTTCAGAGCCTTAACAAAAATTGTTGGACTGACATGCTTCTGCAAAGACTGTGCTGTAGTGTCCTGCCCATACATTGAGTTTTCACAGTTGGTTCTTTGTTAGTCACAGGACCCAAAAGTTCAAGGAAGTTCTTAGAGGTAGATGAGAAACGTGATGGTCTTTCATGGCAAGGAGGTAAAGATGGCAAAATCCTTTGCAGGAGATTACCTTTGGCTTCAAACACAGTCTGAAGGTCCCTGTGTTAAAGTTTTCCCTAAAAGGAGCAACATTCATGGAATAGCTTGCCAGGGAGAAGGTGTGAAAGTTTTCCACAGACCTTGCAAATAAACGAGAAACATTGTATGTAGTGATGTTTAGCCACAAGTTTTAAAGAGCCTGTCCAAAATTTTCAGCTCATCATGTCATGAAGTGTCCCAGGCAGAAGAAGCTGATGCTAATTTTTGGAGCGGTATTCCTAATGTGATTTAACAGCGTGTTTGTAGGAATATTGCAAAAACAGATTTCATTTAGTTTCTACACTTAAATGAGCTTCACGTTTTCTGTTGGTATGACAGGAAATATTCTGTGGGGAGTGTGGGAAGCATCAGTGCTAATAATACACCGGTAAAGGTCTCTGAATATCAATGATTGAAAACTAAGACGCAACTGCTGTGTTAAATTCTTCGTTTGATGAGATGCTTTTGTTAGCTGACAACATTCTCTTTAAGGGCTTCTTCACTCTTGGAATACTTCCCTCTCCTGTTTATAACGCAGCACAGTGTTTTTATTTTTCCCTGTCTGAGAAGCACAGATAATCTGTTAAATGCTGACTTCTTTCCCCTGCTGTGTGTCTTCATGTAACAGTTTCTCACCCACGGATAATAAATTTGCTACATGCTCTGATGACGGCACTGTTAGAATCTGGGACTTTCTTCGTTGCCATGAGGAAAGAATTCTCCGAGGTACGTGTACTAACAGTCCTGATTGGAATATTTAAATAGGGAAGGCATTTGTGGTTAAATCATCACAATACCACAATACCAGCTTACATCTCCATTCAATTTTTTTACATATACACCGTCTCCGCCAGCCTCTTTAAAGAAGCCTGAACTCTCTTTCTGGTTCACAGTCATTTTGTAGATTTTTATTACTACTAAAATCTTTGAATTCTTTGAGCTATAAATTAAATACAACTGTACCCCTTCTGTCATTCCACCCCCCTCCCCAATTACTTGCTTATCTGTATTTATCTGTTAGGGCTATATTCCATTTCCTGTCTTGTAGCCCAGGTAGCTTTCTCCAACATAATGACACTATATTTTTTATTTACATGGCTCACATTCTCCTGGTAGTCCTATTACAATGATTACCTGAAGTATCAATAGCTGTACTTCTCATTATTGCTGTTTCTGCAAGCAGGTGTTTAAAAAAATGTATTTTTTTAAAGTATATCATATTTATACATTACATGGCCCACTTGTTATTAAATTTTGGAGGGATTTCTTGTTTACTTTTATTGATTTCATAATTAGAAACTAACGTTTATGAATTACTCCCTTCTACAAAAGAAATCCATAGTTTTACCTTGGATTAGGTTAGTTTTAAAGTAAGGCTCTGAAAATGCTAACAATTTATCAGTACCATTTATGTGAAATCAGTGGGTGTTAGGGAATTAACTGTTTTATATATGTAATACAAACATTGAGGCAAAAACATTTACATTTAATAAAAACATGTAATCTCATTGGTTTATTGTTAACTAGGAAGGTAGTTTTCTCAAGTGCTTAATTTGAATTTGTACTGATTTAACAAACATTTTACTTCAATCTCTTGATTTCAGTATAGCATAAAAGTAACATCTTCCTCTGACACATAAATGCAGGGTAGACACATGAGTACCATAGACATTGGGTGTCAAGAACTTACTGTTCAGCAATTTTCCTTTCCTGTCAAGTCTTGATTAAATTATAAGCTTTTAACAATGTTCCAGAACTTTATAAAGCCTTCAGTGTTGATGCTTTCTAGATAAGAAAATAAATGCCCTTGATATTTAACCCATATTTCAAGCCAGTAGTTTTTGAAATCATATTTGTTTAAACATTCCTGGCTTTGCACATTTTGTTTGGGTTCATCCACAGTACTTACTGTATGGTGATAGCTAGTATAAGGATATAGTACGTATTAAAGAGTGTACTCACTATGACAGCTATAATATTGTGTAATTTCAGAACTAGATGGAATCTTTGGAGTTATTTAGCTGGAGTTATTTTATGGATGAGCATCATAACCCAGCAGGAGTAAATGACATGTTCAGGGTCATCTGAAATAAGTTCAGATCCAGGACTAGAATCTTATCACTTGACTCCTTGCCTAATGCTGTGGTAATGTTGCATCTTTCCTCACTCTTGATAGAAGTCTTCGCTGTTAAACAGAAATAAGATGGACAACTTTTTCTGGGCTTTGAAAATCCTAAGAAATAAAAAGGAAACAATAATTGTAGTTACTAAAAGCAATATTCTAAAGTATCAAAACAATTATTTTTACAGAGGACTAGGGAGGACCACAATAATTGTGAAGTCTGATTTAAAATCACTATGTATCTTGGATTAAAAAAGAAAACCTGACATATGATAACATTTTTCAGTTTCATGTTCCAGTGAAATGTTACCCAATTTGGTGATGCAGCTGTTTCTAAATAGTACTTAAAAAACTTTTCCTCTGGAATGTAGAATGTATGTGAGATATTCTAGCAGTTAAATATTTTCAGATTTGAATTGAGGTGAATTTGGATAACGGTAAATGGATGCTGAGTTATTATCTGCTCCTGTGGCTTAAAAAATATACCAGCATCCTGTCTATATTAATTGAGAGTAGAATTTTCTTCTTTATGTGGGGGCTCTTTTAATTTTAAATTTAAACATTTTAAATTTTGCTACGGAAATTTCAAACATACAAAAGTATAATGAACTTCCATGTACTTTTATGATATGTGTTCTAGCTTATTCATGATTTTTGCTTCCTTTTAAAAATATTTTTTCTTAGTACCTCCATGAGTATATGGGACCAATATAAATCTATTAAACCAAGTTAATTGTATCTCCAAGTAGTAGTTCTAGTAGCAGGCAGGTCTGGTATAGTAGATAAGTTATTAGGTTCCAAGTATCCATTTTCTGTCATTCCCTGTTTTTCTAAATTTTCTGAAATTTAGCAGTGATTATAAAACAGTAAAACTGGTGTTATGATTTTCCTGTTCTTTGCTTGTGGGTTGAGGATCCCCAGGGTGATGGGATTCCAGTTGTCTCAGGGCTGCTGTGAAATTCTTCATATAAAATTTGAAGTGAATTTAATTTAGCTTTTATACATAGAAAATTGGATCACAGAGTCAAATAAGGATAGGATCTTCCAACATCTAAAATGCCAGTTGGCCTCTGTGAAGGGTTGCTGTTCCTGTAACCCACACAGACTCTTAAACACTGGGCAGGTAAGCATACTCCTGCATCATGTTAGTGTTGTACATTAGACTGCAACTTGGGTTTAACTATAAGGAAAATATAAGAGCATTTTAATTGAAGGGGGTGTTTATGATCATGTAGTTCAACTCTATCAAATACTTAACCTTTTCTACATCATTCCTAAAAACCAGTCTTCTACTCATAAACATTTTTAGCATTCTAGTATTCACTACTTCAGATGATTCTCTTTTCCAATTTTGGATAGCTCTAGTTTTCAGAAGGTTCATTCATTATATCAGAAATCTGCTTCTGTATGACTTGTCCTGCCTCTGGATAACAAAAAAATTAGTCTATACTATACTGTCTTCTTCATGGCAGCCCTTTATTTGAAGACTGTTATCATGTCTTCTTAACGTAGACCGTCAGCTGTAAGAATACAGGATCCCTACGCATGGCAGAAGCCATGATATCCTACTACTGACCGCAGGATTTATGGTTACCTTTAAGTGTCCTTCCTGAGATCATTCTCATGCTTCTTGGAAAAGGAAGAAGTTACACAAGAGAAAGCAATCAGATTTTTAAGGTTAAAACGAACACAGACCTATCATTAGGAGATTTGCTACTCAAAAGATGATGGTGATTGGTCCATAGGTATGAAATTGAATAGACTGCAAAATTGAGAAGTGTCATATACCAGTCATTACTAAAGCACATGCAAGTCAGCATAATTTATACACAGTTATTCTTCTTTTGTTTTGTTTTGTTTTTGAGAGAGCAAGCACGCACAAGTGGGAGAGGAGGACAGGGTGAGGGAGAATTTTGAGCAGGCTCCATGCCCAGTGCGGAGCCCAACGCAGGTCTCGATCTCACAACCATGAGCTTATGACTTGAGCCGAAACCAAGAGTCAGACACTTAACCGCCTGAGCTGCCCAGGTGCCCCTATTCTTTTCTTTGGAGCACTCAGTATATGGGCTGGGATTAAAAGAACCTTTAAGCACCAGGAGTACATGAGACTAAATGAGTCTCTGGTTTACTGATACTTCTCCATTTGACTCCAAGTGAAACAGAGCCATTAAAATTAATGAGCATATGCTTCTACCATTGGTAGATGAATCTTTTTAAAAGGTATGACCCCTCTCCTTCTTAAAGTTTAATAGTGGGGGTGCCTGGGTGGCTCATTCAGCTAATTGATTTGGCTCAGGTCGTGATCTCATGGTTTGTGGGGATTGAGCCCTGCGTCGGGCTCCACGCTGTCAGTGTGGGTGCTCTCTCCCTCTCTCTCAAAATAAACATTAAAAAAAAAAGTTTAGTAGGGAAGATAAGGTATTTTCACATACTTAAGATGGTGGAGAATATGGAAGAAGAGCCAAGATAGCGTTAGAAGTGTAGTTTTACCAGTTTTATCAGAGGTCATGATAGTGTTAGAAGTGTAGAGTTAGAATGCACATGAGAAGGGGTAAAAGCATAGAATCAATAAGAACACTGAAACGAATTTTAGGAGCATAATACTCTTAAAAAAGAACCCAGGTTACAAGTTTTAGCATGCTTTAGTTTTTGTTTTACCTTCTTAGTTTTAACTATAGCCGACATATTACACTTAACTATGTATTGGGCATGTTCTAAGAACTTTATTTAATCTCTGGTAACCCTGTGAGCTGAATACTGTTTGTTCCACACTTCAAACGAATAACCAAGGTATGGAAAAATTAAGTAAACCTGTCTTAAGGTCAGGTAGCTTATAAGAGGTGGGACTAAGATTTGGACCCAGGGTTTTTGGTCCAGAGTTCATACTCAACCTCTATATTAAACTGCCTCTTTTCTGTTTTAAAATTGATATCAACATGGATGTAACGATGTCTTCCTAAGCTGTGATGACAGAATTGTAGAGTTTCTTTTGGGGGTGGGAGGGAAGAGGAGGAGTGTAGTTAGAGGGAAGTAATTTAAGTACTCAAGGTCATTTTACTATTCTTTAAAACTGTCCATATTACAGGTTTTCAATGTATGATATATTTAACAACAGAAAAATTAAACTATAATGAATAGTTTAAACTGAATGGGTTATAAGATATATGCTGGTTTATATAATAAGGACATGGACATAAGGAGTTATCGTGAGACTTATTCGGGGGTAAGGTCTGTTTTTAGTTTTCAGATCTAGCACTCATGGAGAGGAAATGAACCCCTGAGTACACACAACTTAAGAAGAATATTATTAGTACTTTTGATAAATCCCTGTGTATGCCTTCCTTATTGCATTGACTGTGGTCTTTAATAAATGACATCAATCCCTCTGCAAAGATCTTTTGGTTCAGCAGTGTGTTTTGAAATTTGTGAAGACATGTTTACGAAGTCTGAGTATTCCAAAAATCTTTGATGCTTTACTGGAAATAATTTTACTTATTAAAGTAAAATTGGCAAACCACATAGTTTATGATTAAGAGACCTACTTTATTTCTATAATGTTTTACAAAACATTCCTCAAGATCCTCTGTTCTCCCCCAGACAAAAGCCAGAAACACCCAGTTTCCTTTAAAAGATCCTATTAAAAAAAAAAAAAAAAGCAAAGCAAAAAAGACTGTATCAGAATAACTCCTTCCACTAACATAGCATATTTTAATATTAAAGCTCTTCAAGGACATCTTACTTAATCATCCAAATAACCATGTAAACCAATTTTACTTATGGACACTGATTTTCTTGGTGTTTCCTTATTTTGAGGAAGTTTATTCTAAGGCTTTTTTCCTTCTCTCCTGTAAGGACTGGATTATGGTAGGTTCTTCTATGTAAAGAATCATCTGAGAATGAGTGGGAAAAAGACTTAATAAGTCTTAACAAGACTTCTAAAGCATATTATTTGGAGAAATTAGTAGGGCTCTGAAGTACCCATTTTGTTTGTTTATTTATTTATTTAAAAAATGGATATTTTGAGGGGGAGAGAGCGAGAGCAGGGGGAGGGGCAGAGAGAAGGAGAGAGAGAATTCCCACTGCAGTGTTAGCATAGAGCCTGATGAGGGGCTCAAACCTGTGAACTGGGAGATCATGACCTGAGCTGAAATCGAGTTGGATGCTTAACCGACCGAGTCACTCAGGTGCCCCTGAAATATTGATTTTACATGGTACATTCACATTTTTACAGGAATTGTTTTCAGATTTTTATATTGGGCTTTATTCTTTCTGTCTCTGTACTTAATTTCAAATGTTGCACATAATATGACAAAAAACTTGTTGAAAATAGATCTGTGGCTTTCTTGGGAAGCCAGAGTTGCATGCTGTTGCCACCAACAGTGTTTTAATTAAGAGTCTAGCAATTTCCAGACACTTCTATATAAAAGATTCTGGTTTCTTGACAGCAACAAATCACAATGATTAATAGTTTAGGCAGTTGAGGGGCACCTGGGTGGCTCAGTCATTTAAGCGTCTGACTTTGGCTCAGGTCATGATCTAGAGAGTTCGTGAGTTTGAGCCCTGCATGAGGCTCTGTGCTGACAGCTCAGAGCCTGAAGCCTGCTTCCGACTCTGTGTCTACCTCTCTGCCTTCCCTGCTCATGCTCTGTCTCTCTCAAAAATAAACATTAAAAAAAAAATAATAATTTAGGCAGTCGATTCCCAGAAAGAGTGTATCGCTTCAGCTATTTATTTATTTATTTATTCATTTATTTATTTATTTATTTATTTCTGAGAGAGATAGAGACAGAGTGTGAACAGAGAAGGGGAGAGAGAGAGAGGGAGATATGGAATCCAAGCAGGCTCTAGGCTCTCAGCTGCCAGCACAGAGCCTGATGCAGGGCTTGAACTCATGAATGGTGAGATCGTGACCTGAGCCGAAGTCGGACACTCAACTAACTAAGCCACCCAGGTGCCCCTGCTTCAGTTTATTTTGAGTGAGGCTGAAATTTCCATTTGGTGATGAATTAGTTACCTGGTTATATTGTTAGAGCTTCCCAGCTAATTAGATCTTTCGTAGTTAAAAAAAATTTCTTTAGGGGTTCCTGGATGGCTTAGTTAAGCATCCAGCTCTTGGTTATAGTTTTAAATTATTAGTCATATTTTGAGGTGGGGGGTGGGCAGAGAGAGGGTGAGAGAAATCCCAAGCAGGGTCTGTGCTGTCAGCACAGAGCCCAACGCTGTGCTCAAGCTTATGACCTTTGAGATCATGACCTGAGCCGAAACGAAGAATCACCCAGGTGCCCCTATCTTTGGTAGTTTTTTTTTTTTAATGTTTATTCATTTTTTGATAGAGACAGAGCGTGAGTGGGGAGGGGCAGAGATAGAGGGAGACACAGAATCCCAAGCAGGCTCCAGGCTCTGAACTGACAGCACAGAGCCCGATGTGGGGCCAGAACTCACGGACCGTGAGATCATGACCTGAGCTAGTGTCGGACGAGCCACCCAAGCTCCCCTCTCTGGTAGTTTTTAAAGTTAAAATTCAGAGCATTGCAAAGAGCTGATGAAATTAGATAAATAGGTAATATACTTTTGGCTTTTTCAGTTTTAGTGGGTAGATCCTTAAATGATTAAAGTATGATACATTAAAAATAATTGTCAACGAGGGAGGTTAAGTACCAAAACAAATACTGTGTTTTTTATGTTTTTTGTTTTTAATTTAGAGAGAGAGTGAGCAAGTGGAAGCAGGGGAGAGGGGCAAAGGGAGAGAGAGAATCTTAAGCAGGCTCTGTGCTCAATACAGCCCGACATGGGGCTCGATCCCACGACCCTGGGATCTTGACTTGAGCTGAAATCGAGAGCTCAACCGACTGAGGCACCCAGGCATCCCAATACTGTTGTTTTAATAGTTACTTTTTCCCTTTATATTTTAACGATGTGTCAGAAAACCATTTTAAAGTTTGATTTATGTCCTATGTCTGGAATCTATAAGAAGCACCTACAGTGCTATGGTCTCTTTAGTTATAGAGAGACCAGATTAAGAATTTCTGTTGAAATCAAGAAATGGTATTTCTAAGTCCTATCCCATCCACCCCCCCCACCCCATTTATCCTTTTTTATGGATTATTTCATAAACTAGTCTTAGTTTCCCCAACATGCACTAATAAGTTTTTCAAAGCCAATCTGCTGAATCCTCTGTTTTTTTCCCTTTGAAGGTATTTTGCTGTAACTCTCTTCGCTCTCAAAGAGCAAACTTTACCATTATTAGCATTCTTTTGGCATATCACATTTTACTTGGATGATTAGCCCAGTGAATTGTATCTGCTTCAATTTGCTGATATCTTTAAATACTGTATTGGTCCCTAGGGAATACTAGGAAGGCACAGCCACCACAGGGGGCCAGCAAGCAGACCTCCCAGTTTGGGCCAGGGAACATTTAAGAGCTCACACGGCAGCCCTCTCATCTTTCTATAGGAAAAAGTTTCCATCATTAAACCCATATATGATATATCCTCCCCACCCCCTGAATTCTAGATCTGTATATAATAAATCCAACCCGACTTTCAAACATAATGCTTTAAATATTTGAAAATGGCATTTAAGTCTCTCTTACCCAAGTTGAATACTTAATCCCTTTACTCTTTCTCATGATTTCTGGACCGGCTGCCATTTTGAGCATCTGTAGTCCAGAATTAAGCTTCACCATTCTGAATACCCATTTTTGCTAAATGGGGGAAGGCCGGACACCATATGAATTCACACTAATCATCTAAAACCTGCACATTTTTTAAAGTTTATTTATTTTCGGGGAGAGAGAGGGAGCTGGGGAGTCCCAAGCAGTCTCTGCACTATCAGCACAGAGCCTGAGCTGAGATCTAGAGTCAGCTACCCAGTGCCTCTACATTTGTTCTTATATAAACTCATAAGCCAGAATTAAGGTTGAAAACCTTAATACTGGGCCTTATATTTATCTTCAGTTAACATTTTATGTATTAAGTCATTAAATTTAACATCACAGTATCTTCTTGAATCCTAACACCTAGAGAACTGCCAGCTTTGGATCACCTGTAAATTTACAAAGCTGGTCATCTAGATTATTAAAAAAAGATGTTAAACGGGACAGAGGCCAAGGAAAGAACCTTGCAGCCCTCTCTGCAGACTTGCATCACAGGTAACAAAACATCTAGTGGAAACTAACGTTGGAAATGACCTTTCAGTCATGTGGCTATAAAGCCATGATCTTCTGCCATGATCCACAGACTAGTTCAAAAGATTGCCTATTATTTGACTATAATTTCATTGACACTCCTTCAGTAATTCTGAAAAGAAAATTAAAAAAAGGATTGTTTTAGCATAACTTATTCCAAACCACTGGTTTTTGGTGGAGGCAGTAATACCCTGTAATGAACACTTTATGTAAAATAGATTTTTCTTCTCAAGAGTGTGCACTGGTGGTGCCTTTATAAAAAAGTTTTATGTGTAGTGGTCATTATCAGTGAAGATAAAGAATGTTTTCAGCACTCTAAAGATTCCTTCATGCCTTTTACTCCACCCAAACCTTTTGTTAGGTAGGTTAGACCTTCAAATATATTTTCTTTAAATTACTTTCCCTTTTTTTCTACTGTTTTTCAAGGGGTTTTTTGGGGTCATTTTGTGGTTTCTTTCTATCATCTCCCTTTCCTTTTTGTAGAGTTGTATTAATTTCCTTGATTTGCCTTTGTGTTCTTTCTTTTATTTTTCAATTTGTTTACTTTGAGAGAGAGTGCATGTGCACGGGGCAGGGGCAGAGATCAAGGGGGTGAGAGAGAATCCCCAGCAGGCTCTGCACTGACAGTGCACATGCAGGATTTGAACTTGTGAACCGTGAGATAACGACCTGAGCTGAGGTCAAGAGTTGGATGCTTAATTGACTGAGCCACCCAGGCACCCCTGTTGTTGTTGTTGTTGTTGTTTGTTTGTTTTTTTGTTTTAATTTTTTAGCATTTATTTTTGAGAGAAAGAGACAGAGCACAAGTTGGGGGGTGCAGAGAGTGAGAATCTGAAGCAGGCTGCAGGCTCTGAGCTGTCTGCACAGAGCATGATGTGGGGCTTGAATCCACAAACGGTGAGATCACGACCTGAGCCAAAGTTGGACGCTCAACCGACTGAGCCACCCAGGTGCCCCTCTTTTTTTTTTTTTTTTTAATAAACATTAAGGGTTTATTTATTTATTTTTAATTTTAGTTTTTTAGGTAAACTCTAGTCCCAAAGTGAGGCTCATACTCATGATCCCAAGATCAAGAGTCACATGCTGGATCACCTGAGCCAGCCAGGAACCCTGCCTCTGTGTTCTTTTGAAAACAGTGTTTTATTATTTCTCTGATTAGCTTCATTTACTAGTTTCCTGATACTAAAAGCAACACAACAAAAGTTATTATATAAAGAGATAGTATTGTGTATTATCATCACAGGCTCTGGAACCTGGATGTTAGTCACAGTTTATTCCTTACCAGCCATGAGACATTGGGGCAAGTCACATTCCTGTATCTGTGTTTTCTTCTGTGTAATGGGGATTAATAGTAGTACTGACCTTCCTGAGTAGTTATGAGAATAAAATAGGTTAATTCATGAGAAGCATGTAGTGCCATAAAGAACGTTTGATCAATGTCAGTTATTACCTTATTTCCAAAACTAATTTCAGAGCCTGCTTCCATTTCTCTGCCTACTTAAGGATAAAAATGGTTATTTCAGAAGTATATTTTACGTTTCTCATGTAAATTTTTTCAGCCACTGCCATTAGTTATTGCAGTTGTAAAGGTTCCTGTTTACGAGTGGTCCATAAATAGGACCACTTCTTTAGTGTACGTTCTGCTGGGGTTAGCACTGTGGCCACTTGCTTAAATGTCATGATTTTCCGATGTTTTCAGGTATAAAAAAATTCCACACTCAGAATTGGCCTTTTTAAACAAGATCTCATATGGAAGCATTTAAAGATCCTATTTTATTTCACTATTAAAAAAAATATTTATTTTTGAGAAAGAGTGTGAGCGGGGGGCAGGGGCAGAGAGAGGGAGACACAGAATCCAAAGCAGGCTCCAGGCTCTGGGCTATCAGCCCAGAGCCTGATGCGGGGCTCGAACCCACGGACCGGACTGTGAGACCATGACCTGAGCTGGAGTCAGATGCCCAACCGACTGAGCCACCCAGGCGCCCCTAAAGATTCTATTTTAATTGTTAGATGAATCAAATATTTAATGATTGCCAACTCTGGTCAATAAAAATTCTCAAGGCATGGCCTCATCCTTAAGCAGCATTTCCAACATTTCCCTAGTTCTTCATTTCTTCAAATACGTTTTGTGAATTGGGCAAGCACCATGGTGAATGTGAATGCTGAATACACTGAAAATCAAGTTGTCACAACTCATCACACCTCTACAGACTGGTCACTGGTGTCTAGACTGTTTCACTGGGACAGCATTTATTGTTCTCTGGGGGGAGGAACAGGTTTTTTCCTATTGACCAAATTTAATCACAGTAATTTCTAACTCCATTTAGTAATGAAGTTGGATGAGCTACTGCTAACTGTGGTAGAATATCATTTCTTTTTATCCTCTTCGATGAGTAAGGTGGTCAGTGGTAAGTTAGGGGTCTTGGGGAAGCTAATTCTATGTATTTTCTGTCCTAGTAGACGGGACTTAAATACAGAAACCTAATGTCATTTTTTGGGGCCTTCTGATCAGCCTCTACTCCATCCCATCAGACTAGCTGGGATGTCACCTGTTCTACCCCAAAAGTCTTTGGTGGAGTTTGTTGGAGGGTGGGAGGCTAAATCCTTATCTCAGGTGTAGCAGATATTGGCCCTACTGATAAAGTGATTGTAAGAGCAAATAGAATGGTATTAAAGGGGATACTAGGCATTAAAGAACACTGTAAGTTTAATAATTCCCAAACTTAAATTCTGCTTTTTTGAGGTCATACAATACAGTGCCCAGTTTTAATGTTATTTCTGTAGGCCCTGAATGTTAAATACTGTGGAAGTTTGGTTATTAATAGTTTACATGTTTCATCATTTTCTAGAAATTTATGGAAACTTTCATTTACATCTTTTAAAAGTGTATTATTGCTTTACAGATTTATTGTTTTAATGTGTCATGGAAATGTAAATTACCAAGGATCTTCTTGGTAAAAATAAAATGCTTATTTAAACAAAAATTCGGGCTCACCCAACCTGGGTGACTCAGTTGGTTAAGTGTCTTGACTTTGGCTCAGGTCATGATGTCGCACTTCGAGAGTTGAGCTCCGCATTGGGCTCTGTGCTGACAGCTCAGGGCCTGGAGCCTACTTCGGATTCTGTGTGTCTCTCTCTCTCCCCTTCCCCTGCTTATTCTCTCTCTCTCTCTCTCTCTCTCTCTCTCTCTCTCTCTCTCTCTAAAAAAAAAAAATCTTCAAGTGATTTGCTAGGCATTTTATTTGGTTTATTAAATTCTAGAAGAGAAATTATTAAGTCAATTACTGTAAAATACTTTAACTCTCTGAATGAACTGTTTGAAATTTAGGTTTTTTTTTAATATTTGGCCATTTTTTTTTTTTTAAGGGAAAAAAAACACTGCTGCCCTCCCACACTGGGGAAATCAGGTGGTGACAGTTCTGATTTAGGAATTGGATATTAGATATTGATGCTTATGAAATGAAAAGTATTTGAAAGAGGAGAGTTTTAGTCCTGGAGGAGGCACACCAAGGTCTGTGATCATCATAAAGGATAAAACTTGGCACTATTAGGATTACATTGTAAAGAGAGAGTAGTCAACAGTTTGGTGTCTTTTTTCATTGTTATTGTAGAATGACACTTGAATTAAATGTGCTAAAATTCACTGGGTCGTAATTTTCTTTTTCATAGAAAAATTGTAGAAGAGGTTTACAGAGGAGGTCGGGAGTTAGTGGAAAAGTCAGCCTTCTTAATTGGATTATCTCTAATACTCTAATACAAATACAGATGAAAGGATATAAACGTACTATAAAATGTAACTTAGAATATTTAGCCCATTATTCTCCAAAATACCTAATACCTCCTTCACCACATGGACTTGGAGACCACAAACTCTCTTTTCCTACTGTAAGTTACACAGGCATTACTTCATATAATACGTATTATCTTTGAACAAGCTTTTAAATAGTTTTTTAAAAATTGGTTCTCATTTTTATATTGAAATCATAGGGTTTTTTAATGTTTTTATTTTATTCTTGAGAGAGAGAGACACACAGTGAGAGCAGGGGAGGGGCAGAGAGAGATGAAGACAGAATCTGAAGAGCTCCAGTCTTCGACATGGGGCTTGAACTCACAGACTGCAAGATCATGACCTGAGCGGAAGTCGGACACCCAACCGACTGAGCCACCCAGGCGCTCCGAAATCATAGTTTTTGGTTTCTGTTTTTTTTTAAAAATATTTATCTGAGAGAGAGAGACAAAGTGCAAGTGGGGGAGGGGCAGAGAGGGAGAGGGAGACACAGAATCTGAAGCAGGCTCCAGGCTCTGAGCCGTCAGCACAGAGCCCAGTGCGGGGCTCAAACTCACGAACTGCAAGATCATGATCTAAGCCGAAGTTGGATGCTTCACTGACTGAGCCACCCAGGTGCCCCTTAAATCATAGTTTTGAACTACATAATGGCATCAGAAGATGAGTTTAAATCATTGCTCCTTCTACTTGTAACAAGGTTTTCATGATCCATAAAAAGTAAGTGGTAATGCCTAACGGAAATCAGATTGTTATATATATAACACTTTATGTGCTACACAGATGAGAGGGTAGTGGTGATGAATGTATTTTTTTCTCTGAACCAAAATTCCCATACAGTGCAGGTTGCTAAGAAATGATGTGCCTTCGAAGACAGTGACTTTTATGTGATGATCCACACTTAGTCTTCCAAGTCCAGGAAGGACACAGTAGGCACTTGGGGAAGTGGTGTGTGTGTGTGTGTGTGTGTGTGTGTGTGTGTGTGTGTGTGTACACACAGACACAACCCATGTCCCCACCTCCTAGACATGAAAATCTTTCAGTTTTATCTAAAAGGTAGGTAGGTAATGGGAGCTTTATTTTCATAGGTTTGTAAAAATCTGATTATACAATTGACACTTAAAAGGTGTTTTCTGCCTTATCTTTGGGGCAGAGAAGGATTTTAAAAAAAATTATTATTCCCCTCAGGTTCTTCAGGATTTCTAGTTTTTTAGTGTCTTCAGTAGATTTATTTGTGTTGTAAGGACTTGTTTTTTTTCTAAGTTGGTATTCTTGGTTTTTATACCTCTGTGTGGTGTGATTTATACTTACAAAAATAACATTTAGCTGCAAAGTGGGAGATTTTGCACATTGAGAAAGTCTTTCAGTGAAGAGCACATAGAAAAATTTTGCTTTCCTTTTCCTCTCACAGCCCGTTACCCGGATTTTCCAGTAGTTATGGTGAACACTATTTAAAGAAAAAGTTACCCTCTGCCACCTTTTCTTTTCCTTACACCTTTGGCTTTATTATTGTTGGGTATCTTACTGGAGTCCTTGTTTTAAAACACTTCTGCATCTGGGTATAGCCCAGATATGTGAGCATGTCCCCGATTGACATTGTTCCTGGCGAATGCCTGCTCATTCTTTTTTGTTTTTTTTTTTTTAAACTTTTTAATGTTTATTTATTTTGAGAGTGACAGAGTGTGAGCAGGGGAGGGGCAGAGAGAGAATGAGACACAGAATCCAAAGCAGGCTCCAGACTCTAAGCTGTCAGAACAGAGCCCGACATGGGGCTTGAACTCACAAACCACGAGATCATGACCTGAGCTGGAGTCGGACACTTAACCAGCTGAGCCACCCAGGCGCCCCTGCTCATTCTCCTAATGAACATTGCTAGCTGGGCTTTTCCTACATGCCTTAACAATTTTCAGTACGATTGTCATTAATGCTTTTTATTTTATCTGAACTTTCAACACATGTTAGCATGGTCTTGACATTAAAAGCAAAATGGAAGAAGTGTTATACCAAAGTTATCCAAAGCTGCCCTCTCTGTGAATTGTGAGATGTGTACTAATAAGCCATATTTTGGAACCGTTTTGTAACCCTAGAACATGTAGTCTATTTTCATTCCACCATTAGTATTTACAGACGTCAATACCCTTCATTCAGAGACCTCCAGGAACACTTGTAATTGAGCAAGTTGGATTTAATACTCTCTGCAGCAAAGAATACAGACCATAGAGAACTATGGGGTGTCTCAGTGAGAGGGTGTTACAAAGATTGTATTATAGGATCTGGGCTTTGGGTAATTTGGGGGAGGGAGGGCTGTCACTCATTTAGCATAAGAGACATTTTATATTTTGTGGGTTGAACGGTGATCTTTTTTTGATCTGACTTCATTATGGTCTCAGAATGACAGAGATGTCTGGAGAGATCAGGAGAGCAAAATGGTAAATGTCAAATCAGTTTATAATAACATTGCGGCTTAGCTGTGAGTATTAGATTATTTCTCAGGGGTCAGAGACTGCTTTTTTTTTTTTTTTTTTTAAACTTAAAAGCATTTAAATCCAAACTGGCTTCTCACTCTGTAGAAACCAGCTTGGGGTGGGGGGAGGTCAGGATTCAGTAGCCATGACATTGGGCATGTCATTGGAACAAGCTGCAGTGGTACCAATAGTTATGTTTTTATAAAACAAAAACAGTTGGGAAGCACATCAGTTTTCAGCTGGCTAGAAGTATTGGATAAAATACAAACATGTTCTTTTTAATAAAAGAAATGAGATGTGTGAGTTTTTCTGCATTCATCTCTCTGGGGGATCCCAGGGTTTACCCCACTAAATTTGGTATCCAGGGATTGGTTTGTAGTGCTTCAGGGGTGGTTTATTTCCATCTGGGAAGGGTCAGTCATTCATTTTCTATATTATCTATGTTAATATAAAGCAGTAAATACCAAAGGGATTTTAAAGATTTAAGAACTCTGTCAAATACTTTATGAGTAAAAATTATAATAATTGGGGTTCCTGGGTGGCTCAATTAGTTGAGTGTCTGACTTTTGATTTCGGCTCGGGTTGTAATCCCAGGGTTGTGGGATCAAGCCCCGTGTCGGGCTTTGTGCTGAGTGTGGATCATGCTTGGAATTTTCTTTATCTCTTTGTCTGTCCCTCTCCCCCCCCCCCCCCCCCACACACACTCTCTCTCTCTCTCTCTCTCTCTCTCTCTCTCTCTCTCCAAACAAACAGAAAATTATAATAATTGTAAAAATTCCTTATGAACTGTCAGATTGACTTAAGGTAAAAAAAAAAAAGGATCATGTTTTCATAGCTCCATTGTCCATCTTAGTCATGTTCATCAAAGAGCACAAAAGGGAAATTTATATCTATTCATTTATTCAAATAATTGCTGCTTACTAAGTGCCAGACCCTGGGTATGGAAGAAGGGGTCAAATAGCCGTTCCTGTCTTCATGAGCAATACTAGTGGTAGCTGATTTTTGCTTTACAGTCATCACTTTTAATAGTCTCTTAATTTCACATATGTTCTAGACTAAGCACTGCATGATTTTATTACAGTAGACAGAAGAATATATGTATGATTAATAAAGTAGTTTTATAGTTTTTGTAGCTTTAAAAGTAGTAATTTTTAAAAATCACATGTTTCTGGAGCATCGGCTCAGGCAGGTCCAGAGATACTTCTAAATTGGAGGTCTTGAGGACAAAATTTTGTGTCCTAGTAAACTGCAATATGTATCAGTTGCTTCTTTATATATCTTCATCTTGAATAACAAATTGAGGGTATTCTCCTTAATACTGAAAAAAATAAAAACTGTGGTAAAAATAAAAATGAGTGTTAGAACTAGAAAAGTTAGGTTAGTAGTTAAGACTTAGCTGAGTAGCACATTTGGGTAGTGTCACAAGAAGGGAGAATGCAAAGTGTGTAGTTCCATCAGGCAAGATACCTTCTAGGCAAACCAGTCTTCCTCCTGCAATACTACTAGATTTGTTGTTGGTCTGTGGAATTTTCCTGTGGCAACAAAGAATATAATGTTCGGTCATTGAACTCTTCATAGCTTTATGATAGCTTTGAATATTCATGAGATTCTCAGAAACCTTTAAGAAAGTATTTAGATTGCAAAACTTTTTACATCTTGGTGCTTTTGATAGAGCAGTAGTAGCATTAGAGTGTGGTTGCTTTAGACCCAACTAAGGGCGATGACGTTTCAGACCTAAAGACCATTCCACGCAGAAAAATGGTGTGTGTTTTAAGTTTTAAACACCCTAAAATGAACTATCATTTAGATTTTATTTGCCAACTACAGCACGTATTTTTGCATAGGAAAAGGGATCCTAGAGTTACCACAATTTTAAGATTAGCAGGGAACTATTACATAACCATTTTTATCAATGTCTAAATTATGTGTTGATGCCAGGACATGTCTTCATATAATTTAGGCATGTAGGTTTGTGGTACATTCTCTTGGTTAAAGTTTCTGGATCAGGTTTTGTGTTTTGAAACTAAATCTGTCTGGGCAGCAACCCACTTTAATGATCCCCACAGGATTTACTCCTCTATGATTTATTACAACCAGTGGATTTACATTTATGTCTTTGTAAGTATCCATCTACCAGATGGATTGATGTGGAATAATAGTACAGTTTACTATGTCTTTTCCTAATTAATGATGACTGTAAGTCTATTTGTAGTATGTTATTTTTTCCCTGTAAAATGGGAGGGGTAAATTTTATTTTGTGCGTTGTTAACATTCAAAACTTAATGATAAGAGGGGTGCCTGGCAGGCTCAGTCAGTAGAGCATGCGACTTTTGATCTTGGGGTCACGAATTTGAGTTCCATGCTGGGTGTAGAGATAACTTAAAAAATAAACGAATAAATAAAAGATACCCTCCAAATTAAAAAAATAACTTAATGGTAGGAGAACATAGTGTAATTGCTGTTTACAATGCTTAAGTGATGAGGAAAAAGGAACTTAAAATTATCGAGCCTCTTCTCCAGCTGCGCCAGAATTCTAGGTACAGTATAGTTTTTCCCTGGGGGCAGTCATAAGTCATCTGAGAGTCCGTAGTTCTGGCTTTGAGTCCCAGCTCTGCCACTGGGCAAGTCCACCTGAGTTTGTGTTTCCTCCTCTGTCACGTGGAGCTAATGATACCTACCTCACAGGGTGGTTGTGAGAGTCGGAGAAGCACACAGAAGATCCCCTTCTCACGTGGCAGGCATGCAGTAAATGTGTGTTGCTTACATCACTTATGTGCAAAGAAAGATGGTGTAAAGAAAGTCACATATTTCAGTGAATTTGATTTAAGAGGATTTTAGAGCTCATTAGGAAAGGCATTATGAAGGATTTATTTAAAAGGAGATGACTAGATCAAGAGTTGGGATTTGCGATGGGATATTATATGTGGTTATCCTATTTTCAGTATGGGTTCTTAGGATTAGAAGTGTCATCAATCAAATTAATTGTATTGTAAGCCACATTTAAATAAATAACATTGAAATGGAACTATGACTTATTTTTTAAAACTTTATTTAAGTCCTCATACTTTACTTCCACTGTCATCTCAGAACCACCATATTCCCTTAAGGCGGTAGTGCACCTCCATTATTCCCCAGGCACTGTCCCCCAGATTCTGTGCTTTTCCTTTGGTCTGTTGCTTGCCTGTTTGCTTTTTGAACAGATAATGATTGGAGTCTTCTTGATAACTCCTAGCTTTTTTCTTTTTGAGTTCTGGTTAGGTCAGTTGATAGTTGGTGAGCATAAGATATACTGAGTTGTCTTACAGATTTGTAGCAGAATTTTCTTTTCATTGCTACTTAAAAAAAAAAAAATTTTTTTTTTTGAGAGAGAGGGCGTGAGCAGGGGAGAGGCAGAGAGAAAGGGAGACAGAGGATCTAAAGTGGGCTCTGCTCTGAGAGCGGAGAGCCCGATGCAGGGCTCTAGCTCACAAACTGTGAAATCATGACCTGAGCTGAAGTCAGATGTATAACTGACTGAGCCACCCAGGTGCCCCTTTTCCATTGCTACTTTTTACTAGGTTTACAGTATCCTGAAAAAAATATAAGGGCCAAAAGCATGATACGTTTTTGTTGTGTGAGTTGTTTATTTGGGCATTTTTAATAGACATTGAAAAAAAATTTTTTTTCTAATGTTTTTTTTATTTTTGAGACAGAGAGAGACAGAGCATGAGTGGAGGAGGGTAGAGAGAGAGAGGGAGACACAGAATCCAAAGCAGGCCCCAGGCTCTGAGCTGTCCGCACAGAGCCCGACATGGGGCTCAAACCCATGAGCCCTGAGATATGACCTGAGCCGACATCGGATGCTCAACCGACTGAGCCACCCAGGCGCCCCTTTAATAGACATTTTAAGTTTAGATCAGAATCCAATACTCCATCGTTAGAGATATTTATATAACTAGCACTGTGGTCCCTTTGTAAGTCCACATATATTCTATTATCCGTCAGTCTTGATTTTCTCCTCTTACTGTTGCCTTCTCTAAAAATTAGTAATGAAAGAAAAATGATACTTCAAGCACAGTGAAGGTTGTGTAGCCTTCAGTCTGTCATATTACTTTGATTTTTTTGTTCACTGTGATGACTGAAGACGGGAATTAAAGAACAGAAACTGAGAACTTCGTGGTCCCACATACCCCAGCATCACACTATTCCCACAGAGCACAGACAGGCAGTGTTGCTGCAGATACTCAGCTGACCAGCGCTCTCTGGGCAACATGACACAACTCAGTGACTGTGTACAGTCGACTGGCAAAGAAATGTGTAAACTGGTCACACAAATGTGCATGTGTGTTCTTCAGAATACAACCATGAGACTGAAGCCCACTGTCCGTTTGTTCCCACTAGTTAAAATGGATTTACTTTGCTCTTTCCACACCTTGTACTGTCACCAGGAAGATGACCGATGAGTATGAAAGCAGACTGCATAACAGTTTTTGGCTGATGTGGGGATATCACTTGTAACTTTGGCTTTATTAGCAATGCCATACCGCAGCCAACCAAGCCGAAGACTAAATGCAACATTAAGATGCATTGTTTTCATCAGTCATGCATGGCAGCAAGTATTTTCTGTGTATCGCACGGAAGTAAGATTCGGAGAGTATTGTAAGGTCTGGATTCACACATCCCCACCATGTGCCAGATGGAAGGCTGAGATCTGTGGTGCAACAGTGTTGGGGGAGTGGAGGGGTGGAAAGGTAAGGAAAGAACTGGGTGGGATTAATGTGGAAGTTATCTTCTTGAGGTTTTCTGCCTTTACAAAGGTAATAAACATTCATAAAAAGTTCACACAATTAGAAGTGAAGGCTCTGTCTCTCCCCTTTTTCAGTCTCATGTCCAGAGTTCATCACTATTCTGTTAATAGTTTGGTGTGTATGTTTCCACAGTTCTTATGCATATACAAAAAGGTATACATTAAAAAAACTACATGAAATGGGATTATACCACATGTATATTCTTCTGCTGTTTGCTTTTCTCCCACTACAATATATCACGGTCATGTTTCCGTGTCATTACTACCTCAGTCTTTTTAGGTAACTATAACATTCCATAGCATGTATCTACCATAACTTACATAACCATTCTCATTGACAGACGTTTAGAATTTGCAAGAGGTTTAGAGTTGTACACTAAGCTTTCTTGTACCTTTTTATTTGTTCCCACTCATGTAAGTTTTCCTTTAGGATAGACAGCTAACCGTGAACCTGATGGATCAAAGACTATGAACATTTAAGCTTTTGGGAGATACTTCTTAGTTGTCCTCACAGTCCTGGAGTCCTTAATGATAAAGTTTAAGAATGTTGTTGTGGTCTAGCCAAAAACTAAAGATGACAGGGTTAACATTTTAGGATTTTCCCACCATTTAAGAATGCAATCTTATTTTTAAAAGTTACAATCTGCTCACATGGTAAAGTCTTTTCTCCAACATCATAGCAGGATGGAATTTGAAACATAAAAATCTGCCAATCCATTATGACTCCCCAGAGATAAAATTTTAAGCCAATTTGTTTTTATTCCTGTGGTTACCATCAGAATTTAAAATAATATATTTCTTGGTATATCTGTCTGATATGGTGTCTCTTTACTTCCTGTCATGAAAGATGAAGAGTTTCATGTACTTACACCACCAACTGCCTTCTGCCTCCTGGGTTTTATCATTACAAATTATAGTTGTTTTGATGGTTTCTGATAGCTTTCGATGTGCTTATTCATTAGTTTTTCGGGCCACCAACTTTAAGCAACCTCCTTTGACTCACTCACCTTATGTTACATGAGGAAACACATGCCCCTCGGTGTCTTTCTACTTTCTCTCCTCCCTTTACTTTTAGACATTGCCAAGGATTTTAGTTTGCGTTAGTTTTTCTTGCAATTTCTAACTACTTCCTCGTTTTTTTGTTTGTAATGTCACCAAAAGCATTTAAAAATTCTTTTAGTTTTGCAGTGACAGTACATGAATTTTGGTTTATTTGTTTGTTTTAGTGCAAAAAAAAAGTGATTTTATTAAAGCATGGGGACAGGACCTGGAGGCAGAAAGCTGCCTGTTTTTATTTTTGAAGACATTCTTTAGCCGGCTCTCTGACTTCCTGCTTTGATTTGAACTGTCTTCTGGGCCAGTGACTGCAGTCATACTGGAATTTCTTTGGCTTCCTTTGTTAAGTCCACTCATTTTTTCTCAGTTTAATTGACATTACATCAGAAAAAAAAATTTTTTTTTCTGGAGACAGTGTTTGGGAGATAAATTTCAAAATTCTTAGTGCCTGGAGAGGTGTATAATTTGCCATCATATTTGACTCATAGTTTGGGTTGTGAATTCTTGCTTCTAGAATACACCTCAGAATTTTGAAAGCCTCTATTATCTATCAATTTCAGATGTTATTCTGATTCTCATTATTATGCGTATAACCTAGATTTCCTTTCTGAATGTTCTTGAAATGATTGCTCTTTCTCTGTCAACTTCTTTTCTTACTGTACCCACACTAAGGTGTAAGTATTTTATTTTTTATTTATTTATTTTTTTAGAAAGCTTGAATGGTAGAAGGAGAGCGAGACTCTTAAGCAGGCTTCACACTCAGCATGGAGTCCACTGTGGGGCTTTTACTCATGATCCTGAGATCATTACCTGAGCCAGAATCAAGAGATGGATGCTTAACTGACTGAGCCACTCAGGCTCCCCATATATTTTATTTTATTTAAAAATTTTAAAAAGTGTTTATTTTTAAGAGAGAGAGAAAGAGGAAGAGAGAGCACGCAGAGGAGGGGCAGAGAGAGAGAGAGAGAGAGAGAGAGAGAGAGAGAGAGAGAGAGAGAATCTCAAGCAGGCTCCAAGCTGTCAGCTCAAAGCCCAACTTGGGACTTGAACTCAATGCACTGTGAGGTCATGACTTGAGCCAAAATCAAGAGTTGGTCGTTTAACCGACTGAGCCACTTAGGTGCCCCAGCCCTTAGCATTTTAAACTTTTATCTTTTTTGGCTCACTTTAATCTACAATTTCAAATCTTTCTTTCAAAGAGTTTTTCTTCTTTCTTTGATTATCATTTTCTGTTATCTCTTGTAGAACTTTTAATATATTAATGTTGGGGCTCTTGGAGCTATCTGCCTTATATTAACTGTTCCTTTCATATTTTGTTTCTCTCCTTTCCTCTTAAGAATTGGGAGATTTCTTCTGTTTTTATCTTCCAGAATATTATCTTTAGTCATGCCCAGTCTGTTCTGTAGCCCTTCTGATGAAATTTTAATTTTACCACTGTGTGTAATTTCCAAGATCTCCTAGTGGTTCCCTGGTATTTTTGTTTTTCATAGTGACCTGCTTTTTTTGTTTGTTTTAAATGAATATACCCCTTTAAGTTTTTAGCATAGCAATCAGCTTATTTGGTTTGGTTTGCCTTGGTCTTGTTCCTGTTTGTTTTCCCTGGGGTAACTTAATCTTTCTTTTTTCCTGGTCTTTCTCTTTCTTCCTGTTTGACTTTTCTCAGATGTTCAGTGATCTTGGTTGGTTAAATATTTGAATGAAGATTTGTATTGGTTAGCATAAGTAGCTGTCTTTCGTTTCTTTTACCATTAAATAAGTCCACTTACCCCAGAGTCTCCTCCCCTGGATGCCAGCCCTCACTGTTGACTGTGTGTGAATGGTGGGGGTGGGGGTGGTGATGGTGGGAAGGACAGGCGTGGAGTGAGCAGCGGCTGCCACAAGCCACGGTTAAGTGGATTGTGTTACGAGGTGAAATGCTTGGTTGACTTCACTCTCAAATAGAATGCCTCTTCTCCTTTCTCCCTCCTCCTCATCCTCCTTCCCTCTCTTGTCTCCTCTTTCCCCATTCACTCTTCCTCTTCCTTCCCTTCTGTCCTTGCTTCGGGGTCATAGTGCGGCATTGCCTCAACCTATGTGCTGCTTTCTCCTCCAGTCTTAAATCCTGTTCTTGGGTTTCTCCCAAGACTTAACTTCTGCTTTGTTTAGAATGCTGTTGTCTGACTTTAACTGAAGGTGGCTGTTCTGTATAAATGAGAGGTCAGCAGGGGCCTGGACAAGTCACTTTATGGAAGCTTCTGTAGTTATCCTCACTACAACATCACAGCCTTTGTCATTGAACTGTCTTGGAGCCTAGAGTCTTTTATTTATTTTTTAGTAATCTCTACACCCAGTGTGGGGCTTCAACTCACGACTCCGAGATCAAGAGTCACATGCTCTTCCAGCTGAGACAGCCAGGTGCCCCCAAGTCTCTTAAAGGCCTCTAACAGTCTGCTGTGTATTTAGGGTTTGGTTTGTTTCTGCTCTGGTTTATTCTTCAGTAATAAGCCCACTTATTTTTTGAGAATGCTCACACTTGGCTTGAAGTTTTTTGAAATTTTAATAAAATTAGTGGTCTTGGGAAATAAGTGCCTCCACTGTAAACCTTTGAAAGTAAAGGAGGGGCTTGTATACACCATTTCATTTAGTACTAAAATCATGATTTATTTTAAGACATAATTTCTTTTTCACATCAGTGACCTTTAGAAATAAAATAAATAGAAATAAAGCAATTTCCATTACTTCCCTCCTGGCATTTTTCCTACTTACATCATTTCTCTATATCTTAAAAAATAGTATGTATTTAAATTTTTAATCATGTATTTGAAGCTTAAGATAATACATGGCAGTGGGGGATTTAGAGGTAAGTGATCGAGTAAAATGACTGAAAGACACTTGAGTTAAACCTGGTATTTTTCCTGTAGGTTTCTTTCTCCCTAGAAAGCAGTTAATATTCTTTAAAAAAGAGAAACTGCAGAGAATCGTCAAACATCTCCTCCATACATATAAAAGTAAGTCTCTGTGTTGGAGACTGCATTATCTTAGTCTAGTTGAATCTGTAGTTATAGCAAAAGTATTATCTGTCTTTCTTAGTTACTTAAAACATAGTCAAAGTCATTCAGGCAATGACGGCCCCCGTTTTCGATTTTCCAGTTCTGAGAGAGACACGGCATGAGATCAAGTCTAAAACTTGGTTTGGATGTTGGTCATTGGAGCTCAATGTTCTTTTCTCAGAGGTCATTTGAAAACTGAAATTTAGCTAAATCTTAAGTCTTACTTTGTGGAAGTAGTTTTAAATGGAGCCATTTTCTGCTTTCCTGTATTCTGTTCATAGTAGGAAGAGCTCTTGCTGGATAACTGACTCTGGAAATATCTGTCCTCATGGTGGAATTTTTCAGGGCAGAGATTGAATCAAAATAAAGAGCATTTGTTGACTGTTCAAAATGTGTGCCAGGCATGATGATAAGTTATTTATATAGCTCTCATTTAATTCCTGAAACAACCCAATAATTGAGTATTAACACTTAAAAATATTAAGGTTTAGCAAGGGTTAAGTAAATTACACAAGGCTGTAACTGGTGACATCTGATGTTTGAACAGGTCAGGTTTACTGCAGGTTTTTAAAAAAATGTTTATTTATTTTAAGAGAGGGACAGAGAGAGAGAGAGTGTGGTAATCCTAGGCAGGCTCTGTGCTGTCAGTACAGAGGTAGGGCTCGATCCCACGAAGTGGGAGATCATGACCTGAGCCAAAATCAAGAGTCGGATGCTCAACTGACTGAGCCACCCAGGTGCCCCTACTCCATATTTTTTACCAGTAACTGCTGTATAATGTATGAGCACTAAACAATGTACCAATATGAATTAAAGTATATTTAATATATCTTTTCTTTGCTTTCAAATAATACTGTTTTGGCACTGTACCTGTGCTCCTACTGGACAAAGCTAATTTCATCTTTTCTTCCTATGGAGGGAAGTCTAGTAGACTATGTGGAAATGAGAATTTTTGTGATTCTGTGTTGATGCTGCTTAGAGAGGAGGGCAGAATTAACCATTGATCTCTTTTCCCTAAGAAAACAATTTTGATTTTTAATACAATGTGCATGGATGTATTTTTTGCTCTCTCAGCTTTTCATTATTCATTCAGTAAAATACAAGAAGATGGCAGATTTTAATCACCTCAAGGAAATGCTGGTATTCTTTATAATATATTAAGTTTAATTTAAAGCAGTTTGGATTTTCACATTTCCTACTAAGTATTTATTACTTGGTTTCCACATTTCTAGAATGGTAAATATTTTTTTCTTTCTGAGATCTGTGGGAGAAATTAAAAAAAATTATTGTATGTCTTCATTTCATGTTTACCTTTAAAAGAGGCATTGAGGGGCGCCTGGGTGGCGCAGTCGGTTAAGCGTCCGACTTCAGCCAGGTCACGATCTCGCGGTCCGTGAGTTCGAGCCCCGCATCAGGCTCTGGGCTGATGGCTCAGAGCCTGGAGCCTGTTTCCGATTCTGTGTCTCCCTCTCTCTCTGCTCCTCCCCCGTTCATGCTCTGTCTCTCTCTGTCCCAAAAATAAATAAACGTTGAAAAAAAAAAATTAAAAAAAAAAATAAAATAAAAGAGGCATTGACTGGGTATTGAATTCTAGATTCAGAGTCTCCCTCCACCCCCGCACCCCCAACTTTAGCACTGTCAAGATCTTGTTCCAGTCTTCTTGGAGCTAGTGTTTTGATGAGAAGTTTTACTCTGTCTTTAAAAACAAATTTTTTTTTTTTTAATTTTTTTTTTCCAACTTTTTTTAAATTTATTTTTGGGACAGAGAGAGACAGAGCATGAACGGGGGAGGGGCAGAGAGAGAGGGAGACACAGAATCGGAAACAGGCTCCAGGCTCTGAGCCATCAGCCCAGAGCCCGACGTGGGGCTCGAACTCACGGACCGCGAGATCGTGACCTGGCTGAAGTCGGAGGCTTAACCGACTGCGCCACCCAGGCGCCCCAAAAACAAATTTTTTTTAATGTTTATTTATTTTGAGAGAGAGGAGGGGCAGAGAGAGATGAGAGAGAAACTCAAGCAGGTTCTGCACTGTTAGTGCAGAGCGTGATGCAGAGCTCAATCCTGTGAACCATGAGATCATGACTTAGGAGAAAATTTTATGGTACTTTGTAGAATGTCCCTCAATTGGGATTTATCTGATATTTTTCTCATGATTGGTTGTGGTTTTATGGGATTTGAGGGGGAACATCACAGAGGTCAAGTGCCCTTTTCATTACCTCAGAGCAAGGATGTACACTAACAACATGACCTGATGACCTTGATCACGAGGTTGAGGCAGTGTTTGTCAGAATTGTCCAGTGTAAGGCTACTCTTTCTCTGCCTTCCCCTGCTGTGCTCTTTGGAAGGCAGAGTCATGAAGCACAGCCCACAGTTAAGGTGTGGGAAGTTCCACTTCATGTCCTTGAGGGTGCAGTAACTACATAAGTTATGTGGAATTTTCATGCACAAGAGAGTCAACTCTTCTCCCCACTCTTATTTGTTTATTCAGTTATTTATGTCATTGTGGACTCCTATTTATTTGATTGTTTATACTATGATGGAAGCTAAGTAATATCACCAGCTCCCAGCTGAGGTTTTGTTTTCTTATTTCTGCTTTGAAACAGAAAGGGAGATAATAGTCAAGAGCCAGTTGGAGTGTTGATGCCATCTCGGATTACGTATTTATAGAAAAAGTTCTTAGTAATAATAGCTTGAAATTACAGTCTGCTGGGAATCATGTGGTAGACACCTGCCTCCAGCAGTTACTTAGGGGTTTGTGTAACCTTGTTCTGATACAGGTAAATTTCTTTTAAGTTTGCCATTGTTACCTTCCTTAGTGGTAGATGAAAAGGGTTTATAGGGAGCCAAAAATGTGCAAATATACACAAGTAGATACTGGCGAAACTCAAGAGATTCATAGTACAGTTGATGTTGGGCATAACTATGATTATCATGGGGTTAATTAATTACTTCTAGTTTGGTCAGGATTCCTTATTGCTTTTGTGTACCTAAACCTCCAACTTTAAAAAACAGTGACCTTAATCTGGCCAGTTGAGGGTGATGAATCAGTTTACTTTTTAAATCTTTTTTTCAGAAGGAAAGCTTTCCCAAAAAATGCCTTAAAGTATAATTTAAAATTACTCTTGTTTTCCTTTTGTGATTCTGCCTTTTCTTCTTTATTAGGGGTTTCAGGCATGGCTTCTTTTCACTTTTGGCCAAGGTGTCTGTCTACTGGTGCTCGTGACTCTGTTGTTAATGTGGTACACCATAGGTGCTACTCTTTCTGGGAGTCTTGGGAGTCTTGGTATTGCCAGGCCTTCCCATCATTCTTTCCAAGATTTTTTTTTTTTTTTTTGGTTTTTATACTTTCTTTTCTAGTTTTTCAAGTGGTGACTATATGCTTCTTTTTGTGATTCTTTAAGACTATTACATCATCTGTATATTAATACTGAATTATGAATGTGTGCAGAAATGTTTGCTAGAGAACTTCTGATCTTACACACACACACACACACACACACACACACACACACACACCAGTGCACACTTTCTTATAAAGGACTTTGTAGCTGGTTTCTGCCATGTGTATGGGACACCAGGTAGCTCCCATCTCAGACTAATGGCTCCTGTGGTTTGTGATACTGGTTGTTAATATTTGGGACAGTAAAATAGCAATGAGATTGAAAGAATATTTGGTTGCATTCTTTCCCTTTAGGCTTCTTTGATGAATATTGTCCAAAATAGCCTTGTAATTTTATTTTTTTTGAATATTTTAAAAGAAGAAAAACCAACAAAGAGTTTGCTGGTTGGCAGAAAACATGATGCAATGTTCCTGCTTTTTGAACTGAAGAATATAGAGTGTTGACACTCATTCTTTACACTATCAGGCAGTGTTTTGGGGGGAAAGTGTAGAGTTTCCTGTTGTATCAATCATCTCTTAATTGTTTTTCTCCCTTACATAATCCACAAGATTTTTCTAAATACAGTCTTTTAAATTGACTCAGGGAAGCTGTGCTTTTCCTCTGTTACACCCTTCCCCCACATTATTGTGTAAGTTCAGTAGCAGTCTGACATGTAAGTTTTAGCAAACTTACACCTGTATATGTTTTTATTGGGCTCAGAAATTATTTATATGTCATATATTCATAAAACATTTCACTTTGATGCCAAAAGTAGCTACCTGGCATTAATCTTATGACATGTATGCTTAATTTCAGTTTTTAACCTACCTGACAATTTCTTTTAGGTCAGTCTTCATGTAAATACATGGTACAGATAAATAGAAACCATTTTACTTGCATATGCAAATTAAATGTGTGACTTAAGTAGGAGATTGGCAAATTTATGATGTATCTTACCCCCTTGTTTCATTTGAATTTTTATGCCTGTATACTGGATACTCTTCTGACACCATACATTTCAGTTTTTTACAACCTGATAAACACTTTTGTGTTAACACTCAGCTGTGTCAACTCCTTCCATTTTGCCATGCTTATTTCTGAATTTTTTAAAAGAAGAGCACATTACAGACGTGGTGAAAATCCCTTTACACGCCCTTCCCCAGTGCCCTTCCCCTCTTCCCTCAGAGGTGTCTGCGGTCCTGAATTTGAGTTCATCACTGCACACAATATAATACGCTAGCATTTCATAATTTCCCACATTCATCTTCTGGGAGACTCGTGAGTGGTTTGAGGGGAAAAAAAAACCCATGGTCAGATTCTCACCTGCAGATTTGTAATCTATATTGAAAGCAACTCTCAGACATGGAAAAAAAAAAAAAACTTAATTTTTAAAATTCAACATTGCCTGACTCTTTGACCACAGAACCCCTTCATCCAAGATTTTGTGCTCTGTTGTTGCTTGGAACATACTCCTTGAAAACACTGCCTAGAGGTATAATGTTTCCATGATTGACTTTCCATTTAATTCTATCAGTTTTTACTAATGTCACTTTCTAGATTTAGATGACGGAAATACTAATAGTATCACTTTCAGTTGACATTGACAGTTGGATTGGCTTTAAAATCATTTTGCAAAAAAAGGGAGGTAAAATGTTAATAAATTGCCTATTTATTGGCCAGCGTACAAGTTATTTATGATGTTTAATTTTTTAATGGAGTTCGCTAATCTATTGAATACTAAAATGTCTGGCTGTGGACCCTGGCAACAAATACCCTTTGCTTTAAACTGATCTGTCACATTTATGTTCCTGTGGCTGGAAGTAGATGGAGTTTGTTGTTATTGTTTGACACATTTTCTTGAATAACAGTTCTTCAACTGTTAATGTATGAGATGGTACTTGAATTCTTTGTTTGCTTTTTTTCTTCCTGTATTAGAAAATCTTGGTGCTTTTTGTAAGTTATGTGTAAAAGAAATTTTTCTTAAGATTTGTTCATATACTGGCCTGATCCAGGAAAAATAAAATGGGAAAATGGACACTATATTTGACCTTCAAATAAAAATACTGGTTTTCAGACTGTTCACCGAGCCTTGGGGTCATATGCATTGTCTTAAGGCAGGACTATTTACCTGTGTGGGATGACAGATGCCTTAGGATCTGGTGAGGCTGTGGAGGAGAGATGAGGTTCTTGAATACACAGAGGCACACAGTTTACATACAATATCACAGAAGCCAGGGAACCTCCTCTTCTAAAGGAAGAGTCCACAAACAGACCTCATTCCCCTACTGGCTTCTGTCACTGAACTACATGTTACGGTTCTGAGATAGGAAATAAACAGAAAAGCCTCCACTTCCTACAAAAGTACATCTGGGACTGTTCATCAAATATCTAATGACTAAACCATCTGTCCTGTTATTCTTAGAGTTTTAGGTTTTATTAAGAAGTCTCTGCATTTTATTTCTAGGATCTGTCCTAAGAAAAACACATCAAATTAGGAAAAATTGTTTTGCATTCTGCATCTTGCTATTTTAGGCAAGTTATGTAACTTTTTTTTAAAAAGAGATTTTTCTGTTTTCATTTGTGGAGAAAAGTCTCTTAAGAACCATTAGTTTTTGTTAGCTTGATTTCAGTCTTTATTCGGCATTTTATTCTAAGTATTAACTTTGTTGAAAGTTACTGTACCTGGATTATATGATTCTACAAATATTTCCCCAGTGTTCAGTCCTCATTTTGTTTGGTGATCACATACATATTTTAGAGATTGAGCATCCAAAGTAGGAGCCCAATAAATGTTGCTATTGTGCACACTTATTTTGAATTAATGAGCAAGGGAAAGCACACAAATGAGCGTGTGAAGGAATGATCACGTGTAATAAGTAAAATTGTTGTTTTCTTCCTATTTGGCATAAATTCTGGTGTACAACTTATGGCTATTTTTTGCAAATAATTATTTTGAAGAAGTAAGTTAAACAAGTGTGGTGTGTCAGACTCCAGTTCATCCACAAAGCAGTACCACCTGTTTCCTAAAAGATGCTAATTCTGTCACTGTTCATTTAGCTAGGACTGGAAGAGAGTGTTAGCTAGCTAAGAAATGATGCAGAATTCGTTCCCCCCAAAGCTTAATCTCTAAAGGTAACCTAGTATTGTTAAGTTAGTTTATAATTTCTTTGGGTGGAGTTAAGTCATGGTTGCCACGTTCCTTTCTTTTTCTTTTCTTCCCCCTGTCCCCCACATCCCTTTATTCTTAATAAGACTCCCTGGTCTCCAGAATCCATCTGATTACTTCTCAGGTAGTTAAAAGAAGCAATTCTTATTTATGTATTTATTTTTAAATTTTACCCTTCGATTCTGTTCTTCTGTCATTCTGAGACATGGAAAGGTGTACAGAAGTTGGTCTACTGCAGTCTCCTCAGTTACATGTGACTGATGGTGAAACAAGAGGAACCTTTTTGACCCTTGTCCAATGCAGGGGTTAGGGACCTGGATCCCTCCGCTGCAAACTCCATGTGTAACTTTTGATTCCCTAAAAATAATTTAGCTGCTCATAACCTACTGTCGATGGGAAAGCCTTACTGATAACATAAACAGTTGATAAATACATATTTTATACGTCATATGTATTATATGTTGTATTCTTAGAATAAAGTAAGCTAGAGGAAAAAAATGTTACCAAGAAAATCATAAGGAATAGAAAATACATTTACAGTACAGTGCTGTATTTATCAAAAAAACATGTGCATGTAAGTGGACCTGTGCAGTTCAATCCCCTGTTCAAGGGTCAGCTGTATTTTGCCACTTCATTTGGATGTTCTATATAGTAAGGTGAAGGGAAGATAGGGATGGTAAGGAAATCCAGGCCACCTCTGGGCACTGGCTTACCCCTTTTAGGCCTCAGCTTTATCTTAATGTAACAATTTCAGCACTGGATAACTTTGCAGGTCTTCCCTGGCTCTAGTATCAATTGAAGATACTTCTTTTGTTGTTCATTATGTAACAGTGAATAAAAATGATACCATATGGGAACTTAAGGAGGAACTTTCTTTAAAATGGCTAATTACAGGGGCGCCTGGGTGGCGCAGTCGGTTAAGCGTCCGACTTCAGCCAGGTCACGATCTCGCGGTCCGGGAGTTCGAGCCCCGCGTCAGGCTCTGGGCTGATGGCTCAGAGCCTGGAGCCTGTTTCCGATTCTGTGTCTCCCTCTCTCTCTGCCCCTCCCCCATTCATGCTCTGTCTCTCTCTGTCCCAAAAATAAATAAACGTTGAAAAAAAAAATTTTAAAATGGCTAATTACAGTCTATACCTGTGTTGTCCAATAGGAATTTTTGTGATGATGGAACTATTCCATGTCTGTATTGTCCAGTATGCTAGCCAATAGTTCCATGTGGCTGTCAAGCACTTGAAAAGTCACTAGTGTGACTGAAGAACCTAAATTTTTACTTTGATTAACACAAATTTAAGTAGCCACGTGTGGCTGATAAGTTTTACTGTATTGGACAGTGCAGGTTAAATTCTTAAGTATCTGTAAGTATTTAAGGGATTCCACACATAGATTTATTATGACAGTCTTGTTCTTTATGTAATGATTTGCAACTGGAATCTCTTAGTTTTAGAATTTAGCAATTGCAGCTCCAACTTTGAATATTAATCTTTCTTCCAGCCTATCCTCCCTTTTTAATTGCAGTCAAGTGTGGGTAGAGGTACTGTGACCTTTCCCAGGGATCCTGGAATCTTTACTTGGTAACCATGCACCTATGTTGCTGGCTCTTTAAAGCTCTTCTCCTATGGAAGACTATATGTGTTTACCACAGTCTACCTGTAGACTCCTGTCAGATCCCTGCAAGGCTACACCTTGCCCTGTGTTAGGCTTTGTAGTACCTGGAGCGGGTTTGATGTTGAATTTTATCTTCATATTTTCAGGCTTGATTCTGAAAAGTTACAATTAAGGGCCACTTTAAAAATTGCTTGGTCTTCCATTGGCAAGAAGTTTTTAGTCTTAGATCTTGAGCCATTAGCAAGATGTTAGCTCTAAAATATCTAGGTCACTGGGTCGTAAAAACGGTTATCACTTGAATAAATTTTCAATTCCATCTGTGTTAATTGCTTCAGCATTGCAAATACTAATTACGTTCTTGAAGTTTCCATATTTGGGGATCACAAAGAATTTTGAATGGTTCTATCCTGAAATTCTGGACCTTTCAAATGATAAAAATTAGTATAGAGACATTCTTTTGGGTTAATGGTTACAGTTGGTAAGCTGTGTGTTTGGGCTTCAATCATTTTTCTGTGAGAGAATAATTTATATAAAATTAAGCTTCTATATATAGCACCCAGCTCACAAAACCTGAAATATACAACTTAATTCATTCATACTGAGTCTGAGAGCTGTCCGAAAAAGTGCATCCCCACTGAGGTTCTGAAGCACATCTTCCTGGGACTGCAAGCACTGGTTAGTTCTGTATTGACAGACAAAGGCACTAATTAGTATCAGTCATTTCTTAAGATTTGAATATAAGGAGACCAAAGGCAGTTGCCATTAAGTAAAGTAATAAAAGAACATGTTAAAAACTTCAGGCAGTACAAGAGTAAATGCCTACTTATTCCCATAGCATTTCTTTTCCCTAAGAAACTATTATCAGCTACGTTTTCTTTTGTACAAATTGGATGAAATTACACCTTGCTTTTCTGCTTATATTTTTTTAAAAGTCAGGCTTATTGAGGTCTAAATTACACATGGTAACATTCACCCTTGCTAGGTATTCAGTTCTATGAATTTTGACATATACCATAATGAAGATATGTAACATTTCAGTCCCTTCAAAATGTTCCTTTCCTTTGCTTCGTTGTTGTAACCACCACCATAATCAAGATACAGAACATTTCCTTCACCCCCAAAAAGTTCCCTCATCTTGCCTCAGTTTAACAGCTGTACTGTTTTCAGTTACATGGATTTACCTTAATTTTCCTAAGTAACCCCTCATTGATTGATGTTTGGGTTGTTTCCAGTCTTGCGAATCAAACAAGGAACAATAAATATGTTTGTAAAATTTTGGTGTGATTTTACAACTACAGACACAGGTAAATTTCTAGGAGAATTAAGGCTATAACATTTTTTTAAATTTAATTTTTTATTTTTTTAAATTTATATCCAAATTAGCATATAGTGCAACAATGATTTCGGAAGTAGATTCCTTAGTGCCCCTTACCCATTTAGCCCATCCCCCCTCCCACAACCCCTCCTGTAACCCTCAGTTTGTTCTCCATATTTATGAGTCTCTTCTGTTTTGTCCCCCTCCCTGTTTTTATATTATTTTTGTTTCCCTTCCCTTATGTTCATCTGTTTTGTCTCTTAAAGTCCTCATATGAGTGAAGTCACATGATTTTTGTCTTTTTCTAATTTCACTTAGCATAATAGTTCCAAGCATGTAGTTGCAAATGGCAAGATTTCATTCTTTTTGATTGACGAGTAATATTCCATTGTATATATATACCACATTTTCTTTATCCATTCATCAATCAATGGACATTTGGGCTCTTTGCATGCTTTGGCTATTGTTGATAGTGCTGCTATAAACATTGGGGTGCATGTGTCCCTTTAAAACAGCACACCTGTATCCCTTGGATAAATGCCTAGTAGTGCAATTGGTGGGTCATAGGGTAATTCTATTTTTAGTTTTTTGAAACAGTTCCATACTGTTTTCCAGAGTGGCTGTACCAGCTTGCATTCTCAAGGCTATAACATTTTGATAGATTTGACCAAATGGCCTCTCCCAAAATTGTACCAGTTTACTTTCTGACCAGTAATGGATGACGGTGCCTATTATTCTCTTATTGCTGGGGTCACCAAATTTAATTTTTGTTACTCTGATAGAAAAAATATTGCCTAGCAAAGTAACTTGCATTCAGTGGTGGGTTTTTTTCTCATTTTAAAAACATCAGAAAGTTACCCACACACAAAAATCTAACCTATGTGATTTATGGTTAAAACCACACTGTAACAGAGAAAATATGAACACTTCACCTTTGTTTCTGTGATCTCAATATAGTTTTCATTTGCTGCTTATTCATATTTCTGTACTTACACATGAACATTTTCATAATCACCCCTGTGGTATATGCACCATTTATACATATGTTATTTTGGTTGCTAGTTTAAAATTCACTTTATTTCACGAGCATTTTCCTTTGTTCCTAGAATCCTTATTTTAATAGTTGTATGTTCTTTTTTTTGGCCATGACACAGTTCGCTTAATTATCCCACTTTTATTTATTTATTTTTTTTAAAATTTTTTTAACGTTTATTTAGTTTTGAGACAGAGAGAGATAGAGCATGAACGGGGGAGGGGCAGAGAGAGAGGGAGACACAGAATCGGAAGCAGGCTCCAGGCTCTGAGCCATCAGCCCAGAGCCCGACGCGGGGCTCGAACTCACGGACCGCGAGATCGTGACCTGAGCTGAAGTCAGACGCTTAACCGACTGAGCCACCCAGGCGCCCCTTAATTATCCCACTTTTAAAATTTGTTCACACATTTTCACTACTTTCAACAAGGTTTCAAATGCCATCTCTTAAATATGAAAGTTAAAAAAAACCTTTAGATTATTTTCTTAGGATAAATTTCTATTAGTCTCCTTGTTCTGGATCTAATTGTGTCAACACTGACATGAGAGGGTACAATTTTATCATTTGAAAGCATTTTTGTCACTTCATTGGAAATTCAGTAACATTTTTTTACTGAAGAAGGAAGCGGTTGCAGATCAGTGTGCTTCTGCGCCAGGGTTAAGCTATTTATTTTTCCTCCTTTTCATTTGAAAAAGTTGTAACAATGATACATGCTACTTGTAACCATTTCGTATCCACTTTCCAGAGGTAATCAGTCTACTGCTATTTAGTAAATTAAAAATTTTAGTTGATTTTTTTCTCAATAGATAATTCATGTGTTTCAGTATTTAAAAAGTACCAAACAATATACAGTGAAGTCTCCTTACTCAGTTCCCTCTCTTGGAGGCAATTAATGTGATGAGATTCTTGTGTTTTCTTTCAGACACATTTTGTACATTTTTGAGCAAATGTTTATGTGTGCTCTCTGTGTGTGTCTTTTTAAGCTACAAATGTTATTAGCATGGTGCACATATTATTTTGTACATATTTTCTTAGGTAACTTTTATTTGTGTTTAATAAAAAAATAGATGACATGTGCATATAGTTAAAAATAAAATAATGTAAAGACTTGGATACTTGCCTTTCCATCTGTTCCCTGTCTGCTATCTTTCAGTGAGTCTTTGTGCATATAGAAGCCAATAGAAAGGGACATGTTTTCTTTTCCTCCTGTAACTCTTAGACGAACCTTTTCACATCTAATGGGGCAATAGGCATTTAAGAGCTATGGCTTAGGGGCCAGCTCCCTACATTCAAGATGTCTGCTCTGCCATATATCAGCTGTGTGATCATGGGCAAGTTGTTCAACCTGTTTGTAATTTTCATATGTAAAGTATTAGTATACATGCTTTGTTTAGAATAACTAACAGTGCCATACAGATGTGCCTGGGTGGCTCAGCCAGGCGTCTGACTCTTGTTTTTTGCTCAGATCACAATTCCAGGGTTTTAGGACCGAGCCCCTCATTAGGTTCCGTGCTGAGCGTGGAGCTTGCTTAAGACACTGTCTCTCTCTGTCTCTCTCTGTCCACCGCCACGCCCCCCCGCCCCCGTGCTCTTACTCTCTTAAAAAAAAAAAAAAAAAAAAGAATAATACCATACATATAAGAAGTGTATATGCTTGCTAATAGTAGTATTTTTATTTTATTATTAAGAACAATGACCAATAAAATAATATCTAAGAATCAGTTCCAATCACTTGGATTTTTATTAGTGATTTGTCTGGATATGGGTAAATTTGTTTAGCAGAAAAGGATAGATGGGATTCCTCACTTGGCTTGGATTCTACTTAAATACATTGTAGAAAACTTCAGAAAACAAAATCAAAGCAGCTAAAATATATTTTGTTGTTTCTTTTTTATGAACTGATAGGGTTTTCTTTTCTTTTCTTTTTTTTTTTTTTTTTTTTTGCATATACTTCTTTAAACATATACTATGTAGACTAAACATATAAAGTGGAGGCAATATCAAAAGTATCCCAGAAAAGGCGAGGTTAGAGGGGGCTGCTTAGAGTATGAACTTTTTTTTTGCACAGTGCATCGTATTTTAAAAGTGTTTTCTAACGTATTTTCCAAATTTGGCTAAAATACGTATCTATACATAATACTTGATTTTGGGTGATAGTGGCCCATAAAGTTTTTTTAATTTCCTGGCCATATCTTAGTTGTTAATGACATTAAACTTTCTTAAGCCAAACAAGGGGCTGGGGGACTGAAGTGTATTTCTATTCAATTTTATCATCCTCAGTTCTTTTTCTTAATAAAATCAAAACAACAATAAAATTTCCCCTTTTCCACCTTTGGGTCCCATATATAAAATTATATATGTTCATTATATACAGCACAAAACATTACAAAAAGAAAATATAAAAACAAAACACACAGGAATAAGAATCACCTTAATACCTCTACTCATCTTAATAATATTTCTGGTAACAGTTTGGTGTCTAGACTTCTTGCATTTTTTCTCTAGATAGGTTTGCATACACTCATGGTCTTAATTTATCTTTTACATTCGTGGCATCAGGAATACTGCACACACTGGTATTTTTGAGATTGTATCATGAACATTGTAATTACATCGTTAAATTACTATATTATCATTTATAACAGGTGCATCATATTCCATTGAGCCCATATACCATTACTGAAATATATTTTGCAATATGTTTCTGGAGGGCATTTCAGAATAAACTATCAGTTAACATTCTTGTAAATAAATCTTTCTGTACATACATTATTTCCTCAGGATAAATTCTGAGACATGAGGTCATTGGGTTGTAGGATACACACATTTTTCAGGCTTCAGTACACATTGTTAAACTGTTGCCCAGGCAGTTGGCATCTTCTTACATGCTTGCCAGCATGGGGTCTTGTTTTTAAAGTTCCTGCTTATTTGAGATGCAAATCCTTCTTTTCTCCTCCTCCTCCTCCTCCTCCTTCTTCTTCCTCCTCCTCCTCCTCCTCTTCCTCTCCTTCTCCTTCTCCTTCTTCTCCTCCTCCTCCTCCTCCTCCTTCTCCTTCTCCTCCTCCTTCTTCATTTACTTTTGAGAGAGAGAGCACGAGCAGGGGAGGGGCAGAGAGGATCCTAAGTGGTCTCTGCACCGTCAGCGCTAGCCCAACAGAGGGCTCCATCTCACGAACTGCAAGATCATGACCTGAGCCAAAATCAAGAGTGGGACGCTCAACCAACTGAGCCACCTGGGTGCCCCAAATCACTCACCTTAATTGGTGCAAATTTACTTTCTAGTGCCTCTGGAACCATCTCTTCCTTCTTCCCTACCTCCCTCCCTTGATATTCTTCCATATCCTTTCTCCTTCCCACCTCAAACTTCATAGAAGCTGGATTTGGTCTTGATTAGAGAGGGAACTGTTTGAAATACTCTCTACCTCCCTTTTCACCTGCTTTGTAGTGCTGTATAAACTGCTCCTGAGGCTTTTTCTGGATAGCACTGATTTTTTAAAAGCCATAACTAGTTTCTTTGAGTTCTGTAAATTGTGATTTTGACTTTAGTGAGGTTTAGTATCAGTTAATGTGTTCCACTTGTGAAGTGACCTCATGCTCTAGCACTGTGGTTGAGAGAACTATTTCTGGAATCCTGTAGACCAGGTTCACATTCCAGCTCCTGTTCTCGTTGACTAGCTTTGGAAACTAGGACATCTTAGTTAACCCCTCCAGTCCTTCTGTTTCTTTACTTCCCTTATAAAAAAGATGTAATGATCATATCTTTCTCAGGATTTTGTGAGGATTTCAAGAGGTGATGCTTGTAGTAAGCACTAAACAGAGTAGCTGGCATGTGTGTGAATGACACAGGGATTGTTTTTCTCATTTTGATTAAATCAAATTCATCAATTCATTTCAGTAAGTGGAATACTTTTCCTACTGACACATCTAGAAAATGCTGGTGTATGAATCTGAATTTAGGACTTTTGATCTATAAGGATCATTGTGAAGTGGGAAAACCTGGAGTGAACGGCAAGGATCGTGCCCAATGATTATGATCGTCCTGCAAAAACATAAAAAGCTTTAAATATGGGGCTTGGGTGATGCAGCTTCCAAAATGCTTTGACTGGCCCTCCAGCAGGTAGGCAAGAAGATGAACTTAGTTGTAGGAGAAGAGGAATAGTTCCTGTGCATCGCGGCCTTGAAAGAGGTTGCTGTATCCAAAACTCGAAAGACCAAAGAGTCTTTTCAAAAAGATTAATATGACAGTACTAGGATCAAAACTTATAATAGTTTTGTCTACTCTGGTTTAAATTCAGTGGAGTTCTGCTTTAAATGTGTGACTGATTAGGTTTTATCTTAATTTGTTTCCCACAGGGCATGGTGCAGATGTGAAATGTGTAGACTGGCATCCAACAAAAGGGTTAGTTGTTTCAGGAAGTAAAGATAGTCAACAACCAATCAAGTTCTGGGATCCCAAGACGGGGCAGAGTCTTGCAACACTGTAAGTGATAGGAGCCCTACCTTGGTCCCTAAACAAAGGGGCACAAGGCTGCCTGTATTCCTTAACTTTGAGCCTTCTTTCCCACCATGTATTCTTGAAAATCTAGGGTAGACAACAGATGGACTCGTACCTAGAGTCTTCTTATTAATTAAGTGTGGTTTCTGTTCTGCTGTATGTATCTAAATGTAATTTAGGGATCCTGGGGGTGGGGGTGGGGAGGAGGAGGTGGTTCTCGCTACCCTAGGTTGCCATGTCTCACGATGTACCGTTTGGTACCATATGGAGCTGATGTTGTGCCACTTACTAGACATACCCCAGCCCTCTCCATCTCGCCACATCTGCCCATCTCGCCACATCTGTCCCAGCCCTCTCCATCTCACCACATCTGCCCACCTCGCCACATCTGCCCCAGCCCTCTCCATCTCGCCACATCTGTCCATCTCGCCACATCTGCCCCAGCCCTCTCCCATCTCGCCACATCTGTCCATCTCGCCACATCTGCCCCAGCCCTCTCCATCTCACTACATCTGTCCCAGCCCTTACCTTCTCGCCACATCTGCCCCAGCCCTCTCCATCTTGCCACATCTGTCCATCTCACCACATCTGCTGCAGCCTTCTCCATCTCGCCACATCTGTCCATCTCGCCACATCTGTCCCAGCCCTCTCCATCTCCCCACATCTGCCCACCTCGCCACATCTGCCCAGCCCTCTCCATCTCGCCACATCTGTCCATCTTGCCATATCTGCCCCAGCCCTCTCCATCTTGCCACATCTGTCCATCTCACCACATCTGCCCAGCCCTCTCCATCTTGCCACATCTGTCCATCTTACCACATCTGCCACAGCCCTCTCCATCTTGCCACATCTGTCCATCTCACCACATCTGCCCCAGCCCTCTCCATCTCGCCACATCTGTCCCATCTCACCATATCTGTCCATCTCGCCACATCTGTCCATCTCGCCACATCTGCCCCAGCCCTCTCCATCTCACCACATCTGTTTAGAGGGAAGTTTCCCCTCCAGTTTTGAATCCATTCTCATTTTTTGTCTTGAGGTGCTTACTTCTGATGCAGCCTCATAATAAAGTTTTGTCTTTGAATTATCTGTTGACATTCCTATTTAAATGGCTATGTTACTAACATGTTTTTGACGAAACAGCTGGATCCTGGTCCTTGTGACTGGGAAGGGAGGCAAATCCAGAGTGAGGGGTTGGAGCAAGGCTGCTTTGCTGCAGACTGCAGTGGCTGCAGCCGCTGGAGGGAAACGTGAGCGGTGCTCCTTGCAGGCCTCGACTTGTTGCGGTGTTTTTAGTTCACATTAACCCTCAAACTAGCCTGTGCCCCTTTTTTATGCTTTGTCTTAATGAGAGGAGCTTCACTGAACTTTGAAAAGTTAATGAGCTTTATTGAATATTAATTTACATGTTGAGGTGCTTCCCTGCTTCACACATCAGCTTCCCTGTACAGTTGAAGTTCTGTTGCTATTTTAGTTGGTTAATGAAAACTATGCTTAGATAATGGATGTTATTTCTGTCATTGACCTATTTCTTTCAAGTGTACTTTAACTGTGGTCTTGTGCTGTTACATGCTTTACAGACCTCTTGCCGTCTTGACCCATGTCCTTTTTAACCAAAATGGCCATTGTATGGATTCATACTTGTTTTGAATTCTGACAGATTATTTCCTTGGTACTTTGTTTCTAGTCACGCCCATAAAAACACAGTAATGGAAGTGAAATTAAATCTCAATGGCAATTGGCTGCTCACCGCATCACGTGACCACCTCTGCAAACTTTTTGACATCCGAAACCTGAAGGAAGAGCTTCAAGTCTTCCGAGGTCACAAGAAAGAAGCCACAGGTCGGTGGCTGTGGCATGCTTCTCATTCTGTCACCACTAGTATGCTGAGATGCTAACGACTTTGCCTTCCCCCACGTTTGTTTTACAGCTGTGGCCTGGCATCCTGTTCACGAAGGACTATTTGCCAGTGGCGGGTCCGATGGCTCTTTGTTATTCTGGCATGTGGGGTATGTAATACTTACCATGTAAAACAGTTGTATATTTTATGAAGAGAGCTCCCAAAAGTATAGAACATGGTATTTTGTGATTTTTTTCTGAGTATTCCTATGTCCTGTATCAGAGTCTTCCTGCAGTTTTCAATTCTGTAAACCCAGCTTGGAATAGAAAACTTAGCACCTTCATTTTGGATGTGGAAACCTTTAAAGGAGAATAAAACATTTCTTTGTTTCTTATTGGTGAAATCATTCTTGAAGCATTTTTCCCTCTGAAGTGCTCTTTGAATCAAAGATTATATTACTGATGACAAATCAGTACCCCTGAAATATGTGGAACTGACCAGATTCAAAGTAAAAGGCTTTGGTAGCTTTGTGTTACAGTAAAATAAAATGTCTGTGTGTGTGTGCGTGCGTGTGTGTGTGTGTGTGTGTGTGTGTGTGTGTGCGCGCGCGCGTGCGTGATTTTATTGAAAAGACTTCTTTCTGTGGTGCTATTACAGGGTAGAGAAGGAAGTGGGTGGGATGGAGATGGCCCATGAAGGAATGATCTGGAGTCTGGCTTGGCATCCTCTTGGACATATTCTCTGCTCAGGTTCAAATGACCATACTAGGTAAGCTTTATATCAAAAATAACAAGGAATTACTGTGTTTATAGAGCTGCAGAGAAGATAGATGTTTATTTTTATTGATGTATTAATTTGTGGTCCAACCTCTTTTTTATATATTTTTTAAAATTTAATTTTGAGAGAGAGAGAGAGAGAGAGAATGAGAGGGGGAAGGATAGACAGAGAAGGAGACAGAGAATCCAAAGCAGGCTCCAGGCTCTGAGCTGTCAGCACAGAGCCCAACGCAGGGCTCGAACCCACAAACTGTGAGATTATGACTTGAGAGCTGAAGTCAGACTGAGCCACCCAGACACCCCTTTATGAATTTTTTTTAACCTTCATTTATTTTTGAGAGAGAGAGAGAGAGAGAGCATGAGAGGGGGAGGGGCAGAGAGAGAGGGAGACACAGAATCTGAAGCAGGCTCCAGGCTCTGAGCTGTTAGCACAGAGCCCGACATGGGGCTCAAACCCATGACCTGTGACCTGAGCCGAAGTCAGATATTCAGCTGACTGAGCCACCCAGGCGCCCCTGTAGTTCAACATTTTTATAGTGATTTATAAATATGTATATAATAATAAGGAGATAGAGTATGGAGTATGACTTTGTTATTCAAATTTTGTTCTGCCTTCTTATAAAAAAAAAAATCATTCAACATTTTAAATTTTTAGAAGAAAGGTGTTGTAAAACTTTATTGCGTTTACCCTGCTTGGTATTTGTAAGTGCCCAGAAATACACCAAAACTGTGCTCCTCCCCTCGCCCCTCCAAATGGTTTTGTTTTGACAGCAAATTTTGGACCCGAAACCGACCAGGTGATAAAATGCGAGATCGATATAATCTCAACCTATTGCCTGGAATGTCGGAAGATGGAGTAGAATATGGTGAGACCCTTGCACATTTATTGTTCTTTGAAATCTGATATTCTTTTATAAAAGTGTTATTAGGTATGGATAAGATTATATAAAACTAATTTCAGTTTTACAGTTTAGTGAGTGATAATTCATTTTTATAAAGTGTTCATTTTATTGGACTACTATGTTTATAAAATCTCTATTGACAATAGATGTATTTCTATTTGTAGATGACCTTGAACCTAATAGCCTGGCAGTAATTCCAGGAATGGGAATACCAGAACAACTAAAACTGGCTATGGAACAGGAGCAGATGGGTAAGAGACATTGTACCTATATGTTTTATTTTTATAAAGTTTTTGGAGACCTCTTCTATTTTCTTCTTTTTTTAAGTTTATTTATTTGTTTTGAGAGACAGAGAGAACATGCACAGGCAGGGGAGGGTCTGAGAGAGGGAGAGGATTCCAAGCTGGCTCTGAGCTGGCAGCCCAAAGCCCAGGGTGGAGCTCCAACTCACAAACTGTGAGATCATGACCTGAGCTGAAACCAAGAGTTTGGACCCTTAACTGACTGAGCCACCCAGGCGCCCCTGGAGACCTGTTTCTTACCTTCATGATACTGAATTATTTTGAAAGTGCCCAAATGATTTATGTTGAGACATGTTGATAAAAGTCATCTAATTATCTATTACATATTATTTAAAGTCTCTTCTAAAAATGCATTCACTGATGAAGTAGCCACCTTCTCTTATTTCCTTGGCTAACTGCTTCTTTTTATGGTTACAGGGAAAGATGAGTCAAATGAAATTGAGATGACAATTCCAGGTTTGGACTGGGGAATGGAGGAGGTGATGCAAAAGGATCAGAAAAAAGTTCCTCAGAAGAAAGTTCCATATGCAAAACCTATTCCTGCTCAGTTCCAGCAGGTGAGTAACTACCAGCAGCCCCCTCCTCCACCAGGAGGTTCTGCCTGCTGAGGCTTTCTTGCATGTTTTCATCCGTGGAAGGTATTTCTGTACTACAGACTTCTTTGGAGTATTCTTAGACAGAGTTCCCATCTGCTGCTCTGCATTCGTGTGGAGTTCGTCATGACTCTTGTAGCTCTTTGATTCTCACCTATGTCTTACTGTTCAAGTCATCAGAGGAAAGAGAAGAGAGAAGCATGGAACAGAGAGTATGTTGACTCTCCTCTGCGTTGTCTGTCTGTCTTCTACTTTATTTGTCTCTGCAACACAAAGTGCATGTGCCCTTTTGAAGATGTGGGCAGGCTTTTCATTCTTAATAACACATAAGATCTTATAGTTTTTATTAAGTTAGTAATTTCTACCTGGCAATGTGCTTGCCTAACTCCATTCTTGTGTCACTAAGAAGGAGCATTAGAAATAAAGGCAGTGTACCAGGTGAACTGGCTTCTTTTCAGCAGGTTGGAATGAGCCAATGACCTTACAGAATGGTTTTCACCTTCTCTCATTATAATATACACACTTAGGGTATATTTTAATATTCTCTTCTTTCCCAAGGCATGGATGCAAAATAAAGTTCCAATTCCTGCCCCAAATGAGGTACTGAATGACAGAAAAGAGGACATTAAATTGGAAGAGAAGAAGAAAACACAAGCGGAAATTGAACAAGAAATGGCCACGTTACAGTATACTAACCCACAGCTTCTGGAGGTGTGTGATGCTCTTTAGCAGAGGGTTCAAGATGATCTAAAAAGTAGATCTTTCTTTTTTTTTTAATTTTTTTTTTTTCAACGTTTATTTATTTTTTGGGACAGAGAGAGACAGAGCATGAACGGGGGAGGGGCAGAGAGAGAGGGAGACACAGAATCGGAAACAGGCTCCAGGCTCTGAGCCATCAGCCCAGAGCCTGACGCGGGGCTCGAACTCACGGACCGTGAGATCGTGACCTGGCTGAAGTCGGACGCTTAACCGACTGCGCCACCCAGGCGCCCCTAGATCTTTCTTAAAAGACATTTATTGACATGCTGTTAAGGAGAGGGGAAGGGACTCTAAGATGGATCTGACGAACGCCACCATTTCTTTCTGTTTTTCTCATTTTTTAATTGAAGCATAGTTTACATACAATGTCACAGTTTCAGGTGTACAACATAGTGATTCAACAGTTCTATACCTTATGCTGTGCACAGCATGATAAGTGTATCATCTGTCACCATGCAACATTATTACAGTATTAGTGACTATATTCTCAATGCTCTACGTTTTGTCCCTGTGACTTAATTATTTTATTAACTGGAGGTTTGTACCTCTTAAACCTCTTCCCCTATTTTGCCCATCCCCCCACCCAGCACCACCATTTCTTATTGCTACATTAGGAAGCTAGTTTGTGAAAGAATTCTGTTTCTTAGACTTTGAAACCAGATCAGTCAAGCAGTGAGTCGAACTAAGTTAAACGTACCTTTTTAATAGAAAAGATAAAGATAAAAAGATAAAGATAAAAGAAAAGATAAAAAGATAGTTTTAACTTGAATTCATTTATTTACCCACAGATAAAATAATTTTTCTTTTTCTGTCAGCTCTAGAGCAGGTGATTTGCTCCTTTTTTTTTTTTTTAACCTTTGAAAGTTAGCAAGAATGATAAAGAACTAGTAAATTATTGGATATGAATAATTCTGACTGTTGTTTCCCAGTATTTCAAAAGAAGGTGCTTACATGCTCCCAGAATACCTGAATGTTGTATGGATTGTAGTTACTGTGGAGTGTTGGGAGGTTGATGCCTTATGTTTGTATTGAGGCTCTCCCAGTGAAGTAAGTGATAGCAATATCGTCATCGTTGAGGGCTGCGGCATATTTATCAGTGTGTTTTTTCTTTTTTTCTTTCCAGCAACTTAAAATTGAAAGACTTGCACAGAAACAGGCTGAGCAAATTCAGCCGCCTCCTTCATCTGGCACTCCTCTCCTCGGACCCCAGCCCTTTCCAGGACAAGGTCCAATGTCTCAGATTCCTCAAGGTTTTCAACAACCCCATCCATCTCAGCAGATGCCAATGAACATGGCTCAAATGGGGCCTCCGGGGCCGCAGGGACAGTTTAGACCCCCTGGACCCCAGGGACAAATGGGACCACAAGGTCCTCCACTGCATCAGGGAGGTGGGGGGCCACAAGGATTCATGGGACCACAAGGGCCCCAGGGCCCACCCCAGGGGTTGCCGAGGCCTCAGGACATGCATGGGCCCCAAGGAATGCAAAGGCATCCTGGACCTCATGGCCCTTTGGGACCTCAAGGACCACCTGGACCACAGGGTAATTCTGGTCCTCAAGGTCATATGGGGCCTCAGGGTCCACCTGGCCCACAAGGTCACATAGGCCCCCAAGGCCCACCTGGTCCCCAGGGTCACTTGGGCCCTCAGGGGCCTCCTGGTACTCAAGGTATGCAGGGACCACCTGGTCCCAGAGGAATGCAAGGACCTCCTCACCCTCATGGGATCCAAGGTGGGCCAGGGTCTCAAGGGATCCAAGGTCCTGTGTCTCAGGGACCTCTGATGGGATTGAATCCAAGAGGAATGCAGGGTCCTCCAGGTCCCCGAGAGAACCAGGGTCCTGCTCCCCAAGGGATGATGATGGGCCACCCGCCTCAAGAGATGAGAGGACCTCACCCTCCAAGTGGACTGCTGGGACACGGCCCTCAGGAGATGCGAGGCATGCAGGGGCCTCCAGCCCAAGGGTCCATGCTAGGCCCTCCCCAGGAATTGCGGGGGCCTCCAGGCTCACAAGGTCAGCAGGGGCCGCCCCAGGGCTCTTTGGGGCCTCCACCCCAGGGTGGCATGCAAGGGCCCCCTGGACCTCAGGGACAGCAGAACCCGGCAAGAGGGCCACATCCGTCTCAAGGGCCAATACCATTCCAGCAGCAGAAAACAGCTCTGCTAGGTGATGGGCCTCGGGCCCCCTTCAATCAGGTATTATTTATTTCTAACTTCTAGGCATTACACATTGGGAAAATATGCCCTGCACAGAAGTGGCCCTTCCAGATGCTATGGGAAGCCATCACAGCTCGTATCAGGGGCTCTCTAGTGATGGTGGCTTGAGAGTAGCATCATGGCTGAAGAAGCAAATGAGAATAATTAAATGGACCATTATACATAATGTAATATGAATCTTTTCAATAGCAGTTATTCCAGAAAAGATCAACTCTTAGTTTAGTACAGTTCCTAATTGTCCCCGGGGCTAAAAGAGCTGTGACCCTGAGGAAGAGGCATGGATGGCTTTGAGCCTGTCAGGCCTCCCCTTTCTGGGCTCTTCATGTTGTAGCCTGGTGTTTCACGGGCTGGTTTGCCTGCCGGCTCTACTCTTGAAGATAGGATGGAGTATGTAACTCACAAGTTTACAGCAGACTCTGATCTCACTATTTTCATTTCAGTGAATGCTTTTAGAGACCTCTGAGCCCAGAATTGTGCATTCTCAAATGATGACCCTTTGGACGACATTCTGTTCAGGGTTTTAGCTCACATGTCAATTTACTGGAGGGAATATTTCTGTAGACATTTTCTGGGCCCTTTTTTGACGATTCTGTTTTGTTCGCCAAGTTTTATTACCCCTTGGCTGGGCTTGTGCTTTGAGAGGAGGGCTCAGGGTTCATGGGGGACTTCGAGAAAGACTGCATGAGCATGAATGGATTTGACAGTGTGGCTCTGTGGTTTTTATATTTTTCTCCGTTTCATAGTGTGGAAGCATTGTTTGGGTGTGAACAACTGGGTTTGTGTCCCTGAAGTCAGTTTTGGACCAAAAGTGAGTGAGTGAGCGAGCTAATGTTGACCCCCTGGGTCTTCACTGGGAGGCACTCGATCCGCTTGGAGAGGATGTGCTGCTGATGCTGCATGTGCAGAACACGGCCCGTTTTGCTTTTTCAGACACCTGAGAATCTGTCACATGAAGATGACCGTAGGGTCTACTGAATTAAAATAGTTAGCTAAATAAGGTTACACGTTACCCTTCTGTAGATCTCCCAGGATTTAGAGGTGTCACAGCAGCAAAGAACCCGATGGTAGTTGAGTTTTTTTTCCAGAATCTGTTGGGCATCTTTTAGAATTTAGGATGAGTGGAATAAATCTAGGTTGATCGTCCTTAACTGCCCTAAAACTGGAAGTGTTACAGATTTTATTAACACACAGAGCATTTGTGTGTGTTTACAATATCAGTTACCTAACCTTATGGTAATGAATTAACTGCTTTCATTTGAAGGACAAAAACAGTGATGAACTTTAGCTACCACATTATGACTGAAATTATAAACATGTCAGATTCAAGAGGATAGGCCTGAGTTTCTGGGACAGTTCAGTAAGAGTTTTTATTGTATCAAGTAGTGACAGATTTTATACATGAAAGGCGTAATGGTTCTAAAGACTCATTAGTTGACCTACGGAATGAGTGTGAAGGTTTGATACATTATAGGACATTTCAAATCTCAAGAGTTGCCTGATGAACATCTTTGCTCATATTTTTTATATGCTGAAATTTGACTTTCTTCACTTTGATGAAGCCAACTATTTAAACCCATTGTGTCAGTTGGTTTAATTTAGTGAAATTGCTTTCTGGTGCTAAAGTAACAGCTTGAGAGATGTTGATAAGAGCAGTCCTTGGGTCAGGGGGAGAGGAAACAAAGGATGGAAATTACTGGTGTTGAGTTAATGGTGGCCTTGTAGCCGCATGCCGCATGTCCTGTCATGGCTGTTCTTTCATGGAGCTGGTTTGGAATGTGCAACTACTGTTTTCATAGTAGGTCCAGCCACCAAATGCATTTTTTATATAAAGGAATTTGTTAAGAGACCTGATCCAAGGTCATTGGACAGTGTGGAGACTCAGAATTTAGGCGTGGCTGGGTAAAAATACAGAGTCTTGGGGACACGCTGGAGTGAACTCTGGGGTTCCCGAGCGCAGGGACAGAGGATCAGAGCAGCAGGTTTGTGTCTGCAGGAACCTAATGAGTCTGGTAGGGTCCCAGGTGACTCAGCTGGGAATGAGAAGTAGGTGCTGAGGATGGGAAATGAGGAGGTCAAGAAAGAGGGAGGGAAGGAGGTGGTGGGAGAAAGCCGGTGTGGACGAACTCCTTTCTTCTGCCTCTTCAAACCCAGCCCTAGCCTCTTGAGAGGACTGATTATTCTCTGTAGCTGGAAGGGAGTCTTGAGTGTGAGAGCAGAGTTTACCTGTCCTGGCAGATTTCCAGATCTTCACTTTGGCTGGAAGTTCCTCCTTTATGCAGAGTGTTGTGTATGATTTCTGACTTTCCATTGTGGTTCTTACTTGGCATTACAGGTAAAGATCTAGCTTTACATGAAACCTGTCATCAGGTTTAAAATGTAAGTGTTTCGTTTTATTATGGTAAGAGAAGTGTCTCCTTCTCCCAATCTAAGGACCATTTTACTATAATGTCACTAGCTGTATATTTACTGCTGGAGGCTTTGGGGCAACCTAGTGTTTTAATCTTGTCACATTATGATGAAATTGCTATTCATGAAGCACAAGCCTATGATTTCACACCCCCGCTTTAAAAACATCTTTTCAGGAAGGACAGAACGCAGGCCCCCCACCCCTGATACCAGGCCTAGGGCAGCAGGGAGCACAAGGTCGCATCCCCTCTCTTAACCCTGGACAAGGACCTGGCCCTAACAAAGGTAAATATCTGCTTGGCTGAATAAGGGATTGCATTCTACTACCTCTGGGTAAATCTCACAGTAAATAGTTTATTGGTAAGTAACTGATAGAATGGGCACTTGAACCTATAGGAAAACTAGGAGCACAGTCATTTCAGGTAAAGGCTTTGTTAACGGTGTTTTCTTAGACTTGCTTTGGTTAGCTGGAAATGCCGCCCCGAGGAGGTGGCAGCTGGCAGTGAGACTGCTGGGACGACCCCTGGGAGAAGGGCCTGTGCCTCGGACAGTCGGCTGCGTGCCTCTCTTGGGAGCGGGAGCGACTCCTGTGCTCACTGAGTGCACATGCATGTCGTTAGCATCCTGGAGAGCTCAGCTGCTTCCACTTACAGGTTTTGATGAGATCATGAATGCAGAGGTTTTAGTAGTGTTTTTCATATCACCCTCTTCTGCCCCGAGTTGTGCCACATATTGAATGCTTTAGCTGCTTATATTGTTCTGCATGATTCACTAAGAAAAAGAAGAAAGCAATGTACTGATGCATCAGGTTCTTGATCTTATGGAAAGCACAGAGATGAGAACTGTCAGTATCAAGATGTAAGGCTGTTTGGAAGTTGAGTTCATTGCAGGAGTTGAAGGAGAGCACAGAGGCAGCCCCTAGTCTCGTTCACATGTTGTACTGTCACACGAGAAGGGCTGGAGCGGGACCGAGGGGGCCGCAGGCTGCTGGCTGCAGAGGGCAAGGGCAGGACTATGAAGGGTGTGGATGGAGGGCAGGTCGGAGGTGCAGGCGTTGGAGTCAGTGTGCTTCTCACAGGGAGGACACAGGCCCAAAACCTAGGAGCACTGTGGAGGCTGCACTTCAATGAACTTCAGTCCCTGTAATTTTTAATGAGCGGAGCCCACAGCACTCTGTGGGACATGTTACATTTCTTGCCCTCACTTTATCAAATTACCATCAGCATTTTGCAGCACTAGGACTTTGGGAGAAGCAGCACGTCCTAGGAAAGGTAGCAGTAAAGAGATTAGGAGAATCTTTATGGTAGTCTCATTGCATGGAAGTGGTGGCCGACAGGGAAACAGAGAAAGCAGGAACCCATCTTTGGAATTTGGGGACCCTGAGAAAAGAAGAGTCTGTTACCCACAAGGTACAGCTATCAACGAACTGAGAGCCTGCCTCTCTTCCTCTCCCCTACCTTGTGTCTGTCTCCACCTATTTCCCTCTCCTCCTTGCTCTTCCCCTTTTCTCTTTACCTCTCTCTCTCTCTCTCTTCCTCCTCTCTTTCTCCTCCCAGGGACCAAAGGGAGAAGGGAGAGCCGAGAAAGTGGCCCTGCCATCCCCTACTGGATTAACCAACGCCGCCGCCCCACCACCGGTGGCCACACCCCTTCTAATTTGTAGTGGTGGGTTTCTTTCCTTGGAGGAGCCAGGGTACTTTTAAACAGATAGAGGTAATGGGAGGATTATTATTCATAGGTAAGTCCAAATGGAATGTGTTCAGCTTCCTCAGGTCAAAGTCTGCTGTGTCTGAGATCACACCAAGTTCAAGCAACTTAAAGTCAGAGAAGAAGCCATTAGCTGTAGGAACCCACTGAGAAGTGGGGGGGCCACTTTATAGAAGGAAAGGGCCCTGGGATTTGCAAACTGACTGAACAAAGAGGCAACTTAGAAGGTGCTTTCCTCAGCATGGAGAGGACTGGTTTACTGAAGTAAAGAGCGGGAGGCAGGAAGAGCTTAGGAGCAGAGAGAACCCTTCTAGTGGTGTTTTTTTATACTGATATTTACAAGTTTTTTATTCATGTTGAATGGTGAGGCGGGATTGAAATGGCCAAGAGAAAGGAACAAAAGGGATGAGGAAGGGCATGGGAGGGGAAAAAGCTGGCTGGCTGTGGCTCGAGGAGAGGGTGTTCATCTTTATTGCCAGGGAGAAGCGGGGAAAGGCGCGAGCGGGGCAGGAGGAGGCATTCAGAGGAAGTCCATCCTAAAAACCTAGTTGTTTTGGAACAAGAGGGGCCCTTTGCTACCTACCTTTAAAAATGCTTGGTTTGAATTGTACCCTGACAGAAAATAGGTACCTATTTACGATGGCTGCAGTAGTTCAGTAGCCAGGAGAACAAATCCCTCCAAGGTTAAGAAGTGAGCTAAGGTAACCATCACAAGTTTAATTGGCCCGTTTCCATTTTTATTCAGGATGTTGAATATATTACATACATTAAAGTATTTTCAGAAAATCTCTAGTGGGTTTCCAAACGCTGTCTGCAAAGAATGGTGATAATTCTTACAGATGAGGGATATATATCATTCATGCGAAGGGGCAGGAAAATGTGTTTGTATAAACCCCCAAACTGAAGCATAGCAAGGCTGTTTGGTCACCAAGCAGTTATTAGGGAGGCCTGTGGTTCCATGTGCTTTTCAGAGGATTTTGTTAAGAGTCAAAGTGTGCTTTGTTACTGACCCAAGCTGTCCATTTCTCTGATGGGCTTGAATAAAGTATTCCCTGTCAAAAAAAAAAAAAAAAAGAAAGTGTGAGTTAACGAATCAATTAAATGAAGTGGAGGATAAAAGGGCGACCTCAGGGGTGGAGGAAGTGGAGGTACAGCACCCTGGGCTTTGAGGGCCTTTTCAGGTGCAGAGGTGGCCTCCCTGTGCTTGGCTTTCTGGCCTGCTGCATGGGTGTTCTCTGTCGTCTCCTCCCTGGGTAGGGGGCAGGCAGGCCTAAGGAAGTCACTGAAGGAATGGGGACAGGAAGGGGTGCTCGTCCTTTTGCCTGGGAGACTCATGTTTTTTTAATTAATCCTCACAGCAGCCAAGTAGTTGCTAATCTCATTTGAGATTAATAATTTGCCCTAGATGGAGTTGCTTAGCTAGTGAGTGATGAGGTTGAAATCTGCACCCCAAAACCTGCATTCTTCCATTAGATGATGCCTGAGGGATTTGTCTCCTGAGTGTGCTGAGAGCTAAGGAGGGAAAACATTCTAAATGCCAGAATGCTTTCTGAGAGTTTAAGATGCTGAAAATCAGACCTGTGTTGGCAGGATTCCTGGAAGACAAGGTAAAAATCAGCTTTGTTTCCTTTAGGTGACTCACGCGGCCCTCCAAACCACCACATGGGCCCCATGTCAGAGAGGCGGCATGAGCAGAGCAGCGGCCCTGAGCACGGGCCTGAGAGGGGGCCTTTCCGGGGCGGCCAGGACTGCAGGGGTCCCCCTGATAGGCGTGGCCCTCACCCCGACTTCCCTGACGACTTCAGCAGACCAGATGACTTCCACCCGGACAAACGCTTTGGCCACCGATTACGTGAATTTGAGGGGCGAGGAGGACCTTTACCACAAGAAGAGAAGTGGAGGCGCGGGGGCCCCGGGCCTCCATTTCCGCCTGATCACAGGGAATTCAGCGAGGGGGATGGCCGGGGCGCAGCTCGGGGCCCTCCGGGGGCTTGGGAAGGCCGCAGACCTGGAGATGAACGATTCCCCCGGGATCCTGAGGACCCACGTTTTCGAGGGCGCAGAGAAGAAAGGTGGGACGGACGCTTTGTCTGCTAGCTCTTCCCTGGAGCTGTGGCCCTGTTCTCTCCCCAGAAGTCTCTTTCCTCTTTCACTGGGCAGGGGGCACTGGACTGATTGCTAGTTCTACCCTCTTTAGGTTTTGCGTTTAGACTTGAAGCAAGTAATTATGCTTTTTAACCTTTTTGTGCTTCTTTTTTACCTTTGCAATTTAGGAATCTTTTTGTTTTTGCTTACTTTTTGGTTCTTTTAAAGAGATGTGAGCATCAGGATAGTATCAAGTTTCTGGGGCCTGATTAGAAGGCACCAGCTTCTCTTAGAATGATGCAGTATGATACAGATAATCCAGGTGGAGAGTAAAGGAATTATGAGATTGTTTTTGTGTAATTGCCTAAAGAGCTTAACACCGTGGAATCAAGCTGAAAAATTATTCTGCTGTTGAATTAGGGCAAGGTCAGGCTTGAGCACTCCGCTTGCCTGGGGTAAAAAAGGTATAAAGAAATAAGGAGCAAAAACAAGAATTAGTGAATCGCAGATGAGACAGAGAATAATCAGGGGTGATGATAATTGAGCATTTCTGTGTGCCACTGAATTGTGAAATCGGTGTTCTTGTCAGCAGTGTCCAGATGAGGGGCCATGCTGAGAATCAGCAGTTTGACTTTAGGACAGGTGGACGCGTCGGACAGGCGGAAGTGTCCCAGCGGCTTCAGGCCAGGCTGGCAGACTGCGGTGCCGGTGCTGTGTGCCACTCCTGCCGTCCATCCCTGCCGTAGTGTTTCCTGTCACATTTGGACCATTGCTAGTAGAGGATAGAGTCAAGGGTTGGCATTCCCTCCTCCTCACGGGATGTGTTAGACAAGAATGGTTGATAAGATGGCCAAGGGGTGTGGGGGAGCAGCCATCAGAGGGGAGTTCTTTAAAAAGACGTAAGGGCTCCTAGTTTTCTTGAGGGCCTGTCTTAATGGTATCCGAGGTATACCAGTGGTGTTCAAGGATCTTCGAAACGGCTCTGTGTGTCTGCAGGAGCCGCATCTCCAGTGGCTTTGGCATCAGCATAACCTTCACCAGTTTCCTGAATCTTCTGCACCTTGTTCAGTTTCAGATTTTACTGTGCCTCAGTTTGTATTGTATTTCATCTGTTAACGACAGACCCACAGCCTAGTGCTCTTAACATCACTCTTCAAATACGCCAGAGGTGCTCCTGCTCCTGTTGTGTGTGCTGTTTTCTCTGCCTGGAGCACAGTCCTGCAGACGTTTGTGGCTCACTGCAGTCAGAGCCCTCCTCCTCTCACCCCAGTTCTTTCACCCTGCTTCCTGTTTCTTCATAGCACTTAGCACTGCTTGACATTAAGCAATGTGTTTATTTCTTATTATGTGTATCTCCCAGGAACATGACCGCTTCCCCAGGGCAGGGGCTTTGTTTCTGTACCTCTGTGGCCTCAGGACCCAGAGCAGTAATGGTGACACAGCATGGGTGCTCAGTAACTGTTGAATTAGTGAATCTGTCAAATGGGGAGAGGTATTTGAGAAGGGTCAGTTCATTCGGGGATGTACTCATCAGCTCATACTGCCATAACAAGATACGAAGGACTGGGGAAGTTTAAATAACATGAGTCTATTTTCTCACAGTTCTGGAGGCTTGAAGTCACAGGTCCAGGTCCAGCAGGGTGGGTTTTTGGTGAGACTTATCTCCCTGGCTTGCAGGCAGCCAGCCACCTTCTCCCTGTGTCCTTGCACAGTAGAGAGACAGTGAGCAAGCCCTTGCTGGTGTCCTTCTTACCAGGGCACTGATCCATCACAAAGCCCCCATGCCCATGACCTCCCCTAATCTTAATTACCCCTCACAGGCCTGTCTCCTAATACCATCCCATTGGGGATTTGGGCTTCAACGTACAAGTTTTACGGAGGACACGTTAAGTCCTTGATAGGAGCTACTTTCTAATGAGGGCACATTAGATTCTCTTGTCGTAACTAGGGCAGCCTTGTAATGGTTGCCTGGCCAGTCCTGTGGTGTTTGGGGGCGTGGGGATTCTCCCCGACTCTGTCCCAGGGAGACAGCGCCCTCTGCTGTACTTTTCCTGCTCCACTCATCTCCTTTTGGCCAATTCCACCTTTACGTTTAGTTGTTATTTCAGCCAGTGTCCCGGGCACACCCTCTTTGCTTGCAGGAGCATGAGTCGTCAAGGTCCACAGGACCAAGACAGTTCTTAAAAAAGATAGCTGGAGTGGAAAAGGGAAAGCTCTTTTTACACTAAAACCCTGTATAGATCACTCCACAGATTCCTTAATTGTGAAGGAAAGAAAGTGTACATTTGCAACAGTGAAATTTGGTTCAGCACACCACTTTTACCTCATAAACAGGCAGACAACCCGGCATCACTGAGACAGTATAAGCAGTTTTGTCCAAAAGGTTTAACTTGAGTCTAGTCATGAGGAAATAGATAAATTTAAATTGTGGTACATTCTGTAAAATACCTAGATGGATTTTTTTTTTTAATTTTAAAATTTAATTTAGAGAGTGCATGTGTGTGAGTCAAGAGGGAAAGAGAGAGAATCTTTTTTAAAAAATATTTATTAATTTTTGAGAGAGAGACAGAGAGAGAATCCTAAGCAAGCTCCATGCTCAGTGCAGAGCCTGACATGGGGCTGGATCTCATGAACGGTGAGATCATGACTTGAGGTGAAATCAAGAGTCGGATGCTCAACCAGTTGAGCCACCCAGGCGCCTCGTTTTATCTGGATGTAATCTTAAAAAATGCTGGGATCATGAAAGATCAAATATAGGAAGGTCCTAGATAAAGTAGACCAGAGACAGGGCCACTAAATAACAGTATGTGATCAGGATTGAAATCTATATTTAAAAACAACTATAAAGGACATTTTGAGGACAATGGGAGAAATTTGAATTGGACTGTATTAAAGAATATTCCATGTTATTCAAGTGGTAATGGTATTGTTCTGTAGGAGAAAGTCCTTGTACTTAGAAGAAACATACTGAGGTGTTAGGGATGAGGGTCATGTTGTTGGCAACTGATTTTGAAATGGCTTAGAAAGTGGATTTGGAAGTAGATGGAGAGAGAAGATAAAGTACACATGGCAGTATCCTAAGAACTGATGAATCTAAAAAAACAAAATGAAGAGAACTGATCAGTCTAGGTGAAGGACACTTGGGTGTTTGTTCTGTTCTTTTAACTGTGTTCTTGGTTTGGAATTTTGCAAAGTGAAACGTTGGAGTAAAAGATAACTGAATGGAGACTCAAGAAAAGTGAAAGGCCTGGCTGCTCGCGCAGACTGGCCCTGTGCCCTCACTCCTCTTGACCCATTCTCCAGCTCCAAGGCCTCTCTCCACGTGCTCATGCCCCATTTCTGCTTGTAGGCCCCTTTTCTGCTTCCCCACAGGCCTCCTCTGGCTCAGACACTCTTCTTGTAATGGCTGTGCTTTGGCAGTACTCTTGGCCAACTTGGCCTCCGGTCCAGAATCCTGAGGGACACTGAACCTGTCCGCCAGCCAGGGCTCTAGGCTGCCAGCTAGCCAGTGTGGGGGCTGCCAAGTGCCTGCCTGTACAGCACTCAGCTGTGGAGTGGAGCTGTGGGTGAAGTTCATGGCCAGCCCTGCATAGAAGCGGTGGGCTAGGGCAGACGGGAGAGCAGATGTTCCCAAATGAGTCTGGTACAGTTGGCAGTCATAAATCTGTACCCTCCCTTTTCTGATTGTAAATGATCATGAAAAATACTGGGAAGGCAGTGGTAAAAGAGCATGGGCTGGAGTCAAGACTGGCTGAGTTCAAATCCCAACACTTACAGTGTGTCATAAATAAATGACATTACCTCTCTGTGCCTCAGTGTACTCATGGGTAGAATGGAATTAATAATGGGGTGCTGAGGATGAAATGAAATCTGAAAGTGAAAGCATGATTATTAGCACTTAAAACGTATTCACTGCTTTCATTACTCCTAAAAGCTTTCGGAGAAAATGAACATAACCCTACATTTTCCTTCCTGTTTTTGCCTTTAATATTGGGACTATAAAATCTGTACTTAAAAAAAAAACACATAATTTTATTTTGTTTTTCCTCCCATTTAACGTTAATATCATACTTTCTTACACCATTATGTTTCTTTGAAACATGAACTCAAGAGCTGTGAGGGGTTTCATCGGGCGGATATTTTGCTGCTTTTCCCTGACAGCTTTAGAAGAGGAGCACCCCCAAGACATGAAGGCCGTGCCCCGCCCCGAGGTAGGGATGGCTTTCCTGGTCCTGAAGACTTTGGTCCAGAGGAGAATTTTGATCCTTCTGATGAATCGGCCCGAGGAAGAGATCTCCGAGGTCGAGGTCGGGGTACCCCGCGAGGTGAGTGTGTGCTGAGGATGCTGGGCTTGGCAAGGATGGGCTGGAGAGTTTGCCGCTAGGGACACACCTGAAATGGTCTGTGAGTGTGCTGTTGTGTTGTTCCCATGTGTAGGAGGAAGGAAGGGTTTGCTCCCCACTCCTGATGAGTTCCCTCGCTTTGAAGGAGGACGGAAACCAGACTCCTGGGATGGAAATAGAGAGCCAGGTAAGGAAGGAGAGCTGCTGTGGCTTCTGGTGATCCGAGCCCAGCCGCTCATAGAGTGCGGTCTGGGGACTTCTGGGGGCCCACCAGGTCCATTTTCTTTACTGTTTATTTATTTTGAGAGAGAGAGAGAGAGATAGAGACCAAGTGGGGGGAGGGGCAGAGAGAGAGGGAGACAGAGGATCCCAAGCAGGCTCCTCACTGTCAGTACAGAGCCAGATGCGGGGCTCAGACTCACAAACCATGAGATCATGACCCGAGCCAAAACCAAGAGTCGGACGCTTAACCAACTGAGTCCACCAGGTGCCCCCAGGTCCTCTCTTTTCTAACTCACATCTCCATGGGAAGATGGATTGTCTTCAGATCCTTGAGGCAGCAGCATTTTATTGCAGTAGATTGAGTGCAGAAACGGCTGGGAGAATCCACCTTTCTTCTTCTGAGCCTGATGTCAGAGGGGTTTGTCTAAATAGAAAACATTACCATTCTTTCCACGAAGTGGCTTTGTTTTCAGAAAATATAGTTAAATGCATTAAAGTTTTCTCAGCTTTAATTGCTAGTATGGCAAATTTTATGAAATATAAGTCTCATAAATTAAATCTCAGTAATTTTTAAGAGTGTAAAGACATCCTGAGACTAAAAAGTCTGAGAACCACTTTTCTGGACGCTGCCTGTCTCTTATTTTAAGAGGTACGTTGATTTCTGATCTTGACCTTTTTTTATGTACTCGTGATGTGGCCTAGGTGGGTGTTCAGCATACCTTTCTTGCATGAATGAACATTGGTTCTCAAGTTGGTACTAAATAGTATGATTTCCACCTGCTTTCGGTCACACTAGAAGATTGTCAGATGCTTAGCCTTGTGTCTCCCGTTTCAGGGCCAGGTCATGAACATTTCCGTGATGCTCCGCGCCCTGATCATCCCCCTCACGACGGTCATTCCCCAGCTAGCAGAGAACGTTCCTCTTCTCTGCAGGGCATGGACATGGCATCCCTGCCACCCCGAAAGCGCCCCTGGCACGACGGGCCGGGGACCTCGGAGCACAGAGAAATGGAAGCCCCGGGGGGTCCGTCTGAGGATCGAGGAGGCAAAGGTCAGTGGAGGCCAGTGATCAACAGTGGTGGGAGCTCTGTCAAGAAGGCTGCGGGGCCACAGGCCAGCCCCATCCCCGTGTTCCTGTTCTATCCGTTCTGGGCAGGATACCCAGGGTCCTTCCTCCATTCTCCTCTCCAGTTCTTGGGCTGTATAAAGGCACATGTCCCCAAATGTGCTACAGATACAGCTTGTTGGGGCTCACACCAACAGTCTGAGCCCTCACTCTGTGACTGCAGGCTCATCCTCTGCATTAGCCTCCTTCACTTGCTTCCGAGAGTCCCCTCCCTGGTTCCTTCAGGCTTCCACTCCTGCTGTTCGTTAGGGTACCCCAGAGCAGGGTGTCTCGTGCTCTCATTGGCACATGTGTTGTCTGCTTCTGGCTGCTCCCGGCCCTCCAGGCTTTCCTTGGTGGCAGGAACAATGGTCTTCTCCCAGCTTCTGTGTTTCCCAGGTCTGGAAGGAACTGCTGATGCTCAGAGTCACAAAGACTTTGAGGAATATGGTCCAGAAGGGGTGTTTTCAGGGGCAGTAGATTACTTCTACAGCGTGAAACTTGGGAACTTTATTTTGGACGTAGCACTTTTAGCCAGGAACAGTAGCCACCATGTGGTCTCAGATTAGGCTGGGCCACTGCATATGTGGTAGTTTGGAGGCTGCTAGAAAGCAAGCCCAGTTAACCTGCCTCATATTTACAGTCTCTTCATTACAAAGTTGTGCTTTTTGTTTTTGGTGGTTCTTCTCAAAGCAAAACCCTCAGAAGCTACTTCATGTCACTGGTAGGTCTCCCTACCTAAGCACACATTTTTTTGCTGGTCAGTACGGGCACTTAGGACACCTGTGGGTCCCGAGCCAAGGCCATAGGGCTAGTGTGGAAATGACTTCCAAACGACATCTTCTCTGCCCAGTCACCTTCAGGTGGGTCTGGGCTACACTTTGTAGGAAAAGAAGCCAACATTTCCCCTTTGGCTAGCTTTCCTAACCTCCTTGTTCACATTCCATTCAAAATTTTGAGACAAAAAAGAGTTGCCTGGGTGGCTTGGTTGGTTAAGCGTCTGACTTCAGCTCAGATCATGATCTCACAGTTCATGGTTAAGCCCCACATTGGGCTCTGTGCTGACAGATCAGAGCCTGGAGTCTGCTTTGGTTTCTGTCTCCCTCTCTTTCTGCCTCTCTCCTGCTTGTACTCTCTCTCTCTCTCTCAAAAACAAAACAAAAAAAAACATTAAAAATTAAAAAAACATTAAGACAAAATAAAGTTGGCAGTTGTTTTCTGATAGTACATTATGGGATATATGACCAAATTCAGCTCATGAGAAAAAAAATTTTTTTAAGTCAGAATTTTAATATACCTAAAAGGTTTTTGTGTCCAAGTCTGGAACAGATAAAACTATCCCTGGGAGAGGGGGCGCCTGGGTGGCTCAGTTGGTTAAGTGTCTTACTTTGGGTCAGGTCATGATCTCAGGGTTTGTGGTTCAAGCCTTGTGTCAGGCTCTGTGCTGACAGCTCAGAGCCTGGAGCCTGCTTGGGATTTTGTGTCTCCCTCTCTCTGCCCCTCCCCCACTCATGCTCTGTCTCTCAAAAATAAACATTGAAAAAAATTTAAACAAAAAAAACCTATCCCTGGGAGAAATAATTCTGAAAGCTGAGTTTTCTTTTTCCTTTTTTTAATTGCTTATTTTTAAAGAAATACTTTTACTATTTAAAAGAAAACAAAAATGCCACAGCTGTGGGATAATGATAACACATTGTAATTAACATCAACAGTTTGTATTTTTTAGTTGCTTCCAAAGTTCTTAGTTGCCTTTCAAGTCTCCCCAGAACAGAATAACCCCTGGTGGCACAAGAGAGTGAAGATACACTTGCTAGAGACGTGGCCCAGCGTGGTCTGTGGCTCTCAGAGGTGCTCCGTGTTTACCTTGGGTTTCCTGTCCTGTCCATCACACAGCCTCGGGGAGCATGTGTGGTTACTGAGGAACACAGCCCCAAGCTGGGTGGGATTGCGACAGTGGTGACCAGAGGGTGGAGGCACGACTTCTAACCCTCCAAGTGCCACTGCTCATGTCCTCAGAACTCTGTTTTAAAGACCCAGAGTGTTCCTTCCACTATCACCATTAAGAGTTTGCACCAGGACTTAGATTAACAGTCTCTGATATAAAAAAGTAACATGTGAAATCAATTTGTTTTCTTTCAGGCCGAGGGGGCCCAGGACCTTCCCAGAGAGTGCCAAAATCTGGGCGCTCCAGCTCCTTGGATGGGGATCACCACGACGGCTACCACAGAGATGAACCTTTTGGGGGCCCTCCGGGCAGCGGTACTCCTTCCAGAGGGGGCCGTAGCAGCAGTAACTGGGGTAGAGGGAGTAACATGAACTCTGGCCCGCCACGGCGAGGAGCTTCAAGGGGTGGTGGAAGGGGTCGGTAGAAGTTGGGGCTGAGTATCCCAAGGCCTCTCTGGACAGTATTTAAGAACTTCTTGTGGACTTACCAAGAGAAACAAAAGGAAGCCTGCACCATGTAGCCCTGAACTTTTTCTGGGGCAGCTGAAGCCCAGGAGCCCCTAATGAGGTCGAGATGAAGACTGCTGCTGGCGACCCAGAGTGGCCGGCCTCGTTCTGTCCTGTCCACCCTCACTGCCCTGACTCCCACTGTTTGTGAAGAGAAAAGCTGGAATCTTTTTTTTTTTTTTTAGGTGTCACGCGACATGGAGCCTCCACAAATTTAAGTTCATGTCCAATTGGAAATGTTTCTATATGTACAGTTTGTCAGAGAAAAACATTAAGTTGTTTTTGTATGAATACAGAATGTGATTTATGCAAGAAATAACAGAAAACTAGTTGTGAAATGCTTGCCTTAAGGAACCCTTCGTTCCCACCGCACCCAGGCTGCTGAGGGGTGTATAGTTACAGCTTGTATCTGTGAGCACACTTGATGGGTACCTCTAAGCCGTCGAAGTTAACTTTATCTGTGAACTTTGTCTTAAATCCTCCTCTACCTATTCTGTCACACTTATTTTTGTAAGAGTGAGAAATACTTTGAAACTATAACACAGTCTGATGTGGATCCAAAGCCTTAGCTACCCACCAGCTCTGGCAGGTGGAAAATTCTACTCCAAAGAAAAAAAATCTTCTGGCTGTGCAAGTAGGGGTTTGCCCTTGGGTGCATCTCCTGGTAATCACACTTAGACTTGAATTCTCTTGTTCCTGATGCGAGGAACCTGATGTAAGCCAGAAATTAACTACATGTACCCTTCTGATTACTGTACATCATGTCACAAATTGTTTAAGGAATAGACCAAATATCTCCTAAACAATTTTGCAAAACTTTCTCTCCTACCAGTGTTTAAGGCAGGGGATAGTTCTAGCTTAAAGCCAGGAAGTTCTCATCCCCAACAAACTCCTTTAGTTTTAAATAAATGTTAACATTTGGCCCGGTTTGGATTGGAAGCAAAAGTTCAGTTTTGATAACCCCATATTTTCTCTACACACACTTTGTTTTTTATAAGAAAACTATTACTCAAAGGATATTCCCGTGGCCGCCCTAACATCTTATTACTTTGCCAGCTTCAATTTGGTACTGGAGACCAGCTGACCTGGCCAGTTCATTGATGCTGGGAGTCTCAGCGTTTGCCTAGACAGGGATGCTGGCACAGGTGGACAGATAACAAACCCCTCTTAATTGGTTCCCTATCAATGTAAAACATAGCAAAAGGTATGTTATTTCTGCACACACACTGCTCTTCAGGGTGCTAGAACCTAGAGACTACAAGTGAATAATTTTCACTTTGTTTTGAAATATAAGGACGTTTACCAGCATGTCAGTGTAAACACACGATTAGGAGGCTCCAGAATGCTTCAAGTTTGTGGGACGTTCTTTATTTGTCCTCCACTGGCACAGCTTAAGAAGTTGTAATCAAATTCCGATAAACTAAAATGGGATCCAGGGACCAAACCCATATTGAGAGGCTTTTTCTGAGATTCATGTGCTAAGATCTTTACCATCGTAACATTTTAGGCTTCAGCTTTAAACAATACAGTACCTCAGCAAACATAACCACATCACATTTTGAGAAAGAATTCCTTTAAAAAAAACTGCAATCTTTACACTGTAATTTACTGAATACTTAGGAACTTTTAGAACATTACTACCAAGTACATACAAGGTATTGTGCTTTGAATTTTATAAACGCTACATTTTCGGTGTTTGAATTCTTGAGAAAATGCTGGGAAAACAATTAAAAAAAACCATAACAGCATCAACATAAAAATGGGCTAAACACTGTCAGATCTTCAGCTGTGCAAATTCTAGAGAAATTGAGAACTACGACAGAGATTTAACTAGGGGATAGAAGGAGCAGCCAATGGCACAAGTTTTTTCCAATTACAAAAAAAAGTCCGTCTAAAAACATGTGCTTTTACTACAAACACCCTCTTGTTTGTTCCTCTTGAGGTAGGTAAGTAGCCCTGTTTACTGAAAGGGGAACAAGGCAGTAATTCTTAGAGAATACTGGGGTGCAGAGCCCCCATGAAGTTGGGGCAGGGATTAGGACACTGATCAGGATCTAGGAATATAAATATTGAGCAAAAGGAGGCAATGCTCTATTGCTGCCTGACACACCTGTTTAGGCAAAGTGGAATCCAGCCCCAGAAAATAATTATTTTCAAACTGTGCAATCCAGTGCACAGAAAAGTAGTTCTCCACCTTAGCTGAACAAGGGAATCATCTGGAGAGCTCTAAAAAAATTACTGAGGCCTGGGTTCCCCGCCGCCCCTCTCCAGATTCTGGCTGAATTGATCTGGTTCTTCAAGTAATTTTGATGTGAACTGAGACCCACTGATAAAGAATTTGAAAATCCTAAGTACATTTACTTTCTAGTTAATATAGAGCTACTAACAAAACATGTTTTCTGGACTCATCAGAATACTGAGTCCGAACTTTTTGGCAATACATTAGGGTATGCAATGAAGTCAAAGACAAGAGTAAATGCTGAACCTAAGAGGCAACGTGTCAGATATGAAAAGCATCTTACACTGCATTAGAATCAGCCTACAAAATATAAATTGCACTTTAAAAAGCAGGTAGTAAAACTAGGAATGATAAATTAGGACTTGTAGAAATCCACGATTTCCGTCAAATACAGAACTTTGCATGTAGAAGTCTCTTGTCTGGCAGGAGTCCCCAACCCAGTTCTGCCCAGGGACCTCTCATAGCATCATCGACAGGTCATGCTTGGGGCATTTACTTTTTGGTCCATCGCTTTCATGTCTAATACAAAACCAATTTTTCTTCAATTTTATAAGGCACCATATTTACAATTTCACTGAAAAAAAAAAAAAAAGAAAAGAAAAACCGAGGTAAACGGTCTTAACTAAAGTACTTAAATAAAAACCTGGTGGCTAAATTTAGTGTTTAATTTGATCCCTTAAGAATCCACTCATTGAATGAGGAAGAATAAATTTTCGAGAGCCAAAGAAAAGGGTATTGTAGCTAAGCTACTACAATCTACCACTGGATTTCTGAAACGACAAAAGGTAGAAGTCTGAGAAAAGTCACAAGGGCAGCTAATTAAAACTGAAGAGCCATTCATTTTTTACTGCGCTCAATCTAAGACCACGGTTAACGCAAAAGCAATTTACCGTGAGTGTTTCACAGCAGTACTCTCACCAAGCCAACCACAACATCCCGATTTCATAGCACATGCAACAGTAAGGCGGAAGACGCTGAAACCGAAAAGCTTCCGAGGCGGCTCAAGTCTCAGTTTTAGAACAGCTGCTCAAAGGTGACAGGTTCGGTGGCACAACAACGGAGCAGCCTCTACCCAGCGCGATCTGGAAGACGGCGGGCGCAGTCCTTGGCTCCGTCCGCGCCGCGCCAGGGACCGGCTCCCGGTGGTCTTCCGACGTCGCGTCGCGGGACCGGGCTCCGCGTCGCCTCCGTACAGGACCTCCGTCCGCCCTTGCTCGACAGCACGGGCCCCGGGGCTTCTCACACCGGCAGCGCCTTGGCGAGGCCGGCTCCCGGGCCCAGGCGCCCGATCGCTAGCCGCAGCGCGGTGACCGCACCTCGGGGCAAGAGACCGAATAGCACGGACAGCAGAGCGGCCACCTGCACGCAGGCGCCTAGCGCCGTGAACAACGTACTGCGCAGCCCGAGCGCCGCGTACAGCGTGGCGCCCAGTGCGGCCACATAGAGCAGCGCTGGCCGCGACGGCGTCTCCTCGCCGCGCAGCAGGCGCCCGCACGCCGCGCCGCCCCGCAATAGCGTGCCGCCAGCTAGCGCCAGCGCAGAGCCCAGGGACCAGAGCAGTGCGAACTTGCGGGCGCGCAGCAGCAGCACGGGCGCGTAGAGCGTGGCCAGGCCGAAGCAGAGCGCGGCCAGCAGCAGGCACACGCCGCACGCCACCAGCCGCTGCGCGCGCGTCACGCTGGGAAAGCACGCTGAGGTCACTGCCGCCGTTGGCTCCGCGGGGCTCCGCGCCCACGTCCAGCGTAGACCCGCGCGGCCCAGCCACGCCCCCGCCGGCCCGTCCCCCGCCGCGGGCTCCTCCGCCTTTTCCGCAGCGAGCAGCGGCTCCGCGGCCGCCAGCCCGCCGGCTTTCCCCTGCGCCAAGTACTCCTGCAACTGGCGATGGAGGTCCGCCATTTTGGCCGGAGCGGCCGCGAGAGGGGAAGACTGGCGCCGACTTCCGGTTTTTCTCGGTCGCTGACGGAAGCGGCTCGTCTCCAGATGGCTGTTGGTCGGCCCCGGCGGGGGGGCGGGGCCTGCAGCTTGCGTGAAAGGGGCGGGGCCGCCCCTCTGCAGACTTCTGTCTGGGTTAGCAGCGGCCCAGGCTAACTGTTCCAGGTGGGAGCTGTTAACTGTCTGGATTATGTCCTGTCATTAAAAGTTAGTTGTGGGGCGGGGTGGGTTGTGGCTATAAAAGGATACACGAGGGACCCTTGGGGTGGCGATGGAACAGTTCTGTATCTTGAGCTTATGGGTATCAGTACCGTGCTGTAGTTTTGCAAGATGTTGCCATTGGGAGAATCTCCGTATTACTTAACACTGTATGCTAATCTGCAGTTCTTCATAAATTAATTTTTAAGAAAGCTTAGAGCTCAGGACTTACGTGGTTTCTTTGGGAAAGCTTCCGGAATTGATAAATGAAGAGTTACCCCCCGCCCCACCCCCCCACCTACTTGCTTATCTTCTGTTCCCCATTTCATCAGAGGCTTCTTGACTCCTTCAAGACCTATGTGCAAGACTTGTTGGTCCCCCTGCCTTATATTTTTGGTTCACCTTTTTGTGCTCCTGGCGTCTTTGGGTCCCGGTCTCCTGATTTATGGGCAGATCAGTGATAAGCTTGCCCATACTTCAGTCAATTCCTAGATCTGTTCTGAGGTGGCTCCCAGGGATCCTGCTCTTCCTCAGAGCCTGTCTGGGGTTACTCACAAAGGTCACACCCAGCAGGTCTCCTCCATGGTTTCTGTGCTCTCTTGTTTCCACCTGGCTAATTCCTGCTCCTGGACGTTCAGATCTAGCCACACCTGCAACTGCCTACGGCTGACATTCTCACCTTTCCCAGTTGTGAAAGTTTATTTGTTTAAGGCTGTGCCAGCAACTCAAGCACAGGGTCTCTTTTGTCTCCCTTTTTCTAGGACTTGAAAGGCTGCTGCAAATGCACAAAGCTGTCAATTCTGGTGTAGTAAAGGTGCTTGAGAGGGATCTGGCCTGAAGCCATCGACTGAAACACCTATTTTGCTAGACTTCATAAATAGCTCCTGCAAACTTAAATATGATGATATGGAAGTCCTTTTGTAATGTAAAGGACAGTACCGGTAAGTTGTACAGCAGTCTGTTGTTGGGCAGGCCTTTGGCTTGCTTGCCCCAGAAGACCATTCGTACCCTACACTCCTTTGTACCGGGGATGAGAGGCAGTGCCTACCTCTATAGCTGTTCCCAGTAATCCTCTGTCACCTGGCTTCAGAGGCACTGATGCAGAGAAGCCGGGGTATTTTCTTTTGGCTGCACTACAGCTCCCCTCATCACCTTGGTACTAGCTTCCCCACAGTGACAGAACATGACGCTAGCTAATGGACAGGTAATGCTCTTTCCTCCTCTACCCTAGGAAGAGGCAGGTGTTCATGGCTTTCTGCTGGTGTCATCTCTGGCTTCTCAGCCTTTCTGTTACTTGTGTAACCGTTGTCCCCATTAAATTCTCTTTAATATTTTCTGTCTGATTGCATCCTGATATACATTATTCTTTCTCAACATACATTATGATTTGTTACCTCAACCTAAAGTGGTAAACTGAGGCAAGCTTGAATTATCAGAATTGAATTTATTTGGGAAAAGCAGAGGAATTACAGTTTGGGGAATGCAGACTTTAGCAAGCTACAGGTGACTCCCACTAAGTATTTGGGGTGTGGTGGGCTGTATTTATGGGCAAGGAGTGCAAAGATGGGGGAATCCAGCCAGAGTCCAAATGGTAAGTTCATTGGTTCCCAGATGGGGAGAGAGCCTTGATGGATGTTCCTTGGTCAGGAGATAAATTTCTGTCTTCTGTAAACTGAGGATTTAGAGGAAATCAGCTTTTCAGTTCTTAAGTTTTGTTTTCCTGAGAGCACGTCCATTTCCTGTCCTCTGGTTTCATTTTAGATTGAAATTCTTCTGCACTTGGTAATAATGGTGATCATCTTGGATCACTAACCATGAGCAAAACCATTAGGATGGCTACTATGAAATAAAAACAAAACACTGGGGCACCTGAGTGGCTCAGTCAGTTGAGTGTTCAACTCTTGATTTCAGCTCAGGTCATGATCTCATGATTATAAGATCGTCTCAGGTCATGATCTCATGGTTATAAGATAGAGCCCCATGTCAGGTCTAGATGAGTGTGGAGGAGCCTGCTTGACATTCTCTCTCTGCCCTTCTCCCACTTGTGGATGCACACACACTCTCTCAAAATAAATAAATAAACATTCAAAAAACACACCGAAAATAACAAGTGTTGGCCAGGATGTGAGCAATTGTAACATGCACTGTTGGTAGGAATAGAAGGTGGTACGGCTGCTATGGAAAACAGTATGGTGCTTCCTCAAAAAATTAAAAATAGAATTACTATGTGATCCAATATTCTACTTATGGGTATATACCCAAAAGAATTGAAAGCAGGGTCTTGAGATACTTGTACATCCGTGTTAATAGTAGCATTATTAACAATAGCAACCTAGTGTCCATCCAAGATGAGTGGATAAGCAAAATGTAGTGTATACAGACAATGAAATACTATTCAGTGTGTAAAAGGAAAGAAATTCTAACACATACTATTACATGGATGAACCTTGAGAAAATCGTGCTAGGTGAAATAGGACAGTCACAAAGTGGCCAGTACTGTAATATTCCACTTCTATGAAGTGGTCAGATTGATAGAGACAGAAAGAATAGTGGTCCACAAATGACTTTTTCCTAATCATTTATGCAGCTATGAGGTGCAGAAGACAGTTTACTCAGATTAGGGGAAACTGGAATACCAGGAAGTTAAATAACCTGCCTACCCACCCCCCCCACCCCCCCCACCCCCCCCACCCCCAGCCAAAAGTTGGTGGTAGAGCAGGGCTGTAAGTTCTGGTTTCCTAATGCACAAGGCGATCTTCCTTAGGATCGAATTGCATGAAAGCTGACAATATGTTCAGGTTTGGTTCCTGCACTGATAGAAGGACATAATGAAACCATCCCTGGATACCACCTGCCCTCCAGCTACTGCAGCAAAATTCATTTAAAGAATCTGTCAACCCCACATCTCCACTTAGCCCTGTTCTTCCTTGAACCCTCTTCATCCCACTATGTCAGCCAAATCGTTCATAACAAGGTCACCAGACATTTCTGTTGCCAAGTACAGTAAAATTCACAGCATTGGAGATGGGGGTGTCCAGCAGTCTCTTTTGATGGCTGCTCTTCCCTTCCCACTGTAGTTGGATCCCAGCTCCCATGACCCAGAGGGGAAAGGGGGTTGAAGCAAGCCTTTTATTTTACTGAGGATTTTCAACTTGACCTAAGGAAGCAGAACCCACTCCCCAAATCCAATCTCTACCTCAAGGGAGACATCCCTAGAGCCAGGCAGTTCCAGGTGTTACCCACGCTCCTTTGCGGTGTTTCCAGAGTGGCATCTCCCTTCCTTCCCTGTCTGCAGTGGCCCATTCCTGCTCAGTAATGTCCTCCTGCACCCGCCCAGGCCTCCCCCTGAAATGCCCAGTTCACTCTTCCTTCAGCACAGCGATGTGCTGGCACCCACCTTCTCTGTGCAAAAGTGAAGTCTACTCATTTCTTTTCTTTTTAATTTTTTTTTATGTTTTTACTTTAATTTTGAGAAAGAGAGTGTAAGCAGGGGAGGGACAGAGAGAGAGGGAGACACAGAATCTAAAGCAGGCTCCAGGCTCTGAACTATCAGCACAGAGCCTGACATGGGGCTCAAACCCACGAATCACGAGATCATGACCTGAGCCGAAGTCGGATGCTTAACTAACTGAGCCATCCAGGCGCCCCATCTTTTTAATTTTTTTTATGTTTATTTTTGAGAGAGAGAGAGAGAGGCAGAGCATGAGCAAGGGAAGGGAAAGAGAGAGAGGGAGACACAGAATCCGAAGCAGGCTCCAGGCTCTGAGCTGTGAACACAGGGCCTGATGTGGGGCTCGAACTCACTAACTCTGAGGTCATGACCTGAGCCAATGTCCAACAGTTAACCGACTGAGCCACCCAGGGGCCCTTCTACTCATTTCTTCTTGTGCCTAACATTCTTCAATAGCCCCTCTGCTTCTAAAAATTGAATTTCAGATTCCCTATCTGGCATTCTAGGCCTGCCCCTTTAGACCCCAGCAGCTCTCACCCTGCTCTGAGGGGCTCTTTCTGGGGCCATTGGGCCCCAGCAGCTGGGTGACTCCTCTGGCTTTGCTAATGCAGGCCCTGCCCCTGGGCTGACCCTCTCCTTTCCTGAGGCCCCTTGCCTCTGGGTCACCCCTTCATGATCCACACAGCACAGTGGTCTCCTGTGCGCTGACTGTGACACCTCCAAGGCCTTGAGGAATTTCCTTTTTCATTTACTAAAAGCAATACCTAACTGCTTACATACTTGTGATCTTCTCAAGTCTTATTTCTTTGCATCCCTCCTTCTTGGCCCCCAACACTCTGCCCTGGTTTTGTTGGATTTTCTTGTTAATCTTGAGTTGGGTAAGCATCACGCTTTGCGACACAGAAGACTGCATTGCATAGAGGGCTCCACAGGGTCACCGGGCTGCACCATCACCTCCAGATCGCCTGACCCTGCTCACCTTCCCCAGGAGGGGTGGCAAAGGACTTACCGATCAGATGACTCCTGTCCATCCTGATGGCTGGCTTTGGGGGGGGCAGCAGAGCCTGTAGACACCTGCTGTCCTGTAGACCTTTTGCTGTCATTGCAGAAATGCTCTGGACCTGTGCTGTCCAGGTTCGTAGCCACTAAGCACATGTAGCTCTGGGTGCCTGGAAGGTTGCTCGTGAGACTGAAGAACTGAACTTTTTAATTTTAATTCATTATTTATGATATTATGATTTACACATAGGACCTAAGTAATATATAAAATATATTACTTCATAATGTATTTCAATTCATATATAATTATATAAATCCAGTCATGTTTATAGTAGCCACACGTGGCCAGTGGCTGCTGTATTGGACAGTGCAGTGTGGAGCATACTGGAAATGGGGTATTTTGGTGATCATCATGACTGGGGGCTGCTACTGGCTTTGGTGGGCATTGGTGAAAGGCAGAGTGTGTGGCTGGGACAGCTTGTTCCCCCACAAGAGGGCTGTAGCTGAATGTCCCATGTGAGGGCACCATGCACCCTGCTGCCTGCCCCAGCAGAGGGGCTGCCTGAACAGGGACCTTCCCCTGGGTTGTCTCCTTCAGCTTCAGCGGGAAACCAAGGAGATGGGCCACCTCACACAGGAGCTGGCTCACAGCAAAACTGGAGGCCCCGTGACAGGATTTCTCACTGTTTAGCAAGGCTTTGTGGTGGTTGGCTTGCTTAACCTGAGGGCGCCCCTGCTGTTGCCTATGGGGGGTCTGCCCTTGTGCACCAGCGCCCTTGTGGGTGGACCTGGGGGCAGAGAAGCAGGCACTGCCTACTTCCAAAGGAGGACTCAGGGGAAACACACAAGCTAAACTGAGGGTGCCTTTCTATGGGCCAGACAGTGAACATAGCTGATCTTGTGTGCTGAACTTGGAGTTTTTAAAAGTACACATTGTCGGGGTGCCTGGGTGGCTCAGTCAGTTGAGCATCTGACTCTTGATTTTGGCTCAAGTCATAATCTCATGGTAGGTGAGATTGAGCCCTGCGTCGGGCCCTGCACTGACTGTGCCGGAACCTGCTTGGGATTCTCTCTCTGCTTGGGATTCTCCCTCTCTCTCTGCCCCCCAACCCCTGCCCCACTCACTCTCTCTTCCTCTCTCAAAATAAGTAAATAAACTTAAAAAAAATACACACTATCTTCTTCTTTTGCAATATTATTAAAATTTTTTCTCAAAAACTTCTACATTTACATTTTTTATATATGGCAAATCTGTACAAAATTCATCTGTTTATCTACAAAATAGTATATGAGAATGTCTTTTTCTCTAAAACATCACCAATACTAAGCATTATCATTCTTTTAAGTTTTGACAATGTGAGATTCATTCAAAAAATATTTTATAAGAGCCTACTATAGTGCAGTCTCTATTCTAAGGTTTGAGAATTAGCAATCATTATACAAACAATCTCTACCTTCAAGGAACTTGCATTCTAGTAGAGAAAAGCTGATAATAAATAGAAAATATGTGTTATGATATTAGATAATACATATAGTATGTTTGAAGTTGGTGTTGCTATGAAGGAAAAATGAAACAGGAAATAGGCAATAGGGAGTATGGTGTTAGTGATGGGACTTTTCCACTAAAAATGGTATCCCACACACATCTTTATGTACATTGCTTTTATTGTTTATTAGGCCCATATGTTTATTGGGCCTTTCTTCATTTTTCAAAATTACTGAAATAAAATTCACATACAATGTTCTATTAGTCTCAGGTGTACAACATACTGATTTAACAGTTTCTGTTTTGTTCTGTTTTTTTTTTGAGAGAGAGAGGGTGCAAGTGAGTGAGGGTCAGAGAGAGAAGGAGAGAGAGTGAGAAAGAAGTGGAGCTCAACCTAGGGCTCGTGTTTTACCTGAAGCGGGGCTCAAGCTCACCCAGTGCAGGACTAGAACTCATGAACTGCAAGATCACGACCTGAGCTGAAGTCAGGTCCTTAATGACTGAGCCCCCCCAAGCACCCGACTTGACAGTCTGTCCATCATGCAGTGCTCGCCATGGTAAGGGTGGTCACCGTCTGTCACCGTACAATGCTATCACAAAATTATTGACTATATTCCCTATGTTGTGCTGTTCATCTCCATCACTTACTGATTTTATAACTGAAAGTTTGTACCTTTTAATCCCTTTTATTTATTTCACCTGTCCCCTCATCCACCTCCCCTCCTGCAACCATCAGTTTGTTCTCTGTATTTCAAGAGTCTGTGTGTTGGTTGCTTGGTTGGTTTTCTTTTCTAGATTCCACATGTAAGTGAAATCATATGCTATTTGTTTTTCTGGCTTATTTCACTTAGCATAATACCCTCTGGGTCCATCCAGGAGTTGCAAATGGCAAGATTTCATACTTTTTTATGGCTGAATAGTATTCTACTAGTATCTACATACTAGTATGTATAGTATTCATACTATATATATATGTGTGCATATATGTATACATATATACATATACATACACACTATTCTTTATCTGTTCATCTGTTGCTGGAGACTTGGGTTGCTTCCACATTGTGGCTATTGTAAATAATCCTGCAGTAAACACAGGGGTGCATATATCTTATCAAATTAGTGGTTTTGTTTTCTTTGGGTAGACACTCATTCATGGAATTACTGGATCACATGGTATTTCTAATTTTAAGTTTTTGAGGAACCTCCATACTGTTTTCCACAGCAGTTGCAACCAATTTACATTTCCCCCAACGGTGCACAGAAGCTTCCTTTTCTCCACATTCTTGCCAACATTTGTTATTTCTTGATCTCTTTTTTTGATACTAGCCATTCTGACATGTGTGAAGTGATAGCTCGTGGTGGTTTTGATTTGTATTTCCCTGCTGCTTAGTGATATTGAGCATCTTTTCATGTGTCTGTTGGCCATATGTATGTCTCCTTTGGAAAAATGTCTATTCAGGTCCTCTGTCCATTTTTTAATCAGATTTTTTTTTTGGTGTTTAAGTTCTTTACATATTTTGAATACTAACCTCTTATAAGATAGACAATTTACAAATATCTTCTCCCATTCAGTAGGTTGCCTTTTCATTTTGCTGATTGTTTCCTTCACTGTGAGAAAGCTTTTTATTTTGGTATAGTTCAGTAGTTTATTTTTCCTTTTGTTTTTTTTTTCGTTTGAGGAGACATAGCCATAAATATGTTGTTAAGGCCGATGTCCAAGAGATTACTGCCTCTGTTTTCTTTTAAGAGCTTTATGGTCTCACATTTTAATCTTTAATCCATTTTTTAAGTTTATTTATTTTGAGAGAGAGAGAGAGCAAGGTGAGGGTGGGGGAGGTGGTGGGGGACAGAGAGATAGGGAGAGAGAGAATCCCAAGCAAGATCCCACTGTCAGTGCAGAGCCCGACCTGGGGCTCAAACTCACGAACCGTGAGACCATGACCTAGCCAAAATCAAGAGTTGGACACATAACCAACTGAGCCATACAGGTGCCCCTGTCTTTAATCCATTTCAAATTTATTTTTGTGTATGGTGCAAAAAAGTGGTCCGGTTTTGTTGTTTTGCATGTAGCTCTCCAGTTTTCCCAGCACCATTTATTGAAAAGACTAACTTTACCCTGTTGTATAGTCTTGCCTCCTTTGTCATAGATTACTTGACCATGTAAGTGTGGGTTTATTTCTGGTCTCTAATCTGTTCCATTGATCTATGTGTCTGTTTTTTTCCAGTACCATACTGTTTTGATTACTATAACTTTGTAGTGTAAGTTGAAATCTGGGATTGTAATACCTCCAACTTTATCTTTCTCAGGATTGCTTTGCTATTTGGGGTCTTTTGTGGTTCCATACACATTATAGACTGTTTGTTCTAGTTCTGTGAAAAATGCTGTTGGTATTTTGGTAGGGATTGCATTGGATCTGTATATTGCTTTGGGCATTATGGACATTTTATTTTAATGTTTATTTTATTTATTTATTTTTAAAAATTTATTTAATTTAATCTTTTTTTAATGTTTTATTCATTTTTGAGAGACAGAGAGACAGAGACAGAATGTAAGCTGGGGAGGGGCAGAGAGAGAGGGAGATACAGATTCCGAAACAGGCTCCAGGCTCTGAGCTGTTAGCACAGAGCCCGACGTGGGGCTTGAACTCATGAACTGTGAGATCATGACCTGAGATGAAGTTGGACACTTAACCAACTGAGCCACCCAGGTGCCCCTAATAGTATTTGTTCTTCTAATCTATGAACATGGAATGTCTTCCCATATGTGAAGGTGTTTGTCATCTTCAATCTCTTTCATTAGTGTCTTATATGTTTTCAGAGTACAGGTCTTTCACATATTTGTTTAAATTTACTCCCAGGTATTTTATTCTTCCTTTCCCCCTTCCCTTCCTCCTTCCCTTCCCCCTTCTCTTCCCTTCCCCCTTCCCTTCCCTTCCCTTCCCTCTTCCCTTCCCCCTTCCCTTCCCTTCCCTTCCCTTCCCTTCCCTTCCCTCTTCCCTTCCCCCTTCCCTTCCCTTCCCCCTTCCCTTCCCTTCCCTTCCCTTCCCTTCCCTTCCCTTCCCCCTTCCCTTCCCTTCCCTTCCCTTCCCTTCCCTTCCCTTCCCTTCCCTTCCCTTCCCTTCCCTTCCCCTCCCTTCCCTTCCCCTTCCCCCTCCCCCTCCCCTTCCCTGGTATTTTATTCTTTTGGGTATAATTGTAAATAGTAGTTATTTTCTTAATTTCTCTTTCTGCTACTTCATTATGAGAGTATAGAAATTCAATAGATTTCTCTATATTAATTTTGTGTTCTACAACCTTACTGAATTTGTTTATCAGTTCTAATAGTTTTCTGGTGGAGTCTTTAGAGTTTTCTGTATATAGTATCTTATCATCAACAAATAGAGACAATTTTACTTCCTCTTTGCTAATTTGGATGCCTTGTATTTGTTTTTTATGTCTGATTGCTGCAGCTAGTCTACATTTTACATTTTTTAAAAATCTAAAACTGTTACTGTTTTAGCATTTAACATTTTATTCTAACGTAACTAAAATTTATATTATTTAAAAGATCTTTTAAAATGGATTTTTGTCTTAAAAATGGAGGACTTGCTTTCTCAGTTCACAGTTGCACTGTCTACACCTAAAGAAGCTGGAAAAGATGAAACTGATATATCAGAGTTTTCTGACTCATGAAAGAGAGGGATCAACTCCATAGAACTGGGTAAATTCTACAAGAGCTAAAGATATAAAGCTGACCTCGATGTGTATCACATTGAACTTTATCTGCACCCTGTGCTTCTGGAAGGCGGTGACAATTGAGAAATTCTCCACAACTTCACCTTCTGGTAAAAGACTCCCCCCTGTCTTCACATATTCTGAGACAGGGCTCACCTCCACCACTCTTCCCTCATGACCCTTTGCCTAGCTCTATAAAACCCCAGACTCCTTCCTTTTTGAGATATTGTTCTTTAATGAACATTCTCCCTAGTGCAATATTCCGAGTAAAACCATTCGTTAATTGTTGGTACATTTTATTTTTGACAGTTTTGATGCATGATTTGTATAGGAGCAAGCTTGTGGTGGGATCCCTGTTTACCCCACCCACATGATGAGCCTCTCTGTTCTTGGCTGGTGATTTGAGACCAGAGGTGTGTCTGACTTCTGGTCCTGCACTCTGGATTCATGTCTGTCAGTAGCATGGCAAGGATTCTGTTTTGATTCTTTTTGAGTAGTCACTTGATTTCTGGACCTGACTTCTTTTGGCTTCATGGTCTATAACCATTTAGGTTCTAGAGATCTTGTCTTTGTTGGGTAAAAGATGACAGCAAATCTTGTCTGTTACCGTTTTCTGTTTGTCTACGTTGAGCTGAAATCAGTTAAGGATTCAAACCCATTGGGAAGAGAACAGCTCTTGATATGGAGCAGTGAATTCTGTTAACCTGTGTTTACTGTTGACCAGGGCTGAAATTTTAGAATTAGAGCTATAATAAACAATCTGTCTATGTCTATCTGTACATTGATGGTTGTCTCTGTAGTTCAGAAAGGCTTTACTTCTTATTGTGAGTGTGGGGTTTTTCTACTTCTGGATGGTATTGCCAAATTAGATTATAAAATCACCTAAATTAAAGGAGCTCTATTCTGATTAGCTTAGAGATAATTAATCACCTTATATAAATGGAATATTGTTAAAATTTCCAGAAGTTAAGGAACCCGAAATTTTAATGCTTTCAAAGAGCAAAAAGAAAGAAATATATAGAAATTAATTCAGAAATAGTTTAAGAACAAGTTCACACTAGGCCAATGAGACTATTTTTTTAATTAATTTATTTATTTTGAGAGAGAGCAGGGGAGGGTCAGAGAGATAGGGTGAGAAAGAATTCCCCTTCCCACCCCACATTTGGGGCTTGATCTCACAAACGAACTGTGAGATCATGACCTGAGTTGAAATCAAAAGTCGGATACTTAACTGACTGAGCCACCCAGGAGCCCCAGATGAGACTAGTTTAATATTTTTAAACTTAGTTTAATATTTTTGGTTTAATAAAAGCAGCTATGTAGTCTCTGAGCATTAGGTATAATATAAGCTTATTTTTTTTTAGTTTTTTTAAGATTTTGTTTATTTATGAGAGAGAGAGAGAGAGAGAGAGAGAGAGAGAGACAGCATGAGTGGGGGAGGGGAAGAGAGAGGGAGACCCAGAACCCGAAGGAGGCTCCAGGCTCTGAGCTGTCAGCACAAAATCCGACGCGGGGCTTGAACTCACAAACCGGGAGATCATGACCTGAGCCGAAGTCGGATGCCTAACTGACTGAGCCACCCAGACACCCCATAAGCTTATATTTTTATTCTATTTAGGTATATTTTTCTTGAGTTTATGCATATCTTGGGATCAAATAAGCTAGCATTATTTATACTACCTGTTTAAGATTATGAAACATATGTGTTTGGATTTAACCAAGTCAGATTATTATTCTGACAAACTTTATTTCAATGGTAATTATGTTTCCTGGGTATGTCCACTTGAAGATAATTGCCAAGATGTTTGTGTAATTTAAACCCTTGGAGTTATACTACACTGAGTTAATTAATGGCTGTTCACTAGATAGATACCTGGGTCATCTCCAAGTAAGTCATCACATTGCCTTTGGTTTTATAATGATAAATGAAAAACATTAAAATTCTCTAATCAAACAAGGTATGCAAAGATGTACAAAATTTTTTTAAATTTATTTTTATTTTGTGTGTATGTGTGTGTGTGAGAGAGAGATAGACAGAGACAGAGACAGAGAGACAGAGAGAATAAGTGGGGGAGGGGCAGAGAGAGCGTGGGGGGGAGAGAATCCTTTCATGCTGTCAGTGCAGAGCCCTGATTGTGACCTGAACTGAAATAGGAGTTGGACACTTAACTGACCAAGCCACTCAGGTGCCCCAGTATGCAAGGGTTTTTATGGTGTTCTTTTTTTGTTAAACAGTGAGAGCAAAATAAGTTATCGGAATATAGAGATAGGAGCTGAACGAGCATGCTACTAATGGAGAAAGGGGGGCATTTTCACAGATTTTTTTTCATTTTCACAGTATTTTTCCCCATCCCATCTCCATTTGATACTGATCCAAACATGCCACTGACCATTTAGTTAAAAAAAATTGCAGGATGCTTGTGCACACTTTATGTACAGCAAATGAGTAGGGAGAGGGAATGTGAACAAATAGAGAAAACTGTACTGTGGTGGTCAGGACATGGTGGGACCAAATTGTGCCTTTCTCATTGAGAATGTCTTCTTGGTCTGGAGGAACAGAGTTCTGGAGTAAGCTAGCAAGTTCCCTTTGTAGTAGACACCTTGGTCTGCTGCTAGAACACTTCACCTGTGTCTTCATCCTCCCATCTCCAGCTGTGTGGGGGTGTGGATTTCACTGATTGGCTGCCCATCAAATCGGAATCTGATCTGCCTCACTGACAAACCCGGTCATTCACAGTAGGCTTTCGTCAGTTTACTAAGTGGTGTGTATGCCTCTTAATCTTACGCTGCACCACAGAACCATCCTGCCCCGCCACCTTCAAAATAATATGATCTTGTTCTCAGTTTTGATTCCTTGGGCTTTGCATTGGCCATGGTGAGTGCTGGCATCTCCTCAGCTGCTGATTCTCAAAAGAGGTACCAGGTCTGCACCGAAGGAGCACCCCAAAAAGCTTTTAAAAGTACAATGTGAGGGTTTTTTTTTTAATTTTTTAAATTTTTATATATTTTTGACAGTGAGAGAGACAGAGTGTGAGCAGGGGAGGCAAGAGAGAGAGACGGAGACACAGAATCTGAAGCAGGCTCCAGGCTCTGAGCTGTCAGCACAGAGCCCGATGTGGGGCTTGAGCTCACGAGCTGTTAGATCATGACCTGAGCCAAAGTTGGACGCTTAACCGACTGAGCCCCCAGGCTCCTGAGGTTTCTTATGAAAACTTGAAGCACAGCAAACTCAGGAAGGCCTGTGGTAAATGACCATTCTTGCTGCCCCTGTGAAAGTAACCATGTCAAATCTAATGAGACCAGCCTTATTTTGTAATCAAGACTAATGTCACTTTGAGATTATTTTTTAATCAGAAGTGAGGAGATGAAGGAAAACATTATTTCAGTAGAAAACTATGTGCACAGTTCATAGTGCATTCTTCCAGGTATTCAGATTCAAGCCTTGTTCATTGTCTCTGAGCTACTTTGCACCTTCTGTAAATTGCAGGTAACTGATGGAGATAAAACTCTCTCTTGTCTGGTAGAGATTTAGTTGACCTCCTAGACAGTGTGGAAGAATTGGTTCTGATACCTACCTGCACTTTGGACAGGATCCTGCTACCTTTCCCAAATTGTCAATCCTTACTAAATTTTCACTTCCATGGCCACAACTCTCCCAATGAATATTTCTAGTTTTTCTCACTCCCACCCGGCTTGGCATCACCAAGATTAAAGCTTGATCACCCAGATCCCTTTTGGGTCTCTAGGTCGTCTGGCCATTTCCCCAGGATCTGGAGAAGCCCTGCAAGCTGAAGCCTGGTGACTTGTTATAAACCTGGAAGGACTGCTCACAGCAGCAGACCCTTCATGACCTGGATTTCCCTGGACAAGGGTAGTGTGGGAGCTTTCAGAAACTCAGGAAGCAGTGCTGCTGCGTAACAAAGATTTTCCTCCACCAACTTCTTGGAATTTACTGGACTAGATTGTTTCAAGGTTCAACTCCTGGTACTTTATTTACAAAAAGCTTTCGTATTAACATTTCCCTTTCCCAGTTAGGCATCCTTCTTTTAAGATGTCTGATCTCCAGGATCCTGACATCTGATCTTTGCTACCACCTTCCAGTAGATGGTTCAGCTGGTTTTACAGGAACCACACCAACAAGAATCCACGAGATACAAGTTTTCTTTTTCATATTTCTTTATTGAAGTGTAATTGGCAAACAGTATTATATGTTAGTTTCAAGTTTGATTTGGTTAGTGTCAGGTTAGAGTTGATTCAGCAATTCTACCCATTGCTCAGTGCTTCCCACAATAAGTATAGTCACCACCTGTCACCATACAATGCTTTTACAGTATTATTGACTATTTCCATGTCTTACTTATTTTATAGCCTCTTCATCTATTTCACCCATTCTCTTCCACCTCCCTTCTTGGCAACCACCAGTTTGTTCTCTGTATTTAAGAGTGTGTTGAGATAGAATTTCTTAGACCCTGCTTCACTCACTCAGGAGGCTCATGATTGCCTCTGAGTTGTTCAGCAACAACTGACATTTGAAGGGATTAATCATACTGAGTTTTATTTGAGCTCTGTGCTGCTGGAAGGCAGAAAAACTCCCAACCCTTTTTTTTTATTAAAAAAAATTTTTTTAATGTTTATTTATTTTTGAGACCGAGACAGAGCATGAATGTGGGAGGGGCAGAGAGAGAGGGAGACACAGAATCCGAAGCAGACTCCAGGCTCTGAGCTGTCAGCACAGAGCCCCATGCGGGGCTCGAACTTACCAACTGCGAGATCATGACCTGAGCCGAAGTCAGATGCTCAACCAACTGAGTCACCCAGGCGCCCCTCAACCCTTTTGAGTTCTGAGAAATGGCTAATTGCCAAGGACCATCCTGTGCTTGCACCTTGGACCCACCTCTACCCTTTCTCATGACTCCCTTGTTCACCTGCCTCTGTGAAGTCCAGGCCCCCTTTGCTTAGAGGCGCTCCTTATTAATGAACCTTCTCCCTAGTGCAGTAGGCTGAATGAAATAATCTCCTTAATTGTACCATGCGTTTTGTGTTTCACAATGTTAAAAATATAGCTTATTTAAAACAAGGTTTTTTTTTTTAATGTTTATTCATTTATTTTTTGAAAGAGAGAGAGTGTGTGAGCAGGGGACAGAGAGAGAGGTATAGAATCCAAAGCAGGCTCCAGGCCCCAAACTGTCAGCACAGAGCCTGATGTGGGGCTTGAACCCATGAACCATGAGATCATGACGAGCCGAAGTCAGATGCCCAACCGACTAAGCCACCCAGGTGCCCTTACTTTAGCTTATTGTTATGCATATTTTCTTTTTTTTTTTAATTTTTTTTTTCAACGTTTATTTATTTTTGGGATAGAGAGAGACAGAGCATGAACGGGGGAGGGGCAGAGAGAGAGGGAGACACAGAATCGGAAACAGGCTCCAGGCTCTGAGCCATCAGCCCAGAGCCTGACGCGGGGCTCGAACTCACGGACCGCGAGATCGTGACCTGGCTGAAGTCGGACGCTTAACCGACTGCGCCACCCAGGCGCCCCTCTGTATTTTCAAGTAATACTGTTCCAGTTCAGTTGCATTATCACTTTAACACCACTTATTGAGGATTTGAAGAAAAAAGAATTGGATGACTTAAGTAATTTAATAATTTAATTTGAAAGACAAAATTTGTTTCTCACAGTTTTAAAATTAGATGTGAAAAAAACCAGTGGGCCATCTTACAGGGTAAGGTATGAGCAACCTTGATTAGTGAAGTATATAATGGCTAGGAGACCCATAAAACTCATGCCGTCAACACCACTAGGTGGAAAGTTGGTGAAAGAAATCACAGAGGTGAACTTGTTTTTGGAATATTGGAGTAAAGATGGTGGACTCACCATGGCGGACTCACTCCCCAACAAAACAATAGTTAACTGGAGAAAATTATTAAAAACAATAAAGTCCTGGAAATTATCCTAAGTGTATACAGCAAGTAGAGAAACAGTCATTCAAGAAAATCTACTAAATCTCAATAAGAAATCTGTGGCAACAGCCCTGCCAGCTCCATCATACAGAAATGCTACTCCAGGTACTCTACTTGGGTTAGTCAAGAAGAGGAGGGCTTTCCCCTCCCAGACCCCATATGTAGAGTAGAAGCTCTCCTGTAGCTGAGCAAGCCACGGATGCTGGGACCTCTATCCCTGCCACCACCCCAGCTGGCTTATAGGGGAGGCTCCACACCAGGAGGGGCAAGCCTAAAAGAACAGGAGTACCATCACCCCAGAGATCACTTTTAGAGAAGGGTTACTCTGGGATAAGTGGGTTGCTATCCCTAAGTCTAGATCCTGTGCAGGATGCAGAGATTCTGTCCAGGGGAAGAGTCTGGCCACAAGGATTAAGAACTCCCAGCTCTGTCTGAGGGGGACTGACTTTATTTGGAACAGACTGTCTAAGGGTATTGTTGAAAACAGTGGAGATTTTGGTCAAGAGGAATTAGAAGGCGCTTATAGCTACATGATACTAGTGGCAACAAGCACTAGTATCTCATCAGACATTTAACAGAACCAGGGAAAGCAATAACCAAGAAGAATGCTCCTTGGATCACAGTCAACCCTGGGTGTCAGTAAGTTTGTATATAAAACATTCACCCACTGAGAAGAAATCACATCAGGACATGGAGCAGATTTGGAAACACTCCCCAGGCTGCACAAAGACAAATTAACACAGGAAAGAAACCTTGCTGATACAAGGGCCTTAAGTGCAATTTCTGACCAAACACTGGTTGAACAATAAGCTACTCTGATACAGGGGCAATGCCTGGGAAGCCAGGCTTTCATATAATATCACACACATCCCTTGGAGTCTGAAAGACTGTGCGTGGCCATGGCTGGGCAATTTCAGGAGTGATTAGAGGGGGAAAATCCAAGCTACCGGTCTCTGGCTGCACATGGGTAAAAACGAATTAGCCAACCAAACAGCCAACAAATAAATTCCTCAGACTGTGGTAGCAGCATTTAAGACTCACACACTTTCAATGGTAAAGGGTAAAAAAAAATTTGACCAGTAAGTGACTTGTGCTACCCCAAGGATGACTGCTAGAAAGCCAGGTTAAGAGAGAAAAACAAGACAAAATCTGAATAGGAACAACAGAAGCTGCACACTACCAGGGAAATAGGCCTTACAGAGTTTGTTCAGCAAGTCACTGTACAAATAAATAGCCAAGCAAACAAAAACATCAACCCCTGGGAGATGGAGGTAATTAGTATCCAGAGTTGCTATAGCATAATATCTAAAATGTCAGTTTTCAACAGAAACAATTTTGAGACATGCAATGAAAGAGGAAATTATGACCCCACACAGGAAAAAAGTGACCAATACAAACTGCTTTTGAAGGGGCCCGGATGTTGGACTTAGTAGACACATACTTGAAAACAGCCATTGTAGGATTGTAGAGGCACCTCAGTGGCTCAAGAGTCTGCCTCTTTTTTTTTTTTAATTTTTTTAAATGTTTATTTATTTTTGAGACAGAGAGAGACAGAGCATGATCGGGGGAGGGTCAGAGAGAGAGGGAGACACAGAATCCGAAACAGGCTCCAGGCTCCGAGCTGTCAGCACAGAGCCTGACGCGGGGCTCGAACTCACGGACCGCGAGATCATGACCTGAGCCGAAGTCAGCCGCTTAACCGACTGAGCCACCCAGGCGCCCAAGACTCTGCCTCTTGATTTTAGCTCAGGTAATGATCTCATGGTCGTGAGACTGAGCCCCTGCATCACCTGCTTAAGATTCTCTCTCTCCCTCTGTCCCTCCCCCACTCATGCACTCGCAGGCTCTCTCACAAAAAATAACAACAACAAAAGCCAGCCATTGTAAATATTCTTGAAGCACTAATGAAAACCATACTTAAAGAATTGAAGAATTGATGACAGTATCTCATCAGATAGAGAATAGCAACAAAGAGATAGAAATTATAAAGAAGAAGAACCAAATAAAAATTCTGGAGATGAAAAGTACAATAACTAAAATAAAAAAATTACTGGGAGTTTAAATAGTAGATTTGAGTTGGCAGAAGAAAGAAACAGTGAGTTTGAAAATATAGTAATAAAGATAATTCAACATGTAAAATGGGGAGAAAAAAAGAAGAATGATCAGAGCTTCAGAGAAATGTGAGACACCATTAAATGCATTAACATATGCATAATGGACAGAAGAGAAAAGGGGCAAAGGAATTATTAGAAGGAGTCATAGCTGAAAAGTCCCCAAATTTGATGAAAAGCATTAATTTATATGTTCAAGAAGAATGAGCTTCAAGTAGGATAAACACAAAGAGATCCATGCCTAGACATAACATAGTCACAAGGTTGAAAAACAAAGATAAAGTCTTTAAAAAAAATTTTTTTTTCAACGTTTATTTATTTTTGGGACAGAGAGAGACAGAGCATGAACGGGCGAGGGGCAGAGAGAGAGGGAGACACAGAATCGGAAACAGGCTCCAGGCTCTGAGCCATCAGCCCAGAGCCCAACGCGGGGCTCGAACTCACGGACCACGAGATCGTGACCTGGCTGAAGTCGGACGCTTAACCAACTGCGCCACCCAGGCACCCCAAAGATAAAGTCTTAAAAGCAGCAAGAGGAAAACAATTCATCACATGTAAGGAAAATGCACTAAGAGCGACAGCTGATGTCTCATCAGAAACAGTGGAGGCCAAAAGACATATCTAAAGTGCTTAAAGTAGAAACCTGTCAACCAGTAATTCTATATCCAGCAAAACTATCTTTCAAGAAATAAAGACAAAATAAAGGCAAACTGAAAGAACTTATTGCTGGCAGGCCTGACTTATAAAAAACACAAAAAGTTCTTCAGACTGAAAGCAAATGACACCAGATAGTAACTAAAATCCACATGAAAAACAGTGTCAGTAAAGGTAGGTAATTACAAAAGGCAGTATAATTGTATATTTCATTTCTCTTCTTCTCTAAACTGATTTAAAATGTAATGACCTAAGACATAGGTATATGCTCATACTGCTAGGCTTTTTACATACAGAAACATAATATGAGTCAACACTTTGTAATAGCACAAAGGAGGTAGATGGGAACACAGCTGTTTTGGAGTAAGGTGATGACACCAAATGGTAACTCAAGTCTACAAGAAGAAATAGAATCAGAAATGCTAAATAAGAAGGTTAATACAATAAACTGTATAAATATATAATTGCTTCACTTTCACTTTTAGAAAGACATAAGATTATGTAAAATAATTAAAACAATGTATTTGGGGGTTTACAATATAGATGGATGTAGTAGATATAATAGTAACACAGAAAAAGGAAGGAGACATCTCTAGACCACTGCATCCAACAACCTCAGATTATACATTCTCCAGAATAGATCATATGCTAGACCATTAAAACAAAACTCAATAATCAAAGATGGTTGATATTCTACAAAGTAAGTTCTCTGACCACAATTGAATGAAGTTTGAAATCAGTAACAGAAGGAAATTTGGGAAATTTATAAATATGTGGAAATTAAGTAACACATTCCTAAAGAACAAATGAGTCAAAGAATAAATAAATAAATAAAACCATTTTAATTGAAAATGAATACAAACATACAGAAACTTAAGGGATGCAGGAAAAGCAGTGCTGAAAGGGCAATATATACCTATAAAAGTCTACATTAAAAAAGAAGAAAGATCTTAAATCAGTAATTAAACTTTTTACCTTAAGACATTAGAAACAGATGAGCAAACTAAATCCAAAGCAAGCAGAAGGAAAGGAAACAATACAGATCAGAGTAGAAATCAATGAAATAGAGAAGAGGAAAAAAAAATAGAAAAAAACAATGAAACCGAAGGTTCGGTCTTTGAAAAGATCAACAAAACTGACAAACCTTTAGCTTACCTGACCAAGAAAACAACACTCAAATGACTAAAATCAGAAACGGAAGAAAGGATATTACTTTCAATCTTACAGAAGTAAAAAAGATTGTAAAAGAAAACTGAACGATTCTACACCAGCCAACTAGATAATCTGGACAAAAAGGACACATTCATAGAAACACATAAAGTATAAAAACTGACTCAAGAAGAAACTGAAAATCTGAATAGACCTATAACAAAGAGATTGAATTAGTAATTTAAAAACTACCCACAACAATCAGCAAAACTAAAAGGCAACCTACGGATTGGGAGAAGATCTTTGTAAATGACATATCAGGTAAAGGGTTAGTATCCAAAATCTATAAAGAACTTATCAAAGTCAACACCCAAAAAAATAATCCAGTGAAGAAATGGGCAAAAGATACGAATAGACACTTTTCAAAAGAAGACATCCAGATGGCTAACAGACACATGAAAAAATGCTCAACATCACTCATCATCAGGGAAATACAAATCAAAACCACAATAAGTTATCACCTCACACCTGTCAGAATGGCTCACATTAACGACTCAGGCGATGACAGATGTTGGTGAGGATGTGGAGAAAGGAGGACTCTTTTGCACTTCTGGTGGGAATGCAAACTGGTGCAGCCCCTCTGGAAAACAGTATGGAGGTTCCTCAAAAAATTAGAACTACCCTATGACACAGCAATTGCACTACTAGGTATTTATCCTAAGGATACAGGAGTGCTGTTTTGAAGGGGCACATCCACCCCAATGTTTATAGCAGCGCTATAGACAATAGCCAAAGTATGAAAAGAGCCCAAATGTCCATCGATGGATGAATGGATAAGGAAGATGTGGTATATATATACAATGGAGTATTACTCAGCAATCAAAAAGAGTGAAATCTTGTCATTTGCAACTACGTGGATGGAACTAGAGGGTATTAGACTAAGTGAAATTAGTCAGAGAAAGACAAGTATCATGTGACTTCCCTCATGTGGAATTTAAGATACAAAACAGATGAACATAAGGGAAAGGGAAGCAAAAATAATATAAAAACAGGGAGGGGGACAAAACATAAGTGACTTTTAAATATAGAAAAGAAACAGGGTTGCTGGAGGGACTGTGGGAGGGGGGATGGGCTAAATGGACATGGGGCATTGAGGAAGGCACTTGTTGGGAATAACACTGGGTGTTATACATAGGGGATGAAACACTGGATTCTACTTCTGAAATCATTATTGCATTATATGCTAAGTTGGATATAAAGTAAAAAATAAAAATCAATAATAAAAAAGAAAAAACTACCCACAAAGGAAAACCCAGGACCAGAGGCTTCACTAGGGAATTCTACCAAATGTTTAAAAAATTAACACCAATCCTTCACAGACTTTTCCAAAAATAGAAGAGGAGGGAACACTCCCCAACTCATACTGTGAGGTCAAGGCCTTGATTCCAAAACTAAAGAAAGACATCACAAAAAAGAAAACTACAGACCAACATTTCTTATGAATATACACAAAAATCCTCAACTAAATATTAGCAAACCAAATCCAGCAACATATACAAAGATTATACACCATGACCAAGTGGGGCTTATTGCAGGATTGCAAGGTTGGAATAACATATGAACATCAATGTAATACACTACATTAAGAGAATGAAGGACAAAGGTGATAAGATCTTTTAATCTTTCTGATATAGTAAAAGCATTTGACAAATAAAACATGCAAACAACAAGGAAGGGAGGAGAAATTCCTCAACATGATAAAGGGATTTATGAAAAACCCACAGCTAATATATTTAATGGTGAAAGACTGTAACTTTCAGCCTGAGATTAGGAACAAGACTTCTATTTAGCAGTGTACTGGATATTCTAGCCAGGGAAAATAGAAAAATGAATAAAAATCAATAATGGAAGGGAAGAAGTAAAACTATCTCTTTTTGCAGGTGACATCTGGTGGATAGAAAAGCTTAAGAAATCCCTTATGAAACTACTGGAAACAATGAACAAGTTCAGCAGGGTTGTAGGGTGCCAGAGGAATCTATGAACTTTAATTATATTTCTATACACTGTGAAAAATCTGAAAAGGGAATTGAGAAAACAACTCCACATACAATCACATCAAACATAATAAAATACGAATAAACTAAAGGAGTGTGAGACTTACATGCTTAAAACTACAAACATTGCTTGATGAAAGTAAAATCGAAATAAATGGAAAGACAGCCCACATTAATGAATCAGAAAACTCTTTTATAATCACACTTACCCCCTGCCCCAATCGTTCCCAATCACTGGCAACCACTCATCTGTTTTCATTCTCTATAATTTTGTTATTTCAAGGATGTTTTATGAATGGAATCATCCAGTATATAATCTTTTAAGATGGGCTTTTCCCACTGGGCATAATGACCTTGAGATATGTCCAAGTTGTGTGTGTATCAACAGATCATTCCTGTTTATCTTGCCTCCTTGTGTAACTCTCGAATATTTTTAGAATTCCACTTTGATCTATCTATGGTATTTTGGGGGTGTACCTCTTTACATAGTTGTTTCTTTTTTTGTTTGTTTGTTTTTAGTGGTTACTCTAAAAAGTCATATTATTTGTAGCTTAGGCAGTTACTGGTGTTGACATTTTACTTTTCTGAGAAAGTATTACAGGTCCCTGAGGTTTTCTTCACTTTCTTCAGTCTCCCAACTGTGTTCAGTTTGGGTGGTTTCTATTCTGTGCTGGGGTTTCCCCATATGGCTGGTGGAAATAGGCATTATTCTTTGCGTTACGTGAGTGCCAAGCGCTATCCCCTGACCTGGAGCACACGCATGTCTCAGTCTAAGGCTTGAGGGGGATCCTCTGGAGATCTTTGGAGCTCTCTCTCTCTCCTTTCCAGTACCAGTCCTGCAAAGTCTAGCTGTCCTGGTCCCCTGGGATTTCAGCTCTGTCTCTTTGACTAAGGGAGTCCATTCGTGTCCACCTGGCTTCCTTATCCACGGATCAAGGCCTGGAAATACTCTTGAAGCACTGAGCTGGGACAGTCACAGGTTCACTCATTTGTTTCCTGTCTCTTGATCATTGTCCTTTGTTGCCTGATGTTCAGTGTCTTGAACACCTGCGTTTTCTATATTTTGTCTGTTTCATATATTTTGTCTGGTTCCTGCTGCTTTATTGTGGCTGGGTAGAGGTGTCTCAGTAATTACTTCTTGTTGGAAAGTAGTTTTCCTAAAGGTACATTATGTTAGTACATAATAGTTTTCTCACTTGATTTTAAAATGAATTAACAGCTGGTTAAGAAAATGTTTCATTTTCACTTCCAAGATGGTAAATATTGATAGATGCAGCCCACATAAATCAACTCTCTTCCGTGTCCTCAGTACTTTTTAGGAGTGTAAAAAAAAGACCAAGAAGTTTGAGAATTGCTTACCTAGAGGAGTTTATTTAATCCCCACAAATTTCTTTATGAAGGAGGTACTATTATTATCTGCTCTATTTTACAGATAAGCAGACTGAGGCCCAGAGTAGGGAAGCACCTGCCTCGGTGACAGTAAGTGTGAGACTGGATGGTCCGTGCTCTTCAAACCAGCATGCTGCACTGCCCTGAACAGTGTGGGTTTTTCAACTCTTGTCATGTCTGAACTTCACAGAATAAAGGCCTAGCCCCTGGTCTCCCACGTGTGTCCACCTGCTTTTCACCGGGCATAATCCTTGGGCTCTGAGCCTGTTCATATTGCCAACTTGGGGTGTCCCCAGGAGAAAAAACACGTGTGGTGAGTCTCTGCTGTGCCCTCAGGCTTGGACTTCACACTAATGGACCGGAGCCTAATGGACAGATGTGCCAGTGGAATTGTGGCTTGTCTGGGTGGTGCTTGCTCGTCAGAGGCCCAGGGCCTCCCTTTGCACATGCGCATTTGACGAACAACATCCACTCTGGTCAGAGTCGCTGTGCCTCGGGGCCGCCACATCTGCCTCTCCTGCGGCGAGCCTTGGACTCTTGTGCAGCTACCAGAGTCTGCAATGTGTAACATGAGTTTGAGCACCAGGTGCCTTTGCAAAAAGATTCTGTTTTTAAAAGAATTCTTTCCATCGAGATTTCTTCACATTATGAATTCCCTAGGTGTAAATAAACTTTTTTGTTTGTACAAATTCAGTTCAGGACTGCATGTGGTGAGTAAAATGGCATCTGAGATGTTTTGATCAACAAGAGTGATAATGCATTCACATTCAGGCAGCTCACAAGCGTATGAAACTTACCAAGAATGCTTAAAACGACGTTCATCTAACAAATATTTACTGAGCAACTTCTCTGAGTAGAGCCCTGTTCTGGGTCTGGCAGAAAGAGCAGCGAACAAGGCAAGAGTCTGTCTTGGATAGTTTACATTCTCCATAGCATATTTATAACACGGTGTATAGCATATTTATAACACGGACGCAGGTTATTTTAAACAACATGGCAATACAGCATAACATCACTGGTTCCAACAAATAGTTGAGTGCCTGCTGTGTATCTAGCCAGGCCTCTGTTGGGTGCCGTGTTGCACAAAGTAAATAGTTTCATGCTCAGGTATAAAATTTGACTGAAAAACAAAACCCGGTTATCCTCATGAAAGCTGGATCTACGAACTGTGCACATAGTGCCTGTGAATGCCAGCCTCTGCCCCCCACGTAGCACGAGTCTGAGGAGACCCTGGGACAGTGTGTACAGCACAGTGTGAAGGATGCCCCAGAGCTGTACAACTGGGCAGCTCTGATAAGTCCTGCACAGCGTGGACGTTTGCCATGAAGAAATGATATGAAATTTCAAGCACAAAAGGATCACAATTGTGCGCACAGTGACTGCGTGCAGATAAGACTGGAATCAGTATTGTTGGCACCCATCTTTGGGGGTGAAGCTCAAGGAAGTTTGCTTCTACTTCTGGGCATTTCCCAATACAATGAAAATTAAAAAAAAAAAACTTGTAAAAAAATGCTTATTTATTTTTGAGAGAGAGAGACAGCGTGAGTGGAGGAGGGGCAGAGAGAGAGGGAGACAGAATCCGAAGCTCCAGGCTCCGAGCTGTCAGCACAGAGCCTGATGAGGGGCTCGAACTCACAGACCGTGAGATCATGACCTGAGCCGAAGTCTGACGCTCAACCGACTGGGCCACCTCAGCGCCCCTACAATGAAATTTTTATAGCAAAAGATTAGAAAATAATTAAAATCATATAAATAATCCTGAGATTTCCCTCCTTTCAGGGAAAATAATAACTGGCAAGAAGGTGTCTCAGTAACTGTCCTTGGGTTATTCAAAGTAGTTGCGGGTTTTCTTTTCTCTGTGCCCTTGTAGGGCTTGGTTTTGGCGTGTGTAAGTGCTGTAAACATTAGGCCTCCCTGGGGACTCATGAACTCAGGAGTTTAGTAAATGCTCATTTTAGTGGCTGCCAAATGGATGCCACCCTGGCAGCTGCCTCTTTTCTGGTCTCTGAATGTGGAGAGCAGCTGTGGCTCCTTTGTTCTGCTGGCCCGGCTCCTGGGCCTGCGGGGGGGGGGGGGGGGGGGGGGGGGGAATGGGCTTTCAGTGGCCCGCCCTGCAACCACCTCCCGAGGGAGGCTGGCCTTTCCTTCCTGGCTTCCTCCACCCTCTCCTGACCCCAAGGTGCCTCCGGCCCACCCTCCAGCTCAAGCGGAGCATCTTGCCTAGGGAGAGGTGACGCTGGAATATCTGGGTACCCGTGGCGGCTGGACACTCCCAGCAGCTGCTGCCCAGTCCTTCTCCAAGTGGCTGTGCCAAGCGGGCTGGGCAGCTGCTTTTTCCACCAGAGAAGGTGCTGGCAGCGCTCAGGGAAGGAAGCAGCAGAAGGAGGTGGAGTGGAGACTCAGCCCCCTGAGGTAGAGACACTGCATGGCGCCTGAGGGGTACTCTTTGCTTTTGAGATGTGTATGGGGCTTGCTCCCTGCCATTCCCTTTATGTCCTTTAAGTGATCATGACAATGTTGCTAATGTTGGGGTGAAGGAACAGCCCCAGGGTGGTCTGCCTCCTGGTTTAGCCTCACACACCCTTACGTGGCATGCAGATGGTGAAAGCCTGCTCACCTTGGCTGGATGCTAGGCCTTCTGTGGATGAGACCAAGTGTGGACAGGTTGGGGTTGGGGATCATGGTGGTGCGGGCACAGCTGATTTTTATTCTGGACAGAGGTTGGAGATGGTTGGTGGGTTGGCTGTCCTAATGGGAAAAAGGAGGCAAAGAGAACCCCATGTGTAGAAGAGAGGTGTCCTTAGGAGCAGAGAGAGGCTGGTGCCCCTGCAGGTGAAAATCTCTGTGATCACAGTGCACAAGTGATTTCTTGTTGGACCACGCAGTGATGCTTTGTGGTGCAAACATGTGGCATTCCTGAATGCTGTTTGGGGTTGTGCAAGGCCACTCTTGTTCCAAGTCTGTGAGTTGCATCAAGCCTGCCCCAGAGCTAAGGTAAGAGAGAACTGGCATTTTCTTTTCAGAGTCCAAGGCCAGCCTGTCTTTGCAAAGGAGTTGTGAAGCTCCGTGGTCCTGTTATACCCCTGGGTAATCCAGACCCTCAAGAAGGGTTCTGTGTTCTCCATAGGCTAAGACAACCTCTGAGTCTCTTTTGTTCTGCAAGCTCTAAAAGAATTGGTGGCTTATGATTCTGCAATAATGGTAATCAGACTTCTTTCACTGAGCTCTGCTTGGGCCAGGAAGAAGGAAGGTCATGTTGGGCTGGTCAGATGATGTGTATAATAGCAGATCACTGTCTGAAGGCATGCTCCCATTTTAACATAGAAATATTTCATTGTTAAAGCAGCAAATGATCTGCTTTCTGTGGGCGTATAGAGGCGGGTGTGCACCCACTACTCATTTTTGGCCAGGCTCCAGCTAGAGCCTCCAGCTTCTCCTCTGTGCCATCCAGGTGCTTCCCTGTCCTTCCCTGGGGATTGTCACAGGCCACTTCTGGAATACACTTTGGTTCCAGTTATACACTCCTGCTTGACGACAGCCCAGTTTAGCTATCCCCAGTGCCCCGAGGGGGAGATGCCTAAACCAGATTCGGGGGAGAGGCCCTTTGGGCAGAATGGTTAGGGTGCCTCATTTCACATGGGCCATCATTAAATAGGCATGACACAGGTCCTTTGTGCTGGGAAGGCACCCTGGCTCCTTCTGGGACCTGGGCCATGGTGAGAGACCCTGAGACTTCCTCGGGGCTGCAAGGCCCCACAATCACATGGGGGTGGGACTTTGAATCTAGATACAAGTTGAGGATTTTGGGATCCCCAGTTTCTCTCTGTCCTCATGCCACTAATTAGGCTGGTCTGGTAGGAGGAAGCCCAGCCCCTCCCTTGGCTCCATGAACCCTGAGCCCTACCTTAGCATCCCTGGGCACTGGGCTGGCTCAGGTGTAGCTGTCAGCTAGAGAGGGGCATGAGGGGGAAGCCCCCTGAGTCCCAGAGGGTGTTGTGTCTGTCCTTGCTTAGAAACCCCCACTGTTTAAAAAAAAATTTTTTTTAACATTTATTTATTTTTAAGAAGAAGACAGAGCTTGGAGGGGGGGGGGGGCAGAGAGAGAGAGAGGAAGACACAGAATCCAAAGCAGGCGCCAGGCTCTGAGCTGTCAGCACAGAGCCTGACGCAGGGCTTGAACTCACAGACCATGAGATCATGACCTGAGCCAAAGTCGGCCACTTAGCCGACTGAGCTGACTGAGCCACCCAGGCGCCCCAGAATCCCCCACTGTTCTAAGGGTGGAATCCAAACACTAATGTGGCCCTTGTGCTCTGGCCCCCTGGCCCCTCTCCCTTATTTCCCATGCCTTCTGCCTCTCTGTTCTCCAGAGACACCACCTTCTTTCTGACCTTGAGCTCCCAAGCCCATTCCCACCTCAGGGCCACTGCCCTGGCTGCCCTCCCCCCCCCCCCCCCCCCCCCCCCCGGCTCTTTTCCTCATTCAGGTTTTAGCTCCAATGCCACTCCTCAGAAGCCTTCCTTATGCCTCCAACCTAAAGCAGCTCCTCATGTTGTTCTGTTCTTTGCAGCACTGTCCCTGCCTGAAGTCACGTTTATGTTTTATTTACTGTTTGCCCCCCACTGCATCTCCTCTTGTTCACTGCTCTACCCCCAGTGCCTGAATAGCATCATTACTCTGGGATGAATGGGTGTGAGTGAGTGAATATGTGAGTGACCACTGCCAGGCAACTGCAGCTCTTTCCTGCAAATCGGCATGAGGCTCCTTGGAGCCTTCGTATCTTCAGCAGAGCTGACTGATGCCCACAGCTGCCACCAAGCTCCTTCCTGTTGAGCTTGCCCTTGGCCCCAGGATGAGGCATGCTACATGGTCCGGCGAGCAGCAGAGGGCTCTGGTTTGGCTACAGGCACATCTTCCTGTGCTCAGCAACCATGCTAAGGAGGCCTTCAGGCTTTCAGGTAGGCGTGGGATCCCCTTGGGGCAGGGAGCAGGTCCCTGTGGTGTTCTCCCTTCTACTTTTCATCCTTTTTGGTTCCTGTAGGACCCCAACATTCAATGAACCATTGAGTCGGGCAGTCCATTTCTGGAGCACAGCCCCTGGCACACCTGTTCCTCTGCATCAGCAATTGTGGAAAGCATTTCTCCTTAAACAGGCAGATGAACCAAGAAGTCATCCATACTTGATGCTTAATCAACCATCAAGTTACAGTAAAACACTATTTATTAGCTAGGACACCACTGCAAAAGAACTAACAAGTGCAAACTGCTCTGGTTTCAAGATACCAGCTGCTTAGGAACAGACGCCTTTATCAAGCTCATTTCTGCAGGTGTAACTCTGTGTGTCACTATCAACTCTCCCTTCTGAATTCCACTGTTTATTTGTGCATTGCTACTTTGCACTGTCATTTCTAGATAGTCTTTATCTGTTGCCAAGCTAGAAGTGATAGGATGTTTGATGTTCGGTAGGGTTAATAGATCAGGCGGCTCGGCCCTGGCCTCACGGTGTGATATTTGGGTTGCTTCCAGTTATATGCTACACTCCACAGCCCAGCTGGAAATATGTGCCTGTAGGTAGAGTGAGTGAGGGTGTTTTTTGTTTATGTAATATCTTTCTCAGAATAGATTCCGCAAATGATTCTGTGTTACAGGGCCACTTTAAAGGGCTCTTTCCTATCTTGTCAGTAGTGCTTCATCATAGAAAGGAGTGCTCGGTTCCCCTCCCCAACTCCGGCATTGGGTTTCTCCATTGTAAGGTACCTTTTGCTAGGTTAGGGGTTACTCACATGCGTGGGTTGAAATGGTTATTTCTCAGGGAGGGCACTGGTCTGGCATCTCAGTATGTAGACTTAGGCTCACGGGTTGAAGGGACGCCCCCCTCCACCTTGGGCTCCCCTGGGGTGGGACGACGTGCACTGGGGGGTCCCCAGGGCCCCCCCGGGAGGGAGTTGGTGCCCAGAAAGGTCTGTGTGAAGCACGGAAGCGTGAAGGTGACCCCTCTCTTGGACCTGGGGCCGCAGCAGGAGCTCGGGGCTTGGAGGCAGCGGGGAGGTGGTCCGAGCACCGTCCCTCGGTGTCCCCCAATCCCGGTCGGCCCGCCAGCGTTCGAGTTCTGGGGCGGCCGGGGACAGCGGAGCGGGAGCGCGGCGGGGGGGGGGGGGGGGGGGGGGGGCGTCCCGGCGGGGTTGGGGGGCTCCTTCGCGGTTATTATAACTTCACTCCCTTTAAAAGGAAAACTATGCCGGGAATCCGGGGAGGTGGCGAGCGAAGCCCGGGCGGGGGAGGACGTGACCCGCGCCCGCCGCAGGGCAGGCTCGGGTGTCCCCAGAGCAGGGGCCGCGCCGAGTGGCAGGGCCCACCCCTCCGCCCCCACTCCCCCCGCTTCCCACCACCCCCTCGCGGGCGGGGCGGACCCCACCCCTGCCCCCCCCTCTCCACCTCGCGGGCTGGGCTGCGCGGCGGGCGGAGCCGCTCTTGGCCTTTTTTGGGCGTCTCCCCGCTCGGCTCCCGGGAGGGACCTGCGGGAGGGTGCTCGGCCGGCTGCGGAGGCGGCGGAGGGGGTCCAGAGGCGACCACGGGCTCAACGCGCGCGGCCACAATGACGGGAAGGTAACAGCCCTCCCCTCCCCCACGCCCTTGGGCGGAGGGCGCCACGCGCCAGGAGGGCGCCTGCCTGGGCAGGACTGCGGGACGGGACCCCAGTCCCGACCCCTGCCCCCCCCCCCCCCCCCCCCCGCCCAGGGGAGCCGGCCGATCTACCTGCCGCGCCTCCGGCCCGGCCCCTAGACCTCGGTTGGCTGCCGGGGTAGCGGTGCCCGTCGGGACCGGGGTGTCCGGCCCGGGTAGCGGCGCGCGTCAGGACCGGGGTGTCTGGCCGCAGCAGGTGAAGCTCCCTCCCGCCCCACTCCCGCCTACCTTGCAAGATGGGCACAGGTTTCCCCTCTCTAGTGGAGAACCAGGGCTCAGAGGGGCCGGGGCACCAACCCGAGGTCACAACCAAAGGGCAGGACGTTAAAACCCAGACTGTGGCCTCTATCAGCTTCCCGGACCCCCAGCTGTGTGATCCTGTGGAGGAGATCTTACCTCTGGGGCCCTTGTCTCCTCCTCTGTAAGCCCAAACGGTGAAAACGGTGACAATGTTAAAAATGATAACGGGTCTGTGTGGGGGTCTGGCTAAACTCTGCCCAAGCATAGGCTGCTCAGGGGTGGGGTGGGGACAAGGCACTCCCCTAGGCCTGGCCCAGGCTGGGCTCCCAGGCCCTGGTGCCATTTCACAGATGAGGTAACTGAGGCCCTAGAGGCTGAGTGACTTAGGAGGTCAGTCACATGTCCACTAGTGTCTGGCCAGTGTTGGCCTCTGCAGTCCTTTCTGGAACATGGCTGGGTATAAGTGCATGACTCAGACTGGGTGGGAGGGGATGGTCTCCGAGGCCCAGCAGCCCCTTTCCAGCCAAGCCCTGGCAGGACGATGTTCTTTGACTTGTGGTTTGTGGGCCGACAAAACCCTGTGGTTTTGCTAGGAAAAAGACTTGGGGAGAAGCCGTACCCAGGAATGGGGAACAGCTACGGAGGGTGGGGTGATGGCCCCAAATCTGGTGTGATGTGCAGAGTGGTCACCCAGCTGGTGGGAATACGCTGGCCCACAGTATTAGGGCAGCTAGGACACCCAAAATGGCAGATGTCTTGTTTCAGATGCACTTTGCTGCCCACTCCATCATGGCCTGAGTCTGTGGACACAGCCAGCCTTCCAGGGCTCACCCCTCCTCATGTGCTCTGGAGCCCCTGCTTTCCCTGCCCGCTTCCTGGTCCCCCACCTGTAAGCTTATGAGGACAAGATGGGACAGAGTGAAACAGGGACAGCAACAGGAGCACAGTTGAGTGGGATGTGTGCGAGGTGGCCCGGGCACAGCAAACACCCTAATAAGGCAGGGCCACACCCCTCCAGTTTTGGCAGCAGCTTTTATCCCGACACCCTGCAGTATCTGAGGCAGATCAGAGACAGAGGCACCTCTGTTCTCTTGGCAGGGCTCCTGTCGCCCCTGAGTCCCTTGAGCCTTCCAGGGAGGGGCTGCCCCCCAGCCCAAGGAAGGCAGGCATCTTTGGGAGCAGGGCCAGCCCGCCCTGGCTTGCTGCAGGGGTCCGGCAGGTGCCCCGAGCCTGAGAAATGCTGGTCATCAAATGAAACAGGGCCCAGAGTGAACTTTGGAAAACACTGGGTGGAGTTTTTCCTTGTAAAAGTAACATTGCTCATCTCAGGGAGTTAGAAAAACCCCCAGAAACGTTAAAGATAATGGGAACAGAAAAAGAGAAAGAAAACACCCACAGTTCCACTCCTCAGAGATGCCCCTAGGAATATTTTGGTGGCTTGCTTCTTTTCTTGTGGGCTCTTTTCCTGCTCATTTGTTTTTTGCAGCTGTGAGCCGTCTGGGAGCAGAGTTTGCTTGCCACACGCAGTGCCTAGGCTGGGATTGGCTTGTGCCACCCTCCCCCCCCCCCCCCATGCCGCTCATAGGCATGGGGCCAGGCCAGCTGAGGATGGGACATCCAACCCAGCCATTGGGGTGGGCGATGTTTTTCCCATCCCAGAAGCTGTGGAGTTTTGCTTTCACTCTGTTGTGTGCCACCTTGACCTATGCATGCCCACTGCCCCCATGAGACCCCAGGGCAATGCCCACGCTGCATCCTGGTTCTCTGCACATCCACCTGCGCTACCTAGAACCAGGCTGACCTGGAAACAACCTTCTCCTCGTACACCTCACGCACCCTGCCAACTGTATAAAGTGCCAGCTTGCCCCAGGACCAGAGTGAGCAAGGCCAGGGGGAGGGCAGGGGAGAGCCAGTGAAGTGGCCCAGAGTGTTGTACACAGCTGTGCACTTTGGAAACACACCTGCGGGTGCTGTGGAGAGAAAGGGCTGCTGAGGAAGAGATTGGGAAGGAGGTCCGCCACAAGGGAGGCTTCTTGTCATTGGCAGCCTTGGGGGTGGAGAAGAGGAGGGGACTCAGGGGTCTGGGAGGTAGAATGGGAGGATCTGACTGAGAGGGTGGAATCCAGGACGATGCCCAGTGGTGGAGCAGGCGTGGACCCCAAGCTAGTTTGGGCCATGAAGGATTGGAAGAGCTGTGACAAGTCCCTGAGGAAGTGCGGGGAGGAGGTTGGAGAGGAGGGTCTGAAGCCCCAGATTGGGCTGAGCTGGGGCAGAAGGGTAAGGAGGGCCCGGGTGTGGTTGGGGGTGGGCAAGCTGTGGGATGGAAACTCAGCCCTGGTGGGGGCCCAAAGACTCTGGACCTTAAAAACACCTGAATCTTTGTCCCAGCCGGAGGGACCTTTGACATCAGCACTGGTCTACAGTGAGGATGTGAAGGCCCAGGCAGGTCACACCCCTGCTAAGGGTCCCAGCCTGTCACTGGCCCTCCTCCAAGTGCAGCCTGGGACTGGGCGCTCACAGCTGGTGAGGTCAGTGGCTTGGCCTGCTGTAGGGTGGAGTCCCACCCACCACACGACCCTAGTCTGCTGAGGCCATGAGGTGCCAGCTCCCGAGCTGGGCCTCTGTACAGTGCAGAGCAGGGCTGCTGGATCTGGGTCCCCACATCCACCAGCACCCTTGCCCTCCATGGTGCCCAGTCCCCACTTTCTTCAGGAGCATGCCCAGTGGCCCCCTTGGCGGAAGAGCCTGCCAGCATGTAGCTAAGATGGCAGCCAGGGCCTGAGCACAGCACGTGGAGCTGTGGGAAGCACATGATGAGTGCCACGCAGCTGGACCCTGAGACCCAGACCAGGCCAGGCTAGGTAGCACCCAAGACTCCTCAACTCCTCCCTTTCCCTGGACTTCTGGCATTGACTCCGACCCTGCCAGTGCGGTGCGGTGGGGGGGGGGGGTGGGGGGGGGGTGGGTCCGATTTGTAGCGTGTCCATTTCTGGGCTGAAAATACCCCCACCTCGGCTCACTTCAAACTACCAACATGATGTTAACTGGTTCCCAAAATTCCTGAAAATTCAGCAGTCAGCACTTGGGAGCTGCTACAAGATGGCCCGGGCATCCTACTGTGCAGAGGGGCCCGGCTTTGTAGGCACAGTGGCTGGCCCACGCCTCTCCAGCTACACTGCTTCTCTCTGTTCCATCTGTCAGTGCAGAGTCATACTAAATGTTCCTTAGGTCTTCATTTCCAGGGAGGGTGGGCAGAGGGGGCACCCTAACTCTCCTCCTTGTTCTGTTTATTCAAATCTTCTAAATTCCTGACGGTGAATATTTACTCAATATGGCCTAATAAGATAAACATATTAATGGGATACTTACCTGAGAGGACAGTGTTTCACTAAGATGACGCGACCCAATGTATGTATGTAAGTAAAACCAACAATGTGTCCACACTGATGCCTGAGTTTCCAGTTAAGAAAATAAAAGCATTCAAAGTCCGATTTCATGTGGGGTAAGAAGGTTGGAAAACATCACTCATCTGATGCATACCAAGGACTTGGCCTCCCAGTGGGTCAAGGGAGGAGGTGGGGGAGGGAAGCTGGCTGTGGTGGAGAGGCTGTTTGCAGTGGTGTCTCTGGCTGCCCTGGGGATGGCTCTCACAGCTCAGCCACAAGGGGGTGACAGCCCTGCCTCACAACTTGATGGTGGCCTTGGCCTCTGTTGTTTCTCTAGTAAGCTAGGTAGCTGCATTCTTCACTACACATGTGCTTTTTAAACATTAAAAAAAATAAATAAACATTAAAAAATGTTTATTTATTTTGAGAGAGAGAGTGTATGAGCAGGAGAGGGGCAAAGAGAGAGAGAGAGAGAGAGGGAGAGAGAGAGAGGGAAAGAGAATCCCAAGCAGGCTCTGTGCTGACAGTGCAGAACCCAATGTAGGGCTTGATCCCATGGACCATGAGATCATGACCTCGATCCCATGAGCCATGAGATAGATCATGACCTGAGCGGAAATCAAGAGTCAGATGCTTAACTGATTGAGACAACCAGGCACCCCTAAACATTTGAGATATAATTCACATACCATAAAATTCACTGTTTTAAGGTGTACGGTTTAGTGGGTTTTAGTGCATTCACCAGTTGTGCAACTATCACCACTAATTCTATAGAACATTTTCATCACCCCCCAAAAGAAACCCCATACCCATGTGCAGTCAGTCCCCATTCTGCCCTCCCCCAGCTCCTGGTAACAATTAATGTGCAGTCTGTCACTATAGATTTGGCTGTTCTGTGTATCTTCTATAAATACAACTCTACATTATATGGGCTTTTTTTTTTTTTTTTGACCTGGCTTCTTTCATTTAGCATAATATTTTCAAGGTTCATTTATGTTGTGGTATGAATCAGTACTTCATTCCTTTTTTGGGGGAGAGGTGCAAATAATATTCCATTGCATGGATTTACCGTATTTTGTCTATGTGTTCAGTTGTAGTGGGCATTTGAATTGTTTCCACTTTTTGGCTTTTATGAATAATGCTGCTGTGAATTTTTCTTTTTCTTTTTTTTTTTTAATTTTTTTTTTAACGTTTTATTTATTTTTGAGACAGGGAGAGACAGAGCATGAACAGGGGAGGGTCAGAGAGAGGGAGACACAGAATCCGAAACAGGCTCCAGGCTCCGAGCTGTCAGCACAGAGCCCGATGCGGGGCTCGAACTCACAGACCGCGAGATCATGACCTGAGCCGAAGTCAGCCGCTCAACCGACTGAGCCACCCAGGCGCCCTGTGAATTTTTCTATCTATATTTTCTACTCACTTGAGCATATACTTAGGAGTGGAATTGCTGGTAATTTTATGTTAAACTTTTTGAGGAATTGCCAAGCTATTTTCAGAGTAACTGCATACTTTTACATTCCTACCAGGAATGTGTGAGGGTTCTAATTTTCTCCACATCCTCACTAACACTTCTTGTTTGTTTTAGTGGGTGTAAAGTGGTATCACTTTTTTGACTTTCATTTTCCTAACAACCTGTCATGTTGAGCATCTTATCATGTGCTTATTGGCTGCTGGTACATCTTCTTTGGAGAAATGTTTGGTTTCAGTGCCCATTTTAAAATTGGGTTGTCTTTTTATTGTTGGATTTTAAGAGTTCTTTATGTATTCTGGATGTGAGACACTTACCAGCTATATGATTTGCAAAATATTTTCTCCTATTCTGTGGATTGTCTTTTAACTTTCTTGATAGTGTTTTTTGATGCACAAAAGTTTAAAATTGTGATGAAGTCCAATTTATCTATTTATTCTTTGATTGCTTGAGTTTTTGGTGTCGTATCTAGGGAAGTGTTACCTAATCTAAGATCATGGAGATTTATTCCTATGTTTTCTTCTACGAGTTTATACTTTTAACTCTGACATTTTGATTTTCAATCCATTGTGAGTCAATTTTTATATGTGGCCTGAGATAGGGGTTTGAAACCATTCTTTTGTATGTGGCTGTCCAGTGGTCCTAGCATCATTTGTTGACAAAACTATTATTTTCTCATTGAATTGTCATGGCAGCATTGTCAAAAATCAGTTGATCATGGATATATGGGATTATTTCTGGACTCTCAATACTATTCCACTGATGTATGTGTCCGTCCTTATGCTGGTACCAGACTGTTTAATTATTACTACTGTAACTCTGTAGTAAGTTTTGAAATTACAAAATGTTGGCCTGCTGACTTTGTTCTTTTTCAAATTATTTTGGTTATTCTGAGTTTCTTCAGTTCTTTATGAATTTTAGGATTGGCTTGCTCATTTCTGTAAAAAAGGCAGTTGGAATTTTTATAGGGTTTGTGTTGTATCTGTAGGTTAATTTGTTGGGGAACGTTATTGTCATCTTAACAATAGCAAGTTTTCCAATCCCTGAACATGGGATGTATTTCCATTTATTTAGGTCTTCTCTAGTTTCTTTCAACAATGTTTTATAGTTTTCATTGTATAAGTCTTATACTTTGTTGGTTAAATTTATTCCTAGGTATTTTATTCTTTATGATGCTAGTATAAATGGAATTATTTTATTAATTTCATATTCATATTGCTTATTGCTAGTGGGTTTTGTATATTGGTTTTTTACCTGCAAAGTTGCTGAGTTCATTTACTAGCTGTAATAGTTTTCCTTGGGGTTTAGGGTTTTCTGTGTGTAAGAGTATGTGGTAATCAAATGGAGAGTTTTACTTCTTTTCCAATCTGGATACATTTTCTCTCCTTTTATTGCTAATTGTCCTTGCTAGAACCTCTACTGCAGTGTTGAAAAGAAATGTCGAGGCTGGACATCCTTATCTTATTCCTGATCTTAGAGGGAAAGTTCTCAGTCTCTTACCATTAAGTATGATGTTAGCTCTGGGTTTTTATCAGGTTGAAGAAATACCCTTCTAATCCTAGTTTGTTGAGAGGTGTTTTTTGTTTTTTAATCATGAAAAACATGGATTTTGCCAAGTGCATTTTCAGCATTCATATGATGTATTACATTGATTTTGGATGTTAAACCAACTTTATATCCTGGAACAAATCCCATTTGGTTATGATATGTAGTACTTTTTATATGGTGCTAGATTCAGTTTTGTTCAGGATGTTTGCATCTCTATTCATAAGTGATATTCATCTGTAGTTTTCTTGTGATATATTTTTCTGATGCAGGGTAATGCTGACTTCACTGAATGAGTAGAGAAGTGTTCCCTCCTGGTAGATTTTTTGAGAAGATTTTGTGAAGGGTTGGTGTTAATGCTACTTAAACACTTGGTAAAATTCACCAATAAAACCATCTGGTCCTGGGTTCATCTTTGTAGGAAGATGTTGATTACAAATCCAGTCTCTTTACTTGTTGTTGGCCTATTTGGATCTTACACTTCTTGTTGATTCAGTTTTGGTAGTTTGTATCTCTCTAAGTATTTGTCTATTTCTGCTAGGTTATTTAATTTGCTGTAATTTAGTTTGCATACAATTGTTCACAGCATTTTCCTTATAGTCCTTTAAGTTTCTCTAACTTTGGTCCCTTCTTTCATTCCTGATTTTAGTCTTTTGGGTGTTCTCTTGTTTTCTTGGTCAGTCTAGCTAAAGGTTTATTAGTTTTGATCTTCTCAACAAACCATTTTTGGTTTTGTTGCTTTTCTCTATTTTTCCTAATCTCTATTTCATTTATTTCTTCTCTAATCTTTATTATTTCCTCTCTAATGCTTGCTTTGAATTTAGTTTATTCTTCTGTTTCTGATTTCTATAAAGCTATTT